>NC_080163.1:71942536-73159811 GCF_950295315.1 Erinaceus europaeus
CTTATGGTGGTGTGGGGGATTGAACCTGGGACTTTGGAGCCTCAGGCATGAAAGTCTGTTTGCATAACCATTATGCTATCTACCCTCCACTGATATATATCTTAGATATAGAGAGGACCTGCTTCTGATTTACCTGGTCAAATGACCCTTTAATAACCAATTTAAACATAACATCTTTGAATGACTCCTGATTCCCGTCCATCAAATACAGTTTCTATCCTCTAAATGTTCATAGGATATTTAAAAAAAAACCTTTTTAGGGGGTTGGTGGTAGCACAATGGGTTAAGCACACATGGCACAAAGCACAAGGACCAGCTTAAGTTTTCCCCGGCTCCCCATCTGCATGGGGGTCACTTCACAGGCAGTGAAGCAGGTCTGCAGGTGTCTGTCTTTCTCTCCCCCTCTGTCTCCCCTCCTCTCGAATTCTCAAATTCTCTCTGTCCTGTCCAATAGCATAAAATGGCACCAACAAGGGCAACAAAATGGGAAAAATGGCCTCCAGGAGCAGGGGATTCATAGTGCAGGCACTGACCCCCAGCAATAACCCTGGAGGCAAAAAAACCCCCACAGAAAACCTTTAGTTTAATTTAATTGAGCATCTGCTATATGTTAGGCATAGCACTGATTATAAGGAATAGAGAAGGTAAATAATTATGGGATTAGGGTTAATCCTACATGGTCTCCTCTTCCTAGTAGAACATAAAGTTCATGGTGACAGGACAATATAATTTATCTTTGTACTTCTCCCATCTCCAGTCTAGCCCAGTGTCCTGTACCTGGTAGATGCTCAGGAAATATTCACAGACTTAGAGTCATAGAGGACATAAGAATCCAACTTCCTTTTTGTAAGGGTGAGAAGACTGAGATTCAAGAAGGTTAGGATATGATTTCATAGGGGATAATAGCAGAATTAGGTAGAGAACTGTGATGTTCTGATATCTAACCCAGTGGTCTTTCCCCTATTCCACATCTGAAATGTACACTCATGAGTATCTGAGGCGTGTGCATATATTAATCTTCTGCTATATTTGTGGTATGTTTATGAGATAGTATGAGTGTTTTTTACTCCTAGGCCTAGTTAAACCTGAATGTTTTGATTTTGCAGTTGTTTAAGGTGTGAGGTTTTTCAACAGACTAAATTAGAAATTCAATTAACCAATGAGGTCTGTTGAGCTAAATAGAATGAAAATAGCATACATTTCCTTGTTAGGGCTCCAACTTCTAATTAAGTAGGTCATGTAAAGCTGCAAATGGGAATCTGGTGCAGCAGGATTGAAAAAGGAAAAGGCAGGGAAAAATGACTCAGGTAGCAGACACTGACCTAGTTAAGGAAAAGAGAAGCTTGAAGGATGATGTGACCTTGAAGCATTTTTCAAACCAAAGTATTTTTATTTTGTTGGCTACCTTGTAGCATGCTTTGTTTCTTTTTCTTAAAAAAACAAAAACAAAAACTGGGAGTTGGGCGGTAGCACAGCAGGTTAGGCGCAGGTGCCGCAAAGTGCAAGGACCGACATAAGGATCCCGGTTTGAGCCCCCGGCTTCCCACCTGCAGGGGAGTCAATTCACAAGCGGTGAAGCAGGTTTGCAGGTGTCTATCTTTCTCTCCCCCTCTCTGTCTTCCCCTCCTCTCTCCATTTCTCTCTGTCCTATCCAACAATGATGACATCAACAACAACAGCAATAACTACAACCATAAAACAACAAGGGCAACAAAAGGGAATACATAAATGAATATATTAAAAAACTTTTTAAGGGATGATTCATTTACTTAATAAAAATACATTTCTGGAGATAGCAGCTAATGACCTTCACCAGAGTCATATAGTAAACACGATATCTGGTTTGAGCCATTTGATACATGCATTTATTTAACTGCATTAACAATTCTCTGAGTCCCTCCCCAATATTCTAATGCCTGTTATTTTGTGCCATTGAGACCTTATGCCAGCACAGTACCACCAGTCAGTGACCTTCCCAAGGCCAGTTTTCTTCCTCTGCTTTAGAAAGATAGAAGAAAAGCGAGGGAAGAAGAGACAGAGAGGGAAGACACTACAGCACTGTTCTAACATTCATGGAACTTCCCCAGTGATATCTGTGGTACTTTCATGTAGAGCTGGGATTCAAACCCAAAACTTCACACATAGGAAGGCTTGTGCTCTACTGGATGAATTGTCTCCTGGCCCTGAAAGATTATTATTGTTTATTACTATTTTTTTTCTGAAAGATCATTTAAAAAATCCAAAGTTCGCATATATACTAGAAACTGTTGTGTTACTGATTTTAAAACACAATCTGCATTTTAAAATAGTTCTCTTGAAAGTTGTCTGTCAAGAAGGAGGGGCTGAAGTCCCCCCCACCCCCCACCCAGGCATGAGGAGAACAGGTAGAGGAAGGAATTGCTCATGTTTCAGGTAAGTTTTCAAGTAGTTATCTTAATTTTTTTAGGAACATGGAGGAAAAAAAAATAGGTTACAGAAACATTTGACATCTTCCTGGATATAGAGGATTATGTAGGGGAAGTCTGGAGGTTATGAAGAGGAATAACATGGAGTTGACTAGTCTCAAAGGGAAACTACATTCCCACTCCCTAGGACTGCGTTCTAAGTGATTGAAGGGAGTCCTAATACTGCCACCCCTGGATGTAGACTCTTTGTTTCCCCTACTCAAGTTTAGAAAGTGTTTTCTTGAATGTGATCTCATTTATTCTGTAAAACTGTCTCATAGCTTGGGATTATATCTATTTCAGTGAAGAGGAAACTAAAGCGCAGATCAAAAGGGTTAGTCCTGTGGACAGGGAGGTGAATGGTGCCATAGATAATGTGTTAGACTCTCAAGTACAGGATTCTGAGTTTGATCCCCAGCATCACATGTGCCAGAGTAATGAATGCTTTGGTTTTCTCCACCTCCTCTCTGTCCTCCTCCCCTTCTTCTCTCTTACTCATAAATAAATAAATGAATAAATAAATATTCTACTGCAGTTTTCAGTGGAGGGGGATGAGTTCATACAACTCTGGTGGTGGGAATGTTATGGAATTATACCCCTATTATCTTATAATTTTGTTAATCAATATTAAATAACTATTAAAAAACTCAAAATTCTTTTGGGGGGTTGTCCAAGTGAAAGGACTCAATTCTCCTAAAAGAAAATTGTGTGTAATATGGTACAAATTATATTTCCAACCTTAAGGAGATCATCAACGGTGTGTAGTTTCATTTAAAAAGACTACTTGAAGGACATGAGTTGGGGGAAGATTTTTATAAAAAGAGTTTGTGGATACATAGGAAGAGTGTTGGGAGACTCAGCTTTGGATGTCTGATGAACAGAATAACAGAAATCAGCTTTATAGTAAACTGTGTGACCTGACCTGTTAATGAGCAAGAAAAGCTAGTTTCATTTAAATTTTTTTCTCTGCTAGAGCCATGCTTGTGTGATTCCACTATTCCCAACAGACTCATCATTATTATTATTGATGATTATCATCATCATCATCATTATTACGAGAGCACTGCTTAATTCTGGCTTATGGTGGTATAGGGGATTGAACCTGGGACTGTGGAGCCTCAGGCATACGAGTCTTTTTTCATAATCACATTTTTTTTAAAGATTATATTTATTTATTCATGAGAAAGATAGGAGGAGAGAGAGAAAGAACCAGACATCACTCCGGTACATGTGCTGCCGGGGATTGAACTCAGGACCTCATTCTTGAAAGTCTGATGCTTTATCCACTGTGCCACCTCCCAGACCACCATAACCATATTCTATCTATACACCCTTATTATTTTTCCAGATAGAGGGTGAGGGACTGAAAGAGAGATAGAGAAGGAGACATAACAGCGCAAACTCTACCAGGTAAGCTACCTCTAGAGCAGCAGTTAAGGTGTGCTGGTTTTTATTTACAAATTCTGATGCCATTTATTAAAAAATCTAGATAGGAAAACAGAAATTTCTATATAACTGAAGGATATGGGTCCTGATAATTGCTGTTGTAAAAAATTTGAAATTAAGAAACTTGTACTTAAGGGAAAAATTTGATTGGAGAACAAAGAGATACAGCTACTATAAAAACCTACTAAATGGTGTGCTAGATTTTAAGAGGACTCTTGATAAAAGTGTCTCTCTTTACATTACTTATGGATGTTTTCAGTGTTGCAATGAAATACTTTTAGAGCAAATGATAACAAACACAGTACACCATTCCTTTGTTTCAGAGGATAATGAAATTTTCAGTGTGATCATGTTTAATTGCAAAAAGGGTTGTAGGAGTAGGAGGCCAGCTATTTTGACAGGACCAATTCTTTGAGGATCAATTGTTTGGTAGAATCTTTTTTTGCCTCCAGGGTTATCGCTGGAGCTTTGTGCCTGCACTACGAATCCACTGCCATTTCCCCCATTTTGTTGCCCTTGTTGTAATTGTTGCCATTGCTGTTGCTGTTGGACAGGACAGAGAAATCAAGAGAGGAGGGGAAGACAGGGGGAGAGGAAGGTAGATATCTGCAGACCTGCTTCACAACCTGTGAAGTGACTCCCCCTGTAGGTGGGGAGTTGGGGGGCTTGAACCAGTATCTTTATGTCAGTCCTTGTGCTTTGTGCTATGTGTGCTTAACTACTGCCTGGCCCCCAGAATCCTAATTTTTTTTTTTTTTTAGAATTTATTTATTTATTAATGAGAAAGATAGGAGGAGAGAAAAAGAACCAGACCTCTGGCACATGTGCTGCCAGGAATTGAACTCAGGACCTCATGCTTGAGAATCCAGTGCTTTACCACTGCGCCACCTCCCGGACCACAGAATCCTCATCTTTAATATCAGTCAGTTTTTCAGTTCACCAAGCATGGATTAGACTTTAGTGAACTGAATGGTGTTGATCTAAGTATAAGATTCATATTTACATGAAATAGTCAATTTATTAGTGCTTTGTTGTTTGTTATTCAGAATACCTTTACCCAAAGATCAGGCAGGTCAGAAAATATAATGAGAATCATGAGAGTACATAGTGAGCTTAGAATTAGGGTAAACATTTTGTTGGTATTTCAGACAGAGAAGATGACCTCATTATTTTCCTCTGCCTATAACGGAGTAGTAATAAATGATCACTGTCATTATCTGTACCTATTCAGCGCCAGATACCAAATAGATACTCTCTATGTGTTCCACCCTAGATATAATTATTGTTTTAGAGACAAGGAAATGGGCTGGAAGATGTAAGAGTTTTGCGCAAGGTCCTACAAATGGTAGGTGCCTAGACATGTACACAGGCCTGAACTTCTGTCTACATCAGAGGCCGCAGGTATGCATGATAGATACAGTGTGCTTTTTCCTTTGGAGAATTTAATAGTGACAGTGAATTGTGTTACCATTCATTGCCCTTCTAGGTTTCATGTAAGCACCTGGGTCCTCATGCATGGTCAGTCACTTGTGTGCTTTACTGGTTGTACTACTGCCCAGCCCCTCTTAGTGTTCTCTTAAAAAACCCTGGCTAGGGAGTTATTACCAACCCCTAACTGAAAAACTCTGGCAGATCTCCAGATTTTGTGTTTCTTCAAACTCATTAGATGAAATCTGTCCCATGTAGAATACAAGCTTTGGGTATGCCCAGTGTTAACATTGTCTTGCCTTCCTAAGCTTGGACCTATTTCATGTTACAAGCCGACAGTGGAGAAAGGACTGTGGTCTCTACTCTGTACTTTCCTTGTTCTTTTCCCTCACTCCCTCATCAGCTTCCTGGGATCACTGCCAGAGTTCCAACAGGGATAATTTAGGAGGTAGGGCATTTCTTCCTTGATTTTGTGACTTCATGCCATTTGGACCAGGCAGATGACTAGAGCTGATGTCTTTGAGTGGACTTGGGAAATGACTAATTCTTGCTATTCTGGGGTATTTTCATAGATTTGGAATTTCCCCACATGACTTTGGTTTTCAATTTCTCTTTCAAGGAAACTGCATCTCTGCCTTCTAGTCATGTGGGACAACTTCCCAGATCCTGGCACTCTGCAGAACACATCAGGTTCTTTCTGCTTAGATCATTTTGTCCTTGTTGGATGATTAAAAAGACCCACCTCATGTGCTCACATCTGTCTGTGGGAAACGCTCAGCAGCCTCTTATCCTGACTACTTTGGGAGTGGGGGACACAAAGCAGCCCTCCTGTCTGCAGGCAGATCACAGCCTTTTACTTTCTTTCTTCCAGGGTAGATGTGGTGCTAAAGTCAAAGGCCTGCTCCTAGCTCTCTTGAGCTCTTAGGTGCGAGGTAGGTACTCACCCTCTGCATTTCTAAATTCATCTCTAATCTTACTTCAGAGTTGTCTAGGGATCCTTTTGAAGCAGGGATTTGGAGCAGGCACCATTCTGCACAGAAAGTCTTCAGTAGTCTCCCCACAGACTTCTGTCTCACTTCTGTCTATATTCTTGAACGTGTTGAGGAATTCAGGGGTCATAGAATAAGTTTTCCTTTATACCCTTTCTGTTACTGGGGGTAAGTGTGCCTCCTGTCTCTCAGTTCCTTTGAATCCTGATATCAGTCCTATCAGTTTCATTCCTATGCTAAGTTTTATGGTGTCTCTGTAGAGAGATAGTTTGCCAAACCCTTTGTCATGTGCTGAAGAAGTGCAGAAAATAGGTTAAGAGTGGTTTAACATGATTTTACCATCGTTCCTGAGATAACAGCCTTGATAGATTTTGTGATACAGCTGCCCCAGTTCATCATGATTAGACTGAGCAGCTCTGAATTCCTGGGTGAGACATGGTGTTGGAAAAAATGGGTTGAAACATGCAGAAGAATGAAACTGAACCACTATATTTCACCAAATACAAAAGTAAATTCCAAGTGGATCAAGGACTTTAATGTTAGACCAGAAACTATCAGATACTT
Source organism: Erinaceus europaeus (assembly GCF_950295315.1). Taxonomy (NCBI): domain Eukaryota; kingdom Metazoa; phylum Chordata; class Mammalia; order Eulipotyphla; family Erinaceidae; genus Erinaceus; species Erinaceus europaeus. The sequence continues at coordinate 71,949,408 of NC_080163.1, forward strand.
AGAGGAAAATATTGGCAGAACTCTTTTCCGCATAAATTTTAAAGACATCTTCAATGAGACGAATTCAATTATAAAGAAGACTAAGGCAAACATAAACCTATGTGAATACATCAAATTGAAAAGCTTCTGCACAGCAAAAGAAACCACTACCCAAACCAAGAGACCCCTCACAGAAAGGGAGAAGAACTTTACATGCCATACATCAGGCAATGTTGTATGCTTTACATTGGGTTCTAGTTCTCCCCCGCCAAGAGAATTAGATCAGTCTAGTTAATTTCGCGGGCCCGCTTGGCCCCGCCCCTAGGAACCCGCCAGAGTTTCAGAGTGACAGAGTTCGAGAGGGTTCCTGAGTTGGAGAGTTTCTGAGTTCGAGAGAAAAAGAGAGAGTGCTTGTGCCGCCACAAAGAGACAGCAGAGTTCTGTTTGGTGATTAGTTTGTCTTAGTTTATGAATCGTTGTTCCTGAATAAAGAAATACAGCTTCCCTGCCCAGCCGTTGTCTCCGCGTCTCTGTTCACCACCGTGAAGCCAACCCAGCCAGAGCCCGCCGAAACTTTAACAACAAGGCAAGAGGCTAATAACCAGAATATATAAAGAGATTGCCAAACTCAACCACAAGAAAATAAGTAACCCCATCCAAAAATGGGGAGAGTACATGGACAGAATATTCACCACAGAAGATATCTAAAAGGCCGAAAAACACATGAAAAAAATGCTCCAAGTCTTTGATTGTCAGAGAAATGCAAATAAAGACAATAATGAGATACCACTTCACTCCTGTGAGAATGTCAGACATCAGAAAAGGTAATAGCAGCAAATGTTGGAGAGGTTGTGGGGTCAATGGAACCCTCCTGCACTGCTGGTAGGATTTTTAGTTGGTCCAACCCTTGTGGAGAACAGTCTGGAGAACTCTCAGAGGGCTAGAAATGGACCTACCCTATGATCCTGCAGTTCTTCTCCTGGGGATATATCCTAAGGAACCCAACACATCCATCCAAAAAGATCTGTGTACACATCTGCTCTTAGAAGCACAATTTGTAATAGCCAAAACCTGGAAGCAACCCAGGTGTCCAACAATAGATGAGTGGCTGAGCAAGTTGTGGAATATATACACATGGAATACTACTCAGCTATAAAAAATGGTGACTTCACCGTTTTCAGCTGATCTTGGATGGACCTTGAAAAATTCATGTTAAGTGAAATAAGTCAGAAAAACAGAAGGATGAATATGGGATTTCACTCTCGGGCAGAAGTTGAAAAACAGGATCAGAAGAGCAAACGCAAGTAGAACCTGAACTGGAATTGGCATATTCCACCAAAGTAAGAGACTCTGGGGTGGGTTGAGGGGTGGAGAATACAGGTCTAAAAAGGTTGACAGAGGACCTAGTGGGGCTTATATTGTTATATGGAAAACTGAGAAGTGTTATGCATGTACAAAGTATTGTATGTACTGTTGAATGTAAAACATTAATTCCCCAATAAAGAAATAAAAAAAATAGATCTGTGTACACCTATATTCATAGCAGCACACTTTGTGATAGCCCAAACATGTAAACAACCCAGATAAAATAATAAAAAAAGATTCTTTTTTATTATTGAGATGAAAGCGAGAGAGAGAGAGAGAGAGGCAGAGACAGAGAGGGACAGAGAGAGACAGAGAGAGAGAAAAAGAGAGAGAGAGAACCAGAACATCGCTCTAGTATATGCACTGCTGGGTATTGAAAAAGATTATTATTTTTTTTTAAGTTTCTTTATTAGGGGATTAATGGTTTACAGTTGACAGTAAAATACAATAGTTTGCACGTGTGTAACATTTCCCAATTTTCCACATAACAGTTCAACCCCCATTAGGTATTCCTCTTCAAGACTTTTTAAATTTTTTTAAAAAATATTTTTATTTATTTTATTTTTGAGAGAGATGCAGAGAGAGAGAGAGAAACAGAGGGAGAGAGACAGAGAGAAACACCAGAGCACTGCTCAGCTCTGGCTTATGGTGGTGCAGGGGATTGAACCTGGGATTTAGGAGCCTCAGGCATGAGAGTCTGTTTGCATAACCATTATGCTGTCTCCCCTGCCCTAAATTTTTGTTTTATCAAATTAAATCACATACACAGTTGAATTAAACACTCTGTATAGGCTTATTTTAGAATAAACAGCAAAATCTGTCCCCATTTTCCAGTCCCTGGAAGCAATCACTTTAAGTACTTTTAGCAATTTTCTTAATAGCCTGCTTATGTTCTTACTGCCTAATTTAGTAATTTGTAATTTTAGGCTTTTTCCTTTGTCTTCCCCAAAAGTTAGGTTGTTATTCACTTCTGACATTATTACTGCTCACATAATTGCACTTTACAGCTTAACTATGCCATATAGTTACCCTGTTGTTAGTGTTTTTTGAGGTTTTCCTCTGGGGCTTGTCAGATTTCTGAGGAAGGATTATTTTTCCTCTTCTCTACCTGGAGGGTATGGCAGAGGTGCAGATCTCCTGGGAGCTAAATGAGTAAAGGAGGTGGTAGGAGGAACTACTTTGGGTGGGGATAGATAGTATTATCGTTATGCAAACAGAGTCTCATACCTGAGGCTTCAAAGTCCCAGGTTCAGTCCCCCACACCACCATAAGCTAGAGCTGAGCAGTGCTCTGGTTAAAAAAGCAAAAACAAGCAAACAAAAAACAGCTTGTTATTAACTTGTCTATAAACTGTCACTTAATTCTTTTTTTTTTTCTTTTCTTTTTTAGTCTGATACTTTGAGCTCAACTAGACCCTGGACCCTGAGCTCAAAGCTCTTTCTTTTGAGCTCCAGGATGGATGAGCTCCAGGATGGGTGTGGGAGAGACTATTATTCAGTTGCACAAAATAAAAGGTTCTGGGCTTATAATGGTTCTTTAAGATAACTTAAATCATTTTCCCATCTGCACCTCTACTTTTGGAAGTTTTGAAGACTGTAAAAGAGAATTTAGGATGTCAAATAGTTGACTTTGACTTGACTTGACTTAACTCTGATTTCATGTCCTTTGAACCAGGCAGAAGTTTAGAGCTGGTGTCCTTGAGTGGACTTGGCAAGTGACCAAAGTATATTCATTAAATTCTGGGACATTTTCATGAATTTGGAATTTCCCTACTGGGCTCTGATTTTCTTAGATAGTTTCCACTTGCAGGAGGCTACATTTCTTCCGTGTTTGGGGTGGTTGGGTGGGGTAGGGGGAACATGCAAATAAATTATGTTTCTTGTTATCCTTCCCTAATGGAGACTTTAGATTCATCCTTCCCCAGTCTAAGTCAGTCACTGTCATCATCACTATGCTTTCTGTTGTGGTCATTGTTTCTTTGTCATTTTGTTGTTGGTTTATACCCTAAAATGATATTTCTTGATTATTATTTAATCTGTCATTATTTTTCTTAATCTGTCATCTTTAACTGCAAATCTAAACTTGTTCATGATTGATCTGAGCAAAAACAAAAGCTGAGAAAATATAATTTGATTGGCTCTTGGAAAAGGAGGAAGAACATTCACTGGGGTTGCCTTCCAATTGGCACCCACATGAGGGATGCCTCACACTTGGCACTATGCTGCAGAAATCAGCATGGTCACTTGGCAGGCAGTTGCGTTGTAATCTCTAGAATATCAGTTGCATATGACTTACTATCTCTTTAACCTGGTAAGATCTTCAGCCAAGGTTGATAGGAAATGACAAAGAAATTACTGTCACGAGAACACAGGCTGGATCCAGTCTTACATGAGCATTCAGAATTCAAGATATTTAATAACAAGTTTGGCCTTTTTACATTTAAAAAGTGGTGTGGGGGATTGAACTTGGGACTTTGGAGCCTCAGGTATGAGACTTATGATAGTTTTACTGATTGTCCATGTGATAAAAAGGGTGAGTCATCTCTCTTTTTAAAATATTTATTCCCTTTTGATGCCCTTGTTGTTTTATTATTGTAGTTATTGTTGTTATTGATGTCGTTGTTGGATAGGACAGAGAGAAATGGAGACAGTAGGGGAAGACAGAGAGGGAGAGAGAAAGACACCTGCAGACCTGCTTCACCGCTTGCAAAGCGACCTCCTGCAGGTGGGGATCCAGGCTTGAACCTGTCTCCTTAAGCCGGTCCTTGAGCTTGGCGCCACGTGCGCTTAACCCGCTGCGCTACCCGGACTCCCGGATCATCTCTTTAACTTGTGTCATATTAATTTCTATCTTTAAAAATGTCTGCATAGGGGGCAGGGTGGTTGTGCACCTGGTTAAGTGCACACATTACAGTGCACAAGGACCCAGGTTCAAGCCTCTGGTCCCCACCTGCAGGGGGAAAGCTTCCTGAGTGGTGAAGCAGGGCTGCAGGCGTCTCTCTGTCTCTCTCCCTTTCTATTTCCCCCTTCCCCCTCAGTTTCTCTCTGTCTCTATCCAATAATAATGGAATGAAAATATTTAAAAAAATGTCTGCAAGTAAAACTAGAATGGCTAGAATGGCAGAAAACAAAATAAAACTGTTCTGTCATTTAACTTTTTTAAAAAATATATTTTATTTATTTATTTTCCTTTTTGTTGTCCTTGTTGTTTTTATCATTGTTGTGGTTATTATTGTTGTTGTTACTGATGTTGTTGTTGCTGGATAGGACAGAGAGAAATGGAGAGAGGAGTGTAAAGCTCAAGGACAGGCATAAGAATCCCTGTTCTAGCCCCTGGTTCCCCACCTTGCAGGGAAGTCGCTTCACAGGCAGAGAAGCAGGTCTGCAGGTGTCTATCTTTTTCTCCCCCTCACTGTTTTCCCCTCCTCTCTCCATTTCTCTCTGTCCTATCCAACAACAATGACATCAATAACAACAACAATAAAAAAACAACAAGGGCAACAAAAGGGAGTATATATATATAAATGGAGAGAGGAGGGGAGGACGGAGAGGGGTAGAGAAAGATGCTTACAGACCTGCTTCACAGCTTGTGAAGTGACTCCCCTGCAGGTAGAGAGCCAGGGGCTCAAACTGGTTTCCTTTCACTTTGTACCATGTGTGCTTAACCTGCTGCGCCACCACCTGATCCCCGCCATTTAATTTTTTTTAAAAAAAATTCTTTATTAAAACATTAAAAAAATTTTTTTATTTAAGAAAGGATTAATTAACAAAACCATAGGGTAGGAGGGGTACAACTCCACACAATTCCCACCACCAATCTCCATATCCCACCCCCTCTCCCCTGATAGCTTTCCCATTCTCTATTCCTCTGGGAGCATGGACCCAAGGTCATTGAAGGTTGCAGAAGGTAGAAGGTCTGGCTTCTGTAATTGCTTCCCCACTGAACATGGCCTTGACTGGTCGGTCCATACTCCCAGTCTGCCTCTCTCTTTCCCTAGTAGGGTATGTCTCTGGGGAAGCTGAGCTCCAGGACACATTTCAGTCACCAGGTTCCGGATGCCAACGAGATGCTGACCAGACTTCCCTGGACAGATGACCCCATCAATGTGTACTGGAGCGCCATTTCCTCAGAGCCCCACCCTACTAGGGAAAGAGAGACAGACTGGGAGTCTGGATCAACCAGTCAACGCCCATGTTCAGCGGGGAAGCAATTACAGAAGCCAGACCTTCCACCCTCTGCAACCCACAAGGACCCTGGATCCATACTCCCAGAGAGATAGAGAATGGGAAGGCTATCAGGGGAGGGGGTGGGATGTGGAGATTGGGTTATGGGAATTGTGTGGAATTGTACCCCTCTTATTCTATGGTTTTGTTAATGTCTCCTTTCTTAAATACATATATATATATATATATATATATATTTCTTTATTGTGGGATTAATGCTTTACAGTCCACAGTAGATACTATAGTTTGTACATGCATAACATTTCTCAGTTTTTCACATAACAATAACCCCCCATTAGGTCCTCTGCCATCATGTTCCAGGATCTGAACTCTCCCCACCTGCCCCAGAGTCTTTTACTTTGGTGCAATAGATATTTAACTTTTAAAAAATATTAATTAATTAATTAATTTTGGATAGAGTGACAGAGAAAAATTGAGGGGGGAGATTAAGTGGGAGAGAGACAGCTGCAGCACTGTTTTGCCACTTGTGAAGCTTTCCCCCTGCACATGAGTACCGGGTGCTTGAACCTGGATCCTTGCACATTGTAATGTGTGCACTCAACCAGGTGCACTACCAACTGGCCCCCCATTTAACTTTCTAAAACCTGTCAATTTTCATCATTTATTTTGCTCAAATGAGTGGTTCTTAAAGCTACCTCTACCTAAAATCATAGGTTGGGATCAAACACATAACCAAAACTCTTAATTCTTTAAATCTCACTTCAAACTTCCTCAGAATATCTAGTGTTGGAAACTCACAATATGTTAGGTGCATGCCAGTTTATCCAAGTGGAAAATTGATTGACTTGAGAAACACTTTGTAGGACTTTGGGAAGGTATGGGAAAGTTGACCAGAATTAAGAATACAAGACAAAAGTTTAATAAAAGAAATGTAATAAAAAAGTAACTATAACATATTAATTTGTCATTACAGTAAACAGTAGTAAAGAAAGTTTATACTTACTGTAGTGGCAGCAGTATAGATAATCAAAAGTGATAAAGGAAGGGGGACAAATATGTAGGGGAAAGGGCAGAGTTCAGTATACATCTGCCATAGCAGTAAGATAATAGATACTATTCATCGATGAAAAAATTCCAGAAGTAGCAAATTTGCATCTCATTTATAAACCTTAAAGTGTAACTTCAGGAAAAACACCTAAAAGAATTGGGGTGGTGCATTCTTGCACATGGAAATAGAGGTGAGGATGAGAGGACATTCATATCTTGTGCTACTGGCCTGTTGAAACCATTTCACTTTTTAAAGGCTATGTGTAGGTATTCGTTTGATATAAATAAAAATTTAATTATCACAGACATTCTGTCTTAAGAGGTAGTTAAATACAAAGACAGTAAGAGCATTATTAGTAAATTATCCAATTCCTAGAATTTTTTGATTTATCAAGATACCTTTTGGGAAATATTAATTATGTAAGACATTAATATTCTTTATAGCTAAGGGACTCATTTCCTTCTATGAAAAAAAGTGCACATGATTACTACTTGATTTTCAATTTCCTGAAAAATAAATCATCCAGGTTTCACTTGGTATAAGGACAAAGACTTTAGACAGTCTTATAGTGTTCAGTTTTTAAGATTGTTCAGTCAGATTAGAGTTATTCCGTCAGATTTTCTTTTCTTCTTTATTTCTTCTTCTCAGTAGAGACATAGAGAAATTGAAAGGGAAGGGGGGAGACAGGAAGAGAGGAAGAAGAGCATCTGCTGCATTGCTTCATTGCTCAAGAAACTTCTCCTCTGCATGTGGGGATCGGGGACTTGAACCTGGGTATTTGTGCCTGGTAATGTGTGTGCTGTACCAGGTGTGGCACCGCCAGCCCTCTGTTAGCCTTGTTTCTTATTTCTAACCTAACTTCTCCTGTCTCATTTTAAATCTGTTTTTTTTAATTTTTAATTTTTTAATTTTAATTTTTATTTATTTATTTATTTATTTGTTTGTTTTTTATTTAAGAAAGGATTAATTAACAAAACCATAGGGTAGGAGGGGTACAACTCCACACAATTCCCACCGCCCAGTCTCCATATCCCACCCCCTCCCCCGATAGCTTTTCCATTCTCTATCCCTCTGGGAGCATGGACCCAGGGTCATTGTGGGTTGCAGAAGGTAGAAGGTCTGGCTTCTGTAATTGCTTCCCCGCTGAACATGGGCGTTGACTGGTCGGTCCATACTCCCAGTCTGCCTCTCTCTTTCCCTAGTAGGGTGGGTCTCTGGGGAAGCTGAGCTCCAGGACATATTGGTGGGGTCTTCAATCCAGGGAAGTCTGGCCGGCATCCTGATGACACCTGGAACCTGGTGACTGAAAAGAGAGTTAACATACAAAGCCAAACAAATTGTTGAGCAATCATGGACCCAAAGCTTGGAAAAGTGGAGAGGAAGTATTAGGGAGGTACTCACTGCAAACTCTAGTGTACTTCTGCTTTCTTACTTTGGTGCCATACTCCAAACTCAGTCAGTCAATTTCTGCTTTGCGTTTCTACTTCTTCTTCTTTTTTTTTTTTACATGCATAACATTCCCCAGATTCCCATTTAACAATACAACCCCCACTATTTCATTCATCATTTTTCATGGACCTGTATTCTCCCCATCCACCCACCCACCCACCCCCGAGTCTTTTACTTTGGTGTAATACTCCAATTCCATTTCAGGTTCGACTTGTGTTTTCTTTTCTAATCTTGTTTTTCAACTTCGGCCTGAGAGTGAGATCATCCCGTATTCATCCTTCTGTTTCTGACTTATTTCACTCAACATGATTTTTTCAAGGTCCATCCAAGATCGGCTGAAAATGGTGAAGTCACCATTTTTTACAGCTGAGTAGTATTCCATTGTGTATATATACCACAACTTGCTCAGCCACTCATCTGTTGTTGGACACCTGGGTTCCTTCCAGGTTTTGGCTATTACAAATTGTGCTGCCAAGAACATATGTGTACACAGATCTTTTTGGATGGATGTGTTGGGTTCCTTAGGATATATCCCCAGGAGGGGAATTGCAGGGTCATAGGGTAGGTCCATTTGTAGCCTTCTGAGAGTTCTCCAGACTGTTCTCCACAGAGGTTGGACCAATTGACATTCCCACCAGCAGTGCAGGAGGGTTCCTTTGACCCCACACCCTCTCCAGTATTTGCTGCTGTTACCTTTTCTAATGTATGACATTCTCACAGGACTGAAGTGATATCTCATTGTTGTCTTGATTTGCATTTCTCTGACAATCAGAGACTTGGAGCATTCTTTCATGTGTTTCTCGGCCTTTTGGATCTCTTCTGTGGTGAATATTCTGTCCAAGTCCTCCCCCCATTTTTGGATGGGGTTATTTGTTGTCTTGTTGTTGAGTCTGGCAAGCTCTTTATATATGTTGGTTATTAAACTCTTATCTGATGTATGGCATGTAAAGATCTTCTCCCATTCTGTGAGGGGTCTCTTGATTTGGGTAGTGGTTTCTTTTGCTGTGAAGAAGCTTTTTAATTTGATGTAGTCCCATAGGTTTATACTTGCCTTAGTCTTCCTTGTAATTGGATTCGTTTCATTGAAAATGTCTTTAAAATTTATGCTGAAAAAAGTTCTGCCAATATTTTCCTCTAAGTATCTGATAGTTTGTGGTCTAACATCCAAGTCCTTGATCCACTTGGAATTTACTTTTGTATTTGGTGAAATACAGTGATTCAGTTTCATTCTTCTGCATGTTTCAACCCATTGTTTCCAACACCATTTGTTGAAGAGACTCTGCTTCCCCCATATAATAGTCTGGGCCCCTTTGTCAAAGATTAGATGTCCATATGTGTGGGGCCTCATTTCTGGGCTCTCAATTCTATTCCACTGGTCAGTGTGTAAATCTGTTTTTTTTTTTATTTAAATAAATAGTATGTGATAAAATAAAGATCATGGAATGAGCAAAAAGAAACTACAAGGTGAAAGAAACCTGAAGCAGTTATGGTATATTGCACCAGAACAAAGGTGTCTGGAGAGGCAGGAGAAGAAGGGAGTGGGGAGGGCTTTGGGGTCTTGGTACATGGTGGTGGAAGAGAACCCAAATTGAGGGTGAAGTGTTTTGCAGATACCTTCTGTGGCTGGGTGAGAAAGTGTATTCATGTGTCAGTAACTGTGTTATAAACCATCATCTCCCCAGTAAAATGATTTGAAAAAAAAAAACCAGAAGATTAACAAAACAAATAAAAACAATGAGCAAAAATGACTGAAAACCCAAAAGCATTTCTTGGGTTAACTTTTAACAATGTGAGAGGAAACATAGAAGTGTCCAGAGCCAGAGATGAGCACTTTCCCTCTGGCTGGCAGCAGGAAGCAGTGGATGGATGCCATTACTGCAGCATCAGCAATTTGTTCAATGGATGTGCTGGCACCTGTCCAGTTCTAGACAGCTTCTCTGACACCCAGAAATGCTCTGAGACAAGCTGGCAGCTTTGTTCTGCAGAGCAGACAACCACATCTCTCACAGGCATGCAAGATAAAGCCCTGCAGCTTTTGTCAAGGCGTTTCTCTTTGTTCTTAAAATTGAACAATGAAAACCACACCCAAACCTAAGATTCAGGACAGCAATTCAAATTTCACATTCACAGTGTGATCCACCCCGTTGAGATCCTTCTAGGGGCACAGATAGGAATCTCCTGACACTTGAGAGGTGGGAGTGTTAGGGGCCACCCTGGACCCACTAGACAAGCACAGTGGATGTTCATCTCTCTGGCTTTGTCTTATAGACTTGGTGCCTATCTTGGGCATCTCCTAAAATATTAGAAATTTTGTCTACTAGTGAAAAAATAGCTTCTGAATGAATACTAGTATTGATGGCAGAAATGAAAGCAAAGGGAAGTACTTGAAAAACACTGGTTATTATGTAGAAGACAGCTACTTAAATTAAAGACTACATTATTGGATAACATGATGGTTTGGATCTGTGTGAAACCATTCTTCTAATTCCACTTTGGGAAGAAGTCAAATGCTGTAATATTTGTTTTACACACACACACACACACACACACACACACACACACACACACACACACGGAGAGGGAGGGAGGGACAGAGGGAGGGACTGGGCCTGAACCTGGATTGTACAAAATGGCAAAGCAGCACACTATCCAAGTGAACAATTTTGCCAGCCCCCATTTTATTTTATTTTATTTTATTTTATTTTATTTTATTTTATTTTATTTTATTTTATTTTATTTTTACCAGAGCACTGATCAGCTCTGGCTTGTGGTACAGGGGATTGAACTTGAGTCTTTGAATCCTCAGGTAGCACCCCCCCTTTTTTTTATAATTTCCTTCCTCCCTTCTTCCCTCCCTCCCTTCCTTCCTTCTTTCTTTTCTATTTCTTCTTTCCCTACCTTTCTTTCTCTCTCTTTCTTCCTTTCTTGCCTCCTTTCTTTCTTTCTTCCTGTTTTATTTTATTAGTGGTTTACTATTGATTCACAACATTATAAGATAACTGGGGCATACATAATTCCATACCATTCCCTCCACCAGAGTTCTGTATCTCCATTCTCTTCATTGGAAGCTACAACAGTTCTCCCAAGGTTGCAGATCTGGGTTAACTATTTTTTCTACAACTATCTGTCTAAATTTATATATATTTGCCTTATCTTTTTTCATAGTCCCATTTTCTTATCCTTTCTAAGTCATATCTACACCTATTGCTACTTCCAAATGTTCTTCCTTCTTTCCTCTTCTCTCTCAGGTCTTGATAAAATTAGAGCTCAGAGCCCTCTGGCCATCTTCCCCTAACCTTGCTCAGCTCTGGTTTATGGTAGTGCAGGGGATTGAACCTGGGACTTTGAAGCTTCAGGCCTGAGAGTCTCTTTGCATAACCATTATGCTATCTACATCCACCCTTGACCAAAATTCTTTATGGGATTCAGAAGGTAGGAGTTCTGACTTATGTAATTGCTTCTCCACTGGACTTGGGCATTGACAGGTTGATCCATAACCCGAGCCTGTTCTAGTGGAGTAGGGCTCTGGAGAGTTGAGATTCCAGGACGCATTGGTGAGGTCATTTGTCTGGGGAAGCCAGGATGGAATCATGATAGCATGCAACTTGGTGGCTGAAAGGCGGTAAGATATAAAGCAGGACAAAATGATTAATGAACAGGAACCAAAATTTAGGATTGGAGCAGGTGAGAATAGGGATCATAGGGTGAAAAGAAGTGAAGAAGTCTATTTTAGATATCTTCCTAGGGGCCTATGACTTTAGTAGTTTTTGCTTGAGTGTGATAGCTAACATGAAGTTGGATAAAAATATTGTCTGGGAAGATAGTGTCAGAGTTGAGAATAGGGCTAGAAAGTTGGATTAGGGCAGAGAGTAGCTCCCAAATTTGAAGAAAATCTATGAATAAAATTCACTGTTCACCTCATCAACCTGACCCGGGACCCATATATACTCATATTTAGCATAGGAGCCTGTAACCTCTGAATCCCTATTGGTCTAAGCTTGCAGTTCATGGTCACAGCTGAGAACCTTTCCTTTCTCTCTGTCTCTCTTCCTTTATTTCACCAGGGCTTCATGCCTACATAATCCTACTGCTCCTCATGGAATATTTTTGCTCTTGATAGAGGGTGAGATACAGAGAAGGAAAGATACAGAGAGAGATAGACTAATCATAGCACTGCTCAACCACTTGTGAAGATTCTTTTGTATGGTACTCTCATGTGGTGACCAAGGTCTTGAAACTGAGTACTTGTGCACTGTAACATGTGCTCTCGACCAGATGAGCTATCTCCTGGCTTACTAATTAGTTTATTTATTTATTTATTTATTTTTATGTAGAGTCGAGAACTCAGGGTCTCATGCATGCAAGGCATGCACTTATCTATTCAACTACTGCTCTGGTCCTATAATATTTATGATTTAGGGGAATTAAAGAATGCCTCAGGATGGATCCCTTGCTGATGTCAGGGTTTATATTTCATTAAATTACACAACTCGCATCTAAAATACATCCATTGTATGTGTAATCTTATGTTAGACGCTGGGGTTATAGTGATAAACAGCTTACCTGCACAGGTGGCCCAACTTTTGTAGAGTTTATAAAATGTCAGTAGAATACTACTAGCTAAGGATAAGAATTTGACTGAGAGTGCTCAGGAGCCTCTCCAAGGACATGATGCTTGAGATTGAGACTTTAAAGATGGGAGGAGACAGTCCTGTAAAACAGAGGGAATCGATTTCAGGTATAGGGAACAACAGACACTAATAAAAAAGCACAGGAATTTGATGTGTTAGAGGATCAGCAAGAAGGTCACTGAGGCAGCAACACTGGGTACAACAGAAGAGATAAGAGGCAAGCTCTGGGGAGTCGGGCCGTAGCACAGCGGGTTAAGCGCACATGGCACAAAGTGTAAGGACTGGTTTAAGGATCCTGGTTGGAGCCCCCGGCTCTCCACCTGCAGGGGAGTCGCTTCACAGATAGTGAAGCAGGTCTGCAAGTGTCTATCTTTCTCTCCCCCTCTCTGTTTTCCCCTCCTCTCTCCATTTCTCTGTTCTATCCAACAACGACATCAATAACAACAACAATAATAACTACAACAATAAAACAACAAGGGCAATAAAAGGGAATAAAATAAATAAATATTTTTTTAAATATCTGAATATTTATATCTGAACAAGATGTAGGGACCATATTGTATAGGGTTCCAGGCAAGATAAGAGGTTAGGAAAATACCAGAAAGCTTTAAGTAGGCTTGGTATGATCATTTTTTGTTTGTTTTGCTTCTGATTTAGGTTTTAAAAATATTTCTCTTGGGGCTGGGTTGAGAGCACATATTACAATACACAAGGACCCAGGTTTGAGCCCCTGGTCTCCACCTGTAGGGGGAAAGCTTTGCAAGTGGTGAAGCAGTGTTGCAGGTGTCTCTCTCTCTCTCTCTTCCCCTTACCTCTCAGTTTCTGGTTGTTTCTATTTAATAAGTAAATAAGAGATATTAAAAATAAAAATATTTTCTCTTGATTCTCAATGGATAATGAATTGAGATGTGATGATGGAAATAAGACAACATTTTTTATTAAATGGGAAGAAATGATGGTACCTGGATTAGAGTAGGAGACAATGGATGGGAAAAATGAGTAGGTTTGAGATGTGATTTGAAGACAGAATTAATGTCTTTTTGTGGAAAGCAAAGTGTGCTGGCATAAGGTTTCATACAGTGTACATGAAGTCATTTGTCATGAAGTTGTTTGTAATTAGACTGTGGTAAGTTAAAGAAACACATTGTATATTGTAGAATATCTGTAGAAATCTGTAGAATCTGTAGAAATCTGTAGAAATCCATAGAATATTGTAGAATATCTGTTGAAAATCTAAACAAAGAGAAGACTAATTAGCCCCAATAGAAAGGATGTCATGGAATCTTTACAAGTGCTAAAATATTTTTTTTTCTGATATCTGAATGTTTTAGTGCTCTCTCTCTCTCTCTCTCTTTTAACATTTTTTTCTTTACTTGGGGAATTAATGTTTTACAGTTGCCAGTAAATACAAGTTTGTACATGCATAGTGCTCTCTTGTTATGTGTGCAGGTATCCATAGAGAAAAATGGACTGTGTTTATTCATTTAACTCCTTGGCCTCTCAGTCACTTTGTTCTACCTTATGCTATCAATTTACCGCAGCTGTGATGCATAAAAAAACCTAAATGCAGCTATTCATTTCCTTCCTGACAGGTGGAAAAAAAGTCAGTGAATTATCGATCACTAAATATTTTGTTTCCACAGACATATAAATATTTAATTCTTAAGGTTATTGACATCAACAAATTTTACTTCTCTGAGTGTAGGCATCTAAATTTGACATCTAAATCACTGCTAAAGATAGATTTAAGGTCCATGTGAAGAACAGTGATTAAGGGTATAACCAGTAGTCAGATAATTCACTGCCTAACACTTTAACATCTGGAAATATAAATTCTCAGACTTATTTGCTTACTTATGAGGCCATTGACACTTGATCAGTTAATCAAGGAGGAAAACATTCATCGTCACTTATATGCATTGCACCTGTATCTCTCTCTCTCTCTCCTTTTTGTCTCCAGCGTTATTGCTGGGGCTCAGTGCCTGCACTATGAATCCACTGCTCCTGGAGGCCATTTTTTTTTCCCCTTTGTCATTTAATAATGGTTTACAAGATTATAAAACTACATGGACATAATTCTTACAAGGTCTTAGCGGCAATTTGCTCACCCTCCCTCCAAGTTTATGTTTTTAAATTCTCTGTACTCCATGTATGAGTGATACAATACATCTGGTTGATGATGTCTTCGATTTTCTTCCTTATTTCACTAAGCATAATCTCCTCCAGTTCCATCCATTTCGTCCCGAAGGACACAAAGTCATCTTTTTTGATTACAGAGTAGTATTCCTAGGTGTATATATCTCATAACTTCTTTATCCAGTTATCAGCTGATATTCATTTAGGTTGCTTCCACTCTTTAGTAGCAATTTATATAAAGTAGCTATGAACATAGGCGTGCATGAGTTCCTTTGAAGTAATGTTTTCATGTCCTTTGGAACATGCGTAGGGGTGGCACATTGCAGGATTATTAGGTGTTTACATTTTTATTTGTTTGAGGATTCTCCATACTGTTTTTTTCCAAAGGGGCTGTAGATGTTTGTGTTCTCACCAGTAGTATAACAGAGCTCCTTCTTCTCCCTGTCCTTGTCTGGGCCACTTATTTTCTTTAGATAGCAAGAAAGACAGAGAGACAGAGACAGAAAGAGAGGGCGATACCACAACACTGAAATTTCCTTTGTTGTCATAGTTGGGGCTCTAGTCAAGGTTACATGTATGGCAATTGAACTATATTTCCAGCCTGCATTACAAGCAATTGATTAAAAGTTAAAGCATCTGTTTCCTTTGAAGGGTTTACTGGGCAAACGCTAGAAGAAGAAGGGTTTACTTAGGGACCTTGGTTATCCTAACTTTTCATCCTGAGAATTATTTTATATTTGTAAAACCGTAAGTGGAACTTATGTTTAAATAGCTTATGTGTATGATAGTTACATGTTATTGTTTGGGCAACTGTTATAGTAGGTTGCATTTTTTAAAGTGTATTAAGTACTGTGAATTTTTAGGCTATTGAGGCTTTGTATAAATCACATGTCCAGGATTTCTGTGTAGCAAGCACAGTGTTGTAGAAAGAGCACTGATCTGATACCAGGACACTCAACTTTGAGATTCAACTCTGAAATTAGTTATGTAACACAGATCCATTCATATTACCAATCTAGAGTAACAGTTTCTTAGTTCGAATGTACATCCTGACTACCTGGAAAATTCAAAAGACAAGCACAGGCTTTTGTTTGCCACATCAACATCTCTGGAGCTGTGGTCTGTGAATTTTACTGCAAGCTTCTTAGGGAATCATGGTATGACCCATTTTTGAAGAGTCATGGGGACAGATCCTACATGACCTCTTGGGCAGCTTCCATCACTAGAGTTTTATGACAACATAAAATCTCTAAGCTTCAGTATGAGAATTTATTGGTACATGTTTGGTTTTATATCCTGTTACTGCTTATATATGCCAGTGATTTATTTGATGTCTAGCCTTGGGTAACAGAATATCCAATTATAGAACTATGCCTTTGGGAAAATAAAATCCTCTTTAAGACATCTGCTTTGTGACAGAGTTTCTAAGAATGCTTTATGTTGAAATTAGAAAAGTGCTTGTAATTGGAAATATGAATTTTGATGACTCTGTCAAAGGAATTAGGCAATTAAGGTATCCTTTCAGCCACATGGGCACAATTTAGTTTTTCTGAATCACTTAGAGTATTGGGCAAATACAACATCTGGGAAAATTGAAGTATCTTAGAAGGAGATTCTTGACACAGTCTGAAGTGAAGCATGCTGAGGTGGTACTTATTGCATTGATTAGGTTGGGATCAGCAGATGCAATATCATTTGGTATGAATTGAGAGAAGCATGCAGGAAAGTGAGCCCCACCCTAGAAGTTCCAGGACTGGGGGAAATGTAGGTTCTATAGAGGAAGTGGGAGGTTCCTGCTGTTTTAGGGTTTAAGAAGGCAATAGATAGTTATTGTTATATTATTTGGCAGTTGGGTTTACTTTGAAAAATCCCTTTGTTAAGATTTGCTGTATCATACACAACATCACCACAATTTATGTCCTTTGACATTATTTGTATATAACTGTGCCACCGGTTGCTTCCATTCTCCATGTTCTAAGCTTTTAAGAGAGTCAACATATCAAAGACTCAGCCTATGGTCTGTACATTAAAAAGTTTGAGACATTCAATCAACTTTTCCCCTCTGATATTAATTAAATAGTGATTTATATGACTACAGGTTAATAGGAGTGTACATAAGCACCATTCCCACCACCAAAAGACTGTGTTGTCCTCCCCACCCCCACCCCAGTGAAGCCAAACTTCCACCCTCATCCTCATCCCAGAGTTTTTTTACTTTGGCACTGTACTCCAAATTCATTCAAAATGTGCTTTGAGTTTACATTTCTGTTCTTCTTTCTCAACTTCTGTTTATGAGTGGGATCATGCCATATTCGTCTTTGTCTTTCTGACTTAGCTTCTGACATGCTTTACTTCAGACTTCTTCCAGAGACATCAGGTGTGGAATGTCAACCCTTCAGCCTCATTACTTGGGTGAAACCTTTCCTTTCATAGTATTCTCTAATTCCATTTCAGGTGGTTCACGTCCTACAAAGCCCCAAAACCTAGATATAGACCAGGTCCCGTGTGTTCACATGTATCCATAAATTAGGGCAAAATATATACCTGAAAGCAAAAGTGCACAATAATCTGCAGTGAGTCAGTATCAAGTTCATAATGAAATAGAGTCTACTTAGACTTAGGTACACTTCTCAGCTACTTATACTGCCTTTAGTCACTCCAAAGCTAACTTTATCAAAGCAAGGACTGCAAAAGCTGAATAAGGGCAAGAGACTGGCTTACTTTAACAATGACTCTTTAGTCACTATCAGGCCATTCCATCAGCTGGGGCCCTAATTGGGGAGTCCTGAGATTCCCAAACAGACATGATGGGCCTAGACCTCAAATAAATCCCTCTCCCTAGTATTGCCAGTCATCTTTATCAGGGACAACAGAATAGACCCCTTTGTGCACCCACATAGGACCTTGCCCTCAATGTGGATCAACAATGCTAGAGAATGTTTCATACTTCAAAGGGAGGCTGGACAACATACTCTGTGCTCCACTCGAGGAAGATGGATCCTGATATTGGGGCAGCTTGGAATGTTCCTACTCATGACCACAGAATGTGAGCTCAGATCTACAGGGATGCAGAGGTCACATAGGCTCTTGAGCTGAATATGGGCCCCAGATCAGATCAAATCGATGGGGTTTACAGTCAACAATATTTATACCCCTTTCCCATATTTGGGAGCTACTCTTTTTCGTGATCCAGCTCTCTGGTCCTTTTCCCAGCCATGACACCATCTCCCCAGACAATAACTTGGATCTACTTCCATATCAGATTTCAGGCTCAGGGAGAAAAACAAACAAACAAACAAAACCTAGTGTAGTCACAGGCCCTTTGGAATAGAACTAAAATACACCTACTAGCTATCTAGTAGACCTAGATAAAAGGAGACCCCCCCAACTCTTCATCTGCACTATTCCAGCCTTTAGGTTCATGATTAGTCAACAACTTGTTTGGCTTCATATGTTAACTCTTTTTTCAGCCACCAGGTTCCAGATGCTAGCATGATGCCAACCAGACTTCCCTAGATAGACAACCCCACCAATAGGTTCTAGAGCTCCAGTTCCCCAGAGCTCCACCTCACTAGGGAAAGAGAGAGGCAGACTGGGAGTATGGATTCACCTGTCAATCCCCATGTTCAGTGGAGAAGCAATTACAGAAGCCAGACCTTCCACCTTCTGCACCCCATAATGACCCTGGGTCTATACTCCCAGAGGGATAAAGAATAGGAAAGCTATCAGGGGAGGGGATGAGATGCAGAGTTCTGATGGTGGGAATTGTGTGGAGTTGTATCCCTCTTATCCTATGGTTTTTTCAATGTTTCCTTTTATAAATAATAATAATAAAAGGAGATTCTTATTTCTTAACTAGTGTAGAAATGAAGGAACTCAAGAGGGTTGAGGTAGAACTCCTTCTCTGCTTTCTCCACTCAGTGGTACACATTCCAGGGGAAATTGTATCTGCTGTCATAAAACTATGAAACTATGGAGACTAGGGATTGGATGTACCCTAGAGTGCATGCCACCAGTGAATAAGGACCTGGGGTCAAGCCCCTGGTCCTCACATGCAGGGAAGAAGCTTCAAAAGTAGTGAAGCAGTGATGAAGATGTCTATCTTTCTCCTTTTCTGTCTCCTGTTTCACTCTCTACTCCTCTGTCTCTATAAAATAAAGGACACCAAGCACATGTGGCACAAAGTGCAAAGACCAGTATGGGGAGCCATCCAGTTGGAGCTCCAGGCTCCCCACCTGCAGGGGAGTCGCTTCACAAGTAGTGAACCAGGTCTGCAGGTGTCTACCTTTCTCTTCCCCTCTCTGTCTTCCCCCCTCCTCTCTCCATTTCTCTCTGTCTTACCTAACAACGACATCAATAATAACTACAACAACAATTAAGACAAGGGCAACAAAAGGGAAAATAAATAGATAAATAAATATAAAAAAACAGAACAGACAAAAACTACTGAGGCTAAAGTGGGAGCTTCAGGCCTATTTGACTTAACTTCCTGCCGCAATGCACACATTCCTAAGTCTCTTTAAAACAATCTCTTTAAATTCCCCTATGATCAGTGATGAAGCTCCTAGTTTCATTACCTCAAGAGTCTAGTTCTAGTCTCTACTTTCATTCACAATGTCAAGTACTTTGAAAACTTTCTACTTTTCCAAGTTGCCTGCTTTCGACCTTTAGTCTTTCTAACATTGGTTGGATCATCAGTATATGGAAAGTTATTGAAGGCATACAGTGAAAGGATTATTTTTGTTTTTTATGGTAAAAAGTGGATTCTTCTTTGGCTCATCCTGTGTTTGACTCCCTTAGTCAACGCTCTGCCTTCAAGGTTAGTATTGGAATCTGGTACCAGAACACCAATACCCCCTAATATGTGGTTGATTTTCTCAGTTGTAATCAGTGATGATTGATAATGGTGTTGGTGATGAGTTATAGCACATGGGAAAGGCTTGTTATACTTAAATATGTAGTGAGTTGTTTATTTTTATTGAAATCCGTGTTTCTCCTCCTTGTTGCTTGTACCCATACACTTCTGCCTTATTTATTGGTCAGCATTATTGTCATTGCCTCTTCTCAGTTGCTTCATGAATTTCTGTCAAAGTTCTTTTGGTTATATTTTCTAAGTACTGAGAATATTTTGTATGATTTTTTGGAATAGTTTTACTTTCTTAGACTGTTCTTGTAATCTTTACTACAATAACCTCTTCCCTCAGTCTCTTCTTTAAATTTCATTCCAACCTGACTTCCCTGGGCAGAGGACCCCACTAATGTGTCCTGGAGCCCCACCTCCCCAGATCCCTGCCCTACTAGGGAAAGAGAGAGACAGGCTGGGAGTATGGATCGACCTGCCAATGCCTATATTCAGCAGAGAAGCAATTAAAGTAGTCAGACCTCCCACCTTCTGCATCCCATAATGACCCTGGGTCCATACTCCCAGAGGGTTAGGAATCAGGTGGTGGTGCAGCGGGTTAAGTGCACGTAGCACGAAGCTCAAGGATAAGCATAAGGATCCCAGTTAGAGCCTCTGGCTCCCCACCTGCAGGGAAGTCGCTTCACAGGCAGTGAAGCAGGTCTGCAGGTTCCTCTCTCCATTTCTCTCTGTCCTATCTAACAACGACGACATCAGTAATAACTACAACAACAATAAAAAGGGCATCAAAAAGGAAAATAAATAAATATAAAAAAATTTAAAAAAGAATAGGAAAGCTTTAAAGGGAGGGGATTGGATATGGAGTTCTGGGGGTGGGAATTGTGCCCCTCTTATCCTATGGCCAATATTTCCATTTTATAAATAAATAAATTTTAAAAATTATAAAAAATTACATTTATTTATTTATTGGTTAAAGACAAATAAAGAGAGGGAGCGAGACAGAAAGACACCTGCAGCAGTGCTTTACCACTTGTGAAACTTTCCTACAGACTCAACTGGGTACACCACTGCTTGACCCTTTTTTTTTTTTTTTTTTGGTTTGTTTCCTATTCTCTTTTTCTCCCCTTTTCCATTATTTACTTATATATTTATTGTTATCTCTGGGGCTTCATTGCTCCACACTGATTTTTTTTTTTTTAATTAGATAGATAGGAAGACACAGAAAAAGAAAGACCACCAGAGCACTGAAGCTTCTTCGCCCAGTGCCACTGGGCCTGTGGACTTGAACCTGGGTCAGACACTTGATAAAGGAGAGACACTGTATGAACTATTTCACTGGCCCCTTATTTTCCCTTCCACTCTCCACCTTTTTCTGGCTACACACATTTTCTTGTGTTATGGGTAGTTACCATGCTTCCTCTTACTATAGAGCTTGCAATATGCTGCCTCCCTTCTTCCCCATACTGCTTATCCCACCACTCACCCTCCAACCTCAGTCTGTGCCACTATCTCTAGAACATTCTCTTTGGCCTCTATAACAAAGTCAGATTCCATATTCCAGATTCACATTGAATTTCTTATTAATTTACTTTTTAAAAATTGCCACCAGAGTTATCACTGTTCCAGTGCCTGACTATAAATCTGCCACTTCCAGTGGTTATTTTCCCCTCTCCCTCCTCCCTTCTTTCCTTTTCTTCCAGCCTTCTACCCTCTTCTCTCTTTCTCTTTCTTTCCTCCCTTCCTCCATCCCTACTTCCTTCTTTCCTTCTTCTCTTCTCTTCCCTTCCCTCCTTCCCTCCCTCCTTCCTTCTATCCTTTCTTTCATTTTATAGGATAAAGAACAATGGAGAGGAAGGAGAGAGAGAGAGACAATGCAGCATTGCTTCACTGCTTATGAAGCTTCTCCCCTGCAGCTAGGGAGAAGGGGCTTGAACCTGGGTCCTTGTAACATTTGTGCTCTACCAGGTGTACCATCACTCAGCCTCTCTCATTGCATTTCATAACACATGCTTTGGTTGTCACACTTAACATGATCAACGCCTTTTTTTTGACTGTGTACACTCTTGTAACTTTAATGTCTGGCACACAGTAGGCTTTCAGTGACTGGGTGAGTCACTCAGCCTCACTGTGAAGACTAGAGTTACTCTTTTAGTGGTGAGCTGTGCCAGTTTAGACTGATACATACCTGAAACCTATGGAATGTTATTTATAATGAATCAATTCTTCAGAAAAATTTAAATAGGAAGCATTTTAAACTTAATAAATAAGGAGTCTGACAATAGTAAAAAAAATAAAATAAAAAATTGATGGATGTTTCTGAAATCTGAGAAACCAGACTTTTGTGATCAAACCAGTGACCTGTTCTGTCTTGTGACAAGAGGGGGCAGCAGAGAGCTGCCAAAGGAGTTCTGTCTTTAAAGTTAGAAGAAAATTATTCAGTCCCAGTCAGGAAGCAAAGAGACAGGGAGAAATGCCCAAGTGGGAACTGAGACACAAAAGAAGAAAAACAGCTAGAGAGAAGAACTTGCATTAAAATAAGATAGAGGAGGCTACAGGGATCTTTTAGGGAAGCAGCTTGTGACCTGAAAAATTACTTCTCACAAAGTCTCTACTGTTGAAAAGAATCCTGCCTCAGTAACTGGAAAGCCTTAAAGGAATTGTCAAAGAAGCGAGAATCCAGTTTTTTCCAGATTTCCACAGCTTTGGAAGTGTAAAGTGTATCCTCTGGTGGTCTTGTATGGAGTGGGAACAACAGCAATGATAACAATAATAATAACAACAGGAGTAACAACAAAATGGGAAAAATAGCCTCCAGGAGCAGTGGATTCGTAGTGCAGGCACCGAGCCCCAGCAATAACCCTGGAGGCAAAAAAAAAAAAAAAAAAAAGAGGTCAATATTTTCTTCATTAGAAAGGTGAGGTGTTCAGAGAATTGAAGTGATATGAGCAGAATCTTTGTCATCTGGTCAAATCAAGTTTTTAGCGTTAACCCCCTTAGTTCAACAAACTATGTTCTTTCTCAGCTACTCTGGTATCATCTTAAGCAATTTGGGAATGGTTGCATTTTCTATTTGTTTCCACTAAAGAGAAATATACCTTTTTATTATATATAATGTGGTGCATTCAGAAATTATATTAGAAGTAATTCCCCATGATTATGTTTATTGTGTTGGCCTTTTAGAAAATTAAACATACACTAAATATGAAAGACTGGTATTTAAGTTGAGAGTTCGTGATGTCTGTTGGCTGACAAAGACTCAAAATATCTGATATACAAGTTATAGCATATCTGTGAGGGTCAAAAATTGTCATCTTGATTTTATAAAGAGGAATACAAATTTCTTTTAATTTTTTTTATTATCTTTATTTATTTATTGGATATAAGCAGCCAGAAATTGAGAGGAATGGAGGATAGAGACACCTGCAGCCCTGCTTCACCACTCATGAAGCTTTTCCCCCTGCAGGTGGGGACTGGGGGCTTGAACACAGGTTCTTGGGCATTGTAACGTGAGCTCAACCAGGTGTGCCACCACCGGCCGGCCCTGGAATACAAATTAATTGTGAGATTTCTTGGTCAAATTGTTAGCCAGATGTAGGAAATAGTTCTCTACTTACTGGTTATGAGCCAAAATTCTAATAAATTTAGAGCTTATAAAGGATTTTTTTTTTTTTTGCTTCACATTTTACTTACTGGATAAAAAATTCTAATGAGGCTTTCTGAAAGAGCATTTTAACAATATTTGGTGCTGGAGTTTGAGCACAGAGTCTCATTTATGCGCACTAACACTGTGTCACCTCCTTTTTTTCTGTTTTGAGAGAAAGAGAGAGAGAGAGAGAGAGAGCAAGCACCCTGGAGTGCAAAATCACTGTTCTATTGTCTTTGGGGTTCTTGTTGCTCTCATGCATTGCAGAGCCTCAAACTTTTTTTTTTTTTTTTTTGATCCAGAGCACTGCTCAGCTCTGGCTTAATGGTGGTGTGGGGGATTGAACCTGGGACTTTGGAGCCTCAAGGCATGAGAGTTTCTTTGCATAACCATTACGCTATCTACACCCGCCCCAGAGCCTCAAACTTGTGAGGTGGACACTCCATAGCCTCAAGAAAACACTAGCTGGGGCTCGGATGACTGCATTATGAATCTACTGCTCCTGGAGGCCATTTTAAAAATTTTTTTGGGAGGGGTTTGGAGATTGAGAGAGAAAAAGAGACACCTGCAGATCTGCTTCACTGCTTATGAGGTGACCCATCGGCGGGGAGCCAGGGCTTTGAACCTGAATCCTTGCTCACTGTGGTTCATGCTATGTGCGCCATCTCCTGGCCCTCTCCTTTTTCCTTTCTTTCTTTTTCCTTTGAATGAAACTTTTGTTTTGTTTTGTTTCATTTCCCTTTGTATAACTACTTTCAGTTCCACCTTTTTCTAAACCAGCAATTCTTTTATTTAAAAAATTTCTTTAAATCTCGACAGATTTATTTAGGTAGGGTAAAAATGACAAACCGGAAATGAAACAGCCGTCATCAAGAGAGGGCCTTCTCATCAAGAATAGGAAAGCTACTGAGAAGGGTATGGGATATGGAGTTCTGGTGGTGGGAATTGTGTGGAGTTGTACCTCTCTTATCCTATGGTTTTTGTCACTGTTTCCTTTTTATAAATAAATAAAAAAAAGAATGAAAAGGAAAAGAGGGGTACTTTAAATAAAAAGATTTTTTTCATAAAAAAAAGAGGGCCTTCTCAAGACAGTAAAAATCTTAAGCCACTTATTTCAGTGAGAACCTATTCTGAAATGTCTTGTATTTTCCTTTTTCCTTTTTTTGTTTGTTTTTGCCTCCAGAGCTATTGTTGGGGCTTGGGGCTGGCACTATGAATCCACTGTTCCTGGGGACTGTTTTTTCCATTTTATTCAATAGGACAGACAGAAATTGAGAGATGAAAGGAAGATAGAGAGGAGGTGAGAAAGATAGAAAAAGCATCCCCCATGCAGGTGGAGAACCAGGGCCTCCAACCCAAATCCTTGCTCAGGTCCTTGTGCTTAGTACTATGTGCACTTAACCGGGTGCACCACCATCTCACCCACCTTTGAAAATAAGGATTTGTAGCAAAAATAAATAAATAAACACATAAAATCAATAATGTTTTTTTTATCATACTGTTTGACCTCACCTACCCTGATTCTCAGTCATTTTAATTTTAACAACAATAATTATGAAATAAACAGAAATGAGTTTTATTCTCAGTATAGTATAATTTCAGGATATAGGCTTCTGATTTAATCTGGCACAAGTTCAGATCTCACCTCTGTGAGTTCTATGGGTCTGGGCAAGTTATTTCACTTCTGAGTCTTAGCTTTCTCATCTAAGAAATAATGATTTCAGTTCCCTGCAGGTGGCCAGTGGCTAGACCTCTGAACTTGAAGTCAGTTGGTCCTGAGTTTGATCCTTAGCATCGCATATGCCAAAATTGTGTTCTGATTATCCTCTCTTGTCTTCTCTCTTATAAATAAATAAATTTAAAAAGTAATGGAGTCGGGCGGTGGCGCAGTGGGTTAAGCGCACGTGGCACAAAGCTCAAGGAGCGGCATAAGGATCCCGGTTCGAGCCCCCGGCTCCCCACCTGCAGGGGAGTCGCTTCACAGGCGGTGAAGCAGGTCTGCAGGTGTCTATCTTTCTCTCCCCTCTCTGTCTTCCCCTCCTCTCTCCATTTCTCTCTGTTCTATCCAACAATGACAACCTCAATAACAATAACAATAACAACTACAACAATAATAAAAAAAACAAGGTCAACAAAAAGGAAATAAATAAATAAATATTAAAAAAAAAGTAATGAAAAAAAAACTCATTGAAAAAATTTTTTTAACCAGAGTGTCCCTCAGTTTTGGTTTATGGTGGTAACAAGGATTGAACCTGGAACATTAGAATCTCAGGTATAAAAGTGTCTTGTGCCAACTCAATTGCTCTGCTTTCTCCTCAGTCCCAGAAAAGAGAATTTAAAAAAATTAAGTTGTACTCATTCTTATCACTAATTTCCTTTTATTTGTGATTTAATAATGCTTTACAGTTATAAGATCACAAGGGTATAATTTCACACTACACCCACCACCAAAGTTGAGAGCATTTCTTTTTGCCACAAGGGTTTTCACTGCAGCTTGGTAACTATATAACTTCACCACCATTCCCTTTTCTGGTGGCCATTGTTTTTCTTTTTAAAAAAATTTTATTAGTGATTCAATATTGATCCACAAAATTACATGTCAATAGAAGTATAATTCAATACTGTTCCCACCACCAGAGTTCTGAATTCCCAATCCATTGAAAGCCACAGCAGTTCTCCTAAGGTTGCAGATATGCAGTAACTGTCTGTCTACATTTATACATAATTGCCTCCTTTTTCTTCCAGGTCTTATTCTTTCTTCCCTTCCAAGCCACACATAAAACGATTACTACATCCAAATGTCCCCCCCGCCTTTCCTCCTCTCTCTATGGTTCCTTACAGAGCTGGAGTTCAGGGTCCTCTTATCCTCTTCCTCCTATCACTTCTTCCCCACTGGGAGTATGGATCAAAATTATTTTGGGGTTGCAGAAGGTAGGAGTTCTGGCTTCAGTAATTGCTTCTCTGCTGGACATGGGCATTGGCAGGTTGATCTATACCCTCAGCCTACCTCTAGCTTTCCCTAGTGGGCTAGAGTTCTGGAGAGGCAAGGTTCCAGGTCACATTGGGGAGGTTGTCTGCCCAGAGAAGTCAGGATGAGGATGGAATCATGATGGAGTCTGCAACTTAGTGGCTGGAAGGCTACTGTTTTTCTTTTTCCTTCTTTTTGATAGAAGGTGAGAGATTGTGAGAGACAGAGGAGAAAAGAGAAACAGAGAGAAGAGGAGACACCTGCAGCACCATTCTGCTGCTGGTGAAGCTCCCTCCCTGTAGGTGGGGACAAGGGACTTAGAACCCAGATATTTGTGCATTGCAATATATATGTTCCACTGGGTGTGACAGAATCATCCTGTTACAGGTGCTGACTCTACCATGACTTAGATCACCTCAATTTAAGCACACACTTCTGTGATTAGCAAGGAAATGTGGGATGGACTGAAAGCCTCAGATTAGAAGAACAGCTACTCTAAAGGAAAAGAAAAAAACATTAAATCATGGGAAGTTCAGGGCTCTCTCCTGTTATCTAAAAATAGAGGGGGAAAAATCTTGGAACTGAACACTTGTCAGAGTTTTGGCTGGGAGAATTATGTGATTTTATCAAATAGTAAATAATACTTGGGAAGAAAATGCATTCTTCTCATTGCAAAGGAGTGTGGCGAAAATTGTGTTTTTTTTTTTTTTCATAGTGATAGCATTATGAATTCACTGCTACATACAGCTATTTTTCCCTTTTCTATTTTTATTTAATTTTTTTTATTGCCACTAAAGTTATTCTTGGGGCTTGATGCCAATATTAAATCCATGGTTCCCAGAGGTGTTTTATCCTATTTTCCCTTTCTTTTTTATTCTTTCTCCCTTCCTTCCTTCCTGCATTCTTCCTTTCCTTTCCTTTCCTTTCCTCTTCCTTCCTTCCTTTCTTTTTTTCTCTTTTCTATTGATAGGACAGAAAAAATTGAGAGGGGAGGGGAAGAAACAAAGAGAGACACTGCACCTGAAGCTTCCCCTCCCAGCAGATGGGGAGCCAGGGCTTGAACTCAGATTCTTGCATATGGTAATATGTATATTCAACTGAATGTGCTACTGTCAGGCTTCTGTGAAGTGTTTTTCTTTTCTTTTTTTTTTTTTTCTCTCTGAGAAGGGCATGGAAAGAAGGGTTCATTATGAACCTTTTTATTTAACCTCTCCATTTTCTCCTTTTAGAATAATTTAGATTATATTGTCAGTTCCACCTTGTCAATATCCATTAAATGATTTGGTTAAAGCAGTTAATAATGACAGCAATGATAAGTTTCATATATAACATGTTGTCTCTTTGAAGAATACTTCTAAAAACTCACAAATAGCAAAATGAGTTCTGAAATCAATTATTTGTTAGACTTAGTTTTTTTTTTTTTCTCGCCTCCAGGGTTATTACTGGGGCTTGGTGCCTGCACTATGGATTCACTGCTCCTGGAGGCTGTTTTCTCCCTTTTGTTGCCCTTGTTGTTTTATTGTTGTTATTACTGTTGTTGTTATTGCTGTCACTGTTGTTGGATAGGACAGAGAGAAATCGAGAGAGGAGGGGAAACAGAGAGGGGGAGAGAAAGATAGACACCTGCAGACCTGCTTCACTGCCTGTGAAGCGACCTTCCTTGCAGGTGAGGAGCGGGAAACTGGACCCGGATCCTAACACCCGTCCTTGTACTTTGCGTCATGTGTGCTTAACCCACTGCGTCACTGCTCAGCCCCCGTGTTTTTTTCTTTTTTCTTTTTGAGCATCCATTATGCATTAATGTAATTGCCAAACCTTTGTGTTTATATGTTGTATTGGGTTAGGAGGGTTAGCTCATTGGGTTAGCTCACCGTGCACTTGACCCAGGTTTGAACCCTGGTGGCACGTGGAACATTATGACGCTAGAGGAAGTTGTGGTTTTATAGTCTCTTTCTCTCTCTCTGCCTTTACATCTCTTTCTCTTTTTCTGAATGAAAAAGTGGCCCAGAGTGATGAAAGTGCATTTGTGAAGGGTCCTGACTCCACTAAAAACAAAACATTTATTTATTAATTTTTCTTTAATATAATTTTCTTTATTTTTTATATTTTATAGGACTGAGAAAAATTGAAAGGGGAGGAAGAGACACCTCTGTCTCTAGGGAACAAGACAGAGACACCTGCAGTACTGTTTTACCACTTGTGAAATTTGCCATATGCAGGTGAGGACCAGGGGCTCAAACCCAAACCCGGGTCTTTTCACATGGTAGCCTATACACTCAACCAAACACACTTATTGCCACTAGGGTTATCCCTGGGGCTCTGTGCCAATATTATGAGGCAGCCATTTTTTTTCCTTTCTATTTTATTTGACAGGACAGAGAGAAATTGAGACGGGCATGGGAGATAGGGGAAAAGAAAGACAGACACCTGCAGGCCTGTTTCTCCACTTCTGAAGTGTCCCCTGTGCAGATGGGGAGCAGGGGCTTGAATCTTGGTCCTTGATTATGGTAAAATATGTGCTCAACCAGGTTTGCCCCCCCTACTTTTTAATGGTGTATTATTTTATAACTATATTGGTTCCAGATGTGCAACATTTGTCTCCCCTTTATCCAATTTATTTTCTCCCTCCAGCCTCTCATGATAATCACCAATTGGTCTTATAATCCAAAGTTTTATCAGTTTATTTAATTGTCTGTTTTTTAATTTTAGTTTGTTTATAAAATGAAATTGTTTTTTATTTCTTTATTGGGGAATTAATGTTTTACATTCAACAGTAAATACAATAGTTTGTACATGCATAACATTTCTCAGTTTTCCATATAACATTACAACCCCCACTAAGTCCTCTGTCATCCTTTTTGGACCTGTATTCTCCCCCCCTCCAAAGTCTTTTACTTCGGTGCAATACACCAATTCCAGTTCAGGTTCTAGTTGTGTTTGCTCTTCTAATCTTGTTGTTCAACTTCTGCTTGAGACTGAGATCATCCCATATTCATCCTCCTCTTTCTTTCTTTCTTTCTTTCTTTCTTTCTTTCTTTCTTTCTTTCTTTCTTTCTTTCTTTCTTTCTTCCCTGCCCCTTCCTTCTGTTTCTGACTTATTTCACTTAACATGAATTTTTCAAGGTCCATCCAAGATCAGCTGAAAATGGTGAAGTCACCTTTTTTACAGCTGAGTAGTATTCCATTGTGTATATATACCACAACTTGCTCAACCACTCATCTGTTGTTGGACACCTGGGTTGCTTCCAGGTTTTGGCTATTACAAATTGTGCTGCTAAGAACATATGTGTACACAGATCTTTTTGGATGGGTGTGTTGGGTTCCTTAGGATATATCCCCAGGAGAGGAATTGCAGGATCATAGTGTAGGTCCATTTGTAGCCTTCTGAGAGTTCTCCAGACTGTTCTCCACAGAGGTTGGACCAATTGACATTCCCACCAGCAGTGTAGGAGGGTTCCTTTGACCCCACACCCTCTCCAGTATTTGCTGCTGCTACCTTTTCTGATGTATGACATTCTCACAGGAGTGAAGTGGTATCTCATTGTTGTCTTGATTTGCATTTCTGAAAATCAGAGACTTGTAGCATTTTTTCATGTGTTTCTCAGCCATTTGGATCTCTTCTGTGTTGAATATTCTGTCCATGTCCTCCCCCCATTTTTGGATGGGGTTATTTGTTGTCTTGTTGTTGAGTTTGGCAAGCTCTTTATATATGTTGGTTATTAAATTCTTGTCTGATGTATGGCATGTAAAGATCTTCTCCCATTCTGTGAGGGGTCTCTTGGTTTGGGTAGTGGTTTCTTTTGCTGTGCAGAAGCTTTGCAATTTGATGTAGTCCCATAGGTTTATGCTTGCCTTAGTCTTCTTTGTAATTGAATTCGTTTCACTGAAGATGTCTTTAAAATTTATGCGGAAAAGAGTTCTGCCAATATTTTCCTCTAAGTACCTGAAGAACTGTCTGTTTTTTAATTCTCTCTCTCTTTTGCTACCAGAATTATCACTGGGGCTCAGTGCTGGCACTACAGATTCACTGCTCTTGGCGGCCATTTTTTTTCTACACTATTTTTATTTGACAGGACAGAGAGAAGTTGAGAGGGAGGAGGAGACAGACAGGGAGAAGGAAAGACCTGCTTCACTGCTCATGAAGTGTCCTCCCTGCAAGTGTGGAGCAGGGGCTTGAACCCAGATTATTGTGAGTGGTGATGTGTGTGCTTAACTGAGTACACCCCCCACCTGGCCTCTTTCTATCTCTTTATGATGATATCATGTGGTGCTTGTCTTTCATATGATTCATTACACTTAACATAATACTAAGTATGTTAAACATCCATGTTATTGTAAATGGCAGAATTTTATCTTTTATGTAGATCCAGCACTATATTTGATAATCTGGCACTATATTTAATACTCCAGGAACTGAGGAAATGGAGAATAAAAGGATTCTTGTCCCTGACTGGATCAGACAGTCAATTAGAGCTTAAATATATCTCTCCATTATCACTACCAGGTTCTAAGACTTTTATGTTAACAAAGCTTTTTGTATCTACAGTGAAGCCATACTATAAAGCTAGTAGTCCACTGGAGGAGTCTGAGTCCTAGAAATGGGAGACTGCCTTCCAACATGAAGACTCCAAATCTCCTTCGCTATACTTTTTTTTCCTTTTATTTATAAAATGGAAGTATTGACAAGACCATAGGATAAGAGAGGTACAATTCCATATAATTCCCACCACCAGAACTCCGTATCCCATCCCTGCCCTTGAAAGCTTTCTTATTTTTTGTCCCTCTGGGAGTATGGACCTAGGGTCATTATAGGGTGCAGAAGGTGGCTTCTGTATTTGCTTCCCCACTGAACATGGGCATTGGCATGTCAATCCATATTCCCAGCCTGTCTCTCTCTTTCCCTAGTGGGGCAGGGATCTGGGGAAGTGGGTCTTCAGGTCACCTGTGGGGTCATCTGTCCAGGGAAGTGAGGTTGGCATCATGATAGCATCTGGAAGCTGGTGGCTGAAAAAGAGTTAAGATATAAGGCAGAAGAAATTGTTGACTAATCATGAGCCTAAGACAAGAATATTGTAGATGATGATTTGGGGTCTCCATTTTGGGAAAAGCTAGTAGGACTATTTTAGGTATATTACAAGGGGCCCATGATCCTACTAGTTTTTCTGTGTCTGCTATACTCTTACCTCTATATTCCTGATTAATAAATAATTTGTTCTGCTCTATATTTTAATACTTTTAAGCTACCACATTGCAGATGCTACCATGATGGCAACCTGACTTCCCTGGACCTCACCAAAGTATCTTGAAATCCCACCTCTTCAGAGCCCTGTCCCACTAGGGAAAGGCAGAGACAGGCTGGGGGTCTGGATTGACCTGCCAATGCCAATGTCCAGTGGAGAAGCAATACATAAGCCAGACCTCCCACCTTCTGCACCCCATAAAGATCTTTGGTCCATACTCCCAGAGGGATAAAGAATCTTCCAAAGGAGGAGATGGAATACAGAACTCTGGTAGTCGGAAATGTATGGAATATTGTCAGTTATTATTTAAAAAAAAAAGAAATGGGAGACTGACCTCATGGAAAGAATAGTTTATCCAGGATGAAGAAACAATATGTCATTTAAAGTTTTAAGTTGATTTTTGGTTTATAAAATTTAAGATGCTTTTTTATGAGGTAACACTAGAGGGCAGTATGTGCAATAAAATCTTATAATGAAACAGGCCCCCAAATGATCATTTCTCCTTGTCCTTTTTTATATTCAAGTATCTCACCTCATTTATTTATTTATTTATTTATTTATTTATTTATTTATTTATTTTTATTTATTGAGATACACAAAGAGACCAGAATACTGTGTACCTGGAATCTGGGGTCTTCAGGCATGAGAGTCTTTTGCTTTAGCCATTATGCTATCTTCCCAGGCTTAAGTATCACACCTAAATTCTTTTCTTCTTAGGACTTAAATGGGAAGAGACATTGAAAGTATATGCCCTCTTAATAAACTATATTTTAAGAGGATGAAGAATTTTTTTATGTCCAAAACTTAATTAAAAATTAAATAGTATTACGTTTAAAAATAAATGTAGCACTTCGCACCCTCTATTTCCTCTTTTTTATTATTCTCTTTATTAATTTATTAGCTAGAGACAGCCATAAATCAAGAGGGAAGGGGGTGATAGGGAGAGAGTCTGAGAGACACCTGCAGCCCTGCTTCACCACTCATAAAGCTTCCCCCTGCAGGTGGGGATCACCCTCTATTGTCTACACTTCTTTCTTCCCATAGTTTCTTTTGGATGCTAGTTAATCTTCTTAAATAATGTGTGCATATTTGCATTTATTGAGGCAAGCTACAATTTGGCTTATTTTATATGGTTTGATTCATTTTTTTTAAGATTTCATTTATTTATTAGTGAGAAAGATAGGAGGAGAGAGAGACATGTGCTGCTGGGGATTGAACTCAGGACCTCATGCTTGAGAGTCTAATGCCTTATCCACTGTGCCACCTCCTGGACCACCAGTTGTTTTTTTTTTTTTTTTTCCTTAAATTATTAGTGATATAGTAGAGTTATTCAAATCATTGGCTATACAACGATTTCTCTGAAGGGATGGTGCTATAAATACTAATGAAAGAAATACTTCTGTTAGGAATTGGGCTCATCTTTATATGAAGTTATTATTTTTTGTATCTGTTAGAATTTTGCTTCTCATTTCTTTGAAAATAACCAATTTGCTTTTAGAATGTTCATGAAAAATGTGACTTGCTAGGGTTTTTTTTCTTCTTTTTTTTTTTTCCTTTCACTGGATTGGTAATCTTTCAATCTAGAGACTGTGTCACTCAGCTTTGAAAACCTAATCTCACACTGTTAATCACATCCACTTTTCTGAGCCTCCTTTGAAATCCTTATGTCTTTTAAGTATTTCCCTGTCAACATTTCCAATAGGCTTTTAGTACTTGACTCTAAAATAAAGCAAAGGTCATCAGATAATGTATGATAAAGTTTTAACATAAGCTAAAGAGAATTACGTAGAGAGGCAACTTTGAAAATAGGAAATATAAGAAATAATTTTAAGTATTATATAATTTTTTTAATCAAAGCACATATTACTGCATGTATAAAATCAGCAAAAGAAAAAAGCTAAAAGCATACTTTTCTTAGTGATCTAATACTGATTGATAAGATTGTGGGATAAGAAGAGTACAATTCCATACAATTCCCACCACCAGACTTATGTATCCCATTTCCACCATTGGAAGGTTTCTTTTTTTAAAAGAACTTTCTTCTTATTTATTTATTTATTTATTTTATTTTCGAGAGAGATGCAGACTGAGAGAGACACAGAGAGATACACCAGAGCACTGCTCAGCTCTGGCTTATGGTGGTATGGGGGACTGAACCTAGGACTTTGGAGCCTCAGGCATGAGAGTCTGTAACTCTCATAACCATTATGTTATCTCCCTCACCTAGGTTTCCTGTTCTTTATCCCTCTGAGAGTGTGGACCAAAATTCTCTTTTTTTTTTTTTTTTTTTGCCTTCAGGGTTATTGCTGGGGCTTGGAGCCTGAACCATAAATCAACTGCTTCTGGGGGCTATTTTTTCCTTTTGTTGCCCTTGTTGTTTTATTGTTGTTGTGGTTATTACTGTTGTGGTTATTACTGTTGTTGTTGGATAGGACAGAGAAATTGAAAGAGGAGGGGAAAACAGGGGGAGAGAAAAATAGACATCTGCAGACCTGCTTCACTGCTTGTGAAGTGACCCCCCCTGCAGGTGGGGAGCCGGGGGCTGGAACCAGGATCCTTACGCTGGTCCTTATGCTTCGCGCCTTGTGCGCTTAACCTGCTGTTCTACTGCCCCCCCACGCCCCCAGATCAAAATTCTTTATGGGGTGCAGAAGGTGGTGGTCTGGCTTTTGCATTTGCTTCTCCACTGGACATGGTTATTAACAGGTTGATGCATAGTCCCAGCCTGTCTCTATCTTTTCTTAGTGGGTTGGGCTCTGGGGAGGCGGGGTTCCAAGACACTTTGGTGAAATCATCTACCCAGGGAAGTCAGGTTGGCGTCATGGTAGCATCTGTAACTTGGTGGCTGAAAAGCATTAAGCAGAACAAACTGTTTAATAATCAGGCACCTAGAGGTAAGAGTATAGCAGATGAAATTTAGAGTTTTCATGTTGGAAGAAGCTAGGAAGTCTATTTCAGGTATACTCCAAGGGGTCCATGACTTTACTAATTTTTGCCTGAGTCTGAAAGTTAACATGCAGGTGGGTATAAAAGTACTGTCTGGGAAGATAGTGTCAGAGTTAGGAATAGGACTAAAAAGTTGGATCAAGGCAAAGAGTAACTCCCAAATATTAGGAAAATATATAAATACCGCTAACTGTGAACCCCGTTGATTTGACCTAAGACCCATATCTATTCATATTTAGCATAGGAGCCTGTGTAATCCCTGGATCTTTGTTGGTCTGAACTCAAATTGAACTCAAATTCCATGATCACAACTAGGAACATTCTAGGCTGCACTCATTTCAGGACCAGTGTTCCTCAAGTGGGAGAGTATGTTGACCCAGCCTCTCTTTGGAGAGAAGGTTAGTTCTACTATTGTTCTACATTGAGGGCAAGGTTTTGTAGAAAAAAGCACATTTAAAAAAAAAAAGTGTAATAGAAAACTTTGAAAGTAAAAGAATGGCCCAAGATGTAATGCAGTGGATAAAGCCTTGGACTCAGAAGACTGAGTTCCTGAGTTCAATCCCTGGCATCTCATATGCCCTATTGATGCTCTGGGTTCTCTCTCCTCCCTCTCTCATTTATATGTATATATATGTATATGTATATATGTATATATATGTATATATATGTATATATATTAACATAACACAGGATGGGGGAGATAACATAATGGTTATGTAAGCAGATTCTTATGCCTGAGGCTCTGAGGCCCCAGTTTCAATCCCCCACACCACCACAAGTCAGTGCTGAGCAGTCTTCTTCTAGTGTTTGCCCTTCTTCTGTAGCCAGTTAACAGCGTCAGGTTGAGCCTGATGTAAAGTTTCGAGACCTCTTTTGAATCTGGAGAGGTGGCAGTCGTTGACTATGTGGGTCATAGTCTGTCTATAGCCGCAGGGGCAGTTTGGGTCGTCTCTGGCTCCCCAGCGGTGGAACATAGCGGCGCACCGGCCATGGCCTGTTCGATAGCGATTGAGGAGGACCCAATCATAACGTGCTAGGTCAAAGCCGGGTTGACGCTTGCAGGGGTCTGTGATGAGGTGTTTGTTCTTTACCTCAGCTGACTGCCAACTCTGTTTCCAAGAGTTTGGAACAGAGAAGTTCAGTGTAGGCGTAGGAGACCAGATTGGATGATGAGACGTCAAGCATTGGACAGGGTGGGCGAAGATATCCGCGTATATTGGCAGGTTCGGTCGAGCATAGACGTGAGAAATGAACTTAGATGATGCCGCATCCCGACAAATATCTGGCGGGGCGATGTTGCTAAGAACTGGCAGCCATGGAACCGGGGTGGAACGGATGGTTCCAGAAATTATCCTCATGGAGGAATATAATTTGGAATCGACCAAGTGGACATGGGGGTTACGGAACCATACTGGGGCACAGTATTCTGCAGTGGAATAGCATAATGCCAGAGATGATGATCGTAGTGTGGAAGCGCTCGCGCCCCATGAGGAGCTGGCCAGTCTTGCAATGATGTTATTCCTCGCACCCACCTTTGCTGCAGTTTTTTTTTTTTTATATTTATTTATTCCCTTTTGTTGCCCTTGTTGTTTTATTGTTGTAGTTATTATTGTTGTCATTGTTGTTGGATAGGACAGAGAGAAATGGAGAGGGGAGGGGGAAGACAGAGAGGGGGAGAGAAAGATAGACACCTGCAGACCTGTTTCACCGCTTGTGAAGCGTCTCCCCTGCAGGTGGGGAGCCAGGGCTTTGCTGCAGTTTTTATGAGATGTTCGTGAAATGACAGAGTGCGATCGAGAGTAACGCCAAGATAGACTGGCTGGGCTTCATGCCGGATTTTCGTATCGCCAAGCTGCACATTAAGCTCACGTGAGGCCGAGGCATGGTGTAGATGGAAAACAGATGATACCATTTTTGCAGTGCTAGGGATTAGTCGCCATTTTTTACAGCAATCAGATATCAGAGACATGTCTTTCATGAGTGTTTCCTCGAGGATGTCGAACTTGGATGCCTGAGTTGCACAGCAGATGTCATCGGCGTAGATGAACTTCCTTGAAGAAGTTTCTGGGAGGTCATTGATGTAAATATTAAATATCGTAGGAGCCAGAACAGAGCCCTGGGGGAGGCCACTTGAGACAAGTCTCCATCTGCTAGACTTGTCACCCAGATGCACCCGGAATCTTCTGTTTTGGAGAAGAAACGATATAGTGTTGGCCACCCATGGAGGCAGGCATCTTGAGATCTTAACTAGGAGACCACGGTGCCAGACCATGTCATAGGCTGCTGTGAGATCAACAAAGACAGCACCCGTCTTTAATTTCTTCTGGAATCCATTTTCAATGTAAGTTGAGAGGGCCAGGGCTTGTTCGCAGGTAGATCTTCCTGGGCGGAAACCGGCTTGGACGGGTGAAAGGAATTTCTCTGTAAGAGGAGAAATACGTGACAGAAGCAGCCTCTCAAGGAGTTTGTAACACACGGAGAGGAGAGAGATTGGTCTATAGCTGGCAGCCAGTGTTGGGTCTTTCTTTGGTTTCAAAACTGCTATTATCTTTGCACGACGCCAAATTTTGGGCATAGATTCGGATTCCAAGATGTGGGACAGGAATGTAGTGAGCCACTTCTTTGTCGCGGGGCCCAAGTTAAGAATGAGTTCTGGGGTGATGTTATTATCATAGCCAGCAGCCGTTCCCGGTTTAACCCTCTTCAAAGCGTCTTCCAGTTCAGACAGTGTAAAGGGATAGAGTTTTGGAGATGGACAAGATAAACGGAAGTGGAATGATCACTCATGGGAATTTTCTCTTTTCTAGACTGGGTCGATCTTAGCATGTCCAATTTGAGTTAGTTGACTGGCCACTGAGTTTGGAGATACGGGAGGATGGGAGACGGGAGGGGGTTGGCTACCGGCACCCAGACTATGAAGAAGCTTCCAGGCCTTCCTACTTGAGTGGGTGAAGTTCAGACTTTCTGTGAGTTGTTGCCAGCGGGCTTGGTGTGCTGCATCCAGGGAGGCAATGAGATGGTCAGCCACATCTGGGTCGCCCGACTCATCATACTGCTTTAGTAGCTGCTCGCATTCAGCATCAAGACAAGGCGTATAGTTAGCACGTCTCCCATGAGGAATAGCTTGGGAAGCTGCTTTGAAGATGGCTTGGCAGAAGCGCCTGTAGGAATCTTCAGAGGGGATAGAGTTAATTGGAATTGCAGGAATAGATTTGTTGGTAAGATCACTGAACAGACACCAGTTTGCTTTCCGAAAGTTCTATCTTAGTTTCTCCGAGCACAGAATCAGTGGGAGCTGGAGACCAATGTGGATGATAGCTGGACGGTGATGACTGTGCGGGAAGTCCTTGAGAACTTGTCTTGTAGCGGGAAAGGCTTGGCCATTGACTGTGCTAATCCAGCACAGGTTGGGTGATGAGTCTTTATTCCATCTAGCAGTGTGAAAAGAGCCTGGCTGTTTGGGATTGTATAATAGGGAGAGGTCATTCACTGAAGCCCAGTCATCTAAGATAGAGCCGTCAGCACGAGTGGAGGAATATCCCCAGTCTTGGTGATGACTATTAAAGTCTCCAACGCAGAAGGCTGGGTGATTCGGGCTAGGCAGGACCTCATTATCCCATGAGGCACTGGGAAGCTTATTTACGTTGACGAGCTGAATAGTTCCAATAGTAATGGAGTCGTAGAAGGTCGAAGAGGCCGTGTGGTAAACGTCCGCAAGATACGATTTGGCGTAGATGGCTCGGCGGTGTTTAGGATGGAGATTATAGCATATTAAATCGAATCCACTGATGGTGAATCGAGCAGCTTCATCGACTGCAATGTGTGTTTCTTGTAGGCAAATGACATCTGCCTGATGCTGTATCGCCAATTGACCAATAAGAACGCGTTTGGCAAAGGACAGCCCCTCAACATTAAGTTGGAGGACTCGAAGAGCAGGACCAACAGCTTGAAAGCTGTCAGAAGCCGCTTGTTGCTGGCTTTGAAAGTGACTGGGATCCATGTGGATTCAGTCGGCTAGGAAGGATCGTCAGTTTCCCCAATGAATGGGTACTCACGGGATGCACCATGGGATGGTCGATCCAATGCACCCTTTATTTTGATAAAAATAAAGACCAAAAAAAAAAAAAAAAACCCATAACACAGAAGTTTCTTATAAAGCCAAATAAAATAAAAAACTGATGGAAATTTTTTTTCAGAATATGTGAATGAATCAATGTTCGAAATAAAAAATGATCTATATACTTTGGAAGTGACACTTTTTTTGTTTTGTGTTTTCTGTTGCATGAATTCTAATGCCTCTATGCCCAGAGTCTCCTAAGATAGCAAAACAGCGAGACAAGAGAGTTTTTACATAAATACTTCTTTTGGTGCCTCAGACATGAGTCTTTTGGCATAACCATATGCTCTCTCCCACTAGAGTACTTTGTACTGACACTTGGTGGGCTTCATTCTGGTGAATGTATTTACACTTGGAGTGGGTCAGGCCTAAGCAGCTCACTCACCATGCTGTGTTCCTACTGCTAGGCCGAGGCCTGTCTTTGTAGCTGAAAAATCGATGGAATGAATCAAATTGAACTTCCAGTTGCATAGTCATTACTGTCAATGGTTGAGATCTCAGATTTTCACACTGACTTTCTATTTATTTCCAGAGCTTTACTTTTGTTTGTTTATTGACTCCGTGGTCAGCATTTGATTTGTAAGGTTAATTTGTGCATTCATTTCATTAACATGGAGGATTTTCCTTGTTCTATTTGTTTAGACTAAAGAAGATAGCTATGTATTCAGTATGGATGGATTCTTAATACGTTGCATTGTTACTCAATCAATGTTCATGTGCTTACTCTTGTCAAAATGGTTTGTGTTGCTTACATGATGTGCTTGAGGAGATGTGACTCTTGATGTCCAGCCAGTGAATGTGAACTTGGGACTTGTCAAATATCTATATGAGCTGTGGATGGTGAACGCCTTGGCAAGTACAATCAAGAGCTTCAAGTTTCAG
This sequence comes from Erinaceus europaeus, assembly GCF_950295315.1. Classification (NCBI taxonomy): domain Eukaryota; kingdom Metazoa; phylum Chordata; class Mammalia; order Eulipotyphla; family Erinaceidae; genus Erinaceus; species Erinaceus europaeus. The sequence goes on from NC_080163.1 coordinate 71,988,857, forward strand.
AGCTTTCTTGTGCTGCCCAACGAAATTCATATGTGCTTTTCTGTGGAGCTGTTCTAAACTGTTGCCCCAGATTATTCTTAGTTTGCCATATTGTTGTTGTTCTTTCTTAATCTAAAACAAAGACCTTAACATTATGCCAATGGGACTGTGCATTTTATCATTTTCAGATACAGCCATATAGTAAACTTGAAACCAGTACATCACCTTTGGCATATCTGCTAGGGGATAGATTAATTGAAAATAAAAATATTGTTCCATGGTTCATTTTGGCCCAGTTCCAACTGTATTGTAGATTAAAACTATTTCAGCATTTCCTGTCTCCCTTCTTCACTCTGATTTTGTGCTATTCTATCTTAATTTTCTTATGTGCTTTGGATCAGTGAATGTGCTATTTTTCTCATAACGTCATTCACCAATTTTAATCCTCTTAACTCCTTTCATGGAAGCTTACAGCTATCTCTGTGGTGCCATTATTTTTCCTGAGCACTAGCTCCAAGTTACTATGGGAGGATATATTTTCAAGGCTTGGCATCAGAATGGACTGGACCATAACACCCAGAATCTATCCACTACTCATTATTACTAGACAGAGGGGACTTGACAAAATGGTAGGAAATCTGAGCAGAATGGTTATTAGGGATGATCATGAGCAACAGGCGGTTTGCTGAAGGATCTGGCTGAGGCAGACAGCTCTGCACTGGGGTCCTTGCATGCCAACTCAGCTCTCAAGTTGCAGAGGACAGAACTGGCTCTGATGTTTCACGGAGCCAGCATCTCAGCTATGTACTAGACTTCATTACATACCATCGATGGGAGAGTCAACCCAGTAACTTTCCATTTCCCACTGGAGAAATGATTCTGGGAATTTGTTTAACTCCATTGATGCAGTGCAGTGAGCCACTTTACTGGCGAGTGGGGAACCAGCAGATACTTGGTGCATGGAAATGTTCACACATGCATACATACATCCAGAGTCTCTTGAGTCTTTTCTCCTGCCACATATGAATCAAGGGGGATACCTCTGGGTTTTCATTTGAGAGATTTCCAGTACTAGTTCATCAGAGTGTCCCTTTATGTTTTTTGAAGGTTGGATTGCATTCTGTCTCCACACTCAAAACTAGTTAGTACGCAGCAATACTCCTCCTGTGGCTGCTACACTTCTATCTCAGGGATGCTTAGAACTAAAGCAGATTCCAGCTCAGATGCAAATATATGCAGTGCATGTGGTAATTCTGTGAGCAGAGTTAGAACCAAAGAAGAGTCAAGGAATTGAAAAATGTGATTTTTTTCTTTTTTTGATCCGGGTAAGATACTACTCTAAAGAGTAAAATATTCAAGGACTATTTTTAATGGAAAAGTCAATGATGTATTGAGGGGAGTCTATTTTGAGTGTTCTGGTTATCTCTCAGGTATTTCCCTCTGTCCATCCTGAAAGTATGTGCCTCTACTCGCCAGTGTCTAGCCAAATCTCAAGACATTTCTTTGACATGAGTATAAGACATCAGGGTCAGAACAGAGACTACTTCCTGTACCAAAGCCGTTTCACACATTTTTGTTAGATTGATTCCTGCAGCTGGGATTATCTCTGTGCTTGAAGTTGTTTATATTGGGCTGCTCTGTCGCCTTATTCAGAGTCACTGAACCCTACACTATCTCCCTCTCTACTGAGCTTCTGGTCTTGAAGTCTTTTTCATGAGCTCCTAGTTGTGACAACAACAAATCAGTGAACAATGGGGTATGCTTTTCTTTAGATATTTCCAGAGAAGGAATCCCCACAATTTCCTGTGATGGAGGACTGCATAAATTCCAAGGGAATTTTGTATTGATTTTACAGGCAGGAGAGGGATAATTAGAATTCTGAAAGCATGGACTTGAAAGTATTGGTAGCTGTTTGATATTTCTCAAGCCTCAGAAATTTCTATCACTACCTTTAAAAGATACCACTCCAATCTGTCCTCAGTGTTTTGAGTGTCGATGATCTTATTCTTCTTAAAATCAGTTCTTGAAAGGTATGGTTTACATGAAAACACACATTGTTAAGTTAATAGTTCATGACAACTTATCAGTCAGGATACAGAACATATTCCCTGTCTGGAAAGTTCCCTTGTGCCCTTCAGTTAGTCTGTTTCTTCTTACTCTGATCTACCCCCCACTCTCACCCCCAGAACCCCCAGGAGACAGTTGCTCTGATTTCTATCACCATAGATTAATTTTGCTAGTTCAGAAACTTCATATAAATGGAATTGTATCCATTTTGTCTGGTTTCTGTCACATAGCATGTTTCTGAGGCTCCCTTTATTTTTTTTTTCAAACAGAAAGAGATAGAACTTCAATTTTCTGACAAGAAATGAAAATTAACTGGATTGAGCGTAACTCTAGCCTTTTTGCCCTTGGTGAGGTTGATAAAGAGCCTAGCTATTTTGTTGTTATTATCATCACTGTTGTTGATAGTGATGATAATAAGGTGTCTGGTAGCCAGGAAGTGACTGTCCTGAGTTTCCAAGATTCAGAGTTCCTTGGAAACCTGGGGTGTCAGTGGTAAAACTGGATAAGTCCCAGGCAAACTGAAACAAGTATGTCATCCTTACTTGCTTTAGTAGGTACTTAACTTTAGTAGTCTAGTAGGTAGAGGTATGAACTTTTAAACTATAGGGATGAGGAAAGGAAAATGATTATTTTAAGTTTCATCATTTTAGAGCTTTTAGCTACAAAGGGATCCAAGACTGAAGGGAATTTTCTGGAAGCTGTCTACAGATGGAGGACTTGCAACATTTTCCTAATTTCAACTGAGTTATTATTATTATTTTAACTTTTTAAAATAGTTTGGTCTATTTTATTACAGACATATTATATTTTATTATTTTTCTGCTATCCATAGTACTTTTTAAAAATCCTGACATTGCCAACATTTAATACTTCTAAATGTAACCATGTTTATGAAGTACATATTTGAAAGCGCAAAGATTAACAAATTAAATTAATAGTTATTATTGTTTCAAGGTGCTTGGTTTGATAGACTCCAGCTTGACTATTTTGCTGTGTTTAATCTAAAAAATCCAATCAAACTTCAGGTTGGCTGAAATTTCAGCAAGGTGCTGTTACCTCCTCTGAGGATGTTCTGATCTCTTGTTACTTCTGAAATAACTCGTTCCTTGGATGTTAGCAGAACATGTTCACCTGTTGAAGTTCAAGAAAGCCGAACTTTGCCAGATTTCCTTTTGGGGGTGATGACATTACTGGCAGTTAGTTGTGCCATATAATTTCTACATGAATTCTGAAACATGATACTTTTACAAGCATGTAGCATTCCAAGGGCATTATTCCTAGGTAGTGTGAGGGAGGAGAAATTTCCCTCTTTTCTTGTGTGCTCATTTCAGGCTGACTGAATAATGAAATTAACATCAGATGGATTAGCAATAGAAAACGTCAAATTTAATTTTGGACATATGGGGAACTTACACATACATGCAGGATCCAAGGAAGGAATGGTAAAATGAGAATTTATATCTGTATCTTGTCTGAGCTAAGGTTATTTAGATAGAAAGTTTCTTTCTGGTAATAACACTAATTTTGAGTGAGACTCTCAATTTTCTCTCTCTTTTTTTTTTATCAGATAGATAGACAGATTGACTGATTGATTCTGTCAGTATTGTGGGAGCTGACCTCCAGTGTAGTAGAGAATGGGAAAGCTATCAGGGGAGAGGGTGGGATATGGAGATTGGGTGGTGGGAATTGTGTGGAATTGTACCCCTCCTACCCTATGGTTTTGTTAATTAATACTTTCTTAAATAAAAAAAAAAACAAAAAAAAATAGGCTATTTTGCTAGTCCAAGACCTCTAGTTTTCATTCTGTTAGGTAGTTAACAGAATATTAAAAAAAGTTTCTCACAAGCCTGCAGGAACTTAATTGGGCTCAGCTCAAAATAACCCACATTTAAAAATGTACTCTTTAGGAAAGACTATTCTGGACATCTTGGGGATGCCTGTTTTTTTTTTTTTTTCAATTTTTTAAAATTCATTTTTAATTTAAGAAAGGATAAATTAACAAAACCATAGGGTAGAAGGAGTACAACTCCATACAATTTCCACCACCCAATCTCTACATCCCATCCCTTCCCCTGATAGCTTTCCCATTCTCTGTCCCTCTGGGAGCATGGACCCAGGGTCGTGGGTTGCAGAAGGTGGAAGGTCTGGCTTCTGTAATTGCTGGGGATGCCTGTTTTGTAATGAGCACTCAACCAGGTGTGCCACCACCTTGGCCCTGCGGATGCCTGTTTTGAATACCTTTCAGGAACACTAAGAGTGATGTAGAAGGCTTAGAGTATATCTGTAAATATTTATATATTATTCTGTATATATAGTTTGTGGAACCAGTTTATGCTTCTCTTCAGAAAAGGTCTTGTTTTTCCCTTTTATATTTCGATTTTATAAAAAATTACACTGATAAGGCTAGGGAGACAGCATAATGGTTATGCTAACATCTTTCATGCCTGAGGTTCTAAAGTCCCAAGTTCTGTCCCCAACATCACCATAAACCAAAGCTGAGCAGTGCTCTGATCTCTCTGTATCTCTCTCATTAAAATAAAAGAGACAAAATATTTAAAAAATATAACTATTACATGAATATGCCACGATGACAAAATTTAAACACAGAAGTTCCCAAGCAAAATAGTGAAAATTTATCTTTTATTTCCTCTTCTTTTCTCCTTTCTTATTTTTCTTTATTTTTTCACTTGTGATTAGTAGTTGGTTACAAGATTGTAAGATTATAGAATATAGTTGTACACACTGCACCTCCCAAAGTTCCGTGTCCCCATCCTCCCCACCTTCCAAAGGTAACTACCATAGTTCTCACAAAGTCTTAGAATAGTCCCTTTCCCTTCCCTTCCTTCCCCTCTCCTCCCTCCCTTCCTCCCTCCCTCCCTTCTTCCCTTCCTTCCTTCCTTCCTTCCTTCCTTCCTTCCTCCCTCCCTCCCTCCCTTCCTTCCATCCTTCCTTCCTTGTTGGCAAGTTCATTTGCGTCAGCTCTCTAGTTTCTGCATATGCATAAAACCATCTGGAAGTTGTCTTACATCTCTTTACTTATTTCACTAAGCATAGTTATTTTCAGTTTCATCCAATCATCTTTTCTGATGGCAGATTCCCCGCCCCCACCTTCTTCCCCCCCCCCCCCCCCACACACACTTTCTTCTGGTGGAACTGAGGCCTCCCACATGAGCAATTTTGCTGTTTCTGGGCTGCTCTTTCATTCAGACAGAGAGTGAGGGAGGGACACTGTATCGCCCGGATCCTCTACAGTTTACTACATCTTTCATGTGGCGGAGGGACACTGTATCATCCGGATCCTCTACAGTTTACTACATCTTTCATGTGGCATTGTGTCTGGAATCTAGACCATTGTCTCCATAAGGCATCTGCCCTACTTGGTGAGCTATCTTTTAATGTGTCTTCCCGCCCCACCCCGCCCCCATTTATCTTTTCTTTCTCAATCCTTCCCAGGCAGAATAATGACAGTCCGTCCAGAATTTCTGTGTTCAATTGAAATCATCCTGTAGTTTTTTCTTTTTCTTTTTTTTCTTTTTCTTTCTTTCTATTTTGCTTCCAGGGTTATCGCTGGGGCTCAGTGCCTGCACTACTAAGAATCCTCTGTTCCTGGAGGCCATCTTTTTTCCCCGTTGTTGTTGCTGTTATTGGGTAGGACAGAGAGAAACTGAGATGGGAAGGGTAGAGAGCGAGAGAGAAAGACACCTGCAGACCGGTTTCGTCGCTAGTGAACCGACCCCCTGGGGTCTGGAGCCGGGATCCTCGCGGGGGTCCCTGCACTTAGTACTACTGTATCCTAGACATATCTTTCAAAATCTTTTCCATGATAGAATTATAGAATGTAACATTTTACTTCTTTAGTTTAAAAGCCATGTTTGTTCAGTAGTATGTAAATTCCAAAATTTAACCAGAAATTTTCCCCTCCTCCCAAAAGTTGTTTAGGTCATTGCTTTTTGTTTTTCTGTTATTTTGAACATATTGTTATATTTCTGTTTACATGCACTATTATTTCTCCAGCTATATGAGAATACAGTTGTCGTGTCAATAGATAAATTAAAATAAAATGTTAGTATATGCTGCCAAATTGGCTATAAAAATGCTATCCTAATTTCTCTCAAAGTTTTAATTCTTTTAAAATTTTGAAATAAAATGAAAATGGATAATGATATTTTTAAAACAAACAATTTTCTCTGCTTTTAATAAAATCCTATTTATTGCTTATTTATTCATTTGATTTGGATAACACTTCTCAGAAAAATTTAAGACACATACTGATTTATTTGCCAGTTATAATTTCAGGGACTTCCATGAACTCAGAATTAGAATGAATTTTAATGCTTTTCTGTGACTGATTTCTAAGATGTCTTTATGTAATAAACACTAAGGAAAGTGGAGTCAGTGCGGAACAGTCAAGGCATTACCTCCATCTAAAAGTTCTTTCATATCCACAGTTCAGGTTCATTGTCTTTCATTTTCTAGTATATCACTTCCCATTATTTTTTAAATTACATTTTTTTGTGTGTGTATGTGTGGAATTCAGCCACACTCATTCAGTTTCACTGCCTTGGGTGACCATTTTTCTTTCAGACCAAGAGACAGAGAGAAAAAGGGGGCAGAGGGAGATAGAGAAAGTGGGAAAATATAGTAGCAGAACTTCCTCTGTTGCTGTAGCATCTCCCATGTTGTGGTGAGGTTGGCACCTGGGTCACACACATTGCAATACAGGCACGGTAAGGGGTGAATGAGCTCTCTGTTTCTTTCACAGGTACTTGCTGTTAGCACCCAATTTCTACTTTTACTTCTTGCTTTTTTCTTTTTTACTTCACTGCCCTAATAATCTAAGGCTTGATTTCTGCAAGATAAAACCTGTAAATGTATTTATTCCAGTCTCCAAACATCTTTAATGTGTACTACAACTCAGGTACTGTGTTAGGGTTTGCAGACAATAATTAACAAGACACAAATCCTCAGAAGACTTCCTGGCTTCACTAGTTAAGGTCTATACAAAAAGGAGAGAGAGAGAGAGAGAGAGAGAGAGAGAGAGAGAGAGGGAGAGAGAGAGTTGGAGAGATGGAGAGAAAGAAGGAGAAGGAGAAACCAAATTATCTCTAAGACAATTATCTCTAATTATCTCTTTGTGACAACTATGATGGCTTTCATTGGGGGCTTGTGGACATAGAACTTTGGTGGTAGGTGTGGTGTGGAGCTATATACCCCTGTAACTTTATAATCCTGAAAACTACTATTAAATTACTAGTTAAATAAAAAGAAAGACACACAAAGTAACTGACTAGGGATCAACCAGTGTGAGGAACTGGCCAACTTGGGAAGCTTTTCTGCAAAAGTATTTACCTCCTAGAATGCTACTGGTGGTATCAAGCTAGAAAAAGACAGGAAAGATGTCATCTACAGCACTGCTTCTCAAACTACCATGTAGAATTTCCAAACACCAGGCTACTGGCTAGTGCCAGGAAATCCTCACTGCCCATGTTAAAAACCTGACCAAAAGTGACCCACCAGTAAAGGCATTTAAATCAGGCCGAAGTTTGGGGTAGGTAGACCTGTTTTGTTCAGTAGCTTACTTATCATGCCATTGGAGATATCTTACTCTGTTATTTTTTCATGTGACCATTTGACAAAATTGAAAATGACTTTTATATAAAATTGATAATGACTTTTATATACCCTGGCACCTCCCAAAGTCCCACACTGTGGGTGAGTTCCTCTCTGAGCATCCTCATTTTCTTTCTCCTTGTTTGATATATGTATATGTATATGTATATGTATATGTATATGTATATGTATATGTATATGTATATGTATATGTATATGTATATGTATATACATATATTTTTGCTAAGGTCACCGCTGGGGCTCCATGCCTGCACTGTGAATCCATTGCTCTTGGAGGCTTCCCCCCCCTTTTGTTGCCCTTGTTGTTTATCATTGTTGTCAGTATTATTATTGTTGTTATTGCTGTAGTTGTTGGATAGAACAGAGAGATATCAAGAGAGGAGGGGAAGACAGAGGGGGAAAGAAAGATAGACATCAGCAGATCTGCTTCACCGCTTGTGAGGCTACTCTCCTGTAGGTGAGGAGCCAGGGCTTGAACTGGGATCCTTATGCTGGTCCTTGTGCTTCTTGCCATGTGCGCTTAACCCACTGTGCTACCTCCTGGCCCCCTATTTGTATTCTTAGACACCTACTCACTGGCATTGGCTGTTTCTGTTCACATGTAGGGGTGAGGTGCTCTTTTCTGTACTGTCAGGACTGGAGTGTATGAGGAGAGTTTTACTATTGCTGTTTGTTGGGCTCATTGTGTCCTTTCTTTGAGCCATAGCCTTTACAAGTAAGGCTGTTTAGGGAGGGACTCTATCTTTAAGATTCAGAAGAGTTGGGCTCTGACTCTGAAGATATTAACTTCAAGAATCTAACCAATTATATATATATGTATATATACATATATAATTAGGTATAATATAATATAATATTTTATATATATTTAAGTATTATATTATAAATATATTTATATATTTATAATATAATATATATATATTTAGGTATTCTCAAGAGTGATCAGTGATAATCTATAAGCAAATCCAAGTGTATGTTCAATAATAAAATTCTAAGTATAAAGAAACTATAACATAGTTTAATTGGAAGTATTTATCTTTGAAATAACTTTTCTTTAGTGGTACAAAAATAATGGCACAGGATCAGCAAAGTAGCTCACCTGGCTAGTGCACTTGCTATGCCATACACACGACTCAGGTTCAAGCCCATCTCCCACCATGTTGGAGGGCATTTTAGTCCTGTGGTGTCTTCTTCTTTCTCTTTCTAAAAAACTTTCCTGGAGCTGTAAAACCCAGATAGTAAAAAAAAAAAAAAAAGGTACATGATTAATTTTTAATTCACCTCTTCCACTTTTTCCATCAATCCATCCATTAAAAAAAAAAATTGCAGAGTAGTGAGAAGCTATTCACTGAAAGAAGGTGCTGCTGGACATCTAGGGCATGAGAGAGGGAGACTTGCTTTTCCTGTATTATCTTTTGGTAATTTTGTTTCTATTTTTTAAAAAATTAAATTTATACATATGGTAAACTTAAATAGCAATAGTTATAACATAAGGTTGCCACTTGCAAGAATTTTAACTGACTCTTCAAGTTGCTATCATCAACTTTCTAGACAGCATGGTGATACTACTAATTTTATGATTTTTCAGTATTAGAAAAAAAATTCAGTATTTTCTCTTTGCTTTCTGTATTGGAAGGCAAGGATTCAGTCTTTTGCTTTTTTCTGTTCAGTACACATACTCACCTGTGTCTCCACCTTTCTCTCCTGTCACCATATTTGGCAGGTCAGTATTAACTTTCCATCAGTGTGACTGTGCAAACTATATTCATAGATTCTATAGAATCGATGTACATAGATTCATAGTAAACTGATTACTTTTCTTGCTTGCCTTGTTTAATACTTGCATTTTATTAGTCATTTACTTGTCTTTTAAAATATATTTGTTAGAAATTTAGCCCTTTTTGTTTTTAAACACTTTTAAATCTTTATTATGATGTAGAGAAATAGGGCCATAGAAGGGGAGACCTGTGGCACTGCTTCACTATTTGGGAAGTTTCTTGCCTGCAAGTGGAGACTGGGGGCATGAACCCAGGTTTTTGCATATGGTAACTTGTGAGCTTTACCATGTCCTGGTCCCCTTGCTTGTTTTCTGCTGTGGTGTTGGTTTTTTCTTTTTTTGGTTGTCATAGGTGCTTCACCACTCCAAATTGACTATTTTTTTCCTAGATAAGAGAGAGAGAGGAAAGAGAAGAGAGAGAGAGGAGAGAGGAGAGAGAGAGGAGAGAGGAGAGAGGAGAGAGAGAGGAGAGAGGAGAGAGGAGAGAGGAGAGAGAGAGAGAGGCGCCACAGCACCAGAACTTTCTTCAGTGTGTTGGGAGCCAGGGGCTTGGACCTGGATCATGTACATGGAAAGGACATGTTTTTTCAAATTATCTTGCTCCTTTCTTTCTCTTGCTAGGGTTATTTACATGTATGTTAATTCTAATTTGAAATTCAGTTAATAGTTTAACATTTACTTTCATAATCATAAGATCCTTGGAGTTTATTTTCTTCATCTTCAAAGTCTGGAGTTTCCAGCTTAAGGCTTTTCGAATAGCAGGTCTCAGTAACTTTGCTTCTTGGGAGAGACTGCTTCTCTGAACTAGTGGTTGTATCTTCTTGTTTCTAGCTATGTTGGCTGCAATAGAGGGAGAATAAGAGTGTGAGATGTAAAAAGAGCACAGTGTTGTTTTTGCAAAGGAAGAATAAATGATTGTCATCTCTCAAGAGATAACCACAAATTATAATTCTGAGTTGTGTAGGCTTGCCTTGATAGTTTCCTGCTGAAGTTCACAGAAGGTTCTAGAACTCTCAGAAGTGGCTTTGCCCTTATGACAACACTCCTATCTCCTTGGGAAGGGCTGTGCACTTCTGCTGCACTGCAAACTGCTACTTCTGCTCTGGTTTCTTCTTGCTCTTCACAGCATCACATTCTCAATTTTTGATGGCTATTATGATGGAAGAAACTTAATTTCCTTTTGTGTTTAGATCTAGACACTGTCAAATACTTTAATTTGCTATTTATTGTAGGCAGCTGTAACAGAGAAGTAGCAATTGTAGCAGTTATCTCCAACACTAGAAGTTGTTTTAATGAAACAAATTATTTAATCTCTGACAGGAAATTAGAGCAAGCTAGTTGACTACTGTGGGTTGAGATGAGGAGAGTAACAGGAGGTGCAATTTATGAACTGTTGCTATCTCTTACAGTGATTGTGTTTTGTCTGTTCTTTCTTAAGCTTTAACATCTTTTGTTAATAGAGATTTTTATTTCTTTAAAAAATTTTTTATTTTATTATTTCCTTTTGTTGCCCTTGTTGTTTCTTATTGTTGTAGTTATTATTGTTGTTGTTGTTATTGATGTCATTATTGTTGGATAGGACAGAGAGAAATAGAAAGAGGAGGGAAAGACAGAGAGGGGGCGAGAAAGATAGACACACCTGCAGACCTGCTTCACTGCTTGTGAAGCGACTCCCCTGCAGGTGGGGAGCCGGGGGCTGGAACTGGGGTCCTTATGCTGGTCCTTGCACTTTGCGCCACCTGCACTTAACCCGCTGTGCTCACCTGACTCCCTGAGATTTTTATTTATGATGGGCACAAAACTCAGTAGTAAAATCTTTTAGTAACAGGGAAATTTTTATTTCTTCATAATTAAATATCTAGAGACATAGTGGAGAGGTTTATATTTATAGTTTGTGATAAAACTTTGAATGTGGTCAAACACAGTTTTAGTGGAGACTTCTACTTTCATTGTAGCTATTTGGTTGAATATATTCTGTATATTATAATTAACAACCTACAGGAGTTTACAGCACAGTACCTGAATGTGAAATGTGCTTTTGGTTTCAAATATGGTTATGGGCTCCTTTAAGGGAGTTTCATTTTCTTTATATATTCCCTTCCCCTTCCCTCCCCTCCCCTCCCCTTCCCTTCCCTTCCCTTCCCTTTCCTCCTCCTCCTCCTCCTTCTTCTTCTCCTTCTCCTCCTCCTCCTCCTCCTTCTTTTAACTTACCCTGTTTTTTAAAAATTTTTTTTTAGATTTTATTTATTTATTTATGAGAAAGATAGGGGAGAGAGAGAGAAAGAACCAGACATCACTCTGGTACATGTGCTGCCAGGGATTGAACTCAGGACCTCATGCTTGAGAGTCTAGTGCCTTAGCCACTGCGCCACCTCCTGGACAAAAATAAAATTTAAAAAAGGATCAGGTAGTGGTGCACCTGGTTGAGTACACACATCACAGTGCACTCGGACCTGGGTTAGAGCCTCGGCTTCCCACCTGCAGGGGGGAAGCTTCACAAGTGGTGGAGCAGGGCAGCAGGTGTCTCTGTCTCTCCATCTACCCCTCCCCTATCAATTTCTCTATCTAATAATATAAATAAGTAAAATTAAAATAAAAAATAAAATAAATAGTAATAAAACAAAATGTTAGCAGATGATGCCCTTCCAGCAACAGGGGTCCCCAGACCTTGGGCAAGGCTGGGATCCACACTTTTGGCCCATCTGAGGGGGGTTGTGTCTTGGAGTGATGGGAGAGAGAGGGGACAGGACGGGGACAGACAGGAAAGCAGAGAGGGGGACAGAGAGGGGAACGGGGGGGGGACAGAGAGAGGGGACAGAGAGAGAAACAGAGAGGGGGACAGAGAGAGGGGCAGAGAGAGGGACAGAGATGGGACAGACAGGAGGACAGTGAGTAGACAGAGCGGGACAGAGAGGGAGACAGAGAGAGGGACAGAGAGAGGGACAGAGAGGGGGACAGAGAGGGGACAGACAGGGGGACAGTGAGTAGACAGAGGGGGACAGAGAGGGGGACAGAGAGAGGGACAGAGAGAGGGACAGAGAGGGGGACAGAGAGGGGGACAGAGAAGGGGACAGAGAGAGAAACAGGGAGGGGGACAGAGAGAGGGGCAGAGAGGGGGACAGAGATGGGACAGACAGGAGGACACTGAGTAGACAGATGGGGACTGAGAGGGGACTCCCGGCTTTGTGGGACGCGTTCCCGCAGGCAGTGGGGGCAGAAGCATGTCCCTAACTTACCCTGTTTTAATAGGAGGATTGTATTATTTTCTACTTTCACATTTTTACCAGATGGACTAGTAGGGAGATAGACAGGGTGGTGATTCTCTGAGGGGAAAGTAGAAGTCTGGGCTGGTAGTGAAAAGGGAGTAGAGATGTGAACAAGCACTATTTCTTGAGAAATTAAGGAGTAAGGGAGCAAGAGAAAATCTGCAGTGAAATTTGGCATACTAATTTATAGTCAAATGGGTTTAAGTCATAAGCTTTTGAAATGGGCTTCTATATTCATCAATGTCTGGTGGGAAAATAAAATATTTTAAACATTTCACACAGTGGGGATTTATTATGTGAACTGGTTAGGAAAGGGTTGAAAGGCTAGTAGAGCAACAGAAGGGAGGACTAGGTAATACACGTTGAAAAACTGTGGGAAAGGACTATGTGAAGCTGGAGAAGGATAGAGGAAATAGTTAAATATAGTGTTAAGAGTGGAATATCTGGGTTCAGAGGCTTTGCTGGTTAAAGGGATCGGGAACTCATGAGCTAACACCATACAAAGATGGGATGTGGAGTCAATAAGCAGAGTATGTGCATGGGGGAACTGTTGGTTTATGAAAAATTACTAAGGGTAGGACAGTTCTCACCAAAATGGCTTAACAGGATTTTTACCAAAGACTGGCCAAAAACTTGACATCAAATATGGGGGAGGCAGGACTTGATCTGATGTCAAGGGTAGAGGGGATTCTCAATAAACCAATACAGTGGAATTTCACTCATTTGTTCATTCATTTATTCATTTGGAGTCATATGTCTCATATATACAATTTCACCATTCCAGGGTGATTTTTCTTTCTGATGTGAGGAGAGGCATCCTTCAGTGTTAAAGCACTTCCCATGTGATGGTGGTGGGGGTGGAGGAGGCAGCTTGAACTAGTTGCAAATGAGGCAAGATTTTTCTTCTCCCTGGTGAGTGAGCTCTCTTCCTTTGAGTAGGAGTCTTTGCATGATGGTGGAGAAGGACTCAAGTTGGAAGTGAGAGTGTTCTGCAGACATTTGTAATTGTGAGATGAGAAACTGTATCCATGTGTCAACTAGTAAACCATTAACCCTACTCCCTGTTAAAGGATTACAAAAAAAATAAAAAGAAGAAAGAAAGTTTGATGTGATGGGGATTAGGGCAGCATCAGCTGAGGAGATACCTCAAAGAAAATCCACTGAGTAGCTTTGGGTGGCACCTGGACAGTGGGGGGTGGGAAAGAGTGAGCTGGCTTTCCAAAGAGGAAGTTCAAAATGAGCACTTTCTCTGAGTGAAGGCAGGTTGGAGGAACTAGGTGAGTCAGCAAGTGAGCAAAAATTCTTCCCCTTCACCTCTTTTCACTCCATACCTATTCCCAAAGAGTCTTGTGAAGAAAATATTCTTAATTTTGGCTATGTTATCCACAGTTGGTATAAACAGTTGTGCTGCATGTTTTTTTTTTTTTTTTTTTAATGAATGTATAGAGATTAAGATGGTAGAATAAAACATTTAACAGCTTGGTAGATTGATTTGTAACTTTTCAGTGTTTAGGCATATGGTAGATGGGACTCAATTAGTTCTCTGGCCTTAGGCTCTGCACTGATGGGGAGGGAACTGCAGAGTTATTGATTGGCTTGTAACACAGGTTCAATAAAGAGGCTGGAGAAATTTCCATGCACTGGGTAGAAGGAATGGATGCTTAATTGAATATGTATACTTGTGTGAAGGTTGCAACACATATAATTGAGAGAGGACTATAGAACTCATGAAGGGGGGTGGGAGTAAATAGCATAATGGTTACTAAAAGAGAATTTATTTATTTATTTATAAAAAGGAAACATTGTCAAAACCATAGGATAAGAGGGGTACAACTCCACACAATTCCTACCACCAGAACTCAGTATCCCATCCCCTCCCCTGACAGCTTTCCTATTCTTTAACCCTCTGGGAGTATGGACCCAAGGTCATTGTGGGATGCAGAAGGTTGAAGGTCTGGCTTCTGTAATTGCTTCCCCACTGAACATGGGTGTTGACAGGTCGATCCATGCTTCCAGCCTGTGTCTCCTCAAAGAGACTCTTATGCCTGAGGCTCCAAAGTCCCAGGTTCAATCCCCTGCACCACCATAAGTCAGAGCGGAGTAGTGCTCTGGTTAAACAAACAAAAACATTCATAAAGAGGCTAGAGAGGTGGCTCAATGGTTAGCAGGTAGGATATACTCCTATGAAGTTTCCCCAGGTTTGATTCTTCACACCACATATGCCAGAATGATGCTTTGACAATTCTCTCTCTCCTCCCTCCACCCTGCTCCCCATGAAATAAAAAAAGGATTCTGGCTGAGGAGATAGTGTATGCAAAAAGACTTTCATGGCTGAGGCACCAAAGGTCCTAGGTTCAGTCAGCTGAGCAATGAATGCTGTGGTCTAAAAATAAGACTCTCAACAATTTGTTTGGCTTTGTTTGTTAACTTTCTTTTCAGCCACCAGGTTCCAGATGCCATCAGGATGCCGGCCAGGCTTCCCTAGACTGAAGACCCCACCAATGTGTCCTGGAGCTCCGCTTCCCCAGAGACCCACCCTACTAGGGAAAGACAGAGGCAGACTGGGAGTATAGACTGACCAGTCAACGTCCATGTTCAGCGGGGAAGCAATTACAGAAGCCAGACCTTCCACCTTCTGCAACCTACAACGACCCTGGGTCCATGCTCCCAGAGGGATAGAGAATGGGAAAGCTATCAGGGGAGGGGGTGGGATATGGAGATTAGGTGGTGGGAATTGTGTGGAGTTGTACCCCTCCAATCCTATGGTGTTGTTAATGTATCCTTTCTTAAATAAAAAATAAATAAATAAAAAGACTCAAGGTTTGGGGAGATTTCTCAGCTGATAGAGCACAAGACTTGTGTTGTATGCCTGAGGCTCTGGTTTCTATCTCCAGTGCCACATATAGTAGAGTAGTGTTCACTATTCTGTCATTGTCTCTTTCATATGAAACCCTCTCAGTCTTGTATGAAATAATAAAAAGGCATAACAAGAGATGATGGAAAACAAAGACTATGGGTCCAGAAGAGAGTGTGAAAGAGCTTTGGACTGAATGACGTGCCAAAGTTCCTCTGAATTTGCTAGAGCCTGACTCTCTCTCTCTTTTTTATTTTTTTATTTATAAAAAAGAAAAATTGACTAAACCACAGGGTAAGAGGGGTACAACTTCAATTCCCACCACCAGAACTCCATATCCCATCCCCTCCCCTGATAGCTTTCCTATTTTTTATCCCTCTGGGAGTATGGACCTAGGGTCATTATGGGGTGCAGAAGGTGGAAGGTCTGGCTTCTGCAATTGCTTCCCTGCTGAACATGGGTGTTGACAGGTCGATCCACACTCTCAGCCTGCATCTCTCTTTCCCTAGTAGGGTAGGGCTCTGGGGAATCGGAGCTCCAGGAGACATTGATGGGGTTGTCTGCCCAGGGAAGTCTGGTTGGCGTCATGCTAGCATCTGGAACCTGGTGGTTGAAAAAAGAGTTAACATACAAAGTCAAACAAATTGTTAACCAGTCATGGACCTAAAGGCTAGAATAGTGCAGATGAAGAGTTGGGGGGGGGTGTCTCCATTTTGTAGATAGCTAGTTAGCATATTTTAGTTATCTTTCAGAGGGTCTGTGGTTATAGTAGTTTTTTTTTTTTTCCCCGAGCCTGAAATCTGATATGCAAGTGGATCCAAGTTATTGTCTAGGGAGATGATGTCGTGGCTGGGAAAAGAACCAGAAAGGTGGATCAGGGAAGAGAGTAACTCCCAAATATGGGAAAGGGGTATAAGTATTGTTGACTGTAAACCCCATTGATTTCATGTGATCTGGGGCCCATATTCAGCTTAGGAGCCTGTGTGACTTCTGCATCCCTCTAGATCTGAGCTCACATTCTGTGGTCATGAGTAGGAACATTCCAAGCTGCTCCAATATCGAACCATCTTCCTCAGAGATAGCATAAAGTATGTTGTCCATTCTCCCTTCAGAGAATGGAACATTCTCTGCCGTTGTTGAGGGCAAAGTCATATGGGTGCCCACAAAGGGGTCTGTTATGTTGTTCCTGATAGAAATGACCAGTAACAATGAAGAGAGGGATTTATTCGAGGTCTAGGCCCATCATATCTGTTTGGGAATCTCAGGACTTTCCGAATAGGGCCCCAGCTGATGGGGTGGCCTTATAGTGAGTAAAGAGTCATTATTAAAGTATGCCAGTCTCTTGCCCTTATTCAGCTTTTGCAGTCCTTGCTTTGATGAGGTTTGCTTTGGAGTGAGTGAGAGAACTGTAATAGGAGGTAGGTGAGGAGGGTATCTAAGTCTAAGTAGACTCTATTTCATTATGAACTTGATACTGACTCACTACAGACTATTGTGTACTTTAGCTTTCAGGTATATATTTTGTCCTAATTTATGGATACTTGTGAACATATGTTTTATCTTACAGGACCTGGTCTATTGCTAGGTTTTGGGACGTTGTTAGGAAGTGAACCTCCTGGAATGGAATTAGAGAATCCTATGAAAGGAAAGGTCTCACCCAAGTTATGAGGGTGAAGAGCCTGACTCTATTAAGGCACACATTTGACTACTTCCACTGCTTAGAATTTTGTTAGCAGTCTAAGAGTCTTTCTCAGTTACCAGCACCATTTTTCCCCACATTTTTAAATAACTCATAGGATTTTTGAGAAAATAAATACTGTAATGGACTTGTGTGGTATGCAGCAGCCTCTTGGCCTGATTTTTTCCCATGTTTTAAAATATTTTTAATATTTATTTATCTATTTATTGGCAAGACCATAGGATAAGAGGGGTACATACGTTTCCACACAATTCCCACCACCAGAACTCCGTATCCTATTCCCTCCCTTGAAAGCTTTCCTATTATTTATCCCTCTGGGTGTATGGACCCAGGATCATTATGGGATGCAGAAGGTGGAAGGTCAGGTTTCTCTAACTGCTTCTTCCCTAAATGTGGGCATTGGCAGGTTGATCCATACTCCCAGCCCATCTCTCTCTTTCCCTAGTGGGGCAGGGCTTGGGGCAAGGGGGTGGATAGCAATAACTATTTATGGCCTTCTTAAATCCAGAGATGGCAGGAATCTTCCCCATTCTCTACAAAACCCATATTTCCCCCAGGCCTGTAATGTCTGGGGTGGGGCTAACGTTCCTGCATGTTTCTCCCAATTCATACCAATTGATACTGCATCTGCTGATCCCAACCTAAGCAACTAGTATCACCATGACATGTTTCACTTCAGATTGTGACCAGAGATGTCAGGTGTGGAATGTCAACCCTCCAGCTTCATTACTCTGGTGAGACCTTTCCTAGCTCATAAAACTCCATAATGCCATTTTGGGTGGTGCACTTCCTAACAAAGCCTCAGAATCTAGATATAGACCAGAGCCCATGATATAGGACATATGTACACATGTAGCCACAAGTTGGGGGAAAATATATACCTTAAAGCAATAGCACACAATAGTTTGGAGTGAGTCAATAAATGTAGCAATCAAGTAGAAAGACATAAAAAAGACACCATGAAATACCTAACCAAATAGTTTCTACATGGACCTAAACACCCTCCTCACCTACTTCCTATTTCACTTCCATCAATCACTCCAAAGCTAACCTTGTCAGACAAAGTAGGGATTACAAAAGCTGGATAAGGGCAAGAAACTGGCATACTTTAGTGATGAGTCTTTGGTCACTACCAGGCCACCCCATCACGTGGGGCCCTATTCAGGGAGTCTTGGGATTCCCACACAGACCTCTAACAGATCCCTCTCTCCACTGTCACTGGTCATTTCCAGGAACAACATAATGGACCCCTTTGTGGGCCTCTATAGTACCTTGCCCTCAGTGTGGATCAACAATGGTAGGGACTGTTCCATTCTCTGAAGGGAGGCTGGGCAACATACTTTCCCACTGAGGAAGATGGGTCCTGAAGTTAGTGCAGCCTGGAGTGTTCCGAGCTGTGACTACAGAATGTGATTTTTTTTTTTAAAGTTTTACTTCTGTTGATTTTTTTTTTTTTTCATTTGTGACACCACAATGTATGAGACATACATAGTCTTATGGTAGAGTTTTTTTTTTTTTTTTTTAAATCTAAATATCTTTGGAAGACATATTGTGGGAGCACTATTTTTTTCTGAATCAAGGCATGCTGTTTTCCTGAGCATATTGGGTTTAAGCTGGATATTATTTTTGTGGGGGCACTTGGGATTGCCAAGAGTAAGCTATTTAACAGACTTAATTCTGTAGCAAGACCAGTGATCTCTCTGGTCCTTTACTATGAGCCAGTGTAAAAATTCTCCTCTCAGGGGTTTTTAGTTCCAGATAAATGATTCAAACTTTGTCAGTAGAGTAGGTTAATAATACATGTTGCCTTCTTTTTTTCATCAGTTTATATGGGAATAATAAAAGAGTATATACCCCTGCAGAAGGAAAAGGGAATAGGAACACATGTTATAAAGTACTATCACTCTTCTTATTTGCTATTTCCCATTCAGTCTCCATAGTCAGCAATCTGGCATCAATCTGACAACATTAATTTTATTCCATTTGTATGCCAAGATGCAATTCCGTTTACAGTGCACTTTAGTGTTTAAGATCTTTGTCAGCTATTATTTAAAGGAATGGATACATTTGTCAGTATTCAGTAAACATAAAATAGCCTAGAGAAATCAAAGTTTGCATCAAAAGTTGTTAAATGTAACAGCCACTGAAGAGGACTGCATAAAACTAGTGAATAATTATATCTGTTTCTACATTTTTATGGATTTACTATAGGTTAATAGATTTTTATTTCTTTAAAAGACCCCAGATCCAACTCTTAGTATTGTTGGCATTGCTCTGGAGTAGGAGATAGCTAATTAACTCAGTTGTTTCTTGAGTCATATCTTTATTTATTTATTTATTTATTTATTTATTTTTTCTTGAGTCATATCTTATATCTTCTATACATTGCTCAGCATGACTTTTTATGTTCGAGTCCATATTATATTCAGCAAAGTATTTTATGGTTCTAATTTAAGTGTTGAGTACTTGCCATCTGAGCCTCTGTGGGTGCTTGGGGGTGAGGAGTTAAAATAACATATAATTTTTTTCTTGGAAATTTTAGTTATGAAGAATTGAACAGGAAGCCAGGCAGTGGCACACCTGGTGAATACATACATTTCTGTGTGCAAGGACCTGGGTTCAAGCCCCTGGTCCCCACCTGCAGGGAGGAAACTTCACAAATGTAAAGCAGTGCTACAGGTATCTCTTTCCTTCTCTGTCTTCCCCTCCTCTCTCAATTTCTCTCTGTCCTATCAGATTAAAAAAAATATTTGAACAGAAAATTCATTTTAGTGCAATCTTCTATGTATAACAAGCACACATGTATGTATGGTATGTGTATGCATATCTTTGTGTGTGTGTGTGTGTATCTTAGGAAGTAGAAAATATGTCCTCCTTCTCCTTTTTGTCTTTAAGTGGTGTTACCACTCATGAGAGAGAAAGGAAGAGAGAGAGAGAGGAAGAGAGAGAGAGGGAGAAAGGTAGAAAAGAGAGAAAGATACCACAGCACCAAAGTTTCCTCCAGTGTAGGGCTGGTGTGGATGGGGTTGGGTCATGTTCAAACCTTGATAAAGCAGTGTACTATATAGATGAACTATTTTGCCAATCCAGAAACTACTCCTTTATTTTTTAATAGTGATTTAATAATGATTAACAAGATTGGGGTACAATTCCACACAGTTCTCACTACCAGAGTTGTGTGTCCCATCCCCTTCATTGGAAACTTCCCTATTTTTCATCCCTCTGGGAATATGGATCAAAATTCTTTATGGGGTGCAGAAGGTGGAAGGTTTGGCTTTTGTAATTACTTCTCTGCTAGACATGGACATTGGCAGATTGATCCATATCCCCAATCTGTTTCTATCTTTCCATAGTAGGGTATGGTTCTGGAGAGGTGAGACTTCAGAACACATTGGTAAAGTTGTCAGCCTAGGGAAGTCAGGATGGAACCATAGTAGCATCTGCAACTTGGTGGTAGAAAGGTGTAAGATGTAAGGCAGGACAAAATGATTAATAAACAGGAACCAAAAACTAGGAATAGAGCAGATAAAAATAAAAATCTTAAAATGGATAGAATCTTGGAGGCCTATTTTATTTATTTATTTATTTTTTAAATATTTATTTTATTCCCTTTTGTTGTCCTTGTTTTATTGTTGTAGTTATTATTGTTGTTGTTATTGTTGGATAGGACAGAGAGAAATGGAGAGAGGAGGGGAAGACAGAGAGGAAGAGAAAAAGATAGACACCTGCAGACCTGCTTCACCGCCTGTGAAGCGACTCCCCTGCAGGTGGGAAGCCGGGGTTCGAACCGGGATCCTTATGCCGGTCCTTGTGCTTTGCGCCACCTGCGCTTAACCCACTGCACTACAGCCTGACTCCTGTAGGTCTATTTTATATATGTTCCAAGGTGCCTATGGCTTTAGTAGTTTTTGCTTGAGGCTAATAGCTAACATGCAGGTCGCCTAAAAGTTCTGTCTGGGAAGATGGTCTAAGAGTAAAGAATAGGGGGCCAGGTGGTGGCGCACCTGGTTGAGAGCATATGTTGCAATGCTCAAGGACCTGGGTTCGAGTCCCCGGTCCCCACCTGCAGGGGGAAATCTTTGCAAGTGGTGAAGCAGTGCTGCAGGTGTCTCTCTTTTTCCCTCTCCATCTCCTCCTTCCTCTCAACTCCTGGCTATCTCTATCCAATAAATAAATAAATAAAATTTAAAAATTTTAAAAAAGTAAAGAATAGGACTAGAAAGCTGGATTGGGACAGAGAGTAGTTCCCAAACATGAGGAAGGTATGTAAATACAATAACGTTTTGCCCTGTTGATCTGACCTACGGCCCATATCTATTCATATGTAGCATAGAAGCCATTGTAACTGTCAATCTGAGCTCACAGTTCTTGGTCACAGCTAGGAACATTGTAGGTTGCATTCATTTCAGGACCAGTTTTCCTCAAGTTGCAGAGTATGTTGACCCAGCCTCCCTTCAAAGAACTGGGCAGTCCCTATCATTGCTGCTCTTTAGTGAGGGCAAGGTCCTGTAGAAGCCCACAAGAGGGTTTATGTTGATGTTCTCGATGGAAGTGACCAGTGATGGTAGAGAGAGGGATGTGGGAATCCAAGAATTCTCTGAGTAGAGCCCCAGGTGATGGGTTAGACTGGTATTGACCAAAAGGTCATCATTAAAATGTGCCGGTTTTTTTCCCTTATCTAGCTTGTATAGTCCTTTCTTTATCTGATGTGGTTAGACTTAAAGTGATTGAGTGAAGTAAGGCGTAGGAGAGGAAAGTGTCTAGGCCTAAATAGTAAATATTTGATTAGGTGCTTTATGGTGTCTTTTTTTTTTTTTTTTTTAAAGATTTTTATTTATTTATTAATGAGAAAGATAGGAGGAGAGAGAGAAAGAACCAGACATCACTCTGGTACATTTGCTGCCTGGGATTGAACTCAGGACCTCATGCTTGAGAGTCCGATACTTTATCCACTGCGTCACCTCCCGGACCACTTTATGGTGTCTTCTTTAGCAGGTCTTTCTACTCGCTTGCTGAGTTTATTAAGTCTGTGTCTAATCACAGTAGCCTATTGAGCACTTTTACTTTGAGATGTATAGCTTCCCCTAACTTAAGGACTCATTTGTACATGTACCCTGCCCCTTAGGCACTGGCCTACATTTAGGGTCTGTAACTTTGTTAGGGAGTGAGCCATCTGAAATTTAACTAGGTGTCCCATCTATTAAGAAAGGTCTCATCAGATTATTGGAGTTGGAGGGTTAACTTCTTAGGCTTGGAGTCTCTGAATACAGTCTGCAGTGAACGTGGCGTGGTGATATTGGTTGCACTGATTTAGTTGAGGTCAGCAGAGGCAGGATAGGAGATCTAGAGGAGAAGCATGAAGAAATACAAGCCAAGTTCCAGAGGCTTCAAGACAGGGAGAAATACATATTATAAAAAAGATAGGTAAGCTTCCTTGCTGTTTTAGAGTTTTAAAAAAAGCAATAGATAATTATTATTATTACCAAGTTATTTGGGAGTTCGGTTTATTTTGAAAATTCCAATGGTTAGAATCAGAAACTACTTCTTTTTAAATTTTTTATTTATAAAAAGGAAACATTGACAAAACCATAGGATAAGAGGCGTACAACTCCACACAATTCCCACCAGCAGAACTCTGTATCCCATTCCCCTCCCCTGATAGCTTTCCTATTATCCCCCCATTGGTGGGGTTGTCTGTCCAGGGAAATTTGGTTGGTATCATGCTAGCATCTGGAACCTGGTAGCTGAAAAGAGAGTTAACATACAAAGCCAAACAAATTGTTAACCAATCATGGACCTAAAGGCTGGAATAGTGCAGATGAAGAGTTGTGTGTGGGGGGTGTCTCTGTTTTGTGGATAGCTAGTAGGCATTTTTTAGTTATATTTCAAAGGGTCTGTGGCTATACTAGTTTTTTTTTTTTTTCCCTGAGCCTGAAATCTGATATGCAGGTGGATCCTAATTATTTTCTGGGGAGATGATGTCATGGTTAGAAAAAGGACCAGAAAGGTGGATCAGGGAAGAGAGTAGCTCCCAAATATAGGAAAGGTGTATCAGTATTGTTGATTGTAAACCCTATCGATTTGCTGTGATCTGGGGCCTGTATTCAGCTGTATTCAGGAGCCTATGTGACCTCTGCATCCCTATAGATCTGAGCTCACATTCTATGGTCATAATTGGGAATATTCCAAGCTGCCTCAATATCAGGACCTGTCTTGCTCAGGTGTAGCATAGAGTATATTGTCCAGCCGCCCTTTGGAGGAAGGAATATTCTCTACCATTGCTGATCCAAGTTGAGGGCAATGTCCTATGGGGACCCATCATGTCTGTTTGGGAATCTCAGGACTCCCCGATTAGGGCCCCAGCTGATGGGGTGGCCTGATAGTGACTAAAGAGTCATTGTTAAAGTATGCCAATCTCTTGCCCTTATTCAGCTTTTGCAGTCCTTGCTTTGATGAGGTTTGCTTTGGAGTGAGTGAGAGAAATGTAATAGGAGATAGGTGAGGAGGGTATCTAATTCTAAGTAGACTCTATTTCATTATGAACTTGATATTGACTCATTACAGACTATTGTGTATTTTTGCTTTCAGGCATATATTTTGCCCTAATTTATGGAGACATGTGAACATATACTCTGTCTTACGGGACCTGGCCTATATCTAGGTTTTGGGACTTTGTTAGGAAGTGAACCTCCTGGAATGGAATTAGAGAATCCTATGAAAAGAAAGGTCTCACTCGAGTAATGAGGGTGAAGGGTTGACATTCCACACCTGAAGTCTCTGGACACAGTCTGAAGTGAGGCATGCTGAGGTGGTACTCATTGCATTGATTAGGTTGGTATCGCGGATGCAGTATCATTTGGTATGAATTGAGAGAAGCATGCAGGAAAGTGTGCCCCACCCTAGAAGTTCCAGGACTGGGGGAAATATAGGATCTATAGAGGAAGCGGGAGGTTCTTGCTGTCTTAGGGTTTAAGAAGACAATAGATAGTTATTGCTGTAATCACATTATTTGGTAATTGGGTTAACTTTGAAATATCCCTTTGTTAGGATTTGCTGTATCATACACAACATCACATCATTTATGTCCTTTGACATTATTTGCATATAGCTGTGCCACCGGGGTTGCTTCTGTTCTCCCTGGACTAAGCTTTTAAGAGAGTCAACATACCAAAGACTCAGCCTATGTATTAAAAAGATACAGTCTGTGATTTAAAAAGCTTGAGACATTCAATCAAATTTTCCCCTCTCACATTAATATTTAATTAAATATTAGTAATTAATTAATTTATTAAATAATATGATTTCTATGACTACATATTGATAGGAGTGTACATAAACACCATTCCCACCACCAAAAATTGTGTCCCATCCCATCTCCCCTCCCCTTCACCCTTACAGCCCTGTGAAGCTGAACATCCACCTTCACCCTCAACCCAGGGTTTTTACTTAATGCCCTACTCCAAATTCAGTCAAATCCTGCTTTCAGTTTCCCTTTCTGTTCTTCTTTCTCAACTTATGTTGATGAGTGGGATCATCCCATACTCATCTTTATCTTTCTGACTTAGCTCATTTAACGTAATTCCTTCTAGCTCCGTCCAAGAGAAGCCACCTTTGTTCATTGTTCTTAAAAGCTGCGTAGTATTCCATTATGTATATATATACCACAACATTCTCAGCCATTCATCTGTTGTTGGGCGCCTGGATTGCTTCCAGGTTTTAGCTATT
Source organism: Erinaceus europaeus (assembly GCF_950295315.1). Classification (NCBI taxonomy): domain Eukaryota; kingdom Metazoa; phylum Chordata; class Mammalia; order Eulipotyphla; family Erinaceidae; genus Erinaceus; species Erinaceus europaeus. The sequence goes on from NC_080163.1 coordinate 72,013,855, forward strand.
ATGAATTGTGCTTCTACTAACATAGGTGTACACATATCTTTTTGGTTGGGTATTATGGAGTCCTTGGGGTATATCCCTAGGAGAAGGATTACTGGGTCATATGGAAGGTCCATGTCTCACCTTGTGAGAGTTCTACAGACTGCTCTCCACAGAGGCTGGAGCAGTTTACATTCCCACCAGCGGTGCAGAAGGGTTCCTCTGTCCCCACAGCCTCTCCATGATTTGTTGCTGCTGTCCTTTTTGATATATGCCATTCTCACTGGGGTGAGGCGGTATCTCAGTGTTGTCTGTATTTGCATTTCTCTGACAATCAGTGACCTAGAGCAATGTTTCATGTCTTTGTTAGCCTTTTGGATCTCTTCTGTAGTGAATGTTCTGTTCATATCCTCTGCCCATTTTTGTTGCTAAGTTTGCTGAGATCTTTGTATATTTTGGTTATTAGTCTCTTGTCCTATTCTGTGAGGGGCCTCTTTGTTTGTGTTATAGTTTCTTTGGCTGTGAAGAAGCTTTTCAATTTGATGTCGTCCCATTGGTTTGTTTATGCTATAGTCTTGGAATTGGGTTTGTTTCATCAAAGATGTCCTTGGGGTTTACAATTCTATTTATTTGGGTCTTCTCCCCTTTTTTTTTTTAATTTAGTGAGTATGGCTAGAGGTTTGTCAATCTTGTTTAATTTTTCAAAGAACCAACATTTGGCTTCATTGATCTTTTGTATGGTTCTTTTATTTTCTATGTTGTTTATTTTCTGCTCTAATTTTAGTGATTTCTGTCCTTCTGGTTGCTTTAGGGTTCCTTTGTTCCTCTTCCTCTAAGTCCTTAAGGCATTCAGTAAGGTTGTTTATTTGAGCTTTTTCTTGTGCTCTAATATGTGATTGTATGGCTATGGGTTTCCCTCTCAGTATTGCTTTAGCTGTGTCCCAAATATTTTGATAGCTTGTGCCTTCATTTTCATTTGAGAAACTACTTCTTAAGGAATCAAAAAATGAGAAATATTTCTGGAAATTTAAGTCCTTTAACTTGCCTCATTTTTTTTTTCTCAAATTACTTTATAGGGAGGCATGGTTTACAAGATAGTTATCACATGAATACAGTTTCTTCTTTCTCTGTAGTAGGTGTCATAGATGTCTACATATCACTCCTACCACTAACTACTTGTTATTTTTAACTAGAACTCTGCTCAGCTGTAGCTTATGGTTGTGTGGGTGACTGAACTTGGGATTTTTTCAGCTTCAGGCCTGAAATTCTTTTTATATAACCATTATGCTGTTACCCCACCTTGCACTCACTTTTAAAGAGTTATCTGGTATCGCTCACTCTGAAATAGCTGCACCCCTGAAAATTAAACAGGAATCTAATGTATGAGAATTTCACAGTCTCATTATTAGAAGAAAGTTTTGATTTTTGGGTCCCTGACATAGATTCTTCAGTTTTTTTTCCTACTATGAGTTGCAAATTCAAGGGAACACTTGCTTTTTCTCCCTTCCAACATCAAGATTCAACTGCAACTTTACTAAAAGTGCAAAACAAAATAAAACAATCGCGTAATCCCTCATCCCCCCATTTTGCCATTTTAATTTTATTATTTATTTCTTATGGGGGATTAATAATTTACAGTAAATACAGTTGTTGATACATGTGTAAAATTTCTAAATTTTCTGCAAAACAGTCTTACACCCAGCCTCGGTCTTCCTTCACCATCGTGCATCAGGATCTGAAAGGGCCTCTCCCCACCAGAGTCTTATGCTTTGGTGCAGTACACTGCATCATTTCTGTGATTAATAGTGGTTTAAATGACTGTAAAACTACAGGGTTCCATACTGCACCCACTGCCAAAGTTCTGTGCTCCCACTCTCCCAATGATAACCATTATAGTTTTCAAAATGTCTCAGAGACAGTTTACTTCTGGGAATTTTTTTTAAACACATTTATGTGTTTCAGTCTTCTAGATTATTTTTTAAAAATATTTATTTATTCCCTTTTGTTGCTCTTGTTGTTTCAGTTATTATTGTTGTTGTTATTGTTGTCATTGTTTTTGGATAGGACGGAGAAATGGAGAGAGGAGGGGAAGACAGAGAGTGGGAGAGAAAGATAGACACACCTGTATACCTGCTTCATCGCTTGTGAAGCGACTCCTCTGCAGGTGGGGAGCCAGGGGCTGGAACCTGAATCCTTACGCCAGTCCTTGCACTTTGCAACACCTGCGCTTAGCCTACTGTGTTACCCCTCCGACTTCCAGTCCTCTAGATTCTACATGTGAATGAAACCATCTGGCTTTGGTCTCTTATTTTGCTTATGATTATAAGCATAATCATCTCCAGGTTCATCCACTTTGTCCCAAAGTACATAATATCATCTTTTTTGATTGAAGAGTAGTATCCTATAACTATTTACTTATTTATTTATTGCCACCAGAGATATTGCTGGGGTTTGGTGCCTGTAGGATGAAACCACTGCTCCTGGCAGCTATTTTTTCCTTAATTTTTTTTTATTTGATAGAACAAATGGAAATTGAGAGAGGAGGCAAGGAGAGAGAGGGAGAGAGAGAGAGACTGAGACAGACAGAGACAGACTCCTGCGGAACTCTTCATGAAACTACTACCCATAGGTGAAGAGTTGGGGCTTGAACCCTGGGTCTCCAGCATGGTAATGTGTGTGTTTAACTGGGTCCACTACCACCTGACTGCCCCCATAACTTCATCATCCAATTATCTGTTGATGGACATTTGGGCTGCTTCCACACCTTGGCTATTGTGAATGCTGTAGATATGAACACAGGGTTGCATATGTCCCTTCAAGTTAGTTTGCATGCTCATTTCTTAATTATAATGAATTAAAGACTCTTCAGAAATGGCACCTTTTTTCAAGTCCTATCCTATTATCAGCACAACAGTCCTAGATAGTGGCCATGTAAAAGGCTGGACAGAGTCATGTTTTAGTTTTTCCTCTACTATATTGGTATAGAAAAGTGGAGATGAAACTTGGACCCTCTGTTCTTTGAAGCACTGAAGGCCGACTTTGTGTTTTCTTCCTGGCTTTGCCTTTTGTGCCTGTGCTTTGATGCATACAGGTGGACTAGATTAACTATCACCCATGTGCATGTGCCACATAACAATCAGTAGCAGAAAACTTCTGGTATTTGAGATATAATGTCTGACCCCCCCCCCCCCAACAAGTTAATACTCAGCCTATGTTGATTTTAACCGTATTCCAATCCATCCTTATAGCTTGATCCCTGCTTGGGACTTCTATGTACTGGATTTCACTTCTTCCTCTCCCAAGCAGATGGCCTTGATTTCCTGTTATGCTTTTAGTGGAAACTTTCTCATATAACTCAAGCTTATGGGTTCCAGTTCCTATCGTTGGCCACTTGACCAGTCTAGAATCTTTTTGAGTAGCAACTGCTTCAGTGAATTCAATGAAATAAATTACCTTTTTTTCCCTTTCAAATTCTTTATTCTTTTTATCCCCTCGTGTTATTCTCTGTTGACCTTTGACCACCATCTACCTCTATATGACAATGAACTTCTAGTTCATTGGTGAGTTTTTTCATAGGTGAGTTTTCCTTTATTGTCCTTTTGCTGCTAAAGGTCAATTGTAGCAGAGACCCAGTACACAAGTATATGCCAATTTTTATATGTTAGTCTTTCATTTCTGGTCACTGATAATAAAAGCCCGTTTTCAAGACAGAATACTTTCTTCAGCATTCTGTTTCTGCTCAATATATGTCCTCCAACATAGTCTTATTTGATCTTTAATTGTCTAAAAGCCTTTGTTGATTAATTGATTTCTCATTGATGTACTGTTGGCACCAAAGAGTATATATTTTTGTTTGAGAGCACATACATTAAATGCATTAAATAATTAACCTAACTAATTCTGTTGGGCAACATACTTTATTCTGCTTCAAGCATTTATTTGATACTTTCCTCCCTTTAGTGTATGCTGAAATATGGATTTTCCCCCTATTTCTTTAAAGAAACACTAAATTGTGTCACAAAATCATCAGTGTCAGTAACACTGTAGAAATTCTGTATTTTATGTTGGGACGTTGCCTTCATCTTTTTCAGTCATAGAAATAAGTTCTTCCTGATTGTATCTCTACCCACACAGTCAGGAAACAGTTGCTTACCACATCCATCATTTCTGTCTGCACATTATCATGTTTCAAAGGTTCACAGATTAATCCTGTGGAAACTAGAATCACTCATAATTATAATCCTGTTATGCCTTCTTTATTTCTTGATGTGCTTGTTAATTCATGTCCATCCTACATAGTGCTATTATCAGCTCTTTTGTCTTTAAAAGCCTCACGTCTACTAGATTGATTAACTGCACTTTGTTGAAATCGATCATTTCAGATTTGAAAAATCTATCCTGTATATTTGTTCTGGCTACTTTTGCATGGTTTCACTTTTTTTTTTCTTCTCCCTGCTAATCAATCTGCCAAGCTGGCTCCTTCCCCCTTTTGATTTCTTTTTTTCTGGCTCTTTTCTTTTTTAAGAGCCATCTATATTTCTTTGTTCCTCTTGTTCTCTTTTAGGCAGTGCCTCCAGAAAGAAAAGCCAGTGGAATAAACTCTCCCTTTAGAATTTGGCTATACTCTACCCTCTTCTCCCTCTTTATAGGATGAGATAGAGGGTCCCTCTGTATAGTGGTCTCTCCTTAGCAGTTTCTGGGGTAGGAGTTTTGTGACTGGCTGCCAGACACTTTGAGGCACTGTAAGGTGTTTCTTATTTATTTTCTTAGTCTTTTCTGTATGCTAATCTCACCAGGTAGACTCAAATGCAAACACTGAAATTCTTTGTACATATGATTTTTTTTTCTTCTCCTAGGTACTGACTTTAATATACACAGCTTACCTCTGCCTCGGAAAGCCCACCATGACTGGGCTCTTTTTCATGAAGAGTCACCAAAAAACAACTATAAACTCTTTCACAAACCTGTCATTACTTTATTCAATTACACTGCCACCTTCAGCCGGCATTCCCACTTGCCACTCACAACTCAGTACCTGGAGGGCATAGATGTCCTGAAGTCACTCCAATACCTGGTCCCTTTACAGTCCAAAAACAATCTTCGAAAAAGACTTGCCCCTCTGGTGTATGTACAGTCTAGCTGTGACCCACCATCAGACAGGGACAGCTACATTCAAGAGCTGATGACTTACATTGAGGTTGATTCTTATGGAGAATGTTTACAGAACAAGGAGCTCCCCCAGTCTCTGAAAAATCCAGCCTCTATGGATGCTGAAGGCTTTTATAAGATCATCGCACAGTATAAATTTATCCTTGCTTTTGAGAATGCTGTGTGTGATGACTACATCACTGAGAAGATCTGGAGACCTCTGAAACTTGGGGTGGTCCCTGTGTACTATGGATCCCCCAGCATCACAGACTGGCTTCCAAGTAACAGAAGTGCTATTCTTGTATCTGAATTTTCTCACCCTAGAGAACTGGCAAGTTACATCAGACGACTAGATGAAGATGACAGACTGTATGAGACCTACATAGAATGGAAACTGAAGGGTGAGATCTCTAACCAGCGACTTCTCAAAGCACTCAGGAAACGCAAATGGGGAGTGCAGGATGTCAAACAGGACAATTACATTGATGCCTTTGAGTGTATGGTGTGCAACAAGGTGTGGGATAATATGAGGCTTCAGGAAAAGGTAAGTAAATCAAGAGGTTCTAGCTAGAGTGCTGTCTGGTATTCTGCATCCCTTCTGGGCCATCTCCCTCCTTACTGCTCCTCACTGCTGTCGAGAGCCCTGCCTCTGTAGGAAGGGGTGACTATTTCATTACTATCATCTGAGAACCACTATGAAGTGTGCTAAACGTGTCCTTCCTGTAGGCCTCAGATTTTCCTTTCTTGCTTCTTCTGGAAGTTACCAGGCTGCAGGTACTAGTCAGTAACATGGATGCTGTAGAAGGATGGAAGAAGACTAGAATTAAAAAGAGATTCTGAATCTCATGCACGTCAGTTTTATAATCTCTATCAGTGCTGTGGTTTATATAAGACTTCTCAGCTCATACCCTGAATGCTATAATTTTGAAGCTTCTTTCCATTTCTCCCCTTCCCCCGCCCCGGGGCTTCATGCCTGAGCCATCCCATCATTCTCAGTGGACTGTGTGTATATTTTCCTAGATAGAGGAGGAGAGAGAGAGTGGGAGAGAAAGACAATGAGAGGAGGAGAAACACCAAAACACTTCTTCACCACTTATGAAGCTTCTTTACATGGTGCTTCTATGTAATGATTGGATGCTCAAACCTGGGTCCTTGTACATGGGAAAGTGTGCACTCTACCATTTGAGCTATCTCTTGGCTCCTCATCTCACCATCTCAGATGGTTACTTTCACTTGAATTTTTCTGTTTTTTTTTAAACATTTTAAAATTTCTTTAAAATATTTATTTACTTATTCCCTTTTGTTGTTTTATTGGTATAATTATTATTGTTGTTGTTATTATTGATGTCATTGTTGGATAGAACAGAGAGAAATGGAGAGAGGAGGGGAAGACAGAGACGGGGAGAGAAAGATAGACACCTGCAGACCTGCTTCACCGCTTGTGAAGCGACTCCCCCGTAGGTGGGGAGCCTGGGGCTGGAACCAGGATCCTTAGGCCAGTCCTTGTGCTTTACGCCACCTGTGCTTAACCCTCTGAGCTACCGCCCGACTCCCGAATTTTTTTTTTTTTTTTGCATTCATACTTAATATTAGATAGAAAATATTCAAGTAACGATAAGGATAATTCCTATGAGACTTTTTTTTGGTGAAATTATTACAAAGCCCTTAGTAATGTTTTAAAATTTCTAGATGCTCCTAAGTGTTATTTATCTGCTTATTTTACTTACAACAGGAATGGCCCCACTTAATGTATAATTGAATTTGGTTAAGGAAGTCAGTGGAAATCAGGATGCAGTCCTGGAGAAGAATTTCATAAAAGGAAATTTGTTGAAAGACAAAGAAAGATTACTTTCAATTCCCTTTGACATATTTTTGAAAATGAGATGGCTCACAGATAGCACTTGGCTGTCAACCATCATTCCTTTGTCTGAGTTCCATATACATATAATGTTTTATATGAATTCTCCAAAGGTAAACAATTTCAGTTCACTTTGGCTAGCATATTAATTTCAGATCAAATATAAAACTCAACAGTATATGGAATGATTTTAATGTGTGTAGATACTACATATGGCTTTTACATTTACAGGTTCAGAGAAATTTAAACTATTGGAGGCATAATTTCTCCAATCTTAATAGTTATAATAAAAATTTACATTGATCTGGTTTTGTAGAACAGAGACTGTACTTATGAAACATTTATTTGAAACTGAATTTCTTGATCAGCAACAGGAGCATTAAATATAGCACCATTCTTCCCTAAGTGCATTCTTATTCCCAGTGACATCCTATGACCTAATTTATAGAACCACATACTGCAGAAACAAGAATACTACATTGCAAAACAAAACAAAGCCAAACAAAACAACCCACACACACATATGAGAAAGAAGAGATCACATGAACTACTCATGCCATTATAATTATTTATTCTCAAAATATGTCAAGAGAGAAAACAGACCTCTTGAGGGTGATGATTTGGAATTTTTTTTCTTCCTTTCTTTTTTTTTTAATTTCTTTATTGGGGGGGGTTTAATGTTTTATAGTTGACAGTAAATACAATACTTTGTACATGAATAACATTTCTCAGTTTTCCACACGACAATAAAACCCCCACTAGGTCCTCTGCCATCATGTTCCAGGACCTGAACTCTCCCCCTTACCTACCTCAGAGTCTTTTACTTTGGTGCAATACACCAACTCCTGTTGAGGTTCTGTTAGTGTTCTCTCTCTCTCTTTACATTTCTTTATTGGGGGATTAATGTTTTACAGTCAACAGTAAATACAATAGTTTGTACATGCATAACATTTCCCAGTTTTCCACATAACAGTGCAACCCCCACTAGGTCCACTGTCATCCTTTTCCAGGACCTGTACTCTCCCCCACCCCCAATCCACACCATAGTCTTACTTTGGTGCAATACACCAATTCCTGTCAAAGTTCTGCTTTTCAACTTCTCCCTGTGAATGAGATCATCCCATATTCATCCTTCTGTTTCTGACCTATCTCACTTAACATGATTCCTTCAAACTCCATCAAAGATGGGCTGAAAATGGTAAAGTCACCGTTTGTAATAGCTGAGTAGTATTCCATGTGTATATATACCACAACTCACTCAGCCACTCATCTGTTGTTGGACACCTGGGTTACTTTAAGGTTTTGGCTGTTACAAATTGTGTTTGGATTATCTTTCATGGTCCTCAAGATTATATCTACACAAAATGGGAAAAAAACATGCAAACCCGAACTGCTCTTAACACTTCACAAAAGCATATGGGATCATTAGTGGGCACAGGAAGAGAGGCCATAAAGGTGGCGGTAAGTGGTTTGTTAAAGAGAAAATATGCATTCCTGCATTTCCAAATAGAAATGACTAACTGGTGTCCCTGAAGATGGTATAATTGTCCTCTTTGGCATCTGAGGAGAAACAGAGAAGGTTCTCCTCCACCTAGTTTTATTCCTACCATAGAAATGGTCAGTGAAGATGACTAGAAATTTTTACTTACATGCCAACAAGCCTGTTACATTTTTCCAAATGTTAGTGTGCTCATTACTGAAAAGCAGAACAAAGCATGTTATGAAAGTAAATGAAAGAGTATTAGACCAGTTACTTTCATTTCCAATTATTTTACAAGATTTGCCATAGTTTTTATCTGGCTTGCTTTACAAAAAAAATTTTTTTTATTATCTCTATTTATTGGATAGAAACAGCCAGGAATTGAGAGGAAGGGGGAGATAGGGAGGGAGAGAGACAGAGACACCTGCAGCACTGCTTCACTATTCCTGAAGCTTTCCCCCTGCAGGTGTGAACCCGGGACCTTGCACATTGTAACACGTGTGGTCAACCAGGTGCACCACCACTGCTCCTGACCTGGCTTGCTTGAAAAGAAAGGAACTTATATAAATTTCTTCACTTTCTCTCTTTCAATCAGAGAGAAGCTGAAAGAAATAATTTAATTTTATCCCTGATTATTATTTATCTTACATTTGATATTTGCTCAAATCATTGTATTTGAATGTAAACATTATTGTTGGAATAACAAATGCAGTTTTCTTTCCTCCTCTGTCACACATTCACAGGTCTAGTCTATTAGCTATTTACTGGTATGTAAGCAATATTATAGTACCTTGGGACTGGTGCACAAGACTTCATCACCAGTACCTTATGTATCAGAGTGATGCTCTGATTCTTTCTCATTAAAAGGTATATCAAGGGGTCAGGTGGTAGCACAGCAGGTTGAGTGTACGTGGCATGAAGTGCAAGGACTGACATAGGATCCCGGTTCGAGCCCTCAGCTCCCCACCTGCAGGGAGGGTCGCTTCATGGGCAGTGAAACAGGTCTGCAGGTGTCTTTCTCTCCTCCTCTCTGTTTCCCCTCTTTCGATTTCTCTATGTCCTATCCAACAATGACAGCATTGACAACAATGATAATAACAACAGCAATGATAAACAAGGGCAACAAAAGGGAAAAAATAGCCTTTCGGAGCAGTGGACTCGTAGTGCAGGCACCAAGCCCCAGCAATAACCCTGGAGGCAAAAAAGTGTGTATGTTACAAATATCAATATTTTAAAATATATATTATTGTGACCCTGGAGGTAGTACAGTGAATAGAGCATTGGATTCTCAAGCATGAGTTCCTGAGTATGATCCCCAGAATCACATATGCTAGAGTGATACTCTGGACCTCACTTCTGCTCTTCTTCTCATTCATACAAAAATTAATAAACCTTTAAAAAATTATTGTCACAAACTTAGTAATATGAAGCATACATTTGTTAGGCCTCCAGAGATAGTACAGCATTTTCCTATCAGCCTTTTATACCTGAGACCCAAAGGGCTTGGTTCAATCCCTAATACCACCATAAGCCACAGCTAAGCACAGTTTTCTACTCTCCGACTCCATTTCTCTTATCATTGAAATAAAATATTTTTTAAAAGCATACTTTAAAAAACATCTCAGTTTCTGTGGTTCAGGTCTGTGATTATGGCTTGAGACTCTGGAAGGCTGCAATTAAGGTTTAATAAAGTTTGTGTTTTCACCCAGAGTTTCAGTTGGGGATAGGTGTCCTTTTAAATCCATGTTTGTTGGCAGATTTAGTTCTCTGAAGTTGTAGGGTGAGAACTTCAGCTTCTTGCTAGCTGTAGGCAAGAGGCTGCCTTTAGCTGCTAGAAGCCTCTTGTTGCTACTCTCCAACATGTCGACTTACTTCCTCACACCCAGCCAGGTAGTGAGAGATTACAGCAGATTGGTAAAAAATGTTTAATATGTGATAGTATATGCACGTAATCATAGACACCCATATCATCTTTACCATATTCCATTGTTTAGAAGCAAGTGACAAGTAACTACTTGCAATGAATTTACTCTGAAGGAAGAGGGAATTATATAGGGCATGAATACCAGTAGTCAGGCATCACAGGGCCTGGTTACTGATTATGTCCTCCACTCTCAGTGACTCTTAGTAGGTAATTCTTTCTTTGTTAATATTTTTCTTACTTATTTTAATAACACACACACACACATACACACACACGCTCACCTTTTGCTTATGGTGGTGCTGGAAATTGATCCTGGGATCTCAGAGCCTCAGGTATGAAATGTCTTTTGTATGATTATACCATTCTCTTCAGCCTTTTGAGTGGGTTATTCTTAGTGATGTGTGCTTTATTTACGTAGGAGAAAGACTTGATATTGAATAGATCCTTGAGTTAATTTTAGTCAGAGAATTTAGTCAAAGATCTTAAAATTAGGAAAAACAACACAGAATCATCAGAAATGTAACTTCATGATAAACTTTAAAAAATGAGTTTTATTGGGAGTTGGGCGGTGGCTTAGAGGGTTAAGTGCAAAATGCAAGGACTGGTGAAGGATCCCGATTCGAGCCCCTGGCTCCCCACCTGCAGGGGAGTCGCTTCACAAGCAGTGTAGCAGGTATGCAGGTGTCTGTCTTTCTCTCCCCCTCTTTGTCTTTCTCTCTCTCCATTTCTCTCTGTCTTATCCAACAACAACAACATCAATAACCACAACAATGTTAAACAAGGGCAACAAAAGGAAAAATAAATAAATATAAAAAAATTTAAAAAATGAGTTTTATTGAGGTGTAGTTGACATCCACCAATCTATATATACTTAATGATTAGTTATGATCTATGTATATACCTGTGAAGTAATCACCACAGTCAATACGGCAAACATTTCTGTCACCTTCCCTCCCACCCCAAAGTTTCCTCTGTAACCCATCTCTTCTTTACCACCTTCTTCAGGCAACTACACATCTGTTTTTTGTCAAATTTGACAAAAAAAAAAAGATAGTGTCATAGAATTCGGTATAAATAGAATAATGTATTATGTACTCTTTTGTGTCTGGCATTTTCACTCTGCATAATTCAGAGAATTGACATTCATCCATGGCAGTCACCATATATATATATGTATTCCATTTCTCTTCATTGCTGAAGTTTAGCTGTACTGAAATTTGTCTATCCATCTGTTGGTAGACATTTGCATTGTTTCTGGTTTTGTGCTATTACAAAACTACTATGAATATTTATGAACAAGTCTTTTTATGGACATTTCCTTTCATTTCTCTTCTATAAATACCTAGGTATGGGATGACTAGGTCATATGGTTGGTCTATTTTTAACATTCTAAGAAATGACCAAACTTTTCCAGAGTTGCTCTGTCTTACGCTTGCACTAGTATTATATGGGAGTTGCATTCATTAACTATCTGTATAGTCAGTTTTTTAATTTTTGCCATTTAAGTGGGTGTTTAGTGGTAATTCATGTGGTTTAGTTTACTTTATTTATTTATTTATTTTTATTTCCACCAGGATTATTGCTGGGGCAAGATGAATCTGCCACTCTAGGTGGCCGGCCTGCCTTTCTTTCTCCCTTCCTTCCTTCTATCCTTTCACCCTTCCTTCCTTCCTTCCTTCCTTCCATTCATTCCCTTTCTTTCTTTCTTTCTTTCTTTCTTTCTTTCTTTCTTTCTTTCTTTCTCTCTCTCTCTCTTTCTTTCTCCCTCCCTCCTTTCCTTCCTTCCTTCCTTCCTTCCTACCTACCTACCTACCTACCTACCTTCTTTCCTTTCTTTCTTTCTTTCTTTCTTTCTTTCTTTCTTTCTTTCTTTCTCTCTTTCTTTCCTCATTCATTCTTTCTTTCTCCCTTTTCCTCCATTATATTAGACAGGTCAGAGAAATTGAGAGGGGAAGGGAGAGGTAGAGAGGAGAGAGAAAGAGACATACCTGTAGACCTGCTTCATCATTCATGAAGCATCCCCCCTGCAGGTGAGGAGTAGGGGCTTGAACCAGGCTCCTAATACTTGGTAACATGTACAGTCAACCAGGTGCACCATCACCCAGCCTCCTGAATTAATTAAATAATGATGTTGAGTGTTTTTTCCTGAATTATTTTCCATAAATATTTTCTTTGGTGAAATGCCTCTTCACACCTGTGGTACACTTTAAAAAAAAAAACACAAAATTTGGTTGTTTTCTTATTCTTTTTTTAGAATTTCTTTATTGGGGAATTAATGTTTTACATTCGACAGTGAATATAATAGTTTGTACATGCATAACATTTCCCAGTTTTCCATATAACAATACAACTAGGTTCTCTGTCACCCTTTTTGGACCTGTATTCTCCCCCTGCCACCCACACCAGAATCTCTTACTTTGGTGGAATATGCCAATTCCAGTTGAGGTTCTACTTGTGTTTTCTCTTCTGATCTTGTTTTTCAACTTCTGTCTGAGAGTGAGATCATCTCATAATCATCCTTCTGTTTCTGACTTATTTCACTTAACATGAATTTTTCAAGGTCCATCCAAGATTGGCTGAAAATGGTGAAGTCACCATTTTTTATTGCTGAGTAGTATAATATATATATATATATATATATATATATATATATATATATATATATATATATATATATATATATATATACCACAACTTGCTCAGCCACTCATCTGTTGTTGGACACCTGGGTTGTTTCCAGGTTTTGGCAATTACAAATTGTGCTGCTAAGAACATATGTGTACACAGATCTTTTTGGATGGGTGTGTTGGGTTCCTTAGGATATATCCCCAGGAGAAGAATTGCAGGATTTCTAGCCTTCTGAGAGTTCTCCACAGAGGTTGGACCAAGTGACATTCCCACCAGCAGTGCAGGAGGGTTCCTTTGACCACACACCCTCTCCAGCATTTGCTGCTGTTACCTTTTCTGATGTATGACATTCTCACAGGAGTGAAGTGGTTTCTCATTATTGTCTTTATTTGCATTTCTCTGACAATCAAAGACTTGGAGCATTTTTTCATGTGTTTCTCGGCCTTTTGGATCTCTTCTGTGTTGAATATTCTGTCCATGTCCTCTCCCCATTTTTGGATGGGGTTATTTGTTTTCTTGTGGTTGAGTTTGGCAAGCTCTTTATATATTCTGGTTATTAGCTTCTTGTCTGATGTATGGCATGTAAAGATCTTCTCCCATTCTGTGAGGGGTCTCTTGGTTTGGGTGGTGGTCTCTTTTGCTATGCAGAAGCTTTTTAATTTGATGTATTCCATAGGTTTATGCTTGCCTTAGTCTTCTTTGTAATTGGATTTGTTTCACTGAAGATGTCTTTAAAATTTATACTGAAAAGAGTTCTGCCAATATTTTGCTCTAAGTATCTGATAGTTTGTGGTCTAACATCCAAGTCCTTGATCCACTTGGAATTTACTTTTGTATTTGGTGAAATACAGTGGTTCAGTTTCATTCTTCTGCATGTTTCAACCCAGTTTTTCCAACACCATTTGTTAAAGAGACTCTGCTTTCCCCATTTAATATTCTGGGCACCTTTGTCAAAGATTAGATGTCCATAGGTGTGGGGGCTTACTTCTGGGCTCTCAATTCTATTCCACTGGTCAGTGTGTCTATTCATGTTCAAGTACCAAGCAGTTTTGATGACAATGGCACTATCATACAATTTGAGATCTGGGAGTGTGATGCCTCCAGTTCTGTTCTTTCTTCTCAAGATTGTTTTGGCAATTCTAGGTCTTTTCTGGCTCCATATAAACATTTGTAGCATTTGTTCTATTCTCCTAAAAAATATGGTTGGGGATCTTGATGGGGATAGCATTAAATTTGTATATGGCTCTGGATAGTATATTCATTTTGATGTTAATTTTTCCAACCCATGAACATGGAATATTTTTCCAGTTCTTTGAGTCTTTTTCAATTTCTTTGAATAGTGACTCATAATTTTCATTATACAGGTCTTTCACTTCTTTGGTTAGGTTTATTCCTAGATATTTTATTGCTTTTGTTGTATAGTAAAAGGAATTGATTTCTGGGTTTCAACTTCTTTTTAGTGTTTGCATAGAGGAATGCCACTGACTTTTGAATGTTAATTTTGTAGCCTGACACCTTACTATATTGCCTGATGATTTCCAAAAGCTTTTTGTTGGATTCCTTAGGTTTTTCTATGTATACTATCCTGTGTTCTGCAAATAGGGAGAGTTTGACTTCTTCTCTTCCAATCTGTATCCCTTTCATTCCTTGCTCTTGCCTGAATACTGTGGCACGAACTTCCAACACTATGTTGAATAGTAATGATAATACTGTCTAGTACCTGATCTGAGGGGAAACGCTTCCAGTTTTCCACCATTGAGTATGATGTTGGCTGTAGGTTTGCTATATATAGACTCCACTATCTTCAGGAATTTTCCATCTATTCCCATTTTTTGTAGTGTTTTGATCATGAAGAGATGTATTTTTTCAAAGGCTTTCTCTGCATCTACTGATATGACCATGTGGTTTTTGGTCTTGCTTTTATTGGTGTGGCGAATCACGTTGATCGATTTAAGTATGTTAAACCAACCTTGCATACCTGGGATAAACCCCACTTGGTCATGATGAACAATCTTTTTAATAGACTGCTGTATCCGGTTGGCTAGAATTTTGTTCAATATTTTAGCATCTATGTTCATCAGAGATATTGGTCTATAGCTTTCTTTTTTGGTTGTGTCCCTGTCTGCTTTTGGTATCAAAGTGATATTGGCTTCATAGAAGCTGGGAGTATTCCAGTGTCTTCAATCTTCTGTAAGAGTTTTAAAAGTAGAGGTACTAGTTTTTCTTTGAAGGTTTTATAGAATTCATTTGTAAAACCATCTGGTCCAGTACTTTTATTTTTAGGAAGGTTTTTGATAACTATTTCAATTTCATTAGCTGTGATGGGCCTGTTCATGTTATGTAGTTCCTCTTTACTTAGTTTTGGAAGTTTGTAGCTATCTAGGAAATGGTCCATTTCTTCCAGGTTCTCTAGCTTGGTGGCATATAGTTGTTCATAAAAGTCTCGCATGATATGCTGAATTTCTGCGATGTCTGTTGTGATATCCCCTCTTTCATTTAGTATCCGATTTATTTGGGTTTTTTCCATTTTTTGTTTTGTGAGTCTGACTAAAGGTTTGTCGATTTTGTTCACTCTTTCAAAGAACCAGCATTTACTTTCGTAGATCTTTTGTATGGTTTTCTTATTTTCAATGTTATTTATTTCTGTCCTAACCTTAGTTATTTATTTCCTTCTGATTGCTTTAGGGTTCCTTTGTTGTTCTTCTTCTAGGTCTTTAAGATATGCAATCAGGCTGTTTATTTTATTTGTGCTTTTTCTTGTTTCCTAATGTGTGCTTGTATGGCTATGAATTATCCTCTCAGTACTGCCTTAGCTGTGTCTCAAATATTTTGATAGCTTGTGTCTTCATTTTAATCTTTTGATAGCTTATGTCTTCTATTTTGTTGTTCCTGTTAGAAATGACTAGGAACAATGGAGAGAGGGATTTATTTGAGTTCTAGGCCCATCAAGTCTGTTTGGGAATCTCAGGACTCCCCAGTCTCCGTAAAGTATGCCAGTCTCTTGCCCTTATTCAGCTTTTGCAGTCCTTGCTTTGATTAGGTTTGCTTTGGGGTGAGTGAGAGAAATGTAATAGGAAGTAGGTGAGGAGGGTATCTAAGTCTAAGTGGACACTATTTTATTATGAACTTGATACTGACTCACTACAGACTATTGTGTACTTTTGCTTTCAGGTATATATTTTGCCCTTATTTATGGATACATGTGAACATATGCTCTGTCTTACGGGACCTGGCCTATATCTAGGTTTTGGGACTTTGTTAGGAAGTGAACCTCCTGGAATGGAATTAGAGAATACCATGAAAAGAAAGGTTCCACCTGAGTGGTGAGGATGAAGGGTTGGCTATCCACACCTGATGTCTCTGTACACAGTCTGAGGTGAGGCATGCTGAAATAGTACTCGTTGCATTGATTAGGTTGGAATCAGCAGGTACAATATCATTTGGCCTGACTTGAGAGAAGCATGCAAGGAAATGAGCCCCACCCCAGAGGTTCCAGGACTGGGAGAAATTTAGGTTCTATAGAGGAAGTGGGAGATTCCTGTTGTCTTAGGGTTTAAGAAGACAATAGATAGTTTTCTCAATAATCACATTGTTTTGCAATTGGGTTAACTTTGAAAAATCCCTTTGTTAGGATTTGCTGTATCATACACACCCTCACCATATTTTATGCCCTTTGACATTGTTTGCATATAGCTATGCCACCAGTTGCTTTTGTTCTCCCTGGACTCAGCTTTTAAGAGAGTCAACAAATCAAAGACTCAGCCTATCTATTAAAAAGACTCAGTCTGTGCTTTTAAAATGTTTGAGACACAGTCTTTTCATTTTCTTAATGATCTTTTTTGAAATGTAAATCCCTTAGTTTTTAGGAAATTCAACTCATAAGTGTTTCCTTTCTTTTCTTATTTTTGTTTATTTTTTTTAACCAGAGCACTGTTCAGCTCTGGCTTATGGTGGTGTGGGGGATTGAACCTGGGACTTTGGAGCCTCAGGCATGAGAGTCTGTTTGCATAACCATTATGCTATCTACCCTCCTTTTTCTTTTTTTTTTTTTTTATTAAGGTAGAGACAGAGAGATAGAATGAAAGAGAGGTTAGATAGATAGATAGATAGATAGATAGATAAAGATAGAGAGATAGATAGAGAGAGAGAGAGAGAGAGTGTGAGAGAAAGACTGAAACCAAAGCACTGAAACTTCTTTCAGTGTGGTGGTTTCCTGGGCTCAAACCTGGGTCACACACATGGCAAAGCAGTGCACTATCCATGTGAGCTATTTTGCTATCTACAGCATTTAAAAATTTGTTTTTTTTCATGATTTTTATTTATGGGATAGAGACAAAAATCAAGAGGGTAGGGGGAGATAGAGAAGGAGAGAGACAGAGAGACACCTGTAACCCTGCTTTACCACTTGCATAGCTTTCCCCCTGCAGATGGGGACCGAGGACTGGAGCCTGAGTCCTTGCTTATTGTAACATGTGCACCCAACTAGGTGCGCCACCACTTGGCCCCACAGCTTTTATAGCTTGTGTCTTCTTCTTCTTCTTTTTTAAATCTTTGTCTACCCAAAGTTACTAAAGTTGCCTCTGTTTTCTTCCAGAAGTTTCCTGTTTTAAACTTTTATATTTAAATCTATGAGTCACATTGAATTAATTTTTTGTAAAGTAGTATGATGTTAGAGTTGATGCTTGTTGATTGGGTATCCGATTGTATCAGCATCGTTTTTCGGAAAAAGTGTTCTTTGGTTGAATTATGTTGGTTACTTTTCCCAAAATCAATTGGCCCTGTAGGTAATGTTCAATTTCTAAGTTGATCGATATGCTTATATATGAATACAATGCCTTGAAATTTAGTGTCATTTTTTTCTATTGTTATTTTTCAAAAACAATTTTATTACTTCAGTTATTTTGCTTTCCCACATAAATTTTAGATCCTGTTTGTCAATCACATCAAATGTTTGATGGAATTTTTATTGGGTTTGTGATCTATGTATCAGGGGAGAAATGACAATAATATGAGATGTTTAATCAATAAGCATCACATATCTGTTCATTTATCTAGGTCCTCTTTAATTTCTGAAAACTGTTTTTCCCCCCTAGGTTCTATTGTACAGATTTTATATTTCTGACCAAAGTTATCCTTAAGTAACTCATATTTTTGGATAGCAGATAGTGTTTAATAACACTTACTTTCTGATTGTTGCTGGTATATAGAAATAAAATTCTCTATTTTGACCATAAGTATAACTTTTTAGACTCACTGATTAGTTTTGGTATCAGTTTTGTAAATTTTTTCCTGTCTTTCTATATAAATAATTGTCATCTATTCTTAAATATTTTGTTTGCTCAGTCTCTTCAAGTTTCTTTGTTTTTGCCACAAATAGTAAAATTTCATATTTTTTAAAGATTTATTTGTTTGTTAATTAATCAGAGATATAGAACCAGAATGTCATTCTAGCACATGTAATGCTTGGGCTTGAACTTTTGACCTCATGATTAAGAGTCTAATGCTTTGCCACTTCTGCCACCTCCTAAGCTGCTCATACCTTTAAAATAACTGAATAGTATTCCTTTATCTAGATCTGGATATATATCTATATTTACCTTGATGTCACATCTTTTTGATCTACTGATCTATTTAGGGACACTTTATTTCCATATTTTAAGTATTGAGGTAGATATAACTGTGTTAATATTTTCATATTCTTCAGATATGTACTGAGAAGTGGGGGTTGCTAGGTCATATGGTAGCTGTATTTTAAGCTTCTAGAGGAAA
Source organism: Erinaceus europaeus (assembly GCF_950295315.1). Taxonomy (NCBI): domain Eukaryota; kingdom Metazoa; phylum Chordata; class Mammalia; order Eulipotyphla; family Erinaceidae; genus Erinaceus; species Erinaceus europaeus. The sequence goes on from NC_080163.1 coordinate 72,032,638, forward strand.
CTCCTTCCAAAATGACTGTACCAGTTTATATTTTCACCAGCAGTGTAGGAAAATCCACATTTTCCTCATCCTTACCAACATTTATTGTTGTTGTTATTGTTATTATTGCTTCCAGGGTCATTGCTGAGGCTTGTTGCCTGCACTATGAATCCACTGCTCCTGGAGGCCTTCTTCCATTTTTTGTTTTTCTTGGATAGGACAGAGAGAAATTGAGAAAGGAGGGGAACACAGAGAGGAGGAGAGAAAGACACCTGCAGATCTGCTTCAACGCTTGCGAAGCGACTCCCTGCAGGTGGGGAGTCATCCTTCATGGACCTGTACACTCCCCACCCACCCACCTCAGAGTCTTTTACTTTGGTGCGATATGCCAATTCCATTTCGGGTTCTACTTGTGTTTTCTTTTCTGATCTTGTTTTTCAACTTCTACCTGAGAGTGAGATCATCCCATATTCATCCTTCTGTTTCTGACTTATTTCACTTAGCATGAATTTTTCAAGGTCCATCCAAGATCAGCTGAAAACGGTGAAGTCACCATTTTTTACAGCTGAGTAGTATTCCATTGTGTATATATACCACAACTTGCTCAACCACTCATCTGTTGTTGGACACCTGGGTTGCTTCCAGGTTTTGGCTATTACAAATTGTGCTGCCAAGAACATATGTGTACACAGATCTTTTTGGATGGATGTGTTGGGTTCCTTAGGATATATCCCCAGGAGAAGAATTGCAGGATCATAGGGTAGGTCCATTTGTAGCCTTCTGAGAGTTCTCCAGACTGTTCTCCACAGAGGTTGGAGCAAGTGACATTCCCACCAGCAGTGCAGGAGGGTTCCTTTGACCCCACAACCTCGCCAGCATTTGCTGCTGTTACCTTTTCTGATGTATGACATTCTCACAGGAGTGAAGTGGTATCTCATTGTTGTCTTTATTTGCATTTCTCTGACAATCAGAGACTTGGAGCATTTTTTCATGTGTTTCTCGGCCTTTTGGATCTCTTCTGTGTTGAATATTCTGTCCATGTTCTCTCCCCATTTTTGGATGGGGTTATTTATTGTCTTGTTGAGTTTGGCAAGCTCTTTATATATGTTGGTTATTAAACTCTTGTCTGAGGTATGGCATGTAAAGATCTCCCATTCTGTGAGGGGTCTCTTGGTTTGGGTAGTGGTTTCTTTTGCTGTACAGAAGCTTTTTAATTTGATGTAGTCCCATAGGTTTATAATTGTCTTAGTCTTCTTTGTAATTGGATTCGTTTCATTGAAGATGTCTTTAAAATTTATACAGAAGAGAGTTCTGCCAATATTTTCCTCTAAGTATCTGATAGTTTGTGGTCTAACATCCAAGTCCTTGATCCACTTGGAATTTACTTTTGTATTTGGTGAAATATAGTGGTTCATGTTCATTCTTCTGCATGTTTCAACCCATTGTTTCCAACACCATTTGTTGAAGAGACTCTGCTTTCCCCATTTAATAGGCTGAGCACCTTTGTCAAAGATTAGATGTCTATAGGTGTGGGGCCTCACTTCTGTGTATTGCCTTCATTTCTGTTTCTCTGACAAAAAGTGACAGTGAGTGTCTTTTCATGTACTTGTTGGCCATCTGAATATCTTTGTTGGTGAAACATTTGTTCAAATCTTTCTTCCACCTATTTATTTTGCTGTTGCTGAAATTTGTTCTTTGTATATCTTGATATATGGTGTGCAGATATCATCTCCTGTTTTAAAGATGTCTGTTTTGGTGATGGTTTCTTTTGCTGTGGAGAGTTTTTCATCTTGATGTTGAAAATGAAACAATTGCTAATCGTACTTTAGAAACAGCTTGCTTTTCTGTTCAAGATAATCTGAAAAGGCAGTTTGGGCTAGAGAAACTTAGTTATTTCTAAAAATGTCATAATTATTTTATCAAACACACTTCTTTCAAGTCATACTGTGAAGTATTTTTAAAAGAATACTAGCATTCCCCCACCATCTGGGTTTTTAGTCAGGGAATCCTTGGATTCCCACATAGAACCTGGGCCAGGACCTAAAATAGATCCATCTTTCCACCATCACTGGTAATTTCCACCAGGAACATCATTGTAATCCCTCTTGTGGGACACTCCAGGAACTTGTCCTCACTATAAAGTACCAATGGCAGGGACTGCCCCATTCTTTGAAGGAGGCTGGGTCATCTTACCCTGCCACTTGAGGAACACTGCTTATAAAATGAGTGCCCCTAGAATGTCCCCAGCTGTGACCATGAACTGCAAGGGACTCAGAGGTTACACAGGTCCCTGTACTAAATATGAATATATGTGTGTGTGTGTGTGTGTGTGTGTGTGTGTGTGTCCTGAGTCAAGTTGATGAGGTAAACAATTTTATTTATAGATTTTCTTCAAGTTTTGGAGCTACTCTGCCCTAATTCAACTCTCTAGCCCTATTCTCAAATCTGACACTATCTTCCCAGACAGTATTTTTGTCTATCACCATGTTAGATATCAAGCTCTAGCAAAAAACTATTAAAATCATGGGCCACATGGAACATACTTAAACTAGACTTCCCAGTTACTTTTCACCCTAAGATTCCTAGTCTCATCTGCTCTATTCCTATCTTTTGGTTCCTGTTTATTTATCATTTTGTCCTACTTTGTCTTACTGCCTTTCAGCTACCAAGTTGCAGATGCTCTTATGATTCCATCCTGACTTCCCTGGGCAAATGACCTCACTAGTGTATCCTGGAACCTCACCTTTCCAGAGTCCTATCCAATTAGATAAAGGTAGAAACAGTCTAGGGGTGTGGCTCGACCTGCCAATGCCCATGTCCAGTGGCGAAGTAATTATAGAAGCCAGAATTCCCACCTTATGCACCTCATAAAGAATTTTGGGCCAGCGTCTGGGTGGTGGAACACCTGCTTTTGAGTGCCTGATGGCAAAGAAAGGGAGAGGAAGTGGCAAGAGGGGGGAGGGTGGAATGGAGATAGGAAGAAAGATAGACCGCTTTTCACCTTTATTGACTGACTTATAGTTACAAATTGAAGGTGTGTCATGCTGAAGAAAAGGATCAGAAGCAGGTAGCTAAAAACAGACTTTAACAAGGAGTTTGGATTCAATACAAAGAACAGTATACCTGTCAAAGCTAACAAAAGATGAAATAGCTCACCTTAAAAAAGAATGAAATCTCCAAAACTAGAAATATTTCAATACAAAATAGAATTGACTTGTTCATAATACTGCTAGTAAGACAGTATTACAGGCTTTATTCTTCTTTCCACTATATTTCTTATATCTGCTCACTCTCTTCTATAGAAGGATGTCACTTAGAAAAAGGCAATGATAAATAATGTATTTCCAGAAAAGCAACATATTTCTGTCCTTTTGCCCTGTCTCTTGGTACTAGGGAATGATAAACTAGGTATCTGTTATGCAGGGAGGTTTAAAAAGATTATCTCAAAGTTTTATAGGGGACAGGAACCACTAAATTCTGTTGCATCATTTCCACATGAGCTGACCCCTTTCAGTAGCTACAAAGTGGCATGAAAGAAGCTCTTTATCAGTCAGGTGAAGGTGTGACCTTGCCAATAACCATTCTCCCCACCACCCTCACATCCCCCTACCCCACACCTAATATCCCTTATTTATTATTTTCTTTAAAAATTTTTATTTATAAAAAGGAAACACTGACAAAAACCATAGGATAAGAGGGGTACAACTCCACACAGTTCCCACCAGTAGAACTCCATATCCCATCTCCTCCCCTGATAGCTTTCCTATTCTTTATCCCTCTGGGATTATGGACCCAGGGTCATTATGGGGTGCAGAAGGTGGGAGGTCTGGCTTCTGTAATTGCTTCCCCACTGAACATGGGCTTTGGCAGGATGATCCATACTCCCAGCCTGTTTCTCTCTTTCCCTAGTGAGGCAGAGCTCTGGGGAAGTGGGGCTACAGGACATATTGGTGGGGTCGTCTGCCCAGGGAAGTCCGGTTGGCATTATGTGAGCATCTGGAACCTGGTGGTTGAAAAAAGAGTTAACATATAGAGCCAAACAAATTGTTGATTAATCATGAACCTAAAGGCTGGAATAGTTCAGATGAAATGTTGAGGGATATCTGTTTTGTAGATAGTTAGTAGTCCTATTTTAGTTAAATTCTAAAGAGCCCATGACTATACTATTTTTTTTTTTCCTGAGCCTGAAATCTGATATGCAGGTGGATCCAAGTTACATGGTGGAATACTATTCGGCTATTAGAAATGATGAAGTCATCTTTTTTGTGTCATCTTGGATGAAATTGGAAGACATAATGTTAAGTGAGATAAGCCAAAAAGAAAAGGATGAATACCAAATGATCTCACTTATAAGTGGGACCTGATAATTAGGAACACAGAAGGAGAAAACAAAGTGAAACATGGACTGGGCATGGCGTATTGCATCAAAGCAAGGAATCTGGGGAAAGGAGAGAGAGAAATTGAGAGGGCAGGGGAAATAGGGAAAGAGAAAGAAATAGAGAAACGTGCGGCCCTACTTCCCTGCTCCTGAAGCCTCCTCCCTGCAGGTGGGCATTGGGGGCTTGAACTCCACATTCATGTGCATAGTAATGTGTGCACTTAACTGGTTGTGCCACTGCCCAAAAACCTTGATATGTCTTGCATATGACATAAGAGTACACTATCCATGTGAGCTAAACAAATCTTTTTTTTAAATTATTTTTTATTTATTTAAAAAAGGAGACATTAACAAAACCATAGGTAAGAGGGGTACGAATCTACACAGTTCCCACCACCAGATCTCCATATACCCTCCCTTCTCCTGATAGCTTTCCTATTCTTTATCCTTCTAGGAGTATGGACCCAAGATTGTGGGATGCAGAAGGTGGGAGGTCTGGCTTCTGTAATTGCTTCTCTGCTGAACATGGGTGTTGACAGTTCGATCCATACTCCCAGCAGCCTCTGTCTTTCCCTAGTAGGGTGGGGCTCTGGGGAAGTGGAGCTTCAGGACATATTGGTGGGGTTGTCTGTCCAGGGAAGTCTGGTCAGCATCATGCTAGCATCTGGAACCTGGTGGCTGAAAAGGAGTTAACATACAAAGCCAAACAAATTGTTGAACAATCATGGACCTAAAGGCTGGAATAGTGCAGATGAAATTAAACAAATCTTTTTAAAAAGTACATGTAATGACATGGGAACAAATAGTAAAAATAGTGTTTGGTGACAAAGTAATAAATATTGACACAAGTAAATTAAAAATAATTCATGATGACAATACACCTTTCAAAGCAGACATTCAAAATTTAAAACTACTATTAAGTACATTAAAATGTTTGCCTGTAGCATAAAAAATGGTATTGTGTCCTTTGGGACAAAATTGGTGGAACTGGAGGTGATCATGCTTAGTGAAGTTAGTAAGGAAGTGAAGGACAACGACTGGGTGTTTTATGTATGGACTGTAGAGAATGGAAACACATGAATTTGCAAAAAAAAAAAAAAAAAAAAAGAAAAAGAAAAGAAAAAGATTATCCTTGGAGGTGGAGGTGCAGAACTTTGATGGTTGAAGTAGAGTGAAACTATACCTCTATTATAATCTTGTAAATCACTAATAAAAATATTTTACTACGGGGAGGAGGATAGTGGACAGGTTAATGGGAAAAGGAAATAATGGTATCCATAACAAGAGGGAAAGGGCAGTTTTAAAAGATGGAGAGAACTAGATTTCACCTTACATACACTATTTGAGATCATTTATGTTACTTTTTGGAATCTTAGTTCCAATTTCTCTGACATGGGCTAGTAATATGTTTGTTGTAAGAATTAAATGAGAACATCCATGTAAGGTACCTAGCAATGTGTCTGGTGTACAGAATATCCTTCTTAACAGATATCAGAGAATTTCTTTCTCCTTCAGCTAGTCAATAGTAAGCATTGAAACATGAAAAGCATTTCATGTTGAGCATGAAAATACTTGCTGTAGGGAAGGCATATGTTGAACTCTACTTTTGCAAGGCAAGAATACTCTATGAGTACTTCATTATCATGTGTTTTTCATTCTTTTACCCTCTTCTCTCAATGCAGGGCTTACCACCCAAAAGATGGAAGGCAAAAACTACTCACCTGAGCTGCCCTGAGCCTACCAGGTTTACTTTCTCACCTCCAACTCCACATTGGAACTCTTTGAGAGATATGTGGATACCAAGCTTCCAACAATCCAAGAAAGAAGCCCGAGCACTGAGATGGCTGGTTGATAGGAATCAAAACTTTTCAACTCAAGAGTTTTGGGCCCTTGTATTCAAGAACTAATTTCCAGGAGTTACAGAATGATATAGAATAGAATCTATTTACATTTTATTATCTAGGTTGCCTTAACATTTGAATATCATAGCTACTTTGTTGGCTATCCTTTTAGGGTGTGAATTAATTGCTGCGTTATTCAAACTGAGCCCTACCAAATATGAATTACTCTCAAATAATGACCTCTATTTTTATACTCAAGTAAATATTTTTTATAGTGTTTACCTAATGTTTGCATGCTTGAACCCATGTACCTAGTACCTTTTGTAGAAATTCACCTGATGTGGTGTGTGCACTTTCCCACTGTTAAGGGAAGTAGAGGGTGTAGCCATGGAGTCTTGATACTCAACTCACTCTCTGCAGTTTATTGGTATTTGGCAAGCCTGCTGTCCTGATGCTGAGCGTGAACATGAAATGCATTAGGACTTGGCAGTGAACAGTTCCATCTGTTGGTTTCCAGGGATATAAATGAATAATAAAAGCTGTGTGAAGTTTGTCTGAGATTTATTCTTCTAGTCAAAAGAACATATGTGTATCTCTATCTTCCTTGCCATATACTCAACAACCTCTGACCAATCATATTTCCATCTGCTGTTACATCTCCCCACCCCCCACCTATTCCCTTCAAAACATAAGGCTTTGTGAACAATTGCTTCTTCCTTGTGTTTTGATCAGTGTGATGTTCCCAACTATCCCATATACTGCTGAGCAGAGGAGTCACAAGAATCCAATTCAGACTGGGCAACCTGTACATTTTCATCTTTGTGGGAGTGGGGGTTGATATCCCCAGGAACTCTAATTATACTGAAGCTGATTTGTCTATTCCAAGGATGATGTGCAACTGTAGTGGTGGGCAACTATACCACTCTCACTTGTGCTTCTGACAAAGAAAAGGTTCAGCTGTCTTGTTTGAAGCAGCCACTAGAACAACACAAAAGACAAGAAGTTACTGGCTCACATTTTTTTTTTTTCTGAGTGAAGGTGACACTAAATGATACTAAAGCCTATTGTAGACCAGCTGTTGGTACACCCAGCAGAGTGCACATATTACAATGAGTAAGGATCCTGGTTCAAGCTTCCAGCTCCCACCTGCAGGGGGCAAGCTTCTCAAGTGGTAAAGCAGTGGTACACCTTTCTCTTTTTCTTGCTCTCTATTTCCCTCACCTCTCTCAATTTATCTCTGTATCTATCCAACCTATTACCCCTTAGCACATCATAGCTGTGGTAGTTTTCACTGGGGGAATACAGATGCTTTGGAAGATAAGAACTTTTTGTTGCTCATAAGGAAGAAAATTAAGGCTCTTGGTTTATTTTTATAAACTGAGAAAAAGGAAGGAAGGAAGAGAGTGTTATATATTTGAGAATGAGGGAACAATTCATTAAAAAATAGGTACTTTTTTTTTTCAAATGAAGAACTCCATAAGTGAAACTTTCTAATCAAGAGTTCTAAAATTCTTGATCATTCAAAAATTGGTGCGATAAGAGATAATTAGAAATTTCAACGAAGGAAAAGAATGTGTTTTTTTTGGAGGGGAGCATCGAGGGGAGAAAAGTGTATTTAAAATACGAAAAATATTTTATATATTTACCAAAGAAATTATGATTTAGGGCACTAAGAATGTCTAGCTGCCTGGAATTTATCAATATAGTCATTTATTTTTACTTAAAAATTTATTTTTTGATAGTAAGAAATTGAGAAAGGAGGGGGAGATAGAGGAGAGACATCTGTAGCACTGCTTCACCATTCATGAAGTCATCCCCCTCCCCGAAGGTAGGAGCCAGAGATTTGAACCCAGGTCTTTGCACATGGCAACATGTGCACAACCAAAGGTACTTCTACCTGGCTCTTAGTCACTAAAATTTCTGGGACATGGGTGCTGTGGTGAATAAAAGTCACAAAAACCACTACCATTATAGAACATACATCCTAATTCTAGCAGGGTGTTGTAAGTAGAAATGCATTAGCAAAATATAAACCACTTTGGGGAAACTTTCATTTATTTATTTTATTTTGTAAGTGCTCTGTGAGCTGGAAATGACCTTCTGAATCCCTACCACTGCATCTGAAACTTGAAATGTGATATAAATGACTGGCACTGATTGAATGTATTGCATGGGCTTTATTGACACCCCTTGTTAATTTTAGAGTCAAACTTTTTCTTTCTTCATTCTTTATTTCAGTGTTCTGTTCATGCTTCTCAGAAGAAGAGGTATGTCTTCTGTCAACATTGGATGATTTCTGGCAAGAATTAGAACTCAAACTTGGGGAATGGCAATAATAACAATGAGCTCATTGGTCAAGCCGTTCTACTGCGGCTGAACGACATCTGTTCACCTTAAGTACAGGGTCTGGGGCAAGTCAATATTTACTTAGTCACATCACCTGAATGGGTTTTAGCTTACAAGCTGCTTTCAGTCACCATTTATAGAGTTCACACACCATTAATAAAGAGACTCATTTCATCACCAAAATAATATCTGCTAGTCTGAGAAAACACAGCTCACTTAGATGAGCATCTTTAGGTAGGAAGTGTAATCACAGATGTCTTCTATTTCCTGTTTTCATGGTCTCAACTCCCTGCCTGCTTTAGTATGCTATTAGCCTAGAAATGATGGAAAAGAAATAATGGGGGGAAAACATGACAGCTCAAACACCTTGTCCCCATTTATTTATTTTTGTAGTAACTGAAAACACAGCTGGGTAACTTTTATTCAGAAAGATGATTCATTCTCTTTCTTTTTTCTTTCTGTTTTTTAACAGATTATTTCTTGGGGCGGGGTGGGTGGGAGGAAGCAGGGAGGGACTGTCACAGTAAATAGGATGACCTAACAATTGACCATGTGAACTGGAAATCTTTTGAAACTTAAGTAAACCAGGACAATATGCATTGGGATGTGTGATTGTTAGGGGGGTAGCTCTGAGGGCTAGGAAGCTTGGAACCGCAGTTAGCTGGGATTCTCTGAGACTATGGATATTTTGTTTTGTTTTTGTCATCTGTCATCCATTTGAGGGGGACAAGAGTTTTAAGGTAGCACCAAGGAGGCAATAGGAAGGGTTTTCAGAGCACAATAGGAGACATCATTCACTATGAGAGGAGCTTTAGAAAGGTAACCACGGAGAGGGGATGGGATACAGAGTTCTGGTGGTGGGAAGTATATGGGATGGTACCCCTTTTATCCTATGGTTTAGTCAATGTTTCCTTTTTATAAATAAAAAATTAAAAAAAAGAAAAAAAGGTAACCACAGCTGGAAAACAGAAGTTCAATAGAAAAGACAGAATTTCAACAGACTAACGAGCAGTTGGTTCCAGGTGGGACTAAGGATCGGGGTATAATAGAAAAAAGGGCACGCGGAGAAACCACTTCTCTCCATGGCCCTCATGTGACTATCGATGAGCTATTTTTATACTTTAAATGTTTCTGCACACCTTATACCTCACTTCTTTGAAACAAAAGTTTATATTTTGCATAACTGACCACAGAGTCAGTCACTCATGATTTTCCTGAAGTGACATGTGTGAGCAGACCTAACATCTCCTGGGAGAGAACTATCTCTTAGCTCCCCTTGTGGACCCAGGACCAGTCCCCCAGCAACACGGTCACCCCAGCTCCAGAGAATATAAGGAAGGGCAAGGTATTTTAGCCAGATTATTTTTTAGTTAGTTAATTTGACAGAGACAGAAATTGAGAAGGGAGGAGAAGATGGAGAGGAAAAGAGAGACAGCTGCACTCCTACTTCACCACTCACGAAGCTTTTCCCCTACAGGTCCTTGAGTACTGTAATGTGTGAGCTTAACCGGTGTGTCACTGCCTGGCAAAAGCAAGGTATTTTAGTACCACTGTTTTGAAACAGTCTTTAGTTTTAGTCTATAGTTCTCTTTTCTGGTAGAGTTTTCTCTTGCTTTGAGAATCAAAGTAATATTACCCTCATAGAACATGTTTGGGAGGGCTTCCCCCTCTTCAGTGTTCTAGAAGAGTTTGAAGAGAATCACTGTTTTTGTTTATAGAAACCATCTAGGCCTTTTTTTTTTTTTTTCATTCTTTGGAATATTTTTGATTACCAATTCAATTTATGTACTAGTGATGGCTAGTTTACGGTGTCTATTTCCTCTTTGATTACATTTGACAGGTGGTGTGATTTTAGAAATTAACCTTCTAACCTGTCCAATTTCTTTACACTAGAGATGTCCATAATATCCATATTTGAGTCTTTGTATCTTCACATCTTCAGCTATAATTTCATCTCTCTCATTCCTGTATTTATCATAGCTTTCTCTTTTTCTTTTTGTGCATCTCACCAATGGTTTATCGATTTTATTTATTTCAAAGAACCAGCTCTTGTATTCTATTAGAATCTGTTTTTCATTTTTCATCTGGAGAGATGGAGATTATAGTAGTTCTTTAAAAAAAATTATTGCCTTTATTTATTTGATAGAAACATCCAGAAACTGAGAGGGGAAGGGGAGATAGAGAGGGAGAGATACAGAGAGACACCTGCAGACCTTCTTCACCACTCATGAAGCTTCCCCCCTACAGGTGGTGACCAGGAGCTTGAACCTAGTTCCTTGCGCACTATAACAGGTGTGCTCAACCAGGTGTGCCACCACCCAGCTCCAGTAATTCTTTATAGTATTCCCAAAACAAAATGTTCTCTTTTTCTATTGATAAAGAAAAATTCAATTCCATCCTTACAATTTAAAAAATGAATAAAGAATTCTTTAGCAGTATAAGGGAGACTGATTCTGCATTTATCGATCAATTGTTTCTTCTTTAAAAACGTTCATATGGTATTGGGATTAAAAATAATTTAATCTGAAGTTATCAGATATTTGGGAAAAACCATGACAGCTTTGTTAGTCTTAAAAGGTACAGATGCTTCCTGACTTACCTTGGTCAGACTTAGGAATTTTGACTGTAATGGTTTGAAAATAGTATGCATTTGTACCTGATTCAACAAAATAGTCCATAGCAAAGAAACCTCAGAGCTGTTTGCCATAAGTATGTTGGAAGAAATGGATGTCAATTACTTGAGACTTTCAAGAACTGACAGGCAGACATTGGATGCTTATATTTGCCACGGAGAAATGTATTATGTTCAGTGGGGAAGCAATTACAGAAGCCAGACCTTCCACCTTCTGCACCCCATAATGACTCTGGGTCCATACTCCCATGGGGTTAAAGAATAGGAAAGCTATCAGGGGGAGGGGAGGGGATACGGAGATCTGGTGGTGGGAATTGTACCCCTCTTATCCTATTGTCTTGTCAGTATTTCTATTTTATAAATAAGTAAATTAAAAAAAAATAAAAAAGAAGAAAACCCTATAGACAAAATTCTGCCTTTTCATCCAACTAACATTTAAATTTCAGCTATTCTGAGCCTCACCAGAAAAGAGAGAAATCAATAGTCCTGTCACTGCATTTATTTAGTTTAATGTTTCAAACATTCATGAGGTCCAGTGTGCTTTTAGCATTAATGGTGAGAACTCATATGACCATTCTGCTTTTCTTTCATCTTCAATATTTAATAAATTATATGAGATATTCAACACTTTATTATAATATACGTTTTATTGATTTGTGTTGGATGAATTTGCCCATCTGTAATGTAATGTAATGTATGTTTTCTGAGCATGTGTAGATTAGGCTAGGTTTTACTATGATTAGCTGCTTTGTATGAATTTTTGACTTATATTTTCAATTTATAATGATTTACCAGTACATAACCCCATTTGTAAGTGAGTTAAATCTATATTCCCATCTTTAGGAGGTATAGATTTTGTAGGATATTACTTGATTTATTTGTAGGTATAACTTTTTTTTTCTACCCCCAGGGTTATCACTGGGGCACGGTGCCTACATTACAAATCCATTGCTCCTGAAGGTCATTTCTTTTCCCATTTTGTTTTCTTGTCCTTTTTATTGTTGTTGTTATTGTTGGATAGGACAGAAAGAAATCAAGAGAGGAGAGGGAGGCAGAGGGGGAGAGAAAGACACCTGTAGACCTGCTTCACTGCTTGTGAAGCAACCCCCCTCAAGGTGGGGATCTGGGCCTCAAACCAGGATCCTTGCACTGGTCCTTGAGCTTTGCGCCATGTGCAGTTAACCTTCTGTGCTACTGTCCGGCCGCCTGTAGGCAAAATTCTATGAACACAAATACTCCCACTTTGTCATCAAGAGAGCTGGCAGAATAAAACCCATAAAGGGCTGAGAAGAATGATAACAGATTTGTACAAACAACAAAAACTTAGAAAAAGCAATGTTGGGGTTCTTGAAAGTGGCACTATAGTGAACTATAACCAGAGATCTGAAAAATCAGCTTCACAGTACAAAGAATGTAGGTATACTATTTCATATCCTTTCCCCTGCCATACAAACCTCCTTTATTAAAATTCAAGACCTAACAAATATAGATGTCATTAATCAAGCCTGTGATTCGAATGTGTTGCATATTTAAAATTTCCTCTAGAGCCAGTAAAATAGATCACTTGAATAATGTGCTGTTTTGCCATGTGTGTGATCTTGATTTGAACCCAGCCTCTACCACATTGAAGGGAGCTTTAGTGCTGTGATTTCTTTCACTCTCTACCTCTATTTATTTATTTATTTATTTATTTATTTTTAAGTTCTTACAACTATCAATGAAAATATATCAACAGCTTTTTGGAAGTTATGTTCTATTTTCCCTCCCCCCATAAATTTGTAATAATCAATACTATCATTTTCCCCTCAAAGTCAATACTATCATTTTCCCCTCAAAGTTAAGGGGGAATAGCAAAGATAAGAAACAGAGGAGAGTGCGAGTGAAAAAAGCGACCAACAAACACTTTTTCATGTAATATAAACAGTGCTCATTGGTGATGTTGAATTCTTCTTCTAGCGTTTGCCCTTCTTCCGTAGCCAGTCAACAGCGTCAGGTTGAGCCTGATGTAAAGTTTCGAGACCTCCTTTGAATCTGGAGAGGTGGCAGTCGTTGACTATGTGGGTCATAGTCTGTCTATAGCCGCAGGGGCAGTTTGGGTCGTCTCTGGCTCCCCAGTGATGGAACATAGCGGCGCACCGGCCATGGCCTGTTCGATAGCGATTGAGGAGGGCCCAATCATAACGTGCTAGGTCAAAGCCGGGTTGACGCTTGCAGGGGTCTGTGATGAGGTGTTGTTCTTTACCTCAGCTGACTGCCAACTCTGTTTCCAAGAGACTGGAACAGAGAAGTTCAGTGTAGGCATAGGGGACCAGATTGGGTGATGAGACGTCAAGCGTTGGACAGGGTGGGCAAAGATATCCGTGTATATTGGCAGGTCCGGTCGAGCGTAGACGTGGGAAATGAACTTAGATGATGCCGTATCCCGACGAATATCTGGCGGGGCGATGTTGCTAAGAACTGGCAGCCATGGAACCGGGGTGGAACGGATGGTTCCAGAAATTATCCTCATGGAGGAATATAATTTTGGAATTGACCAAGTGGACATGGGGGCTATGGAACCATACTGGGGCACAGTATTCTGCAGTGGAATAGCATAATGCCAGAGATGATGATTGTAGTGTGGAAGCGCTCGCGCCCCATGAGGAGCTGGCCAGTCTTGCAATGATGTTATTCCTCGCGCCCACCTTTGCTGCAGTTTTTATGAGATGTTTGTGAAATGACAGAGTGCGATCGAGAGTAATGCCAAGATAGACTTCATGCCGGATTCTCGTATCGCCAAGCTGCACATTAAGCTCACGCGAGGCCGAGGCATGGTGTAGATAGAAAACAGATGTTACCGTTTTTGCAGTGCTAGGGATTAGTCGCCATTTTTTACAGTAATCAGATATCAGAGACATGTCTTTCGTGAGTGTTTCCTCGAGGATGTCGAACTTGGATGCCTGAGTTGCACAGCAGATGTCGTCGGCGTAGATGAACTTCCTTGAAGAAGTTTCTGGGAGGTCATTGATGTAAATATTAAATAGCCTAGGAGCCAGAACAGAGCCCTGGGGGAGGCCACTTGAGACAAGTCTCCATCTGCTAGACTTGTCACCCAGATGCACCCGGAATCTTCTGTTTTGGAGAAGAAACGATATAGTGTTGGCCACCCATGGAGGCAGGCATCTTGAGATCTTGACTAGGAGACCACGGTGCCAGACCGTGTCATAGGCTGCTGTGCGATCAACAAAGACAGCACCCGTCTTTAAATTCTTCTGGAATCCATTTTCAATGTAAGTTGAGAGGGCCAGGGCTTGTTCGCAGGTAGATCTTCCTGGGCGGAAACCGGCTTGGGCAGGTGATAGGAATTTCTCTGTAAGATGAGAAATACGTGACAGAAGCAGCCTCTCAAGGAGTTTGTAACACACGGAGAGGAGAGAAATTGGTCTATAGCTGGTGGCCAGTGTTGAGTCTTTCTTTGGTTTCAAAACTGCTATTATCTTCGCACGACGCCAAACTTTGGGCATAGACTCAGATTCCAAGATGTGGGACAGGAATGAAGCGAGCCACTTCTTTGCTGTGGGACCCAGGTTAAGAATGAGTTCTGGGGTGATGTTATCATAGCCAGCAGCTGTTCCCGGTTTAACCCTCTTCAAAGTGTCTTCCAGTTCAGACAGTGTAAAGGGAGAGAGTTTTGGAGATGGACAAGATAACCGGAAGTGGGATGACCACTCATGGGAAATTTCTCTTTTCCAGACTGGGTCGATCTTAGCATGTCCAACTTGAGTTAGGTGACTGGCCACTGAGTTTGGAGATACAGGAGGATGGGAGATGGGAGGGTGTTGGCTACCGGCACCCAGTCTGTGAAGAAGCTTCCAGGCCTTCCTACTTGAGTGGGTGAAGTTCAGACTTTCCGTGAGTTGTTGCCAGCGGGCTTGGTGTGCTGCATCCAGGGAGGCAATGAGATGGTCGGCCACATCTGGGTCGCCCGACTCATCATACTGCTTTAGTAGTTGCTCGCATTCAGCATCAAGACAAGGCATATAGTTAGCACGTCTCCCACGAGGAATGGCTTGGGAAGCTGCTTTGAAGATGGCTTGGCAGAAGCGCCTGTAGGAATCTTCAGAGGGGATAGAGTTAATTGGAATTGCAGGCATAAATTTGTTGGTAAGATCACTGAACAGACACCAGTTTGTTTTCCGAAAGTTCCATCTTAGTTTCTCCGAGTACGGAATCAGTGGGAGCTGGAGACCAATGTGGATGATAGCTGGGCGGTGATGACTTTGCGGGAAGTCCTTGAGAACTTGTCTCGTAGCGGGAAAGGCTTGGCCATGGACTGTGCTAATCCAGCACAGGTTGGGTGACGAGTCTTTATTCCATCTAGCAGTGTGAAAAGAGCCTGGCTGTTTGGGATCGTATAATAGGGAGAGGTCATTCGCTGAAGTCCAGTCAGCTAAGATAGAGCCGTCAGCACAAGTGGAGGAATATCCCCAGTCTTGGTGATGACTATTAAAGTCTCCAACGCAGACAGCTGGGTGATTTGGGCTAGGCAGGACCTCATTATCCCATGAGGCACTGGGAGGCTTATATACGTTGACGAGCTGAATAGTTCCAATAGTAATGGAGTCGTAGAAGGTTGAAGAGGCCGTGTGGTAAACGTCCGCAAGACACGATTTGGCGTAGATGGCTCGGCGGTGTTTAGGATGGAGATTATAGCATATTAAATCGAATCCACTGATGGTGAATCGAGCAGCTTCATCGACTGCTATATGTGTTTCTTGTAGGCAGATAACATCTGCCTGATGCTGTATCACCAATTGGCCAATAAGAACGAGTTTAGCAAAGGACAGCCCCTCAACATTAAGTTGGAGGACTCGAAGAGAGGACCAACAGCTTGAAAGCTGTCAGGAGCTGCTTGTTGCTGGCTTTGAAAGTGACTGGGATCCATGTGGATTCAGTCGGCTAGGAAGGATCGTCAGTTTCCCCAATTAATGGGTACTCAGGAGATGCACCACGGGAAGGTCGATCCAATGTATCCCATGATGTTGAATAATACAGAGAAGCTGATGAAGCCAGTCATAGATCCAGAGAAAAAGGCTTTTTTTTTTTGAATTATATAAACCTATTTATTAGGACACATAATGTTAACACAATGTTAGATTATACAAATTAAATGCTTTTGTGATATATTTATTTATAAACAGGAAACTGACAAAAACATAGGATAAGAGGGGTACAACTCCACACATTTCCCACCATCAGAACTCTGTATCCCATCCCCTCCCTTGATAGCTTTCCTATTCCTTTTTTTTTTATAAAAAGGAAACATTGATTAAACCATAGGATAAGAGGGGTACAACTTCACACAATTCCCACCACCAGAATGCTGTATCCCACCCCCTCCCCTCATAGCTTTGTTATTTTTTAACCCTCTGGGAGTGTGGACCTAAGCTTATTATGTGGTGTTGGCACTACAAATCCACTGCTCCTGGCAGCCATTTCTCATTTTTATTGGTTAGGACAAAGAGAAATTGAGAGGGGAGGGGGAAATAATGAGGCAGAGAGACAGAGAGATACCTGCAGACCTGTTTCACTATCTGTGAAGCAACCCCCTTGCTGGTGGGGAGCCAAGGGCTCCAACCCAGATTCTTATGCAGGTCCTTACGCTTTGTACTATGTGGACCACCACCAGTCCCCTCCATGGGTTTCCAAAGGCCACAGTCTCATGTTTCAGCTTAAGGAAATCCCCAGACAGGACAAAGATGTTGCAATTGATGGGTTTTGGGAACAGACACTTGAGAGAGAAATTTCAACAACCTAAAATTACTTAGTGACTTCTTGGCTTTTGAGGATTTGCAACTGAGCCAAGTTGAAGCTAATCTTCCCCCCTTTGCAGCTGGTTCAAGTCCCATTCTCTCAATGCCCACTGAACCAGAACTAGTATTTTTCATATAAACAGCTACATTACTCACTTATTCACTGGACCTCCTCTCCAGTTGCATAATCCTTTAGCAAATTTGTGAAGGGTACAGGCAACAAGGAGAAAACAGCCTCTAATCTCGTGTGAAATAGAATCTGTTTTGGCAGTAGTACGATAGGGACTGCTGTAGAACTCGAGGTTTCAGCAGTTTGATCTCAGGACTATCAGCCTCTGAGATGACCTTGGAAAAACTCTGTGTCCACTTGAACAGAACCTCCAGATGTAACATGTGAGTCCAGCCAAATACCTGAATGTTTCCAATGTTTGCCTGTTTGACATCATATAGGGACAATCAAGCTTGACTCTCAAAACAATGCTTGTGTGAAAGTGTCTCTTGCTATTTCCTCTCCCTCCTTTCCCGACAACTCCACAAATTATGAGGAAACATTAGGCAATGGAGATACACTGAGCTATCAAACAATTCATACACTACCTGAAACACAGTGGAGTTGGATCTAGATTAATTCAGAGGTGATGGCAAAGAGACACTAGAGCCTAGGAACCTATAGGTGGCTATCAGGATTTGCAAATCTTTTAAAATGTTCTCATGTGTTTGCTGCTTCCCAATTAAACAGAAAATTTGGTGTCAGGCTGTGCACAGCTTCCTGTGTGTTTACATGTGTCATATAGTTCTTCAGGGCACTGCCCACTGTGATAATTGATTAATCTGAGGTCATCATGAATTGTTTAAAGTCTGTTGTATGCTGGAATGAGATGGTCCTGGGGTAAATGTAATTTGAGTATAGTCAGGGGTGAGTGACAGTGTCACTGTTCTCTCATCTCCCACTGACTTCAGACATTCAAAGTGAGTTTGGCAATTATCTAACTAAGAAAGAAAAGAGCGGCATGTGGCTTTTCCCAGTGGGGGATTTTATTGTCCATTTGGGTCCCTTTGTTTACTACATCTCAAAGAAACCATGACAACCATATTTGTCTCTATTTTTTCTCCTCTAGATGTTTCTAGTTCCATCTGTTAGGTAGTCAGTGATGAAGTCAACTCTTCATCTCCTTTCTCTTTATAATTGGAAGTTCACTTACTGAGTTCATTTTTTTTTTAAATAAAAGAAAATAAGATGTGAAACATGGTACTTGATGACACGTTGTTAAATGACTCCCCCATATTTTTTCTTTCTTAATTTCCACTGGTATGCGATCACAATCATTGGTTTCTCAGAAAGTGCCAAGAAAAGAAAAGAAAATTCCTGCTTTCTAGGCATGTATCAATGTGATGGAGAAAACAAAAAGGCTCCTCATCTTCTGTCATGGTGGTACACATCTATCCCTAAGCTTTGCTTTTTTATTTCCAAAGTCTCATGTAGTGACAGAGAATCTTTCTCCTACTTCATAATATAATTTTACTGTGCCATAGATTCAAGTGGGTCTTTGATGAACACTCAATACAGAAAGCAATAACCAAGAGGAAGAAATAAGTGGTTTGAGCGCAATGGAACACCAATGGGGCTGCTTTTCATGTTGTAGAGTATGTTTTTACTTATTTATTTATTTATTTATTTTTGCAGTGAGTAGTTTATTGTGAAGCTATACTTCAGAGACAGATACTGCCCTGTAAGTTTTTTTTTTCCTTAATAAAAAGCATTATTTAAGTCACTGGGGAAATAGTTCAAATAATAGATCACTGGACTTGTGTGACTGAGGTTCCTGGTTCAATCCCTAGTACTGAATATACGAGAGTGATGCTTTGGCTTATCTTTTTTTTTTTCTATCTCATGTAAAACTCTGTCTCAGATGTAATGAATAAAATAAATCTTAAGAA
Organism: Erinaceus europaeus; assembly: GCF_950295315.1. NCBI lineage: Eukaryota > Metazoa > Chordata > Mammalia > Eulipotyphla > Erinaceidae > Erinaceus > Erinaceus europaeus. Next base: position 72,051,544 of record NC_080163.1, read on the forward strand.
ATTATAATTTAAAATATAGTGAAGGGAAGAGTGACTAATGTAGCTATTTACCCAGGAAAGGAAGCCAACCCATCTGAATGAGCAGGCAGAGGTTCAATTCCTACAGTTCCCTGGCAGTTATGACCAATTCAGTGGGAAAACTTCTGCTCTTCTCAATGTGATTCGCTATATTAACCATGTGAATCTTTTTCAGAGTCATTCCCTATAACTGTCTAGCTCCCAGCTCTGATGACTTTCACATTGTTTTCCCCCAACATATTTGCGTTCTTGCAGGGGTGGGAATTCTTGTTTTCAAAAGCAAAGACCATTGGGATATCTATAAAATCATTCATAGCCCAGACAAAATGATCAACTTAAAAATTAGCACTTACTGTTGCCATGAAGAGAACTAGGTTTACTGGATTTTTTTCCCCCTCCAGGGTTATTGCTGGGGCTCAGTGCAGACACTACAAATTTGCTGTTGCTGATGGACATTTTTTCCCATTTTTATTGGATAGAACAGAGTAAAATTGAGAGGGGAGGGGAAATAGAGAGGGAGAAAGATAGACACCTACAGATCTGCTTCACCACTTATGAAGGGTTCCTCCCTTCAGGTAGAGAGCAGGACTTGAACCCAGGTCCTTGAGCATGGTAATATGAGCACTTATCTTAGTGTACCATTGCCTAGCACCGATCTATTGGATTTGAAGTCTCATCTGCGCCTGCTTTGGTAGGAAGAGGCTAAATGGGCCTTATATGGTCAGACATTCTCCATCCATGATGTAGTATAAACATTACAGGCATTACTTTTTAAAATTATTTTTACGTTTGCTTTATGCACTTCATGGATAGTGCTGTTTTTACAAAATCAAGGTTAATGACAGTCTTACATGTAGCAAGTCTATCAGCACCGTTTTTCCAACAGCATGTGGTTTTATCTATGTGTTATATTTTGGTAATAGTTACATTTTAAACTTTTAAAATCTTATTATAGCAATTATGTAATGTATGTAATAATTATGTAATGATTTTGACTAGTAATATTTACTTTTACTATTGTAATTGTTTAGGAATGCCATGAACCATGCCCTTATAAGATAGCAAGTTTAATTGAGAAATTCTGACTCCTCCACAGAAAAAAGTTGTTCCCTATCTCTTCCTCTTCTCCTGGGGTCTGGCCATTCCCCAAGAAGTAGAAATATTGAAATTAGATCAGTTAACTCTAAGTGTTGAGGTGAGTGGAAGATTTGTACTTCTCTCACTATAAGTCAAAATCTGGAAATGATTTAGTTTAGTGAGGAAGACATGTCAAAAGCTATGACAGACTGAACACTAGGTCTCTTGTGCCAGTTATCCAGGTTGGGAATTTAAATACATTGAAGGAAATGAAAAGTGTTATTATGAATGATATGAAAGTGAAGCACCCTTATTGTTGGTATAGAGAATGTTTTGGTGGTGTGGAAAGCAGACCAAAAGTTGCTACAACTCTCCTTTAAACTAAAGCCTAATTCAGAGCATGGTCTGAATTCTCTTCAATTCTCTGAAGGTGGAGATAGATGATGGAGCTGTAGAAGAATAATTTGATGTTGGTTGGTTCTTGAAATTTAAGGAAGAGGATATCTTTGTAATGTACAAGTGCTGATGTGGAAGCTGCAGCAAATGACTGAGGGTTTTCTAATGTAAGCGCAAGAGCTCTCTATTGGAAGGAATGGTAGTTTGGAATTCAATAAGTACAACAGCCTGGCTTCAAAATTTCAAAGGATAAGCTGATTCTCTTATCTTATTAGGGATTAATGCAGTTGGTGACTTTAAATCAAAGCTATGCCCATTTATCTTCTCTAAAAGCCCTTGGGAATTATGTGAAATCTATCCTTCCTCTGCTCTGTAAATGGAACAACGAAGTCTGGATGATAGTATTCTGTTTACAACGTCATTTACCAAATGTTTTTAGCCAAATACTGAGAATTCTTGCTTAGGAAAAAATTACTTTAAAAGTATTACTATCCACTGACAATGTATCTGGTTATCTAAGAGTCCTGCTGGGGATGTGCAAGAGATCAATAATGTTTTTATTTGGTAACACAACACTCATTCTGCAAACCATGGAGTAAGAAATTAATTCAGTTATCAAGTCTTATTTCAGAAATATAGTGTGTAAGGCTATTGAGACCATGGATTGTGATTCTGTTGATGAATATAAATAAACTAAATTAAAAACCTCCTGTTAAAACAACAAACAACCTCCTGTGAGGCTGAAGAGATAGCATGAGGCTCTTATGTCTTATGTTCAGTCTTCAGCATCACCATAAGCCAGAGCAGATATGCTCTGATAAAGAGAGAAAAAAAAAAAAAAAAGAAAAAAAGGAAAAGAAAAAAAAAAATCCCAGGGTGGATTCACTATTCTGTTGGGTTGTTGGAAAAGTCATGGTGCATTTTTGCATAGCAAAAAAAAAAAAAAAAATCTCATGACTTTCCCCACAATAGATGCCACTAAGAACATTCAGAATTAATGAGGGGAGGTCAAAATATCAATAGTAACAGAAGTTTGGAAAAAAAATTGTTCTAACCTTCATGAGTGGTATTAACTAGTTCAAAACTTGGGGTTGGGACATGGATCATCCAGTAGGACACACAGTTTACTTTTAATGAGGATCTGGGTTTGACTTCTTCACCACCACAGTGGAGCAACTCATGGGATGTGGGGAAATTTCATGTCTCCTTTATCTCACCTTTCCTGTCATATAGTGTTATCGTACACTCAATAGACCACAGTATAGTTTGAACGTAACTTTTTTATGTGCTGGGAACCAAAATCTGATGGCCTAGAACCAAATCTGCTGTATTTTTGAGGTGTGCCTATATATTCTGTTCACCTTTGGGGGTTTTCTCTTGTAAATTAAACCCTGTCTAGTTAGATAGCCCTTAATAGACACATCCTTTTTGGGATGAGACTTTTTTTTTTTTCAACAGGGTTTCTGTTGGGTCTCCATGTCTGCACAATTCCTCCACTTCTGGTGGACTTCTTTTAATTTTTACTTTTACGTAGGGAATGAGAGGCTGATAGAGGGAGAGATAGACAAAAGAGGAGAGACATAGCAGCACTACTAGACCTCTTGTGAAAGGTTCCCTCATTCAGATGCTCCCATGTGATGGCCAGGGATTCAAACCTAGGTCCTCATTCATGGTAACATGTGCTCTACTGGGTCAGCTATCTCCTGGCTTTCTCATATAGTCCTCACCTAATATATGACCAGGTTAATTTCTTATTCTTCCTTTTGTAGTACATACTCTATGTTGCTTGAATACGTCATGCTTTGTTCTTCTGCCTTTTTGTATGTGCTTTCATTTTCTCTGGTTGAAATAGCAATTTGATGAACCCTTATTTATCTTTCTAGACTCAGCTGTAATTAATAACTCAGTGATGTTTTCCCCAACACTCTCTAAGGCTATTAGTTACTCTTTCTAGTTTTCTCTGATTATGTGTTAAATGTTTTCTCTTGTAATCACTATAATTATATTACAAAGTGGAAAAGAAAGGAGAAATACAGCCACCCTCCAAAATAGTCACTCTTCCCCCCTTCTTTTCCTTTCAAGACAGAGGCGGAGTCAGAGTTAGAGAAAGTGAAAAAGAGCACAGCACGGAACCTTTCTTCAATGCAGTGGAGGCTGGGTTTAAACTTGATCATGCCTGTAGTTATCCAAGTAAGCTGGTCCCCTCAAAGGTCTTAATAGCTGAGTTTCTGTGTCCATAGATGCCTGTCTGCTCATCTATACACCTTTGGGGAATGAAAAAGAATCTCCTTATCAATTTTTGACTTTTAGTTCAAGTCCTATACGTTAGCCCACTTAGGCATTTTAATGATGGATCAGAAATTTGAAAGTGATTTTTCTACCACATTTTATTAACTTCTCCTTTAGCTTCTTTCACTGTTTCTGACACCCCGTATGACCAGTGTCTGCTTCCTACTCAGGTTTCCATTTTCTACCCTTCAGGTTTACATCTTTGAGCTCTGTCAGGCTTTGTGCTGAATGCTGCCCCAGGTGGAGGGAAGGGAGTCTTCCCATTGCTCCACACAGTGTGGCACCTACAATTCCATAAGCACCTTCTTTGGATGCCACTTGTCTCCTGTTATCTTCTCTTAGTTTGGTCTGTTTAAAACCAAGAGGAGAAAAGTAATAAGGGAGAACCTATCCTGCAAAGTAATAAGGGAGAATTTATTATATTGTAATTCTTACGGTTTGTTGATGTTTTTCTTTTGTGGATTGAGCTGCTCCTTCTCCTCCTCCTCTTTAAGGACTTACAGTACAGTTGTTAACACACAAGTACAATTTCTCACCTTGCTGTCATTGGTGTCTGCAGCACACTCTCATACCCAACCTGGGTGTTTTTCTTATTTATTTATTTATTTATTTATTTATTTATTTAATTGTTGTATAGAGACAGAAAGACACCTGCAGCCCTGCTTCACCACTCGTGAAGCTTTCCCCCTGCAGGTGGGGACCAGGGGCTTGAACCTGGATCCTTGAGCACTGTAATGTGCCCGCTTAACCAAGTGCACCACTGATTGGCCCCCTGGGTGTTTTTCTGTCATCATGCACCAGGACCCCAATACCCTCTCCATCTGCTCCCTTCCTCTCCTTTACCAGTCTTTTGCTTTGGTGCATGCAGTATACCCCACCCAGGTGGACTGAGTTTCTTTAAGGCCAGTGAGGGTTTTTCTATATACAGTCTCCCTAGGCTCCTCTCTGTCCATGAGCCACACGTGTTTGCACTCACTGGTGATTTGGTGGGTTCCTGAAGTTGTTCTAGTCCTGTCTTGTTGTGGTCCCAGGTAGTCTCCTTTGGTATTCCTAGTTGACCTGGGAGCAGAGAGAAACACAGCTGCTGCTGCTCCGTAGCCCTGCCTTCAGAAGTCTAGATCTTCTTTTATTTTCCTTTTTTCTCCCCCCCAGCCTGTTTCTATATTTCCCTAATTGTGTGGGGCTCTGGAGAGGAGAGATTCCAGAACACACTGGTAAGGTTGTTTGCCCAGGAAAGTCAGGATGGTGTCATAGTAGCATCTGCAACCTGGTGGCTGAGAGGCAGTAAGATATAAGGCAGGACAAAATGATTAAAAAACAAGAACCCCCCCCCCAAAAAAAATCTAAGTTCTGTGATTTCCTCATTACTATATCTTTCCTTTTTCTATTCTCCACTGCCATCATCTGACACCTCCTTAAGGCACTCACAAATCTCATGCTTTGAAAACAGAGGCTGTAGTCATATTAAAATATACCACACATGGTGATTATCAGAACAGAATTATTTGGAACCTTGACCTCAGATTTATCTTCTAAAGGACATAAATTCAATTCATCTTACTCTCAAGTTTTATGAATGTTAGTATTAGAATAACCTTATAGTAACACTGCCTTCTCTAAGGAAATTTAATGAAAAGATAAAATTACTCTGAATTTTTAGTCAAAGCTTTCTCTCTCTTTATAAAATATTGGTTGGGATATTTATTCATCTATTTATCTTTCACCAGAGCACTGCTCAGCTCTAGTTTATGGTGGTGCTGGGGATTTGAACATGGGACCTCAAAGCCTCAGGCATGAAAGTCTTTTTTCATAACCACCATGCTAGTTCTCTAGCCCCAAATCTCCTTTTTTATGCAGTGCTGGGGTATGAATCCAGGTCTCACACTTGCATGATGTTACTGAGTGATTTCTGTAGCACAATTTTTTGTTATTACTACTTTTTGTTGTTGCTGGCTCTTCATTCCTCCTGGGTAACATTTTCAGGTAAAGAGAGACAGAGAGACAGAGGGAGAGAGGGGAAAAAATAGCACAACATCAAAGATTCCCCCTGTCTGGTGGGGCTGGGCTCATATCTAGATTGTGCACGGGATAAAGCAGAACTACCCCAGTTGATCTATCTCTTTGAGCCAATTTTCCATTATTAAAAAAAAAAATCTGTATTTATTTATTGGCTAGAGACAGCCAGAAATTTAGAGGGAAGGGGATGATAGAGAGGGAGAGAAACAGAGAGACACCTGCTGCCCTGTGTCACCACTTGTGAAGCTTTCCCTCTGTAGGTGGGAACCAGGGGTCCTTGTGCATTGTAGTGTGTGTGCTCAACCAGGTGCACCACCACCTGGCCCCAATTTTCCATTATCTTAAAGTGCAACAAAGAGATACAGAGGAGAGATACTACAGTATTGCTCCATCATTCATGGAATTCCCCCAGTGCCATCCTTGGTGCTCACCTGTGATGAGACCCAGTGGCTCATGCACAGCAGGACAAGTGCTTTACTACACTTTACTACACTTATCTTCTGACTTTACTTGCATCTCTCTAGGTAAAACCAGTTGATGGCAAGAGAGAATTCCTTCCTGAATGAAGTATAAATGTGTTTTTAACACAAACTGTGTTACTCGAGGTAAAAATATGTTGGAACAACAGAATGGTCATGAAAAATATCCCCTCAGGGAGTCCGGCGGTAGCACAGCAGCTTAAGCGCACATGGTGCGAAGCGCAAGGACTGGCATAAGGATCCCAGTTTGAGCCCCTGGCTCCCTACCTGCAGGGGAGTGGCTTCACAAGCAGTGAAGCAGGTCTGCAGGTGTCCTCCTCTCTGTCTTCCCTTCCTCTCTCCATTTCTCTGTCCTATCCAACAACGATATCAAAAACAACAATAGTAACTACAACAGTAAAACAAAAAGGGCAACAAAAGGGAATAAATATTAAAAAAAAGAAAAACATCCCCTCTTGGATATGAGTGAGTCCCAACTGCATTAGACATTTTCACATTAAATCCTTATTTCAATACTTCTTATTATTCAGCTCTATTTACTTCTGAAACCCACATAAGGAATCACAATGATAAAAATGCCATAAAACCAGGCCATAAACAAAATTATCTTTAGGTACAAATTAACTTATTCATGTCTGAAGGTAAATTGTGCTGCTAACTTATACTGAGCAAGGGCTTTGCAGACTGCCTCTTGGATAATTTGGTAACTGCTATATTTGGCTTTCTGTCCTTTTGATTTGTATCTAGGTTCTCTAATGCACCTTAGATTTTATCTGGAACACCCACTACTATGGTTCTGAAGCAGAGCTAATTTGCTTTTCTGCCTCACAACCTTCATCTTTGTTTTTGTTTTGCCTCAGCAAATGAAAACAAAAGATCAGGGCATTAATCTCTCACTCCATTAGAAGTAATGCACTTCTGTTTTCATCCAATTAGCTGCTGTAATTTGAAGCTTTTGGTGCCTGCTTATAAGGTGGGAGACTGACAGAAGCAAGGACCATGAAAAGCTTTGTGAACTTGAGTTTCACTCAGATGATCAAGTGTTAGGCATGTTCACCCCGCCTGATCTTTACATCGTTATATACTCATTAATAATAGCTGCGTAGTTATGCAGGGAGGCTTCCATGAAGTTTAAGGCCAACAGAGGTTCTGTATTGTTGGTCTCAAGATACTCAGAATCTAAGCAGCAGGAAATGAGTTCAGATCGCTTGGCACAGCTTTTGCTCAGGGATGGAGGGGTAAACACTTCTCTTTTTTCTTTTTTTAAAATATTTTATTTATTTATAAGAAAGATAGGAGAGAGAAAGAACCAGACATCACTCTGGCACATGTGCTGCTGGGGATCAAACTCAGGACCTCATGCTTGAGGGTCCAAAGTTTTACCACTGTGCCACCTCCTGGACCACCACTTCTCTTTTTTTCAACTGTCTTAACTTCTCAGAAAAATAAGCATGACAGAGGAGCATGACAGTTTCGTGGAGAATGAGGCATGCTGACACCTATCTAGGGGAAATGTGGAACTGTATTCCTTTGACAACAGTCCTGTGAATCAACTTTTTTTTTTTTCCTACCTTCAGGGTTATCATTTGGGCTCAGTGTCTGCACTAGGAATCCACTAATCCTTTCAGCCACCCCCCATTTTTTGTTTTTGCGGTAGATATTATTATTGTTGTTGTTGGATAGGACAGAGAGAAATCAGGAGAGGAGGGGAAGACAGAGAAGGGGAGAGAAAGGCACCTGCAGACCTGCTTCACCGCTTGTGAAGCGACCTCCTGCAGGTGGGGAGCCAGGGGCTCGAATCTGGATCTTTGCTCCAGTTCTTGCGCTTCTCACACCATGTGTGCTTAACCTAGTGTGCCTCTACCTGCCCCCCTGAATCAACATTTATTTCCTCAGTAAACTGATACTGAAGTTGAAAAAAAAGATCACATCTTGAAATTAATTTCTTTTTTATATTATTATTTATTTATTTTTATTTCTGTTACCACTAGGCTTATTGTTGGGACTTGGTGCCAGCACTATGAATTCTTCACTTCTGGAGGCTATTTTTTTCTTTTTATTTTATTTGATAGGACAAAGAGAAAATGAGAGTGAAGAGATGATAGAAAGTATGAGAGACAGACACTTGCAGACCTGTTTCACTGCTCATGAAGTGTCCATCCTGCAGGTAGGGAGCGTGGGTTCAAACCTAGGTCCTTGCTCACAGTAATATGTGGGCTTAACTGGGTGCACCACCATCTGGTACCCCCAAATTAATTTCATTTATTCTTTGTGTGTGTGTGATCTCTTTAATATTAACAGGCCGAAGAAATGAACAAGGAGATGGAGTTCATTAATTCTGGAAGGCTGAAAGGACCAAGTTCTCTGTGCAATGGGGTGACTATTTCATAAACCAAAGGACTTGGAGATCCTAGGACCCCATTTTAGCTTCAGCACACTCTAAATTTAGAATTAAAAATACAGAGCTTGTACATTGTCCTTCCTTCAGTGTGAATAAATAACACATTCTAAAAATAAGACTAGACAATCTCTGAAAACCTTAGCCTATCAGGATGGTGATTATGAAAGAGTCCGTGCTCCAAATATTGGAGTTGGCCATTTTTCTCTTGTGGAAATGGTGTCCTGTTTTTCAGGGTAATCCTAGCATCAAGAAATTGTTCATGAGAAATGACATATCTTATGATTTTTGAAAAAAATATTTTATTTATTTTGGGTAGAGTCAGAAATTGAAAGGGGAGGAAGAGACAGGCAGGGAGAGAAACACCTGCAACACTGCTTCACCACTTGTGAAACCTCCCTTGCAGGTGATAACCGGGGACTTGAACCCAGGTCCTGGAGCATTCTATTAAGTGCTGTCTACCAGTTGTGCCACAACCTAGTGATTTTAACTTGCATCTCCCTTATGGATAACAGTGCCGATTACCTTTTTTAAATTTAATATTTATTTATTTATTCCCTTTTGTTGCCCTTGTTGCCGATTACCTTTTCATGAGAACTTATGCTGTCAGCATACCTTCCTCTATCATATATACCTGGTATATCTCTCTAATTGTATTATTTTCTATTTATTTATTTGTTTATTTATTGCCACTAGGGTTATTGCTAGGGTTTGGCGCCAGCACTGCAATTCCAATGCTCCAGGCAGCCATTTTCCTATATTTATTAGATAGGACAGAGAACAATTGAGAGAGGCGTAGGAGATAGAGAGGGAGAGAGAGACAACTGCAGACTTGCTTCACTACTTGTGAAGCATTCCTCACCCCCCCCCATCCCCTCCACACCCTGCAGGTGGGGAGCAGGGCCTTGAACCAGGTCCTTGCGCATGGTTCAACCAGGAGTATCACTGCCTGCTCCCTCATGATTTCCTTTTGTACTGTTGAATTTTGAGAATTATGTATGTGGTGAAGTCCTAACACTCGAATTATCACCTTTTTTGGGAACAGGGCTTTTAAAATGGTAATTAAATTTAAATGAAGTAAATTCTGGCTTGCTGTTATTATTGTATTTACAAGATACCACAAATATACATGCACAAAGACCATGTGGGGGACACAATAGTAAGGTAACTAGCAAGCTAAGGAAAGAGGTTTTTTTTTTTTTTTTTTTTTTTGCCTCTAGGGTTATCGCTGGGGCTCGGTGCCAGCACAACGAATCCACTACTCCTGAAGTGTAGAGAGGAGGGGAAGACAAAGAGGAGGAGAGAAGGATAGACACCTGCAGACCTGCTTCACTGCTTGTGAAGTGACCCTCCTGCAGGTGGGGAGCTGGGGGCTGAACAGGGATCTTTAAAGCCAGGCCTTGGCTTTGTGCCATGTGCGCTTAACCCGCTGCGCTATCGCCCAGCCCCCCATGGAGAGAGACTTCTTACACAAAGCGAAACTTGTCAATACCTTGATCTTGGACTTCTAGCCCCTAGAGTATGAGAAAATGAATTTCTGTTGTTACTCATTATGTGTAAATTATCCATTCAAAGTTACAGTACTTTGTTATGGCAGTCCTAGCAAACTAATATGTAGGTCTTTTGGAGACAGGAATCTGTCTTCTCAACTGCTCATTCCTTTTTGGGAACTTTTGAGCTCCTTGCTTTTGTCTCTTCAATGTCCCTGCTAATGGGCAGAGCTCTTGTTTTCTTTCTTTTTTTTTTCTTTCCTCCAGGGTTATTGTTGGGGCTCAGTGCCTGCACCACAAATCCACTGCTCCTGGAGGCTATTTTTTCCCCTTTTTGTTGCCCCCCCTTTTTTCATCGTTGTTGTGGTTATTATAGTTGTTTTTGGATAGAACAGAGAGAAATGGAGAGAGGAGGGGAAGACAGAGAGGGAGAGAGAAAGACAGACACCCGCAGACCTGCTTCACCACTTGTGAAGCAATCCCCCTGCAGGTGGGGATCTGGGGGCTCCAACCGGGACCCTTATGCAGGTCCTTGCGTTTTGCCCCATGTGCACCAGACCTCCAGAGCTCTTCTTTTAATTCCTTTATCCTACCAACAACAGTTCTTCTATATGCCACTGTGATTTCATGACTTAATTTGTTGAATCATGTTGCACTCCTGAAATGAGTTTACATAATGTAATGCTGTCAGTTAAAACAATAAAAAGGAGAATACAGGTCCATAAAGGATGTCAGAGAACCTAGTGGGGGTTGTATTGTTATATGGAAAACTGGGAAATGTTATGCATGTACAAATTATTGTATTTACTGTTGAATGTAAAACATTAATTCCCCAATAAAGAAATAAAAAAAAAAGGCAAAAGCTGCAGCTCATCATTTCTTAATTATTTTACTATATATATATTTATCTATCTTCAAGGCTACTTAAAGTTATTATATTTGTATGTTAGAAGTAATACAGGATTACTATGGCAAAATATAGAATGTAGTGGAAATATTATAGATTGATATATGTTCTCAGCTTCAAAGGCAATGGTATCACAATGATAATTTGAAACTGGTGATGGTGAGAGTATTTATGACATGGAAGTTAGATAATTCCAAAAATCAGGGCAGAGTTTAATATTTGTTAACTACCAAGACTTAAGACAATTATGGAGAAATGCTATTAATGCAAATAAAATGAATAGCTCAACAGTTGAAGAAATATTCTTTTTTTTAAGATTAAAAAAAATATTTATTCCCTTTTGTTGCCCTTGTTGTTTATTGTTGCTGTTACTGCTGCCATTGTTGTTGGATAGGACAGAGAGAAATCAAGATAGGAGGGGAAGACAGAGATAGGGAGAGAAAGATAAGACACCTGCAGACCTGTTTTACCACCTGTGAAATGACTACCCTGCAGCTGGAGAGCAGGGGGCTTGAACAGGGATCCTTAAGCTTGTCCTTGCGCTTTGCGCCATGTGCGCTTAACCAGCTGCGCTACCATTCGACTCTCAGAAATATAATTCTAAGGACCAGGTTGCGCACCTGGTTAAGTGCATACATTACAATGCACAATGACCCAGGTTCAAGCCCCTGGTCCCCACCTGTAGGGGAAAAGCTTTGTGAATGGTGAAGCAGGGCTGTAGGTGTCTCTCTCTGTCTCTCTATCACTATCTCCCCCACCCCTTTCAATTTCTCTCGGTCTTTACCATAATAAATAAATATTAAAAAAGAAATATTCTAGAATCCAAAATTCTTTGTGGAATCAAATTCCACAAAGAAAGCATTCCTATATTGCTGACAAATGAGAGATGTCCTGACATAGGTTTATGTACTGTTTCACTATTATTCATTAATGCAAACAAAAATATTAACCAATATTTACATCAATGTCATCATATCAATTACTCATATCATCAATGACATGGGTGGATTTTTTTGTCAAATTAAATAATAGACATTTTTTATAGATTCTTTTAATTTTCAAAATATAGTCAAATAAAAATTATGTGCTAGCAACTGTTTGGCAAAATAGGCAGGATTATTGTGAAAATTAATTTCCCTATGTAATTTATAATAAAGATGTCTTCAGTCTCAATTTTACTTATAAGTCCTATGCTACATGTCCTCTATAGCAGCAAAATTTACAATATATACACATATAAGCATTTAATCTCGTATTTGTTTTCCTTGAGGGATGGTTGTTAATCATTTATTAGTATACTCTGGCTCCAACCCTAATACTTATCAAAGTGATTCAGGCAGCTTATATAGTATTTTTTTTTACTTGATTTGTCAACAGTTTACAATATTATGGAATTCCAAGGGTAGAGCTTTGGATATCTATCGCTAGTAAAAATAAAGAAAAATAAAAACAGATTTGATATGTAATCTATCAATAAACCAGCAGGTGTCACTGTGGTGTAGGGTCACAATCAGAAAGAGTCCTGTTTTGAGCAGGAGCTAGTTCTTGGAATCGAATTGCTTCCAGTTAAATTGTACGCTGAACTCGTCCCCTTTTGGCAGACAGGTCACATCCAGGTTCTCTGAGAACAGGCAGCATAACAATAGAGGTTCTTTTAGTTTCTTTTTTTTTTTTAACTTTTTAAATTTCTTTTAAATATTTATTCCCTTTTGTTGTCCTTATTGTTTTATTGGTGTAATTATTATTATTGTTGTTGTTATTGATGTTGTTGTTGGATAGGACAGAGAGAAATGGAGAGAGGAGGGGAAGACAGAGAGGGAGAGAGAAAGACACCTGAGGACCTGCTTCACTTCTTGTGAAGTGATTCCCCCTGCAGGTGGGGAGCTGGGCCTGGAACCAGGATCCTTTTGCTGGTCCCTGTACTTTGCACCATGTTCGCTTAACCTGCTGCACTACTGCCCAGTCCCTGTTTTGTATTTTTAATCCAACTATTATGTGTATGTTCAGAAGATCCACAGTATTTTCTCTTTAGATCTAGAAACATATGTGGCTTTGCTATTTAAAGTGTGGCAATTATGCTAGCATTACAGACATTATTTGGGAGCATGTTATAAGTGCACAGTCTCAGACTCAGTCCCAGGCTGGCTGAATAAGAAACTGCATTTTAATAAGGTCTCCAGTTCAGCTGATCCATATACACATTCAAGTGAATGAAATAAGCACTAGTGTAAGCGACCCAAACATTCTCAGTTACCATAAACCTAAGAATGAGTTGTAAAATAAACTTCAGTTTCATTGGTTGAGAGAATGAAGTTAGAGGGGCACTTTTTGTTTGTTTTTATTTTTAAGGATGTTATTAATTTTTATTTTTTATTTATTTTTGATTGACAGGACAGAGGGAAATTGAGAAGGGAGTGGGTGGTAGAGGGGGAGAGAGAATGAGTGAAACCTGCAGTGCTACTCCATTTGTGAAGCTCCTTCTTCACCCCACTACCACAATTGCTTACATCAGACGTCATTATGTATGATACCGTGTGTGCTCAACCATGTACCCTACTGCCTGGTCCCAGAGGGACACATCTTAAGAGAGATGTCTGATAGTTTCCTTGATTCACATTGGATTACTTATCCAATTTACTTTTTTTTTTTTTAATTCTGAAAAGAACAATTGTGGCCTTGCCCTATATAACTTGGCCCCACGTAATTTCCTCTATGTTATCTTTTGCCACTTCCACCCAGCATTATAATTCAGTCATATTGATCAATATGCCCTTCAAAACCTAATCTAATTTTATCACCACTTATTTTTAATGTATATTCTATTTATTTATTTTTTTATGATTTTATCAGGGGGACTTAATGGTTTACAGTACATTTGTTGACATGTGGGTACATTTACCCAGGTTATCACTCTACTTCCTTAAGTGGCTTCCTTGGTTTTTAGAACATATGCTAGTGGTCCAGGAGATGGCGTAGTGGATAAAGCACTGGACTCTCAAGCATGAGGTCCCCAGTTCAATTCCTGGCAGCTCATGTACCAGAGTGTTGTCTGGTTCTTTCTCTCTCCTCCTATCTTTCTCATTAATAAATAAATAAAATCTTTAAAAAAAAAAAAAAGAACATATGCTGAAATTTTGGCTACATTTTACCTGAACCCCTAAGATCCAGCTTTATCTCCCTTTGTGTCTCCACACAGCTTTCCTTAGACTCAGTGCTCAGTTTCAGGATTTTTTGCCTTAAATGAACTCTGTTCTCTTTCATTTTGGCCCTTTGCCTATCCTGTTTCCTCTCTCTCTGGAATTCCTGCCCCAACTCATTTATTGCTGGGCTGATATTTATTTATTTAGAAGGCAATTTGTAAACCTTGCAGATGTATTAAAGTTCTTCACTATATGAGTCTCTAGTGCTTACATTTTTATTTCATATAAATAAGAATAAGCATTCTTGTGAGGACTTTTTTCCTTGGTAGATTCTTTCTTTGTAAAGGCAGGAAGTATGTATGACTTAGAGTCAAAATCTCTGCCATAGCCTCTAGTATTCTACATGGTTTGATCCCTCCTCCTCACCTGACCTTGACCTTTGTTTCCATCATTTCTCTACTCCTCCTCTTCCCTATTTTCCTTGCAATTTCCTCAAAACACAAAGTGCCTCTTGTCACAGACCTTTCTATTAGACAGTTTTTCTACTTGTCTTTTATTCACTTTAATTCTGACCTTTAGCTTTTCCGTTCAAGCTTCTAGAGGCTGATAGAAGGACACTGGGTGCTTTACTTTGGTTTAGGTCTTGTACTGCATACGTCTCTCTGCAGGTTATTTTGTTTGCCTGCTGTTAAAATAGAAAATAACTCATTAGTCTTAGAAATATTTTCTTATGACTACTAGGGTTATCACTGCGGCTTAATGCCTACATGGCAAATCTGTTGCTTCTGGAAGCTATTTTTATTCTGATAGATATAAGGAGAAGTTGAGAGGGAGGGAGAGATAAAGAGAGACAGCTGCAGCACTGCTTCACCATTCATGAATCCTCCCCCTTGTATAGGGAGAGAGGGCTTCAACCTGGTTTCTTGTGCATAGTAGCATGTGAACCACTTCTTGGTCTTCCTCTTATAATTATTTTACAAAGATATTTCTGGGAAAAACTCTCTTTTTCCTGAATACCAGATTGTGACGGTATGTTTTACACAAATTCTTACCTGAAGATAAAGTAGAAGAGACTGGAGAAGAGGTTGCCACCATCTGTGGGAAATACTGAATAGAAGCAGCAGAGACGGGAGTCAGGCTGTACAGTGCAGCGGGCTAAGCGCAGGTGGCACAAAGCACAAGGACCGGCATAAGGATCCCGGTTCGAACCCCGACTCCCCACCTGCAGGGAAGTCGCTTCACAGGCGGTGAAGCAGGTCTGCAGGTGTCTATCTTTCTCTCCTCTCTGTCTTCCCCTCTTCTCTCCATTTATCTCTGTCCTATCCAACAACGACAATAACAATAATAACTACAACAATAAAACAACAAGGGCAACAAAAGGGAATAAATAAATAAAATAAATATTAAAAATTATATAAAAAAAACTAAAAAAAAAAAGAAGCAGCAGAGACTTAGAAAATGGGGGGCTATTAGAAATGGGGTGAGGAATTTCACCAAGGAAGAGATACAGAGGTTCAACAGATATATGAGAAGGTGCTCAAAGTTACTATCAGAGAAATGCAGATAAAGACAATAATGGGCTACCACTTTACACCTGTGAGAATGCCATACATCAGAAAGGACAGAAATAACAAATGTCAGAAAGAATGCGAAGAAAAAGGGACACTTTTACACTGTTGGTGGGAGTGAAAGATGGTCCAACTATTGTATAAAGTGGTGTGGAGCTTTCTGAGAGCACAAGAAATGGACCTACCCTATAACCCGGCAACTCCTCTCCTGGGGATTTACCCAAAGGAAACAAAACAACAACAACAACAAAAAGCACTTATCAGAAGATATAAGTATTCAAATCAGCAACCTAGATGTCCAATATCAGGTGAGTGGCTAAAAAAAACTGTTGTATATACACGATGGAACACTGCTCAACTATGAAAAGTGATGTTCTCTCCTTTGCATCTTCTTGGATGGAACTTGAGGACATCATGTTGAGTGAGATAAGCAAAAAAGAGAGAAAGATGAATACCAAATTACCTCACTTATTAGTGAGGCATAATAAATAGAGATAGGGAAGGAGAACACAAAGTGAAACATGAGCTGGACACGATATTGCATCAAAACAAAGGACTCTGGAGAAGGAGGGGAGGAAGAAAACTTTAGGGGCCTGATACTTAATCAAATTATATGTGTGTACTAAGGACTGCACTGCAAAGCACTAATCCCTTCAGTAAAAATAAAAGGAAGGGTTTAAAATGGTAGTGAATGTTGTTGTTATTTTATCTATTTATTTATTTTTTGTAATATCAAAGTCTGAGAAAAGGCTAAGGTTTTTTCCTTTCATGTTCTTCGTAAGTTTACAAAAATATTATTGGTGCAGTGGAGAAGCTGAAATAAACCCAAGTATTCCAAGTTGTGCTTTGTCTTAGTATGAAAAAAAAAATGCTGCATAGAGAACAAATGTTTATCTCCTTTCTTACTTTCATTCAGCCTATTGTTTGTAGAGTGTCCACTACTGGCAATGCCTTGCTATCGGGATCATACTCTTTTTTTCTTAACTCAAGGCCAACACTCAAACACAATATACCTCAACCTTCTGATTTATTTTTCAATTTAGTCTACAAAACCTAGAAATTAAATTGCCTGTTCCTATGGACCTATTCAATGATTCATTCTCTATGAAGAGTTCTTTATTATTTCCATACTTTGATCTGTATAATTTAGTCACACTATCGAGTAAAACACAGTTAACCCAATGGAACAAGTATCTGTATGAGTCTACACTGTTCCAGGAAATGTGCCAGGTGCTGGGATTATAAAGGTGAAAAATTGGAGTGCCTTTCCCAAAGGGTAATAACTGTATTGGGAAGGTCACTTTAGATGGAATAAAAATCAAGAGATTCAGGAATGTGAAGCCTTGTGGTGGTGTGTCTGGGAAGCAGATCCTGGCCTAATGTGGTGGGAAAGTAGGTTGTGAAAAAGGGAATAAAAGGGAACATGACAGCAGATGAAAGGAGAGGCAGTTAAGGCCAGTATTACTATTAATGTCGATATTAATAGTAATTACTACTATATTTGTCAGGTACTGGATAAAATAATTCACAGTAACAAGTACAGATATATTAAGTAGCCTTAGAAATAACAGAGAGCCAGAATTTGGCCTAGGTATGGTTCAGTATGATAATTTGAATTTTATTTTATTTTTTAAGTTATCTTTATTTATTTATTGGATAAAGACAGCCAGAAATTGAGAGGGAAGGGTAGAGATAAAGAAACAGAGAGACACTTGCAACACCACTTCACCACTCACAAAGCTTTCCCAGTGCAGGTAGGACCAACTGGGGGCTGGAACCTGGGTCCTTGTACACTGTAACACGTGTACTCAACCAGGTGTGCCAGCAACTGGCCCCTATAATTTGAATTTTCTATAGGTAAATTGCCAAGCCAATCAACATTTCATAGACATCCATTGTGTAAAAGATACTCATGTAATTGATGCATCTATTTGTTTTCCTGCCTAGTTTATGGTTTCTCTGAGGATTAGATATCTTATTTTTGTCTTTGTTAATATCGTATCTAGTGGAATGCTTAGAATGAAGTAGCCATTTAAGGAACTGTGATTCCTTCCTCCCATCTTTCCGTTCTTACCTTCTTTAAAGCAATATCCTTCTATCTAAGGATTAAAGCTCCTTTTAACTATTCAATTCAAGTCTTTTTTTTTTTTTTTTAATCTCTTTCCTTTAGTGGTAATTATCTGGTGGTAAAGAGATTTAGAAGGTTAAAAAAAAAGTTAGTCTTTTATTCCCCCTTAAGTTATGCTTCTGCTTAAATGAATCATTGGACAGAAAGCAACTAAGATATTCTTTAGAGAGGAAAGATCCACTTATAAGAAATACTAAAGGCCTGGTGCTATATTGATGACAGACTAGAACCATTTTAAATCTTAAAAGAACATTTCATTTTGAAAACTCATAATTCTCACCTGCCCACATTTGCTTAAGAGTAAAATGAAAATGAGGGGAATGTCTTTTGCGTCTCTATAACTTTGCTTGCAATACTAGGGACTCTGTGTCATGTCTTGTGATAAATGAAATTTGCAGATCCTACAAAAAGATAACAGTCTCTCAGGGGGCCAAGGCAGTGGTGCCCCAGGTTAAGCGCACACAGAGTATGAAACTCAAGGACCCGCTCGAGGCTCCCCATCTGAAGGAAGGGGGGGGGGGTGGCTTCACAAATGGTGAAGCAGGTCTACAGGTGTTTTATCTTTCTCTCTCTCCCCTCTATCTTTCCTTCCCTTTTCATATTTATCTATCTGTCCTATAAAAAAAAGTCATAGGTGCAGTGGATTCTTATTGTGGGCACTGAGCCCCAGAAATAACCATGGAGGCAAAAAAAAAAAAACCCTCTCTTTATAAAACTTGTCAAAATAAGATTTTTTTTATTTATAAAAAGGAAACATAGACAAAACTATAGGCAAAACAACTCCAGACAATTTCTACCACCAGATCTCAGTATTCCATCCCATCCCCTGATAGCTTTCCTATTCTTTATCCCTCTGGGAGTATGGACCCAAGGTCATCGTGGGATGCAGAAGGTGGAAAGTCTGGCTTTTGTAATTGCTTCTGCTGTGAACATGGGTGTTGACAGGTAAATCCATACTCCCAGTCTGCCTCTCTCTTTCCCTAGTAGGGTGGGGCTCTGGGGAGTCAGAGCTCCAGGACACATTGGGTGGGTTGTCTGTCCAGGGAAGTCCAGTTGGCATCATGTGAGCATCTGGAACCTGGTGGCTGAAAAGAGAGTTAACGTACAAAGCCAAACAAACTGTTGGACAATTATGGACCTAACGGCTGGAATAGTGCAGATGAAGAGTTGGGGGGTCCTCCATTTTGTAGATAGCTAGTAGGCATATTTTAGTTATATTCCAAAGGGCCCTTGGCCATACTAGTTTTTTTGTTTTTTCCCCTGAGCCTGAAATCTGATATGCAGGTGGACTCAAGTTATTGTCTGGGGAGACGATGTCATGGCTGGAAAAAGGACCAGAAAGCTGGATCAGGGAAGAAAGTAGCTCCCTAATATGGAAAAGGGGTATAAATATTGTTGACTGTAAACCTCATCAATTTGATCTGATCTGGGGCCCATATTCAGCTTAGGAGCCTATGTGACCTCTGCATCCTTATAGATCTGAGCTCACATTCTGTGGTCATGAGTAGGAACATTCCAAGCTGCCTCAATATCGACCCATCATCCTCAGGTGTAGCATAGAGTATGTTGTCCATCCTCCCTTTGGAGGATGGAACATTCTCTACCGTTGTTGATCCAAGTTGAGGGCAAGGTCTTATGGGGGTACACAAAGGGGTCTATTGTGTTATTCCTGATAGAGATGACTGGTAACAATGAAGAGAGGGATGTATTTGAGGTCTAGGCCCATCATATCTGTTTGGGAGTCTCAGGACTCCCTGAATAGGGCCCCAGCTGTTGGGGTGGCCTGACAGTGACTAAAGAGTCATCATTAAAGTATGCCAGTCTCTTGCCCTTATTCAAATTTTGCAGTCCTTGCTTTTTTTTTAGGAGTTTGATTCTTTTTTTAATTTTAATTTCTTGATTGGGAAATTAATGTTTTACATTCAACAGTAAATACAATAGTTTGTACATGCATAACATTTACCAGTTTTCCATATAACACTACAACCTCCACTAGGACCTCTGTCCTCCTTCTTGGACCTGTATTCCCCCCGCCCCACCTCAGAGTCTTTTACTTTGGTGCAGTACACCAATTCCAGTTCAGGTTCTAGTTGTGTTTTCTCCTCTGATCTTGTTTTTCAACTTCTGCCTGAGAGTGAGATCATCCCATATTCATCCTTCTGTTTTTGACTTATTTCACTGAACATGAATTTTTCAAGGTCCATCCAAGATCAGCTGAATACAGTGAAGTCACTATTTTTTATAGCTGAGTAGTATTCCTTTGTGTATATATACCACAACTTGCTCAGCCACTCATCTGTTGTTGGACACCTGGGTTGCTTCCAGGTTTTGGCTATTACAAATTGTGCTGCCAAGAACATATGTGTACACAGATATTTTTGGATGGATGTGTTGAGTTCCTTAGGAATCTATCCCCAGGAGAGGAATTTCAGGATCATAGGGTAGGTCCATTTCTAGCCCTCTGAGAGTTCTCCAGACTGTTCTCCACAGAGGTTGGACCAATTGACATTCCCACCAGCAGTGTAGGAGGGTTCTTTAATCCCACAACCTCTCCAGCATTTGCTGCTGCTACCTTTTCTGATGTATGACATTCTCCCAGGAGTGAAGTGTTGTCAGAGTTCGGGGCGCCAGTAGGCCAGGCTAGCTTCGTGGCGGTAGACAGAGACTTGGGGACACACGGCTGAGCAGAGAAGCTGTATTTCTTTATTCAGGAGCAACGATTCAAAAACTAGTCTAATCTAATCACCACAACATCATCACACCATGTTCTTCTCCATCTTTCTCCTCCGGCGGCTGCGGCAGGAACTCAGGAAGTAGGTAGGGTAGGGGGCGGGGAGAAGGTAGAAGTGCGAAAACTAGCAAGGGCTAAACCAAATCTCCCGGTTGGGGAGAGTGAGACCAAACCAATGTAACAGAAAAGACCATGTAAATAGACCACAATGTCAAGCAATGTAACAGAAGCAGAACTAGATCCCAGAAGCAGAACTAGAAGCATACCAACAATTCCCCCTTTTCTTTTTAACTAATTGACCATAGTATCAGGAGTGTGGGGTGAACAGAAACCTATATCATACAGGCATTTTAAAAAAAGAAACTGGTGCAAACATGGAGGAACAAGTAGGTGAGCAACAAGAACCAGTGTGCTGCCAAGGGAAGGCCTGAGGGGGGCATTTTTTTTCCTCTGTGGGCCAGGCTTTATCAAGTTAAAGGACCTTTCCTGTCTCTGGGGCTTCTCTTGCCTCTGGGGGGCGTTACTTGCCTCGATGGGCATTTTTTGCCTCTGTGGGCATAACCTAGCATGGAGGGAGGGTATGGCCTAGAGTCCCAAGGCAGCTGGCTGTAGTCAGTCTTTGAGAAACCCAGCAGCATAAAGGGAAGCTACTGTAGGGTTGTGTACCAGTAAGTCCGATAGAAGTGCCAGTTCAAAGCAGATGTCCACCGAAGAATTGCCAGGGGGGTGAATTGTTGCATGAGGAAGGTCAGCCATTGGAATTCCACTTTTTTTAAGAGAACTTGACTGCTATAATTAACTTACTATGAGACAAAACTTGTAGCAGGTTAGAAGTTTACCACAATTGATAACTCTATTACAATTGGAAGCCTTTTTTAGTATGATTTTAAGGTTGTTTAAAATTTAAACAATAAAATGTGGAAAGGTAAACAGAGAACCATGGGAAAAAAAAAGAAAGCCTCAAGCTTTAACATTAACATAACCATTGTGAATCATTAACATAACCATTGTGCTATCTACCCTGCTCATATTTGAACACACACATAAACATGGTTTTCAAATACACAAGGAGAAAGACTTTTGTTACGAAGACATGTCATTTTAAACACGAATTTAGATCTGTACTGTCTATTTGTTTGGGGGTGCATTGTCAGGAGGTGGCTTCTTGTGCAACTTCAGCTCCAGGAATTGTAGGTAGCGATCTCTGCAGGAATCTCTGTGTATTTTAGCTTTTCTGACTTCAGACCCGAGTTGGGGATCTCGGCCAGGGGGCCCAGTCCCGGCAGGGAGCCTGTGGTCTCCAGGTGGTCCGGGATCTGCCCAGACTTCATAGCAGGAGGGCGGGCAGGCCAGCAGTGCAGAAGGCAAGGGCTGAGGTGCCCCGGGGTGGCAGCCAGGATCCTACAACCGCTCCAGCATTTGCTGCTGCTACCTTTTCTGACGTATGACATTCTCCCAGGAGTGAAGTGGTTGGTATATCATTGTTGTCTTTATTAACATTTCTCTGACAATCAAGACTTGGAGCATTTTTTCATGTGTTTCTCAGCCTTTTGGACCTCTTCTGTGGTGAATATTCTGTCCATGTCCTCCCCCCCATTTTTGGATGGGGTTATTTATTTTCTTGTGGTTGAGTTTGGCAATCTCTTTATTCTGGTTATTAGCCTCTTGTCTGATGTATGGCATGTAAAGATCTTCTCCCATTCTGTGAGGGGGTCTCTTGGTTTGGGTAGTGACTTCTTTTGCTGTGCTTTTAAATTTGATGTAGTCCCGTAGGTTTATGCTTGCCTTAGTCTTCTTTGTAATTGAATTCATTTCACTGAAGATGCCTTTAAAATTTATGCGGAAAAGAGTTCTGCCAATATTTTCCTCTAAGTATCTGATAGTTTCTGGTCTAACATCCAAATTCTTTATTCACTTGGATTTTACGTTTGTATTTGGTGAAATAGTGGTTCAGTTTCATTCTTTTGCATGTTTGAACCCATTTTTTCCAACACCATTTGTTGAAGAAATTCTGCTTCCCCCCATTTAATAGTCTGGGCACCTTTGTCAAAGATTAGATTTCCATAGGTGTGGTGGCTTACTTCTGGGCTCTCAATTCTATTCCACTGGTCAGTATGTCTATTCATGTTCCAGTACCAAGCAATTTTGATGACAATGGCCCTATAATACAATTTGAGATATGGGAGTATGATGTCTCCAGTTTTGTTCTTTCTTCTCAAGATTGTTTTGGCAATTCTAGGTCTTTTCTGTCTCCAGATAAACATTTGTAGCATTTGTTCTATTCTCCTAAAAAATGTGGTTGGGATCTTGATGGGGATAGCATTAAATTTGTATATGGCTCTGTGTAGTATATTAATTTTGATGATGTTAATTCTTTCAAGTCATGAATATGAATATCTTTCCACTTTTTTGTGTTTTTTTCCATTTCCTTGAGTAGTGACTCATAATTTTCAGTATGCAATTCTTTCACTTCTTTGGTTAGGTAGTCCTGGCTTTGATAAGGTTAGCTTTGGAGTGAGTGAGACACTGTAATAGGAAGTAGATGAGGAGCATATTTAAATCTAATTAGATACTATTTCATTAGGAACTTTATACTGACTCACTGCAGACTATTGTGTACTTTTGCTTTCAGGTATATTTTTGCCCTAATTTATAGATACATGTGAACATATGCTATATCTCATGGGACCAATCTATATTTAGGTTTTGGGATTTTGTTAGGAAGTGAACATCCTGGAATGGAATTAGAGAATCCTATGAAAGGAAAGGTCTCGCTGAGTAATGAGGGTGAAGGGTTGATATTCCATGCCTTACATCTCTGGACACAGTCTGAAGTGAAGCATGCTGAGGTGGTACTCATTGTGCTGATTAGATTGATATCAGCAGATGCAGTTTCATTTGGTATGAATTGAGAGAAGCATGTAGGAAAGTTGCCCCACCCTAGAGATTCCAGGACTGGGGGAAATATAGGCCCTATAAAAAATTCTTTAAAAATTTTCTTTGTTTATTTGGTAGAGACAGCCAGAAATCCAGACGGAATTGGAAGAGAGAGAGAGAGAGAGAGAGAGAGAGAGAGAGACCTGCAACACTGCTTCACCACTAGTAAAGTTTTTCCCCTGCAGGTGGGAACCAGTGGCTCAAACCTGAGTCCTTGCACACTGTAATGTGTGCACTCAATCAAATGTGTTACTACTGGCCCTTTATCTTTATTTTATTTATTCGGCAGAGACAGCAAGAAATTTAGAGAGAAGAGGGTGATAGTGAGGAAGAGAGACAGAGACACCTGCAACACTGTTTCACAACTTGCAAAGCTTTTCCTTTGCAGGTGGGGACCAGAGGCTCAAACCCGGGTCCTTGCGCACTGTAACATTTGCACTCAACCAGGTGCACCATCACCCAGCTGCGAAAATTAGATTTTATCTAGGAAAATTCTGATTTTTTTCTTTGTTTTGGTTTCTGGGAATATACCTGAAAATAAACAGTTATTCTGAGACCCTCCAAATGTCCCACATTACAAAATTTCCCATAGGGAATATGACTGATTTATAGCAATGCATCTTGTCCATTTTTTTCATTTTTAATTACTTGCTTATTAAAAAAAATACTTGTGACTCCTAGATATAGGAAAGAAAAAGGAGGTGACTGGGAAAGACAGAAGAATACAAAAAATTGATATATGACACATTGCTGGAAGATCATGCACAATTCCTGGTGTTATGTATACAGTTTGTCTTTGGAAAAATATAACATGAATGTATTCAAATATGATGTCCAACAAGTTTTTAAGGAATCAAGCAAAATAGGTAAGATATCCAAATTACCTTAATGTTTTTTTAAAAAAATCTATTTATTTATTTATTCCCCTTTGTTGCCCTTGCTGTTTTATTGTTGTAGTTATTGTTGTTGTTATTGATGTCATCATTGTTCGATAGGACAGAGAGAGGTGGAGAGAGGAGGGGAAGACAGAGAGGAGGAGAGAAAGACAGACACCTATAGACCTGCTTCACTGCTTGTGAAGTGATCCCCCTGCAGGTGGGGAGCCGGGGGCTTGAACCAGGATCCTTAAGCTGATCCTTGCACTTTGTTAACCTGCTGCATTACAGCCTAACTCCCCTTAGTTAATGTTTTAATGAGTGAGTTGAAGAAACCCTCTTGTGGGCCTCTATAGGACCTTACCCTCAATGTAGAACAATGGTAGAAATTGCCCCGTTCTCTGAAGGGAGGTTGGGTCAGCCTTCTCTGCCACTCAAGGAAGATGAGTCCTGAAATGAGTGCAGCCAAAAATGTTTCTAGCTATGACCATGGAATATGAGCTAAGACCTACAGGAATGCAGAAGTTATACAGGCTCCTGTGCTGAATATGAATAGATATGGGCCCTAGGTCAGATGGATAGGGTTTATAGTTAATAGTATTTATACACCTTCCCCATATTTGGGAGCTACTCTCTGCTCGGATGCAGCTTTCTAGTCCTAGTCCTAACTCTGACACTATATTCTTAGACAATACTTTCAGCTCATCTGCATGTTAGCTGCTGAGTTCATGCAAAAATTAGCAAAATCATGGGCCCCTTGGAATAAACCTAAAATAGAATTTTTAGCTTCTTCCAACATGAAAACCCCAAATCTCATCTGCTCTACTCTTACCTTTACTTTTACCTGATTATTAAACAATTTGTTCTGCTGTATATCTTAATGCTATTTCAGCTACCAAGCTGTAGGAGCTATCCTGACACCATCCTGACTTTCTGGGGCAGACGACCTCACTACTGTGTCCTGAAACCCCACCTCCCCAGAGTCCTGGCCCACTAGGGAAAGATAGAAAGAGACTGGGAGTATGGATTGACCTGCCAATGCCCATGTCCAGTAGAGAATCAATTACAGAAGCCAGACCTTCCACTTTCTGCTCCCCCCTCCCCCTTAAAGGTCTTGGTCCATATTCTCAGAGGGATAAAGAATAGGGAATCTTCCAGTGGAAGGGAGGGGATATGGCACTCTGGTGGTAAGAACTGTATGGAACTATACCCCTCTTATCCCACAATTTTGTCAGTCATAAGACGCGCGCGCGCACACACACACACACACACACACACACACACACACACAGAGTAAATTCTGTGATCTTTGGCTAATTATTAATTTTCTTTGAATCTGAACTGTGATATAAGAAGATTCAACCAAATGATCTAAAAACCCTTCTAGTACTGGAATGAGACAGAATCATTTAATAATGGAAACAGGAAAAGTCAAGTGTTTTGGACTCCAGGTTTTGTGCTATGTTATTGTAAAGAAAATGTAGAAGGGGGTTGAGTGGTGACGCACTGCTGGGGCTCACGTGGAGTGGCTCCAACGGGGAGGGGGTGAGCCTCCGACCCTCCCTCACCGGCTCTAGATGCCATGTGAATTCAGAAAGAGACGTTGGGGAAAATTCTAGTATGAACATTCATTTATTTGGAGAAGAGTACAGGTCTTTATACTGAGTTAAAGAAAGAACATTTTTCACATATGTCAGAAATTACAGGTTTCTTAAAGGTCAGCTTGCCCCTATGGTAGGGGGCTGGTATGACAAGAACTGATGAGATACATAAAGGTCAAGACAATTAGTCTTCATGATACAGGTGAGTTAATTATCCAAAGGTATTTGAGAGAAGCATAGGGGTTAAACCAGTAAGGTGAGGTAGAGAAAAGAAAAACAAAGATAGATGTAAATCACAGATATAAAGAGAACAAGGATATAGAATTTGGGGTCTTATTGCCTGGTGTTGGTGGGGTGTATGATAGAGTGTATTCTCCTTTATGATCAAAAGGTGAAGTGGATGTGTGAACTTTGAGTGACCCTAAAGCAGGTAACCATTTGGCCTGCTAGCAGGGTGAACTAAGTGTGAGAGGCTTGTAGGATTTCTGTGAGCTTGAGAGACTAACAAGGAGAAACTGAGTCTGGGAGACTTTTCCCTCTTGGCTCACCTCTATAAGGAGAGAGGCTAACAAGTGGGGTGTCTTTTCCAGACCTCCATCCAAGGATGGGAAAGCTCCCCTATGCTCTACCAAGCTTTCACATAGTCCCATAACACACCAGGTTGGTACACACTACCATGCACAAGGACTTGGGTTTGAGGCCCCACTCCCCACCTGCAGGAGGGACGATGCTTCAGGAATGGTGAAGCAGGTCTGTAGGTGTCAACCTTTCTCCCTCTCTATCTACCAAGCTCAATTTCTCTCTGTACTATCAAATAAATACCTCTAAAGAGCTGTACTCAATGGACATAACTGAAAGTTCAGAAATAAAATAAAATCACACACATATGCACCACTAAGTTATGAAAAGGAGCCAAGAGCTTACAGATGGAGCAAGGAAAATACATTCAAATATGGTACTGAGAAAATTGGCCACCCACAAGCAAAGGAATTAAACTAGCCCATATATACAAAAGGTAATTAAAAATGTAAAGCCTTGAAAATGAAACTGGAAAACATAGTATATATGGAAAGAAAGTAGGTAAAACATTCTATGATACTGGCTTCAGTGATGTGTTTGTGGATTCAGTTCTAACATCAAGGAAACAAAAGCATAAGTAGACAATCAGGATTACAACAAACCAAAGAACTTCATAATACATTTCTATAAAATAAGAAGACATTCTTCTGGGTGGCAGAAAATATTTGTGTAGTATACATCCACTGAAGGACTAGTATTCAAGAGCTATAAAGAACACATACAACTTTAAAAAAACAAAAATAGAACCTACAAAAATCAGTAGAAGAGATGAATATACACTTGTTCATAGAAGACATAAAGATGGCCAATAGGCACGTGAAGAATATGCTCATCATCACTTATGATCAAGGAAATGCAAGTCAAAACTACAAGGAGATATAACCTCACATATATAAGGATGTTTATTATCCAAATGACAAGATATAATTGATTAGGGTGTGAAGAGAACAGAATTCTTAATACTATTGAAAATATAACTGGTATTGCAGCATGGTGACTCATAAGAAAATTAAAAATAGAAATTCTGAACAGTATTGAAATTAATTCCTAAAGAGAGCTATATTTCTTATGTTTGTAGCATAATTTATAAAAACCAAGAACTGGAAATGACGTAAGTGCCCATCTAGTCTGGAAACAACTCAACAACAGATGAATGGATAAGAAGATGTGGTATATATACAAAATGGAATGCTTTTCAGCTACAAAGAAAGATAAAATATTGCTATTTGCAATAACATGGGTGAGCCTAGAGGACATTATGCTATAGGAAATAAGTGACATGGAGAAATTGTACTCAGGTGACATATATAGAAAAAACAAGTAGATGAACCAAGTCAAATAATCATACACCTTTGATGTCTAAGACTAATTGGTGTTCACCACAAAGGAAACAGGAAGGCCAGAGGTTGGGGCTGGGGCATAAATTAGGACTATAAGGAGACAAGTGTTAATTTTCAAGGATGCCCACCTAAAACTTATATAATGTTCCCATACATTGGCAGTTCTATTAGAAGAAAAGAAACTTTGTTTGAGATAATTTTGGTAACATCTATTACACAATTACAGGTTGGTAGTATAGACAACACTATGGATTTTTAAAAAGATATCTTGCTGAGTAAATGTTTTACTAGAATATTGCCTCAGGGGTACAATTTCACAACTCCCCAAAATATGTACCAGCACATATCACCCACTACCATAGTGTCATCTCGCTTTAATATAGGGTGCTGGGTTCCCACCACCTTTAGTACCCCTACCTCCTTATATAGTACTCTCAGATCTGCTAAGATATATAACAAGGGTTTATTAATGCTTTATATTTCTCTTTTACCTTGCTTTGTTTCTTAAACTTTACCCATGGGTGAGATTATTCTGCATTTGTCTTTCTCATTGTGGCTTATTTGACTTATTGTTCTCCAGGTCCATCCATCCATGATGTAATGAAAGACAAAATATCATCTTTTATTATAGCCAAGTAGTATTTCATTGTGGATATAGACCACATTTTATTTATCCATTCATTATAGGGCATGTGGATTGTTTCTAAACCATGACTACTGTATATAGTGTTGTGATGAATATAGATGCACATATATCTGTTTGAATAGATCCCTAGGAGAGAGATTATTGGATTGTATGGTAGGTCTATTTTTATTTTATTAATTTTTTGAGGATTTTCCACACTGTTTTGCATATCAGCTGGACAAAATTATATTCCCACAAACTTTAAAATATTTTTTTTTCTCTTCATGGGTTTACTAGCACCTGTTTATGCCCTTGTTGATGTAGATTATTCTCATAGGTTTGAGGTAGTATACTACTGATTTTCAAAGTGTAGTTCAAGAGATTTTAAAGGAACATTGAGGTCAAAAGGATTTTCATAAAATCAAGAGACTATTTCTTTCCCTCCCCCACTCTTTTCTGAGTGCATAGAGTTTATCAAAAAGTAAAATCAATCAATCAATCAATCAATCAATCAAATAAAGGATTTGTGTTTAGATACCACCGTCTGTTGCACAATATCCAGTGGAATATATCACATATGGAGACTCTGACCACAGTTTGCTGACTTCTGTTTTCTACCTTTATTCCTTTCCAACCTATATGGAGATAATCTGAGTGACTGAGTTGCCTTTTTTTTATATATTTGTAGAGAAAGCAGAGGAAAAGTCTCCCAAGATAATACCTCATGCCCCAACCAATCCAGTTTTACTAGATGGAGTTAAATGGGAGCACAACTAAGTCCCAGAGGAAATTTTCTATCACCTTTGAATCACCGGGAGTTGTCAAGTGGCACTGGAGGAGTTACCTCTTCTAAGGCAGCCTGCCTTGGAAATTCTGACTCACCAAGACACATTAAATCTGCCTTGAATGAGTTTATCAGCTTTGGATCCACATGAGAGATAAGAGAACAAAACCTCTATTTCTTTCCTGGAAAATAGTAAGAGGCTAAATGAGAAGAGTTATTTGTCCTTCTGCCTGTCACCTTCAGCAGGCAGTTAAGATTGCCCTATTGGGTGGCCTCTGCTTATTAATAGAAGGAGTGAAGAAAGAAAAATGGAGTTAATGTTGCCATGAAGACATGACAAAGCCTCTGGTTTCCAGAACGGGCCTGAAATGAATTAAAGCCAAATTATACCAACAAATCTGTCATGCTGCCCTGAAAACAGGAAGCCTAGGCTAGGCCAACGGGAATTAGTCACAGCACACACTGGCAAACCTTACCAGACCAGGCAATGAAAAATGTGCTTCATCTGCAAAAATTAACTTTTGGAATTTGTACAGTGTTTTTCATTACCCACTTTCTTGTCTCCAAAGGCCAGTCATCAAATATGCTTGGCTTGTTTCTGCTTCTGCTGCACCATTAAATGTATGAATTTGTATGTGAAACGGAATCTCAGCTAGTTGTGTGCCCTTGGATAAGTGACCTCATCTTTCTGGATATAAATTTGTCTTCTACAAAATGAGAAAGCTGGCATCTCATAATCATGGGACTTGGACACTTGGGGGTGGATTTGGAACCAATGCATAGGATAGTTACTGTACACCCACAAAGTGCTCAGAATTATAAAGTTGAAACAAAGTGAAAACATGGGCTCAGAGTTTCCAGTATTTTCAAGGAGTGTGCATTTAAAAACCATTTTAGAGGAGTGACAAAGGCAACTGTAGTGTGCACTATGTGTGTGTGTACATATATATATGTACATAAATGTATTGATACATGTATACACACATAAATGTACACACACATATCATTTAACAGTATGTCAAAATGAGTTTTTCTCAGTCTCATAGCTGTAGTCAATGTAAAAAGCTGAAGAAAGGTTCTCTATAATCCACATTCAAAAGAAAATCTTGAATAAATGAGGCCTGTGCTGCCTCTCAAAGGCTTTTTGGGAGGGACTGGAGCTGTGTTGGCCCTACTTCAACCTATCCCACTAGGTGAGAAAGGCAGGGAAAGTGAGGGAGCTTTGGCTGAGTGAGAAGCTGAGTGCTCTAGTTGAGAGACTAGTGTCTCCCGTTTCTGAAGTCAAATGAGGTGGTTCTAAGAAGTTTCTTATTAAGACTAAAAGTGACTTCTTGATTTGGAGAGAGGATGTTTTATCCTTGACTGGGTGGGGATTGAACTGTTCCCCTGCCAGGGATACTCTGAAGTTCCTGTGTACAGTGACTAATTTGACTGTTGTTGGAGAAGCATGCTGGAATCTTAGAGGAGAGTTTAAATTGGCATTTTTGATATCAGACTATCTTATGTGACTAAAATTTGTAAAAATATATGAACAAAAAGAAAAAAATCACATCTAGATTTTTCTGAGATGAAAATGGGTCCACTGCCATGGGTCAGAGTAACACTCTTGAATGGACGGTAGTATAAAGTGTTTATGGAACAGGGGAGGACAATCTTTATCATATTCTAATTTTCGGTAAGTCTTAGAGGGCATGGAAAAGAACTCTAGTAGTCTATGCAGCTCCACCTGAATAGGGCTAAGATTAACTAAGAAGTGGGTCTGTCTAGTGAGCTATTTAATCTATTTCTAAATTAATGTATTTCTAAGAATATCATTCACATTATGTACTTGTTGATCAAGCATTGGATACAATCAGACTGAACTTGTGTGAACCTGGAAGATCTCCTTACCATACAAGGTGGTTTGACTTCATTATTCCTCATCTTCCCCATCCCCAAACTTGAGAAAGATAAGACCAGAATAAGAAGGAAAAGCAGATGTTTTAGATCGAGATCATGGAATTTTCTGTTCTTTTTTTTTTTTTTTTTTAAAGTAAGCATATGTAATAATTCCACCAGTTTATAGTCTGTGAAGCTTCTCAGGTGTTGTGGTTCTCCCATGTGGTACTGGGGCTCTGTGCCTGCGCTATGGAACCCCTGTTCCTGGTGGCCATTTTTTTCTCATTTATATTGGATATGATAGAGAGAAATTGAGAGGGGAGGGAAAGATATAGAGGGGGAGAGAAAGATAGACACCTGCAGGCCTGCTTCACTGCTTATGAAGGGAACCACTTGCAGGTGGGGAGCGGGGGGCTTGAACCGGGATCCTTGTGTTTGTCCTTGCACTTCGACCTATGTAAGCTTAACTAGATGTGCTACTGTCCAACTCCCCACCCCCCATGGTTTTATATTTATACCCCAGAAATCTGAAAAACTCTAAAAGTTAAGTTAAAGTATCATGGTGGTGAAATTAGTTCTGCATGTTTAAGACTCAAGGACTCCAGGTGGAATACTGGAAACACTCTATTAACTTTAAGGCAAATCATAGTGAATAAATGACTGAGGTGTGAATAAAGTTCTAGAGGGCAGTGATGGTTGACAAGCTGAACCCTGGATGGATGTCAGCTTCTGTTAGGGTAGTGATATTTGAGTTGAGGATGAGAAATCTGAGAGAAGGAGAAAATAATGGGTTTGTTGCAGGGGAGACCGGCCAGGGTCTGAAGGGAGCCTGTCATGATGCTGTCTTGGAAGGTATTACTAGCAACTCTATAGCCAGGTGTGTGAATTTCAAACATTTTTACTACAAAGATGTAAGGCAGAATTTGTGCAGAGGTGATATTAAGGTGGTGTAAAAATAGCTCCTGAGGATAGAAATGTGAGCCATGGAAGGAAAAAAAAAAAAAAAAAAAAAAAAGCAAGGCCTGCCCCAGTGTCTTTCCTACTCTTAAATCTTGGACTTTCATCACACCTGGGAGTAGTTTCTCATGTGTTTACTAAGATTACATCTCTTTCCTGTTAGATTATAGCTTCCTAGGTGCAGTTACCTTCCTATGACTTCTCTAGGCAGATGACCCCACCTATGTGTCCTGAATGAAGCCCCACCTCCCGAGAGCCCTGCCTTACTAGGGAAAGAGAGAGACAGGTTGGGAGTATGGATGGACCTGTCAACACCCATGTTCATCAGGGAAGCAATTACAGAAGTAAGAATTCCACCTTCTGCACCCCATAATGACCCTGGGTCCATACTCCCAGAGGGATAAAGAATAGGAAAGCTATCAAGGGAAGGGATGGGATACAGAGTTCTGGTGTTGGGAATTGTATGGAAATGTACCCCTCTTATCCTATGGTCTTGTCAATATTTCCATTTTATAAATAAAAATTAAAAAAAGATAAAGAATGTGGAAGAGGAATGTGTCATCTCAGGTTGAATTCAAACTTTCCAATTTGACTCAGCTTTAAGAATGGTAGACTTTATACTTGTGAACAGTAAAAAGAGGGAGAAAAAGGAAGAGAAAAAGAAAAAAGAACACCCCAAACCATTACTACAGTCTTTGAGAACATATTTTAGAATTTTGACAGATGTTATTCCGAGGGAAGAATTACTAGAAGTAGAGACCAGAGGAAAGGTGACCACTGCATAGTATTTTGTAAGAATGCAGGTAAGGAGTGGAAAAAAAAATGACAATGTGAACAAGAATCATCAGGCAGTGGATCTGAAAGTTATTTGAAAGAGACTGGTGATAAAGCAAAAGAAGATAAAGAAGTCAAATATGATACTCAGCTTAGTATATTCATGATCATGTATCACAGGTGATCATGCTATGAAACATGGGAAGGGAAACAGATTTGTGGAACAGAATAGGAGAATAAAACAACAACAACAACAATAATAACAGCACCAAGCATTTATCAAGTATTTTCTCTGTACCAAACATGAGTGACAAATATTCATTTAATTTTCATCACATTCCTATGAAATATATTATTAATATCCTCATTTTGTAGATGAATTTACATAACAAATTTGGTCTTATGTATGTTAAATTTTAGGTATTATTGGATAATAAAATAGTGGTAACCAGGTTTTAATATCTCAGTCTTGAATCTGAGAGATGAATTTTGACTGGGCATTTGAGCATATCCAATGATAATAATCTTTGTATCCTGAAAGTGTCTGGGGTGTGGAGGTAATATGTCCAGTAACACAGAGACAGCCTTTTTGAGACTGGAAACTCTTATCATTGCAAGAGCAGGGAGAAGACTGTGTCAGAGACGGATAACTGCTTATCATAATTCACATCCTCATATTCGTGGGCACCTAATTGGGGATACTCCCAGCCTCCTTTGCGGTAAGGCACAGCTAATTTCTGAGAGAGGAATGTGCAAGTAGAATGATCATATTCTCTGATCATATTTTATGCCTATTGGACATTTCCATAGTCCTCTTCCCCTTCCAGCTGACAGGGGTGGAGATCTCCAGGGAGACTGTGTACATGGCAAGGAATTAACAAAGCTTCCATCAAGTCTGGGTCTCATTACTTCATATTCACTTATACAAGACTGATGGAAATCTAAATCACACACATACATATTTTTCATTGTTTCACCAAATCCTTATTTGTTCTTGAGTTAGGGATAAGTCTAGAGTGAAAACTCCTATCATATCCTCCTGGGAATAGCCCATTGTGCACTTCAAGACATCTGACTTGCATATACTCTGTTCTTGACAATATTTATCAGGGTCCCCTTTCTTTGCAGTCACAGCACAAAGTGAAGGTCAATCAACACACTAATTGTGGAAGCATTGCTGTGTTGAAAGCAGACTTCATTACCATTTGTAAGTGCTACCTGATATTGACTGAGGCATCATAAGGAGAAAAAAAAAACACAAAAAACCCAAACCTCAACGTGCTCAGCATATTCTGCAATGCAATGCATTGTGACTACTAGGAAGGATGCTTTAGAATTCTGGTCAAATGAATTACCTTTACAAAAGCATCTTTCGTGAGCATATTGTTAAAAGACTTGCAGAGATGAAGTCCACTATCCAAATAATCAAGACACATACATACACAAACACATACACTTCAGACATTTATTAGGACTATCTTTTAAGTCATGATTCAGACATAGTTCACAGCAAATTCCTGCTTAAAATATCTGCAACTTTTAATCTCTTTCTCTCTCTCTCTCTCTCTCTCTCTCTTTCTCTGTCAGCAGTAGACTAACAAGTCTGGATAGAAAAGTGAAAAGGCCTAAGGGGCATCAAATAGACTTAATGCAAAACTGGCATCCTCAGCATGAAATAAGCTTGGCTGGCAAAAAGCTCAGTTGCTTAAACAGTTTCACAAATTAGGAAAATTTACTTTGGAAATAGGACTGAATTCACAGTGAGCTCCAAAAGATAAATACAGAACTGAAACCATCTGACCCCCTTGCCAACTATATCTGAGAGTCAGTCAGTCTCATAAATTTCATATCAACTTAGCTTGGCCTTTAACTAAATCTGCCTTAATGCTATTTGTAGATATAGATTGCTGTCTTTTTCATTACCGTTATCAAATGATACATTTGCAGCACAGCTTCAAGCTCCTTGACCCATTAAGTGGATTAGATTGTCTGTTGCCATTGTCCTTTGGCTTTCACTTTATCCTCAAGTATTCTACCCTTCTATATATGTATATAATACACATGCATTATTACGTATGGTATGCACATACACACACTTGCAATCCCAATTAATTTGAAGATCCCAACCCTTCATTTTTTTTTTTTTAAGAAGGCTATGTTCAAATCTCTTATCTGAGTCATCAATTCTTTCCTGTAGCAGCAGTGTAGCAGAAATCCTCTGAGAAATGGCATGTCACAAGCCCAGCTCAGGGCTCCTTGTAGAGCTACACTCAGCAAATTGAAGATCATGCTCCCTATTAAGCTCCTGGCTGGTGCATCATGGTAGATTCGTTTTTTAGAAGCAGCATGTGTCCCTGCTCTGTCTTGCACATGATAATCACCACTTCAGTCCAACACAGCAAAAATAGTTGGTTTAGCACAAGTACTGATGGTGTTATTAATGTGAAAACAGATGTTCTTCTATGATTGAGAAAAAAAATTAAGGGGGGAGATAATTGAGGGCAATGAAATCAAGGATCTAGTTCCTTTAAAATTTTTATTGTCTTTTATTTATTTATTGGCTAGAAATCAAGAGGGGAGGGGTGATAGAGAGGGAGAGAGATAGATAGCTACAACACTGCTTCACCAATTGCAAAGCTTTCCTCTTGTAGGTGGGGACCAGGGGCTTGAACCCCAGTCCTTGCATACTGTAACATATGTGCTCAACCAGGTGCACCACCACCCAGCCAAAGATCTAGTTATGATTATTGAAGCCAGTTGTTCTGGCCAGATTTACTGTCAACACAATAAGCTTCATTGATTGGCTAAATGTTTATTGAGCTCAAATTATTCACTGTCCTGCTGGGGATGCAGTTATGTTCTAGACAGAAGCTCTCAAGAATAGTTATTCAAGGAGACATAAAGTTAAAGAAGTAATTTTAGTAAAGGATCATAGCAATTACTCATTTATTAGGAGAGTCCTGACATATTCTAGGACTAAGGAAAAATGCCTTGAGGAAATGACACATGCTGAGATATAGCAAAGGGGAAGGAAGAATAGTGATTTTCCTAGGGAACTCTGTTTTGGATAGATAACAAGAAATGCTTGTTATCTTGTTTCTATGATGTCCACTATCCATGCCTGTACTTATGCACATGCATCCTGCTCCTCCCATTGTGCACTTGAGTCCATTTTTTTTCTATTAAATCTGGGTTTAAGTGATTTGATAATATACTAATGAAATGAGTTATGCTATGAGGTTTTAAATAACATCTTTGGGGAAATTTAGTGACCTGAATAAATAAGATATTCGACTATCATGATATCTGCCTTTGGAAGCCAAAAATATACTTCTAATATATACATATATATTAGAGGTTGAATGAGCTGGTTGGAAAGAGAGAGAGAGACCAGGTAGCACCATGTATGGCTCCAAAATATGAGTGAAAAGTCATCTAGAAGTGATGCTTTAGCCCCAGCTGCTCCAGGTGATGCCAAACACAGAAGACAATTTTGTACCCATTCTTGGTGTAACTCTTTCTCCATAAACTTGGGCTAGTCCTATGACTTACTCTTGGTCAAGAGATATTCTTTAATTTCTTTCTGTAAGACTCATTATTACTCTGTGGTGCTAGGGATTGACTGTGGGACTGTTACAGGGGAGATTGGCCAGGGTATGAGAGGAGCTTGTCATGGCACCTTATTGAAAAGAATTATAAGAACAGGTGTGTATATATCTGATTTTTTATTATAAGGATGTAAATGTGTGCAGAAGTGATATTAAAGTGCAGAATTGTAGAGATAGCTCATAAGGACAGACCCCCCCCCACTGGAGCCATGGACAGAAAATGGCAAGGCCCTTCCCATGAACCTCCCTTAAGTCCCTTATACTTTACCTGTCCTTCCATAGTCTCCCAGGTATAACCACCTCCCTAAGATACCCTTAAAATGTACAAGGTGCTTCCTATCTCAGCTATTTCAGATTTTAGACTTCCTAATCTTGAACTGTCCCTAACAGGATGGTCTACATGTAAGCCTTATGTTCTACCACTGAGTCACTTTTTTGATCACACTGTATAGTTTCTGAAGCTGGAAGTCTTGGATAGGCCTTTTTACTAAATTGCTGAGCTAAATAGTTCTAAATCTAATCACAGAGGACCATTATGCACTTTTACTTAGAGGTATATAGTTGACCTTAACTTATAGATATATAAGCTATAGCTTATATTTAGGACCTGTAACTTTGCTAGAGAAAGCACCATCTGAAGCGGAAGTCACTTTTCTATTTACACTGGATTCTAGGAACTCCAGGGCTTCTTGACATTTGACAACAAAAGTAATCTACCTCCATGTATATACTCCTAGATAGTATCAGGAAAATCCTAGATTACATAAAACTAGGAAGCACATCTCTTTCCAAGTACTAACTTATGAAAGAAACATACACATTAATTAAAAAAAAATAGATGTCTTTTGGACTTAAATGTTTATGATAAAGGTGGTGGAAGAGTAATTGAAAGACTGGAAATGTAAAATGTGTTTGTTAGGATATTTTGTTTGTGATGATGTGTCGGGCTAGTGACACGAAAAAGAGATGACCCAGGAACCAAGCTTGTGGTGGTGAGGCAATTCAAATCTTTATTCATCCACGTACCCCAGTGTCGGGTGGTAGCACACCTGGTTAAGCCACATGGTGCAAACTGCAATGGCCGGAGTCAGCCTCCAGGTCTGCCCCTGCACTCCTGGAGCCCAGACCACGGAAGAGGCAAGTCAGAAATGTAAATGGTTAGTAAAGGGGTGGAGAAAGGTGAAAGGGGGCTTGGAAAGGCTGGGACTTCCTTAGAAACTGTTGCTAGGGGTATAACTGGTAGGATTAATAATACCTTGTGGGGAATTAGGGAGGAGACCATAAGTCATTTGTAAGACAAAGCAGATTGATATGTAGATAATAAAAGGGCAGGCCATAGTATCAAGGAATGCAGAGTGGAGCAGGGGGAGCTGGCTTAATGTTTTAAGGAATGCCAAGCTCTTGGAGGCAGAAAAATGCAGGGTGCTTTGTGAGGCAGGGATTCTGATAAGATGAGGCAAACCTTGGGGTGGGGATCTTGTGTCCCTCCTTATTTGACCTATTAGTAGAGAGAGAGACTGACAGGATGGATGCCTACCCCTCAGGGCAAGCACTGCCAAGCTCTAACACATCCTCATAATTTCCCTAAAGTGATGGGTTTCTAATTAGCTCAGTGTAAGTGTGTATATTTTTTCTTCAGAAGCTAGGGACTATAGATGGGTTACAGTATTAAACTGGAATATATGAATCACTTAAGCAATAAAAAAATACCTAATTTTAATTTTAATTTCTTCCTTTCAGCCACTCTTATTTAAAATAAAGATATTTATTTATTTACTTATCTATTTTTGAGGCAGGAATAGAGAGATAAAGAGAAGCAAAGCATCCTTCTGTTACTTGTACTGCTAGGGCTTGAACTTGGGATTTTAAGCTTGAGAGTCAATGCCCTTTCTGGGATGTATACTTGCATTTTTCTTTTTTCTTTTTTTAAAATTTTTATTTATAAAATGGGAACACAAATAAGACCATAGGATAAGGGGTACAATTCCACATAATTCCCACCACCAGAGCTCTGTATCCCAAACCCTCTCCTGATAGCATTCCTATTCTTGAACCCTCTGGGAGTTTAGACTCAGGGTTATTATGGGGGTATAGAAGGTGGAAGGTCTGGCTTCTGTAATTTTTTTCTCCAATGAACATGGGCATTGACAGGTTGATCCATACTCCCAACATGTCTCTTTCTTTCCCTAGTAGGGCAGAGCTCTGGGGAGGTGGGCGTCCAGGCCACATGAGTGAGGTTGTCTACCCAGTGAAGTCTGGTTGGCATCATGGTAGCATCTGGAATCTGTGGCTGAAAAAGAGTTAAGATATAATGCCGAACAAATGTTGATTGATCTTTAACCTAAAGGCTGGAATATTGCAGATGAAGATTTGGGGTCTCTCTCTCTCTCTCTTTTGGAAAAAGCTAGTAGGTCTATTTTAGTTATATTCCAAAGGGCCCATGGCCCTACTACTTTTTTTCTTCACCTGACATCTAATATGCAGGTGACATAAGTTACTGTCTGGGGAGATGGTGTCATAGTTGTAAGAAGAAACAGAAAGCTGGGTTAGGGAAGAGAGTAGCTCCCAAATACGGGAAAAGTATGTAAATATTGTTGATCATAAACCTCATCGATTTGATCTGGGGCCCATAGTCAGCACATGTAGCCTCTGCATCCCTATAGGTCTGAGCTCACATTCCATGGTCACAATTAGAAACATTCTAGGCTGCGCCAGTTTCAGGACCCACCATCCTTGGGTGATAAGGAGAGTATGCTATTGAACCTTCCTCTGGAGAATGGAACACTCCCCACCCTTGTTGATCCACATTGAGGGCCATGTCCTATAGGGGCCCACAGAGGGGTCCATTATGTTGTTCCTGATGGAGATAACCAGTCACAGTGGTGAGAAGGATCTGTTAGAGTTCTAGGCCCATCATGTCTGTGTACTCCCATTTTTTAAACTTCTTCATATTGGCCTTCATTTATACTAAAGATGAGGCAATGCAGTCACAAAGTGCTTTGAATATTAGTGCATACATTTAGGCAATGAAAAGATATTGGCTTTGTAAGTGCTGACTTCAAGTCCAGAAATAGTAGGACTTACCGAAGATCAAAGGTGAAGGCTAGATCAATTTACCTGGGGCTGCTCTGAACTAACTGTGAATGATGAGTGTGAGAGATTGAGTTGGGGGGAGGGTGTATGGGTTAACTTTTCAGAGAAAAACAATGGTATGGGCAGGCAAGCAATGTAACAATACAGAAAGTCAAACTTAAATGATAATATAGGTATAACATGTCCATCATCAAACTCTTTCTTCAAGAACTGGGAAATCCTTCTTCTTCTAGCATTTGCCCTTCTTCCGTAGCCAGTCAACAGCGTCAGGTTGAGCCTGATGTAAAGTTTCGAGACCTCCTTTGAATCTGGAGAGGTGGCAGTCGTTGACTATGTGGGTCATAGTCTGCCTATAGCCGCAGGGGCAGTTCGGGTAGTCTCTGGCTCCCCAGCGATGGAACATAGCGGCGCACTAGCCATGGCCTGTTCGATAGCGATTGAGGAGGGCCCAATCATAACGTGCTAGGTCAAAGCCGGGTTAACGCTTGCAGGGGTCTGTGATGAGGTGTTTGTTTTTTACCTCAGCTGACTGCCAACTCTGTTTCCAAGAGTCTGCAACAGAGAAGTTCAGTGTAGGCACAGGGGACCAGATTGGGTGATGAGACGTCAAGCGTTGGACAGGGTGGGCGAAGATATCCGCGTATATTGGCAGGTCGGGTCGTAGACGTGGGAAATGAACTTAGATGATGCCGCATCCCGATGAATATCTGGCGGGGCGATGTTGCTAAGAACTGGCAGCCATGGAACCAGGGTGGAATGGATGGTTCCAGAAATTATCCTCATGGAGGAATATAATTTGGAATCGACCAAGTGGACATGGGGGCTACGGAACCATACTGGGGCACAGTATTCTGCAGTGGAATAGCATAATGCCAGAGATGATGATCGTAGTGTGGAAGCGCTCACGCCCCATGAGGAGCTGGCCAGTCTTGCAATGATGTTATTCCTCGCGCCCACCTTTACTGCAGTTTTTATGAGATGTTTGTGAAATGACAGAGTGCGATTGAGAGTAACGCCAAGATAGACTGGCTGGGCCTCATGCCGTATTCTCGTACCGCCAAGCTGCACATTAAGCTCACGCGAGGCCGAGGCATGGTGTAGATGGAAAACAGATGATACCGTTTTGCAGTGCTAGGGATTAGTCGCCATTTTTTACAGTAATCAGATATCAGAGACATGTCTTTCGTGAGTGTTTCCTCGAGGATGTCAAACTTGGATGTCTGAGTTGCACAGCAGATATCATCGGCGTAGATGAACTTCCTTGAAGAAGTTTCTGGGAGGTCACTGATGTAAATATTAAATATCGTAGGAGCCAGAACAGA
This sequence comes from Erinaceus europaeus, assembly GCF_950295315.1. NCBI lineage: Eukaryota > Metazoa > Chordata > Mammalia > Eulipotyphla > Erinaceidae > Erinaceus > Erinaceus europaeus. The sequence continues at coordinate 72,092,554 of NC_080163.1, forward strand.
GCCCTGGGGGAGGCCACTTGAGACAAGTCTCCATCTGCTAGACTTGTCAACCAGATGCACCCGGAATCTTCTGTTTTGGAGAAGAAATGATATAGTGTTGGCCACCCATGGAGGCAGGCATCTTGAGATCTTGACTAGGAGACCACGGTGCCAGACCGTGTCATAGGCTGCTGTGAGATCAACAAAGACAGCACCCGTCTTTAAATTCTTCTGGAATCCATTTTCAATGTAAGTTGAGAGGGCCAGGGCTTGTTTGCAGGTAGATCTTCCTGGGCGGAAACCAGCTTGGGCGGGTGATAGGAATTTCTCTGTAAGATGAGAAATACGTGACAGAAGCAGCCTCTCAAGGAGTTTGTAACACACGGAGAGGAGAGAAATTGGTCTATAGCTGGTGGCCAGTGTTGGGTCTTTCTTTGGTTTCAAAACTGCTATAATCTTCGCACGACGCCAAACTTTGGGCATAGACTCAGATTCCAAGATGTGGGACAGGAATGAAGCGAGCCACTTCTTTGCCGCGGGACCCAGGTTAAGAATGAGTTCTGGGGTGATGTTATCATAGCCAGCAGCTGTTCCCGGTTTAACCCTCTTCAAAGCGTCTTCCAGTTCAGACAGTGTAAAGGGAGAGAGTTTTGGAGATGGACAAGATAAATGGAAGTGGGATGACCACTCATGGGAAATTTCTCTTTTCCAGACTGGGTCGATCTTAGCACATCCAACTTGAGTTAGGAAATCCTGTGGCAGTATCTCTCTATTTAAAACTTCCCAACAGGAGCCTTGTTTCGTCAAGATAGACTTTACCTAAATTCTCACTGACAACACAGATACTTCACCACCAGATCTAACATGCCATCTTCCTGTTTTCACCTGCTCTCACAATGACATCTGAAGAAGGAATGAGCAACAGTTCTCTTTAACTTCAGACTTCTTCTTTGCAACCATCTTTGTTTTCTGGACTTTTTACTCAACACTCCCCTGGCTTAGGGGGAAATTTGTGGGAGTAGTGACACCAAAAACTACTTTGGTTGTTAGCAAGTGCTACAGTTTGCTCTGATGTTTAATCACCCATGAAAACCATTTGTTTAAGCAATTAAGAATTTGGGTACTGGGCATTTCTAGGGATTAATGACAAGGTAGTAAAAACTGACTGCATAGAGTCTTATGAGAGGCTGTTCATCATCAGGAAATGACTTGCTTCAAGGTGACTGATGATATTTATTTGGAAAATCAGAGGAACAAGGGCACAACTTCATGTTGAGTGATTCAAGGATGACAGGATAGTGGAAGAATTTCTTGGGCAAGACTAGCTTCTGATTTAGCTACTTGAAGAATTTTGTCCTTGGTTTTACATACATAGGTACTACATATAACTTTTTTTTTTGCTTTAAATGTACCACAAAAATGAGAAATCATGAAATGAGAAAAACATCTGTGTCACTATTCTACAGTTACCTAATCTCACATTCATTAAATATGAGATCGTACGATGCAGTGGAGAGAATAGTAGTTCAAAGATTAGGATTAGAGTTCTAGACCTGTCATCCATGTCTTTTATGGCCATGAGTATGTCACTTTACTTAGAAGTTTATTCATGTATGAAATGTGCTTCGAGAAAGAGTAATCCTGAAGGTTCTTCTATCTTTGTCCTTTTACATAATTTTTTACAGACTTTTGCCATCAGGGAATCTCAGGAAAGCTTGATGTCATCAGAAATAGGATGCTATACGAAAGCAATGATATATTTTTTTTCTAAAATAGTAACAGGAGGGACCAGGTGATGGCACACCTGGTTGAGCGCACATGTTACAATGCACAAGGACCCAAGTTTAAGCCACAAGTCCCCACCTCAAGGGGGAAAACTTTGCAAGTGGTGAAGCAGTGCTTCAGGTGTCTCTCTGTCTCTCACCCCCTTCCCTCTTGATTTCTGGCTGTCTCTATCCAATAAATAAATAAATAAAGATAATAAAGTTTTAAAAAATAAAAAGTAGTAACAGGATTTGCAAGTAAATGCCATATCTGCTAAGTGGAAATTAATTTTAGTGGCAGAGTGAGTTGTCTGTGGAATATCATTCTTCTTATCCTTTCAATCCTTTCTCAGTTCCTAGCATGCCCTCCCTCGTGCTACTTTTTTTCTGGTCTAGTCTATAGTAAGTCATTATTATCAACAAATTAGGAAGGGTAACCCAGAAGTTCACAGTTGTTGGGAAAGATTAAGCTTGTGGCTGCCAGGTTTGGAAGATGATCATAAGTAATAAATGGACTGTTGGCTAAAGGGTCAAACTGGGTAAGGGCATCATAGTTTGGAATATGGGTCTATTAAGACTGGAAGGGAAAAGTACAGAAGATGTGGGTACTGAGGCCTATGTGTCTAGGTTATAGTGAAATCAAATGTGCAAGACAAGAGAAATGACTCCTTGTCAGATAAGGAAAGTCAGTTTGATCCTTGATGTTGTGAAATATAGACAGCACTGGATTTGCATGCAAAAGGCTCTTGAGTTGGATTCCTGGGATTGCATATGGCAGAGTGATGCCATGGCATTCTCTTTCTCACACAAAAAATGAATATTTTTTTTTTAAAGAGGAAAAAATAAAGGGCAAATCAGGGGATACATACTCTTTGTGGGATTCCAGGATGATGAAATTCTCTTCTTCAAAGAGCAGGTTTCCCCATCTGAAAATGTAAATATCATTTTGAGCCTCTGAGGCCACACATTCAATAGGCATTTTATGGTCAACTGTGAACACTTAACTCACTAGGATCCCACAGCAGTTCTGTGGTAAAGGTGTGATTATCACAGCTTGGCAGATGAAAAGGTTGAGACTTATTCAGGATAAATAACATTCTCAAGGGCATACAACTGAGCTAAGATACTACTCATTGTCTGTCTGATATTAGAATCTGTTATGTCACACTGTTTCTCCTGGGGAAAGCACAGAGTGGATACTCTGCCTCTAAACAATTAAGAGTGAGCTATGAATTTATGTATTTAATTTTAACCTCAAATGGAAGCTAACACTTCCATGTTTTTCACAATGTTTCAATTACTGTCCCAAGCACTTTCCACATGTGAACTCATTTAATGCTTACAATGTGCCTTGGACATAGTTGCTATTATTAACTCCATTTTACAGAGGGAAAGAAAGTCACTGAGTAGTTGAGTAATTTGTCCAAGATTCCACAGCTAGTAATTGATGGATATAAACTTTCATAAAAGTTATAATAAATGATCTCTTAGTGCCTCTCTTGATTTGTCCCTGTTGATTTTGGAAGGTAAAGAATAAAAAAGAACACCTTGGGATTGAATGGAAGAGAGGTTTAATCTCCATACCACATGGTTTAAGTTTCACAAGAGGGATCAGGACAATATGAAGATAATGTGAGTTTTCTTTGTAATCTTACCCTCAGCTGGAGAGACTGCAGGGCAGTCGCACAGACTGTTCTCACTCGGAAACAGTGGGATTCACCTCTGGCAAGGAAAGCAAAGGACAGAAACATAAGCTGCCATCAATTGATTTCTTTTCAAACATTAGAGGGGAAAAAATAGGCAGATGATAGCTCAGCACTTAAGCTTTGCAGATTGGGATGGTGTTAATCAAATCTCTAGGCTAAAGTAGACAGAGTGAGATGAAACAAAAGAGGATAACCAGAGGTCATTGCATAACTGTGTGTCCTGACTGTTACAACTACTATGGTAACTCACTTATTTGTCCCCAAAGCTAATGAAACCAAAGGGAAGAAGATTACATAGAGTGAAAAGAGCCTCAGGCTGCAGAAATGGGAGACAAAGATTTCTTAGCCATCTAACAGATTCTAGGTACCATATGAATCAGCAGTGAAATGTGGGTATGATTTTTTTTAAGGGGGGGCATAACTGTGTTTGTGCCATTAGTAGTAAAGTACACAGAATAAAGAATGTCAAAGGTGACTACTTTTAGTTCATGATGGCTAGAGTCCATCTGGGTGTGGGTATCAGTTATGAAGAGAATAAAAGCTGGGGATAGCTAAAAACTGCTTGGGGCCATTAGCTTCAAAGAGGAGAGAGTATTATTACCAGAGAGGGGCTCTGGTTGGCAAAGCAGCCATTCCTGTGAGATGAGAAAAGTGTGCATCTTGGGCACAGGGAAATGCTACTTTCTAGAAAATAAAAATGGAAAACCCACGGTCATTCAGGGAAACAAAGACTGTGTATAATTAAATTCTCTAAGTGCATGTTGTTTTTACAGTCAAGTTGGTTTTTGTTGGCTACAGTTTTAAATTGTACTCTAACGTGATTCCTTTGTTTATCCTATCTCCCTACTTAGCTTTTCTTGATAATCTCTTTCAACAGCAGACATGTTTTATTGGTTTACTTATATATGATTTTTGGAGATTACACTCACAAGAGCATTCATTGTCCATTTTTCTCCTGTTATATTCCTAGTGCCTTTTAAAAAATTTATTTATTTATTTATTTATAAAATGGAAACACTGACAAGACCATAGGATAAGAGGGGTACAATTCCCACCGTCAGAGTTCTGTATCCCATCCCCTCCCCGATAGCTTCCCTATTCTTTACCCCTCTGGGAGTATGGTCCCGGGGTCATTATGGGGTGCAGAAGGTGGAAGGTCTGGCTTCTGTAATTGCTTCCTTGCTGAATATGGGCATTGACAAGTTGATCTATACTCCCAGCCTGTCTCTCTTGCCCTAGTGAGGCAGAGCTCTGGGGAAGTGGAGCTCCAGGACATATTGGTGGGATCATCTGCCCAGGGAAGTCTGGTTGAAATCATGTTGGCATCTGGAACCTGGTAGCTGAAAAAGAGTTAACATACAAGCCACACAAATTGTTGATTAATTGTGAACCCAAAAGCTGGAATATTGCAGATGAATATCTGGAGTCTCCGTTTTGGAGATAGCTAGTAAGTCTATTTTAGTTATATTCCAAAGTGCCCATGACTTTATTAGTTTTTCCTGAGCCTGACATCTGATATACAGGTGGACCCAAGCTATTGTCTGGGGAGATGATGTCATGGCTGGAAAAAGGGCTAGAAATCTGGATCAGGGAAGACAGTAGCTCCCAAATATGGGAAAGGGGTATAAATATTGTTGACTGTAAACCCCATCAATTTGATCTGGGGCCCATATTCAGCATAGGAGCCTATGTAACCTCTACATCCCTATAGGTCTGAGCTTGCATTCTGTGGTCATCAGGAGGAACATTCTGAGTTGAACCAATTTAGGACCCGTCTTCTTCAGGTGATAGACAGAGTATGTTACGAACCCTCCTTTGGAGGATGGAACATTCACTACCATTGTTGATCCACATTGAGGACAAAGTCCTATGGGGGATCAAAAGGGGTCTGTTATGTTGTTCCTGGTGGAGATGACCAGTGACAATCCTTCAGTCTATTTGAGGTCTAAACTCATCATGTCTGTATGGAGCCAGGTAGAGGCGCACCTGGTTAGGCACTAACATTATTCCTAGTTTCTATTACTGAGCCTGGTACAAATGGGTACTCAGTGGATATTGGCAGGTGAATGAATGGACTCATCAGTATCAGGAAAAGTGAAATAGATATGGTACATGAATCATTGCTAAAATGCTTGAAGACACAGATGACTGTGATGATGGAAATTGTGACTATCTTATGAGATGGTGACCAAGTTTATGGACCATTGATTTATTTTTTCAAAAATTTTATTTTATTTATTATGTATTATTTTATTTATTTATTATGTAGGAGAGTGAGATTCACATTTTAATAATGGGTCTTTTGGTCACTACCTGGCCACCCCATCATCTGGGGCTCTATTCAGGGAATCTTGGAGTTCCTAGAGAGTTGTGATGGTCCTAGACCTCTAAGGGATCCCTCTCTACACCATCACTGGTCATCTCCAATAGGAATAACATCATACATCCTCTTGTGTACCACTACAGGACTTTGCCCTCAATGTAGAATAACAGTGGTAGGAATTGCCCCACTCTATGAAGGGAGGCTGGATCCCCATACTCTGCCACTCATGGAAGACTGGTCCTGAAATGAGTGCAGCTTAAAATGTTACTAGTGGGAGCTGAGCGGTGGCAAGCACATATGGCGCGAACACAAGAACTGGCATAAGGATCCCAGTTCGAGCCCCCGGTTCCCCACCTGCAGGTGGTGAAGCAGGTCTGCAGGTGTCTATCTTTCTCTTCCCCCTCTGTCTTCCCCTCTCTCAATTTCTCTTTGTCCTATCCAACCAACAACAACAACAGCAATAACAACAATAATAACAACGGAGATAAACAACAAGGACAATAAAAAGGGGAAAAAAGTTTAAAAAAATGTTACTAGCTATGACCATGGAATGTGGGCTCAAACTGACAGGCAGGCAGAGGTTACACAGGCTCCTGTACTAAATATGAATAGACATGGGCCCTGGGTCAGACGGATAGGGTTTACAATTAATAGTATTTATGTACCTTTCCTATATTTGAGAGCTACTCTCTGCCCAGATCCAGCTTTCTAGTCCTATTCCCAACTCTGACACAATTCTCCCAGACAATATTTTCAGCCCACTTGTATGTTAGCTGTCGAACCCAGGCAAAAATTAGCAAAAGTCACGGGCCCATCAGAATATAGCTAAAATAGACTTCCTAGCTCCTTCCAACATGAAGACCCCAAATCTCATTTGCTATACTCTTACTTTTAGTTTCTGGGTTATTAAACAATTTGTTCTGCTTTATATCTTTATGCATTTCAGTCACTACATTGCAGAGGCTACCATGACGTCAAACTGACTTCCCTGGGCAGATGACCTCACAATGTGTCATAAAACCCTACCTACCCCACTGTGGAAAGGTAGAAACAGGCTGGGGGTATGGATTGACCTGGTAATGTCCGTGCCCAGTGGAGAAGCAATTACAGAAGCCAGACCTCCCTCCTTCGGCACCCTATAAAGATCTTTGGTCCATGCTCCCAGAGGGATAAAGAATTGGGACACTGCCAATGGAGGAGACGAATACAAAACTCTAGTGGTGGGAATTGTATGGAACTGTACCCTTCTTATCCCATAATCTCATTGATCATTATTAAGTCACTAATAAAATAAATAAAAATATGTGATTTCTAATATAAAAAATATTTCTAATTACGCAGGACTTAACAATCTGAGTGGAAAAGAAGATTTTCAAATTAATATGAACTTTTTTTTGTTTTTATAATCTTTTATTTGAGGATATATTAAAAAACTTTATTTGAAGAAGATTGTGTCAGAGACAATGTGTGCTGCTTTGCCATGTGTATGATCTGAGTTTGAGTCCTACCTCCTACTTCATTGAAGGAGGCTTTGGGCTGTGTCTTCTTTTGCCTTCTCTTTCTTTGGTTCTCTGTCTCCAAAACAAACAAACAAACAAACAAACAAACAAACAAACAAACAAACACCTTTATTCAGAAAGTAAAAATCCTTATAGTTATTATAACTAACATTATAATTGAAGGTTAAAGATAAACATTGGCAATTGGTATGGAAGGAGATGAGTCCCATGCTCTCTAAGGTGGTTCTTGCATTTTCCTAGCTTCTGGAGGTTGCCAATAATCTTTCGCACAACTAACTTGTAGATACATTCTAATTTCTTCTTTTTTTGTGGCACACATGGAATTCTCTGGTGTGTCTTCTATTTCTGTGTTCAAATTTCCCAAGTCTTATAAAGGTGTCTACTACTGATTGGATCAGAGCCCACCCCAAGCTAGCATGATCTCATCTTGTTTTTATTTTCCCAAGTGAGGTTGTAGGAGTTAGGATCTGAACACATATCTTTCATTGGATGGTATAATTATACTTTCTACAAGAACACATCAGAAACACAAACTTGGCTTAAGGCTTGAATAAACTAATTTCTTCTGGGAGATCAAACCTTACTATCTACTCTGACTTTTGGAAGCTGTGTGTGTGGCAACATCAGCATTCACTCCTATATCTTTTATGTGTTCAGATATTGCAACAGAGAATGCTCTCCTAAGCTTTAACCTTATAGGAAAAGCAGATAACTTGTGGGGAAATATATTCTTCCAAATTCCGACTTTGTAGGAAAAGTAAAACACAAATGATAAAAATAATTTACTTTGAAGTATCTGTTTGCATCTTTGTGTAGCTAAGATTCTCAAAAGGCAGGTTTCTCTATAGCGTGGTTCTAGTTAATCTTATGGTTGCTTCCTCTGGATGAGAAAATGACATGGTATTTCCTTTCCCTTGCTAATGATTGTTTTAGTTTCAACCACATTTAGACCAATGTGATTTATTTATTCAACAAATCCCTGCTGAATTTTTATTACATACCATTACTGCTCAAATGTTACTGTGTATGACATACTCAAAATTTAACTATTGCTATTTGCAGATTCTAATGTTCAAGAAAGATGCTTAAAAAATTAGGGAGAAAAAACTGAAATGTATTGAGAAAATGGAAGTATGCCGATAACTTTAAACTGGCAAACATAAGGCCCTTATAGAGTTTCTGAAGATCCTGAGGACATGGCAACAAATAAGAACATACTTGATTGGGGTTTATACAAAGAAAGTCTAGGGTCCTTCTCCTTTGGCTATGGATGAGGACATGTTGATGTTGCATTTCTAAGTATGAGGTCCCAGCTTTAAGATAAAGCTAGTGATTTGCTCTACAGAACCAGAAGTGAGGGTGACAGTTAGAGTCTTTGCTGATACTACTGAGTAATTTTAAGCTAATAAAACCTTATATTATAACATTAAGAATTCTGATAAGATAAATTTTGAAAATAAATATTGAGTTGAGCTGGGTTTGGTCTAGGTTGTGATTTCTTGCAAGCTAAAAACACATTTACGAAAGACCCATTTCTGTTGCCTTTCTCAAGTTCAGCATAGTATGAAAGGCACAGGAGAATAAAGAGCAGTGGTACTATTTTACAATGTTCTGTCTTTACTGTTGATTGTAAATAGAAACTTTAATTGTAGGGTGCGGGGCGTAGCACAGCAGGTTTGCGCACGTGGCTCAAAGCGCAAGGACTGACATAAAGATTCTGGTTCCAGTCCCTGGCTCCCCACCTGCAGGGGGGTCGCTTCACAAGCGGTGAAACAAGTCTGCAGGTGTCTATCTTTCTCTCCCCCTCTCTGACTTCCATTCTTCTCTCGATTTCTCTCTGGCCTATCCAACAACAGTGACAGCAATAACAACAATAATAACCACAGCAATGATAAGCAACAAGGGCAACAAAAGGGGAAAAACAGCCTCCAGGAGCAGTGGATTCATAGTGCAGGCACTGAACACCAACAATAACCCTAGAAGCAAAAAAAAAAAAAAAAGAAACTTAGTTTTTTTTAAGAAGGTACTTAATAAAAGAACATATCTGTGGACAGGGAAGCAAAGTGAGGAACTCTGCCTTCATCTCAATTGTCAAATGCTTAACTTACTTACTTTCTTTTTTTATATTATATTTATTTATTTATTTTCCTTTCTGTTGCCCTTGTTGCTTTCTTCTTCTTCTTCTTCTAGCGTTTGCCCTTCTTCCGTAGCCAGTCAACAGCGTCAGGTTGAGCCTGATGTCTGCTTGTTGCTGGCTTTGAAAGTGACTGGGATCCATGTGGATTCAGTTGGCTAGGAAGGATCGTCAGTTTCCCCAATAAATGGGTACTCATGGGATGCACCACGAGAAGGTCGATCCAATGCATCCCCCTTGTTGCTTTTCATTGTTGTAGTAGTTATTATTGTTATTAATATCGTCATTGTTAGATAGAACAGAGAGAAATGGAGAGAGGAGGGGAAGACAGAGAGGGAGAAAGATAGACACCTGCAGACTTGCTTCACCACCTGTGAAGGGACCCCCCCCCCCCCCCCGCAGGTGGGGAGCTGGGGGCTCAAACCAGTTAACTTACTTTCATTTGAGCTTTTGTTTTTCCCTACAAACCATACAGTTTGGCCCATCCCCGCCCCCACAGATCTCAAGAACATTATGTGTTGTGGTGTGATCATGAGGGAATAGAAGGAGGTGGCTATATGGCAAACATGGCTTGCTCATATTAACTGAAGGTTGACATACAAGAGGAAACCCCACACCACGGAAGTTGGAAATGCAGAAATTCGTGCTCATCACAAGAAGTTGATGTCACACTGCTGTGGGCACCCATGAGGGAGTAGAGTTTCATGGAGAAGCAGTGGGTGTGTGGAAGTAACATAAATAGAGGTGAAACAAATCCCTTTCCCCATTTATGCTTGAATAGTCACCTTTGAAGATTAGAGAATTATTGGCATTTACATTATATTTACCAAGATTTGAGAAAAGTAATTATATTTCCTACACGTTAACTTATTAAAATAAGAATGGTTCCAGTGATTTACATTTATTGTCTCCTGTTTTCTGGGTACTTTTCAGGATTTATTTCCAGCAATTTAATTAGATTGCATGAGAATACATATTGTTTTGTGACAGGTAAGGCATGCAGCAAATGGAAGCTATGTACTTGTGTGAACAAGGATTTAGTTCTTTTTGGAATTTATACCTTGACAAATTGACTACTTGCTTTTTTTCCAGCTATATTTATCATCTTTACAAACTACCTGAGGGGTCGATCAGTGAAGTGGCTCAACATAAAGCATACCTTGTATGCACGAGGTCCTCATTATCTCGGAGGCTCCAAAGTTCCAGGCTTAATCCCCGGCACCACCATAAGCCAGAGCTGAGCAGTGATTTGGTAAAAAAGAAAAACAAACAAAGAAAAATAGGATTCAAAGGACATGTGTAGATCACCAGCGACTAAGTTAGATGCTAGTTTAAATAACTTAATTTACAGAAAATAAAAAAAGTTAGGACCCCAAAAAGAGAAACTGAGCAGTTGTTTTTTTAAAAAAATTTTATTTATAAAAAGGAAATACTGACAAAAACCATAGGATAAGAGGGATACAATTCCACACAATTCCCACCATCAGAACTCCGTATCCCACCCCCTCCCCTGACAGCTTCCTTATTCTTCTCTGGGAATATGGATCCAAGGTTATTATGGGGTGCAGAAGGTAGAAGGTCTGGCTTTTGTAATTGCTTCCCTGCTGAACATGGGCGTTGGCAGGTCAATCCATACTGAAATTACTGAAATCTCTTGGTCACACTCAATACTTTTTTCCCTACTTTCTCCTAGATTGAGTAATTCTTATGATTTCTAATTCTGATTTCATTTATCTTGTTGTCTGATTGACTATAACTATTGTGTTATGTTTCAGGTACTATGGTATACATTTTTATTTTATAATTGTCTATGTTCAAGTAATATACTACCACTTTACATGTAGTATCAGAACTTTACTTATAAATTTTCTTTCTAGCTTTATGTTATAAGGGTCAGAGTATCTCATGCTGGATTTGGACGTGAACTGGTAGGAGCTCACCTGGTTTTCTGCCTGCCCGTATTCCCTGGAGCCAACAGAGAGGGAATGAATTATTTCCCTAAAGAGAGGAAGTAGGAAAAGGAGAAATGCCATGATACATTATTTTTTCCCAGTAATATGCCAGAGTAGTCAGAAATACCTTTAGTCATGTTGGGAAGTTTACCTCTTGAATTTATTTAATTTATAGTTATTTTAAAAGTTCTTTTTTATTTTTTATTTTATTTATAAAAAAGGAAACACTGACAAAACTATAGGATAAGAGGGGTACAACTCCACACATTTCCCACTACCAGAACTCCATATCACATCCCCTCCCTTGATAGCTTTCCTGTTCTTTAGCCCTCTGGAAATATGGATCCAAGGTAATTGTGGGATGCAGAAGGTGGAAGGTCTGGCTTCTGTAATTGCTTCCCCACTGAACATGGGCATTGACAGGTTGATCCATACTCTCAGCCTGCCTCTCTCTTTCCCCAGTGGGGCAGGGGAAAATCAGGGGAAATCAGAACTCCAGGGAAGTCTGGTTGGCATCATGCTAGCATCTGGAACCTGGTGGCTGAAAAGAGAGTTAACATATAAAGCCAAACAAATTGTTGAATAATCATGAACCTAAAGCTGTAATAGTGCAGATGAAGAGTTGGGGGGGGGTCTCCATTTTGTAGACAGTTAGTAGGCATAGGCATATTTTAGTTATATTCCAAAGGGCCTGTGGCTATACTAGTTTTTTTTTTTTTCCCCCTTGAGCCTGAAAGCTGAAATGCAGGTGGATCCAAGTTATAGTCTGGGGAGATGATGTACTTCTTAAAGACAGGGTGCTCTATGTTCATAGCTGCAATATTTAAAATAGTCAAAGATTAGATAGAAGCAGCCTAAATGCCCACTGATAGATGACTGGCTAAAGAAGTTATCGGTTATATATTTCATGGAATACTACTCTGTAGTAAAAGGATGGTATTGTGTCTTTTGGAACAAAATGGATGGAACTGGAGGTGATTATGCTTACTGAAGTAAGTAAAGAGATGAAAGACAAATACCAAAGTAGTTTCACTCATACATGTAACCAGAGAACTAGTATACATGCAAAGAACCCAGAAAAAAAGAAAACAAAAAGACCAACCAACCAACCAACCAACCAACCAAACAAACAAACAAACAAAAAACCAAACAAAACAGAAGCAAGCAAACTGTATGACTTGTGCAAATTATGGAGGTAGGAGGGTGAGGACACAGAATTTTAATGTTGTGTGTGGTGTGGAACTGTACACTCTGATTTTACAAGATTCTTTTTTTTTTTTTTCTTTTTTTTTTTTTATTTAAGAAAGGATTAATTAACAAAACCATAGGGTAGGAGGGGTACAACTCCACACAATTCCCACCGCCCAATCTCCATATCCCACCCCCTCCCCCGATAGCTTTCCCATTCTCTATCCCTCTGGGAGCATGGACCCAGGGTCATTGTGGGTTGCAGAAGGTAGAAGGTCTGGCTTCTGTAATTGCTTCCTCGCTGAACATGGGCGTTGACTGGTCGGTCCATACTCCCAGTCTGCCTCTCTCTTTCCCTAGTAGGATGGGTCTCTGGGGAAGCTGAGCTCCAGGACACATTGGTGCTGTCTTCAATCCAGGGAAGTCTGGCCGGCATCCTGATGACACCTGGAACCTGGTGACTGAAAAGAGAGTTAACATACAAAGCCAAACAAATTGTTGAGCAATCATGGACCCAAAGCTTGGAAAAGTGGAGAGGAAGTATTAGGGAGGTACTCACTGCAAACTCTAGTATACTTCTGCTTTCTTACTTTGGTGCCATACTCCAAACTCAGACAATTTCTGCTTTGCGTTTCTACTTCTTTTTTTTTTTTTTTTTTTTTTTACATGCATAACATTCCCCAGATTCCCATTTAGCAATACAACCCCCACTATTTCATTCATCATTTTTCATGGACCTGTATTCTGATTTTACAAGATTCTAAACCACTATTAACCACAAATAGAAACAAAAAATAGAGGAAGGCATGAAATGCAAATAAGTAAATAAATAGGAAAAATAAGGACAGTACATTTAATGAAAGCTTAACTTTTATTTTAGTATTTGTATGGTAAGTATAAGATAGGTTTGGGATATGTAATTACTTGGCTGTGTTTAACAGTAATCTTCAACATGACCTACAGCTCTGTTATTTTTAACACTCTGAGTAATCGTGTATCCCTTTCATAGAGTCTAGTATTCACTTCCACACCCATCCAAATTAACCTTGATACATAGTTGACATAGTCTTCAACAGATTCTATATATAATTTTAACTATTATTTTTTAAAAAAATATTTAATATAATTAACTGTTTAACTGTGAACTCAGGATGATCTGATTTCTAGCCTCTGCAATCATTTCTTTTAATCATTCTGGGTCACAGACACCCTCACCCCAGAAAATATCCTGTGCTCATCTTTTGGACCTGAAAATTCAATTCTAACCTCAAAAATGAGTGAAAATTGTGATTCTCATGTGCACACATCACTGAGATGAATTTTCAAGGGGTTCCTAGGTTGTCCGTGCCTTCATGCTGTAAGTTCATAAATGGGATTTCTGCTCTTTTTCAGAGATATAGACCAATTTGTACCCCAGTTCTGATGTTTAAGCCTCTTCTTTTAACAGTAGATCCAGTACTGATGTTTTTCAAGGATTTAAACATTATTTCTTTCTGGCAGAGGGAACAGGCCATTTTATTTACAGACAATCCATTCCAGGGTGAATCATGTGCTTACACCTAGATTTCTCTGACATTTATCCTGGGACTCCTCAGCTTAAAACTCTTTGTTGGATACAATGGTAGCTAAAGGCCTTTCTATTACTTTTTTTTTTTTTTTTTTACATTCTACATGATACATAAAGCATTTTTTTTCAAAGAATTTGAAGTGTGGCTTAGATATTGCATATTGCTTTAGTAAGGAAACTTGTGTAGCTGGTGCTCAGTACCACATATTCTATTTGCTGTTTGGCATATATGTTCTTTCAGCATCTCTTAGAAGGGCAAAAATGGAGATGTGGACAGATTCTTTCTCCTTCTTTTACTATTCTGAGACCCTTTAGAGATAGTGACCTTCTACAGAGGTGTCACCAGGTTGGGAAGAGAGACAGATGAATAATGAAAAAAGGGTATTTTGAAAAAGGCTGTGCAATGCCACTTGTAGGTATTTAGCCAGTGGACACTCAAACACTAAGTTGAAGGGCTATATGCACCCTTTTGTTCGTAGCTACATTATTCATAATAACCAAATATAGGAAGCAGCCTAAATGCCTATTGACAGATGAATGGATAAAGGAGTTGTGGGATATATACTCCTAGTAATACTACTCTGTAATTAAAAAAGATCATATTGTGCCCTTTAGGACAAAATGGATGGAACTGGAGTTCCAACAAGCAAAGCAAAGCAAAGCAAAGCAAAGCAAAGCAAAGCAAAGCAAAGCAAAGCAAAGCAAAGCAAAGCAAAGCAAAGCAAAGCAAAGCAAAGCAAAGCAAAAAAAAAAAAAAATCAACAAGACAAAACAAAACAAAAGCCAAACTGTTTCCAAGATTTTGAGAGAACTATAATGGTTATTTATGTGAAGTGGGAGGGTGAGGGCATAAAACTTTGCTGGTAGGTGTGGTTTGGAACTATGGACTGTAATCTTAGAACCTTATATAACTCAACTATTAATCAGAAATTTAAAAAAGAAATGAAAAAAGCTGTGAAGGCAGGATAGGAGAACATGGGTCAAATTGTTATATTAAAAATCTGTATGAGATAAGAAATTAGATTTTCTTCCTTTTTCTTTTTTGATCAAAGAGCCCAGTTTGAACTGTTCAGCTGGCTTCTAGAGCCTCCCACACTGCTGCTGCTTCTAATTCTGCTGCTGTTTGGTAGAAAATCTGTCCTGTTGTACCCCTCTAGGAAAAGATCATTGCTTGCTCTCAGTATCCATTGTGCACCACCCAAATAGTTCTATTGCTGTTTCAAGATCAGTACGAGTCTTGTGTTCAAAGGAGATTTTCTCACTATCTATATTCAAGCTGTCACCATCCATCTGTCATTACAGACTACAGGATGCTAGACTGAAGGCACAGAGCCATCAATATTGGATTCATCAGACCTGTATTTGAATGCAAGCCTTCCAATTTAAGATTTGGTATTCATAAGCAGGCTATCAAACCAATCTAAACATTAATTTCTACTTAATTTCTCCAATTTACAGTTTTTAGAAAAATATTTATTTTCCATTTTGTTGCCCTTGTTGTTTTGTTGTTGTAGTTGTTATTGTTGTTGTTATTGATGTTGGCATTGTTGGGTAGGACAGAGAGAAATGGAGAGAGGAGGGAAAGATAGAGAAGGGGAGAGAAAGACACCTGCAGACCTGCTTCACTGCCTGTGAAGTGACTCCCCTGCAGGTGGGGAGCCAGGGGCTCTAACCGGGATCCTTACACCAGTCTTTATGCTTTGTGCCACCTGCTGGGCTACCACATGACTCCCTGCAATTTACAGTTTCAATGAGCATTCAATGAAAGTGTGTGTGTGTGTGTGTGCGTGTGCGTGCACGTGTGTGTGATATACACCTAGTAGAGGGCCTGGGAAGGTAGTGTAATGGTTATGCAAAAAGACTTTCATACCTGAAGTTCCAAGGTCTCAGGTTCAGTTCCCAAAACCACCATAAGCCAGAGCTGACCAGTGCTCTATTAAAAAAAAAAATCTATCAGAGTAAATGACACATTGCAAATTCCCTTGTAAACTAGTTATAATTGTTGCTGTTGTTATATCCCTGAACATATAATGACAAAAACAAAAGGATGTTAATATCCTTTATAGTCATTACTTGTCAGATACCCTTGTGATGCCTTGATGTAGGATCCAGTGGTTATACAATGAGACACTCATGCCTTAGGTTCCAATCCCCTGCACCATTGTAAGCCAGAGCTGAGTAGTGCTCTGGTAAAAAACAAACAAACAAACAAACAAACAAACAAACATGATTTGCTCAGAACAATGTCTTTTTGGTGTTCAAGGTGCCATGTTTGGGCAAGTGAGTCACAACATTGGAAGTTTTCTCCATAACTAGTAAAGAAACATCATACCAGAGTCTGACTATGACTTGCTGAACCATCACTCTTGTTGGAAATATTCCAAAAGCACTGGAATATTTATGGTCCAATAAGATACCAATAACATCTTTAGCATGAGTTTCACATTTTTCAGAACAGTTCAACGTAACAGTTACAGAGAACAGCAAACCAACTTAGTCCAGGAAGCAATTTGTATGCCAGAGCATTGTTTCAAATATTCAGTTTTCATGGGCTGAGAATTTAATATGTACTATCCTGGGTATTGACCATACAAAAGTGAATTAAACTGTCATAATGCCCACTTTTCATGGAGCTCACCATTGGGAGGGTATGGGTAATAGAGGTTTGTAGGTTAATAAGTAGGTAAACAAATTTGTAGATATAGTTATAAAATTAGAACATCTAATCAGAGAAAACAGATAGCTGTCATAAAGGGCAATGAGACAGGGCTTAGAAAAACCACATTTTATTTAGTAATATTTAAGAGATAATATGAAATATGAGGAAATAGTTGCTGGGCTAGCTTCACGGGTGGGAGACAGATGACCAGAGACTCATGGCTGGGTGGTACTCATTTCAGTCTTTATTCATGCGGAATGCAGCACAATCTAAGCCATCTAAACTAACTATAATCACAATCCTTTCCTTATATATATACTTGCCATGTAGGGTATAAACAGGATGTGATGTAGAGAGGGTGGAGCGAAAAGAGATTGGTGAAATACAGGGTGTGACAAGGAGAGGGGGTGGAGCAAAAAGACATCGTGAACCAGTGGGGATTAAACCAATGCCTTAGAGGCAGGGAGGTGCTTAGTTAACAGTGGTTTATGTAAATAGAATACAGTGTTAATTGGGGGGGGGGGATTAAACCAATGAAACAGAAGGGGTCTTAGAAGCATACCAAGAAATAGTCATGAAAAAACATTCCATAAAATGAAAGAAAATAAAACAATAAAGGTACTAAAGTAGTAATGATTTCAAATAGTCTAAGGAATTAAAGAAGTAAATTTTGTTAGAATGTAGTGTGGAAGAGGGAAAGTGAATAAACTTAGGTGAAAGGTACAAATGGGGAAAAAAAACACACTTAGCTTGTCTGGCTGTAATACTGAGTCTGAATATTAACAAAAAGAACTAAAGAGTGTATAAGAGAAAAAAAAAGGGAAATTATCTTCTCTCAATCTCATTCTTTTCTCTTTCCCTTTACTATTTGCTTAATGAATGATTACTATGTAAATCATCATTCTAGTCACTGGAGATTTGGAATTAAACTAAAGAGGTAGAAACTGAGCTCTGGTATTGCTGATATTCTATTCAGTAGGATACCATTAAAATTCACCATAGGGGGATGGTGGCCTGATAAAACAGTGGCAGTGCTAATGGAAAGAATGTGAATACATTCCTCTTCTTACCCTCTACCACACTATGTGTCAGCTTGCAGTACTGATAGTTCATCTAACTAATATCTCTGTTTTAACTTCCCTTCCTGACCTCTCCCTTACCCAGCTGCCATCTGATTCCATGTCTCATTTTCAGAAAAAGATGGTGATGAGAAAGTCAAGAGAAAGAAACTGAAAGTACAAATCAATATATGAATTGGAACATGAATCAAATGGAAATAAAGTAATGTTTGGACAGAATGAATGAATGACAGCATCAATGCACTAAAACAAGAAATGTCTCAGAAAAAGGGTGCATTAACCCAGTTCATTTGGAGATTTACACGTAGGATTTCTATGAACCCAAGTTCCTATTAGTGCTTTCATTCTGACACTTGTGGTGGGCTGAATAATGGCACCTTAACCTTGGCTTTAAAGAAAATGACATAGATTATAAGGAGCCTTTATAACTTAATATGTAAGTACTAGACGGACAGAGTTTTCCCATGAGTTTCCTCTGTTTTAGCCACTGGATTGAGATGTAAACTAAGTGTGAAATGCTCATTTGTTTTTGACACCTTAGTACAAGAACATTCAATATTGCATTAAATATTTTACATTGGTTATATGTTGAAATGATATTTTTAATACTGGAGCAAATTAAATTATCAAAATTAACTTTGCCTAGTCC
Organism: Erinaceus europaeus; assembly: GCF_950295315.1. NCBI lineage: Eukaryota > Metazoa > Chordata > Mammalia > Eulipotyphla > Erinaceidae > Erinaceus > Erinaceus europaeus. The sequence continues at coordinate 72,111,073 of NC_080163.1, forward strand.
CATTTACCTTTTATAAATATGACTACTAATTTTTTATTTCATTATTATATATTTAAAATATTTTTTATTTATTAATACTTAGTTACAAGATTGTAAGATTACAATGTATCCAAACCATACCAACCACTAAATTTTCAAATCCCCACCCTCCCACCTCCCAAAGATAACCACCATTGTTCTCATAAGTCTTACAGTTTGCTTGCTTCTCTTTTGTTTAGATTTTTTGTTTTTTGGCAAGTTCATGTAAATCAGAGCTCTAGATTCTACATATTCTACATCTAATAATTAACTTTCATCTCTGTTCACTTGGGTAAGCATAATCACCTCCAATTCCATCCATTTTTGTCCCAAAGAATACAATATCATCTTCTTTGATCACAGAGCAATATTCCATGAAATATATATCCCAATGATTCTATAGCCAATTATCTCTGGGTGGGCATTTAGGCTGCTTCCACTTTGGTTATTGTGAATAATGCAGCTATGAACAAACGGGTGCACATGTCTTTTCTAAGTAGTGTTTGAATGTCTAGTGGATAAATACCCAAGAGTGATATTGCTGGATCATGAAGTACTTCCATTTTTATTTGTTCACTGACTCTCCATAAGTCTTCCAAAGAGGCTGTACCATTTTGCAGTCATACCAGCAATGAAGTAGAGTCAGTCCTCTTTTTTTCCACAATCTCTCCAACACCTGTCATTTCCTGGTTTGCTGATATAAGCCATTCTCTCTGGTGTGAGGTGGTATCTCAGTGTAGTTTTAATTTGAATTTCTCTAATGATCATGTAGTGGAACATTTCTTCATGTGTCTGCAGGTCATGTGTATCTCTTCTTTAGAAAACTGCATGTTTAGTTTTTTGGTTCATTTTTTTATTGGGTTATTTTTGCTTCTTTTGCAGATATGTAGCAATTCTGTATAGATGTTTGATTATTAGTCACTTTTCTTATGTGTAATATGCAAATGTATTTTCCCATTTACTCAGTTGCCTGGTTATCCTTGTGTAGTTTGCTTCTGATGTGTAGAGGCTTTTTGTTTACTCTTGTTTTCATTTCTCATGCCCAGGGCAGGGGATGAGTCTCTGAATACATCTTTGATGTGAAGGTCTGACAAAGTTTCACCAGCATTTTTTTTTCTAGAAATTTTAGAGTTTCTGGTCTAATATCTATGTCTTTGATCCATTTTGATTTGACCTTGGTGTCTGGTGTTAGGTTGTGGTCTAGTTTCACTTTTGTACATGTGACTGTCTAATTTTCCCAGCATCGTCTGTTGAGAATCTGTTTGCATAACCAGTATGCTACGTCCTTCACCCTGTTATGATTAGTATTGCTTTGTAATATAAATTGAAGTTGGGAAGTGTGATACCTCTATATTTTTCCTTTTTCTCAAAAGTGCTTTTGCAATTCATGGCCTTTTATGGTTCACACAAATTTTTGGACAAGTTGTTCAATTTGCCTAAAAAATGCATTTGGAATTTTGATCAGGATTACATTGAAATTATAGATGCTGTTGGTAGAACAACCATTTAAATAATTTATTCTTCCAATACAAGGAATGTTCTTTTGCTTCTGTGTGCCCTCTATTTCTTTTAACATGTCCTATAATTTTTGTTGTAAAACTCCTTTGTGAGATTTACCTCAAGGTATTTTACCTCTTTGGATTCAATTGTACATGGAATTGAATCTTTCATTTCCCTTTCCTCGAACTCCTTGTTTATATGCAGAAATGCCACAGATTTATGTGTATTGATTTTGTATCCTGCTACTCTACCAAATTTATTAATTATTTCTAGTAGTTTCTTTGGTGGAGTCTTTGGGATCTACTAGGTGTATCATATCATCAACAAATAGTGATAGTTTGATTTCTTTTTTTCAATCTGTATACTTTTGATATCTCTTGTCTGATTGTTGTGGTGAGGACCTTGAGAAGTATGTTGAATAACAGTGGAAATAGTGGACATTCTTTTCTGGTTACCAATTTTAGGAGGAAAAGTTTCAGCTTTTCCTATTGAGAATAATATTAGCTGTGGGTTTGTCAGAAATGGTCTTTATTATGTTGAGGAATAGTTCTTTTATTCCCAATTTCTTAAGGGCCTTTAACATAAATGGGTGTTGGATCTTGTCAAATGCCTTTTAGGAATCAACTGGTATGACCAAATGATTTTTATCTTTCTTTTTGTTCATATGATGAATTATGTTGATCAACTTGCCGATACTGAACCATCCCTATTTTCCAGGAGTGATTGTACTTGATCTTGGTGAATTACTATGTTTACATGTTGCGGATTATAGGGCCTCACAAAGGGGTCCATTATCTGGTTCCTGATGAAGATGACCAGTGACAGTGACGAGAAGGATCTCTTAGAGGTCTAGATCTATTATGTCTGTGTGGGAACCCCAGGGATCCCTGGCTGGGGCCCCAGGTAATGGTGTGGCCTGGTTGTGACTAGAGAGTCATCATTAAAGTATTTGGTATGTTTCTAGGGGCCTACAAATATGGTAGTTTTGCTTGAATTTGATAGCTAACATGAAGTTGGATCAAAATTGTCTGAACGATAAAGTACCTAATGAAATATTTTTTACTAACACCTAGACAACCTCATCACCTAATTCCTATTTCACTTTCCTCAATCACTCCAAAGCTAACCTTATCAGACAAAGTAAAGATTACAAAAGCTGGATAAGGGCAAGAGACTGGCATACTTTAATGATGACTTTTTAGTCAATACCAGGCCACCCTATCACCTGGGGCCCTATTCAGAGAGTCCTGGGATTCCCACACAGACATGATGGACCTGCACCTCTAACAGATCCCTCTTGCCACTGTCAATGGTCATATCCATCAGGAACAACATAACAGACCTCTTTGTGGGTCCCTACAGGACCTTGCCTTCAATGTGGATCATTAATGGTAGAGAATTTACAGTTTTAATGAGCATTCAATGAAAGTGTATGTGACCACATTCTGTGGTCACAACTAGGAACATTCCAGGATGCACTAATTTCAGGACCCATCTTCCTTGGGTAGTAGGTAGAGTATGTTGCCCAAACTCCCTTCGGAGAATGAAACATTCTCTACCATTGGATACTCTCCAATCCAGAATTAATTTAATATATGGAATTGCCTATCACACTGCCTTATTAATCACTTGTCTTCCCAATGTTTAGATATATTTGGAGCACCATAGATCACTGGTTAAACTGCTATAGGCGTTGTTATATGAACCATATAGTGATATAATAGAAAAGAGTTTTTGGTCACTAAGGTCATTTACCTATATTTATTAATTGCCAAATATTGTCCTCTATATGAAAGATACTGTTCACATTAGGAATTCATCAGTGACAAAAATGACAAAGATCTGTGTTCTCATGGAGCTTATAGTTAAGAGAGGTAGACAATAAGTACCAGGTAATTACAACTAAAAAGCATAAGTGAGGCATAAAATTTATTAATACATGCTATACCTATAAAGAAAACATGTAAAGGGATTGAAAATATTGTTGGAGTGTGAAAGTAACTTGCAGTTTTGCATAGTATAATTAAGGTTGGCCTCAACAAAAAGGTAGGATTTATGTAAAACAGTATAAAGAGGAAAGGGTGTTACTGAAGAAGGAGCTGGGGGAAGAACATTCAAGTACCTGGAATAGCAAGGAGGAAAAAGATAAGAGGGCTCTGAAATCTAGCTCCATCAGGATCCACAGAGGGAGAGGAGGAAAATGAGAGGGACACTGGATATATTAATGGTGTCGTGAGTAGCTTGGAGGGGAAGAGAGGACTGAACCTGGAAGAAAAAGGGGGAATTATGTACAAACGTAGACAGTTGTAGAGATGACAATTAATCCATGTCTTCAACTTTAGGAGAACTTCAGTGGCTTACAGTGAGGAGACTGGAGATTCAGAACTCTGGTGGTAGGAATGGTGTGGAATTATACTCCTGTTGACCTGTAATTTTGTAAATCAATATTAAATAACTAATAAAAAAAAGGTCTTTTGTCCATACTCCCATAGAGATAAAGAACAGGGAAACTTATAAAGAAAGGGATGAGATATGGAACTCTGGTGTTGGAAACTGTATGGAATGTACTCTTTTTATCCCACAATATTGTCAATCATTATTAAATCTCTAATAAAAATGAGATGAAATAGGCCATCTACTTGTTTAGCTATGTCAAGTTCAGGTGGAATTGATGGCAAGGGAGAGGCAAAAAGCTTTTATTTTTTTCTCTGACTTTTTTCTTCTTTTTCTCCATTTTCTTCTTTTTAGATGAATAAATAGACGTTAGATAGACAGACAGACAGACAGACAGACAGACAGATAGATAGGAGTAGAGAGGTATCAAGAAAGAGATCACAACACTGAAGCTTTCTTCAACACTGAACCTGGGTTGCATATGTAGTAAAATAGTACACTATCCTTGGGGAGTCGGGCGGTAGCACAGCGGGTTAAGCGAAGGTGGCGCAAAGTGCGAGGACCGGCATAAGGATCCTGGATTGAGCCCCTGGCTCCCCACCTGCAGGGGAGTTGCTTCACAGGCGGTGAAGCAGGTCTGCAGGTGTCTGTCTTTCCCTCCCCCTCTCTGTCTTCCCCTCCTCTGTCCATTTCTCTCTGTCCTATCCAACAACGACATCAATAATAACAACAATAACTACAACAATAAAACAACAAGGGCAACAAAAGGGAATGAATAAATATAAAAAAAATAGTACACTATCCAAGTGAAGTATTTTACTGCCCTAGAGATAGCTCTTCTTTTTTCTTTCCTTTCCTTTTCTTTTCTATTCTTTTCTTTTCCTTCCCTTTCTTTTCTTTCCTCCTCTATTCCTTTTCTTTCCTTTTTTCCCTTAAAAAGGGTTTTGGTTTTGGGGCTGTTGTGGCACGTGAAAGGATTCACAGCGGGGAGCTGGGAACTGGCTTAAGCAATACAAGGTTTATTAGGGTGAAACAGGTAAAAGGCAAAATAAGCACTTATCAACAAGGGTTAAGAATATACTAGGCCCATAAAGTCTGAGTATAGTTATCAAAAGTTTAGTCCCATAAGATAAACAATTATCAGCTGAGGTATAGATTGCTCATGGCTGTAGGGGGGGGTCTTAAAAGTTTACCATCTAGCAGAGTCACACGTGTTCAGTTCAGAAGTAGCCATGGCAGATGGATGCCTGGAGCACCTCCATTGAGATGCTTCTGACCAGGAGATGAAGCAGCAGCCAAGGAGAGAGAGTTACTTCTGGCTGGCTGTACTTTTTAGTCTATCCAGCTCACCCACAATGCTTTGTATGCCAGCACAGACTGGATCCACCCACAGTCCACCATGTGCCTGTGCAATCACTGCATACTCTGGCACCAAGTCTGACTTCAGCACTGTGTCAGGACTTCCATCCATGGTGCTGGTATACTGCGTCACCACACCGTCCTTTTCTTTTCATTCCTCCTCTATTCCTTTTCTTTCCCTTTTTTCCCTTTCTTTTCATTCATTTGCTTTGCTTTGCTTTTCTTCCTTTCTCCTACTCTCTCCTTTCTTTGTTGATAAATCATGTTTTCTAAAATTGTAATTAGTCCTGGTTTATAAGACTGTAAGATTAAAGGGTATATAGGTCCACACCCCACCCATCGCCAAAATTATGTGTCCTACCCTCCTAAAAATAACCACCACAATCTAGAGATAGATAGCTTTTCAAAAGATGAGCCAGAGTTGATCACTAATGATTAATTTGGGTAGATAACTAATCTCTTTTATTGCACTTCTAGTAAATGCATAGAGAGAGAGAGAGAGAGAGAGAGAGAGAGAGGGATCAGTAGAGAGGAAGAGAATGGCACATGGCTATTCCAGAATTTGGAGCTCTGAAATGACGTTATTTTGCAGAATTTAGCATCCTATCTTTAACCAGGCGGAATGTAGAAATAAATGAACAAAAATTCCCTAACCGAAAACAGTGTGAAATAAAACAGCTCTTGAAATGTTCTGCCTGAAGGTCTGTCATATTAAAGTTTATTTCAAAGTTTGGACTCTATTACCTGTATTACTCTATTACATAAGAGAGGGGAAAATTAAACAGAAAAGAAATCAGGGTGAAAAATGATGATGACAGCATGATGAGAATAGGTTGTTTGCCAGCTGTCTATTTCTCTTAGCAGAAAATATGAACTCCATTATGATTTCCAGAGGGCTTGACTATGACTATGATTATTAGAGATAAAGTAATATCAGAGGACTGAATGTTATCAGAAAAGCCCACTCCAGTTATGCCTAGAGGAAATAGGAGAGATGCTTAAGTTCCATTTACCTTTGAGACTTAGTGAAATGAAATTTATGGACCCTTGAAATATAAAGATTGTGGTATATTTCTGGAACAGGATGTATCATTACATATTTCACACACCCCCTTTTTTAGATTTCTAAAACTCTTTTGTTAAAGTGAATGGAAATGGGAGCCATGGGTATCAACTTCTTTATTCTTTTTGCCCCTGCACCTGTAATCTTGACCTTAAACCAAGAACTGTGGAGGACAATATTCTGTACTATAAGCCACTTCACTCAGATCTGACAACCTGACTTTCAATATGTGGAGGGGCTGGAAGTACATTCTTCTCTGTGGTCCTTAGGGAAGTACTAACATTTTCTTCTCCAGAGAAAAATACAAGTCAATGTCTATAAGGGTGAGATATCATCTTTATTGCCTATCTATTTTACATCAAAACCATAGAGACTGTCAGCTAATCAACAGCACAGTATATCTACTAGTTAGGAATGTGTTAATATCCTCCAATTTGAACTGTTCATCACAATGTGAATTTCAAAGATTAAAGCAACAACAAACCACTACCACACAAACAAATAAACAATGGAAAAACTAGAAAGATATTTTTTTGAATTTTTAAAAAATTTCTTTATTTATTGGATAGAGCTAGTCAGAATCAAAAGGGAAGAGGGAGGGAGAGAGGGAGAGAGACAGAGAGACAACACCTGCAGCCCTGTTCCAGCACTCATGAAGCATCCCTCCTGCAGGTGGGGATCAGGGGCTCAAACCTGGGTCTTTATTCATTGTAACATGTGTACCCAACCAGGTACACCACCAGCCAGCCCCAGATATTTCACTCTCTAGCATTCATAATACTAGTTGGGATTAAGAACTCAAGTCAGAGAGAAAGAAATATTGGGAGAGGTGCACCGGTTATGGGCTTCGGGTTCACTCTGGGTCCCCACCCACCCCGGCCAGCTGAAAAGAGAGTCAGAGCAGGCCCCCTGGGGGTCCCAGGGTAGCTCAGCATGTTGAGGATGAAGTGCTAAGGGAGACAGTCAGCCCTAAGAAAGCCTCAGTGGGACAATTCATTTATTGAAAGAAAAATAAGGTAACTATAGGTCACAACTGGGGGGGGGGAGGTTTGGGGTATCCATTAACCCAAACACAGAGAAACTCAATGCATAGTTATATTTTGACCAACAGACTGTTTGACTGCTTTACAATGTTCATTTGTCTGGAGGTAAATTGCAAGCACTTTAGGGTAACAGGGGAGAGGAAAAGTGAGACAGCTGAGCAATCAGGATGTTTGCTGGTGGCTTTAAGGTAAACACAGTAATCCATGGCTTTAAATTAAAGAAGGAAGTGGGGGAGGTGGCATGTGTAGAAAGGTGCCCATGTTTGGGGGTCCAGCCATCATAATTTCCAGAGAATGGGGGAACCTGCCATTGTCTCAACCTGAAAGAAGAGTTGGGGGTCAACTTGCTCAGACCTCATGGAAACAATGGCCTGGACTTTCCAGGACACATTCTCTAGCATGATATTATGCTCATGAAAGGGTTTGAATCCCCACTCCCCACCTGTGCTGGGAAGCTTCATGAACAGTGAAGCAGGTCTGCAGTTGTCTATCTATCTATCTTTCTCTCTCTCTCTTTATCTATCCCCTCCCCCACAATTTCTCTCTGTACTATCGAATAAAATAAAAAAATGACTACCAGAAACAGTGGATTTGTAGTGCTGGCACTGAGCTCCAGTGATAACACTGGAGGTAGAAAGAAAGAGAGAGAGAGAGAGAGAGAGAGACCTAGTTGGACCAGAGCACTGCTCAGCTCTGGCTTATGGTGGTGCTGGGGATTGAACCTGGGACCTTGGAGCCTTGGGCATGACAGTCTTTTGCATAATCATTATGTTATCTTTCCATCCCTATCTTTCATTTTAACCTGTATTTCTTGAGTGTCCTAAGCACAGAGTACAATTTTCTTCACTTGGTCTTGCTTTAGGTGACCTCTAGATACAGAACTGCTCACCTGATGGAGTAAAATTTAACTTGGTTTTTAGAGAATCACCTTTCAGTGCTTCAAAGTGATTGATATTAATACACTGATTAGCATCTCCATATACATAGGTGGAATTGGTGGTTGGCAAAAATAAAAACGATCCTTCCAAAATTGCTTTCTCAGTGGCTAAAGTTTTCAGTAGTAAGAAAACAAAAATCCAGGGTTGTATGGTGGCGCACTTGGTTGAGTGCACATATTACAATGTGCAAGGACCCAGGTTCAAGTTTGAGTCCCCACTTTCAAGGGGAAAGCTTCATGGATGATGAAGCAGTGTTTCAGGTGTCTCTCTTTTTCTCTCCCTCTCTATATCTCTCTTCACTCTTAATTTTTCTCTGTCTCTATCCAATAAGTAAATAAAATGAAATAAAATAAATCCTTTTGCTTGTTTACTGGGTGTTCAAAAATACTTTTTAGTGTAAATATCTTTGGTAGAATAGGTAACTCTAATTTTATCACTTAGATTTTGGTGCTAGACAAGTTTCTTAGATACTTACTTTTTCTGAAAAGCAAAAGGAAGATGATGAAGAGGTGGAACATCACAATAGAAACTTTGGGGAAACCATGTGGTTACACTGAGGTGTGCATCAGCAAAAGAGCAATGTGGAAGCATAGGAAGAGGTATATAGATGAACTGATTAAAAAAAATTTTTACATTGAGTTAATAATGATCAACAAGACTGTAGGATCAGAGGGGGTACAATTCCACACAATCCTCACCATCAGAGTGCTATATCCCATCCCTTTCATTGGAAGCTTTCCTCTTCTTTATCCCTCTGGGAGTATGGACCCAGGATCATTATGAGGTGAAGAAGGTGGAAAGTTTGGCTTCTGTAATTGCTTCTCCACTGGATATGAATATTGGCAGGTCTATCCATACTCTCAGCCTGTTTCTATCTTTCCCTAGTGGGGCAGAGCTCTGGAGAGGTGGGGTTCCAGGACACACTGGTGAGGTTCTCTGCCCAGGAAAGTCAGATGAACTGATTTTTAAATGCCTTGAAGATTAACTTTTGACAACTTAACAATTTGACCTGGGCTACTATTACAGTTACTCTATATCAGCTTAGTTCTTCCTAGTATGTTTCTGCTTTTCCTCTCTATTTTATTAGTGAGTTAACAGAGTTTTACAAAATTACAGATTTTTAGATAATTTCTCAATCGTACATGGTCAGTATAATTCATCAAACACTCCACTAAAGTTGTTTCACTCCACCCCCACCCTCATAACCATCATAGTTCTCAGAAAGTCCCTAAGGTTTTTTTTTTTTTTTGCTTACTAATTATCAGAGTGATGTGCAATAATTAATCTGGTGTTGTGTAAAGACCATTGATATATTGTTTTATTAATTGGTATCAAGTTTAGGTTCCTTCTCCTACCCTTAGGTAGCTATTAGCTCTTGGACCCTAATTTTTTCATTCATGAATAGTGATAATACAGCAGATCCTTGGAACTGGAGGAGGAGAATTCAGGAAACTTTTACAAATATCAACATTTGGGAATGCTGTTCTATCATACTATTTGATTCTCAACTTATAATAAATTAGAACAATGAAAATTAAATAGATTATAATGACTTTTGACATAGAATATGAGAAGTTAATTTTTTAAATATAAATTTTATTTTTGACAGCATTGAGGTTTTACTTCTTCAGGTACTTTTTTCAGGTTAAAAAAAAACTAACCAACCAACAAACAACAACAACAAAAAAAAAACAACGATAGAGTCAGAGAGACAGAGAGAAAGATACCACAGCACCAAAACTTCCTTCAGTGTGGTGGATGTGGATTTGAACCAGGGTTGTGCCCATGACAAAGCAGTACAATACACAAGTAAATTATTTTGATATGTTATTTATTTATTATAAAATTATTCTTTTTTATTATGTATGTTTTTTAATTTTTTATTTTTTAATTTTTTTTATTTAAAAAACGGATAAATCAACAAAACCATAGGGTAGGAGGGGTACAACTCCACACAGTTCTCACCACCCAATCTCCATATCCCATCCCCTCCCCTGATAGCTTTCCCATTCTCTATCCCTCTGGGAGCATGGACCCAGGGTCTTTGTGGGTTGCAGAAGGTACAAGGTCTGGCTTCTGTAATTGCTTCCCCGCTGAACATGGGTGTTGACTGGTCTGTCCATATCCCAGTCTGCCTCTCTCTTTCCCTAGTAGGGTGGGTCTCTGGGGAAGTGGAGCTCCAGGACATATTGGTGGGGTCTTCAGTCCAGGGAAGCCTGGCCGGCATCCTGATGACATCTGGAACCTGGTGACTGAAAAGAGAGTTAACATACAAAGCCAAACAAATTGTTGAACAATCATGGACCCAAAGCTTGGAATAGTGGAGAGGAAGTGTTGGGGGGGGGGGCTACTCACTGCAAACTCTAGTGTACTTCTGCTTTCAGGTATATATTTTGCAGTAGTTTATGGATATGTGTGAACATATGCTCGTATATGTGTATATACTGGTGTATATCTAGATTTTGGGACTTTGTTAGAAAGTGAACCACCTGGGATGGAATTAGAGTATACTATGAAAGGAAAGATCTCACCCGAGTAATGAAGCTGAAAGGTTGTCATTCCACACTTGAAGTCCCTGGACAGTATGAAGTGAAGCATGCTGAGGTGGCCATCGCTGTGTTGATTAGGTTGTGATCAGCAGATGCAACATTATTTTATATGGACTGGGAGAGGCATAAAGGAAAGTGGGCCCAATCCAAGGGTTCCAGGACTGGGGGAAGTAGAGGCTCTATAGTGGAGATGTGAGGTTCGTGCTGTCTTAGGGTTCAAAAAGACAATTGATAGTTAATGTTATCATCACATTATTTGGTAATTGGGTTAACTTTGAAAAGTCCCTTTGTCAGGGTTTGCTGTACAGTATCCAGTATCTTGTATATAGCTGTGCTATTGGTTGCTTCTGATCTACTTGGTCTAGGCTTTTGAGAGAGTCTGCATATCAAATACACAACCTATATATTAAAAAGACTTAGTCTGTATTTTAAAAAACTTCAAGACATACAATTAATTTTCCCCCTCTCATATTAATTAACTAGTGATTTATATGACTACATTTTACTAGGAGTGTACATAAACACCATTCCCACCACCGAAAGACTGTGACCCATCCCTCCCTCCCACTCCCACCCCCCACTGGCCCAGGAAGCTGCATGTCTACCCCTTACCACAGGGTTTTTATTTTGGTGCCCTACTTACAGTTTGGTCAGGTCCTGCTTTTAGTTTCCCTTTCAGATCTTCTTACTCCACTTCTGTTGATGAGTGGGATCATCCCATACTCATCTTTATCTTTCTGACTTAGCTCACTTAACATAATTCCTTCTAGCTCTGTCCAAGATGGATCAGAGAAGGTGAGTTCATTGTTCTTGATAGCTGCATAGTATTCCATTGTGTATATATACCACAGCTTTCTCAGCCACTCATCTGTTGTTGGGCACCTGGGTTGCTTCCAGGTTTTAGCTATTATGAATTGTGCTGCTATGAACATAGGAGTACACATCTCTTTTTGGTTGGGTGTTATGGAGTCCTTGGGGTATAATCCCAGTAGAGGAATTACTGTATATATGATATGTATAGCTATTGCTTCCAGGGTTATTTCTGGGGTTTGCACTATGAATCTACTGCTCCTGGAGGCTATTTTTCCCATTTTTATTGCCCTTGTTGTTGTTATAACTATTACTGTCATTGCTGTTATTGTTGTTAGATAGGATAGAGAGAAATCAAGAGAGGAGGGGAAGACAGAGCAGGGGAGAGAAAGACAGACACCTGCAGACTTGTGAAGCGACCTCCCCCCGCCCCGCAGGTAGGGAGCCGGGGTCTCAAACCGGGATCCTTATACCGATCCTTGCACTTTGTGCCATGTGAGCTTATATTTTAATGAGAGATCCAGACTATGTGATTTGGGGACTGAATGTGGCTCCTGATGCATACAAATCCTTCATTCTATCAACTAGGTCATTTCTCTGAGCTGACATATCTCCTTGCAATATTTTCTGCTTGATTTTGCCCCTCAACCTCCACTTATCTATATATGATTAAAATTATAGTTACCATTCAGATACTTAATGAGAATAATACATAATGGCATTAAGTAGAAAACAATTTGTATCAAGATATTGGCATTGAGCAACTGGTCAAGTTCATTCAGTTTTTATGATTTTTTTTGCCACATTAATCTGTCACACACAGACCACTCAAATAATATGTCAATAAAATTCCAATTTAATTTATGCAATGTATTCTTCAATGCTACTTACAACCATGTAGTTTTAATGGCCTACTGATGCAACAAGTACCATCTCAGCATGCTTCACCTCAGACTGTGTACAGAGACATCAGGCATGGATTGCCAACCCTTCACCCTCATCATTCGGGTGAGACCTTTCCTTTCATGGTATTCTCTAATTCCATTCCAGGAGGTTCACTTCCTAACAAATTCTCAAAACCTAGATATATCTCATAAGATAGAGCCTATGTTCACATGTATCTATAAATTAGGGTAAAATATATACCTGAAAGCAAAAGTACACAATAGTCTTTAGTGAGTCAGTATCAAGTTTATAATGAAATAGTGTCCACTTAGACATAGATACTATCCTTACCTACTTCCTATGACAATTCTCTCACTCATTCCAAAACTAATCCAACAAAGCAAGGACTGCAAAAGCTGAATAAGGGCAAGAGACTGGCATATTTTAACGATCACTCTTTAGTCACTATCAGGTCATTCCACCAGCTGGGGCCCTAATTGGGGAGTCCTGAGATTCCCAAACAGACTTGATCATCCTAGACCTCAAATAAATTCCTCTCTCCATTGTTTCTGGTCGTCTCTATCAGGAATAACAAAATAGACCCCTTTGTGGGCCCCTATAGGACCTTGCTCTCAAGCTGGATCAACAATGGTAGAGAATGTTCCATCCTCCAAATGGAGGATGGATAACATACTCTATGATACACCTGAGGAAGATGGTTGATACTGGGGCAGCATGGAATGTTTCTACTCATGACCACAGAATGTGAGCTCAGATCTAGAGGGATGTAGAGGTCACACAGGCTCCTAAGCTAATTATGGGCCCCAGATCACATCAAATCAATGGGGTTTACAGACAACAATATTTATACCCCTTTCCCATATTAGGGAGCTACTCTCTTCCCTGATCCAGCTTTCTGGTCCTCTTCCCAGCCATGACATCATCTCTCCAGACAATAATTAGGATTCACCTGCATATCAGATTTCAGGCTCAGGCAAAACAAAACAAAACAAAACAAAACAAAACAAAACAAGCAAACAAATAAAACAGGTCCTTTGAAATATAACTAAAATATGCCTACTAGCTATCTACAAAAATGGGGTACCCCCCAAAGCTTCACCTGGACTATTCCAGCCTTTAAGTACATAATTGTCCAACAGTTTGTTTGGCTTTGTATGTTAAGTCTCTTTTCAACCACCAGGTTCCAAATGCTAGCAGGATGCGACCAGACTTCCCTGGACAGACAATCCCACCAATGTGGCTTGGAGCTGTGCTTCCCCAGAGCCCTTTCTCACTAAGGAAAGAGAGAGACAGGCTGGGAGTATGGATCGACCTGTCAATGCCCATGTTCAGCGGGGAAGCAATTACAGAAGCCAGACCTTCAACCTTCTGCATCCCACAACGATCTTGGGTCCATACTCCCAGAGAGTTAAAGAGTAGGAAAGCTATCAGGGGAAGGGTTGATATACGGAGGTCTGGTGGTGGGAACTGTGTGAAGCTGTACCCCTCTTATCCTATGGTTTTGTCACTTTTCTTTTAATAAATAAAAAATTTTTTAAAAATGGTCTACCTAGAAATGCTATGGTCTTGGGGAGATATATCATCATGTAGAGTGCACACCCTGCCATGCACATGGTTCACATTCAAGTCATAGAATCACATGGAAGATGCTATGTTTCTGGAAAATGTTATAGTGCTGTGATGTCTGCCCTTCTGTCTTTCTCTGTAAATCTCTATCTGAATGAAAAAGTGGCTTGATGAAATTGTGCATGCATGAGACACTGGCTCCACAAAGAAAAAATAATGTTGACGTTCTATGACTAACTTCACGGTTTGTTTTCAGGATAGATGCAATGATGTATGAAAAATTTTCTATAAATTGTAATATGCTGTATTAACAAAAGATGTAATTTTTATTAAAGCCTAAATCACTAATTTTCCCATGTGACTTTATTGCTGTTATGCTTGTGAGTTTTTTTTTTTTCTTTTGACACACAACTTCTCTGGTTCCAGCCTTAATAACTAGAAATTTTTGGAAGAGCTCCACAATGTGTACTGATATTATGGAACTACTCTGCAGTGACTTTAATAAAACAAAATTAGGGAGACCGGTGAGATAGCTCACCAGGGATGGTGCCTGCTCTGCCATGTACATGACCCAGATTTGAGTGCCTCTACACTACAAGGGAGCATTACAGCATGAGGGAAACTTAACGCCATTTTTTCTTTTTCTCTGACTCTCTGTCTCTCTTTATCGAGCATAGTCAGCCTGGCTGTGCATAAATTATAATTTAATGCTCAGATTAATAAAACCAGGAAAAAAAGATGAACAGAAAACAAATCAGCCCTGATTATTTCCTAACTCTGTTCTATCTCTGTTAATCATCAGATAACATATTTGGAATTAAACATAACAATTTTGCCATGATACTAGATAAGGGGAGTGGTATTGGTGGGTCAAGCACGGTAATATGAGTACCACCAAAATGCTACCAGTATCAGACTGGCTTAGTTACATATAATTTGGATAACTGCCAGAACCTATGCTATCAAAAAGCATTTTTTTATCTTTAAGGTAAAACAAAATCCATTTGTAGCAGTTGAACTTGTATTTCCATTCTTTCTCCATGACCCCCCCCCCACCAAAAAAAAAAAAGAATAACTAGAGATAACAGAAATCTCTCCTCCATCTGATGATGGAGTTAGAATTCTGTAAATTCTTGTAGTCAGTTGAATCATAGTTGAGGAACCTATTGGGAAAAGATAAAGGGACTGAAAATTAACTTGAGGTAGGTGTGTGTCCCAAAAGCCTTATTCCTATATATTTAAATATAGAGAAAAATAGCCACTAGATAGGAGAAAGTCCAAGACTTTACAACAGTACAGTGGCTCTTAAAAATAGAAATGAAGAATATATATAATGTATTTTAGTTTAGCTTTCATGCAAAGGAGATGTCCTGAGAAGTTGCACACATTCAACACAGGAAAGAGAGGTGGGCTTTAGTGGGGAAGAGGAAACATTGGCAGCCTTCCTCTTCAGTCTCTTGAATATTTCCACTCTGAGATCTATTCTGGAAATGAATTTTGTGCTTGTGGTTTAAGCAGGAGGCTTGATGCTCTCCAACAGCAGGGATGACATGCTGTTTGAAGGGGGCTCCTGAATGAGCTTTCTCCATTGTGAAGGAAATATTTGGATGTATTTTCTATGCTTTGCTATGCAAAAATGCAACATGGCTTTTCCAATAACTCAGTATGTCAACCTGGCCAACTCTTTAAAAAGAGTTCTTTGACTTCTTTTGTTAGTTATAGTCAATTCTCTGAACTAAAAAAATTTTTTTTGAGGCTTTTAAAAAATTCCTTTCAGGTTTTTTTTTTTTTTTTTTTTTTTACAGGTGTTCAAAGTGGAATCTTGAACTATGAAGATCTGAGTTTTTGGAAGGTTATTTGTTTCTAATATTTCCTAAGAATCATTAACCTCCTGCTTTGCTAGTCACTGAGAAAAGCTGAGTACTATGCAGGCATTTCTTTAATTTAACTTGTATTAAGATGTGAACTTTAAATAACTTGTATTGTCTCTATGTTGTTATAGTAGGGGAGCTGGTTGAAGAGATAGAGGAGGCAGTTTTAGTAAAAGGAGTCACTTTAATATTATAAAGCAATAATATAGCAGTTTTTTAAAAAAACAGCAGTTACTATGTGCCAAGCCTAACACTTTCCAATGTTTACCCCTGCTCCCCAGATGTTCTATATTTGTTTGAGCTGTAGTTATTAATATTTTATGGGGAAAATGTTGATTGTTCAATAGTATAAACAAATTATTTTGCTTTTTATGACTATTCATGCACATATGTTCTTGATACCCCCACCCTCCATTATTAATATTTCCCCCTGGAAGTTCTTGTTAAAATTTATCATACTATTTTCTGGTGTAATCTAAGTTATCATCTGATCTTTATCTTTTTCAGAAAAGGAGAAAGATCAGAGTTTTCTGATGATCTTGTAACCATTTTACCTCAAGTTACAGAAAAGGAAGCACTACTTATTTTCTACAATCAGCAAGCATATAGTCAGGTTTTTACCCTTTGGCGTTTCAATGTTGTTGGAGAATAACACTGTTTATGAATCTTTCACAGAATAATGCATTTCCATCAGTGCAATTCAAAAAAAGCTGAACAGGACAATATAGGTTAAAGAAGCACTCTCATAGGCATGCTTTACCCTTTATCATTCATGATTTCCAGAAGTAACAGATTGTGTCATTTAAGTCTCAAAGGAAACGAACAGAAGGAACATTCCTCATACAGGCTAGGAAACTGAGCTTATTATATTCTTTGTGATAAAATATTTAAAAGTAATGGAGATTTTTATAATTTTATTTTCTATTATATTGATAAGCCTGAGGACATAGTCTGGGAATTGAAATGTAGATATAGATATGGTTAGACAAAAAATAGAGTGTTAATGAAATCAAACATACTTGAATTTGAGCAGGAAAGTCAAATTGAAGTATTGTTAAAAATTTAGAAGATCTACTGTCATTAATTTATTTTTCTAAAATGACTTAAGCATAATCAGATAGGTAAGCCAAAAAAGAAAAATCCAGGGAAATAGTCAAAACTATAACAATGGATGCTCCCCAAAGGTAATTGAGCTGCCTTATTAGTTGACAGTTTTGACATTGTGGCTATGCCTTTCTCACAAGGCCAAAGTCAATGTTGTCATAAATCTCTTTTTAATGGTCTGATAGAAATCTGATTCTCAAGGGTTTAAGAGGATACCCTTTTATCACGAGTTTATATGCACCAGGTTAATTAATGTTTAGACAAAGCTAATCTCATTAACAGAATGGTTTGACTCTGTGAAATGAGGATATTGAAGACGTGTCAAAAAGAACACTTCAGAGCTTGAACTGCCACTGGCTTTTCTAGAATGTCTCATGGGAGGGGTGGCAATGCTGTTTGGCCTGGAAAGCTGTTCTTGCTCTATCCTATGCTCATATTCTTTTCTTTCTCTTCAAATCGTGAGTGCATGGAAGATGGAGGTCATAGGCAGAGTGAGGACACATCCATCAAGAAAGGATGAGATATTAGGGGCACAATGAGAGGCTTGTTTCACCTGCCCAACCTTTTGGGATATCAGGATATACTCAGGGTTTCTCCTACAAAGAGACTGGACACTGGGCTGATTTCATGCTGCTCATGATTTAGTGGGTCAGACAGTAAAAATTGGAGAAGAAAATCATCATTACACACAGATAAAATTGGAAGCTCTACCTCCTACCAGCTCTGTGACTCTGTAAGTAATTTAGTCTTTAAATGTTAATTTCCTCAATTATAAAATGTAGATACTAAAAGAGCCAACTCCAAGGGTGGTTGTGAGGAGTAGATGAAAAGAATAAACTAAGACCCCTTGCAGGATGCCTGGTATTCAGTAAAAATTCACAAGTTGAAGTCATTATTATGTTATGATTTGACCATTCTATTTTGCTTCTTTTTATATAGGGCCCTAAACAAGCTTGTGCTATTGACTTAAAAATGGATAGATATGACTCTTTCTTGAGAGACAACAGAATTCATAATGTCAGAATTTTATAGACCTTACTTATGTGTATTTAATATACTGTCTATTTACCTATCAGTCTGACTTCTTTTTTTAAAATTTTTTAATTATCTTTATTTATTTGATAGAGACAGCCAGAAATTGAGAGGAAATGTGAGATGAGAGAGAGAGAGAGAGAGAAAGAGAGAGAGAGAGAGACCTGCAGCCCTGCAGTCCTGCTTCACCACTTGTGAAGCTTTCCCCCCTGCAGATGAGGACCAGGGGCTTGAACCTGGATCCTTGAGCATTGTAACATGTGCACTCAACCAGGTGCACCACCACCCAGCCCTTCAGTCTGGCTTCTTTAATGATAAACTTATGTGCTCTTCTTCTCCCTCTTCTTGTCCCTTTCCCTCTCCCTCTCCCTCTCCCTCTCCCTCTCCCTCTCCCTCTCCCTCTCCCTCTCCCTCTCCCTCTCCCTCTCCCTCTCCCTCTCCCTCTCCCTCTCCCTCTCCCTCTCCCTCTCCCTCTCCTTCTCCTTCTCCCTTCCCCTCCCCTCCCCCTCTCCCTCTCCCACTCCCCCCCTCTCTCATTTTTTCATAGACAGAGAAACAGAGGACAGGATCACAGCTAGCTTAAATGAGGTGCAGGCTGAGCTTAAATATTGGTAGCTCACATGGTAAAAGCAATACACTATCCAGATATGCTATTTTCCTGTTTCTTTAATGGTAAACTTGAAGAGACACTGGCTTCAGCAGAAATGAACCATAAGGCCAGGATTCAGATTTAGATACTTGTGGGCCCTGGCCAGTCAAATTTGTCTCAGTCTTTCCTGATGGCCTTTGTCTCTGGTCCAATCATGAGTCAGCTGGGAGAAAGGGAACCAGTGCATGGTGGAGTAGAAAAATAATGCGACAAAAACCAAATTAGAGATGGTTGAAGAGGGTGGGGGTAGGTAGTATAAAACTTATGCAAAGAGATTCTCTCATGCCTGAGGCTCCAAAGTTCAATCTCTTGCACCACCATAAACCAGAGATCAGCAGTGCTCTGGTAAAAAAATAAAATAATAAAATGAAATAAAAAAAAAATGGAGAGGAGACCTTATGAGTTAGAACAGAAAACTGTGCCTGCGAATACAGACAAGTGACCAGATATCTTCACTGAGGTGGGCTTGGAATGTGGTAAGGAGAATGGATTCATCAGTATATATCAGGTCTCACTAGGTCTCACACCCAGTGGACTGATAGTGCCTCAGGGATGAGAGTGGTGTGTGTGTGTGTGTGTGTGTGTGTGTGTGTGTGTGAGAGAGAGAGAGAGAGAGAGAGAGAGAGAGAGAGAGAGAGAGAGAGAGAGACAAAGGTTGGTTGGAAAGCAACGACATTAGCATGAAGAACACAATCTTTGAGGAAGTGGTACAAAGAGGCTCTCTATTCCTGGGTCTCCCAGAGTTGGTCATGCAATGTACTCTTTATTGGTGGTTGGACTTTGAGAACAGCTGTCAAGATGCCCATTCTTGGGCATCTTCTTGCTCAGGGACATGAATCTTTAGGAGTCTCTCAGCAAGAATACAATCACCATTTCTCCTCCTACCTCTCTACTTACCCAAGAACTTGACTGTATAATATGCTACATCCATTATAATCATATTAAATATTTTACTTGTGAGACTATGCTATTGTACATATTATAATAATAACAATAAATCTGGCTACATGTTTATTATACCCTCAGGTACCTAAGACTTTGGTAAATCATCCCTTTTCAATAAAGCTCTTTGTTTTGTTCTTCCTATAATTTTGAGGCAAGGTGGCTGCATCAAGGACTACAATATTAGCAAGAAATTTAATTTTCTTTAAGTACTCAGCAGATTACCACTGATAACATTTTGTGAACATTTTTTCACCTGAAAATTAATGTCTGTTAAAGAATCAAGTAATAGAGAAGCATTGAGATATTCATGATAAGTACAGCAGAAAGCTTAGGAGGGAAAGCCCTGACTGAAATAATCACTGCTCCTTCTCTGTTCACTGCTTCTCCACATGAAGAAGCTAGCTTTCTACTTTATAAAACATGAACCTGGCCCCTAAGCAGTTGCTTGAAACAGGTGTGGGCCTCTGAGCTGGGACTCAGAGAAATGTAGTCCCTCTCGGGACTTAAGAGCAGGCTTCCTAATATTAATTCAAAAGTGTTGCATTGAAAAAACAGTTGGAGCTGGTGAGTAAAGAGAAAAAGACATGGACATAAATCAGAGCAGAGATGAGGAGAAAAATGTCAAGAGACCCTCCTAGTTTCTGCTTCTCACTCCTTTCTCAGGCAAAATTCAAATCTGCACTGAGGTTTTGTGATACACCACTGAATTCAAATAACCAATTCCATTTCTTTGTTCAAGCTAGCTTGATTTATTAGTTGTACTTGTGCTGTTTGCTGCCAAAGCATCCTTAATAAGTTGGGCAAAAATTACTTATAAAACTAGTATTTTGGTGGGGGGGAGGTTGGGGTTGGGGAGTAGATCTCTGCTACTGCAGTACAGGCTGTCCTATGATGCACCTTGTGTTTCAGAAGTGTGCTTTCCTTGAAGAGAAGAAAACACTTTGACCTTGGGCTTCCCTATGGAATTGCCCCTGTGATATATGAAACCTAAGAAAACCAACAGCTTTCTTTTCAAAATAATAGTCTGTCCTGTGTTGTTATGGTTTGATTGTGCCTTTGGGGGCCTACAGTTCTTTTGTTTTGGAAAAACACCCTATAGATTTTTACAAAGTTAAAGCCCAGGTTCTCTGTTGGAAATTAAACAAGGAGAAGCTGAAAACTGTTCTACATAGTTATGTGAATGGTTGTCTTTCTCCTGGGTAAAACAGCATCTTTGAGATTAAGTGTGAAAAGAGGCTAGTCTGTGATGACAAGGAGGGAAAACGAATGCTTTACGTTTGTTTGTGTTTTTCCCTACTCTGCATGGTGATTAAGGGCACTGCCTCTGACTCCAACCTGCCTGACTTGAATCTCAGCTCTGCTATTGTATCAGTCACAACCCAGTCACGCAGTGGAACCACACAATTATCTGAACAAAGTAATTTAATAGAAGAAATTACTAATTGTGTCTAACATTGCTAACTTGGTGACTAGAAGCTTTATAGAGGTAGTAACTTTAAAAAAAAAGCAGATCCAGAGGAAAGGTTGCAGTAGCTAAAATTCAAATTATTAAAGCTGTTTCATGAAGATGAAATTGAAATTCTGAAGAGGGGCCACTGGGACTGGGGTCTCTGAGTTGGAAGGAAAGGTTCAATGGACCCTGATCTTCAAAGAGGACATGTTAGTTGCCCAATGTTGGCATCTTTGGAGGTAGTAGTAAAAGAAGAAAGTGGTGCCACGTGTGTGTGTGTGTGTGTGTGTGTGTGTGTGTTCCTTACTCGTGTCTATATTAGAAGTTTTTTGTGTGTTTTCTCTTAACCTTGATGCAGAGCTCACTGTGAGGTAGGAAATAAACTGGTCTCAGTCCCATTTTGGGAATTAAAGTTTCAACACATATCCAGGTTTGCAGCAATACATGAAGATCAAAATAAATTTGAGAAAATAAGTTCTTAGATGGATGGAGATGAATCATGAAAGAGTACAGCAGAGAACCAGGTCTATGCAGACCCAGCAGATGGGGACAAATGGGATCTATTTGTGTAATAAAAGGATGAACCAGGGCACCCCATAAATATGTTGGGGTGGAGGGTAAAGAACTGGATTAAATGGAATTAGGTGGGAAGGTGCTTAGATCTCTTGTTAGAGAGAACCAGACCATCACTCTCACTGTATCTTAGATGGGATAGAACATGTTCATGGGTGCCTGGCGCTTACACTATTTCCATGCATATCATAGCCTGATTATTAGCATTACTATGACATGCCTTCAAAACCAGAAACTCCATTTTCCTCCTTGACTAGTCCCTGCCTGTTTATTATTCCTTTCAGTAGATATAGGGTCCTGATTAAGTACAACCTCATAAATATTTCCTTCTTGAGAAGGCAGACTTCATTTGTCTAATTACTTCATCATTTTTATCTGAACTTGCATTGTGATTTAGTGCTTTGTTTCTTCCGGTCAACCAGCCATTCCTTTCAAACACAGACCCATGTGAAAGTGAAAATCTTATTTCCTAGCTTAATACTATACTATAGTTTCCCATTAACTGAAGAGTAAATTTTTTATAACTTAACTAACTCTATAAATGCTTTTTTCTCACCAATAGCAGGGCTTATCTATTCAATCACACTTTTAATCACTCCCTAGAGATTAAACCTAGAGATTAATCACTCCCTAGAGATTAAACCCTTGGTACTTCTCTCAAACAAACCTGTATTCATCCATCCTGTGTTTCTCACTTCCTTCTGATTTGCATAGTCTTTCCTTGTTCTGGTTTTTGTCTTTGATTTTATTTGCAGAGTCAGAGTCTTGTACAATTTCAGAGTCTTGAAACAATTTCAGTGTTTCACTACTCTGGGCCATTTTTATTTTCAAAGAGAGAGAGACAGAGAGAGAGAAAGACATGGAGAGAGAAAGACATGGAGAGAGAAAGAGAGAGAGAGAGAGGCTGACTACAGCAGCACTGGGCTTCCTCTGGTGTCACGACACTTTATTTATTTGCCTCCAGGGTTATCGCTGGGCTCGGTGTTTACTGCTGCTGTTGTTGTTGGATAGGACAGAGAAAAACAGAGAAAGGTGGGGAAGACAGAGAGAGGAAGAGAGTTCTTCACCTGCAGACCTGCTTCACTGCCTATGAAGTGAGCCCCCTGTAGGTGGGGAGTAGGGGAAGGAACCAGGACCTTGAGCTGTTTGCGCTTCACACTATGTACGCTTAACCTGGTACTGGTACGCTACTACCAGGACCCCGTATTGAAACTTTCTGTGTGGTGTCAGAGTTTGAATCTGGCCTAAAATCCCAAGGACTAGCCATAAAGCTATCTTTCTGGTCTTTCATTTGCTTCTGAAGTCATATCCTCTTGTTCATCTTTTAGATCCTGAATACAATATCATCTATTCTAAATTTTTTTTCTTGACTACCTAGGCAAATCTCAGGATCTTCTCCTTTTTGAATATAATCATAGTACAATTAAACATAGCTATGTTAGTAATGTACCTCCCTTAGGTATTTCCTAAAGTTATGAACAAATACTTCTTCTTTTTTTTATTTTTTAACTCTAGAAGTAGTGCATCATCTGATTCACAATATATACTCAAAATGATTTTTAAATAAAAGAACAAAGGGAAATAATACTAGTATTATCTATGGTATAACTCCCCCCAGTACTATTTTCTCATGATTTTGTGAAAGTATTACTAGAAGTAAGCTTCAGGGTTTTTTTTTTTTTTCATGTTACATAAAATAGTAGCTTAATCTCACAAGCTACAGTCTGATCAACAGGATAAATTCATATATAGATTTTTTTCTTTTTCTTAGATGTATTCTCTGGTTATTCAATTAAATGTTTTAGTCCTGGAAAGATGCCAATGCTAGTCTTAGAAAAGAGTAAAGAGTCAATGGGGACATGACATTATTTTTAATTATATTAAAAGCATCTTATAAAATTTCCCATCAGTTATACCAAATTCCTCACCATTAATAATTGAAAAGCAAGTGCGTTAGTCTATTATGGTTAGTACTAAGCCTCTGTCATTATAAGAAACCTGTATACACAATATTTATATAATTTTTCCCATATTTGGGAGCTACTCTTTTCCCTGATCCAGCTTTCTAGTCCTTTTTCCAATTATGACACTATCTCCCCCAGGCAATAACTTAGGCCACTTGCATACTAGATGTCAGGCACAGCAAAAACTAGTAGGGTCATGGGTCCTTTGGAATAAACCTAAAATAGACCTACTAGCTTTTTTTTTTTTTTTTTTTTTTTCAAAATGGAGACTTTAAATCTTCATATGCAATATTCCTGCCTTTAAGTTCATGATTAGTCAACAGTTTGTTCTGCTTTGTATCTTAACTCTTTTTCAGCTGCTAGGTTCCAGATGATACCATGATGCCAACCCAAATTCCTTGGGCAGAGGATCCCACCTTGTGTCTTGGATCCTCACTTCCCCAGAGCCTTGCTCCACTAGGGAAAGAGAGAATATGGGAATATGGACCGACCTGTCAATGTCCATGTTCAGTGGGGAAGCAATTACAAAAGCCAGACCTTCCACCTTCTACACTCCATAATGACACTGGGTCCATGCACCCAGAGGATAAAAGAATAGGAAAGCTATCAGAGGAGGAGATGGGATATGGAGTTCTGGTGGTGGGAATTGTATAGAATTATACCCTTCTTATCCTATGGTTTTGTCAGTGTTTCCATTTTATAAATAAAAATTAAAAAAACCCTGTATACACAAACATACAAGTACTAATGAAAGCACTTATGTGGGCATATATACATGTCCACACACCCAAAGAAATACAGGGTTCACATTTAAAAAATAGCTTGATATAGAGAGGAAAGATGGATGAACATGAATTCACAGGGTATTTGGAGGTAAATGGCTCAAATCAACAATGCAGTTTTCATGGAAGTAAAGTAGCCTCCATATTTCTTTTTCTGAGTCAGGCATGGGGATGAGTAGCATTACCAGACTAAAAAATCAAATCATAAGGCCAATTTTTTTTTTTAGTGTGTAAATTTTTCTCTTTTAAATTTTTTATTTATAAAAAGGAAACATTGACTAAACCATAGGATAAGGTGGGTGCAGCTTCGCACAGTTCCCACCACCAGACCTTCGTATACCAAGCCCTCCACTGATAGCTTTCCTACTCTTCAACTCTCTGGGAGTATGGACCCAAGATCCTTGTGGGATGCAAAGGTTGAAGGTCTGGCTTCTGTAATTGCTTCCCCGCTGAACATGGGCATTGACAGGTCGATCCATACTCCCAGCCTGTCTCTCTCTTTCCCTAGTGGGGAAGGGCTGTGGGGAAGTGGAGCTCCAAGACACATTGGTGGGGTTGTCTATCCAGGGAAGTCTGGTCACATCCTGCTAGCACCTGGAACCTGGTGGTTGAAAAGAGACTTAACATACAAAGCCAAACAAATTGTTGAGCAATCATGGACGTAAAGGCTGGAATAGTGCAGATGAAGTGTTGGGGGGGGGGGTTCCTCCATTTTATAGATAGCTAGTTAGCATATTTTAGTTACATTTCAAAGGGCCTGTAGCTATGTTAGTGTTTTTTTATTTTTTTGTTTGTTTGTTTTTTGCCTGAGTCTGAAATCTGATATGCAGGTGAATCCTAATTATTGTCTGGAGAGATGATGTCATGGCTGGGAAGAGGACCAGAAAGCTGGATCAGGGAAGAGAGTAGCTCCCTAATATGGGAAAGGGGTATAAATATTGTTGACTGTAAACCCCACTGATTTGATGTGATCTGGGGCCCATAATTAGCTTAGGAGCCTGTGTGACCTCTACATCCCTCTAGATCTGAGCTCACATTCTGTGGTCATGAGTAGAAACATTCCTTGCTGCCCCAGTATCGACCCACCTTCCTCAGGTGTATCATAGA
This sequence comes from Erinaceus europaeus, assembly GCF_950295315.1. Lineage (NCBI taxonomy): Eukaryota > Metazoa > Chordata > Mammalia > Eulipotyphla > Erinaceidae > Erinaceus > Erinaceus europaeus. Next base: position 72,136,696 of record NC_080163.1, read on the forward strand.
GTATGTTATCCATCCTCCCTTTGGAGGATGGAACATTCTCTAGCATTGTTGATCCAGGTAGAGGGCAAGGTCCTACGGGGGCCCAATAAGGCCTAATTTTGGCTTTGTCATTGACATACTCTGTGATCTTAGCTTAGTCAGTTATTCTCTAAGAGCTATTCTTAGACAAGGTTAGCCATGTAGAATCTACCTCTTTATTGCAGTGTGTTTACTCCCAGAGCTAACCTTCACTGACATCACTTTAATGCTATGCCCTCAGTCTTAATAAAAGGCCATTACAAGAAATAACAAATGAATTATTTTAATTCTAATTATTCGAACACTATGAATTATTATGCTTCTACCATACATACAAATATGTATATACAAGGAGACAATAAGGATAACAATTACCTGTTATGAAATTCCACATAAAAATCATAACATGTAAATTCAAGAAAACTCAAATTTTCACAAGAATGTATATTAATATGTTTTATATCTTTCTGGTAACAGAAGGATCAAACTTTGTTATTTAAAAATTACTATTACATGTGATTGTATTATATTAAATATATATTTATTAATAAATATAGACAATTATACACATAATTATACTTTATATATAATTCTGTAAGTCAAGTCTAATCATTTTAGCATTGCAATATATGACTCTCAAGCTTTTTTATGCATAATTTTTTTTTCATTAAAATATAAAGGCTTTATTCAGACAGACAATATTTAATGGAATTTACTATGATCATATTTTTCTTTTTTTTTTAAATTTTTTATTTAAGAAAGGATTAGTGAACAAAAGCATAAGGTAGGAGGGGTACAACTCCACACAATTCCCACCACCCAATCCCCATAACCCACCCCCTCCCATGGTAGCTTTCCCATTCTCTATCCCTCTGGGAGCATGGACCCAGGGTCGTTGAGGGATGCAGAAGGTAGAAGGTCTGGCTTCTGTAATTGCTTCCCCGCTGAACATGGGCGTTGACTGGTCGGTCCATACCCCCAGTCTGCCTCTCTCTTTCCCTAGTAGGGTGTGACTCTGGGGAAGCTGAGCTCTAGGACATATTGGTGGGGTCTTCAATCCAGGGAAGCCTAGCCAGCATCCTGGTGGCATCTGGAACCTGGTGATTGAAAAGAGAGTTAACATATGAAGCCAAACAATTTGTTGAGCAATCATGGATCCCAAGCTTGGAATAGTGGAGAGGAAGTGTTAGGGAGGTACTCACTGCAAACTCTAGTGTAGTCCTGCTTTCAGGTATATATTTTGCAGTAGTTTATGGATACGTGTGCACATAAGCTCTCTCTCACAGAAACTGGTGTATATCTAGGTTATGGGACTTTGTTGGAAAGTGAACTACCTGAGATGAAATTAGAGTGTACTATTAAAGGAAAGGTCTCACCCGAGTAATGAAGCTGAAGGGTTGTCATTCCACACGTGAAGTCTCTGGATACATTCTGAGGTGAAGCATGTTGAGGTAGCAATTATTGCTTTGGTTAGGTTGTGATCGGCAGATGCAATGTTATTTGGTTTGGATTGGGAGATGCATACGGGAAAGTGGGCCCTATCCAAGGGTTCCAGGACTGGGGGAAGTAGGGGCTCTATAGTGAAGATGTGAGGTTCCTGCTGTCTTAGGGTTCAAAAAGACAATCAATAGTTAATATTATCATCACATTATTTGTTAATTGGGTTAACTTTGAAAAGTCCCTTTGTTATGGTTTGCTGGACAGTACCCAGTATCTTGTATATAGCTGTGCTATTGGAAGCTTCTAATCTACTTGGTCTAGGCTTTTGAGAGAGTCCGCATATCAAATACATAGCCTATATATTAAAAAGATTCAGTTTGTCTTTTGAGAAACTTTGAGACATACAATTGATTTCCCCCTCTCATATTAATTAGCTACTGATTTATGCATAATTTTTTATCTAGTTGAGATTATACTATACATGTATGTCTGTGAGCTCCCTTTTCGACATAACATAATGGTGCAATTTTCCCATGCCATTATTAAAATTGCTTCCAAACTGTCATATCAGTGATATTGACTTCTGTTATAAACATTGTGCTCTGTCCTCCTTTCTGTACAGTAATTATAATGCTACTATAGATAACTTGTGACTTGAGATTCTTAATTAAGGTGGCCCTTAAAATCTCCTACTTTCAACAGTTTTCTATTTTATGCATAAAAAATCATAAGAGAAAATATAAAACATATTTATGATGACCTTAAGTAAAGACCTTGCTTAATTTATTAATATTCTATTTAATTTATTAATATTCTATTAATCCCATTGTAAATCTTATGTATTTAAATAGCTAAACTGCTGAACATCATAGCTTAGCCTAACTGAGCTTAAAAGTGCTTAGAACATGCACATTAGATTACAGCTGGTTAGACTTATCTACCATGAAGTCCATTTTATAAACCCTTGATATCTTACCTAGCTTATTGAATGCTGTATTGAAAATGAGAAGCAGAATGTCCTAATTCAAAATTTGAAGTATAATTTCTATTGAATGCTTTTAACTCTTGCACTATTAGGAAGTTCAAAAACTGTAAATCAAACCATTCTAAGTTTGAACTATCTGTACTTAAAGTCCTTACATATATTTATTTTAAAAATGAATAATAGCCTCTCAAATAGGTAACTATGGTGATAACACATAAATATTGCCTTGCCAGGCACACAACCCAGGTTTGAGCCTGGTTCTTACAATATTGGAGGAACTTTGGTGCTATGGTATCATTCCCTCTCTGTCTCTGCCTCTGTCTCTTTCTCTGTCTCTGTGTCTCTTTTTCCATCTGGAAAAATTGAACCAGATTGATGAAGCCCAACTGATGACAATTAATAGATTAAAAACAAAGGGAAAACATATTTGACTTAATAGCTTATTGAATCCATAATGGCTCTCCAGGATGATCAATTTATTTTCTAAATGCTATAACTATTTACCACTCTGTAGAAATTTTGTCTGTGTATGATTTCTGATATCTTTCTTTTCCTTCCTCTTCCTTATCTTTACTCTTTTGGCATATTGCCAGCTTTTTAATTTCCCCAAAGATCATTAAGAGTGGTTATGTAATCACAAAATGAATTTTTTTCATTACCTTTTATAGCAATTAGATTCTTGATTAAGAAAAAATACGAAACTTATTCTAGCTCACTTGGCAGAAAATTTATTAAAGAGTATTTATGAATTGAATTTACCAATGGGAAATTTTGTAATTTCCATAAGGGTTAGAGAAATGGGTTTAGAATGTAAATGGACTTGTTAAGAAAGAGAGAAAACTCTAATAAGTAGGATCAAAATTGAAAGGGAAGAAATTAAATAGATATCACAGAAGTATAAGGGAGTATTAGAGACTTAAAATTTTATTTTGTCAAATTGGAAATCTAGAAGAAATGAGAAAAAACTAAAGGTAGATACAGGGAGAGAGAGAGAAAGACAGAGATACCACAACATTGAAACTTTGTTCAATGTAGTGGGGGCCAGGCTTGAACCTGGGTTGTGCAGGATTTGACTGAATTTGGAGTAGGGCACCAAAGTTAAAACCCTGGGTTGAGGGGGAGGGTGGATGTTCAGCTTCACAGGGTGGGGGGATAGGACACAGTCTTTTGGTGGTGGGAATGATGTTTATGTACACTTCTATCAATTTGTATTCATATAAATCACTATTTAATTAATATGAGAAGGGAAAAATTGATTGAATGTCTCAAACTTTTTAAGCACAGACTGAGTTTTTTTAACACATAGGCTGAGTCTTTCATATGTTGACTCTCTTAAAAGCTTAGACCAGGAAGAACAAAAGCAACCGGTGGCACAGCTATATGCAAATAATGTCAAAGGACATAAATTATGGTGATGTTGTGTATGCTATAGCCAATCCTAACAAAGGGATATTTCAAAGTTAACCCAATTTTTTTTTTTTTTTTGCCTTCAGGGTTATTGCTGGGGCTCAGTGCTTGTACCATGAATCCACTGCTCTTGGAGGCCATTTTTTTCCCCTTTTTGTTGCCCTTGTTATTGTAGCCTTGTTGTGGTTATTATTGTTGTTGATGCCATTTGTTGTTGGATAGGACAGAGAAAAATCGACAGAGGAGGGAAAGACAGAGGGGAGAGAGAAAGATAGACACCTACAGACCTGCTTCACTACCTGTGAAGTGACTGCCCTACAGGTAGGGAGCAGGGGGCTCAAACCCGGATCCTTACGCTGGTCCTTGAGCTTTGCTCCACTTGCACTTAATCTGCTGCACTACTCCCAGACCCCCTCTATTGTCTTCTAAACCCCTAAGACAGCAGGATTCTCCCACTTACTCTTTAGAGCCTATATTTCCCCCAGTCCTGGAACCTCTAAGGTGGGGCGCACTTTCCTGCATGCCTCTCTCAATTCATACCAAATGATATTCCATCCTCAGATCCTAACCTAATCAATGCAATGAGTACCTCCTCAGCATGCTTCACTTCAGACTGTGTCCAAAGACGTGAGGCATAGAATGTCAATTCTTCAACCTCATTACTTGGGTGAGACCTTTCCTTTCATAGTATTCTCTAATTCCATTCCAGGAAGTTAGGAAGTTCCTTTCCTAACAAAATCCCAAAACCTAGATGTAGACCAGGTCCCATAAGATGGAGCATATGTTCACATGTATCCATAAATTAGGGCAAAATATATACCTGAAAGCAAAAGTACACAATAGTCTGTAGTGAGTCAGTGAAAAGTTCATAATGAAATAGTGTCTACTTAGACTTAGATACTCTCCTTACCTACTTCCTATTTCAATTCTCTCACTCACTCCAAAGCTAACCTCATCAAAACAAGGACTGCAAAAGCTGAATAAGGGCAAGAGACTGGCATACTTTAATAATGACTCTTTAGTTACTATCAGACCACCACATCAGCTGGGGCCCTATTCGGGGAGTCTTGAGATTCTCAAAGAGACATGATGGGCCTAGACCTCAAATAAATCCTTGTCTCCATTGTTACTCGTCATTCCTATCAGGAACAACACAATAGACCTCTTTGTGGGCCCCCAAAGGACCTTGCCATCAACTTGGATCAACAATGGTAGAGAATGTTCCATCCTCCGAAAGGAGGCTGGACAATATACCTTATGCTACACCTGAGGAAGATGGGTCCTGATACTGGGGCAGCGTGGATTGTTCTTACTTATGACCACAGAATGTGAGCTCAGATCTACAGGGATGCGGAGGTCACATAGGCTCCTAAGCTGAATATGGGCCCCAGATCACATCAAATCAATGGGGTTTACAGTCAACAATATTTATACACTTTTCTCACATTTGGGAGCTACTCTCTTACCTGATCCAGGTTTCTGTTCCTTCTGCCAGCCTTGACATTACCTCCCCAAACAATTATTAGGACCCACCTGCATATCAGATTTCAGGCTCAGACAAACAAACAAAACAAAACAAAAAAAACCCACTAGTCTAGCCACAGCCCCTTTGGAATATAACTAAAATATGCCTACTAGCTATCTATAAAACGGAGGACCCTCCCCCCCCCCCCCCCCCCCGCCAACTCTTCATCTGTACTATTCCAGCCTTTAGGTCCATGATTGGTCAACAATTTGTTTGGCTTTGTATGTCAACTATTTTCAACCACCAGGTTCCAGATGCTAGCATGATGCAGACCAGACTTCCCTGAACAGACAACCCCACCAATGTGTCCTGGAGCTTCCATACCCCAGACTCCTTCCCCACTAGGGAAAGGAAAGACAGGGCTGGGAGTATTGATTGACCTGTCAAGGCCCATGTTCAGCGGGGAAGCAATTACAGAAGTCAGACCTTCTATTTTCTGCATCACACAATGACCTTGGGTCCATACTCCCAGAGGGATAAAGAATAGAAAAGCTATCAGGGGAGGGGATGGGATACGGAGATGTGGTGGTCAGAATTGTGTGGAGTTGTACCCCTCTTATCCTATGGTTTCGTCAATGTTTCCCTTTTATAAATAAAAAATTTTAAAAAATCAAGTTAAAAAAAAAAAAGAAACAAGGGCAGAAAGGATAAACAGAAAGTAAAATCTGGTCAGTTTGTGGAATAATGCACCAAAGCAAAGAACTCTGGGGAAGGAAGAGAAGAGAAGGAAGAAGAAGGGAATTGAGGCCCTGGTGCAGGATAATAGAAAAAGATCCAATTTGGAGGTGAGAGAGTTTTGCAGACACCTATCACAAGAAGAGGAGAAAACGTACCCATGTGACAACAACTATACTGTAGTCCACTAACCTCCCAATAAAGAAAAAAAAATCAATAGAAAATTTTATTTTTATGTTTATGTAACACAAATACTCCAGGGATCAATAGGGGGTAAATAAGAGTTTTTACTCATATGTACCGATACTTTTCTTTCTGTTTCTCTGAGAAATGCATGAGCCCTCTCTATGTTGGGTTCATCTCTATACTGTTGGGAAAATGGCCCAGTCTGTAATTGCTATAGCCATTTTTCTAGTAGTTCATACAACTAATCTTTTTTCTTCTAGTTATTTTATATCAAAAGTAAGGAAACTTTTCCTTAATTCTTATCAATCTTATTTTCCCCATCTTATTAGCTTGACATAGTTAGGACTAATCCCTGTAGCTGATAGAATCCCACTTGCTAGTTGCATTAGGTTTGAATTTCTCAACTGCTTATTAGCATAAAAAGCAGCAATTGTGCTTTCTTCTGTCCATGGGAGGTCTCACTGGTTCCTCTTTTGCTTCACAGAGTGCAGTTACTAAGAAGCATGAAGTAGAATGAGTATCAATCAGGGGAATGTTTATTATGAAAACCAAGAGAGGAGAGTGTTTCAGAATGATGGATTGGTCACTTCTACCCAAACTTAAGATCAAATAGGACAGGTATTATTAATAAATCTCTATATATTTGTCAGTTATGTGATAACTGATGAACTTTGATGAGACCTTTCCAAGAAGCACTTAGGAAACACTTGGACAGTTTTTGCAGTTTTCTTTGAAGCACTCTGTTAGCCTAACATAGCAGAGAAATAAAGGAAAGTCAAACCAATTGTAATTAAGTGAAGTATACAAATTTGCTTAAAATATTTAATTTATGCTATTGTTAACTGTATACTAAATTGTTCCTCCTTAGGCTGAGGAGGAAAAATGATCACACAATGTGAAAAGAGCATAAACAAGTTTGGGAACAATAAAAAGAGGTTATAAATAGGGTGATAATATATATAGTACAGTGAGCAGTGATTACTTAAAACATTGAACGGGGAGTTGGGCTGTAGCGCAGCGGGCTAAGCGCAGGTGGCGCAAAGCACAAGGACCGGCATAAGGATCCCGGTTGGAACCCTGGCTCCCCACCTGCAGGGGAGTCGCTTCACAGGCGGTAAAGCAGGTCTGCAGGTGTCTATCTTTCTCTCCTCCTGTCTGTCTTCCCCTCCCTCTCTCCATTTCTCTCTGTCCTATCCAACAACGACAACAACAATAATAACTACAACAATAAAACAACAAGGGCAACAAAAGGGAATAAATAAATTAAATAAATATAAAAAAAAACATTGAACGATGAGACCTCCATCAACATTTCATTGTGATCAGAATTATTCTATGCTTTGTTTATTTTTTTTTGCTGTGATAAAAAATGAACACATTCAATTTACAACATTATCCTTCACAATATACATGTGCTTTATAATTGCACTGTTATTATACTAAAAGGAGTAGGCATTTTTCTTAGAGGGTAACATTCAATATAGATTGGTACTAGGACACATTCAGTCAATGTCAGGCTATAGAGTTTCTAGGTTTCCAATACTCAGTCAATGCATAAAATAAGTGTTCAAGCTTTAGGATGAACAAAATTTAATATTATTCTGTGATCATGAAGATCATATTAAGTATATCTTCATATGTCTGTTATGTATCTTTCCATGAAAGGTCATTGAACTAACAGTCCCCATTTCATTTTAATTTGTATAACACTTGATTTGATTTTCCCCCCAAGTCACAACAATAATTCTGACAATTAATAATAGGTGATAAATCCTTTATTTCCAAATGGAAAACAGAGCTGTTGGAAAATTGCTAAGTGAATGAGAGTTATTCAGTGACCAGAATAATGACCTACTGCCTGGGCTTCAATAGCTTTATTGTGAACCAAGAGATACCAAGATAGGCAGCATAGGGTCTAGAAAGAGAGCTCACCAAGTAGGGTACCTGCATTGCCAGGCACCAAACCAATTTGAGCCCTGACATCACACAGGAAGTGCTATGACAGTGGAGGAAGCTTTTGTGCTATGGCGTTTATCTACCCCCTCCCCCTAATCTTTCCCTCTAGTCTGTCTGTCTCTCTATCTGAATGAAAACGTGGCCTAGAGCAGTGAGATTTTGTATGCATCAGAACTCTGTTCAGCAACAAAAATATTTAGAATGAAGGATTGGTCACTCCTACCCAAACTGAAGATCAAATAGGACAGGTATTATAAATAAACCTCTAAATTTGTCAACTATATGGTAACTGGTGAGCTTTGATGAGACCTTTCCAAGAAGCACTTAGGAAACACTTGGACAGTTTTTGCAGAGTTTTCTTTGAAGCACTCTGTTAGCCAAATGTAGCAGAGAAATAAATGAATGTCAAACCAATTGCAATTTAGTGAAGTATACAAATTTGTATAGTAAAGGAATAAAGGGAATATTGCTTTGGGAACATGATGAGACTGGCAGAGGAGACTTGTTGGGTAAACTAACACAGACTTTGGTGAGTATAAGGTTTACAAACTAAACAGATTAATATTGTTACAGGCTAAGGCAAAGATGAATATGTGCAAAAAGTTCATTTTGCAGAGTGTCAAATTTGGAAGTGAATTTGAGCATTTGAACATACCTTTTCCTTTTACCAGGAAGATCTCAAGGTCCTGAGAATTATAGGCTGAATGGAAGGCAGAATAAACAATAAACAAACAAAGAAACAAAGAAGTCAATTTCTTAGTAGTCCAGATAATCCACTACTGTTTTCTGTTCTAAATCACATTTTGGAGTCCCCAAGAGAAGGAGTGTAAACCCAATATAGAAACAAAGATTAAAAGATAGATGTTGTGGTTCAGAGACTTATCAAAATGTAGAAGCTAGGAGAAGAGTTATCTCCTTACAGCCAAGGAAATGATTGGTCTAGACAAATAACAGTGGTAATGATACTAACATAAGATGATGGGAATTCAGAGCCAGAAGGAAAACTTCTCTAAATGTTGCTTGCTATGAAGAAATCTGAGGGATCATGAAACTAGGTATTAAAATGCATTCTACATTCTTTGCAAATATACTGAATTACCTATGATTTTATGTGATGTTGATACAATTTGTCTTGATTTTTGGAGAGGCAGTCAAAATTTTTTAAATTGCAGATACATTCCAGTAATAGATAACTCTCTTTTGGGGACTGGGGGATGGAGTAGAGAATACAATTTAGGGCTGATTTATTTTCCTTAGAGCAAGAGGCACATAGTTTTGTTTATTATTAGTCATAGTTATTACAGTATTCATAATCTGTTTTCCCATAAGAATATGATTGCAATGATAAATGACAACATATATATAGAACAAAGTGAATTTAATGTAGGATGCATTTCCAGAGACATGAACAAGAAATTAGGTCTGCAATACATTTATGCTGTGTTGAGAAACTCTACTTCTGCCCAAGAACTCACCTTTGTAGGATATGAATAAACAGATATATTTCTAGCTGATATTAGACTATAAGCCCCTCTATCCACAGACAGGGCCAGGTTTTTTTTCTTAACTGCTTAGAGAATTATTTGTATTAATGGTAAAACAAATGTAGATGCAAAAATTTGAAATGAAGGTGACATTTTTATTATGACTTTTCCCCATCACAATGATTATCACATACTGAGTGTTAACATATTGAGTATGTTAGAAATTTTTCTAAGTACTTACATGTTTACATGTTTTAGTTCACACAGTCCTCATAAGAACCACATAAAGTAAATACTCTTAATACCCCCCAATCTATATACAAAGAAAACTAGGTGCTATGAGAGTGTATAATCTGCTGGATTAAATAGCACAGTAAATTGTGATTCTGGAACATAGTCTCAGAAATGCTGACTGTAGATGATACTTCCGTTAATTGCTATACTCCTCTGCTTTGCACGTGTATGTGTATGTGCATGCATGTTGGGTTGCTATAATTCCCTTCAAGTTCTAATCTTTTATACCACTATAACTAACCTTTCCTTTTGATGATGGAGTATGACGCAAATATTAAATTCTTACCTTTATATTTTATACCATCGTTGTCTGACTAGCCTTGTATCAGTTCCATGGCATAGTTGTAGACTAAATTTTGATACCTCCTGGTCCCATCTTATTTCTCTTCTTTTACTCTTTTCTTTATTTTATTTGACAAAACCGAGAAATTAGAAAGGAAAGAGCAGATAGAGAGGGAGAGGGAAGGAATGACATAGCACCACTCATGAAACTTCCCTGCAGGTAGGGATCGGGGGCTTGAACCCAGGTCCTTGTGCATGGTAATATGTATGCTCAACCTCATGTGCCACTTCTCAGCCTCAGTTCTCTTAATTACTAAAAATTCTTGAAGTTTCTCAATGTTATTTTATTTTTTACGTTTTGGGTTTTCTGTGTGTTCCTGACTCTGAAAAACTGTTCTTCTTCCAGACTATAGAGACTTAAAGTCAGCAACATTCCTCTAAAACAAACAAAGCTTAATATGGACTCTGAGGAAGATATAAATACTCATGATGGGGATAGAGATCTTGGGCATTAAATATCTGTAAAATTTGGGGCCTTACCACTCCAATTTTACCCTGCTTGTGTGTGTGTGTGTGGACATATACAAACATACATACATTTTTCTCTGAGCTTTGGTTGACATCTTCTCTAAATTTGGAAAGAGTGAAGGATTTAGAAAAAAAATACATTAGTTCACAAAATAGTTGCTTCAGGTATACGCATATTGATTGTTCTCTAGGGAAACATGTCCATGAAAAGATGATAGCAAGTATACAGAAGTCAATGGAATGGTAGTTAAATGAATCAGAGGGCTTCAATTTCTCATTTGGCATGCACATGCTACAATTCACAAGGACCCAGGTTCAAGTCATTGGTCCACAGTTGCAGGAGGAAAAGCTCCACGAATGGTAAAGCAGAGCTCTTTTTTTTTCTCTCTATCTCTTCTCTCCTACTCAATTTTTCTCTGTGTCTCTCTCCAAAGTAAGTAAATTGTTTTTTTTTTCCCTGTAATTTAGAAAAAGATATATTCATATATCCACTATGATGGAGGGGGGGAAGAGAATACAGGAACTACACAATGCTGGGGATTGAACTCAGAACCTTATACATACAAATATAGACTTCTACCATTGAATCACCTCCCTGTCCATTCAATTCCTTTCTTATTGGATAAGACTTTGTAATATTAAACAAAAATTTCTTTGCTTTTATTTTTTTTTGTCATCATTCCACCTGCACCTCTCTAGGCCAACTTTTTCAGACAGAAGGAGAAACATAGACAGGAAAACACCATGGCACTGAAGCTCCCTTCAGTTAGGTGGGTGCTGGACTTGAGCTGGTTCCTGCACATGACAAAGCAGCACACTAACCAAGTCAGCTATCTTGCTGGTCCAACAAAAATTTTCTGCAGCAACTCTACACTTCCAAGTACAAGTTTTTAATAATCCCCTTTATTAGACTTAGACCTAATAAGCTCAGCAATCTAGTAGAATGGTCTGTAGAATGGTCTAAATAATGCATCATAAAATGTCTCATCAAGGGGGCCGGGTGGTGGCGCAACTGGTTAAGTGTACGCATTACAGTGCACAAGGACCCAGGTTCAAGCCCCTAGTCCCCACCTGCAGGGGGAAAGCTTCATGAGTGGTGAAGCAGGGCTGCAGGTATCTCTCTGGCTCTCTTCCTCTCTATTGCCCCCTCCTCTCCATTTCTGGCTGTCTCTAATAAATAAAGATAATAAAAAATTAATAAAAAATGTCTCATCAAATATTTACTACTTAAACCTAGCTATCTCCTTTCCTACTCCTTACTTCATTTCCCACAATCACTCTATACACTAAACTACACAAAATAAAGTAAATAAGAACTATCTCTTAATTTCTTTTGACAGCATCAGCATTATTGTCACTCCATGAAAATCTTTAGAAAAACAAACACTATACAATTGTCCAAGAGATTACTGGCAACAATGTACATATCAACTAAAGGACAATTATTGTACTTAAACTCATCAAACAAGTGCAGAAAAAACTGGAGGATAACTAAGACCCCACTAAAATCATGGACTATTTCCTCCCTAATTTGAGGCCAGCTCACATAAACCTAATACTGGTCTGAATTCAACAAATGACACTTAGTGCTTTAACAATCAAGAGAAAGCCTAAGCTTGTCAAGTAAAGAAGGGACTACAAAAGCTGGAAAAGGACAAAAGACCAGTTCACTTAATAATGACCTTTTTGGCCATTATCAGGCTACTTCATCACCCAGGGTCCTTGAAAGGGAATCCCTGGATTCCTGCCAGGATAGCCTGAGGGTGCTTCTTCCCCAGCAAGTGCTCTCTGGGTTGGAGAAAATTCAACTGGAGCCAACCTAGGCTGCTGCATGGGAGAGGGATCAGGAACTTGTTCTGAGCTAGCATTGCAGGAGATAGACTCTGGAACTCTCTGGAGCCGGAAAGCAACCCCAAGTGCGTTTACTCAGAAAAGCAGCTTGTATATATACTCACCAAGTAGGGTGGAAACAGGATGTGACATAGAGAGGGTGGAGCGAAAAAAGACTGGTTGAAATCAGGGTGTTTTAGGAGGGGGGCGGAGCAAAAAGACATCATGAACCAGTGGGGATTAAACCAATGCCCTGGAGGCAGGGCGGTGCTTAGTTAACATTGGTTTATGTAAACAGACCGCAGCTTTTAGTGGGATCAAACCAATGCCACTGCAGGCATAGCAGTGCTTAGTTAAGCAGGATTAGAGACAGAGACTCTAAGCTGGGGGGAGCTGGCATAATACCCATAGGTTATATGGGCCTACACCCATACAAAATCCCTCTCTCTACCATCACTGACAACATCCATTGAGAACATCATCAAAAGTCCCTTTGTGGACTGTACCCTCACTGTGAACTAGCAATGGTAGGGACTGCTCCAGTCTTCAAAGGGAAGCAGCATTGTCCTACTCCATCACTCCAGGAAGATTGATCCTGAGGTGAGTGCAGCCTAGAATGTTCCTAGCTGTAGTTATGGTCTGTGAGTTCAATCTGACAGGAACTTAGAAGTTGTACAGGCTCTGATGCTAAAAAAGAAAATATATGGGCCATAGGTTAGACTGATGTTGTAAGCTGTTAATTGTCTTTATATATTTTCTTCAAGTTTGGGAGATACTTTTTGCCCTAATCCAGCTATCCAGTCCTATTTTCAACTCTGACACCATCTGTCTAGACAATATTTTTATCCACTTCCGTGCTAACTATCAAGCTCAAGCAATGATTACTAAAGTCAAAGGTCCCTAAGAACATACTTAAAATAGACTTCCTGGCTTCTTTTCACCCTATATTCCTATTACCTGCTCTGTCCCTATCTTTTAGTTCACTATTTATTAAACATTTTCTCCTACTTTCCATCTTAATGACTTTCAGCCACCAAGTTGCAGATGCTACTATGATTCATCCTGAACTTCCTGGGCAGATGACCTCACCAATGTATCTTGGAATTTCACCTCTCCAGAGCCCTACCCCACTAGGAAAAGAGAAAAAACAGGCTGAAAAGGTAGATTGACCTGCTAATGCCCACGTTAAATGGATAAGCAGTAACAGAAGCCCACCTTCGGCACACCAAAATTAATTTTGGTTCATACTCTCAAAAGGGGAGATGAGTAAGGGCTCCAAATCCTAATTCCACGAGAACCCTGAGAGAAAAGAGGGGAAAAAAGGACACTCAGAAGTAGTAATAGGTATGATTTAGAAAGGAAGAAAAAACAGGACCATAGAAGAAAATGGGCAAATAAATAAATATATATAGACAGCTATAGAATAATAGTTACCTCCTATCTGTGACCTTTGGAATGGAGGAAATGGGGACACATAACTCTGGTGGTGGGAACAGTGTGGAATTATCTGCATCACTGTAGATCTGAGCTCACATTCTGTGGTCATGAGTAGGAATGCTCCAAGCTGCCCCAATTTCAGGACCCATTTTCCTCAGGTGGAACATAGAGTATGTTGTCCAACCTCCCTTCAGAGGATGGAACATTCTATACCATGGTTGATCCACATTGAGGACAAGGCCCTTTGGGGGCCCACAAAGGGGTCTATTGTGTTGTTTCTGATAGAGATGACCAGTAACAATGGAGAGAGGGATCTATTCGAGCTCTAGGCCTATGATATCTGTTTGAGAATCTCAGGACTCCCCGAATAGGGCCCCAGCTGATGGGGTAACCTGATAGTGACTAAAGACTTATCATTAAAGTATGCCAGTCTCTTGCCCTTATTTAGCTTTTGTAGTCCTTGCTTTGATATGATTAGCTTTGGACTGAATGAGGGAAGTGTAATAGGAAGTAGGTAAGGAGGGTATCTAAGTCTAAGTAGACATTATTTTATTAGGAACTTTATGGTGTCTTTTTAGGTCTTTCTTTTTAAAAATTTTTTTATTATCTTTATTTACTTATTGGATAGAGACAGCCAAAAATTGAGAGGAGGAGGGCAGAGAGACGTGGGTGAGACAGAGAGACACCTGCAGCACTGCTTCACCACTTGCAAAGCTTTCCCCCTGCAGGTAGGGACCAGGAGCTTGAACCCAGGTCCTTGTGCACTGTAATACATGTACTCAACCAGGTGCTCCACCACCCAGGTCTTTCTACTTGCTTGTTGCATATCCTGATTCACTGGAGACTACTGGGTACTTTTGCTTTCAGGTATATATTTTGTCCAAAATTATGGATACATATGAACATATACCCTATCTCATGGGACTTGGTCTATATCTAGATTTTGGGACTTTGTTAGGAAGTGAATCTCCAGAAATGGAATTAGAGAATCCTATGAGAAAGGAAAGGTCTCACCTGAGTAATGAGTCTGAAGGGTTGACATTCCATGCCTGATGTCTTTGGACACAGTCTGAAGTGAAGTATTCTGAGGTGGATCTTTTAGGGGATATATAGGGCAACCTCCCAAAAGGCTAAGGGACCTTGAGGCTAAGGTCCATGAATTAAAGGAAATGGTGATAGCACTTACTTGTTCCATTGATTAGGCTGGGATCGGCAAACGCTAGAAGAAGCAGACACAATATCATTTGGTATGAATTGAGAGAAGCATGCAGGAAAGTGAGCCCCACCCTAGAAGTTTCAGCACTGGGGTAATTATAGGTTCTATAGAGGAAGTGGGAAGTCCCTGCTGTCTTAGGGTTTAAGAAGGCAATAGATAGTTATTGTTGTAATCAGTTTATTTGACAATTGGGTTAACTTTGAAAATCCCTTTGTTAGGATTTGCTGTATCATACACAACATAACCATAATTTATGTCCTTTGACATTATTTGTATATTTCTATGTCTTACAGAGTAATGCCACTGGTTGCTTTAGTTCTCCCTGTTCTAAGCTTTTAAGAGAGTCAACGTTTCAAAGACTCAGCCTGTAGTCTGTGCTATAAAAAGTTTGAGACATTCAATCAATTTTTCCCTCTCATATTAATTAAATAGAGATTTATATGACGACAAGTTAATAGGAGTATAAATAAACACCATTCCTTGCACCAAAAGACTTTGTCCCATCCCAGCCTCCCTCCCAACCCCAGGAAGCTGAACATCCACTCTCACCTTCAACCCAGGGTTTTTACTTTGATGCCCTACTCCAAACTCAGTCAAATCCTGCTTTGAGTTTCCCTTTCTGTTCTTCTTTCTCAACTTCTGTTTATGGGTGGAATCATCCCATATTTGTCTTTGTCTTTCTGACTTAGCTCACTTAACATAATTCCTTCAATTTCCTATTCCTTAACGCTCTGGGAGTATGGACTCAGGGTCATCATGGGGTGCAGAAAGTGGAAGATCTGGCTTCTGTAATTGCTTCCTCGCTGAATGTGGGTGTTGACAGGTCAATCCATACTCCCAACCTGTATCTCTCTTTCCCTAATGGGGCAGGGCTCCAGGACATACTGGTGGGGTCATCTGTCCAGGGAAGTCCGGTTGGCATCATGGTAGCATCTGGAACCTGGTGGCCAGAATTTTCTACCCTCACCCAAACTTCCCAGTTTTGAAGCAGCCTGCTGCAGAGGTCAGGCCATGAGTTGTCTTTGAGTCACTTGGCTTTGCCCCCAATTTCATAGCTTCTTTCCTCCCTAAGATTCCTATTCTCATCTGTTCTATTCCTATTTTTTAGTTCCTATTTATAAACAATTTTACATATTGTTAATCAATATTAAATCACTAATAGTAATTTTAAAAGGGAAGTTCCTTTGGGGGAATTTGCTCTACTGTGATGTCGATTTAGGGAAGTAGGTTCCTCTACTTTGATGATAACTAAAATCTATTAACTGCTTACTATGTACTAAATGATATTCTAAACTCTGTATATGCCTCTATCTTTGAATCCACCCAAGAAAACAGATTGTGCAACCCTTTTCCATAGATGGAGAAGTTTCACATCAGGCTAACGGGGTTATGTAGCTCTTCAGAATAAAACAACTCATAATTCACGTCTGGGTTAAAGTTTAAAATTATTCATAAGACTTACAAAATTCTCGTATTAGAATTTTATTTATTAGTCTCACACTACCTAAATTCAACTATTAAGGATTTTTGTTTTGTTTTGCAATTCCAGTGCTGTGACAGCAGAATTTCTATGCCTCAGTGTATTTCCTTTTTTCCCCAAGCACAGTGGAAGAATTTCTTTCCAACCTGTGAGACAACTCAGTTTATTAGAGTAACAACTTTCCAACATGAGGCCTCAGAAGCTGCAGGTTCAACCCCCAGTACCACACTATATTAAAGATAAGCAGTATGCTTTCCTCTCTCTTCCCCTATTTTCTCATTTTCTTTTTTAAATAAATGAATATATACATATATTTTAAAATTTATTAAAAGGAAGAAGATCTATTTTCTCAGTCTCCACTTGGATTTAAATGGAAGTTATGACCGATGAGATAATGACAAAAGTGTGGTATGACAATTCCAGAGCTGTACCCTCAAATGTTTTATATCTTCAACCATGTTTTCTGTTTCCTTTCTACATAGATGGCTGCGTAGAGAGCAGGTGGTAGACGCCCAGAATAAAGTTCTTGCTCCATGACTTCATCAAGGCACCCTAGTCAGTTGCTCAAAGAGTTGTGAAAGGAGAGAGAAACTTTCATAAGGTAAGTGTCTGAGATTTGATTTGGGTGTGGTTAGTTAGTTACAGAATCAAATATTACTAGCTGATATTGCTCTGAAGTTGGTTACATTCTTTTTGGTGAAAGGCTAACTAGTAAATATTTTAGGTTTTGCCAACCATATAACCTCATTTGCATATACTGTTTTGTAATGTAAAAAATTGCTTCAAATCATTTGTAGATGAATAGCATGACTCAGTTCTATGAAAATTTTATTAATTTAAAAAGATGGACACTGACCATATTTATCCTGCAGTGAGTAATTATGCTTTTCCTAATAAACTGCTAAAGAACTATCATGTTCTTCTTTTTGTTTTGATTCTCTCTCTCTCTCCTTCCTTCCTTCCTTCCTTCCTTCCTTCCTTCCTTCCTTCCTTCCTTTCTTCCTTCATTCTGCCTTTCTTCCGTTCCACCACTGTTATAAATGAGGTTTGATTCTTCCATGACTTTAAAGTTCCTGCTGGCCATTTTTTTTCTTCTTTCTTTTTGATAGATGGTGAGAGACAGAGAAAGAGAGGGAGAGAGTGAAAGAGAGACAGAGAGGAGAGGAAGAAAAACTTTTACAGTACTGCTTTACTTCTTACAGGGCTTTCCTCTGGCTGGGGGATTGGGGACCTAACATCCTGGGTCCTTGTGCATAATAACATGTACACTCTATGAGAGTACCACCACCCAACCCTCTTCTCTGTCTTTATCACTTCCGGACTCAATCCACCCTTTGTTTGGTTCAGCTGCTGCTTACTCTTCATACCTTCACTGAAAATCTAGTTCCACACAAAGATGCATTCTATATTCCCTTTTCCTTCCTACCCTTTCCAACTAGATCAGGACCGATTATATAAATTCCTAAAATAGCTATGATTCCCTTTTTTTTTTTAATTAAAAGCTTGTCATTAATAATAACTTGTGTAATGTTTTTCTTCCTCATGATGCTGAGAGTTCCATGAGAAAAAGCATTTACATCTATTTCATTCATTATTTTACCTCCGGCACTTTACACAGGATCTGGCATATAGTAAACATTATAAATACATATAGAGTCAATGAATAACCACACTGCATGTATTATTAGCTACTACCTTCAATATATAGTACTTGTGGAACTCATCCTTTCTTCCCTTCTTCCTCCTAGTCCTTCAATCTTTAGGCTAAGTATAGTCATTCCTGTGTGGGGAAAATACCACAGAGATGTTTACTCTCAAACACATTTCTTTGGTGTAAATACTGACCTTGTCTTTACCTCAGTCCATATTTTTTTTCTTCAGGGCCATAAATTGTGGGATGTCTTTTCATAAAAACTGATGATTTCTGTCATAGCTCTGAAAGCTAATTCTGTCTTGAGCCCATAAACGAGAAGAGGCTATTTCAAAGACATTTTGCTCAAAAGGGAACATTAGCTTTCCTCTTCCTTTGTCATGTGTATATTTGCCAAGAATTTAGGTAGATCAGCTGGAAGAGGCTTGAGTGTCAATTCCTGAGGAATTGCAATGTCAGTTGAGTGCCATTTTCAGAGTGTGTTCTCATTTGCAGAGTACAGTTTAAGATGTTATCTAAGAAGTAACTTAAAAGTAATATCCTTGGGGGGATAATACTACTATTTTTTTTAGTTAGTTTTCTTGAATTTTAGTTCCTAAAATAGGAATTCACAAAAGATTATCTCATTTTATTTTTAAAAAAAATCACAAATGAATCATCCCCACAAACCTGAATTTATTTAATTTTTGTAGCAGCTGAAATGTTTAGCTTGGACAAAGAAAGTAATGAAAGCCTTCTCACTGCACTGCTATCATTCTGTCCCTAGAACTAAGTTGCATAAACATTTGCAAAGTGTATGAATGGATAAAGGATGTGACTGACAGGTTGACAACATAGGTGAATGAATGAATGGATGGATGAATGAATGAATGAGAGCAGAGACCTCAGCTAGTATTTACCACAAGTCTGTCTTTTCATTATTTTATATATTATTTCCTACTTTTATTTTTTTAACCAGAGCACTGCTCAGCTCTGGCTTATGGTGGTGTGGGGACTAAACTTGGGACTTTGGAGCCTCAGGCATGACAATCTTTTTGTATAATCATTATGTTATCGCCCCTGCCTCTTTCCCACTTCTTTTATTGCTTATTTTATTTTATATTTATTTACCAGGGTACTACTCAGTTCTGACTTATGGTGATATAGGGGATTTAACTGGGACCTCAAAACGGCAGGCGTTAAAGTTTGTTTGCATAATCATTATGCTGTCTCCCCCACCCTTCTTTTTTTTTTTTGTCATCAGGGTTATTGTTGAGCTCAGTGCTCACTACTGCACCTGATGACCACTACTCTGCTCCCCCCTTTGCTGTTTTTGTTAGATAGGAAAGAGAGAAATTGAGAGGTGAGAGTGAGATAGAAAAGGAGACAGAAAGATAGACAACTGCACAGACTTGCTTCAACACTTGTGGTGAAGTGTCCTCCCTGCAGGTGGGGAGCAGGGAGGGGAGATTTGAACCCAAGTCCTTACATATTGTCAATGTGTGTGCTCAACTGGTTGTGCCACTGCCCAGCCCCTATTTTCCATTTCTATAATCATTCTCTGTCAGTTGCCTTTATAAAAATTACAATACAAAGATTAATTAATCAGCACTTTCATTACCTTATTTTAAGCAATAAGATTTTGACCTCAGTTTTCTGGGTACATTTTATTTGTGCATTGTTGATGTAAATGTCAGATAGTAAGTAATTGTTGGTATGCATGAGATCCCTTCTGTTTCATTTGGTTTAAATCCCCCCTGCTTAACACTATTCTATTTACATAACCACTTCATTCTATTTACATAACCACTGTTAACAAGTTCCACCCTCCCTCCAGGGCATTTGTGGTTCAGTGATAGGATTCTCGCCTGCTCTGCCCCCTCTTTGTCACACTCTGATTTTCACCAGTCACTTTTCTCTCCACCCTCTCTATGTCACATCCTGTTTCCACCCTACTTGGGAAGTATATATAAAGACAGCATTGTGAGTTTTAGAGTACTTTACCTTGAGTTCAGCTTAGCTCGTCTTAGATTGTGCTGTGTCCTGCATGAATAAAGAGATACTGCGTACAACCCAGTCATGAGTCCCTGGTCGTCTGTTACCCGCCCGTGAAGCCAGCGGCGAAAACAACATAACCCGTCGAAAACAACAAGTAATTGCTATTAATTCTTCATGTAAATAGAGCACCTCTGTGAATGGTGCTCTGTTAGTCATTTGGCAAAGGAAATATTGTCATTCAAAGACAGATAATAAGTTATATGTAGGTTACATTTAATATACAAAACTTTAAATTATGCCTTCTTATGAAATTCAGTGTGACCCTCAGGGTAAGTATACACTCTTAAAAATTTAATATATATGTTAAGCTAAATCTAAGCTAAATGTAATAAAGAAAGACACTATTTTTACTTCTGTCATTTTGCTTTAAGTGTTGCTGTATGCTATAATTCTCTAGAACAATACTCACTTCTTCAACCAAAATGCTATATCAGACACATTCCAAGCTAATTATTTGGCATTATAAGATGACATTATGCTCTCTAATGGCTTTGTAACATACTTTCCCATGAACACATCAATGATTCCCAAAGATTAAAAGTGATGACAAAAAACAAATAATGATTCTTTGTCTGGATTGTTCAGGCTCATTGAAGTGTGAGGCTGAAGCTATGCTTTGGGAAAATTATCTTATATCCTGCCTCTTTGATTCTGGGTTCTCCAGCTAATTGGATAGTCATATTAGTTTCTTTCTTGTTTGCTTTTAGAAAGCAAAGATTATAGTTTCATTGTGACTAGTTTCTTTTTAAAAATTATATTTGTGTATTTATTTGTTAGATAGAGATAGGAGAAATTAAGAAGGGAGAGGGAGATAGAGAGGGAAAGACACAGAGAGACACCTGCAGCCCTACTTCACCACTCATGAAACTTTCCCCCCTGCAGGTGGGGACCAGGGACTTGAATCTGGGTCCTTGTGCACTGTAATGTGTGCACTTAACCAAGCGTGCCACTACCTGGCCCCCATTAATTTTTTTTAATGGCAAAACTTCATGAAGTGATGAATATAAGAACTAAAAAGTCACTCTCCTACCACTACTCACCTATAATTGAATACTTGGGATATGTTCAGTGCTGTCCTAGGCACTGATAGTTTATCAATTTTAAAATGTTCTTTCTAATTAAAATTAAGGGAATCTATGTATAAAATTTCCTTTAACAAAAGTGTAACCAGATGAAGTTTGTCTTTAGTCCTCTATTCTCTTTATTTTTACTTTAGTTCTTTAGTTTTGGTTTCCCACAACTGTCCATCTCTCTCTCTCTCTCTCTCTCTTTTTTTTAGAAAATTCCTCCCAACAAATTTAGATTTTGAAGTTTTATGTCTCTGCTGGGGCTTTACTACTTTGAGCTGACTGTGTATATATATGGAGAGAGAGAGACAGGAAGACAACGGAAGAGAGGGAAAGAGCATAGCACCAAAGCTTCTCCCAATGTACTGGTGACTGGTCTGTACTCTGTACATGTGATAAGACAGATGCACTATTTCGTTGACCCTTTCTGTCCTTTTTATGCTCATGTAAACCTTCTCTCATCTTGGTTCCATACTTTCAGAGGGTTAAGAATAGGCAATCTATCAAGGGAGGAGATGGGATACAAAGTTCTGGTGGTGGGAATTGTGTGGAGTTGTACCCCTCTTGTCCTATAGTTTTGTCACTGTTTCCTTTTTATAAGTAAAATTAAAAAAACAGCAACAAACTTCTCTCATGAGACAGGCTGGGAGTATGGATCGACCTGTCAACACCAGTGTTCAGCAGGGAAGCATTTGCAGAGACCAGACCTTCCACCTTCTGCACCCCATAAATGACCCTGGGTCCATACTCCCAGAGGGATAAAAAGAAAATAGGAAAGCTATCAGGGGAGGGGATGGGATATGGAGTTCTGGTGGTGGAAATTGTGTGGAGTTGTAGCCCTCTTATGCTATAGTTTTTGTCAGTGTTTCCTTTTTATGAATAAAAATTTAAAAAAAAACTCTCATGAAAGGAAGGTATGATAGTATTTTCTGATAGTCTGGAATTGCTTGAACTTCTTGGGCTCAATAAAGTTTTTTTTTTTAAAGTTGGAAGACAAAAGAGTTTATGTTTATCTCATGAAAGGTATGATAGTATTTTCTGATAGTCTGGAATTGCTTGAACTTCTTGGGCTCAGTAAAGGTTTTTTTTTTTTTTTTTTAAGTTGGAAGATAAAATAGTTTATGTTTATCTATACTAAAACTACATGAATTAAAACAGACTTGCTTGGAATTTTTGTTAGTCTTTTTGATGTATAAAAGGAAGGTACATTATAACTACAATTTGGTGAACAAAATCTTTGAAAGCAATGTAATTAAATGGTAGCTCATCTTTTTTGTTTGTGAAAGTCCCATTACATAACTGAAAGAACAACCTGGGGCCAGGGTGGGGGTATGTTAGGGTGGGGAATGGAGACTAAGTAGGAAAGTTTCTACTGTTGTTGATCACTAATGATGGTCTTACTCAAACACTTCTTATGTTCCCAGACACTGTTTCTGGTCCTCTGACAACATGGAAAACAATTCAGTTTGCTTAAATGATATCGTTTACATGCTGCTGAAAGGTGACTCGCAGGGGTGCCTTCTATACAACTAGAACTTTCAATGTTGCAGTTTGAGTTGCTTGGAGTTCAAAGAGAAAAGAGCCCTTCTTCCAGATTCTGAATATCAAGATTTTTCTCTAAAGAGATTTGTCTTTTAGGCTTCTCTGGACTGTTGTTAGTTTTCAATCCAAATGAGTGGGTTAACAATGTCTTTTGACCAACATATGGTCATCAGAACACTGGTGACATTCAGACACACAGAGACATAAAACCAGGAGGGAGGGTTCTGCAAGTGACCTTGATGGCAAAAGGGAATTCTGAAGCAGAGTATGTATCTTAAGAGAGGATAGGACACAATGAAAGAACTGTGACTAGCTGACATTTCATTCGTGAGTTGCTGCTCAAGTATTTAGAGAGGATGCATTGATCCCACTCTCCTGGAAACCCCCCAGAGCTCACACAAAATGCTTGCTTTCACTCAGCTTTTGTTAAAACAACTAGAATTCCCTTCTCATAATTGTTAGAACATTTCAACAACTCACTCTTTTCTTTCCCAGCTGCAAATCAAACAAATATTGTTTCATTTATTTTGTGAGGGTTCTTTACAATTATACCAATGTAGAGAATTTTCCACATGGAAAGATACTTTCCAACACTCTCTGAGGGTGGCAGTATTGTTCACCAGTCAGTGATGAGTAGAAGAAATTAGGACCCTTCTAGGAAATGATGTTAAATTATCAAAATGAACAATTTATAAAATAAGGAATGAGGACTAATTTTGGCCTGCTATATAACAAATATCCTCAGAGTCACACTCTAATGTGTATATGAGATGAAAAATAAAAGATGATGCTCATGGTAACAGGAATAGATGGATAAAAGTGGCAACATCTTAAATATCACAATTCTAGATAATTACTTGATACAGATTTATTACCCACCATGCCTTAGGGGCTGTGAGTTATTCATAGTCAGTTGGCTGGCCAATTTTGTTTTGTTTTTTATTTATTTATAAAAAAGGAAACATTGGCAAAACTATAGGATAAAAGTGGTACAACTCCACACAATTCCCACCACCAGAACTCTGTATCCCTTCTCCTACCCTGATAGCTTTCCTATTCTTTAACCCTCTAGAAGTATGGACCCAAGGTCTTTGTGGAATGCAGAAGGTGGAAGGTCTGGCTTCTGTAATTGCTTCCCCGCTGAACATGGGTATTGACTGGTGGATCCATACTCCCAGCCTGCCTCTCTTTTTCCCTAGTGGGGTGGGGCTCTGGGGAAGCAGAGCTCCAGGACACACTGATGGGGTTGTCTGTCCAGGGAAGTCTGGTCGGCATTCTTCTAGCATCTGGAACCTGGTAGCTGAAAAGAGTTAACATACAAAGTCAAACAAACTGTTGATCAAGCATGAACTCAAAGGCTAGAATATTGCTGATGAAGAGTTGAGGGGTCCTCCATTTTGTAGATAGCTAGTAGGCATATTTTAGTTTCATTTCAAAGGGCCTGTGGCTATACTAGTTTTTTTTTTTCCCCTGAGCCTGAAATCTGATATACAGGTGGATCTAAGTTATTGTCTGGGGAGATGATGTCATGGCTGGAGAAGGAACAGAAAGCTGGATCAGGGAAGAAAGTAGCTCCCTAATATGGGAAGGGGTATAAATATTGTTGACTATAAACCCCATCTATCTGATTTGGTCTGGAGCCCATATTCAGCTTAGGAGCCTATGTGACCACTGTAACCCTGTAGATCTGAGCTCACATTCTGTGGTCATAAGTAGGAACATTCCAAGCTGCCCCAATATCAGGACCCATCTTCCTCTGGTGTAGCATAGGGTATGTTGTCCAGCCTCCCTTCAGAGGATGGGACATTCTCTAACATTGTTGACCTAAGCAGAGAGCAAGGTCCTATGGGGGGGTGGGCACAAAAGGGTCTACTTTGTTGTTCTTGATAGAGATGACTGGTAACAAGGCGAGAGGGATTTTTTTTTGAGGTCTAGGCCCATCATGTCTGTTTGGGAATCTCAGGATTCCCCGAATAGGGCCCCAGCTATTGGGGTGGCCTCATAGTGACTAAAGAGTCATCATTAAAGTATGCCAGTCTCTTGCCCTTATTCAGCTTTTGCAGTCCTTGCTTTGCTAAGGTTACCTTTGGAGTGAGTGAGAGAACTGTAATAGGAAGTAGGTGAGGAGGGTGTCTAAGGCTAATTAGATACTATTTCATTATGAACTTTATACTGGACTCACTGGACTATTGTGTAATTTTGCTTTCAGGTATATATTTTGCCCTAATTTATGGATACATGTGAACATATGCTCTATCTCACGGGACCTGGTCTATATCTATGTTTTGGGATTTTATTAGGAAGTGAACCACCTGGAATGGAATTAGAGAATCCTATGAAAAGAAAGGTCTGATCTGAGTAATGAGGTTGAAGGACTGACATTCCATGTCTGATGTCTCTGGACACAGTCTGA
This sequence comes from Erinaceus europaeus, assembly GCF_950295315.1. Lineage (NCBI taxonomy): Eukaryota > Metazoa > Chordata > Mammalia > Eulipotyphla > Erinaceidae > Erinaceus > Erinaceus europaeus. Next base: position 72,162,149 of record NC_080163.1, read on the forward strand.
AGTGAAGCATGCTGAGGTCTTACTCGTTGCATTAATTAGGTTGGGATAAGCAGATGCAATATCATTTGGTATGAATTGAGAGAGGCATGCAGGAAAGTGAGTCCCACCCTAGAGGTTCAAGGACTGGGGAAAATATAGGTTCTATAGAGGAAATGGGAGATACTTGCTGTCTTAGGGTTAAGAAGACAATAGATAGTTATTTCTATAATCACAATTTTTGGCAATTGGGTTAACTTTGAAAAATCCCTTTGTTAGGATTTGCTGTATCATACACAACATCACCATAATTTATGTCCTTTGACATTATTTGTATATAGCTATGCTTCTGTTCTCCCTAGTCTAGGCTTTTGAGAGAGTTAACATATTAAAGACTCAGCCTATGTATTAAAAAGACTCGGTATGTGCTTTAGAAAGTTTGAGACATACAATCAATTTTTCTCCTCTAATATTAATTAAATAGTGATTTGTATAATTACAAATTAATAGGAGTGTACATAAACACCATTCCCACCCCATCCCATCCAACCCCACCCCCCCTCCCCCAGAAGCTGAATATCACCCTCACCCTCACCCCAGGGCTTTTACACTGATGCCCTACTTCAAATTCAGTCAAATCCTGCTTTTAGTTTCCCTTTCTGTTCTTCTTTCTCAACTTCTGTTCATGAGTAGGATCGTCCCATATTCATCTTTATCTTTCTGACTTAGCTCACTTATCATGGCTGGCCAATTTTAAATGATCAATTAAACACAAATTTTCCAGGAGACAGACCTTACTGCTTTCATTCAATTTGACTCTCCAAAAATTTGCAACCCACATTGTTTATTAGTAAGCATGATATTTGAAGTAAATCATCTGAAGGTCATTTTGGCAAGACTGTTCTAACCAGACATTTTATACTTAGCTGTATAGGAATAAAGCTTCTCAGAATAATCTAATGTGAAGTAAACAAATAGAATTTAGTAGAACTCACTGATAATTTCATTTTATTTTTTCAGCTTTGAAGTCAATTTATTTTAAAGACTTTATGTTTCACGTTCATAGCGACATTAGTATACAGATATCCCAAATACATATAACCTCCTTCATTATTAAAATATTCCACCAGAATTGTACATTTGTAAATGTGATGAAACCATAGTGATAAGTTTTTTTTTTTCTCTCTTAAGAATAAACCACAACTCTTGGACCAACTTCTTCTTCTTCTAGCGTTTGCCCTTCTTTCGTAGCCAGTCAACAGCATCAGGTTGAGCCTGATGTAAAGTTTCGAGACCTCCTTTGAATCTGGAGAGGTGGCAGTCGTTGACTATGTGGGTCATAGTCTGTCTGTAGCCGCAGGGGCAGTTCGGGTCGTCTCTGGCTCCCCAGCGATGGAATATAGCTGCGCACCGGCCATGGCCTGTTCGATAGCGATTGAGGAGGGCCCAATAATAATGTGCTAGGTCAAAGCCGGGTTGACGCTTGCAGGGGTCTGTGATGAGGTGTTTGTTCTTTACCTCAGCTGACTGCCAGTTCTGTTTCCAAGAGACTGGAACAGAGAAGTTCAGTGTAGGCATAGGGGACCAGATTGGGTGACGAGACGTCAAGCGTTGAACAGGGTGGGCGAAGATATCCGCGTATATTGGCAGGTCCGGTCGAGCGTAGACGTGGGAAATGAACTTAGATGATGCCGCATCCCAACGAATATCTGGCGGGGCGATGTTGCTAAGAACTGGCAGCCATGGAACCGGGGTGGAACGGATGGTTCCAGAAATTATCCTCATGGAGGAATATAATTTGGAATTGACCAAGTGGACATGGGGGCTACGGAACCATACTGGGGCACAGTATTCTGCAGTGGAATAGCATAATGCCAGAGATGATGATCGTAGTGTAGAAGCGCTTGCGCCCCATGAGGAGCTGGCCAGTTTTGCAATGATGTTATTCCTCGCGCCCACCTTTGCTGCAGTTTTTATGAGATGTTTGTGAAATGACAGAGTGCGATTGAGAGTAACGCCAAGATAGACTGGCTGGGCTTCATGCCGGATTCTCGTGTCGCCAAGCTGCACATTAAGCTCACACGAGGCCGAGGCATGCTGTAGGTGGAAAACAGATGATACCGTTTTAGCAGTGCTAGGAATTAGTCGCCATTTTTTACAGTAATCAGATATCAGAGACATGTCTTTCGTGAGTGTTTCCTCAAGGATGTCGAACTTTGATGCCTGAGTTGCACAGCAGATGTCATCGGCGTAGATGAACTTCCTTGAAGAAGTTTCTGGGAGGTCATTGATGTAAATATTAAATAGCCTAGGAGCCAGAACAGAGCCCTGGGGGAGGCCACTTGAGACAAGTCTCCATCTGCTAGACTTGTCACCCAGATGTACCCGGAATCTTCTGTTTTGGAGAAGAAACGATATAGTGTTGGCCACCCATGGAGGCAGGCATCTTGAGATCTTGACCAGGAGACCACGGTGCCAGACCGTGTCATAGGCTGCTGTGAGATCAACAAAGACAGCACCCGTCTTTAAATTCTTCTGGAATCCATTTTCAATGTAAGTTGAGAGGGCCAGGGCTTGTTCGCAGGTAGATCTTCCTGGGCGGAAACCGGCTTGGGCGGGTGATAGGAATTTCTCTGTAAGATGAGAGATACGTGACAAAAGCAGCCTTTCAAGGAGTTTGTAACACACGGAGAGGAGAGAAATTGGTCTATAGCTGGCGTCCAGTGTTGGGTCTTTCTTTGGTTTCAAAACTGCTATAATCTTCGCATGACGCCAAACTTTGGGCATAGACTCAGATTCCAAGATGTGGGACAAGACTATCACTAGTTGGACAGGACTATCACTAGTTGGACCAACTAATGATAAGTTATCAGTCAGTGGTCACAATTTACATTATGGCTCACTGTTTATTATTTTATATAGAATAAAAGATAGCAAGAGTGTTTTATATTCTGTTAGTTTGCTCAAATGCATAAATTCACATATCCACTATTATAATACTATAGAGTATTTTGACTTTCCTAAAATAATCTGTGGTCTACTTATTCATTTCCTAATATTTTAATCAGTATTATATTTTTAGAACAGAATATTAGTCTGAGGTAATTTTTCTTCAAGTGTTCTACTTTCTGCAACAAATTAAACTAGGCAAGAACTATTATAGTAGCAATTTTTAACTATCTGGGGAAGGGGGGAGTAGGAATGAGACTATAATTAAAGAGTATGAATACTAATACTCATTTAAGTCACTTAAAATTTTTTTCATTATCTTTATTTATTGGGTAGAGGCAGCCAGAACTCAAGGGGGAAGGGAGTGATAGAGAGGGAGAGAGACAGAGAGACACCTGCAGCACTACTTCACCACCCACAAAGCTTTCCCCCTGCATGTGGTGACCAGGGGCTCGAACCCTGGTCCTTGCACATTGTGACATGTATGCTCAAATAGGTGTGCCACCACCTGGTCCCCATTTAAGTCACTTCCAATATCTCTATCCAAGGTTTTCCAACTATGTTTTGAAGTTCAAAAGCCATAAATACATAACTTGCTTTAAATACCAACATGAGTAAAACAAATCTTGTACCACATATGGGTTTGAAAGGAATATCTGGGAAAGAGTTAAGTAATAGGCTAGGGATATTTTGGAAGACAATGAAACTCTAGGAAATAGATGAGTAGAATCAGTTGCCTTGCTCCAGAATTCATTGTGTCAGATCAAGAAGTCATACTGGGTGGGAGATAATAGCATAAAGGTTATACAAACATACTCATGCCTGAGGTTCTCAGGTCCCAGGATCAATCCCCAGCACCACCATAATCCAGATCTGAGCTGTGCTCTAGGAAAAAAAATCTATAGATATTTCTCACTGGTAATTTTAAATGGGGAAAAATCATATTAAAATCAATAATATTCTGTAATCATGAAAAGTGATGGTTTGGATTTTCTTGATGACGGCATTGTAGTATTACTTAGGGACATGTCGTATTACTTAGGAAATGTTGTCAGGCCCTGAGTAAAATTTTAAAGGGGTAGATTGGTAGTAGCTGAAGGGGCAACACTGCAATTTAGTTTCCACAAACAGATTAATGATGGAAATCTCCTGGATAAGCTAGGGTTATTCTGGTCTTCCCAGAGTAGAAGTTGACTCATTTCTACCTTGAATTGTATATGGTCATTAGGATTTCCCAGGTTTCTAAGACTCTGAGAGGAAAGACAGAAAATTCTGTTTGCATTTAAGCAAGAGGTAGGACAACTTTTTCATGCTTCACTCTGTTATAAAGCAGTGGGTTTCGTGAAAATGTCATATATATATATATCACTGTCAGCCATAACCACTTTCCATCAAGAACTCAAGAATTCTCCATCCTGGAGGCCATTAGTAATAATTCAGGTAATTTTTTGGGAAAGAAGCATCATTTATAGAATAACTTGAATCAATAAATAATATCATATTTAATTACTGGTTACTTAAGTCAGATAGTAGTACCACATGCACTTTACAATTATTTTATCTGAAGTAATTCTCAAAATATCTCCTGAGATGGGTACTATTGTTATTATTATTTTAAATTTATTTTGTATATATTTATTGGATAGATAAAGAGAAACTGAGATGGAAGGAAGAGATAGGGAATGAGAGAGAGAGGGGCTGGGTGCAAGGACCCACACAAGATTCCCAGTTCAAGCCCCTGGCTCCCCACCAGCAAAGGGGTCACTTCTTTCTCTTTCCCTCTCCAACTCCCACTCCTATTTCAATTTTTCTTTGTCCTATCCAATAAATATGGAAAAAAATGGCCACTAGGAATGGTGAATTAGCAGTGCTGGCATCAAGACCAAGAGATAACTTGGATAGATGATAGATGATAGATGATAGATAGGGAATGAGAGAGAAAGAGAGAGAGAGAGAGAGAGAGAGAGAAAGAGAGAGAGAGAAATAGAGAGAGAGAGAGAGAGAGAGAGAGAGAGATATCTGCAGCACTGTTCACCACTTGTGAAGCTTCCCTGCTTTAGGTAGGACCTGAGTCCTTGCACGTAGTAACATGCACTCAACCAGGTGTACCACCACCTGGCCCCTTAGTATTATTTTTTATTTGTTAGGTAAACTCAGTGAAGATCAAATAAGTTCAGCTTGCCTAAAGCCATAAGTAGTAAGTAGCAGAGAGGGAATTCGTATTCATTGTTTACTTCCTTTTTGGAGGAGATAGCAGAGAAATTTAACAAATCAGTGTGGATTTGTGAGCTTACTTTTCGTTCTTTAGTGATTTTAGATTGACAGAGGTTGGTTGGTTAGTTTAGTCATATAATGGTGTTGATTTACCTGATCACAGATAAAACTCATTATTTGAAGATCAACAAAATAGCTCACCTAGCAAGGTATTTTCTTTGCCATGTATGTGACCTAGGTTGACCAAGCCCCTGCTGCAGTAAAGGAAGCTTCAGTATTACAGTGTCTGACTCTCTCTCACTGTCTTTGTTTCACTTTCTTTCTAGCTGGAAATATTAAACTAAGAAGTGAATCCCAGAAGAGATCACCAACCCCTCCAAAGTCAACTATTTGAAATCTACCATTTTGAATTTTTTTTTTCTTGTTATATGGGGGCAGTCATTTACAACTGTAACCATTTTGGGAATCACAACTACATACAGATTGTATCAGGAAGTTAAAATTATAAATACAAACAAAGAACAAATGGTCAAAATTGGTATACATCAATAAAAATACGTACACAGGGAACACCTAGGCAATTTGTTACAAATTAAGACTTTTTTTTCTCTCTCTCTCTCCCTCTTTTTCTTCCTTCCTTTCTTTCTTTCTTTCTTTCTTTCTTTCTTTCTTTCTTTCTTTCTTTCTTTCTCCCTTGTCTCATCACCAGGATTATTGTTGGGGATCAGTGCTGGCACTATGAATCCACCCTCCTTTGGAGGGATTTTGTTTTTTTTCCTTTATATTTTATTATATAGAACAGATAGAAATTGAAAGAGGAAGAGGAGATAAAGAGGGAGAGAGCAAGAGAGACACCTGCAGACATGCTTCAGTGCTCATGAAGAATACTCTCCTGCAGGTGGAGATTGGGGGCTTGAACACCGGTTCTTGAGTATGACAATGTGTTCACGTAGTAAGGTGAGCCGAGCCACAACCTAGCTCTCACAAATTCATATATATAAAGGAAACCTTTAAGCTTATCTTACAAAAGGAAATTAAGAGAACTGGTTCACAGTTTAAATTGAATTACAGTTCTCAAAAATATAATCCTCAGACCAATAGGTGATGAATAGCACCTGGGAATTTGTCAGAAATAAAAATTATTTTCTTTTTCTTTTTTAAAAATATTTATTTCCTTTTGTTGCTTTATTGTAGTAGTTATTGTTATTGATGTCATTGTTGTTGGATAGGACAGAGAGAAATGGAGAGAGGAGGGGAAGACAGAGAGGGGGAGAGAAAGACAGACACCTGCAGACCTGCTTCACCACCTGTGAAGCGACTCCCCTGCAGGTGGGGAGCCTGGGGACTCAAACCGGCTCCTTAATGCTGGTCCTTGTGCTTTGCGTCACGTGCGCTTAACACGTTGTGCTACTGCCTGACTCCCCATTTTCTTTTTCTTATCAGTGACTTACAAAATTATGAGTTAAGAGGGGTATAATTCAACACCTTCCCCACCACCTGTGTTCCTCTGATGTATTTCCTCTATGCCTGTCTAGACAGTCTTTCAGATACTTCCCCTAGTGGTTTGTTGGTCAATATAACAATAGTCTCTAAGGAGGGAAAGTGCAGAGCTCAAAGTTCAGAGTGTTTGTTGACCTTTCTTTCTTTCCTTCTTTCTTTCTTTCTTTCTGTCTTTCTTTCTTTCTTTCTTTCTTTCTTTCTTTCTTTCTTTCTTTCTTGTTTCACCAAAAAAAGAAAGAAAAAAGAAAGAGAGAGAGAGAGAGAAAGAGAGAGAGAGAGAGAGAGAGAGAGAAAGAAAGGAAGGAAGGAATGAAGACTGTGTCCCCATTCCTTCCACTGGAAACCGCAATAGTTCTCCCAACAGCATAGATACGGGTTGACAATTATTTCTACAATTATCTATTTAAATTTATATATACTTGTCCATTTTTTCCTATGGCCCTACCCTCTCTTCCTTTCTAAGTCACACTTACTACCTCCAAATATCCTTCTCCCTTCAGGTCCTGATGGAATTGGAATTCAGAGCCCTCTCATTATATTCCCCTAAGAAGAAATAAAACTTTTAAGTCTTACACTAGACCAGCTGATCAGAAACTGGAGATTGGGTCTACAAAACTCTTTTTAACAAGACTTTCAACTAATTCAGGTGCAAGCTAAAGTAATATATATGTACATATATTTTTTCTGTGCATTTGTATATAAAAATGTGAAATAATGACCTCTAAACAAGACTGTTACACTTGTAAGGCCTAAAAATGAACTAGTTGTTTTTTTTTACTCTATCACATTGCCTGAACATTTATCAATTATACATATATGTATGTTGATAATTTTTTATCAGATATAAAAATTAATGAACGTTAGTATTAGAAGGACCTTTAGAGATCACGAATCATATACTATTTTTCTCTGAGTAGTAGTCTTACACACAAGTCAATTACTCCCAGGTGGCAGGGTATGCATTGCCCATTATCTCATGTATTTCTACATTGGCAGATTGTATAGTTTCAACTCCAACAGAAATTAACCACCAAGATGAAGCCAATGTCATCATCCATTTACTCAAGTCAAAATAATATTGTTACAGCTCTTTGGTTAAATAAATGTATGTCTTATATAGATGTGGTCAGTTTTTCAAGAACCTCAGGGTACAGTGTTACAGAATGCACAGTAGACCCATACCTCTGGCCTCCTTGAGTGGCAGTTGTGGCAAGTTTCTTAGACATCACTTGGTATATTTTGACAAAGAAAGTAATTTTGCCCATAAGCACTGAGATACTCAATGCAATCATTACTGCTGGAGACAATTTAAACTGCCAGTAAGATTCAACTCACATTCCAATGCTCTCTTTAGGAAAGTCAGAAGTGTGTTCTAGTTCCATTGGGAATTGGCACTGGAATTCATGTCAAGCATGAAAATCATGAAATATCTGGGAAAGTTCAGAGATCAAGCTTTGTTCTTTCAGACCCAGGTGCTTAGACCAATGTCAATGCTTGAGTATGAATGCTGCTGACAGAGTAGCTTTTGTTGGGAAAGACTTTGCTATCAGTGCTTATCCCACTCTTCTTTTGTGGCTGAAAACTAAGACCTTTTGCTTACTAAAATTCATACTTCACAGGACCTCAGAATTTTACCATCAGCACTACCTCTGTATTTTTAAAAAATAATTTATTTATTTTGTTTTTTGAGAGAGATGCAGAGAGAGAAAGACACAGAGAGAAACACCAGATCACTGCTCAACTCTGGCTTATGGTGGTGTAAGGGATTGAACCTGGGACTTTGGAGCCTCAGGCATGACAGTCTCTTCGCATAACCATTATGCTATCTACCCACACAATTTTTTTTTGAGATCGCCTTAAAAGGAGGTCCCTCTTCTAGCTCATTGCATCATCTCTTTCTTTAGCATACTAATAATCTATATGACTTATTAGCATTTTTTAAATCAGAAACTACTAGAGGCATGACTATGTAAGATTACTGTTATTGTGTTTCTTCTAAGAGTATACAGTCTTTATGCTATCAACAAAGTTCTCTATAAATGTCTGTTGAGATTTGTGTATATCTATGTTCATAGCAGCACAAGTTGTAGCAGCCAAAACATGGAAGCAACCCAGGTGTCCAACAACAGATGAGTGGCTGAATAAGTTGAGGTATGTATACACAATGGAGTAATACTCAGCTATTAAAATGGTGATTTTACCTTCTTCACCTCATCTTGGATAGAACATGAAGAAATTACGTTAAGTGATATAAATCAGAAACAAAATGATGAATATGGGATGATCTTACACACAGGCAGAAGTTGGAAAACAAGATAGGAAGGGAAAACGCTAAGGGAGACTTCTGGAGGTGGGGCTACAGAATAGAAGCACCTGGGGTTTGAACCTGGTCTCTTGTGCATTGTTATATGTGTGCTCAGCCAGGTGTGTTACCGCCTGGCCCCTCAAAGCATTTTTCTAAAAGTGAGTTGTCTAAACATTTTGAGAGTACCTCTCTTGTAGTTTCTGTTAGGCTAAGTTTTCCAAGGAATTCTTAGGCTAAAATAGAACTTATATATATTGTTTATGAGATGGCTAAGATATAAGTAATAGATGTAAACTCAGCTACTTAGTATCTTATATGTGTCAGGCAAATAAAATAAATGGACCCTAGTCCCTGTAATCACTTCCATTTACAGAAAACCAAGGCTCAGAGAAATTAAGCAACTCATTCAAATTTGTTCAGTTAGTTAGTTTGTTCTTTTCAAGAGAGAGACAGACTGGGAGTATGGATCGACCAGTCAATGCCCATGTTCAGCGGGGAAGCAATTACAAAAGCCAGACCTTCCACCCTCTGCAACCCACAACGACCCTGGATCCATACTCCCAGAGAGACAGAGAATGGGAAGGCTATCAGGGGAGGCAAAATATAAGCCTAAGTGTAAAGTCTAAAGGTTCATTCTACATTTATGTCTTTTTTTTTTTTGGAAAAGCTTCACAAGTGGTGAAGCATGCTGCAGGCATCTCTCTGTCTCTCTCTCTCTCTCTCTCTCTCACTATCTCCCCCCTCAATTTCTTTCTGTCTCTATCTGATAATAAATAAATAAATAAAATAATTAAAAAAAGAAGCAGCTATGTCTCTCTACTCTCCCAGTCAACTAAGACTAACAAAGAAGATCATAACAAAACAAGACTCAAAATACCTGAATTGTTATGTGAAAAACTGGGAAATGTTATGCGTGTACAAACTATTGTATTTTACTGTCAACTGTAAACCATTAATCCCCCAATAAAGAAAAAAGACTGAGAGAGAAGGATGAATGGGGGGTAGAAAAATTTCTGTCCAGAAAATGCTGGGAATCTTAATAATGTGACATTTTTGTCCAAATGAAATGCAAATGACATAAAATCCACTATAGGTAAGTGATGTAGTGACTGTGCATCCTTTTAAAAGTTTGGCTCCTTTTAATTCTGTTGTCATCTTTTCTCATTGGATTTTATGGATTGTCTTCTTATTTTGACTCTGAATGCTGGTTTCTATTTTTCTCTTGACTACTCAGATTTGTTTCTTTGGCTTTTTGTGTTGCCCAGATATTCTGAATTGGAAATTAATTTCTGTCTAGCAAAATATTCAAAATTCACTAATTTGGTTTGCATGCTGAAACCATACAAGAGGTTTGGTTGATTAGTGTTTTCTTTTTTTAAGCCCTTAAATTGCACAGGTCATATTCATTTTTTTTCTTTTTTCTATTTATTTATTTATTTATTTAAGAAAGGAGACATTAACAAAACCATAAAATGAGAGGGGTACAATTCCGCACAATTCCCATAACCCAATCTCCACATCCCACCCCCTCCCCTGATAGCCTTCCCATTCTCTATCTCTCTGGGAATATGGATCCAGGGTCGTTGTGGGTTGCAGAGGGTGGAAGGTCTGGCTTCTGTAATTGCTTCCCCGCTGAACATGGGCATTGACTGGTCGATCCATACTCCCAGTCTGTCTCTCTCTTGAAAAGAAACAGAAACGGAGGCATCACACTCCCAGATCTCAAACTATATTATAATGCCATCATCATCAAAACAGCCTGGTACTGGAACAAAAATAGGCACACAGACAAGTGGAACAGAATTGAAAGCCCAGAAATAAATCCCCACACCTATGGACATCTAATCTTTGATAAGGGGGCCCAAAGTATTAAATGGAAGAAGGAGGCTCTCTTTAATAAATGGTGCTGGGAAAACTGGGTTATAACATGCAGAAGAATGAAATTGAACCACCTTATCTTACCAGAAACAAAAATCAACTCCAAATGGATCAAAGACCTGGATGTTAGACCAGAAACTATCAAATACTTAGAGGAAAACATTGGTGAAACACTTTCCCACCTAAACCTCAAGGACATCTTTGATGAAACAAACCCAATTGCAAGGAAGACTAAAGCAGAAACAAACCAATGGGACTACATCAAATTGAAAAGCTTCTGCACATCCAAAGAAACTATCACACATACAAAGAGACCCCTCACAGAATGGGAGAAGATCTTCACATGCCAAACATCAGACAAGAGACTAATCACCAAAATATACAGAGAACTCAGCAAACTTAGCACCAAAAAAAGCAAATGACCCCATCCAAAAATGGGCAGAGGATATGAACAAGACATTCACTTCAGAGGAGATCCAAAAGGCTAACAAACATATGAAAAACTGTTCCAGGTCGCTGATTGTCAGAGAGATGCAAATAAAGACAACAATGCGATACCACCTCACTCCTGTGAGAATGGCATACATCAAAAAGGACAGCAGCAACAAATGTTGGAGAGGTTGTGGGGACAGAGGAACCCTTCTACACTGCTGGTGGACAGCAGTCTGGAGAACTCTTACAAGGCTAGACATAGACCTTCCATATGACCCAGTAATTCCTCTCCTGGGGAATACCCCAAGGATTCCATAATGCCCAACCAAAAAGATATGTGTACATCGATGTTCATAGCAGTACAATTCATAATAGCTAAAACCTGGAAGGAACCCAGGTCATATTCATTTTTATGACCAGGGGACTTGTAAGGAGTCACTGCCACCTGGTGGCCCCAAAATTCCTCTGATTTTTCTCTTTCCCTTTCATCCTATTCATTCCTAAGCTTTGTTCACTGACTTCCTGGTTCTCTTTGATTATTTTGGCTTTGTGCCTTGGCTCCACCATTTCCTTCCTTTGAAATATTCTTACTTTTTTTTTTTTTTAATGATATAGAGACAGAGGAAGATTGAAAGAGAGTACGGAAACTTCCTTCAAATTGATGGGGATAAGGCTCAATCCTGGGCTGTGCACATGGCAAAACAGCAAACTATCCAAATGAACAACAGTCATTGTTCCTTAAAAATTGCAATATTGGACAATGTAAACTTTAAGAGAAAATTTACCTGTTTAGCTCTGATAGTGATCATCCTTGAGATTATTCACCTTGGCTCTGGGCCTCATTCAACATAAACCTTTTCCAGTTCCACTGGTTGCAAGTACACTACTCCATTGTCAAAGTAGAATAATACTGTCTCTCTTTCCTTCTTTCTCTCTTTCTTTTTCTCCTTCCTTCCTTCCTTCCTTCCTTCCTTCCTTCCTTCCTTTCTTTCTTTCTTCTTTTCTTTCTTCCTTCCTATCTCTCTCTCTCTCTTTTTTTTTTTTTTTTTTTGCCCCCAGGGTTATCACACTGGGGCTTGGTGCTTTTATTATGAAGCCATAGATCCCCGCAGTCATTTTTTTCTTTTCTTTTTAAAATTTTTAAAGTTATCTTTATTTATTTACATAAAGACATCCAGAAGTCGAGAGGACACAGAGAGGGAAAGAGACAGAGAGATACCTGAAGCCCTGCTTCACCACTTGCAAAGCTTTCCTCCTGTGTGTGGGGACTGGGGGCTCCAATCTGGGTCCTTGAGCACCATAACATGTGCACTCAACCAGGTGTGCCACCACCTGGCCCCTTGTTTTCTTCTTCTTTTCTTTTCTTTTCTTTTCTTTTCTTTTCTTTTCTTTTCTTTCCTTTCCTTTCCTTTTCTTTTCTTTTCCTTTCTTTTCTTTTCCTTTCTTTTCTTTTCTTCATTTCTTTCTTCCTTTCTTTCTTTTTTTAAGTTGTTTTCTCTATTATTAAATATTTGATGCAAACAACAGCAGTCTTTCTTTGACAGACTTCAAGTACAGAATCCAGATGTATACATCCAAACAAGTCAAAGTTGGGGAAGGCATGCAGATTGCTGTAGCTATGGGCTTTCTGACATCTCTTCATCATCAAGGCATGGTGTTGGTGTGCTCAAGTCAGGTTGCTTCTCTTTCCTCCCTGTAATTAATCTTCTCATCATCTTCTTATTCCTTTTTTACACATTCGGGACACAAGAGATTATCTTCCAGGTCTGGAGTAGAGAAAGTACAGGCTGATAACAGGAAGAGAGGTTTCATCCTCCTGGGAGTATTACGCACCCAGACCTGACCCACATGGAACTGTAGAAGAACCCAGTCTTCTGCGTCTGCTGAGAGAGGCCTGCTATGGACAATACACCATCTGATGCCAGTGGCTTGAGGCAGAGAGGTCTCAACAGAAGAAGGAACTGGATGTGAATGTATAGCTTTAGGCTGACTGGCTCTTGCAGCAATTCTTCCTCAGGCTGCCAACATGGCTTCCTGAGCTGTAGATGTCACTTCAACTATATTACTAGTATCTCTTTCTTTCTCATTCATCTGACAACTTTTATGAATCCTTGCTTTCTTAGCCTCTGTTGTGTGTTTCCTTGAATGTGGTCATGGTCGCAATCTGGTCTTCTCAGGTATTTCAGAAATACTCTGGCTATTGTCAAAGAAACCATATTTCTGGAGTCTCTGATAAACAGCTACTTTCTGCCCATAACTACTCAACTTGCATTGTTGGCACCAGTTCTGCAAAGTATCCCTGTGCACCTTGTTAATTGGAGGCAAAGTACTTGGCAAGGGAAGAATTTGGGGAATGTCTTGTTTTCATAATTTGAATACGCCATTTCCAGGGAACCTCGGAAGATAAAGTCTGGAACTTGCTCTTTTTAACCTTTAATTAATTAATTAATTAATTAATTAATATTTCATTTTATTCAATAGGACAGAGAGAAATTGAGAGGGGTGAGGAGACAGTGAGGGAGAGAGCTAGATGGACACCGGAACACAGGCTTTACTGCTTGTGAAGCCCCCGCAGCAGATAAGAAGTGGGTGCTCCAACCCTAGCCCTTGTGCAGGTCCTTGCTCATAGTATTATGTGTGCTTAATCAGGTGCCCTACCACCTCGTTTCTTTTTCTACCAATTCAACTTCCTAGTAATTGAAGATAATGACTTCCCTCCAACTACTGTTCTCCTATTAACCTATTCCAGATCCTTTATATGTTCCTCATAAAAGATAGTCGTTTACCGGTTTCTTTGAACCTTCTCTACTTGATACACTTATTTGTCCATATCATTCACAGAATGTGGTTATCAGAACAAAACAGAAGAAGTGTAGGTTTGAGGGTAACATCCTGTTCTTAGATACATTCCTGTAACAGAGTCTAAATTTGAAATCCTATTTCACATTAATCTCAATGTTTAAACATTTAATAGTGAAAAAACAGAATGAAGCCTTTCTATAGTGCCTATCAAAGATACTTTATTCTTTCTGTAACTGAACACATCTTGTAAGCTCTTCATTCTAAAAAAACAAAACAACTTGACAATAAATGTTGCTTAAAGCTAAGCCATATTTAATTTATTATTATTTGTTTTTACCAGAACATTGTTCAGCTTTGGCTTATGGTGGAGCATGGGACTGATTGTGGGAACCTCCAGAACTTCAGACATGAAAGTCTGTTGCACAATATCTCCCACATTAAAATTTGTTTAATATAATGAAATAGTTTATATGATTCCAGTTGGGTACTGACCAATATAGTGGAGAGAAAGTTGCTCAGAAAAGCTGTAAAAAGCAAAGGGTTTTCACAGAAAGAAAGAAGAATGAAAAAGAATGTTATACTAGGGAAAATATTTTTTTCTCAGTTTTTACAAAGTTGCTTTCCTTTAGGGAATAGCAGAGTTCCATCAGTTAAATTACCTAACTAGGGTGATCAGGAGATTCCTGATGGACCTGTTTAAGGTTTTACTTATGGGAAAGTTAAGACTATGATTAAGTCTTTGGTGACATTGCTCTTAGAATATGTACTCCATTTTGCGACTCCTGACTTGTTCTTAAACATAACAATACAGTGCTTTTCATATTATGTTCCAACTGAATATAAAGTTATCTTTATCAGTTTATAAAATAAATTCAGTTGACAGAAAATCTTCTCAAGATTTACCTCATTTCTAAACATTTAAATACTATTCCACCTATAGTTCTCAACCAAGTAAAATTCATTTACTTGAATTAAATTCATTTTTCTCATAAGTCAGAAAGACTTTCATCTACTTTCTCTCCAGAGAATTTTAAAAACTGGACTTTCAGTATCCTAGGTATTCCTTCAGTTTTCAGATTGTTTGTAAATCTGATGAAAATGGTACAAATTGTTGTTGATTGATTTGATGAAAAGACTTCTTCAATGCAGACACAATGCATTAATTTGTACTTCTGGTGAGAACATTCATAGGATGCAAATTTACCCCCAGCATCTCACTCTAGACATGCTTTCCTTTATGAGGAAACTGTAAAAGATATCCAGACTAATGGCAAACATCTCATCAAGCAATCGAGGAGAGAGAGAGAGAGAGAGAGAGAGAGAGAAGGGAGAGAGAGAGAAGATACACCTGATTTGTCCTTAATGAATTTGAATTTCATGGTCTATTTATGCAGTCACAATTCAACTTATTAATATTCCACTCTAGAAACTTGCCATGAATTTGTTGTCAAGCTTACTAGTCCATAAATGACAAGTTCCATCTGCATCCTTTTTTAGATAAGTGGGAACACATTTACCCAGCTATAATTCCATAAAATAATGCACATTTTTGAAGAGTACTATATCATGATGTATGTTTTTGCAATCAGGGAATTGAGCCATTTCAGACATGCCAGGTGCTGCTTTGTTATACGTACTATTTAACAATATTTATTCTACTTCTTTTGAGTAAAAATCATGATTTCTGACAAAGCAGACCAATGCAATTGAATTCTCCTCCTCCTTCCTCTTCTCCTCCTCCTCCTTCTTCTATCTTAATTGCATTTTTTAACATTACATCAGTGACCTAGGAATCTAAAAAGTACATTTCCTACTATTCTATTTATTTTCACTATCAAAAAATATGTGTAATTTTTCATTTGATATGCTTGATGTTTCTCAGCTATTTGGGAATTTTAGATATTTTTATATTCCCAGGTCTAAGCCAATTCTTTCTTTTTTTTCTTTGTGTGATGTTTTCCCTCACTCGTCTCTTCTGTATATTCCTCCTGGAAATTGAATGTCTACAGACTTCACTCTTCAAGGATATTAACCTTTTTCGCTACGTCTCCTACTTCTTGAGATGATTTGTAATTTTATTGTCAGACATTACTTTCAAAATATTTGTCAGTTCTCATGAATCATCTTCATGTTTGTTGTGTCAGATCTGACTTAAGGCAAAACGGGGGAAATGTGAAGATTTCTTCATCTAGCTTGCTTTCTTAGATGTATAAAAAGCGAGATTGACTTCAAAGCTCATATCCTTTCATCAAAATATTAATATAAATGAAATTAAAGTCATCCCCTAAATCTATTAGTTGTTTAAAAGTTGCTAGTGACATTTAAATTCAGTTTTTAATTTCTTTCTTTCTTTCTTTCTTTCTTTCTTTCTTTCTTTCTTTCTTTCTTTCATCTTTCTTTCTTTCTTGAAGGAGAGAATCAAAGCATCACTCTGGCACATGTAATGCCAAAGACTGAGTTTGGGAAAACATGCTTGAAAATTCAACATTTTGGGAGTCGGGCAGTAGCACAGCAGGTTAAGCGCACATGGCACAAAGTGCAAGGACCATCTTAAGGATCCTGGTTCTACCCCCTGGCTCCCCACCTGCAGGGGAGTCACTTCACAGGTGTGAAGCAGGTCTGCAAGTGTCTGTCTTTCCCCCCCCCCCTCTGTCTTCCCCTCCTCTCTCCATTCCTCTCTGTCCTATCCAACAACTATGATATCAATAACAACAACAACAATAAAAAAGAAAAAACAAGGGCAAAAAAAAAAGAGAAAATAAATTAATTTAAAAAAAGAAAGTTCAACATTTTATCTACTACATCACCTCCAGGACTGCCAAATTAAGTTTTTTTCTTTTGGTTTTCCTACCAAGATTATTTCTGGGACTCAATATTTACATTGAAATAGATAGGATGATAAAGGCCACTGGAGGGGCCAGGTGGTGTTGCTACTTACGTGCACACATTACAGTGTACAAGGACCCAGGTTCAAGTCCCCCATTCCTACTTGCATGAGGAAAGTTCCATGGGTGCTGAAGAAGGACTGCAGGTTTCTCTCTGTCTTTCCTTCCCCTATCAATTTCTCCCTGCCTTTGTCCTATAACAGGTAAATAAATACATAATTAAAAATGTTTCAAAAACATGCAGATGAATGGAATTGGAACACCCTACCACCATGTATAAGTATCAGCACCAAATAGATCAGTGGCAGGGACATACGTTCAGAAGCCACCAAATACAATAGAAATTATTGGCAGAACACTTCAAACCAATGCTCCAGAAATGTCTTTGAGTATTCGAGGCCAACAGCAAAGGAAATAAAAGCACAAACAAAGCAATACCTACATCAAATGGAAAAGCTTTTTGCACAGTAAAGGGAACCATCACCAAAACATACAGAATCTCTATAGAATGGAATATCTTTATATACCATACATCAAATAAAGGGCTAATAACCAAAATAAATAAAAATCTCACTAAACTCAACAATAAAAAGCAAACAATGCTGTATAAAAACGAGGAGAGAACGTGAACAGAATCTTCACCCACTGGTGAAGAAACCTAGAGGGCCAACAGACATGAAAAATGCTCAAAGTCATTTATTATCTAAATAAAAACAACAGTGAAATATCACTTCACCTGTGTGAGAACGTCATACATTATAAAGTACAGAAGCAAGTGTTGGTGAGGATGTGGAGAAAAAGGAACCCTTCCTGACTACTGGTGAGAATTCAAATTCATCCAACACCTGTGGAAAACAGTCTAGAGATTTTTTATGTCATTAGAAATGGACTTATCCTGAAACCTGGCATTTTCTCTTCTGTCGACTTAACCAAAGGAAACAAAACACACTTATGTATAGAGGTATGTGTACACCTATATTTATAGCAGCATGATTTATAGCAGCCAAAACTCAAAACAACCCAGATGCTCAATGACAGTTGAGTAGCTAAGAAAATTGTATACACAGTGGAATACTATTCCACTGCTGTACATGGTAGTGTCGTCTCCTTGGCCCCACATTGATTGATTCTCAAAGGAATCATGTTAAGTGAAATAAGCTATAAAAAGGTTCAATACCAAATGACCTCATTTATAGGTGAAATTTAAGAAGCAAGGAAAGAAAAGAAAAATATAAGACAAAGCTTGGACTGTGTGATGTATTGCACCAAGGCAAATTACTCTGGGGAGGGAGCAGGAAAGAATAGAGAGGGTGCATGATGGTGGTAAAGGAGACCAGGTGGGGTTAACAATGTTTTGTAGACACCTATCACAGGGAGATGAGAAATTGTAGGCATGTGTCAAGTACTGTATAGTAAACATTTATCTTCCTCAGCACAATGATTTAGAAAAAAAGAAAAATAAGTCAATGACTGACCTGAAGAGCTAGCACAATGGTTATGAAAAAAGCCTTTCATGCTTGAAGCACCAAAGGTCCCAAATTCAATCCCTGACATCACCACAAACCAGAGCTGAGCCAGTGCTCTGGTAAAAAAAGAAAGAAAAAAAAATCAATGACTATGTCCAGATACTAAATATTTGGCAAGATCTGTAGTTTTCTTTTTAAAACAACCTTTCTGATTTGAAAAACATCTTGAAATGTGAAGTATATACTTGACTGCATGAGAAAAATGTATTAAAACAATGCCAATTATTTCTTTGACTTTAAATATACCAAATATAGAGTTTGGGCGATATTTATATTTCTGGCTCAGAATCAGTAAAACTGATTGTTGAATACAATTTAAATATCCCAGGAACTGTATTTATATACAGATTATATAACAATTCATTTTTTTTCCATTTTGGAGAGGACAAAACTAAATCATGGAGAAATAATTGATGAAGTCCTCTAACTATAAATTTCCAAAACTAGTATAAGTAGAGTGATTAGCCATTCTAGTCTGGCAATGATTTCTCTAGATTCAACATTCCAAGGCCCACATGGTAAGAAATGCCTGTTTCCTGAAAACCAGTACAGTTGATCATTCTATAATGAGCCCAAATTTTGAAAATATCTGAAACCTGTTTTTTTTTTCTTAAAAAAATTATTACCTTTATTTATTTGATAGGGGCAACCAGAAACTGAGAGAAAGGGGTACAGAAAGACATCTGCAGCACTACATCACCATTTTTGAAGCTTTCCTCCTGCACGTGGAGACTGGGCACTTGACGTTGGGTCCTTGCATACATGTGTACTCTACCACTTGGCCCTATCTTTTATCTTTAATTGCCTAGAATTTACTGGTTTTGTCTAAAATATTTATGTAAGATATTTTAATTTAAGAATTAATGGTCACCACTAGTGGTAAAGAAAATGGATTACTAACATTTTACCTACATCAAGACACACACACACACACACACACACACACACACACACACACACAAACACATATATATTAATGACTAGGGCTTCGGTGCTCTAGACTAATTTTTTCAGTTGGGAAGCCAGATGGGAGTCGGGGGGAGAGAAAGAAGTGTACCATAATACCAAAGCTTCTTCCAGTATGCTGAGGGCTGGGCTTGAACAACCTGAGTCCTATGAATACCTAAGCAAGTACACTATCCAGGTGGGTTATTTTGCTGGCCCTACCAGCAAATTTTAAGGTCATTTATTTTGAACACATCAAGACCTTTTCACAAGTCACTATTGTCTTCCTTGTCTAACCTCCAACCAAATCAAAACATTTACTATTTCTAAAACACGTTGGCAGTAATCACAGAAACAGTTGAGTTGGTCAACATGTATGGTAAGCATAGGTAGTAGAGTTATCTTCAAAAAGAGACAGGAGAGGTTTAGATTTGTGTAGAATTAGGTTGATATGACAGTTTATGTACATCTAGGAGTTATCCAGGAAAAATCAAGCACAATATAAATAGTGGTTGCACAATAGAGGAACATACAATGTTCATGCATGGCCATATATTGAATGTCTAGAAAATACCTGAGAAAAATCATTAAGGGCATATTTTTAGTATGTTAATGAGAAAAAATATGACTACAGGTTAATCATAGGCTTCATTGCACAAACTACATTGACCACTACAGCTAAAGATGATGCAAAGGTAAGGTTCTGTCTAATCCAAGTCAAAGGTGGCTATGTGGCTGCCATCTTCCAAACTTTGAGGCCTTTTATTTGCTTTTTCCTTTCTTCCTTTTCATCTTCTGTTTTTTTTTTCTTTCTCTCAGAGCACTGCTCATCTCTAGCTTATAGTGGTTCTGGCATTGAATATGGGCCCTTAGAACCTAAGACATGAAAGTCTTTTGTAGAACCATCATGTGATCTACCCACCCTTATTTTAAGCTTTTAAGAGAAGAGTCCACACTTATAAAATTTTTTTAATTGCTTATTAAAAATACCAATTTTAATGCTAGTGACTTAATGAAACTTGCATTTTTGGTAAGAGTTTTGTTTTAATTTCCCTTAAAACCACAGCAGAAGTATTAATACCCTGAAAAGAGGTAAAAGCCATGGCTTTAATTATCATTTCAAATCTAAAAAAAATCTAGTACCATTTTTTTAGTGGAGACAGAACTTAATTACAGGAGTTTTCAGATCTTTAATGTGAATTTTGCTGTTTTCATTTTTCATTAACATAATCTGAAAGATAGCTGGAAATGTTTTCTTATTATATTATTACATATTAGACTATTATTATTAATGCAAAAAATTCAATTCAGAAGAAAATGCTTCATTTCTATGTACAAGATGAGAATTTTCCACTTCAATAAGAAAAAGTAATCTTCAAGTTGTGGTGATCACGTAGACAATTTACAGATTAGTTCTTCTCCTTCTCCTTCTTTTCTTCTTCTTCTTCTTCTTCTTCTTCTTCTTCTTCTTCTTCTTCTTCTTCTTCTTCTTCTTCTTCTTCTTCTTCTTTCTTTTATTGGTTTTGAGAGGTCAGGTTAAGTAACACCAGTTGTTGTTCTTTTTCCTCATTGTTAGACCCCTATTACATTATGGAATCTCCCAGGTTTTTCTTAGCTTCTTTCTTTCTTTTTGCATCTATGTTGCCAAAATGAGTACTCTCCAGGATGTCTTCATATCTCTAAAATTCTGTGAAGTCCTGTATTAGTTGTTCAAATTCTATAGCACACTGAAGAACATCAGGCCAGTACCCGGAGGTAATTAAACAGACTATTTTGTTTGTTTGTTTTTGTGGTGAACAACTACGTAACTCTATTTTATCACTTGATATTGCTAGAGAAATAAACCAGGTAGGATTTAAGAAGCCAGAACTCTGAGAGGAATATTTAAAAGATGCATTTAATTTTTAATAAACTTCATTTATGCTGAGAATTTAATCCTAGTGTTGAACAACTCCCCCTTTTCATCTCATGGGTATTCCAGACTAGAAAGGGAACACTCTGGTTGTCTCTTCCTTAGGACACCAATACTAATACCACAAAGGATTACTGAACATTTACTGCCTGCCAGGTATTTTGCTAGCCATTGTGAATTCAGAGACACATATGAAAAGGTCATTGTCCTTAAAGGAACGGTCATAGCTTAATGGCAAGAACATCATTATAAACTATAGTAAATGGAAAAATCACTAGAAAGTGTCTTGGGTATTTATATAGTAGGGGAAGAAAGTACTGCAGAAGACAAAAGGAAGGAATAATGGTTTGGACAATTGCATTTGACAAGGGCAAGATTCAGAAAAGGAGGTGGATGTGGGAAAATTAGTTAAGTGGTTTTCCAGGGCTATGAATAGCTCTGGGCAGCCTTGAACAGGGGCTGAAAGGGAGACTACAGGGATGACTGGTGCGTTGGGCAAACCCATGCTCCTTTGGGCATAGTCTCATGGGATGTTTCATGCATCTGTCAGTTGTCTATGATTTGTACCTGCTCCTGGCAAGACATGCATTTAAGGGTCAAATTCCCCAGTCAAAGATTTCATTAATTTCATAGACTGCTTACACTGTTTTTAACCTTCACCCCCTTGAG
Organism: Erinaceus europaeus; assembly: GCF_950295315.1. Classification (NCBI taxonomy): domain Eukaryota; kingdom Metazoa; phylum Chordata; class Mammalia; order Eulipotyphla; family Erinaceidae; genus Erinaceus; species Erinaceus europaeus. Next base: position 72,184,142 of record NC_080163.1, read on the forward strand.
CAAGAATACCTGCAGTTTGTTCAGCTGTCACTCTATTTTCTGTCTGATATGCTCCCAGCACAAGTTATTTATTTTTTGTGTCTTAGGGCCTTGTCAAAGTCACATTCACTTCATGGGCACTCTGCAAAGTCTTGGAGTCAGTAGGTTTTTCAGGGAAAGTGACTCCCTCCTCTGTATTTCACATTAGGAAGCCAAGATCAGGACTTGGTGCATGAATGACAATCACACATTGCCTTTTACTCTTATTTGAGAGGATAGAGCCACTGAAGAGACAATGATAAGCCATTAGGCTTTTCTGAGATATGAGATGTTTTGAAGTAAGAAATATGTGAAATAATTTGCATCCTGATGGTATCAAATGCTTTTTAAAAATTATTTTGCATTCTCCATGTACATTTCAAAGGGATGATAAAAATAGCTACAAGTTGACACTGTTTGCTACAAAGACCTTCTTGAACAGTTACAAGAATGTAAATGACACATTCACAATTTTTGTCAGTTGAGAGTTATTTTAATCTGTTCAAATGATGTAAGAGCGTAGATTTCCCATTATCCTTTCAAAACAATATTACAGTAACAGGGATCATCAGAAGGTAAGGAGTATAAGAATATTTCTGTATGGTTTTCTGCAAATAGAACACAGAGAATCTTGAAAGACTTAAGTACTTAGAATTTTAAAAGACTTGAAAAGAAAGCAAAGACATATGGATACAACAGAAGGACTTGTACTTAGACTCTGAATTAGAGCAGACCATGGGGTGCCTGGAGTAAGATGTCTCTATACTGTCAGGTTTCCCCCTGCTCTCTACTGGAGTGAATCCCACTAAAGATCAGGAGGGTCAGGAGAACTCGCCTTGTAGTATCACTGAGTAGTGATGGCAAAGACTGTTTCATTTATCATGTAGACATAGCATAGCTTTAATTAAACAATGGAAGATTTGTTGAATTCCATGACACTAACCCAACAGTTACCTTTCTTTCTCCAAGTTTAATCCATAGCTTTATTCCATTATGCACTTTAAAAATGTTGCCATACTTCATATGTAGCTTCATGGTTCGCTTTTAAGAAAGGAAAACTTCAGTAATGTTATGTCAGGGACATTTTCCATGTTGTTCATGTTTATCAAATTTAATGATTAAATAATATACTCCATTGACCAGATGCTTCATAATTTATATACCAATTCCCATGTTGTCGAACATTTAGGAAGGCTATTGTTTTTGGCAGGCTCCTGCTTCTACAGAACTCCCAGCTGTGTGGGCTGAAATGGAAAAGAAAAGATCAGTCCAGGGCAAGCCAAGATTGGAAGCTGGGGACCATGTGGACAGGATGCCAAAAATTCAGTTCATGGAGCAGAAGTGAAGTTGGGAGTGGATCAGGGTTAGATTTCAAGCAAACATTGAAAGAGTTTATTTCCTACTCCTCTTGTATTTAAAATTTTATTTATTTTTTATTAGTGATTTAATATTGATTTACAAAATTTAAGATTACAGGGGTATAAATTCACATCTCTCCCACCACTAGAGATCTGTATCCCCCTCTCCTCCACTAGAAACTGCCGTAATTCTCCCAAGATTACAGATAAGGGTTAACTATTATTTCTATAACTATCTATTTATATTCATATATATTTGACCATTTTTCCTATGGTCCTGCCTTTTCTTTCTTTCAAAGTCACACTTACTACTTCTGAGTATCGTTGCTTCATTTTATCCCCCTTCTTCTCTTCCTGGGGCCTGATGGAATTGGAGGTCAGTGTCCTCTGGTTATCTTCCCCTAACATTTACCTTTCAGGGAGTATGGACCAAAATTCTTTGTGGGATTCAGAATATGGAAGGTCTAGCTTGTGCAATTGCTTCTCTGATGGACATAGGTCTTGGCAGGTGGATTCATAGCCCCATCCTATTTATATTCCTCTTCCTCTTTCATAAATAACCACCCAAGAATTTTCTAGAAGCAACTAGGTAGACATTATTTGTAATTTTGATAAGAAATTTCTCCTGACACCTGACAACAAAGAGGTGCTGGAGATTGAGGGCTGGGATCTGGGATGTGCACAGGGGATACTGGTAAGAAGTAACATAGAGATGAATCTACTCGGTGTTGGAATTTACCTATGTCTAAAACCCATAGTCTTTAAAATCAGCTTTATGTTCCCAGTACAAGTTTCTTTTGTCTTAGAACCTTGTGAAAGTCAGGAAAGTTTGGGAGAAGGACAGTAGAGAGTATTTCTGGAATTTTCATCTATACAAAAAAAATAATAGGATTATACTAACCATGGGATCATAGTTATGGTTCTTAGAACAAAAACTCTCCCTTTTTCTTGCGAATTCACTAACAAATATCTTACTTATGTATTTATTTCCTACTAGTTATTTAGTGGTTATATACAAGATTATAAGATAATGAGGATGTAATTCCACACCCACCCCACCACACACACACACACACCACATGATAACCACCAAAGTTCTCTCAAGGTCTTAGAGACAGGTTGGATGCTTATTGTTATTATTTTTGCGTGGTATACATTCTCTGTATTTCTCATAAGAATGAAAGCACCCAGTGGTCACAGATCGATATTTTAATTGCATGGGCCTGTAAACACACTTAAAAAATTTTTTTTTTGCCTCCAGGGTTATTGCTGGGGCTCAGTGCCTGCACCAAGAATCTACTGCTCCTGGAGGTTATTTTTTTTCCCCCTTTTGTTGCCTTGTTGTTTCATTGTTGTGCTTATTATTATTGTTGTTATTGATGTCATAGTTGTTGGATAGGACAGAGAGAAATGGAAAAAGATGGGGAAGACAGAGGGGGGAGAGAAAGAGAGACACTTGCAGACCTGCTTCACTGCCTGTGAAGCGACTCCCCTGCAGGTTGGGAGCCAGGGACTCGAACTGGGATCCTTATGCAAGTCCTTGTGCTTTGTGCCACGTGAGCTTAACCTGTTGTGCTACTGCTTGACTACCAAATACTATTTTTTTTAAAGAGCATTTCATTATGACACATCATAAGGAAATAATCAGATGGAGAATTCTCTGAGTTCAAGAGGATATTTGCTTATAGCAGTCTTAATAATAAGATCAGAAAGAGAAGATTTTTTTTTCTTTAGTTCTCCAATCTGTTTTATCATGCTTCCTTGTTATAGCCTTTGTTCTAAATTTTAAGTTCTTCATGTCTATTAAGCAGTGTTAAGCTCAAAACCAATAAGGTCCATCTGATCTGCATATTCCTTACTGTACGGGGCTTCTTAGGATTCATAGGGGTGGGGGCAAGAGTCATCAAAAGACCACCACTTATTGGGTTCCAGGTATTGAGTAAATCACTCTTTGTATGTAGAATTTCATTCAGTTCTCTTAGCTTCTTTGAGAAAAATACACTATTATTTTTCTCTCTTTGGATAATGGTGAAACTGAGACTTAGGTTATTGAGCCTTCCTGTGACTGTAGAGTAAATCAGAGGCAGATCTAGTTTAAGAAGCCAGGGCTTTCTAAGACCTGAGACATTTTATACTGTTTTCCATAAGGACTAAACCAGTTTGCATGTTCACCAACAGTGTATCAATTTTTTTTTCTTCAATACTCACCAGCATTTGTGGTTTCTAGTATTTGTTGTAGAAAGAAATTTTTCACAGATAAGAGGTGACAGTTAAAGTGTTTATATTTTAATCAGAGCACTACTTATCTCTGGCTTATCGTGGTGACAGTGGGGATTGAACTTGGAATCTTTAAGCCACAGGCATGAAAATCTGTTGCACTGTCATTGAAACTATCTTTTCAGTTGCTTATTGTGTTTTTAATTTCCATTTTTCTAATATTAAGTGACATGGAATATTTCTTTATTATGGGTGTGGACCATTTGTATATCTTTCTTAGAGAAGTATCTTCTTAAGTCTTTTCCTCAGTATTTTACTGGGTTGCTTGAGCTTTATTTTTAAATTGTATGATTTCTTTACATATTTTCAATGAGTTCCTTTTCAGACATGTGCTGTGTAAATATCTCCTCCCAACTGCAAAGCTATCTTTTTATTTTTGTGATGATTTCTTCTGGTATATTAAAGTTTGATATAGCCCTGTTTTTAATTCTTGTTTTGAGATTGTTATTATTTAATTTACTTAATTATTTATGGGATAGAAGCAAAGAGACATTTGAAAGGAAATGGGGAAAGAGAGAGAGAGAGAGTGGTCCAGGAGGTGGCACAGTGGCTAAGGCACTAGACTCTCAAGCCTGAGGTCCCGAGTTCAATCCCCGGCAGCACATTACCAGAGTGATGTCTTGTTCTTTCTCTCCCTCCTATCTTTCTCATTGAGAAATAAATAAAACATCTTTAAAAAAATGAGGTAAAAACAGGGATACTGTCTTGAAAGATGCCTAGAGTATTGCTTTACCATATGTGAAGCTTCTTCTTCTTCTTTTTTTTTTTTAAGAATTTTATTTATTTATTTATTCCCTTTTGTTGCCCTTGTTGTTTTATTGTTGTGGTTATTATTGATGTCGTTGTTGTTGGATAGGACAGAGAGATATGGAGAGAGGAGGGGAAGACAGAGAGGGGGAGAGAAAGACACCTGCAGACCCGCTTCACCACCTGTGAAGGGACCTGCCTGCAGGTGGGGAGCCGGGGGCTCGAACTGGGATCCTGACGCCGGTCCTTGAGCTTAGCGCCACCTGCGCTTAACCCGCTGCACTACAGCCCGACTCCCTTATATGTGAAGCTTCTTCCTTGCAGGTGAGACAAGGGGTTGAACAGGGATCCTTGCATGCTGTAACACATATGCTTAACCAGGTGTACCACTACATTCCCCCTATTATTTAATTAATCTTTACTGTCCCCTGACTGGGGTTAAATCTCCAAATATGCATCTGAGGTCAATCACTTGTGCATATCACTTGTGCTCTCTTCTACATATATTATAGTTTCAAGACAGTATCCCTGTTCTTACCTCATTTAGTGTTAATTTTTTTATATAAGTAATGATCTAGTTTCATTTTATTTTAAAATCTATTGTGAGATGAAAATAGCTGTTCCTGGCTTTTTTTTTTTTTTTTTTTTTTGTGGTCCATTAGCTTGTATGATAGTTTTCCATCCTTTCACTTTAAGTCTGTGTTTTTCTTGTTGAGTTAGGTAGGATTCCTGCAGATAGCATATGGTTGGGTTGTGTTTTCTGATCCATCTACCTACTCTGTGCCTTTTAATGGGTGAATTTAAGCCATCAACATTTACTGATATTATGGCTTTTAGGTGTTGCATCATTCAACAATTTTTTGTTTTTTTCTAATATATCTAGTTTCATTTTACATGTGGTTGTCCAGTTTTCCTCATACCATTTGTTGAAAAGGTTTTCTTTTCCCCACTCTATGATCTTAATTCCTTTGCCATAGTTTAGATGTCCATATATGAAACACCTCTTCTTCTTAAACACTTAGGGTAGCAAGAATATCAGAAGATTTGCATGAACATGATTGTTTCTGTTTTAAAAGAACACAGATACTATTTTAGGTAAAAGTAATATTTTTACAACAGGGAGTCTGTGTGTATAGTATAACTTGAGAATGTAATGGTTTCCATGCTTTGTGACCCTCAGAAAAGGCAACAAACCATAATGGTATATGCAGGCTCCTGTGCTGAATATGAATAAAAATGGGCCCAACAACAGATCCGTGGGGTTTACAATTAATGGTATTTATATACTTTTCCCTTATTTCGGAGTTTCTCTCTGCACTTACCCAGCTTTCTAGTCCTATCCTCAATTCTGAAACTATCTTCCCACACAATACTCCTAGCCCACCTGCATGTTGGGCTCTGTCAAAAATAGGAAAGTCATGGGCCTGTTGACATATACCTAAAATAGACCTAGCTTTTTCCAAAGTGGAGACCCCAAAGCTCATTTGCTATATTCTTACTTTTAGATTCATGATTATTTAACAAATTGTTTTGATTTATATCTTAATGCTTTTCAGCTACCAAGTTGCAGGTGCTACCATGATGCCAACCTGACTTCCCTGGGCAGAGGACCTCACCAATGTATCCTGAAACCCCACCTCTCCAGAGTTCTGCCCTACTAAGGAAGGATCAAAACAGACTGGGAGTATGAGTTGAATTGCCAACACCCATGTCCATCAGAGAATCAATTACAGAAGCCAGACTTTCCATCTTCTGCCACCCATAATGATGTTGGGTCCATACTCCCAGAGGGATAGAGAATGGGAAATCTTCCAGTGGAGGGGATGGGATGCAGAATTCTGTTGGTGGGAACTGTGTGGGTTTGTATCCTTCTTATCCAATGGCTTCACAATCATAATTAAATCAATTAAAAGGAAAGAAAGTGAAATCCAAGACAAAATGGATGGAGTTGGAGGTTATTATGTAAGGTGATGTAAGTAGTAAAGTTTCACACATATGTACACTATAAATACATAAGGGGGCTGGGTAGTGGCACAACTGGTTGAGTGTACACATAGTGTGAAAAAGGCTAGTTTCAGCCCCTGGTCTCTACTTGCAGAGGGAAAACTTCACAAGTGGTGAAATAGTGCTGTAGAGCTCTCTCTCTCTCCCTAACCTCTTAATTTCTCTCTGTCTTTATCCAACATAAATAAACAAATAAATAAATAAATGAAAAGAGAGCTAGGAGTTACTACCTAGCCTTTTTAAAGCTACAAATATCAAATGAAAACCATGGTGGTTATCAGAGAATTCAGAGGGAAAGTGATAGGGATAGGGAGAGGAGTTTACAGTTTAATAAGTGACCCAATGGATGAGTTCTGGAATTGCAAACAAGGTAGGAGGGCTTACTTCCTATAGTGCCACTGAAACTTTGCTGGTGGGTGTGGTGGATAGAATACACACATACACACCATTTGTAAAGTCTTATAAAATTTCAAACTGCTGTTAAGTCAATGTAAAATATGAAGGAGTGTCAATTAAAGTAAGGTAACTGAAATTTTCATATATAGAAAATGGGCTCACCCACTCCATTTTCTACCCGAAAAGAGAGATTGTACAAGGAAATAATTTTATAGGCTAAATTTGTGAATGCAGTTGATTATTTCTTTCTTTTTTTTCTTTTTTCTTTAAGAAAGGATTAATTAACAAAACTGTAGGGTAGGAGGGGTACAATTCCACACAATTACCACCACCCAATCTCCATATCCCACCCCCTCCCCTCATAGCTTTCACATTCTCTATCCCTCTGGGAGCATGGACCCAGGGTCATTGTGGGTTGCAGAAGGTAGAAGGTCTGGCTTCTGTAATTGCTTCCCCGCTGAACATGGGTGTTGACTGGTCGGTCCATACTCCCAGTCTGCCTCTCTCTTTCTCTAGTAGGGTGTGTCTCTGGGGAAGCTGAGCTCCAGGACACCTTGGTGGGGTCTTCAGTCTAGGGAAGCCTGGCCGGCATCCTGATGACATCTGGAACCTGGTGACTGAAAAGAGAGTTAACATACAAAGCCAAACAAATTGTTGAGCAATCATGGACCCAAAGCTTGGAATAGTGGAGAGGAAGTGTTAGGAGAGTACTAATTGCAAACTCTAGTGTACTTCTGCTTTCAGGTATATACTTTGCAGTAGTTTATGGATACATGTGAACATATGCTCTCTCTCATAGAAACTGGTGTATATCTAGGTTTTGGGACTTTGTTAGAAAGTGAACCACCTGAGATGGAATTAGAGTATACTATGAAAGGAAAGGTCTCACCCGAGCAATGAAGCTGAAGGGTTGTCATTCCACACGTGAAGTCTCTGGACACAGTCTGAAGTGAAGCATGTTAAGGTGGCAATCATTGTGTTGATTAGGTTGTGATGGGCAGATGCAATATTATTTGATATGGATTGGGAGAGGCATACGGGAAAGTGGGCCCTATCCAATGGTTCCCGGACTGGGGGAAGTAGAGGTTCTATAGTGGATATGTGAGGTTCCTGCTGTCTTAGGGTTCCAAAAGACAATCGATAGTTAATATTATCATCACATTAATTGGTAATTGGGTTAACTTTGAAAAGTCCTTTTGTTATGGTTTGCTGTACAGTACTCAGTATCTTGTATATAGCTGTGCTATTGGTTGCTTCTGATCTACTTGGTCTAGGCTTTTGAGAGAGTCTGCATATCAATTACACAGCCTATATATTGAAAAGATCAGTTTGTGTTTTGAAAAACTTTGAGACATACAATTAATATTCCCCCTCTCATATTAACTAGTGATTTATATGACTACATTTTACTAGGAGTGTACATAAACACCATTCCCACCACAAAAAGACTGTGACACATCCCTCCCACCCACTGCCACCCCCCCACTGTCCCAGGAAGCTGCATGTCTCCCCCTCACCACAAGGTTTTTACTTTGGTGCCCTACTTACAATTTGGTCAGGTCCTGCTTTTAGTTTCCCTTTCAGATCTTCTTCCTCAACTTCTGTTGATGAGTGGGATCATCCCATACTCATCTTTATCTTTCTGACTTAGCTCACTTAACATAATTCCTTCTAGCTCTGTCGAAGATGGGTTCATTGTTCTTGATAGCTGCATAGTATTCTATGGTGTATATATACCACAGCTTTCTCAGCCACTCATCTGTTGTTGGGCACCTGGGTTCCTTCCAGGTTTTAGCTATTATGAATTTTGCTGCTATGAACATAGGAGTACACAACTCTTTTTGGTTGGGTGTTATGGAGTCCTTGGAGTAAAACCCCAGGAGAGGAATTACTAGATCATATGGAAGGTCCATGTCTAGCCTTCTGAGAATTTTCCAGACTGCTCTCCACAGAGGCTGGACCAATTTACATTCCCAACAGCAATGTAAAAGGGTTCCTCTGTCCCCACAACCTCTCCAGCATTTGTTGCTGCTGTCCTTTTTGATGTATGCCATTCTTGCAGGAGTGAGGTGGTATCTTAGTGTTGTCTTAATTTGCATTTCTCTGACAATCAGTGACCTAGAGCAGTTTTTCATGTTTGTTAGCCTTTTGGATCTCCTCTGTGGTGAATGTTTTGTTCATATCCTCTGCCCATTTTTGGATGGGGTCATTTGCTTTTTTGGTGCTAAGTTTGCTGAGCTCTTAATATATTTTGGTGATTAATTTCTTGTCTGATGTATGGCATGTGAAGATCTTCTCCCATTCTGTGAGGGGTCTCTTTGTTTGTTTAATAGTTTCTTTGGATGTGCAGAAGCTTTTCAATTTGGTGTAGTCCCATTGTTTTTTTTTCTGCTTTAGTCTTCCTTGCAATTGGGTTTGATTCATCAAAGATGTCCTTGAGGTGTAGGTGGGAAAGTGTTTTACCAATGTTTTCCTCTAAGTATTTGATTGTTTCTGGTCTGACATCTAGGTATTTGATCCATTTGGAGTTGATTTTTGTTTCTGGTGAGATAAAGTGGTTCAATTTCATTCTTCTGCATGTTACAACCCAGTTTTCCCAGCACCATTTATTGAAGAGAGCCTCCTCTTTCCATTTAATGCTTTGTGCACCCTTATCAAAGATTAGATGTCCGTAGGTGTGGGGATTTATTTCTGGGCTTTCAATTCTGTTCCACTGCTCTTTGTGCCTATTTTTGTTCCAGTACCATGCTGTTTTGATGATGATGGCTTTATAATATAGTTTAAGGTCTGGGAGTGTGATGCCTCCATTTCTGTTTCTTTTCCTCAAGATGGTTTTGGCAATTCTAGGTGTTTTCATGTTCCAGATAAATGATTGTAGTGTTTGTTCTATTCTTTTAAAGAAGCTTGGTGGAACTTTGATGGGTATTGCATTAAATTTGTATATGGCTCTGGGGAGAATATTCATTTTGATGATATTTATTCTTGCAATCCATGAGCATGGGATATCTTTGCATTTCTTGGTATCAGTTTCTCTTTCTTTGAGTAGTGACTCATAGTTTTCAGTATATAAGTCTTTCACTTCTTTGGTCAACTTTATTCCTAGGTATTTGATTGATTTTGCTGAAAGAGTAAAGGGGAGTGATCTCTAGATGTCTTCTTCTTCAGATTTAGTGTTTGCATAAAGAAATGCCACTGATTTTTGTACATTGATTTTGGAGCCTGATACCTTGCTATATTGCCTAATAACTTCCAGTAGTTTTCTGCTGGATTCTATAGGTTTTTCTATGTATACTATCCTATCATCTGCAAATAGTGAGAGCTTGACTTCCTCCCTTCCAATCTGTATTCCTTTGATTCCTTTGTCTTGCCTGATTGCTATGGCAAGAACTTCCAATACTATGTTGAAGAGTAACGGTGACAGTGGACAGCCCTGTCTAGTCCCCGATCTGAGTGGGAATGCTTTCAGCTTCTGTCCATTGAGTATGATGTTGGCTGTAGGTTTGTTATATATAGACTCCACTATCTTGAGGAATTTCCCATCTATTCCCATTTTTTTTTGTAGAGTTTTGAGCATGAATGGGTGTTGGATTTTGTCAAAGGCTTTCACTGTATCTATTGAGATAATCATGTGTTTTTTGGCTTTGCTTTTATTGATGTGGTGAATGACATTGATTGACTTACGGATGTTGAACCAACCTTGCATTCGTGGGATGAATCCCACTTGGTCGTGATGAACAATCTTTTTGATATGTTGCTGTATCCGGTTGGCCAAGATCTTGCTTAATATTTTGGCATCTATGTTCATCAGAGATATTGGTCTGTAGTTTTCCTTTGTTGTTCTGTCGCTATCAGCTTTAGGTATCAGGGTGATGTTGGCTTCATAGAAGGTGGAAGGGAGTATTCCTGTTTCTTCAATCTTATGGAAAAGCTTAAGAAGTATGGGTACTGTTTTCTGAAAGTTTTGTAGAGTTCGTTTGTGCAGCCATCTGGTCCAGGACTTTTGTTGTTGGGAAGATTCTTAATAACGGTTAAAATTTCTTTGTGATTGGTGCATTTAGATTTTGTAGTTCTTCTTGGTTCAGTTATGGAAGGGCCTGTGCTTCTAGGAATTGTTCCATTTCTTCCAGATTCTTTAGCTTGGTGGCATATAGTTCTTTATAGAAGTTTCTCAGGATTCTCTGGATTTCTGTGGTGTCAGTTGTGATATCTCCTCCATCATTTACAATTCTATTAATTTGAGTCTTCTCTCTTTTTTGTTTGGTGAGTCTGGCTAGGGGTTTGTCAATTTTGTTTAATCTTTCAAAGAACCAACATTTGGCTTCATTGATCTTTTGTATGGTTCTTTTATTTTTGATGTTGTTTATTTCTGCTCTAACTTTAGTGATTTCTGTCCTTCTGGTTGCTTTAGGGTTCCTTTGTTCCTCTTTCTCTAAGTCCTTGAGGTGTGCAGTAAGGTCGTTCATTTGAGCTTCTTCTTGGTGTTTGAGATGTGATTGTATGGCTATAAGTTTCTCTCTCAGTACTGCTTTAGCTGTGTCCCAAATATTTTGATAGGTTGTGTCTTCATTTTCATTTGTTTCCAGGAACATTTGAATTTCCTGCTTGAGTGAGTCTCTGACCCAGTGGTTCTTAAGGAGTATGTTGTTTAGTTCCCAAATTCTGTGACTTTTAATAATTGTCTGTTTGTTGTTAAATGTTAGTTTTACTCCACTGTGGTCTGAGAAGATACTTGGGATGATTTCAATGTTCTTGAATTTATTGATGCTGTCTTTGTGGCCTAACATGTGGTCTATCCTTGAGTATGTGTTATGTGGATTTGAGAAGAAGGTGTATTCCAGTTTTTTGGGGTGAAGGACTCTGAAAATGTCCAAGAGGTCTAGTCTGTCGATCTCTTCATTCAATTCTCTTGTATCTTTGTTGGTTCTCTGCTTTGTTGATCTGTCTAAGTGTGAGAGTGGGGTATTGAAGTCTCCCACTATTACTGTATTACTATTGATGTATTTTTGAAATTCTTTCAGTAAGTGCTTGACATGTTTAGATGGTCCCTCATTGGGTGCATAGATGTTAATAATTGTTAAGTCTTCTTGGCTGATTGATCCTCTAATCATTATATAATGTCCTTGCCTATCTTTTAATACTTTATTTAATTTAAAATCTATCATGTCTGAGATGAGAATGGCTGTTCCTGCCCTTTTTTGTGGTCTGTTAGCCTGTATGATAGTACCATCCTTTCACTTTAAGTCTGTGTTTATCTTGTTGTGACAGATGGGATTCGTGCAAGCAGCATATGGTTGGATTTTGTTTTCTGATCCATCCCCCAACTCTGTGGCTTTTGATGGGTGAGTTTAAGCCATTGACATTTACTGATATTATGGATTTAATGTATTGTAGTGCCATTGTCCAAAAAAAAATTTTGTTGTTGTTGTTTGTTCTGATATATTGCCAGTATTATAGTGATGTTCTTGTTTATAAGAGATCTTTTAGAACCTCTTTCAGGGCCGGCTTGGTGATGGTTGCCTCCTTTGACTGTTGTTTGTCTAAGAAGGTTTTGATCCCTCCATCTAGTTTGAATGAAAGTCTACCAGGATATATTATTCTTGGTTGCAACCCTTTTCATTCAGGGCTTGATAGATATCTTTCCATTCTCTTCTGGCTTTTGAAGTTTTAGTGTAGAAGTCTCCAGATAATCTTATGGGTTTTCCCTTGTACATGACTTTTTGTTTCTCTCTTGCATCCTTTAGGATCCTTTCTTTATCCTTACTTCTTCTCATTGTGACTATGATGTGTTTTCGTGTCTTCAGGTCTAGGTTGATTCTGTTTGATACTCTCTGGGCCTCTAGAATTTTGATGTCCTTTCTGTTATTCAGGTCTGGGAAGTTTTCTTCTATTATTTCCTCTAGAATGTTTGCTTCCCCTTCCTCTCTTTCTTCCTCTGGCAGGCCAATTTTGCGAACGTTACTTCTTTTGAGATCATTCCATATGTCTCTGTTGTTGTTTTCAGTGTCTCTCAATCTCTTTTTAAGCTCTTTCACCTCTTTCTTCATTTTCTCTAACTCATCCTCTGACTAATTCTGTTTTCTGCTTCTTTTAGTCTGCTTTCCCTTGCCTCAGCTTCTTTCTTCATTACAGCTATTTCAGCTTTCAGTTCTCTAATTGCCTCAAGATAATCAGTATTTTCCTTGGGGGGGCTCAAGTGTTGTTTCCCTAATGCTGCCATTCCTTTCCTCCAATGTTGTTTTCATTTCTGTGATTAATAAGTTTATTATTGCTTGCATACTTTTCTTATCTATGGTTACTTATGGCTGATTTGTAGTTTCTTCTGGGCTCTTGTGTTCATTCATTGGAGTAGTGGTTTTGTTTGTGATCTACCCATTTTTTTGATTTATGTGTTTCTTTTTTTATTCTCTGTTGTTCCTCAGTTGTTGTGTCTTGAGCACAAGCAAAACTGTACTAAATACCTTTATGACAATTGCACTCACCAACCTCAGGAATTACAGTAGCAACTGAAGCAAGTATTGAAGCAGTTTAATCACTACCAGTTAGCCAAACAATTTCTCCAGCCCGTGAAAAAATAGTAAGCAAATCCCAGTGAAGAATAAAGAGAAAAGAAAGAAGGTATAGCAAGAATAGACAGTTATGCGAATCTACTATCCACTGTATATTCTAGGGGTAACAAGAGGGGAAAGGGAAGTAGAGCAGAGATACACACATAGAGAGTCCACTCTGAGTCAGATTTCTTCCCCAAAATAATTCACAAATTCAGAAAGGCAGAGAAGAAGGAAAGAAGAAGTGTATGAGTGTATGACAAGATAAAAAAAAAAAAAGAAAAAAGAGACAAGAGAGAGAAAAGAGAAAAGATAAGAAAAAGAGCTGTAATTAAAGAGCAGTGAAAGGAAAGTTTTTTTTGATTACTTTATTTTTAATTTAATTTAATTAATATTTTTTAATTAGCTAGGAGGAAGAGGGAGGGGAGAGTCTGTAGAGGAGGTAGGGGTAACGAAACAAGTTCCTCCCACAATAGATAAGATGCTCACTACCCTAGCAATGAAAGATACCCTAAGAGTTAATTCTGATCAATCTAAAGGGGGGGGGAAGATATATGCCTTTATATCATATTAATAATAAAATAGAGCAGGGTAAAAAACAAAACCCTGTCCCAGATTACCTCAAACCTCATGATCAGAGGCAGCTGATTGTTGTCGTTTTCGAAGGGTTAGGTTGTTTTCGCCGGGCTGGCTTCACGGGCAGGTAACAGACGACCAGGGACTCATAGTTGAGCTGTAGGCAGTATCTCTTTATTCATGCAGGACGCAGCACAATCTAAGCCGAGCTGAGCTAAACTAAAGGTAAAGTACTCTAAAACTCACAATGCTGTCTTTATATATACTTGACAAGTAGGGTGGAAACAGGGTGTGACATAGAGAGGGTGGAGAGAAAAGTGACTGGTGACAATCAGAGTGTGACAAGGAGGGGGGGTGGAGCAAAAACATATCATGAAACAGTGGGGATTGAACCAATGCCCTGGAGGGAAGTGCTTGTTAACAGCGGTTATATAAATAGAATGAAGTGGTTATGTAAATAGAGTAGTGTTAAGTAGGGGGGATTTAAACCAAATGAAACAGAAGGGGTCTCATGCATACCAACAATTGTTAAGAAAGAGAAAAACAAACAAACAAACAAACAAGCAAAAAAAAACAAACCTCAGGACTAGACAAGGATAGCTGAAATAGTTAAGCAAATCTACTATCCACTGTATATTCTAGGGGTAGCTAAAGGAGGAAGGGAAGTTGAGCAGAGATACTCGCAGTGGGAGTCCAACTCTGAGTCAGAAGTCTTCCCCAAAATAATTCCCAAATGTATATCAGTGAATTCAAAAAAGCACACTGTTTGATAGTGTGGGGGATGGGGCCTGTGGCTTTGGAAGCTGTAGGATTAAGGAAGAAAGGATGACAAGAATGAGAAACAGAAAAAAAAAGAGTGAGAGAAAGAAGAAAAAGATAAGAAAAAGAACAGTCATAAAAGAGCGGTGAAAGGAAAGAGTTTATTTATTTATTTATTTATTTATTTATTTTTAATAATTTAATTAGCTATGTGGGTTGAGGTGGGGGGGGGGTTGGCTACTTAGAAAGAAAAAAGGCCAGAGGTTTCAGAAGGGTATAGACTTAGAATGAATGATACTCCCTGGTGGGACAGGAATTTTAGTAAAGAAAGAGGCTCAGCAGGGGAGCCTGCCAGGAGCTGGTCCCCAGGGACTGGTTATGGGGAGGGGTCAAAGGGGAGGAGGTGTGCTTAATAATTTAAAAGAAAGAAAAAAAAAATTTTCCCCTTTTTTTCTACTCTTTTTTAACCCAAATTAATTTATAGTCACCTCCTTGGTGTCACCACTAGGACCTCTTATTGACTGGCCTACTAAAGGCAGAAAATCCTACCGTTTCCAGAAGATGTGGTCAGAGCTCAAGCCACTAGCAGCTTCTCAGTCCGCCATCTTCCGGGAACCTTGCAGTTGATTATTTCTATAGCAGTGTGGTCAAACTTGAAAACATAAATGTATGAAATAAGAAAGGCCAGAACTTTGGTAAGGAAATGTTTCTAAAACCTCATAATCTTCTTCAGTCTTTTGCCTTGATTTATTTATTTTGTTTATTTATTTATTTATTTATTTGGAGAGCTACCTGTTCAATCTCTCTCTCATATGTAAACCTCTGGGACTATGCATAATCTGTTGGGTGAAATCCAGTCTATAATCAGTAACACGATTTTGTGGTCGTTGGTTCAAAGACTCTTCTAGAGAAGTGTAGCTTTAATGCTTGGCAAATTAAAAAAAACTGCTAATTTTTAACAAGTATTTAAGCCATCTTATTTTTGCATTAAGGCTCAGTTCCTCTGGTTTCCTGTTACTGTTCACTGAATCTAAAATAGATCACTGTGTTAAAGTTAACATCATCTTCTTACCTGAAGTGTTTTTGTGTAGTGATTTTAAATGACATGCCTGTCATTTTAAAAGTTCAAGAACTCTCTAGGTTCTGGGAAGGATTTGCGGATCATATTTAAAATGTGAAACAGAAGCCATTTATTAAATATAATTAACAAAACAATTTTGACAAGTATTTAGAACAGAAACAGCAAAAGTCATGCTGGTTTCCATCAGAAGTAAAATAACTGAGCATTCTTAGAAGCAACTGCAAAATTGAGTAATCACAGCTCCTTGTTTCTCTAAATCCTTCAGGTTATTCTGCCTAGATACAAATGAAAAATGGCAGTTTTCCTTTTTCACAAAGGAAAATGTCACAAAGTGTATTCTGTTGTCTGGCCCTAAATTCATACTTAAGTAGTCAAGCCAATTGAGCAGTAGACTCTCTGAGGTTCTTGGTTTTGTATCTCCCCTTAGCGTTGGTTTACAAAAGAGGTGCCTGCTTCCCACATTTTTAAGCTAGATATTTGGTGCTAATTGTTGTATGTAGTGTTAGTTATACTTTAGTGTCCAGCCAAATTCATTAGTATTCCTATAGAAATTGTTGATTAAGCTAGTACCTTAGCAGGGAAGTACCTATCTTACATTCATGGGACCATAAGTTTGATCCTCAAAGAATGTAGAATCAGAACTACATGGATAACAGAATAGTGTTCTGTGCTTTCTCTCTCTATCCTGTTTTCTCACATTTTTAAAATTGAATCAGGGAGATGACTTGGCAGTAAGGGTATATGCACAAGACTTTAAGTTCAATTTTTGACACTATATTAAAAGAAAAAAAAGTCTATTAACTAAACAAAATGTGCAAATTAAATTATGTAGTTATCTCAGATCTTGTTCTCTTGTTATGAGTATGGTAATCTGTACCAAGTTATGCACCACTGTAATTAATGTCATTATAATTTCTTTTCTTTTTTCTGCCTTCAGGGCAATTATTGGACTCCAGTGCCTGCACAACTCCACCAGTCTGGGTGGCCAATTTTCTTCCTTTTTGTTCTTTCTAATAGAGACAAAGAGAAAGAGGAGTGAGTGAAAGAGATAAAGAGAGAGAAAAAAAAAAAGAAGAAAGACACCTGTGAAACTGGTCTACCACTCATGAAGCTTCCCACCTACAAATGGGAACTAGAGGCATGGACCCCAGTCCTTAAGCATGGTAAAGTGGTACCCAATTGGGTGTGCCACAGCCTGACCTCACCACTATTATTTCTATGCAAGACTTTATAGTCACTTAACTGATTGCCTATAGTAGTGCAATAGCCCATTAATGGGCTATTCAACCTCATTCTTGTCCTCCTACAATCTACTTTGATCTCAATGCCATAATGACAGTTCAAAAATATAAATTCAATAGAGAAAAATGACAGCTACTATAGTAACTGATATAATAGTTTCTCAAAAAATTAAAAATTAATTCTTTGCAGGTGACATGATAATAAAAAAAAATCCCAAAGACTTTAGTAAAGAAACTGCTATTACATCTAAAATCTGTTGTGCATTTCTAGATATAATGAATTAGCAGAAAGTGAAATTAGAAAAACAGTTATGTTTGTAGTTGAAATAGAAAATTAACTAGGATTAAATATAACAGGATCTACATACCATTGTTGAAATAAATAAAAGATAACTTAAAAACTTGAATGTAAGATCTGACATCATAAAATAAGTAGAACCAACAGTGGGTGATACTTAAGTTGATAATAGCTTTAGAATTGTCTTTGGGGATTTGATTCTAATGACAAAGGGAACAAAAACAAAATAACAAAAGAGAATACATCAAACCAAAGAGCTTCTGTATAGAGAAAGAAACTACCAACAAAATTAAAAGACATTCTATTGAAGGTGATAATTTGCAAAGCAAAGACTGGCAATAGCCACAATTATATAAAGAACTCATACAATTCAATAGTACATAAAAAAAGGAGAATCTAAATAGACACATCCTCAAAGACAGATTGATGAGTAAAATATACCTTAAAATATGCTCATTGTCTCTTACTCGTAGGGAAATACAAATCAAAACAATGAGACATCACCTCAAACCTGTAAAAATGGCTATTATCCTAGAAACAGGAGACAATAAATGCTGTCAAAGATATGGAGGAAAGAGAACTCTTCTCTGCTTCTGGTCAGAATGTGAATGGTGCAGCCAGATGTAACTTGGGGGTGAGTATTTTGCAAGCACCTAACAGAAGGAGATGAGAAATTGTACCCATATGTCAACAACTGTACTGTAAACTATTAACTCCTCCCCAATAAAATGATTAGAAAAATAGAAATTCATATGATGCAGTTCTCACAATTCTGAGCATCTACCCAAATATTAATAATACAAAAACACAAATATAAAGAGATAGAAGTACTTATATGGTCACCACAGCATTACTTACAATAGGAACAGGAAACAACCCTAGGTGTCTATCAACAGATGACTGAACAAAGATATATAGCTAGTCCTCACTTAGTTATTGGGTTCCATTCTTGAATTTCAGCAGGTCCATAAATAAATTTCAATAAATGTGCATCTGCTCCAAACCAGTATTTCAAACATAATGTATTATACTGGTAATGGGTTTCTCAATCATCTTTCTATAGTTTAATGCTAACTTTGCATCATTGATAACATTTTGATACATTAAAATGTTTATTCAGCAGTGTACTGCATATTGTGCTGTAGTAAGCAAACAGAGTAAATAAATTAAACTATGGGGTAAACAATAAAGCACAAGCATGTAGACAAAAAATGCTAGGATAGTATATGCCAACTGACTGTGGGAATAAGACTGAAATAGAGGTGATATAACAAGGTAGATTGCTTGAAACTGAGCCTCTGTGCTACCATTCTCATATATCACCATGTTACTGACTTGTTAGAGAGCAGGTCATAATTTCTAGTAATCTGTTAACAAGAAGGTCATTACATGAGGACTAGTAATATATACAAAGGAATACAGCTCAGCTATGAAAAGAGCTGAAATCCTGTCATTTGTAGCAACATGGATGGACCTAGAAGTCCCTATGTCTGGTAAAATCAGTCAGAAAGAGAAAGACAAGCAGAATGTAATTTTACTCCTATGTGAAAGATAAGCAAGCAAATCAATAAACTAAATAAAATAAAAATGAATTTTAGTCTACAACTTCAAAATAGTGGTTGCCAGAAGCTAAGGGGGAAAGGGAAACTTAACATACATGAAAAGTGTCAAATATAGAGTGAAAAATAGAATAAAATTTTAACCGGTGATATTAATATAGAATATACAGATTTTGATTTATAATGACATTAACTTGAAACCTGTAGAATGATACAAACCACAGCTATGTCAATAATAACTCAGTAGTAAAGGGTGTATCTTGTATGACAGCATGGATTGGAGTGGAGTGGGCCATGTGAAGCGAAATAAGTACAAAACAGACAAACAGCAGAGGATTTCACTCACAAATAGGCTATAAAACAAAAGCAAAACAAGAGAACAAAGTCAAAAGAAAACAAATTCTCTGACTCTAAATATGGAACTGAGGCTACCAAAGAAGAGAAAGGGGGGTCTGAAGGGTGGAGGGAGTCCAGTAGGTTGTGGTGAAGGGACACTGACACTTTGGTGGTGGGTGTACCTTTTGAAGACGTGTGAAATTGTCTCCATAAATTATATATAGGCTTGTAAATCATTACTACCTCCATAAAAATTTAAGTAAAAAAGTAGAGGGCAAATGACCAAGTGTCCTGGAAACTATAGAGGCCCTTGTATAACTAGGACAGTGATCCCCTTTATACACCCACCTTCCTACCCCAACTTTAGGCCACTGGAGTGTTGGAGAGTCTGAGAAATAAGACTATGATCATGTTTTCTTGTTGCTTCTACTGCCAGGGAGTCTCCATTTGATACTTTTTCCCCTTTTCATCTCATGTCTAAATTTCTGTCTTTTCACCTGGGTTTCAAATAATTAAAATTTGAAACTGCCCTCTACACATTTTTTAAAAAGTATTTATTGCATCCGCCAATCACAACCTAACCAACGCAATGATTGCCACCTCAACATGCTTCACCTCAGACTGTGTCCAGAGACTTCATGTGTGGAATGACAACCCTTCAGCTTCATTACTCGGGTGAGACCTTTCCTTTTATAGTATTCTCTAATTTCATCTCAGGTGGTTCAATTTTTTTTTATTTAAGAAAGGATTAATTAACAAAACCATAAGGTAGTAGGGGTACAACTCCACACAATTCCCACCACCCAATCTCCATAACCCACCTCCTCCCCTGATAGCTTTCCCATCTCTATCCCTCTGGGAGCATGGACCCAGGGTCATTGAGGGTTGCAGAAGGTAGAAGGTCTGGCTTCTGTAATTGCTTCCCCGCTGAACATGGGCGTTGACTGGTTGGTCCATACTCCCAGTCTGCCTCTCTCTTTCCCTAGTAAGGTGGGTCTCTGGGGAAGCTGAGCTCTAGGACACATAGGTGGGGTCTTTAATCCAGGGAAGCCTGGCCAGCATCCTGGTGACATCTGGAACCTGGTGATTGAAAAGAGAGTTAACATATGAAGCCAAACAAATTGTTGAGCAATCATGGACGCAAAGCTTGGAATAGTGGAGAGGAAGTGTTAGGAAGGTACTCACTGCAAACTCTAGTGTACTTCTGCTTTCAGGCATATATTTTGCAGTAGTTTATGGATACGTGTGAACATAAGCTCTCTCTCACAGAAACTGGTTTATATCTAGGTTATGGGACTTTGTTAGAAAGTGAACCACCTGAGATGAAATTAGAGTATACTAAAAAAGGAAAGGTCTCACCTGAGTAATGAAGCTGAAGGGTTGTCATTCCACTTGTGAAGTCTCTGGACACAGTCTGAGGTGAAGCATGTTGAGGTGGCAATCGTTGCATTGGTTAGGTTGTGATCGGCAGATGCAATATTATTTGGTATGGATTGGGAGATGCATATGGGAAAGTGGGCCCTATCCAAGGGTTCCAGGACTGGGGGAAATAGGAGCTCTATAGTGGATATTTGAGGTTCCTGCTGTCTTAGGGTTCAAAAAGATAATCGATAGTTAATGTTATCATCACATTATTTGGTAATTGGGCTGACTTTGAAAAGTCCTTTTGTTAGGGTTTGCTGTACAGTATCCAGTATCTTGTATATAGCTGTGCTATTGGTTGCTTCTGATCTACGTGGTCTAGGCTTTTGAGAGAGCCTGTATATCAAATATACAGCCTATATATTAAAAAGATTCAGTTTGTGTATTGAAAAACTTTGAGACATACAATTGATTTCCCCCCTATCATATTAATCAACTACTGATTTATACACCTACATTTTGCTAGGAGTGTACATAAAAACACCATTCCCACCACAAAAAGACTGTGACCCATCCCTCCCACCCACTCCCACTCCCCCCACTGGCCCAGGAAGCTGCATATCTACCTCTCAGCACAGGGTTTTTACTTTGGTGCCCTACTTACAATTTGGTCAGGTCCTGCTTTTAGTTTCCCTTTTAGATCTTCTTCCTCAACTTCTGTTGATGAGTGGGATCATCCCATACTCATCTTTATCTTTCTGACTTAGTTCACTTAACATAATTCCTTCTAGCTCTGTCCAAGATGGGTCAGAGAAGGTGGGTTCATTGTTCTTGATAGCTGCATAATATTCCATTATGTATATATACCACAGCATTCTCAGCCACTCATCTGTTGTTGGGCACCTGGGTTCCTTCCAGGTTTTAGCTATTATGAATTGTGCTGCTATGAACCTAGGAATACATATCTCTTTTTGGTTGGGTGTTATGGAGTCCATGGAGTATAACCCCAGGAGAGGAATTACTGGATCATATGGAAGGTCCATGTCTAGCCTTCTGAGAATTTTCCAGACTGCTCTCCACAGAGGCTGGACCAATTTACATTCCCAACAGCAATGTAAAAGGGTTCCTCTGTCCCCACAACCTCTCCAGCATTTGTTGCTGCTGTCCTTTTTGATGTATGCCATTCTTGCAGGAGTGAGGTGGTATCTTAGTGTTGTCTTAATTTGCATTTCTCTGACAATCAGTGACCTAGAGCAGTTTTTCATATGTTTGTTAGCCTTTTGGATCTCCTCTGTGGTGAATGTTTTATTCATATCCTCTGCCCATTTTTGGATGGGGTCATTTGCTTTTTTGGTGCTAAGTTTGCTGAGCTCTTTATATATTTTGGTGATTAATTTCTTGTCTGATGTATGGCATGTGAAGATCTTCTCCCATTCTGTGAGAGGTCACTTTGTTTGTTTAATAGTTTCTTTGGATGTGCAGAAGCTTTTCAATTTGATGTAGTCCCACTGTTTTTTTTCTGCTTTAGTCTTCCTTGCAATTGGGTTTGATTCATCAAAGATGTCCTTGAGGTGTAGGTGGGAAAGTGTTTTACCAATGATTTCCTCTAAGTATTTGATTGTTTCTGGTCTGACATCTAGGTCTTTGATCCATTTGGAGTTGATTTTTGTTTCTGGTGAGATAAAGTGGTTCAATTTCATTCTTCTACATGTTACAACCCAGTTTTCCCAGCACCATTTATTGAAGAGAGCCTCCTTCTTCCATTTAATGCTTTGGGCCCCCTTATCAAAGATTAGATGCCCGTAGGTGTTGGGATGTATTTCTGGGCTTTCAATTCTGTTCCACTGCTCTGTGTGCCTATTTTTGTTCCCGTACCATGCTGTTTTGATGATGATGGCTTTATAATATAGTTTAAGGTCTGGGAGTGTGATGCCACCATTTCTGTTTCTTTTCCTCAAGATGGTTTTGGCAATTCTAGCTGTTTTCATGTTCCAGATAAATGATTGTAGTGTTTGCTCTATTCTTTTAAAGAAGCTTGGTGGTACTTTGATGGGTATTGCATTAAATTTGTATATGGCTCTGGGGAGAATATTCATTTTGATGATATTTATTCTTCCAATCCATGAGCATGGGATATCTTTCCATTTCTTGGTATCAGTTTCTATTTCTTTGAGTAGCGACTCATAGTTTTCAGCATAAAAGTCTTTCACTTCTTTGGTCAACTTTATTCCTAGGTACTTGATTGATTTTGCTAAAACAGTAAATGGGAGTGATTTCTGGATGTCTTCTTCTTCAGATTTAGTGTTTTCATAAAGAAATGCCACTGATTTTTGTACATTGATTTTGTAGCCTGATACCTTGCTATATTGCCTAATAACTTCCAATAATTTTCTGCTGGATTCTTTAGGTCTTTCTATGTATACTATCATATCATCTGCAAATAGTGAGAGCTTGACTTCCTCCCTTCCTATCTGTATTCCTTTGATTTCTTTCTCTTGCCTGACTGCTATGGCAAGAACTTCCAATACTATGTTGAAGAGTAATGGTGACAGTGGACAGCCCTGTCTAGTCCCCGATCTGAGTGGGAATGCTTTCAACTTCTGTCCATTGAGTATGATGTTGGCTGTAGGTTTGCTATGTATAGACTCCACTATCTTGAGGAATTTCCCATCTATTCCCATTTTTTGTAGAGTTTTGAGCATGAATGGGTGTTGAATTTTGTCAAAGGCTTCCTCTGCATCTATTGAGATAATCATGTGTTTTTTGGCTTTGCTTTTATTGATGTGGTGAATGACATTGATTGACTTATGGATGTTGAACCAACCTTGCATTCGTGGGATGAATCCCACTTGGTAATGATGAACAATCTTTTTGATATGTTGCTGTATCCGGTTGGCCAAGATCTTGTTTAATATTTTGGCATCTGTGTTCATCAGAGATATTGGTCTGTAGTTTTCCTTTGTTGTTCTGTCCCTATCAGCTTTTGGTATCAGGGTGATGTTGGCTTCATAGAAGGTGGAAGGGAGTATTCCTGTTTATTCAATCTTATGGAAAAGCTTCAGAAGTATGGGTACTGTTTCCTGAAAGTTTTGTAGAATTCGTTTGTGAAGCCATCTGGTCCAGGACTTGTTGTTGGGGAGATTCTTAATAACGGTTTCAATTTCTTTTTCTGTGATTGGTGTATTTAGATTTTGTAGTTCTTCTTGGTTCAGTTTTGGAAGGGCATATGATTCAAGGAATTGTTCCATTTCTTTCATATTCTCTAGCTTGATGGCATATACTTCTTTATAGAAGTTTCACAGGATTCTCTGGATTTCTGTGGTGTCAGTTGTGATATGTCCTCTATAGTTTACAATTCTATTAATTTGAGTCTTCTCTCTTTTTTGTTTGGTGAGTCTGGCTAGGGGTTTGTCAATTTTGTTTAATCTTTCAAAGAACCAACATTTGGCTTCATTTATCTTTTGTATGGTTCTTTTATTGTTGATGTTGTTTATTTCTGCTCTAACTTTAGTGATTTCTGTCCTTCTGGTTGCTTTAGGGTTCCTTTGTTCCTCTTTCTCTAAGTCCTTGAGGTGTGCAGTAAGGTCATTCATTTGAGCTTCTTCTGGTGTTTGATATGTGATTGTATGGCTATAAGTTTCCCTCTCAGTACTGCTTTAGCTGTGTCCCAAATATTTTGATAGGGTGTGTCTTCATTTTCATTAGTTTCCAGGAACATTTGAATTTCCTGCTTGAGTGAATCTCTGACCCAGTGGTTCTTAAGGAGCATGTTGTTTAGTTTCCAAATTTGTGTCTTTTAATAATTGTCTGTTTGTTGTTAAATGTTAGTTTTACTCCACTGTGGTCTGAGAAGATACTTGGGATGATTTCAATGTTCTTGAATTTATTGATGCTGTCTTTGTGGCCTAAAATGTGGTCTATCCTTGAGTATGTGTTATATGGATTTGCAAAGAAGGTTTATTACAGTTTTTTTGTGTTGGAGGAGTCTGAAAATTTCCAAGAGGTCTAGTGTGTTGATATCTCCATTCAATTCTCTTGTATCTTTGTTGGTTCTCTGCTTTGTTGATCTGTCTAAGTGTGAGAGTGGGGTATTGAAGTCTCCCACTATTATTGTATTACTATTGATGTATTTTTGAAATTCTTTCAGTAAGTGCTTGACATGTTTAGATGGTCCCTCATTGGGTGCATAGATGTTAATAATTGTTAAGTCTTCTTGGCTGATTGATCCTCTAATCATTATGTAATGTCCTTGCCTATCTTTTATTACTTTATTTAATTTAAAATATATCGTGTCTGAGATGAGAATGCCTGCCCTTTTTTGTGGTCTGTTAGCCTGTATGATAGTTTATCATCCTTTCACTTTAAGTCTGTGTTTATCTTGTTGTGACAGATGGGATTCTTGCAAGCAGCATATGGTTGGGTTATGTTTTCTGATCCATCCCCCTACCCTATGCCTTTTGATGGATGAGTTTAAGCCATTGACATTTACTGATATTATGGATTTAATGTATTGTATGTAGTGCCATTGTTCGAAAAAATTTGTTTGCACTGATTTATTGCAAGTATTATAGTGTTGTTCTTGTTTATAAGAGGTCTTTACATCAGGCTCAACCTGACGCTGTTGACTGGCTACAGAAGATGGGCAAATGCTAGAAGAAGAAGAAGAGGTCTTTCAGAACCTCTTTCAGGGACGGCTTGGTGATGGTTGCCTCCTTTAACTGTTGTTTCTCTAAGAAGGTTTTGATCCCTCCATCTAGTTTGATTGAAAGTCTAGCAGGATATATTATCCTTGGTTAAAACCCTTTTTCATTCAGGGCTCGATAGATATCTTGCCACTCCCTTCCGGCTTTTAGAGTTTGAGTGGAGAAGTCTGCAGATAATCTTATGGGTTTTCCCTTGTATGTGACTTTTTGTTTCTCTCTTGCAGCCTTTAGGATCCTTTCTTTGTCCTTACTTCTTCTCATTGTGACTATGATGTGTCTTGGTGTCTTCAGGTCTGGGTTGTTTCTGTTTGGTACTCTCTGTGCCTCTTGAATCTTGATTTCCTTTCTGTTATTCAGGTCTTGGAAGTTTTCTTCTATTATTTCCTCTAGAATGTTTGCTTCCTCTTCCTCTCTTTCTTCCTCTGGCAGGCCAATTATACGAATGTTACTTCTTTTGAGATCATCCCATATGTTTCTGTTGTTGTTTTCAGTGTCTCTCAATCTCTTTTTAAGCTCTTTCACCTCTTTCTTCATTTTCTCTAACTCATCCTCTGTCTGACTAATTCTGTTTTCTGCTTCTTTTAGTCTGCTTTCCCTTACCTCAGCTTCTTTCTTCATTACAGCTATTTCAGCTTTCAGTTCTCTAATTGCCTCAAGATAATCAGTATTTTCCTTGGGGGTCTCAACTGTTGTTTCGCTTCTTCTTCTAGCATTTGCCCTTCTTCCATAGCCAGTCGACAGCGTCAGGTTGAGCCTGATGTAAATTTTCGAGACCTCCTTTGAATCTGGAGAGGTGGCAGTTGTTGACTATGTGGGTCATAGTCTGTCTGTAGCTGCAGGGGCAGTTCAGGTCGTCTCTGGCTCCCCAGTGATGGAACATAGAAGCGCACTGGCCATGGCCTGTTCGATAGCAATTGAGGAGGGCCCAATCATAAAGTGCTAGGTCAAAGCCGGGTTGACGCTTGCAGGGGTCTGTGATGAGGTGTTTGTTCTGTACCTCAGCTGCTTGCCAACTCTGTTTCCAAGAGACTGGAACAGAGAAGTTCAGTGTAGGCATAGGGGACCAGATTGGGTGATGAGACGTCAAGTGTTGAACAGGGTGGGCGAAGATATCCGCGTATATTGGCAGGTCCGGTCAAGTGTAGACGTGGGAAATGAACTTAGATGATGCCGCATCCCGACGAATATCTGGCGGGGCGATGTTGCTAAGAACTGGCAGCCATGGAACCGGGGTGGAACGGATGGTTCCAGAAATTATCCTCATGGAGGAATATACACTAATACTGCCATTCCTTTCCTCCAATGTTGCTTTTATTTTGTTTCCAGAAGATGTGATCAGAGCTCAAGCCACTAGCAGCTTCTCAGTCCACCATTTTCTGGAAAACCCCGGTGGTTCACTTTCTAACAAAGTCCCATAACCTAGATATAAACCAGTTTCTGTGAGAGAGAGCTTATGTTCACAGGTATCCATAAACTACTGCAAAATATGTACCTGAAAGCAGAAGTACATAAGAGTTTGCAGTGAGTATCCCCCTAACACTTCCTCTCCACTATTCCAAGCTTTGGGTCCATGATTGCTCAACAATTTGTTTGGCTTCATATATTAACTCTCTTTTCAATCACCAGGTTCCGGATGCCATCAGGATGCTAGCCAGGCTTCCCTGGATTGAAGACCCCACCAATGTGTCCTGGAGCTCAGCTTCCCCAGAGACACACCCTACTAGGGAAAGAGAGAGGCAGACTGGGAGTATGGACCGACCAGTCAACGCCCATGTTCAGCGGGGAAGCAATTACAGAAGCCCGACCTTCTGCCTTCTGCAACCCTCAATGACCCTGGGTCCATGCTCCCAGAGGGATAGAGATGGGAAAGCTTTCAGGGGAGGGGGTGGGTTATGGAGATTGGGTGGTGGGAATTGTGTGGAGTTGTACCCCTCCTAGCCTATGGTTTTGTTAATTAATCCTTTCTTGAATAAAAAAAGTATTTATTTATTCCCTTTTGTTGCCCTTGTTGTTTTATTCTTGTAGTTATTACTGTTGTTGTTGGATAGGACAGAGAGAAATGGCGAGAGGAGGGGAAGACAGAGAGCAGGAGACAAAAATAGACACCTGCAGACTTGTTTCACTGCTGCAGGTGGAGAGCAGGGGGCTAGAACCAGGATTCTTGTGCCAGTCCTTGAGCTTTGTGCCACCTGCATTTTACCTTCTGCGCTACCCCCTGACTCCCTTCTGTACACATTTTTATATAGGAATGCCTACCTTCTTAGAACTGATTGATACAGTAACTACTACCTCTAGCAGAGGTGCCAGCCACTGTGCTGAATTTTGTTCTGGAAAAAAAAATGAAAGAAAGAAAAAATATATGTCTTTCTCACTTCAGGTTCTAGTGTTTGATAAAATGTTGCCCTCTCTTGAACTCTTGAGGGTCCAACATATTCTTTTTTTTAAGTTTCTTTGTTGTGGGATTAATGGTTTACAGTTGACAGTAAAATGAAATAGTTTATACATGCATAACATTTCTGCATAACAATATAATCCCCGTAGGTCCTCTGCCATCATGTTTCAGGATCTGAATGCCCCCCCTACCCTGCCAAAAGCCCTTTACTTTGGTGCAATACACCAAGTCCAATATATTCTTAAATCAGAGCTTAACCATGGCTTTGACCCTTTACCTCTCTCTCCAGACCCAAATGACTCTTTGTGCAGCTGGACTATTTTAAGTATCTATTAATACTTCAGAGCTATTCTTATAGTCATAGCAACTATCATGTAGAATAATCTTCCTATATCCACAACAGAATAGCTGAGATGACCTGTCAACTTTCCCAGAGGTCATTTTAACTTTGTTTTGGTTATGACATGGGATAGGGGCCTGGGACTTCTCAGTAGGATCCAGGCTGATATCCAGTGCAGATACGTTTGCATTTGGAAAATTGATCACATGCACATGGCTCAGTGAGGTTTTTTTTTTTCCTTTCTAACAGATACTTTTGTTCCACCTTTTAAAGTCAAAGCCAAAGCCAAAACTGGGTAGTATTTATCATGCTTTTACTAATATGTAATAAAGTAAGTTACCAGATGCATAAATTAGAAATCTATAAAGTTCGATTTGTAAATTTGAAGGTTGCAAGAGTTAATTTTTGGTCAAGCTGGGGTGGATTCTGAGAGGAAAAGATATTTAAAATGATCTTAGAGGAAGAGGCATTCTCGCTAGAGGAAGAGAGGAGGTGATTAGGAGCAGGGAACTCATTGCAAATTTAAGAAATTGCAAAGACTCAGCAGAGTTGGCATTCTGTAGTGAGGCAGACTTTGTGAGGAGTGTTGAGAGGTAATAGTAGAGGCCAGGCCATGAGGCAAATCCCCTAAGAGGATTCAGAATTATATTCTAAAGGTAATGACGAAGTATTAAAACATAGAGAAAATGGTTGTTTTTATTTTTATTTTGTATTTTTTTTTAAAAAAAAATTATCTTTATTTGTTTATTGGACAGAGACAGCCAGAAATCGACAAGAAAGAGGGAGGGAGATAGACAGGGACAGAGAAAGAAAGACACCTGCAGCCCTGCTTCACCACTTGCAAAGCTTTCCTCCTGCAGGTGGGGACTTGGGGCTGGAACCTGGGTCCTTGTGCACTGTAACCTGTGCGCTTAACCAGGTGTGCCACCACCTGGCCCCCAAATGGTTACTTTTATATTCAAAAAGTTCTCTTGTTACAGGGCTGGGGAGACTGATGATGGTTACCATGATGGTTATGCAAAAGACTGTCACACCCGAGGTTCTGAGATGTGTGTTTAATCACCATCACCAACATAACCAGAGCTGATCTGTGCTCTGCTCTCTTTCTCTGTATCTTTCCTTGTGCATCCCTGTCATTAAAATAAATAAAATAATAAAAAAGAATCTCTTGCTACAGATTTAACAACAGATCAGAGAAAGGAAATGTGGAATGGGTAGGAGGTTACAATAGTAGTTGAACAGTATAGGCAAAGATAGAAGTAACTTGAACAAGAATATGGAAATTGCAGTGGGAAAAAGTGTTTTTTTTACAATTGTCTTTATTTTATTTTTATAAGATCACACTTATCATTAAAAATTAGATTATTGTGGGGTTGGGCAGGTGGTGGAACACCCAGTTGAGCACACAAATTGCCATGTGCAAGGGAGTGGGTTTGAGCCTCCACTTTCCACCTGCATGGTGGACAGTGAAGCAAGTCTGCAGACGGCTATCTTTCTATTTCCTTCTTTATCTCTCCATTAAAATTTTTTTATTGAATATTTTTATTTTTAAATCTTATTAGTGATTTAACATTGATTTATAAAATCATAAGATAACAGGGGTATAATTTTACACCTTTCCCACCACTAGAGTTCTGTGTCTCCATTCTTGTTCCACTGGAAACTGAGTTAGTTCTCCTGAGATCACAGATACGGACTGAGTATTATTATTTTTTTTTCTTGGTGCTGAATTTTTTAAAATTTATTTAAGAAAGGAGACATTAACAAAACCATAGAATAAGAGGGGTACAATTCTGCACAATTCCCATAACCCGATCTCCACATCCCGCCCCCTCCCCTGATAGCCTTTCCATTCTCTATCTCTCTGGGAGTATGGATCCAGGGTTGTTGTGGGTTGCAGAGGGTGGAAGGTCTGGCTTCTGTAATTGCTTCCCCGCTGAACATGAGCATTGACTGGTCGATCCATAATCACTATCTACTTATATTTACATATTTTTGCTCATTATTTCTATGGTCCTGCCTTCCCTCCCTTTCTAAGTCACACCTACTACTTCCTTTTTCTTTCGTCTTTTCTCTCTGGGTCCAGTTGGAACTGGAGTTCAGAGCCCTCTGGTCATTTCTCCCTAACATTTCTCACTCTCTGGGAGTCTGGACCAAGGTAGACTAAAAATATTATCTGGGAAAATGGTTTCAGAGTTGAGAATAGGACTAGAAAGCTGCATCAGGGCAGAGAGTGTTCCCAAACTTGAAGAAAACATATAAATGCAATTAACTGTTTACCATGTCACTCTGACCCAGGGCCCATGTATATTGTTATTTAGCACTGGAGCCTGTATAACCTCTGAGTCCCTGTCAGTCTGTGTTCATAACCCATAATCACAACTAGGAACATTCTAGGTTGTCTTCATTTTAGGACCAGCAGGATGACCCAGGGGGACCATCCTTACTATTGTTAGTTCATAGTAAGGGTATGGTCCTGAAGAAGCCCCACAAAAGGGCTTAACAATGATATTCCTGAAGAAAGTGACCAGTGATAGTGGAGAAAGGGAAGGGGTCTTTTAGAAAGCAAGAGTCTATCTCACTTAATGGCCTTTTAAGTCACTGCCAGGCCACACTATCACCTAGGGCCCTAATCAGGGAATCCTTGGATTTCTCCATAGATGCAATGAGCCTAGACCTCTAAAAGACCTCTTCCCATATAATATAATATAAAATAATATAATATAAAATAATATAATATAATTAATAATATAATATAATATAATAAATAATATAATACAATTAATAATATAATATAATTAATAATATAATATAATAAATATTGAACTCCCTCCTTCCTTCGACTCTTAGATGGATCCTACACTTAGTACTATGTGTGCTTACCCAGGTGTGCCACTGTTCAGCCCCTTTATCTTAACTTATTTTATTTATCATAGTTCATATGTTTCAGTTCTTTAATTTGCACATATAACCGAAACCATCTGGTAATTGTCTATTCAGTGAAGCACAGGTCACTTAGTAACAGATAAAAACTGTGTTACTAAGAATCTTTGAACACAAGACGACTGAAAGATAAAGCTTCTGTACTCTACTACATTAAAATTAATGCAGAACCAGGCAATGGGAAAGAGCACAACTGCTATGAAAAAGATTTTCATGTCCAAGACTTCAAGGTCTCAGGCTCAATATGAGGCACCACCCTATGCCAAAGTTGATAAAAAGATAAAAATTCTGATAAAAAGATAAAAAAATAGAAAAAAGAATAAAAGAAAACAAAAGAAAAAAGAAAAAAAGAAAGAAATAAGATAAATGAAAAGAAAAGAAAAGAAAAAGAATAAAATAGCCAGAGGATGAACTCAAGGCCTCTTTCGATACAGGTTACATTGAACTGCCTCATAGGTCCAATTTCTTTCTTTCTTTCTTTCTTTCTTTCTTTCTTTCTTTCTTTCTTTCTTTCTTCCTACCTTTCTTCTTTCTCTCTTCCTTTCTTTTTTAATTTAGCAAGAGAGGGGAAATATTGTTGGTAATATTTGACTCAGTTTAGTAAGAGAAAAAAGAGAGAGGGAGGGAGGGAGGGAGAGAGAGAAAGAGAGAGAGAGAGAGAGAGAGAGAACCATAGAGATACATAACACTGCTCCATTGTCCATGGAGTTTCTGTGGTGTCTTCCATGGGATAAGAAATAGCTTACTTACCCACCTTCTCAAATAATTCTTACAATAGTTTATCCTAGAAAAAACCTATCTAATTCAAATATAATTAACACAAAAATAAAATATATCACACTCAAGAAAATACTTTGTATTATAAGAAAAATATTAACAATATCCAGCATAGAAAAAAATAAACTAGAAAAAAGTCATTTGAGGTATATGTCATGAGTTTACAGTAGCAAATGTCTGCATAGTTTTTTCAAGTGTCTCTAAACCTAGTGTCTTGGTTTGAGTATCAAGAGAATGGTCAGTTAGACTGATGTAGGGCTTGTACTTTTTAAAATTAGAAAGATGGAAATGTACAGAGGTGCTTCACTCAGTGTCAAAAAATTGCTGAGATGATGAATAAGAAATGAAATAAAGGTAGGGTTCTCATGAAGAACAGAAAAATTAGCAAACAAGCAGTGGTTTAAGGGAAGCCCAGGATTTAACAGAATTATGGGGTCATTGATAGGAATATTTGATTAGGAGAGATCAGAGTTTTGACAGATCTGGATAAAACTAAACTGTGTTGGATGTGCTCATAAAAGTCAAGTGAAAGTCAGTGGAGAAGAAATCAATCAAGAAGTATAGAAAGATGGCAGACCCATCTGTGGGATGACTTCAATAGTTTCCCACCTCCTGCACACAAGAAATAGTAAATGTTAAATTGTGCATGCCTTGTATATACTCTGCATTTAAATCACTACATTACTTCAGTGGAGGAAACACCTACATATTCAGTGTGGCCTCTAATTACAGAATGACTGTAATGAACCAGAGGCCCAGAACCAGATAACTTAGGTTACCTTACTCTGTTCAAAATTAGAGCTGCTTAGGCAATGGTACTAGCTGCAATACATTTATTTCCTTATTGTAAATAACTTAAAAATTTGACATTTAAATAATTTTGTTTTTCTCCCATACCTATGGACATCTAATCCTTGATAAGGGGCCCCAAAGTATTAAGTGGAGAAGGAAGCTCTCTTCAATAAATGGTGCTGGGAAAACTGGGTTGAAATATGCACAAGAATGAACCTGAACTACTTTATCTCACTAGAAACAAAAATCAACTCCAAATAGATCAAGGATATGAATGTTAGGCCAGTAACTATATAATACTTAGAGGAAAAAAATCTGTAGAACACTTTCCCATCTAAAACTCAAGGACATCTTTGATGATACAAACCAAATTGCCAGGAAGACTAAAGTAGAAACAAACCAATGGGACTACATCAAATAGAAAAGCTTCTGCACAAGAATGAAACTGAATCACCTTATCTCACCAGAAACAAAAGTCAACTCCAAATGGATCAAGGACCTGGATGTTAGACCAGAAACTATCAAATACTTAGAGGAAAACATTGGTGAAACACTTTCCCACCTAAACCTCAAGGACATCTTTAATGAAACAAACCCAATTGCAAGGAAGACCAAAGCAGAAACAAACCAATGGGACTACATCATGTTGAAAAGCTTCTGCACAGCCAAAGAAACTATCACATAAACAAAGAGGACCCTCACAGAATGGGAGAAGATCTTCACATGCCAAACATCAGACAAGAGACTAATAACCAAAGTATACAAAGAGCTCAGCAAACTTAGCAACAAAAAAGCAAATGACCCCATCCAAAAATGGGAAGAGGATATGAACAAAACATTCACTTCAGAGGATATCCAAAAGGCTACCAAACACATGAAAAACTGCTCCAGGTCACTGATTGTCAGAGAAATGCAAATAAAGGCAACATTGAGATACCACTTCACTCCTGTGAGAATGGCATACATCAAAAAGGACAGCAGCAACAAATGCTGGAGAGGCTGTGGGGACAGAGGAACCCTTTTGTACTGCTGGTGGGAATGTAAACTGGTCCAGCCTCTGTGGAGAGCAGTCTGGAGAACTCTCACTAGGCTAGACATGGACATATGTCTTCCATACGACCCAGTAATTCCTCTCCTGGGGATACACCCCAAGGACTCTATAACAGCAAACCAAAAAGATATGTGTTCACCTATGTTCATAGCAGCACAATTTGTAATAGCTAAAACCTGGAAGCAACCCAGGTGCCCAACAACAGATGAGTGGGTGAGAAAGTTGTGGTATATATACACAATGGAATACAACACAGCTATTAAGAACAATGAACCCACCTTCTCTGACCCATCTTGGATGGAGCTAGAAGGAAGTATGTTAAGTGAGCTAAGTCAGAAAGATAAAGATGAGTATGGGATGATTTCACTCATCAACAGAAGTTGAGAAAGAAGACTAGAAAGTGGAACTAAAAGCAGGATTTGACTGAATTTGAAGTAGGGCATCAATGCAAAAACTCTGGGGTGAGGGTGATGGTGAATGTTCAGCTTCACAGGGCAGCGGAGGGGGTCTAGGGGGAATGGAATGTGAAACAGTATTTTGGTGGTGGGAATAGTGTTCATGCATTATTTTGTAGTCAAATAAATAGCTATTTAATTAATATGAGAGTGAAAAATTGATTGAATGTCTCAAACTTTTTAATTCATAGACCATAGGCTGAGTCTTTGATATGATGACTCTTAAAAGCTTAGACCAGGGGGTTGGGCGGTGGCGCAGTGGGTTAAGCGCATGTGGCGCAAAGCGCAGGGACTGGTGTAAGGATCCCGGTTCGAGCCCCCGGCCCCCCACCTGTAGGGGAGTCGCTTCACAGGCGGTGAAGCAGGTCTGCAGGTGTCTATCTTTCTCTCCTCCTCTCTGTCTTCCCCTCCTCTCTCCATTTCTCTCTGTCCTATCCAACAACGAATTGTGTCAACAAGGGCAATAATAATAACCACAACGAAGCTACAACAAGGGCAACAAAAGGGGAAAAAAAAATGGCCTCCAGGAGCGGTGGATTCATGGTGCAGGCACCGAGCCCAGCAATAACCCTGGAGGAGGAAAAAAAAAAAAAAAAAAAAGCTTAGACCAGGGATAACAGAAGCAACCGGTGGCAAAGCTATATACAAATAATGTCAAAGGACATAAATTATGGTGACCTTGTGTATGATACAGCAAATCCTAACAAAGGGTTATTTCAATGTTAACCCAATTGCTAAATAATGTTATAGCAATTACTATCTATTGTCTTCTTAGCCCTAAGACAGCAAGTACCTCTTATTTCCTCTATAGGGCCTATATTTTCCCTAGTCCTGGAACCTCTAGGGTGGGGCTCACTTTCCTGCATACTTCTCTCAATTCATACCAAATGATATTGTATCCGCCGATCCCAATCTAATCAATGCAAGGAGTACCACCTTCTGCTTCACTTCAGACTGTGTCCAAAGACTTCAGGCATGGAATGTCAACCCTTCAGCCTCATTACTTGGGTGAGACCTTTCCTTTCATAGG
Organism: Erinaceus europaeus; assembly: GCF_950295315.1. Lineage (NCBI taxonomy): Eukaryota > Metazoa > Chordata > Mammalia > Eulipotyphla > Erinaceidae > Erinaceus > Erinaceus europaeus. The sequence goes on from NC_080163.1 coordinate 72,219,182, forward strand.
ATTCTCTAATTCCATTCCAGGAGGTTCACTTCCTAATAAAGTCCCAAAACATAGATATAGACCAGGTCCTGTGAGATAGACCATATGTTCACATGTATCCATAAATTAGGGCAAAATGTATACCTGAAAGCAAAAGTACATAATAGCGCAGTGAGTTCAGTATAAAGTTCATAATGAAATAGTATCTAATTAGACTTAGACACCCTCCTCACCTACTTCCTTTTACAGTTCTCTCACTCACTCCAAAGGTAACCTTAGCAAAGCAAGGACTGCAAAAGCTGAATAAGGGCAAGAGACTGGCATACTTTAATGATGACTCTTTAGTCTCTATCAGGCCACCCCATTAGCTGGGGCCCTATTCGGGGAATCCTGAGATTCCCAAACAGACATGATGGGCCTAGGCTTCAAATAAATTCCTCTCTACATTGTTACCAGTCATCTCTATTGGGAAGAACAAAATAGACCCTTTTGTGGGCCCTCCATAGGACCTTGCCCTCAACTTGGATCAACAATGGTAGAGAATGTTCCATCCTCTGAAGGGAGGATGGACAACATACTCTATGCTACACCTAAGGAAGATGGGTAGATATTGGGGCAGCTTGGAATGCCCCTACTCATAACCACAGAATGTCAGCTCAGATCTATAGGGATGCAGTGGTCACATAGGCTCCTAAGCTGAATGTGGGCCCCAGACCAAATCAAATCAGTGGGGTTTACAGTCAACAATATTTATAGTCCTTTCCCATATTAGGGAGCTACTCTCTTCCCTGATCCAGTTTTCTGGTCCTTCTGCCAGCCATGACATCATCTCCCCAGACAATAACTTGGATCCTCCTGCATACCAGATTTCTTGCTCAGGGAAAAGCAAAACAAAAACAAAAACAAAAACAAACTAGTATTGCCACAGGCCCTTTGGTATAAAACTAAAATATGCCTATTAGCTATCTACAAAATGGAGGACATCTCCACTCTTCATCTGCACTATTCCAGCCTTTAGGTTCATGATTGTTCAACAATTTGTTTGGCTTTGTATGTTAACTCTCTTTTCAGCCACCAGGTTTCAGATGCTAGCATGATGCCAACCAGACTTCCCTGGACAAACAACCCCACCAATGTGTCCTAGAGCTCTGCTTCCCCAGAACCCCACCCTACTAGGGAAAGAGAGAGGTTGGCTGGGAGTATGGATCCACATTTCAATGCCCATATTCAGCGGGGAAGCAATTACAGATGTCAGACCTTCCACTTTCTGCATCCCACAATGACCTTGGTTCCATACTCCCAGAGGGATAAAGAATAAGAAAGCTAGGGGAGGGGATATGGAAATCTGGAGGTGGGAATTATGTGGAGCTGTACCTGTCTTATCTTATGGTTTTGTCAATGTTTCCTTTTTATAAATAAAAAAGATTGTTTTTGCTTTTTATAGTATGGTGTTCTTACCCTCTGCATAAAAATCACTAGGGGATGGCAGTTAAATACACTTTTTAAATGACAGTTAAATTTTAACTGATGGTTAAGTATACTTTTGACTCTTGGGAACAACTTTATACCCATTAGTAAAGTTGAATATGTAACTAGATCTTCAAAGTTTTTTTTTTTTTTTTTTTTTGAGCTGGGGGGCCTTGGAAATGCATGGTTTCACTGCTCCTGGGCTGAGTTAAAATTTTTATACTAAAGAGAGGAAGTATCATACCATAGAAGTGGAGCATCACTCAGTGGCAAGGCACATCCATGTGCTGCTGGGTTTTGAACCTGGACTGTGGACATGGCATGGCACACAGTTTACGTAGTGAACTATTTTTCTGGTCCATCAAAAACATTCTATGAGTATACCAGATACAGACATATAGTCTCTAGTGTTTGTATGTATATGTATGTATCTTCTGCGTGTCTATATTGCTTATGAGTGGGATTTATGCAGACTTGTATTTTCTGAAATGTGCATTCTATATGCTCTATTGAAGCACATGTCCACTCTAGCAACTATAACTCCATTTTTTTTTCCCCTTTATGAGGGTTACATACAGTGTGGAATTTCACTATCTCTGGTCCAACTTTCTCATTCCTTTCATGAGAGAGAGAGACCTAGATTTTCCTACACTAGATGTTCCTTCCATGTCCTGGTATTTCCATGTGGTACACATTCTGAGACAGATATCCTATGTGGTGAATTATATTCCAACTTCCTTACAGTTCCTTTTCTTGCATATATGCTAATACAAATAATATAAAAAACAAATAAAATGGCTTCTTGAGGAATATTTCCAAGAGATTCTAAGCACATATTCCTACAGATATTCCTTTTGGCTGGATTAAAGAGTATTATTCCTTGATGACTACTCCTAGCAAGCACAGTCTCTCAACTCTAAAACATTAGATTACCTTTACTGATTCAGTTAAGGGTGAGTTGGTAGAGAAGAAATTTTACATTTCCAAATGTCAATAAAGCGTCAACACTATAGCCTGCTTTAGGGAAGAAACCAAATGATCTAATTAACGTTTTTATCTTTGACATTTTCTGACTGCCTTCATATGTCCTTGGGGCTAACATTATAGATTAACTTAAAAATACAATATTCACTCTTAACTCAATTTTTATATTTTTGCCAATCCCACATAGTTCATCTGCTTTGATGATTTACAATGCTTATACTGCATACAGAAAGCAATCTAATGCTCTATAGTATTTTGGTCTGATTAGTTAAATGCTACAATCATCTAAGATAGAAACATCAATTATTTTGCTCTAATAGCAAACCAAGCCCCCCACACCATGGTTAATGCGTTTTCTTACTTTATTTCTTTTATTCTAATATTTGTTTTCATTTTCAAAAAGTATCATATCTATTTATATGCTTCCTTTCCAATTCAACTTTTGGACACAGTCAGTGACATCCACTAGGCTTTCAATAACCTATTTGAAAAGTTTACCAACTCTGCCTGTCCCTGTTTTTAAGAGAATTTCTAAAAAAAAGTTCAATATTATAGCAATTTTATATGTCTCTGTTGGTTTGGACTTCACAAAGCAACTAGAAAAGGTGAGAAAATACATTAATTGAACAGTGCTTTATACTATAATATGTGCTAAATATACTGTTTTATTTAATTTAATCCTCTCCAGGATATTGACAATTGGTAATATGACTAATATACATACTGGATTAAGAAATATATTAAGCTCTAAGAGGTAAAGCAACCCATATAAGAATCCCACTTACATTCTTTTTTTTTTTTTTTTTTTTTTTTTGCTTCTTAGCCTCCTTCACTCTAAACCTATAGGAATGTGGCTTTGGTTTCACTGTTCTAAGAGATCAGTACCTGCATTAACACCAAATCATATTCTCTGGCCTTTATTGTTCTTATTTAATCTTAAAACTTTTCTTATCACTTTATGAGGGGGCTTTAATAGTTTACAATACAACTACGGACAAATGGGTACAATTCCTCTTCTCCCCATGGTAGATGTCTGCAGAATACGCTCATTACCAACTGAGATAATTTTCCATTATCATACACAAGAAAACAAGGGGACATTCTGTTCCCTCCTCCCATGTCCCCAAGCCTGCCTTTCCCCATAATTTTTTGCTTTGATGTAACAAACCTTACCCAGTCCAAGTTTCACTTTATGTTTTCCCTTTCTGCCCTTGTTTCTAAAATTCCACCTATAAGTGAAATTATCTCCTGGAGATTTATCCAAAGGAAATAAAAACACCTATCCAAAAATATCTATTTATAGCTGTTGGTCATTAAGCCATCCCCACCCTGCATTGTTGATAATATGGCCTATTTACATAATCATTGTTTTGCCTGATCTATCTTCTTTCTACCTCGAGACCTGCCCTGGAGGGTAACATTAATCCCACCAGCTAAAACCCTCGCAATAGTTGCTAAGGAAGCTTCCACCTTCCCAGCATGCTTTTGCCTCTCTCCACCCCCTTTCCTAGCCATTTCCGTTTCTGACTTTTCACTTCTGGTTTTATCCTATAAAGCCACTTCTGTTTCTGGTTTCTCTCTCTTCCTCTCTTCTGTGTCCAGACCTAGAAGAGGGCAGGCATGCAGGGGGAGGCAGACACCGGCCACTGCGGTTTTTGGATCTACTTGGCTTAACCTGCTGCACTCACGCTGGACTCTGGGGTGCACACAGGAATAAAGATTTGTATTGCTACCCCACGAGCTTGGTTCCTGGATCATCTCTTTCTCCCACCTGCGACTAGCCCGGCATACAGCTATGATCATAGCAGCACAGTTCTGGTTCTAAATGTTACCATGTCCTCTTGTTAAACAGCCTGTCTCACAAGTAGGGCTGTTGTGTAGATTAAAATAGATTATTCAGGATATAAGTGTTTATAGCATATAGGAAACAGTAAAGTATATATATATATATATATATGTATGTATGTCTACACATATACATATAAAATACTCTGCATATCATGTTATTTTTGACATCTTAAAAAATTCCTTCTGGATGGGATAGACTGTCCCTACTTGAGCTAGTCATTCCTCACCCCCATATCTGGGGATTTACCACCCCCTCTGTTTATCTCTTTCCTTCTCTCCCTGTCTCTCTGTCTCTCGTGTTTCTCTCTATCTCTCTCTCTCCATATAAGCACACAAAGCTGAGGTGGGGCCTGGGCTTATACCTGGATCTCAAGCATGGAAAGCAGGCACACTATCCAGGTGAGATATTTTGGTGATCTCAAATGCATGTATTCTTATATTTTCCCTTTATCTTCTCCCTTCTCCTACTATAGCTTTTTATTTTCCTTTCAGGTCTAGTGTCACCCTCAGCAAATTTAAAAAATCTTATTTATGAAAAGGAAACACTGACAAAAACCATAGGATAAGAGGGGTACAACTCCACACAGTTCCCACCACCAGAACTCCATATCCCATCCCATCCTCTGATAGCTTTCCTATTCTTTATCCTTCTGGGAGTATGGACCCAGGGTCATTATGGAGTGCAGAAGGTGGAAGGTCTGGCTTCTGTAATTGCTTCCCCGCAGAACATGAGTGTTGAAAGGTGGATCTATACTCCCAGCCTCTCTCTCCCTAGTTGGGTGGGGTTCTGGGGAAGTGGGGCTCCAGGACACATTGGTGGGGTCATCTGCCCAGGGAAGTTCAGTTGGAATCATGTTAGCATGTGGAACCTGGTGGCTGAAAAAAGAGTTAACATATAGAGCCAAACAAATTGTTGACTAATCATGAACCTAAAGGCTAGAATAGTGCAGATGAAGATTTGGAGTTTCGGTTTTGGAGATAGCTAGTAGGCCTATTTTAATTATATTCAAAAGAGCCCATGGCTATATTAGCTTTTTTTTTTTTTTTTTCTTTTTTCCTAAGCCTGACATCTGATACGCAGGTGGATTCAAGTTATTATCTGGGGAGATAATATCATGGCTGGGAAAAGGACCAGAAAGCTGGATCAGGGAAGAGAGTAGCTCCCAAATATGGGAAAGGGGTATACATATTGTTGACAGCAAACCGCACTGATTTGATCTGATCTGGGGTCCTATGTGACCTCTGCATCTCTGTAGATCTGAGTTCACATTCTGTGGTCATGAGTAGGAACGTTCCAAGCTGCCCCAATTTCAGGACCCATCTTCCTCAGGTGGAAGATAGATAATGTTGTCTAGCCTCTCTTCAGAGGATGGAACATTCTCTACCGTGGTTGATCCACATTGAGGGCAAGGTCCTATGGGGGCCCACAAAGGGGTCTATTGTGTTGTTTCTGATATAGATGACTGCTAACAATGGAGAGAGGGATCTGTTCGAGATCTAGGCCCATGATGTCTGTTTGAGAATCTCAGAACTCCCTGACTAGGGCCCCAGCTAATGGGGTGGCCTGATAGTGACTAAAAAAGTCATCTCTAAAATATGCCAGTCTTTTGCCCTTATTCAGTCCTTTTGCAGTCCTTGCTTTGATAAGGTTAGCTTTGGAGTGAGTGAGGGAAGTATAATAGGAAGTAGGTGAAGAGGGTATCTAAATCTAAGTAGAGACTATTTCATTGGGAACTTTATGGTGTCTTTTTAGGTCTTTCTACTTGCTTTCTGCTTATCCTGACTCACTGCAGACTATTGTGTACTTTTGCTTTCAGGTGTATATTTTGCCCTAATTTATATGAACATATGCTCTATTTCATGAGGCCTGGTTTATATCTAGGTTTTGGGACTTTGTTGGAAGTGAGCCACCTTAAATGTAATTAGAAAATCCTATGAAAGAAAAGGTCTCACCCGAGTAATGAGGTTGCAGGGTTGACATTCCATGCCTGATGTCTCTGGACACAGTGTGAAGTGGAGCATGCTGAGTTGGTACTTGTTCCATTGATTAGGTTGGGATCAGTAGATGCTCCCACTATAATTCTATAAACTGGATTATAAACCCTTATTACCTAATTCTGCTAACACAGATATAGTTCACTAGAGGGAGAGTTGGCCCTGGAAAATTAGTGGGAACAAGTGGAAAAAACAAATCAATCTGAAAGGTGGGGCAAGAAAAGAGAAAATATGTTAATATTAGGATACTCGCTTATTCTAGCTAAATTCATTCTAGAGTGAAATAGATGCTCACCAATCCTATTTTCTCAGGAACATAGGAAGACTTCATGACTCCATTTTCTTTGCTATGAGATTAGGACTATATGGTTAAGTTCTGTAAAAAATGTTAAGAAATTTTATATATTACTCTTAAGAATAGTCTTAAATCCTCCTTCATATGTTAAGTGAATTATTCCAGGATTATCTTGAATTTGTAAAATGATCAGTATTTATTACTTATTTTCCCTTTTGTTGCACTTGTTTTTCATTGTTGTTGTAGTTATGATTGTTGTTGTTATTGATGTTGTTATTGTTGGGTAGGACAGAGAGAGATGGAGAGAGGAGGGGAAGACAGAGAGGGGGAGAGAAAGATAGACACCTGCAGACTTGCATCACCACCTGTGAAACCACTCCCCTTCAGGTTAACAGCTGGGCACTTGAAGCAGGATCCTTATGCCAGTCCTTGGGCTTTGAGCCATGTGCACTTAATCAGCTGCGCCACTGCCCGACTCCCACATGCAGATATTCTTCACTGCTTGTGATGTGACCCCCCCCCCCCCGCAGGTGGGGTAAAACCTTTTTAAAAAAAAAAAATTATTTATTTATTTCCTTTTGTTGCCCTTGTTTTACTGTTGTAGTTGTTATTGTTGTTGTTATTGATGTCGTCGTTGTTGGATAGGACAGAAAGAAATAGAGAGAGGAGGGGAAGACAAGAGGGGGAGAGAAAGATAGACACCTGCAGACTACCTGTGAAGCAACTCCCCTGCAGGTGGGGAGCCAGGGCTCGAACCCGGATCTTTATGCCGGCCTTTGTGCTTTGTGCCACCTGCACTTAACCCATTGCGTTACTGTCCGACTCCCCCCCCTTTTTTTTTATTGTCACCAAGGTTATTTGTCAGACTTTGTGGCAGCACAATGAATCCACCACTCTCATAGTCATTCCTACCCTCCCCTTTTTTTAGTCACCCTTTTCTTTTCACTTGATAGGATAGAAAAATTGAGAGGGAGAGAAGGAGGAGAAAAAAAGACCTTGCTTCACTACTTGTGAAGCTTCTCTCCCCCCCCCCCCCACGTGGGTAAGGACTGGGGACTTGAATCAGGTCCTTGCATGTGGTAGCATGCATGCTTAATTGGGTGTTGCAACACCTGGCCCAGCTTGCAAGGTTTAAGAGAACCACCAAACAAAGAATACCTGCACTGGACTTGAGTTAAAAAAATATATTTTTATTGCATTTGGCTAAGTAGGTTTTTTTGCTACAGAATCTAGCCTATTTAAATACAGATTTTCGTATGTTGGAGTTACTTCATAATAAAATTTTGAAATATATGGATAGGCTTGTCAATTGGCTATGGTCAGTAAGAAAACTAAAACTGACTGGAAAAATGGTAATCTTATTATGCAGTGGCAAGATACTTGGTAAAACTTTTTCCTGTGAAGACTTGGAAGGTAGAACATGTGCTTATTATACTGAGCTCTTGAAAAAAAAATAAATGAAAAACAGGATTTTTCATTAAAAAAAAGTCAAACACATGATTCTAATGGTGTGTGATTTTGTAGTCTTTGACCAAGGAATGATTTGAGAAAAAACTGGCTAGTTTGCAAGCATAAATGAAGAGGGATAGAAGACCTAGAAATTTAATTTTGCAGAGTTAGAGAGCCATCCCTTTCTAAAATCTGGACAGTTAGAAATGTAACAACAACAACCACAAAAAGAATAGTTTAAAGACCAACAGTTCAGAGAATCTTTTTAGGTGAATTAAATGACACACAAAATCATTAGTGTAAGACTAGAGTATGACCATTCAAAAGCTATACCCTCAAGGCAGATATTATTAAATTGAGAGAGATTTTTATGGTGACAAAAAAGCAGAAAGTTGAAACAGATTTTAGAATTATCTCTAGAAAAAAAATCTTTGTAGTTTTAGGTACATACAGCAGTCAGAAAGCAAGCTGTTCAGAAGTATACTATATATTAGAAATTATATATTAGGAATTTTGATTTCTAAATAAGTCACAAAACAACAACAATAACCAAAATCTCACTTTTTACCACTGTAGACTTCAAACAACCTTTGCAACTCCAACTTTCCTAATATTGACTTTTTTATTATTATTATTTTATTGCCACCAGGTTTCTTGCTGGAGCTTGGTGCCAGAACTATGAAACCAACGCTCCTGGTGGTCATTTTTTTTATTCTAATTTTTTTATTAGAAAAAAATTTTTTTATTAGGACAGAGAGAAATTGAGAGAGAATGGGGAGATAGAGGGAGGGAGAGAAAGATAGGCACCTGGAGACCTTTTTCACCACTTGTCAAGCAGACACCCTGCAGGTAGGGAGTGGGGGTTCAAACTTGGGTCCTTAAGCTTGGTAATAAGTGCACTTAACTGAGTGCCACTGCTTGGCCCCTTGAACATAGATTTCCAAGACTCCTAAAGGGAATGCTCCCTTTATTCCCCTTCTCACATGATTAAAGAGAACAAAAGGCATAAAGGAACTCTCTCAGAGGTTGATACCAAGGTCACAGAAAAGAATGGACAGACATTTTTTTTTGAAAAATGTAAGAGAAACCTTACAAAATAGTTCATTAGGATAGTGTGTTGCTTTCCCATGAACATAATACAGGTTGGAGACTGACTCCCACCACCTTGAAGGAAGCTTTGGTGCTATAATTTCTTTCACCTTTTAGCCTCTCCCTCTCTCATTTTCTAGCTGAAAAAAAAAAAATCAGCTGGGTGCGATATGCCAATTCCATTTCAGGTTCTACTTGTGTTTTCTTTTCTGATCTTGTTTTTCAACTTCTGCCTGAGAGTGAGATCATCCCATATTCATCCTTCTGTTTCTGACATATCGCACCAAAGTAAAAGACTCTGGGGTGGGTGGGTGGGGAGAATACAGGTCCATGAAGGATGACAAATGACATAGTGGGGGTTGTATTGTTAAATGGGAAACTGGGGAATGTTATGCATGTATAAACTATTGTATTTACTGTTGAATATAAAAATATTAATTCCCCAATAAAGAAATAAATTTTAAAAAATCAGCTTGGATTAGTGAAGTTTCAGATATGACAAGAGAGAGGGGAAGAGAGTGTAGTCTTATCATCATTTCCTACTACAATTTCAGGGTCCACATTATCTATCTAAAAGAATTTCAAAAATGCTATCGACCATTAAATGATAGGCCCCACTTCATTTCATCCTTTTGTAAATGAAATATCAGTGTTCCACTATTGCATGTCATCAATGTATGTATGGTGATGAACAAACACACTTTTTATGTAGTGCTAGGAAATGAAGCTGGGTCCTCACACTTGGATGTGCTCACACAGAGCAAACTCCCAGTTTTGAACCCAGGGCCCAGTGCCTGGCAAGGCATAAACTCAGTTAAGTAACCTGCCTCCCAGCCCCCCAATTTGTTTTTACATTTATAGATGACTAGAATGAAAGAAACATAATCAGCTCTAATGAAAGGCTGAGCATCATATAAAGTAGATATGCTGAGATGTGTTTGAAATAGGTAATGATTTTATTATTTTTGAGTTATTGTCATTAGTGAGGAGGTGAGTATGCTTTCCATGTAGAAGGAAGAATGAACAGAGATTGTATGACCAAAATAAAATCTGTGACAGAGACTACCTAGATAGTGAGAAGTCATATTTCCCCTACCTAAGCAGACAAAAATAATGCATTTATTCATTTCCCTTGAAGTTATATTATAATCATATTATGACTGGCATTGAACAGAGGTATATTGTAGTAGTAAATAGTATATTTTTGGGACTGGCTAACAAACCTTTTGTATAACTTCTCACTTTTTTTTCTTCCTTTTAACTATTGGAAGAAAATATCACAGGTACCATGAAACCTCAAGATGGAAACAGCCTGAATTCCTGAGATGTTGCTAGGAGGAAAATCTGTGAGAACCACTTGATGAGGAATGCCCATCCTGAAATTTATATAAGCAAAAACTACTCTGATAATATTCAAATACTGCAATTGAGGGTAGAGGAAGTTTGTTCTAGCCATTAGCATATTCTGTGTAACAGACACACCATATGCTGTGATGATGCAAAGTAGTAACATCTTTGTTTTTGTGGATTCAATAAATAGAGTTTCTTATTCTGATCTCCAGTATAATCTTATGCTGTTCTTCTTGTGGGGAAGTCTCTTCTCAGGTGCAGACTCCTGATGTGCCCACCCTGATGTGTACCAGATGTAGGGGTCTAGGAGAATGTCACCCAAGACAGCAGGGCCTGAGTCCCATAAGGGACTCACTTTGTGTCCACGAGAAGAGATGACCCTGAGACCAAGTTGATAGCAATGATCTGTTTATTGATCAGAGAGGCAAGGATTTTAAGGGGTTGCAGAAGGAGGTAGCTTATTTATACCATATATGTTTAAAGCAGAAAAGGGGCAGAGAGAGGTAAGGGGTTGGGAAAACTATCAGGTGAGTTATCTAAGGAATGAGAAAGGTAGGCTTTGATGTGCATGGGTGTAGGGGTCCTTGCATGTCAGGAGAGTGAGGTTTGATTATAGTCTTATTCAGAAGGACAAGAACAAAGAAGCGAGAAAAGGGGCCTCTGATAGCATCTGTGTAAGTAGGAGAGTCATTTTGGGAACGAGGAAGTAGGGTTATCAATGGCTAGCAGATAGAGAGGTGTGTCCTGAGGGTGGAGAGAAGATGGGTCAGGTATGATAACTTCTGGTAGCTTTTGAGTAAGCAGACCATTTCATTTAAAGACAAGGAAGTAAGGTATTGTATTGGGAATGCAGAGTCTCTATGAGGTGGAGAGTCTGACAGGTGAAGCTGAACCTGAAGGCTGTTCTCTCCCATGCTCAATCTCTGGTAGAGAGAGGCTGACGGAAAGACCATATTCCTCAGGCACCCATCTTATTTATTTTTTTTTTTCAGGATTTAAAAAAATATTTATTTTATTTATTCCCTTTTGTTGCCCTTTTTTATTGTTGTTATTATTGTTGTCATCATTGTTGCATAGGACAGAGAGAAATGGAGAGAGGAGGGGAAGACAGAGAGGGGGAGAGAAAGATAGACACCTGCAGACCTACTTCACTGCCTGTGAAGTGAACCCCCTGCAGGTGGGGAGCAGGGGGCTCGAACCAGGATCCTTCCGCTTTGGGCCACCTGAGCTTAACCCACTGCACTACAGCCCAACTCCCTATACTTATCTTTCAATGGGAGGTTCCACCAAGCTCAACCATATCCTCACAGTTTCCCTACAATCTTAAAACCTGAATGGGTTCAAAATATCAAGTTAATTGCTTATATAGAGGAGTTATATTGGTGGTGTTTTAGGATTTATCCTGGTGGGATATTAAAGAAGGAGACCGAACATGAAAATAAATTAACTGGGCACAGGTGGTCGTGCACTTTAACTAGTGCATATGTTACAATGTGCAAGGACCCATATTCAAGCCCCTAGTCCTCACCTACAGGGGGGGAGTTTCACTAGTGGTGAAGCAGGGCTGCAGGTATTTCTCTCTCTCTCTCTTTTTCTCTACCTACCCCTTCTCTCAATTTCTGGCTATCTCTACCCAATAAATAAATAGAGATAATAAACATTTAAATAATTAAAAAAAGAAAGGAAGTCAATGCATTTATTATTTCTAATTTAATAATTTTGAGAAAAATACATAGAATACGAAGTGAAGGGTTGGGGGGAGCCAGGCCATGGTACACTGGGTTAAGCACACATAGTATGAAGTGCAAGGGCCCAAGCAGGATCCTGGCTGCCCACCTGCAGGAGGTTCACTTCATGAGTGGGGAAGCAGGTCTGCAGGTGTCTATCTTTCCTCCTCTCTATCTTTCCCACCCTCTCAATTTCTCTCTGTCCTTTCCGATAAAATGAAAAAAATGTCCACTGGGAGCAGTGGATTTGTAGTGCTGGCGCTGAGCCCAAGCTTTAACCCTGGAGGCAAAAAAAAAAAAAAGAAGTGAAGGGTAGGATACATATGTAAGAATGGTTAGGTTCCAGGATACTGTGCGTATCTTTTCAAGGATTATAATTTTTTGTTGTTGTTGTTGTTGTTCAGGCGTGGACTCTAACTTTGTTAATGGTAAACACAGTAGCTTGAGAAATGATTACTAAATCTCTATTTACTCAGGGTGTGCTATCTTCATTGCAAGGATTAATTTGAATTTTGGTTGGAATAATCTATGGAAATGTTCAAGCCCAGAATTGAGAAAACAGATGCAACTGTTGAAGAGCCCCATGGGATAACTATTTGTTGTAGTACATGTTCTAGAAGCTACTTATCTTTTCATCACCAAACATATTGCCTAAAGGCCCAGATAATAGTGTGGGAAATGTGGAGACCTTACAATAATCTTTACATCATACATTTCATTGTTAACTTTTTTAGGACAAAGAAGATTTTCAGCTATGAACAGATTCTGAAGATAACATTAAAGGAGTAATGCTTGAAGAAATAATTGCTTCAGAATAATTCAATTCTTCCACCAAGATAGATGTGATCTTTTCCTGGAACTGCTAATATGATAAACAGCAAGACTAAATTCCTTAGTGTAACTGACTAGGAATAAGAAAAAAAAATCTATTTTCCTTTTATCTTGAACCCATCATAATCAGATCCTTATTCCTACATATTTCCTGAAATAACTTTTTTTTCTATTGGGAGGTTAATGGTTTACATTATAGTTGTTGGCAAATAAGTCCCAATTTCTCATCTCACCAAGACAGGTGTCTGCAAAACATTCTAATTCTCAAATAAGGTCCACCAATGTGTATCAGGACCTAAAAGCTTCCCCTCCCTTCATCCTTCTCCTTGTCCTCCTTCCCCAAAGTACTTCACTTTGCTGTTATATAAACAACCAGTCCAAATTTTATTTAGTTTCTTTCTTCTGTTCTTGTTTCTGCTCATGAGTGAGATCACCCATGTCTATCTAGCTTTATAATTCTGGCTTATTTTGCTTAACATTATTATTTCAAGTTCCATCCAAGATGAAGTAAAAAACCATTCTTTTAAAATTTTTTTAAAAATTTATTTTAAAAAGGAGACATTAACAAAACCATAGGATAAGAGGGGTACAACTCCACACAATTTCCACCACCAGATCTCCATATCCCATTCCCTCCCCTGATAGCTTTCCTATTCTTTATCCCTCTGGGAGTATGGACCCAAGGTCATTGTGGGTTGCAAAAGGTGGAAGGTCTGGCTTTTGTAATTGCTTCCTCGCTGAATATGGGTGTTGACTGGTCAATCCATACTCCCAGCCTGCCTCTCTCTTTCCCTAGTAGGTGGGTCTCTGGGAAAGTGGAGCTCCGGGACACATTGGTGGGATTTTCTGACCAGGGAAGTCTGGTCGGCATCATGTTAGCATCTGGAACCTGGTGGATGAAAAGAGAGTTAACATACAAAGCCAAACAAATTGTTGAACAATCATGGATGGAAAGGCTGGAATAGTGCAGATGAAGTGTTAGGGGGAGGGTACTCACTGAAGACTATAGCTCAATTTTGCTTTCAGGTATATATTTTGCCCTAGTTTATGGATACGTGTGAACATATGCTCTGTCTCACAGGACCAGTCTATATCTAGGTTTTGGGACTTTGTTAGGAAGTGAACCACCTGGGATGGAATTAGAGAATACTATGAAAGGAAAGGTCTCACCTGAGTAATGTAATTTCTACTCTTGTTTCCTATTCTTTTTTGTTCCTCATCTACTCATTTATAAGGATAAGAAACTTTTAAATAGCTTGTTTTATTATATATGTATTTGTAGTAAAAACCCTGGGGTGAGGGTGAGGGTGTATATTCGGCTTCCCAGGTCAGCTTCCCAGGCTGGGGATGGGGTGGTTGGTTGGGATGGTTCACAATCTTTTGGTGGTGGGAATGGTGTTTATGTACACTCCTATTAATTTGTAGTCATATAAATCACTATTGAATTAATATGAGAGGGAAAAATTGAGTATACGTCTCAAACTTTTTAAAGCACAGACTGAGTCTTTTTAATACATAGGCTGAATCTTTGATATATTGAATCTCTCAAAAGCCTAGACCAGGGAGAACAGAAGCTACCGGTGGCACATCTATATATAAATAATGTCAAAGAACATAAATTATGGTGATGTTGGGTATTATACAGCAAATCTTTTTAAAAAATATCTTTATTGGGGAATTAATGTTTTACATTCGACAGTAAGTAGAAGAGTTTTCCATATAACAATACACCTAGGTCCTCTAGGTCTACCTTTTTGGACCTATATTCTCCCCCCACCTACATATGCCAATTCCAGTTCAGGCTCTACTTGTGTTTTCTGTTCTGATCTTGTTTTTCAACTTCTACCTGAGAGTGAGATCATCCCATATTCATCCTTCTGTTTTTCTGACTTATTTCACATAACATGAATTTTTCAAGGTCCATCTAAGATTGGCTGAAAATGGTGAAGTCACCATTTTTTATAGCTGAGTAATATTCCATTGTGTATATATACCACAACTTGCTCAGCTACTAATCTGTTGTTGGACACCTGGATTGCTTCCAGGTTTTAGCTGTTACTAATTTTGCTGCTAAGAACATATATGTACACAAATCTTTTTGGATGAGTGTGTTGGGTTCCTTAGGATATATCTCAGGAGAGGAATTGCAGGATCATAGGGTAGGTCCATTTCTAGCCTTCTTAGAGTTCTCCTGACTGTTTTCCACAGAGGTTGGACCAATTTACATTAATTCCTACTAGCAGTGCAGGAGGGTTCCTTTGACCCCACAACCTCTCCAGCATTTGCTATTACCTTTTCTGATGTATGACATTCTCACAGGAGTGAAGTGGTATCTCATTGTTGTCTTTATTTGCATTTCTCTGACAATCAAAGACTTGGAGCATTTTTTCATGTGTTTCTCAGCCTTTTAGATCTCTTCTGTGGTGAATATTCTGTCCATGTCCTCTCCCCACTTTTGGATGGGGTTATTTGTTTTCTTGTGGTTGAGTTTGGCAATCTCTTTATATATTCTGCTTATTAGCCTCTTGTCTGATGTATGGCATGTAAATATCTTCTCCAATTCTGTGAGAGGTCTCTTGGTTTGGTTAGTGGTTTCTTTTGCTATGCGAAAGCTTTTTAATTTGATGTAGTCCCATAGGTTTATGCTTGCCTTAGCCTTCATTTCATTGAAGACTTCTTTACAATTTATGTGGAAAAGAGCAGAAGCCAATATTTTCCTCTAAGTATCTGATAGTTTCTGGTCTAACATTCAAGTCCTTGATCCACTTGGAATTTACTTTTGTATTCGGTGAAATATAGTGGTTTAGTTTCATTCTTCTGCATGTTTCAACCCATTTTTTCCAACATTATTTGTTGAAGAGACTCTGTTTTTCCCATTAATTAGTGTGGGCACCGTTGTCAAAGATTAGATGTCCATAGGTGGGGGCTTACTTCTGGGATCTCAATTCTATTCCACTGGTCAGTGTGTCTATTCAAGTACCAATACCAAGAAATTTTGATTACAATGGTCCTGTAATAAAACTTGAGATCTGAGAGTGTGGTGGGCCTAGACCTCAAATGAAATCCTCTGACTTGTTACTGGTCATCTCTATTAGGAATAACAAAATAGACCCCTGTGTGGGCCCCCCATAGGACCTTCCCCTCAACTTGGATTAACAACAGTAGAGAATGTTCCATCCTCTGAAAGGAGGCTGGACAACATTCTCTATGCTATACCTGAGGAAGATGGGTCTATATTGGGGCAACTTGAAATGTTCCTACTCATGACTACAGAATATCAGCTCAGATCTACAGGGATGTAGTAGTCTCATGGGCACCTAAGCTGTATATGGGCCCCAGACCAAATCAAAGGGATAGGATTTATAGTCAACAATATTTACACCCTTTTCCCATATTATGGAGATACTCTCTTCCCTGATTCAGCTTTCTGTTCCTTTTCCAGCCATGACATCATCTCCCCAGACAATAACTTGTTCCACCTATATATCAGATTTCAGTCTTAGGGAAAAAAAATACTAGTATAGCTACAGGCCCTTTGGAATATAAGTGAAATATGCCTACTCTATGTCTACAAAATGAAGTTGCACCCAACTGTTCATCTGCACTATTCCAGCATTTAAGTTCATAACTGTCCAACAATTTGTTTGACTTTATATGTTAACTCTCTTTTAGCCACCAGGTTTCTGATGCTAGCTGATGCTGACCAGACTTCCCTGCATAGACAACCCCACCATTGTGTCATGGAGCTCCATGTCCCCAGATCCCCACCTTACTAGGGAAAGATAGAGGCAGGCTGGGAGTATGGGTCAACCAGTCAACACCCATGTTTAGCAGGGAAGCAATTACATAAACCAGACCTTCTACCTTCTGTATCCCACAATGACTTTGGGTCCATACTCCCAGAGGGATAAAGAATAGGAAAGCTATCAGGGGAGGGGATGGGATATGGAGATCTGGTGGTGGGAATTGAGTGCAGTTGTACCCCTCTTATCCTATGGTTTTGTCAATGTTTACTTTTTATAAACAAACAAACAAACAAACAAATAAATAAATGCCATTCTTGTAGATTTTTAGAGTGTTCTGATATAGGGTGTATTTATGGTGTTCTGTTTATAGGAGACCTTTCAGAACTTCTTTCAGGGCACACTTGGTGATAGTTGATTCTTTCAACTGTTGCTCAAGTGAGAAGGTTTTTATGTCTCCATCTAGTCTGTATGACAGTCTAGCAGTATACTGTAGTCTTGGTTGAAAGCCTTTCTTATTGAGCACTGGATATATATCTTGCCATTCTCTTCTGGCCTGTAGTGTTTGTGTGGAGAAGTCTGCTGCTAATCTTACGGGTTTTCCTCTGTAGGTAACTCTTTGTTTTTCTCTTGTAGCCTTTACAATCCTTTCTTTATCCTTATTCCTTTCCATTCTATATATGATGTGTCTTGGTGTCTTTAAGTCTGGGTTATTCTGTTTGGGACCCTCTGGGATTCTTGAACCTTTATGTCTTTGATGTTGTCTAAACTAGAGAAGTTCTCAGTTTTTATGTCCTGAAGAATGCTTTCTTCCCGTCCCTCTCTTTCTTCCTCTGGTAAGCCAATAATGTATATTATTTCTTTGAAGTCATCCCATTGGTCTCTGTTACTATTTCAGTATCTCTTAATCTCTTTTTTGAGATCTCTTAATTCTTTTTTAGTTGTCTCTAATTCATCCTTGATCTTGCTAATTCTATCTTCAGCCTCATTGATTCTATTCTCTCTCCCTCTACTGTTTTCTGGAGTTCATCTACTTTGTTACCTTGTTCTGATACTGTTTTAGCTTGTTCAGCTAGTTGTGTTCTTAGCTCAGCTATTTCAGCTTTCAGCTCTCTAAGAACCTTGAGATAGTGTTTTCTCCCAGAGTCTCATTGGTTGTTTCTGCATTTTTTTATCACAATTCTTTCAAAATCTTTACTCACTCCTATGATTATTTCCTTAACTAGTGTTTGATGTTGACTTCATTATTTTGGCTTCACCCTTTTGGGGTCTTTTAGCTGGACTCTTGTCCTGGTTCATTTCTCCAATATTTCTTCTTGTTGGTTTAACCATTCTATATGGTATGTTATGAGGTCCCTCTTTCAGTACTTTTCAAATTACAGTTCACTCTGCCTGGATTGACTTGTGTCTAAATAAAGTAATTAAAGGGGCTCTGAGTTGTGGAAATTGAAAGATTTTTCAATATTATTTTAATCCCTGAGTTGGAGCACAGTGTTTTAAAAGCTTCTTTTGTTCTTTTCCTTCCCTGTAGGCTATGGGAGCCTGAGGGCTTTTAAATTATAAGAAGGCTTTTTAGCTCAGTCCCTCACTCCCAATCAAGTGACAAATCAGGGTAGGGTAAAGATAATCCAGTGGTTATGCAAAGAGCCTCTCTTAGCCCCACTGCTAGACCATGGAGGTATAGATCTTCTCCTGAGTTTTCTGTTTAGTTCTCTGTTCCCTGGTGTCAGAACATGGCCTCCCCCATGCTGCTCCAGATTATAAGTAGCAATGAAGACTCACAGTTGCATTTGGTGAATCTTAGGGGAGTCCTCTCCTCCCTTCCATTGTCTTTTTGTTGGTGAAACAGTCTGGAGGTGGTGTCTCAACTGGTAAACTGCCAGACTGTTACCAGCCACTTGATCTCTCCCTAGGTTCCTCTCTGTCCATGAGCCACATGTATTTGTACTCACTGGCGATTTAGTGGGCTCCTGAAGATGTTTCAGTCTTGTCTTGTTGCTGTCCCAGGTAGTTTGTTTTGGTATTCCTAGTTGACTCAGCAGAAGAGAGGAGAGAAACACAGCTGCTGCTGCTCTGTAGCCCCATCTCTCGACTTCACTAATGAAGTCTATTAGTCTATTAGTCTATTAATAGTCTTCGACTATTCTTAATGGCTGAGTAATATATATATATTACAACTTTCTTAGCCACTTATATGTTATTGGATTTCTAGGTTGCCTCCAAGCCTGGGCTATTTCAGATTGTGTTGCCATAAACAAAGGTATACATACACATTTTTTTGATGGGTATATTTCTTTCCTTAGGTTCTTTGTATCACCTGGAGAGGAATTGTGAGGCCATAGGATAGGCCCATTTCTAGCCTTCTGAGAGTTCTCCAGATTGCTCTCCACAGGGACTGGACCAATTTACATTCTCACCAGCAGTACACAGGGTTCCTTTTCCCCAACAACCTCTCCAACATTTGCTGTTCCTGTTCTTTCTGATGTATGACATTCTTACAGAAGTGATGTAGTATCTCATTGTTGTCTTTATTTGCATTTCTCTGGTAATCGATGACTGAATTTTTTTTTTCACATGTATTGGCCTTTCTTTAGTGAATATTCTATTCATACCCTCTCCCCACTTCTGGATGAGTTTTTTATTATTATTATTATTTTTGTTACTGAGTTTGGTGAGCTCTCTGTACACTTTGATAATTAACCTTTTGTCTGATGTATGGCACACAAAGATCTCCAATTCCATAAAGAATCTCCTTATTTGGATGGTGGTTTCTATTGTTGTGCAGAAGCTTTTTACTTTGGTGTAGTCCTATTGGTTTTTCTTTGCAGATGGATTTGAGTCATTGAAAATATCTTTAATACTTAGATTTGAAAAGAGTTCCGACAATGTTTTCCTCTAAATATTTGATGGTTTCTGGTTTAACATCCAAGTCCTTGATCCATTTGGAGTTTACTTTTGTGTGTATTGAGATAAAGTGGTTCAATATCATTCTTCTGAATGTTTCTAACCATTTTTCTAACATAATTTTTTAAAGAAATTTTACTTTTTTCTATTTAATGATTTAGACCCCCTTGTCAAAAATTAGGTGTCTGCAGGTGTGTGTACTTATTTCTGGACTGTCAATTCTGTTCCACTGGTCTCAGTGTCTATTTTTGTTTCAGTACCAATCAGTTTGTATTGCAATATTTTTATAATAACATAGTTTGAGATCTGGGAACATAATGTGTCCAATTTTGTTTTTCTTTATCAAGATTGCTTTGGAGGTTCTAGGTACTTTCTGATTCCAGATAAACTTTTGTAGCTTTCATTCTATTCTATTAAGAAATTTGGTGCACCCTTGATAAGAATTACATTAAATCTCTATATGCCTTTGGATAGAATGATCATTTTGATGATATTAATTCTCCTGATTCACAAGCATGTATTATCTATCCATTTCTTTGTATCTTTTCTGTTGAACTGTAATTTGTAGTTTTCAGCATATGTAAGTCTTTCACTTCTTTTGTTAGGTTTATTCCTAGATATTTGAAATGACTCTAATGAATGTCTTAATGACATATTGCTAACTCAGTAGTTACTTTTCCATCATTTTATTTGACCTTTCAGTTGTATTTTATTATTCAATACAATTTTCAATAGTTTTATAAGAAATTCTTTGCTTTTTTTTGGAATACTTAATGTATTCAGATTTTAGTTTGTCCCACTCACCTGGGTTTCATTTAATTTTTACAAATATTTATTTAAATTTATAGAAGAGACAGAAAATGAGACAGAGACTACAGTACCACTCCAGCATACGCAGTGCTAAGAATCAGACTTATGGTATGCAGGTCTTGTGTTTTCCTAAGCCACCTCCCTGACCATCAGCTATACTTTCTTTACTCTCTCTTGTCTTACGTTTTCACTGTGATGATTTCTTGTCTCTATGACATCTATATAAATGGAATTATTTCTCTGACAAACTCTTTAGCTACTTTTTCTTTCTTTTTTTTTTTTTTTTGTCTACATTAACATGTTTTTAACCTAACCTACTTTCTTGGTTTAAATGCTATTCACATGCATATGATTTCCAAATATACAGCTCTAGGCTGTACATCTTAAACTTTAGGCACATATGTCAAAATGCCTACTGGAAAGATTATTTTTAATTTTTTAGCAGTAATATCAAAATTTACACCTGATATTCTCCTTCCAAGTCTTCTTGTGAATTCCTTCCATATTCATAAATCACAGTTTAATCCTTCTAGTAACTTAGGTAAAAAGACTTAATAAAGCACTCTGTATCTCACATCCTATGAAAGAGTAAGTCCTGTTTTCACTTTAAATGTGTATCCTGTATACAACAATTTATTACACTCTGCAAGGTTGGGTTTTGATTATAATGAACTAGTTTTTAGTCATAACCCTTCTTCAGAGAACTAGAAAACTTGGGTATAAGAAATTCAATTTCTGGAGTCAGGCTGTAGCACAGTGGGTTAAGCACAGGTGGCGCAAAGCACAAGGACCGGTATAAGGATCCTGGTTCGAACCCCGGCTCCCCACCTGCAGGGGAGTTGCTTCACAGGCAGTGAAGCAGGTCTGCAGGTGTCTATCTTTCTCTCCTCCTCTCTGTCTTCCCCTCCTCTCTCCATTTCTCTCTGTCCTATCCAACAACGACAACAACAATAATAACTACAACAATAAAACAACAAGGGCAACAAAAGAGAATAAATAAATAAAAATAATTATTTAAAAAAAAGAAATTCAATTTGATGGTGTTAGAGAGTTGTTAGTACATCTGAAATTTGAAATCTCAAAGACAAAAGAATTCACTCTTGTTAAGCCTTATGTCATTCTTCTTATTTGTTGACTCATATATATAAAAAACCAAAATTAAGAAGGAGTGTTATAAAAGGAGAAAAAAAAGTTGATGAAAGTCTCAATATCATGAGGCAAGGATCTTAGAGATGGCAAGGATATGATTATCCAAGACCCTGCATTAAAGATAAATAAGGAAGTGTGAGTCTAATATTCTTCATTGCATATTTTCATATTGAAACAATTGTAAGTGCATATGATACCAAGGATGAGAACCCATATATAACCAGGTTAAAGAGTTTGATACCCTATGCTTCAGTGCTGAGCTTTCTCCCTGATCCTCTTTACCATATTTCTTAAGAAGAGCTTAACTTATGAACCAAAATCAGAAACTAAGATGTTTCTTTCATTATTCTTCAGTGATGACAGCTCAGTTTATTAGCATATAATAGATGTATTTACTTTATTGCTTCTATTAATTATATTATCTTGGTTTAGCATCTCAGTTTTTGTCTCACCTGATGTTCTCATACAGTAAATTATAGTCACATGGATACTAGCTAAAATACATACTCATACTTCTAGACTCCTCCCCCCCCCCAGGGTTATTGCTGGGGTTTGGTTTCTGCACTATGAATCCACTGTTCCTAGAAGCTACTTTTACCCCCTTTAGTTGCCCTTGTTTATTGTTGTTGTTGGATAGGACAGAGAGAAATCAAGAGAGGACGGGAAGACAGAGAGTGGGAGAGAACGATATACACCTGCTGACCTTTTCATTGCTTGTGAAGCACCCCCCTGCAGGTGGGGGAGCCGGGGACTCGAACTGGGATCCTTATGGTTCCTTGAGTTTAACCTGCTGTGCCACTGCTTAGCC
Source organism: Erinaceus europaeus (assembly GCF_950295315.1). NCBI lineage: Eukaryota > Metazoa > Chordata > Mammalia > Eulipotyphla > Erinaceidae > Erinaceus > Erinaceus europaeus. The sequence continues at coordinate 72,241,610 of NC_080163.1, forward strand.
CCCCAGACTCCTTTTTCAGAGATTTGGGTTCAGTTATGAAGAGAGAAACTGAAATCTGTATGCTAATCAAGTAACCCAAAATTTAGATGAATATAATTCTATGATAAGCTTGGTAAATATTCAGAAGCAGGACAAAATTCAAATTTTCTAGTCTTGTGCAAATCCAACTTTAATTTGTCCTCTGCCTATTTCACTGGATTCCTGTCTTTACTTTCCAACAGATCTATATCTTATGTTTTTTTTCATCAAACATTGTTTCTGATCAAGTATCAGTTTCTGTTTTAGTTGCCAGGTGGAATGAAATACATTCTTTGTGCTTAGAGAGTTTTTTTATATGTTAAAAAAGATAAATTTTATTATACTGGTGCTAAAAAAGCACACCATTCCTAGGCATGATTTTACAGTTTTGTTTTATTATTATTATTACTATTATTATTATTTTAATACCTGCAGACCTGCAGACGTGCATCCCCCCAGTTTTGTTCTTTATGTTCTTTTGGTGCAGAGTGTCTTTTCATAGTATTGTCTTTGTTTCTAATTTATTCCTCCATGTTTCAAGGTTTATTTCCTCATTTACCTCTATATTAAACTCAGTGGGCAAAGTATTTCAGCACTGAGTGTCTAGATAACTAATTGATATGAACCATTTATTAAACAACTGTTTCTCAACTAGTAAGTGTCACAGTAGGGATTTGAGTTTGGAAATATCTGACTTCAAAATCAAGCCCATTTAACTATGTTATACTCACACAATAAGGTATGGTTTACATTGTCAGATAAGTCATTCCTTAATCTTTCAAGAGCAATCAAATTATTTTTGAAGACAGAACTACTACCTGTCCAAAGGAAGATGTGCCAATTAATCACTTTAGTTGATCAATATCTAATCTAGATAGGAAAATTCATGCTAAAGACTGTTCTTTGAGAGTTATTGAACTATGCCAAAAATAATAATAATAAAAGTAATCTTCCCCTATCTTGGCTAAACACAGAGAAGATACCTTTATCATGCAGAGATATTTACCATAACTAAGGAGGTGACAGGCTTGGTGATGTTCTTTTTCAGTATTAGCTGTGGGTGCATTGGATCGACCTTCTCGTGGTGCATCCCGTGAGTACCCATTCATTGGGGAAACTGACGATCCTTCCTAGCCAACTGAATCCACATGGATCCTAGTCACTTTCAAAGCCATTTAACTGACTATGGAAGAAGGGCTAGAAGAAGTATTAGCTGTGTCAATTAGTATTAAACTTATTACTAGGGATGAATAAAGCATAGCTTATGGCACAGTCAGTTCCTCAGAAGCATTTCAGAAATCTTGAATTACTAGAGGCTGAAAAAGGTTGGCAGAAAATGAGCATAATTCTCATGTAGTTTAAGGATCATCTTATAGAAGAAATTAATGTGACTCAGTATTTTTGTTCTTTAGTGTTAAAAATTGGGCAGCAAAAGTTAATGGAAAAGCTCAAGAGAGACAATTGTCATGAAATTTTGAAAATGTATGCTGACTCTGCTAGTTCTATGAAAAATGTTATAATGGTACTTGAACTCATTTGGCACAAGTTATTTTAAAGCTGTGAAAAGGACTATTACTAACAAAAACTTTTCTTTCTTTTCTAATTAACTCATGGCATTATCATCAGAGTGTTCTTGTAATGGTATAAATTAAATTATGAAAACTGGAACTAACTTATGATCCATCAATACTACTCCTAGGAATATATCCAAGAACTGAAAACACTAATTGAAAGGATATATGTACCTCTGTGATCATAGCTGCACTATTCACAATAGGTAAACTGTGGAATCAACCCAACTGCCCAGTGATAAATGACTCAATAAAAAATATTATGGGACATATGTCCAGTGGAATACTACTTGGGCACTAAAATATAACATTATATTGTTTAGGACAAAGTGGATGGAATTGGAGGTGATTATGCTGAGAGAAATAAAGAATAACCACTAGACAGTTTCACTCATATGTGGAATATGAATAACTAAAGCAAACTAACTTGTACAAAATAATTATCAAATTAACTCTTAGGTTCTGATAAGCTTATTGGCTATCAGAACGAATGAGGAGGAAGTGGAAAGGATAGGTCGAGGATTCCAATTTGTTGATATTTCAGGAACTGAGTTGATGGGTGTAGTGAGTTGTATACATACACAAATGTAAAAGTACTTCAATATTATAATTATTTAAAACAGGGTTAAATCAATAATAATTAAAATATGATTATGTTACCTCCTCCATTCCCAGTGTAAAACAATTTTTGGTAGAACCAGGGTCTCTGAAATGAATGATTTTACAACTTTGTTACACTTTTCATTAAGATAATAAGGATAAAGAGACAGAGAGAAGAAAAGACACTACAGCACTGGTGATTCCTCTGACATTATAGTGCCTCCCATGCAGTGCTGCATTCCAAGCTGGGTTTTGAGCATAGAAACACAGGTGTTCTACACAGTGAGATATCTCTCCTGCCTAAGAAGACTCATTTTATTGATACCATCTAAGTTAGTGAGAATTATACAATAGATTAGTTTTACCACTTTAGTACTTGCACTGAGAATATAAGTTAATGTCCCAGCACACAAAAATTGTGTGCTCAATTAGCTGTGCAATTTACTTGGTCCTGGAATACATTTATTTATTTTATCATTTGAGGGGCTAATGGTTTATAATATAGTTGTTGATGCATGAATACAATCTCATACCATGATAGCTGTTTTCAAAACATTCTCAGCCTCAACTTAGGTTCTTTTCCACCATCATGTACCTGGGTCCCAAATCCCCTCTCACCCCAGCCCTCTCTCCCTGTCCACCTTCCCCAGAGCCATTTGCTTTGGTGCAATAACCAAACCAGTCTAAGTTTTACTTTGTTTTTTTCCCTTTTGTTTTTCTTTCTTAAGCTCTGCCTGGAAAACTTTGATCAGTCTTATGTTTCCTAAAAGAAGTATAAATTCTGAACATGTACACTTTCTAGGATGTGGTTATCAGCAATATTTCTGTCTATTCACAATTCATTTTCAGTCTTCTTTCTAGTCCAAATTGCATCTTATTTTTAATTACACTAGATAGTGCACCAATAAATACCTCTTGATTTTCCACCTGTATTCTGAAGCAAGTTATTTTATTTACAAAAGGGAAACACTGACAAAACCATAGGATAGGAGGAGTACAACTCCATACAATTCCCACCACCAGATCTCCGTATCCCATCCCCTCCCCTGATAGCTTTCCTAGTCTTTAACCCTCTGGGAGTATGGACCCAAGGTCATTGTGGGATGCAGAAGGTAGAAGGTCTGGCTTCTTTAATCGCTTCCCCACTGAACATGGGCGTTGGACTGGTGGATCCATACTCCCAGCCTGCCCTTCTCTTTCCCTAGTAGGGTGGGGCTCTGGGGAAGTGGAGCTCCAGGACACACTGGTGAGGTTGTCTGTCTGGCTGGCATTCTGCTAGTATCTGGAACATGGTGGTTGAAAAGAGAGTTAACACACAAAGTCAAACAAACTGTTGAACAATCATGAACTTAAAGGCTGGAATAGTACAACTGAAGGGGTGGGTGGTAATCCATTTTGTAGATAGCCAGTAGGCGTATTTTAGTTATATTCCAAAGGGCCGATGGCTATGCTAGTTTTTTTTTTTTCCCTGAGCCTGAAATCTGATATACAGGTCGATTCAAGTTATTGTCTGGGGAGATGATGTCATGGTTGGAAAAGGAACAGAAAGCTGGATCAGGGAAGAGAGTAGCTCCCTAATATGGGAAAGGACTATAAATACTGTTGACTGTAAACCCCATCGATTTGATTTGGTCTGGGGCCCATATTCAGCTTAGGAGCCTATGTGACCTCTGCATCCTGTAGATCTGAGTTCACATTCTGTGGTTATGAGTAGGAACATTCCAAGCTGCTCCAATATCCACCCATCTTCCTTAGGTGTAGCATAGAGTATATTGTCCATCCTCCCTTCAGAGGATGGAACATTCTCTACCATTATTGATCCAAATTGAGGGCAAGGTCCTATGGGGAGGCTCACAAAGGGGTCTATTTTGTTGTCACTGATAGAGATGACCGGTAATATGGTGAGAGGGATTTATTTGAGGTCTAGGCCCATAGTGTCTGTTTGGGAATCTCAGGACTCCCCGAATAGAACCCCAGCTGATGGGATGGCCTGATAGTGACTAAAGAGTCATCTTTAAAGTATGCCAGTCTTTTGCCCTTATTCAACTTTTGCTGTCCTGGGCAAGTTATTTTGTCTGCCTCAGGCCTCTCTACCTAGTTTAATGACAAAACTCTACTACCAATATTGGTAGTGCTCTCATTCCTAGTGGTCCCTAAAGAAAAATCATTATTTTGTCATCCATGTTCACAAAAATTTTATATAAAGGTACAAATCTGATCTTAGAGATGCATGGTTGACAAGTATACTTACAGGGAACAGAATAATAAAAACTGCTCCAAATAATCTATGGTGAATGACTGCCATAACTATGACATATATCACTAGCACTTTGAGTCAAAGTTTATTCTATGATTCTCTATATAATTTCTTGCTCACCATTTAGTTGTGTATCTATCAAATAAACACTTTTAAAAACTTAACCTATGCTATATACTGTCACAAGTGATATAGATTTAGGTAAGAATGAAGAAATTTTTCTTATATGGAACTTAACATTCTGCTGAAAGAGAGAGTATAGAAATAAATAATGAACAAATTAATTTTAAATAATGACATTTACTCTGAAGAAAACAAAAAAATATGATAATGACATGAGAAATGGGAGTGGGCAATATCAAAGGTGGGTCAATTTCCCTAATATATAGATTTTTATATAGATACAGGAAAGAAACAGTATAGGTAGACAAAAAAGGAGAGGATGTAAATAGAAAAATTATAGCAAAATAAAAAAAACCGTGAGTCAGCAACCATAAAAAATGCCCAAATTTACTAAGTAAGATTCAAATGAAAATAAATATGAATTATCGTCTTACATCCCTTGGTCTTGAAAAATTAAACAAAAGCCATAATAAAATTCATTGCTGGTGGGGGTTGGGACAAGATTATTTTCTATACTGTTTGTAGACTGGAAAGTCATATACCCCTTTTAGGAGCCAATATAGCAGTATCTATTGAAATCTAAAGCCTATTTTCCTCTTCATTTCAGAAAATCTACTCCCAGAAATCTACTTCAATGATACAAAGTGATCATCTGTAAAGCCATATGTTAGAATATGTTTAGTGCACCTTCGTAGCTGCCAAGGACTGGAAACTAAGTAGATGCTTATCAGTACGGGAATGACCAAGTTGTAGTGAGATGTATCATAGAATATTAGATGACTAACACAATTAATGAAATAAGGAATTTCCCAATTTTGCTATCTTTCATCATATATTATATATGTAGTTTTTTTTATTGAGAAAATTCGGGATGACAAAATACATTTTAGATTTAATTACTCAAAAAAATAGAACTTTGTTTTAGACAAATTTGTGTTTTATCAGTTTCAATATTATCTCTATATATTTAAATATGGTAGTATTTAAATATTTAAATATGGTCTCATCATATATTTGTGGAGGCATTCTATTTATCCAGTCTATGTGCAATGCTGAGCACAAATATGGGTTTATAAAATTCTGATTTCATGACCACCAAGGAGTCAATACTCCTTATGTTTGGAATAAATGAGCTGGACCAAGGGGAGAACATTCAGTCTTATATACTGAGAACTGAGTGGGACTTGGCAGTGCTCCAATCTTGGAAATTTAAGATTTTTTAGAAGTGCTATTCTCAAGATTATTTTAAAGTCAGGGTGATGAAAGTTCTGGCGTTTCCTGAGGAGTCACTCACTAACCATGTCACCCTTACCATAGTGAGCACAACTTAATGATTGTCTTAATCATTGTCTTAATCATTGTCTTCTTCAGATCAAATAGGGAACCTTTTAAAAAAACTTTTTATTGAGGTAATGTATTAAAATACTGCATGTTTTAGGATATAATTCAATACTTCCTCTTGATGTATCCATATCCTGCCCACCACTACAGCATCAAGTCCTACCGCAGCTTTTTAATTCACTGGTCTGTCATGGGGCACTTGGGTTGATTCTATAACTTGACTATTTTAAATAGTACTGCAATTAATACATCTGTGTATATGTAATTTTAGATCAATATTTTTTTTATTCTTCAGATAGATACCTAGGAGTGAAATAGCTGGATCATAATGTTAGGGGTAGTTTTAAGGGCTAGGAGGCCTGGAACTCCAGTTAGTCAGAACTGTGGGAGACTATGACTATTTTATTTTGGTTTTGTCATCTGCATCCTATATAAGTGAGTGACGTTTATGGTAACACCAAAGAAGTAGTGTAAAGGCAGATAATCTCAAAAGGCCAATGAAATGGCAAAAAAAAAAAAAAAAAAAAATTCTAGTCTTTAAGAAACAAACTTTGATTTAAGAAGAGAACTCTAGTTTAATCATTTTTGTATGTCCTGAAATCTTTACTAATGGACTTTTTAGCATATGCCCAACACAGAAAGAAACTTTATTTAAAAAAATAAGAGAATACTGATGGAGAGATATTTGGATTTTTTTCTTTTTTTTATTAATTTTATTTTTGAGAGAGATGCAGAGAGTAAGACACACACACAGAGAGAAACACCAGAGCACTGCTCAGCTCTGGCTTATGGTGGTGCGGGGGATTGAACCTGGGACTTAGGAGCCTCAGGCATGAGAGTCTGTTTGCATAACAATTATGCTATCTCCCCCGCCCCGAGATATTTGGATTTTAAGAATAATCTGAGTAGCTACCATCCATTCTCCACTCACACTGATTTGAGCCAATGGTTTTTGCCTTTTTTCTCTTTTTTAATAAAGTTTTATTTTTCTTTTCCTTACCAATAGTTGTGTGTTATTAATTATTGATTTTAAAAATACATTATTTTTTAACTGTTTCACCACCACAATGGAGTTCTGTGTGTGCTGTAGTCTCTTTCATTCTCTCCTCCCTGTCAAGAGAGAGAAAGAAGAAAAGTTTGTTTTATATTGTTTCTTTATATTTTTTATATATTTGAAATTTTCATATTAAAATGTTTTTGAAAGTTAGCTTTGCCAACAAGATGACTGACTAAACATTCAGTATTTCAACTGTCTATGTGATGTGATGTAGACTTGGTCTTATCTTGGTATTTATTGTTTTCCCTCTTATTTACCAAGAGTATGAAAACATAAAAGACCCAGATGTGTAATGCTAATGGAAGTTCTGAGATATCTGCATACCATAGGAATTATTTGCTTTGTGGAATACCACAAAAGAGTGGAGAAAATGCATACCACTGTCTTTTGATTTGAGCAGGGAAGTTCCTCTCTTCTCTGTAAAAGGGACTAAGAAAAATGCAATGATCCTTCCTACCTTTGAAATATGTATGATAGCTTTGATCTTGTTTAGTTCCTCATGAGAAATCTAGTGGATCCTGCTTAGTATATAGATAAATTACAAAGAGGATTGATTTGACTATTACATGAATAATTGAGAAGAAATTTGAAGGAATTTCAACAATTTCTGTAACATGAAACTTAAACTTTATTCCCAGTGTCAATATATAGGCATTTCCTTTTTTTTTAAAAGCAGGTCTTACTCATATTTATTTATTTATTTATTTAATCCCTTTTGTTGCCCTTGTGGTTTTATTGTTGTAGTTATTGTTGTTGTCATTGTTGGACAGGACAGAGAGAAATGGAGAGAAGAGGGGAAGACAGAGAGGAGGAGAGAGAGACACCTGCAGACCTGCTTCACCGCTTGTGAAGCAACTCCCCTGCAGGTGGGGAGCCAGGGGCTCGAACCGGGATCCTACGCCTGTCCTTGTGCTTTGAGCCACGTGTGTTTAACCTGCTACGCTACCTCCCAACTCCCTATAGGTATTTCTTATACTTTTTCCCTTTTTGTTTTATGTTTGAATATTTTCTTATAATATACACATATATACTTATATATGGTCTCATTGAATTTGTTTTTGTATGTAGACAAAACTAAGTAAAAAGGAACTAGATAACATGAACATGCCCATCACAGCTCTTGAAATTGAAATAGTTATCAAAAATCTTCCCCCCCCAAAAGTCCTGGACCAAATGGTTTTATAAATGAATTCTACAAAACCTTCAAAGAAGAACTAATGCCTCTACTTTTAAAAGTCTTCCAGAAGATTGAAGATACTCCCTTCTAGCTTCTATGAAGCCAACATCACTCTGATACCAAAAGCAGACAGGGACACAACAAAAAAAGAAAACTACAGACCAATATCTCTGATGAATATAGATGAGAAAAGATTGAACAAAATTCTATCCAACCAGATACAGAAGTATAATAAAAAGATTGTTCATCATGACCAGGTGGGGTTTATCCCAGGGATGCAAGGTTGGTTTAATATACCTAAATCAATCAAGGTTGGTTTAATATACATAAATAAATCAATGTGATCCACCACATCAACAAAAGCAAGACCAAAAACTACATAGTCATATCAGTAGATGCAAAGAAATCCTTTGACAAAATACAACATCCCTTTATGATCAAAACACTACAGAAAATGGGAATAGATGGAAAATTCCTGAAGATAGTGGAGTCTATATATAGCAAACCATATTATACTCAATGGTGAAAAACTGGTAGCATTTCCACTCAGATCAGGTACTAGACAGGGTTGCCCACTATCACCATTTACTATTTAATATAGTATTGGAAGTTCTTGCCATAGCAATCAAGCAGGATCAAGGAATTAAAGGGATACAGATTGGAAGAGAAGAAGTCAAACTCCCCCTATTTGCATATGACATGGTAGTACACATAGAAAAACCTAAGGAATCCAGCAAGAAGCTTTTGGATATCATCAGGCAATACAGTAAGGTGTCAGGCTACAAAATTAACATTTAAAAGTCAGTGGCATTCCTCTATGCAAACACTGAGTCAGAAGAAATTGAAATCCAGAAATGAATTTCTTTTATTATAGCAACAAAAAACAGTAAAATATCTAGGAGTAAACCTAACCAAAGAAGTGAAAGACTTGTATACTGAAAATTAAAAGTCACTACTCAAGGAAATTGAAAAAGACACAAAGAAGTGGAAAGATATTCCATGTTCATGGGTTGGAAAAATTAACATCTTCAAAATAAATCTACTACCCAGAGCCATCTACAAATTTAATGCTATCCCCAGCAAGATCCCAACCACATTTTTTAGGAGAAAAGACCTAGAATTGCCAAAAACAATCTTGAGAAGAAAGAACAGAACTGTAGGTATCACATTCCCAGATTTCAAATTGTATTATAGGGCTATTTTCATCAAAACTGCTTGGTACTAGAACATGAATAGACACAGTGACCACTGAAATAGAATTGAGAGCCCAGAAGCCACTATACCTATGGACAGCTGTTTTTTTGACAAAGTTGCCCAGACTATTAAGTGGGGGAAAGCAGAGTCTCTTCAACAAATGGTGTTGGAAAAAAATGGGTTGAAACATGCAGAAGAATGAAACTGAACCACTAAATTTCACCAAATATAAAAGTAAATTCCAAGTGGATCAAGGACTTGGATGTTAGATCAGAAACTATCAGATATTTAGAGGAAAATATTGGCAGAACTCTTTTCCGCATAAATTTTAAAGACATCTTCAGTGAAACGAATCCAATTACAAAGAAGACTAAGGCAAGTATAAACCTATGGGACTGCATCAAATTTAAAAGCTTCTGCACAGCAAAAGAAACCACTACCCAAACCAAGAGACCTCTCGCAGAATTGGAGCAGATCTTTACATGCCATACATCAGACAAGAGGCTAATAACTAGAATATATAGAGCTTGCCAAACTCAACAACAAAGAAATAAATCACCCCATTCAAAAATGGGAGAGGACATGGACAGAATATTCACCATAGAAGAGGTCCAAAATGCAGAGAATCACATGAAAAAATGCTCCAAGTCTTTGATTGTCAGAGAAATGCAAACAAAGACAATGGGCTACCACTTCACTCCTGTGAGAATGTCATACATCAGAAAAGGTAACGGCAATAAATGTTGGAGAGGTTGTGGGGTCAAAGGAACCCTCCTGCACTGCTGGTGGGAATGTCAATTGTTCCAGACTCTATGGAGAATAGTCTGGAGAACTCTCAGAAGGCTAGAAATGGACTTACACTATGATCCTGCAATTCCTCTCCTGGGGATAGATCCTAAGGAACCTAACACACCCATCCAAAAAGATGTGTACACATATGTTATTAGCAGCACAATTTGTAATAGCCAAAACCTGGAAGCAACTCAGGTGTCCAACAACAGATGAGTGGCTGAGCAAGTTGTGGTATATATGCACAATGGAATACAACTCAGCTATTAAAAATGGTGATTTCACCGTTTTCTGCCGATCTTGGATGGACCTTGAAAAATTTATGTTAAGTGAAATAAGTCAGAAACAGAAGGATGAATATAGGATGATCTCACTCTCAGGTAGAAGTTAAAAAACAAGATCAGAAGAGCAAACACAACTAGAACCTCAACTGGAATGGGTGCATTGCACCAAAGTAAATGACTCTGGGGTGCATGGGTGGGGAAATACAGGTCCAAAAAGGATGATAGAGGACCTAGTGGGGGTTGTATTGTTATATGGAAAACTTGGAAATATTTTGCATGTACAAACTATTGTATTTACTGTTGAATGTAAAACATTAAGTCCCCAATAAAGAAATTTAAAAAAAGAAAAAATATCTGGATTAAAAAAATATCTTTTTGAAGAGTCACTTATTTACTTTTGAAATAGAAAGAGAATAAAATATCATTCTATCATATGTGGTACCAGTGACTGAGTAACATTTACATTTACAATTACAGGAGCATGTAAGAAATGTGGTCTACTTACTAAGCTACCTCCCTGGCCCTACCTCTATACCTTTCTCTCCTTGAAATTTGTTGTTTAAGAAAAAAACAGCTCCTTTGTCTTGTACATTTTCCTACACTTGAATTTTATTGATTACATCTCTGTAGAGTCTGTTAACACATTATTTTATTTTCTGTAGTTCATGTAATTTGGAAATGTAGACTTAGATTCAAGTTCAAGTTGCCTAGATTCAAGTTCAATTCATTGCTTTTTAAAAGAATTAGTTTTGGCTGAACTTAAACGCATCACTGATGAATAAATGATAAATAAAGAGAAGTCAGGATTGGGGGGGAAGGAAAAATTTATGAAGAAAATTAAACCATTATCTTCAAAATTATAATCTTAGATTTAGGTTCTATTTAATATTTTCCAAATTGATCAGATATTATCTTTAGATTCAGGGCATGACAGTGAAACATAAATAAGGACACAGTTGCATTAATGATGTATGGGAGAATGTGATTAACCTTGGGCCAGTCACAGTTTCTTGCCTTTAGCCAGATTCATATGGATAATTCCATATATTTCATTATTTATATTAAAAAGGATGAATGTGAAACAGAAGTTTAATAATGAATGTCATAGTTCTTGTGGTGTTATTTTACAAATACAGAAGTAAATCTAGGGTAGTCCTTTTCATCTGTAACAAATTAGTAGACTGAGATACACTGTGATAAAATAAGAAAGAAAAGAGTAAGATACGTTTACATGTATAGGATTTAACCTGGGAAATGCTGAGTTTCAGTACTTTAATAATCCAATCCTGCTTAGAGTATATAAAATGGTGAGAGAAAAATTTTTGAAGAACAGGACATAAAGAATAAAGTACTGTAAAACACCTTATGGGCAGCTGGGCAGTGGTGCAGCGGGTTAAGCGCAAGTGGCGCAAAGCGCAAGGACCAGCATAAGGATTCCGGTTTTCTAAATCTAAGTACTGTTCAAATACAAGAAAGACAATGAAACTACACAGACATATTCATGAATAAATCTAACTCACTAGTTCAGGCAGAACATTCACTCTGTGCAGTTTCATTATCTTTCTTGTATTTGAACAGTACTTAGATTTAAAAATCCATGCTAATAATTTGTATAAAATTAATTTAAAATTCTGTTAATTTTAATAAATTATAATAACTCATTGTAAAAATAAACACATTGTACCTTCAGCTTTAGATCTTGCATCTTGGTATGTTTTGTTTATGCTTCAATGTATTCTTTACACATGTCATAAAGATTGTTAACTGGTAACAGATTATCCCCATATTAAATATCCCCATATGTATGTTTTTCTCTTTGAATAAAGTTAACAATTGACTCTGTAAAAAAAAAAAAAAAGGATCCCGGTTTGAACCCTGGGCTACCCATCTGCTGGGGAGTCACTTCACAAGCAGTGAAGCAGGTCTGCAGGTATCTCTCTTTCTCTCTTCATCTCTGTTTTCCTCTCCTTTCTCCATTTCTTTCTGTCCTATCCAACAACAATGACATCAATAACCACAACAATGTTAAACAACAAGGGCAATAAAATGGAAAATAAATAAATATTAAAAAAATTAAAACACCTTATGAAAGAGATTTTCAGACAGCCATCCAAGGAGATTAGGTGTGATCCCTGACCCTCACTGACAGAGGGATAAAGTGATACATATCTGACTTCCAACTTGAAAACATATAGAGAACAGGAAACTACTCACAGACTTCTATGGTGGTAGAACTTCAGTGAAAGTTATTATTTTGGAAAGCAAGTACTCACTTCCCAGAATTTGTCCAGACATTTAGCTAAATAGTTGGAGGTGAATATGGAATTCTTTTTTTAAATACTTATTTATTTAGTTGTGTATTTTATATTGGATAGAGGTACAAAGACATTGAGAAGAAGGGGAGATGGGAAAACATTGGCAGCATGGCTTTACTGCTTATGAAGCTTCCCCCCTGCAGGTGGGGACCAGGGACTTGAACCTGAGTCCTTGCTCATTGTGATGTGGGCACTCAACCAGATGTGCCATCACTTGACCCCTGAATATGGAATTAATTGCAGAACTGATTATTTTAATCTAAAACTAAAGCTGAATTTACACATGTCAAGAAGGAAGCTATTAGAGTGGAGTTTGTGGGATTCAGAGAGTTATTTAATAGAAATGACTAGTTTTAGGCACTGCCACAACTATAGGACACATCTGAAAATCACCTTAGCACATGTATGGTGGGAATTACTCTGATGTAAAATTGAAAATGTTAAAGAAAGCAGTTTTTAAATTTTTTCTACAGAGCACTTCCATTATTATTATTATTACTTATTATTATTATTAATTATTATTATTATTATCCTATACATTTTCAATACCTTTCATTTTATATGCAGATACACACATACTAACATTCATTTCTTGTAATAATTCTGGCTAGTATTTTGGAAAGAGCAGATATTTCTTCCTTCAGTTTCTAAGTGAAAGTAAAAAGAAAAAGAGACTTAGGGGGAGGAATTGCTACCCATGTGTTCATGAATCTAAAATGGTAAAACTGGAATTGGAATGTCTTCTAACATGTCTTCTAACCTCCTAGTCAGGTACTCCATTTGTATTTTGTCACTTTACTTGGTTTGGGTTTTAATTACAAAATTCATATTCCATTTAGTGCTCTGATCTCTCTTGAGCACTCACTTTATATAGGATTACATGACAGAAATATTAGAAGTTTAAAATCTGATTCAGACTGTGGCTCAGGGATTGCTGCCAAATTTTGTGAAGTGCTTTTCAATAATTCATAACACTTTAAACATGAAAGCCCACTGCCTAAATATAGCATGAGAAAAATGTTCTTTGGTTCTTAGTAAAGCCAAAACTTGTATATTTAAATACATTAAAATTTTCTTTCTCCTCATACAAACACATCCAATGTCATCCATTTGTTCATAATAGTTTAAAATAACTTTATTGAAACATGCAGATACTGGACATGCCATTTTTTGGGCCTGTAATATTTGTCTTGCTTTAGGATTTTGCAAATTTAGCACTTGGAGTTTTATTTTTCTATAATTTGATGAAACTAGATCAAGAACCTAGTTGTCAGAATCTTCTTCCAAGATCCTGCTGGGCCACAGATAAGCTTCAATGAAAGAGAAATGAAAAAGGGTCCATGGGGCTGGATTGTTACCTTTTTCTATTCTACAGAGAGTTTAAAATCTTAGCTGGGCTCCAAATGTTCAGAGAGGACTATTTTGGCTCCATGAGCCTCTGTGTGATTGTGGATAGGGAACATCTAAATTTTGGTGTTTTTAAGGTTAGAGAAGGTTTATCTTGGGAAGTTGTCTTTGGAGGAAATCCAGACTCACCTTTGTTTCAAGCTCATTGAATCTGTAACTGGAATTGTCATCCCTTAGGTTTTCAATGGCTTGATGTCTTTCTGATAACCTAGTTCTGAATTAGTTTTATTGTAAAAAAGACAAGTGATTATTATTGCACTATATGTGTATCTCCCATAGTGCTATTTCATTCTCTTGACTCAGTTTAAAGGGATTCTTATGCAGAGAAATTTTCCTGACTACTTAATATAAACTAGTTATAGAAATACTAGATTTCCCCTCTCATTGTACTTGTCTCAATTAATTGTTTATTATTGTTATTATTATTATTATTATTATTATTATTATTGTTATTTTAGAATTCACTGCTTTGGGCCACTCAACAAATGTTGAATAAATGAATGAGTAGATTCAATTTTAGCTGATTGAAATAGCAGTTTTATTCTACACACAATCTCTTATTAAAGCAGTTGAATTTAACAATAGTAACCAGGTAAGCAGGTCATTCTTTTTTATGAACATATATTAATTTTATTTGACAGAAAATCAGTACAACTTAAAAATGGCTGAGTTAGCCTTGGGAAGCATGTGAGCCTAGAATAATTTCTCTGTTCAGTCTTATTTATACCTTCCTTTGGCAGCTGACTTTTGGAGACAGTTTTAATAATGCAACTTTTAACTTACACATTTATTATAAATTATAGATTGAAATTAAAATATCTTCCTGCTTGATCTTTAACCTCTGCATTTCTTTTTTTAAAAATTTTTCCTTTCTGTTGCCCTTGTGTTTTATTGTTGTAGTTATTACTGTTGTTGACGATGTAGTCATTGTTGGATAGGACAGAGAGAAATGGAGAGAGGAGGGGAAGACAGAGAGGGGGAGAGAAAGAGAGACACCTGCAGACCTGCTTCACCGCTTGTGAAGCGACTCCCCTGCAAGTAGGGAGCTGGGGGCTCGAACCAGGATCCTTACTCCAGTCCTTGCACTTAATCCACTGCTCTACTGCCTGACATCCCAACCTGTGCATTTCTATAGTATCAAAGAATGTTAAATCTATATAATCTCTCTCTTCTGATACAGGGCATGTATTTACCTTATATGACCTGAGCTACTAAAAAGGAAGAAGTTTCCTTGATTTTCTAGGTCTTTTAGTAAGAGATGCTGTCATTTCCTTTGTGCCTTTAGGGTTTCAAATTACTTTGTAAATGGCACAGGAGAGAGTTCCTAATATAAAATGCTCCATTAATTTTATGATTTTATTCAGATAACATCCATCTATTCAACAAATATTTAAGTTGGAGAATATTTTAGGAAGACAAAGGTAAAAAAAAAAACAAATAACACAATAGTCTTTGACTCAACAAAAAACCCTTGATCTGTCAGGAATGAGACATGTGAACAATTAGAATATAATATGATAAGCATATGATGTTTTGGGAAGGAGGTCCTGTCTGGATATGTTCTCTGTGGGCATACCTACTGTGCTTTTGCAACAGTCGTATAAAAAGATGACACTTGTAAACACTGTCCGTTTTTGGAAATTCGCCAGGTCACATTGCTTTTTGTCCCCTCTGCTACTCTGAATTTATTCTTTTCCAGACACCCTTAGCAGCTTCTCTAGGTCAAACACTTTCTCACCAAAAGTAGGCATTTTGGGGGCCTAACAGGTTAAGCGCATGTGACACAAAGCAGCAAGGACCAGGCATAAAGATTCCGGCTTGAGCCCCTGCTCCCCACCTGCAGGAGGTCACTTTACAAGTGGTGAATCACGTCTGTAGGTGTCTCCCCTTCTCTCCCCTTCTCTCCCCTTCTCTGTCTCCTCCTCCTCCCTCTACTTCTCTCTGTCCCGCCCAACAACAATGACAGCAATAATAATAATGACAACAACGATAAAAAACAACAAGGGCAACAAAAGAGAAAAAATAACCTCCAGGAACTCCCCAACTCTTCATCTGCACAAATCCAGCCTTTAGGTCCATGATTGTTCAACAATTTATTTAACTTTGTATGTTAACTCTCTTTTCAGCCACCAGGTTTCAGATGCTACCATGATGCCGACCAGACTTTTCTGGACAGACAACCCCACCAATGTGTCCTGGAGCTCCACTTCCCCAGATCCCCAACCTACTAGGGAAAGAGAGAGGCAGGCTGGGAGTATGGATCGACCTGTCAAAGCCCATGTTCAGCAGGCAAGCAATTACAGAAGCCAGACCTTCTGCTTTCTGTATCCCACAATGACTTTGGGTCCATACTCCCAAAGGGTTAAAGACTAGGAAAGCTACCAGGGGGGGGCGAGGAGATATGGAGATCTGGTGGTGAGAATTGTGTAGAATTGTACCCATTCTTTTTTTTAATATTTATTTTATTTATTTATTCCCTTTTGTTGCCCTTGTTGTTTTATTGTTGTAGTTATTATTGTTGTTGTCGTTGTTGGATAGGACAGAGAGAAATGGAGAGAGGAGGGGAAGACAGAGAGGAGGAGAGAAAGACAGACACCTGCAGTCCTGCTTCACCGCCTGTGAAGCGACTCCCCTGCAGGTGGGGAGCCGGGGTTCGAACCGGGATCCTTATGCTGGTCCTTGTGCTTTGCGCCACCTGCGCTTAACCCGCTGCGCTACAGCCCGACTCCCTGATTTGTACCTCTTAGCCTATGGTCTTGTCAATGTTTCCTTTTTATAAAATCATAAAATAAATAAATAACCTCCAGGAGCAGCGGGTTCGTAGCGCAGGCACCGAGACCCAGCAATAACCCTGGAGGCACAAACACAAAAAAAAGTTTTTAAAAAAATAAGACATTTTTCTCTGCCTTTGACTTTTGTTTGCCTTCCGGGTCACAACACCCTGTTCCATGGCTTCACATATAATGGAGAAGGCCTCAATCTAGGTTATAAAGGATTATATATATATCAAGGTTTGGGTTCCTACATAGATTTTTAACTGCTCTGTGTTGAAGCCTGAATCTTGGAATTATTAAAACTCCATAGGTGATTCTTATATTTAATGATAGTAAATCATTTGAATGAGCATTACCCCAGTTTTTGTACTTCCGTGAAAATCACCCTTTTTGATACTACAAATCTGTCCTTCATGTGGAAAACTGGACAGAATTTTGTAGGTAGTCATAAATTTTATAGATTCCTAACATAAAACACAGGTGGAGATCTGGGTCAAAATCTCTCAGACTCATAGATATGGCTACTTGTCAAGGAAACCATTTATCTTCATAGGCTACACAGTTTTCTTGTTCTTAATAGTGACTTCTATTCAATAGATTGGTTTTAGAGGATTTTGCTTACATATGTTTGAAGGGTGTGCGTGTTTCTGTGTGTGTGTCTGTGTCCATTTGGTTAACTGTATCAAAACAGCACAGCTAGACAGCCAGACAACAGACTTACATAAGAAAAATCATAGAAATGTTGGGAGAGTTCAAGATTAATATGAGCCATAGATCGAGCTGGAGTGCTCAATTCAGAAGCACGATTACTGGTTCAGTTCTGATCTGAACTAAAAATGTCCTTCAGTGAACACTAATGGTTTTTTTTAAAGTTCTTTTTAATTATAAAATTTATTTACTTATTTAGGGTAGAGCTAGAGAGACACTGAGAAGGAAGTGGAGCTAGACAGAGGGGCGCAGGGAGGAGAGAGAGAGAGAGAATCGTAGTGCAATTTCACCACTCATGAAACTTCCTCTCCTCTGTGGGTGGGGACTGGAGAATTGAACCCATGTCCTTGCACATGGTAATGTTTGTGCTTAAGCAGGTGTGCCATAGCTCAGCCCACCTAATAGCTCTTTTACAGAGCCATGAATATTCTAATTATTCCTCACTTCCATAATGGTACAGCAATCAGAGTAGTACTAAGTCATTAAACTTGTTCACATGGAGACAGGTTCACAAAACAAAACATTTATTATAGATAAATATTATATAAATCACTAGTTAATTAATATGAGAGGGGGAAATCAATTGTATGTCTCAAAGGTTTTCAAAACACAAACTGAATCTTTTTAATATATAGGCTGTGTATTTGATATGCGGACTCTCTCAAAAGCCTAGACCAAGTAGATTAGAAGCATCCAATAGCACAGCTATATACAAGATACTGGGTACTGTACAGCAAACCAGAACAAAAGGACTTTTCAAAGTTAACCCAATTACCAAATAATGTGATGATAACATTAACTATCGATTGTCTTTTTGAACCCTAAGACAGCAGGAACCTCACATCTCCACTATAGAGCCCCTACTTCCCCCAGTCCTGGAACCCTTGGATAGGGCCCACTTTCCTGTATGCCTCTCCCAATCCATATCAAATAATATTGCATCCGCCGATCACAGCCTAACCAACGCAGTGATTGCCACCTCAACATGCTTCACCTCAGACTGTGTCCAGAGACTTCACGTGTGGAATGACAACCCTTCAGCTTCATTACTCGGGCGAGACCTTTCCTTTTATAGTACACTCTAATTTCATCTCAGGTGGTTCACTTTCTTTTTTTTTTAATATTTATTTTATTTATTTATTCCCTTTTGTTGCCCTTGTTGTTTTATTGTTGTAGTTATTATTGTTGTTGTCGTTGTTGGATAGGACAGAGAGAAATGGAGAGAGGAGGGGAAGACAGAGAGGAGGAGAGAAAGATAGACACCTGCAGACCTGCTTCACCGCCTGTGAAGCGACTCCCCTGCAGGTGGGGAGCCGGGGTTCGAACTGGGATCCTTATGCCGGTCCTTGTGCTTTGCGCCACCTGCGCTTAACCCGCTGCGCTACAGCCTGACTCCCCCGTGGTTCACTTTCTAACAAAGTCCCAAAACCTAGATATACACCAGTTTCTGTGAGAGAGAGCTTATGTTCACATGTATCCATAAACTACTGCAAAATATATACCTGAAAGCAGAAGTACACTAGAGTTTGCAGTGAATATCCCCTTAACACTTCCTCTCCACTATTCCAAGCTTTGGGTCCATGATTGCTCAACAATTTGTTTGGCTTTGTATGTTAATTCTCTTTTCAATCACCAGGTTCCAGATGCCATCAGGATGCTAGCCAGGCTTCCCTGGATTGAAGACCCCACCAATGTGTCCTGGAGCTCAGCTTCCACAGAGACACACCCTACTAGGGAAAGAGAGAGGCAGACTGGGAGTATGGACAGACCAGTCAATGCCCATGTTCAGTGGGGAAGCAATTACAGAAGCCAGACCTTCTACCTTCTGCAACCCTCAATGACCCTGGGTCCATGCTCCCTGAGGGATAGAGAATGGGAAAGCTATCAGGGGAGGGTGTGGGATATGGAGATTGGGTGGTGGGAATTGTGTGGAGTTGTACCCCTCCAACCCTATGGTTTTGTTAATTAATCCTTTCTTAAAAAATATTAAATAAAAAAAATCCAATACTTTTAATTTAAAACTTAAATTCATCCTTATAAATTCATTCTTGTCATTAGAACTCCATTGAACACCACGAAACATGGCCACTTCCATTCTGTGCACACCTTCCATTAGGGTAGTCTGACCAACTACATTCTTATCATAGCAACAAAATCATTAATCCAATCACTTCCCCATATCTGCTTGAGTTAACCAGCACTATGAATAAAGTTATGGTTCAGGAATCAAGGTAGAATTTGAATTCTAAAAATTGCCGTAGGATTGCATTATCCTAAATGAGATTTTGGAGGAAGAATTTATGAAAGGTACATATTATTTGGTTCTCCAACCTAAGGAGTATTGATACTGAAAACTGGGGAATCATTTCTAGGAGGGAGGGGATCTTCAATTTTGTTTCATAATATTATTTGCTCAACCTGCTATATCTTCTTATGAATTTTGAATTTTGAATTTTTTTGTTTTTTATTTTGTTTTTGTTTTTGTTTTGAATTTTTGTTTCTTCACTTCTTTCTGCTTCCCTGTAGCAGTTGCCCTGTTTTGCTTAGTTCAGTTTTCACCACTGGGTTTACCTATGGGACATGATCTCCTGTCCTTTATTTCACTCATGGTGACAAAGTAAGGGAAAATCTGCTTCTGAGATCCTGGCCTTTATATAAACTACTAGACAGCTCTGTTCTATATCAGACCCCATTTGACAGTGTAGAGGAATTAGGGAATTGGGTAGTCTTATAAGAGTTTGTTTGAGGAAATAATGTCAAAAAGCCAAAGAAGAAGAAAGACATTAGAAAATGGAGGAATGATAAAGACAAAGGTGAAAGCATAGGAATTAAATGAGATACTTGGAAATTCAAGTTACTTATTTTGGACTGAATATAGAGAGAACTTTAGGCACAACCGTAAAATCAGGATTTATGTAACTAAGTGTGTGTGTCTAGTAGCAATGATCAATTCACCAGAAGTATCTAGAGGTTGTTTATGATCAAGAAACTATAGAAGAAAACAAACTGATATTTAAATTAAACCCTAATTGGAAGATATACAATATTTTTATATTAGAAGTTGAAAGAAAAAGAGGGAGAGAGAGGTATTTACTTTTATCGATTAAAGGTGACAAATACTGGGGAAACTGTGCATTTTTTTCTGCCCACCAAGTTATTGCTGAGATTTGGTGTCTGCACTATGTGCTCCTGTGTGTGGTGGTTGGTTAGTGCTCTAGTCTGCAAAAGAAGGACTGAAAAAATCACCACCAGAGATCATTTGGAGTCATTCAGGGAATGATCCATCTATTAAATGTGTAAGTCATCTTTTTAAAAAACATTTGTATTTATAAAATGGAAATATTGGCAAGACCATAGGATAAGAGAGGCACAATTCCCCATAATTCCCACCACCAGAACTCCATATCCAATCCCCTTCCTTGAAAGCCTTACTACTCTTTACTCCTCTGGGAGCATGGGCCCGGGATCAGATGGGGTGCAGAAGATGGAAAGTCTGGCTTCTGTAATTGTTTCCTTGCTGAACATGGGCACTGGCAGTTTGATCCATGCTCCCAGCCTGTCTTTCTTTTTCCCTAGTGGGGAGGGGCCTAGGGTGCTCCAGGATTCATTGGTGGGGTCATCAGCTTGGCACTATGGTATCAACTGGAACCTGGTGGCTAAAACAGAGTTAAGATGTAAATCAGAGGGGGGTCGAACAGTAGTGCTGTGGGTTAAGCATAGGTGGTGCAAAATGCAAGGATTGGTGTAAGGATCCCAGTTCGAGCCCCTGACTCTCCACCTACAGGGGAGTTGCTTCACAAGCGGTGAAGCAGGTCTGCAGGTGTCAGTCTTTCTCTCTCTCTCTCTCTCTCTCTGTCTTCCCCTCCTCTCTCCATTTCTCTCTGTAATATCGAACAACAATGACATCAGTAACAACAACAATATTAACTATAATAATAAAACAACAAGGGCAACAAAAAAGGGAATAAATAAGTATTTAAAAAAAAGATATAAAGCAGAACAAATTGTTGAATAATCATGAACCTAAAGGCAAGAATATTGCAGATGAAGACTTGGGTTCTCCGTTTTGAAAAAAGCTAGTAGGTCTATTTAGGCATATTCCAGGAGGGCCATGACTTGACTGGTTTTTGCCTGAGCCTGACATCTAATATTCAGGTGACTTAAGTTATTGTCTGTGGTGTCACAGTTGGAAAAAGGACTAGAAAACTGGATCAGGGAAGAGATTTAGTTCCCAAATATGGGGAAAGTATATAAATATTAATATTGTTGGCTGTAAGCCCCCTTGATTTGATCTGGGGCTCGTCATATTCTGCACAGGAGCCTGTGTAACCTCTGCATCCCTGTAGGTCTGAGCTCACATTCTGTGGTGTTGGCTAGGAACATTCCAGGATGCACTAATTTCAGGACCCATCTTCCTTGGGTGGAAGGTAGAGTATGTTGTCCAACTTCCCCTCGGAGAATGGGACGGTCCCCACCATTGTTGATCCACATTGAGGGCAAGGTCCTATAGGGGCCCACAAAGGGGTCCATTATGTTGTTCCTGATGGAGATGACCACTGACAATGGAGAGAGGGATCTGTTAGAGGTCTAAGCTCATCATGTCTGTGTGGGAATCCCAGGAGTCCCTTACTAGGGCTCCAGATGATGGGGTGGCCTGGTAGTGACTGAAGAGTCATCATTAAAATATACTTGTCTCTTGCCCTTATTTAGCTTTTGTAGTCTTTACTGTCTGACATGGTTAGCTTTCAATTTCATGTAAATACTGATTTCTGGTCAGAAGAAAAGAAAAATGAAAAAAACAAACAAACAAAACAAAAAAACTGGAAGCCAGGAAATTCAAGGCCCAAATCTTGGTTGGCAGGAGGCTCATCACTGTGTAATGTAAATTCTCTATTTTCTTCTGTTTAAGGTTAGATCTATGACTTAGATTACTTTTCCCCAAAATATTAACCCTCAGGAATAAAGTTTGAGCCATTAATTCTTCAAATTATATTTTTATCTTATAAAACAGTAATATTATTTCTTGCCTTATCTTAATGTTAACTAAACCTGTCATAGTATCTCAGGTCAAAATAGAGTTTTTAGTACTAAGTAAATATAAACAACCTGCTAAGACTACTAGAAGCAATCAACCTAAGGATATATGGATATTAAATATCCATTATATTTTTTCAAACATTTTAAGTAGTTGATAGGATTCTAGGAGTCTGAGGACCATAACTGGGAAAAACTGAGTTACCTGGGCCTCTTGAAAATAACCTGGATTTTGTTTTTTTGGGGGGGGGGTTTGGGGGAGGGTTCCCCTATCTTGTATACCACAAAGTGCTTTCAGAATATTTTTACATTTTCCTCTAAAACACTATACGACATATACTTAGTTTAAATTGAATATGAAGTAAACATAATTTGTGTTTAGACATTTTGAAAAGATATGAATGATTACTAATGGCAATTAGAGACTTCTTGCCATAAATGGTAAGGACATGAAGGGTAAAGAATCATTGTTAGCTGCACTTGTCTGAACTGTGTAAAACCTTTTAAAGAAGACTGGATACAAGAGATACATTTAAAATAGACTTCCTAGCTTTTTCCAAAATTGAGACTCCAAATTTCATCTGCTTCATTCTTACTTTATTAAACTATATTCTTAGTTATTAAAAGTTTGTTCTGCTTTGTATCTTAATGCTTTTCAGCCACAAAATTGCAGATGCCACCAAGATGCCAACTTGAATTCCCCAAGGACAGACAACCTCACCAATATGTCCTGGATCCCTACTTCTCTAGAGCCCTGCTCCACTAGGGAAAGATAGAAACAGGCCTGGACTATGGATCAACCTGCCAATGACCATGTCTAGCAGAGAAGCAATTACTGAAGCCAGACCTTCTACCTTCTGTACCCCATAATGATCCTGGGTCCATGCTCAGAGGGATAAAGAAAAGGAAAACTTCCAATGGAGGGTATGAGATGAGATGTAGAACTCTGGTGGACGGAACTATGTTGGAATTGTACCCCTCTTATCCAATGGACTTGTTGATCATAATTAAATCAATTTTTAAAAAAGTTTCCTTTTATTTTCTCTCATATTTTAAGTAGGAAAGCCAGGCTTGCAACTGTTCTATAGCTGATTTAGGATTCCTTCCTAGTACTATCTGCAGCTCTAGGCTTCTTTTTCATGTCAGTCAGTGCCCTCCAAGTACAAATAACCCCTGAGAGGAAGTTGAATGTGCTTCTCTTTGCAGTACAAATTTCCACTTCTGTAGGAAGACAAGCAGAACAAATTGGGTTATGACTGAGAATGACATTAAGTTGTCAGCGGAATAAGTTCTTATTTAGTTTTATTAGCTTCCTTAGAAAGTGCAAACTTTAATAATCATATACACTCTCCTGGGCAACACCAAGTCTCTCTTGTGTTTTATTTTTAGCCTTGACAAAGAAGCTGTCTTTGCCAATTTGCTTCAAACCTGGTGATGGATGTAATATTTATCTTCAAAGAAATTCTTAGCAAGAGTAACAGTAAACTAAATGTATATAGTGCTTTTCCATATTTTATATAATTTGATCTTTGTAGCAACCATTTAAGATAAACTGGCATTATTTCTCTAAAATAGGGAACTGAGAGTTACTGGGGGTTGGGTTAAGGCCACTCAGATGCAGGAAAGCCAGCATTGGAATTTATAACTGTCTGTTATCAGCACCCACTATTTTCCTACTCATGATGCTTCTTTTTGTTATGCTATTATTTACTGCTTTAAGTTCTATTGTTATTTAGTCTAGGGGCAGGAAACAAAGAGAGCCCCCACCCCCATGCATAACATAGACTTGATGCCCTGTATGCATGATGTTTTGCAGTAGCATTGAAATGAACAAAAAGATGATACTGTCAAGAAAGTGTTATTATTAACAAAATGACAGTTAATAATCTAAAATTTAATGTGTGTGAGAGAGAAACAGAAAGACCTAAAGATAGATGGCATTATCTGGAAAGTAATGCAGTGGTATAGCTTTGGAATTCTAAGCATGATGTCTCAAGTTAATCCCCAGCACTACAAATGCCAGAGTATTGCTCTATTCTTTTTCTCCCCCTCCAGCTTATTAAAAAACAAAAACAAAAAAGAAATATTAAAGGGAGCTGGATGGTAGCGCAGCGGGTTAAGCGCACAGGGCACCGCAAAGCACAAGGACTGGAGTAAGGATCCTGGTTCAAGTGCCTGGCCACCTGCAGGGGGTTCTCTTCACAAGCATTGAAGCAGATCTGCAGGTGTCTATCTTTCTCTCCCACTCTCTGTTTTCCCCTCCTCTCTCAATTTCTCTCTGTCCTATCCAACAACAACAGCTATGACAACAATAACAACTACAACAAGCACAACAAAATGGGAAAAATGGCCTCCAGGAGCTGTGGATTCATCCAGCAGGCACCGAGCCCCAGCGATAACCCTGGAGGCAAAAAAATATATATATTAAAAATATTTAAATTACAAGACACAACATATGCAAAGAAAGAAAGCAGGAAAGAAAGAGAGGAAGAAAGAAAAAGGAAGAAAGGAAGAAAGATGGATAGATAAGCCAGAGTACTGCTTAGTCATGTGTTCATATGAAGTAGCAGAGGTAAAAGTCAGGGTCTTACACATGCAAGTAATGTTATATTTCTGAGCTATCTCCCTACTCACTAAACTCAATTTCAGAGGAGGTAATGAATGCTATTATTGAAGGCAACATCAAATCAAAATCATTGAAAGGGTAGTGGACCATATGAAAATCATTCAATTTTACAAGTTTAGAAATATTTATAATGAAAGACAAGTCTTCAGATGTGGTAAGGTGCAGCTTTGTTAAGAGTAAAGGAGAATAAACCTTTCATAATTGCTTGTGTGTTTATAAATTAAAACAACTGCCACAAGGCAATTTGGCAATATTTACAAAAAGACCACACTAGTACGCATTATTAAATAATGCCTGTCTTCTTGATGCTAGGAAGTGGGGATATGTTGGCAGGAAAGATAGTGTACTCTCCTTCCTGTCAAAGGGGAGAAATAACTAACTAATTATAATAGCAAAAGTTTAGTGAAGAGTATATTGTAGATCTTATTTTTGCAGTAATGTTATATATTATTGGATGCATTGAAAATATTAACTATACTAAAAGATTATATAGAAAAATTACAGTCAGTTGTCTCATTTTTGTATTATAGAATTATGGGATATTTTGTTTATTTTTAGATAAAGACAGATTTGGGATATTTATTTTATAAGAATTTTCATTTATTTTTCAAATGTTACTAGTTATTATGAATTACTACTAACCAATTTCTGTCCTTCCTCAGAAATAAAATTATTGTTTGTAAGCCAATAAAATGAGGCTTGAAATGTCAGAAAGATAATTCACCTGGATGGCATACCTCCCTTGCTATGCACAGGACCCTGATTTGAGCCTGGTTCCTGCCACTTAGGAGAAAACTTTCCCTCTCGGATTCTACTTATCTGAAAAAGATCAGCCTTGAGTGGTGGAGCCCCAGTGACAACAGCAACAACAACAATGGGGTGTTGTGGGTGGGTAGGAGGAACATTCAGGTCCTGGAACAGATGGCAGCAGAGCACCTGGGGGGCGTAGATTGTTATGTGGAAAACTGCAAAATGTTACACATGTACAAACTATTTTAATGTAGATTGTAAATCATAACCCCCCCATAAGGAAAAAAATAATAAAACACTGAAAAAAAAAGAAAAAAAAGAACTAAGCTTAGCAACTTAGTAAAACAAAAGTTTATTTCTTCATCATTTTCATTAGGGAAATAATAATATACAAGACAGGTGTTACATGAATACAATTTATTTCTCCATAATAGATGCCTGCATACCAATGGCATAATCAAATTAAGGACCTTTCCACCATCATGTCCTGAATCCTCAATAACTTCTCAATTCCTTTCCCTCAGAGTTTTGACATTGCTGCTACGATGACAGCTAGTACAAGTTTTCTGCTGGAATTTTGTACTTGGCATAAATTGGGCAAGCTTCTGTGTGTCCTCCTATATAAGATTCAAATGCTGCATTCATCATGCAATTTCAATTTATTCTCCTCTTGCCCTCTTTCTATGGTGTATGCCTGGTTTGCTGATATTCAGAACCAATCATTATTGTTGGTTTCCAATATAGTTTGTCACTGGGACAGGAGTTAAATTGTGACTCTTAGTTCTTACTTTCTACCCTTACCTTCCTAATAACGTCTCTGCCTATGAATCGTACTTGGCAGCCAGGAATTCAATCTGCTCTATTCCTAAATACATCTCTATTGATAGATGAGGGTATTTCTTTGGTTTAGGGTTTAGAGTATTTTTTCAGAGTGTCTTATTGCAATATTATACAAGTGTTAGTATAGTAACTGTTGGCCTGGAAATTTGGACTTTCAGATACCTACTATACTAATTTGCTTACCCACTGAATTATTTAATTCTACCACCTTACATAGTATCATTGCTTCTCTTCCAGTGTCTAGTTGGAAGATGTCCATGTCTTTCATAATATAGTTGCCACAAACTCCCACTCCAAGTTCTTTCTTTAATTACCTACCTGTCCTCTGTCCAGCTAGTGTCATGCGAGAGAGAGATGACCCAGGAACCAAGCTTGTGGCAGCAGGACAATTAAAATCTTTATTCATCCAAGCTTCCCAGAGTTGCATGGTAGCACATCTGGTTAAGCCACTTGGTGCCAACCACAATGGCCAGCATCAGCCTCTCCATCTGCACTACTGCCCTTCTCCAGCTCTGGACACGGAAGAGACAAAAGACAGAAATGGAAGTGGCTTGACAATACCATACATGGTTAGGGAAGGGGTGGAGAAAGGCAAAAGGAGCCGGGAATGGTATGGACCTCCCCAGCAACTGTTGCTGGGGGTTCAACTGGTAGGATTAGCAATACCCTGCAGGGATATAGGAAAGAGACCTTTAGTTATTTGTAAGACAAAACAGAAGATTGATATGTAGATAATAAAAGGACAGGCCATAGTAGCAGGGAATGTAGGGTGGAGCAGGCTTAAGTCTTTAAGGAAAGATGCAGGATGTTTTTGTGGGGGAGGGAAGACTTACATGACC
This sequence comes from Erinaceus europaeus, assembly GCF_950295315.1. Taxonomy (NCBI): domain Eukaryota; kingdom Metazoa; phylum Chordata; class Mammalia; order Eulipotyphla; family Erinaceidae; genus Erinaceus; species Erinaceus europaeus. The sequence continues at coordinate 72,269,314 of NC_080163.1, forward strand.
ACCAATATTTTGAGGTTTATGTGTCCCCCTTTTTGCTCAACCCCTCTGTAGAGAGAGAGACTTACCAGGTGAACTCACCTCTCAGGTCAAGCTCTGCCAGGCTCCACCACATCCCCACAACCTCCGTGCAGTCCTCTATTTATCTGTGAACTTCAGCAACATTTCAAACTTCTTACTAAAACTTTTTGATTTTTGTGTTCAAGCTACATAGACACATGGCATGACATTATGCTAATCATCAAACTTTTTTTCTTCAAAAGTTAAATAGTCACAAGGTTATGAGAAACTAAATATACTTTATCAAAATGATGATTTTTCTTCATTTAGGCTATTAAGTAAAAAGCAAGAGGTCAGAGAGTGTGGTGGGATATGTGTCTTACCATGTGTGTTGCCCAGATTAAAGTCCCAAAATCACATGGGAAGGCCATAATAGCACGAGGAGAAGGTCTGGTGCTGTGGTATCTTTCCCTATCTTTGTCTCTCTGTCTAAATGAAAATGACTTAAAAGTTGTGTGACTACAGGTGTTCAAGGCCCTGGCTTTACAAACACAAACAAAAACATAAGCAAAATATCTTTTTAAGACTTAAAATTGATTTGTTGTAGGGAAATTTATAAAAGGGCAAAATATATGTAGATATCACTGTAACAGAAAATAAATTTGAAAGATTTTGACTTATGCATTACTTAATTATGTTTTTAGAACAGGAAGTTATCTTGAACATCAAAATTCCCCCTTAGTAAGTTTCAAAGTGCTATACGATGTTCATTCTCAAAAACAGGAGACAAGTTGTGGTACACAATTATTTGGTTGTGCATAGCTATAATTATTTATTCACTATTTTGATAAAATTAACTTATCTGCATAAAATTAGCAAGCATAATGACTATGTAAGTTGTTTATTTTAGAAAGATCAGTGGCAACATATTATTGCTGAGTACTCTAGTATTTGCACTAAGGGAGGCCAGTTGACTGAAAATGTACAAGATAGTTGACTGAAAATGTACAAGATTTCCATGAATCTTATTGGGAATTAGATTTCTACATTTGCACTTCTGCACTATTAAATCTGAATAATTTTCACATGAACTATTTTCATTTGCAAAACAAACACTATCCCTATAACGACTTTGCTTCTATTCTGTCATTACAATATTATTTATTGCTCCTCTAGTATTTATCTTCTAATTTAATTTAGCTAATTTCCTTTTTTATGTGCAGCTCCTTAGGTGTTGTTGTGGTTCAATATGGACCCAGAGATCAAACCCAGTGCCTCTGACATGGTTAGGTGTACCTTCTACCTGATGAACTATTTTCTGCCTCTTTATCATATGTATTGTGCTTATGCATGTGTGAGTTTAGTTCTGGGATCTCTATCATGTTCCATTGGTCTATATGTCCATTTTTGTTATAATACCACACTGTTTTAACTATTATTGCTTTGTTGTATAACCTGAAGTCAGGCATTGTGATTCCTCCATTTTTTCTTCTTTTCCCTCAGAAGTACTTTTGCTATTTTTGTGGTTTATTTTATTTATTTTATTTTATTTCATTTTTGTAGTTGCACATGGATTTTAAATAAGTAGTTTATCTTCTTTGAAATATGTTGTTTGGATTTTAATAGGGATTGCATTGAATCTATAGATTGCTTTTGTTAGAATTGACATTTTATGATATTTATTCTTTCAATCCCTGTTCTTCCATTTCTTTGTGTCATCTCTACTTTTTTTTTTTTTAACCTCCAGGGTTATTGCTGGTGTTCAGTGCCTGCACTACAAATCCACTGTTCCTGGAGGCTATTTATTTTCCCTTTAGTAGCCCTTGTTGTTTATAGTTGTTGCTATTGTTGTTGTTGGATAGGACAGAAAGAAGTTGAGGGAGATGGGGGAAGACAGAGGGGGAGAGAAAGATAGACACCTACAGACCTGCTTCACTGCTTGTGAAGCGATGCCCCTGCAAGTAAGGACTGGGGCCTTGAGCAGGGATCCTAACACCCATCCCTGTGCTTCGTGCCATGTGCACTTAACCCACTGCTACCACCTGGTCCCCCACTTTTTTTTGGAACAGTGTCTTGTAATTTTCCTTGAAAATCTCCTTCACCTCCTTTGTTTGATTTATTCATAAGTATTTTATCTTTCTGGGTTCATTTGTAAATGGGATTGTTTCCTTCAGTTCCATTTCTTCTGGCCCATTTTCTATGTAAAGAAAAGCCACAGATTTGTGGGTACTGATTTTGTGACCTGCTACTTTATTGAATTTATTGATTATTTCCAGTAGTTTCTAGGCAGAGTTTCTGGGGCCCACTAGACACATCTACAAAGAATGATAATTTAACTTCATCCTTTCCAATTTACATTCCTTTGAAATCTATTTTTTGCCTGATTGCGATGACAAGGACTTCTAAGTCTAATTTGAATAGAAGTGGTGAGAGTGGGTATCCTTGCCTAGTTCTTGATTTTAGAGGGAAAGCTTTTAATTTTTCCCCACTGAACATGATGTTATGTGTGGGTTTGTCACATATAGTCTCTATTATGTTGAGGAATTTTCCTTCTACTCCCAGTTTCTTGGTGGCCTTTATCAGAAGTGGGTGTAGGACCTTGTCAACTGCTTTTTCTGCATCAGTTGGTAAAATCAGATGATTTTTATCTTTCTTTTTGTTGATATAGTGAATTACATTGATTGACTTGCTGATATTGAACCGTCTCTGTTTCCCACGGATAAATCCCATTTGGTCTTGGTGGATTGTTCTCTTAATATGTTGTTGGAATTGATTAGTCAGTATTGAGGATCTTTGCAGCAATGTTCATCAGGGATACAGGTATGTAGCTTTCTTTTTTGGTGGAGACCTTTTCTGCTTTGGGGATCAGGGTGATGCTAGCCTACTAGAATGTATAGAATGTATGTTTAGAAGTTTTCCCTTTTCCCCTGTTTTTGGAAGAGTTTGAGGAGGACGGATGTTAATTCTTCTTGTTCTTCTCTGAATGTTTTATAGAATTCATTAGTATAGCCATCAGGGCCTAGGATTTTGTTCTTGGGGAGGTTTTTGATTACTGTTTCAATTTCTTTACTAGTGATTGGCCTGTTAAGTTTATCTACTTCTTCTTATATCAAGATTGGCAGTTGGTATGACTCTAAGAATGTGCTCATTTCTTCTAAGTTGTCAAATTTATTTCCATATAGGAGTCCATAAAAGTCTTGCATGAACCTTTGTATCTCTATCTTTTCTCTTGTAATATTTTGTCTCTCATTTCTGATTGGTTTTACCATAGATTTTCTCTTTTCTCTTAGTGAGTATAGCTAGTAGTTTATTTTATTTATTCTTTCAAAGAACCAGCTCTTGATTTCATTAATTTTCATAATGGTCTTTTTGTTTTCTATTTCATTGATTTTTGCTCTTATTTTAATTATTTCCTGTCTCCTGCTAACTGTTGGGTCTCTTTGTTGCTCCATTTCTAGTTGGTTCAGTTTGGTTGTTAGACAGTTTACTAGTGATTTCTCTTCTTTATTAATATGGGCCTGTATTGCTATGAACTTCCCTTCAGGATTGCTTTTGGTGCATCCCATAGGCTCTGATAGCTGGTTTCTTCATTTTCATTGGTATTGATGTAATTCTTAACTTCTTTTTCTATCTCTTTAATGACCAAAGTATTGTTATTTTGTCCCCCAACTTTGGGGGGAATTTCTTTTCTTTCTGTGGTTGATTTCTTAATTCTTAACACCATGGTCTGAAAAATGCATTTTATAATTTTAATATTTACATATTTGTTTAGGACTGTCTTTGTGACCCAGCATATGGTCAATCATTGTGAATGTTCCATGTGCACTTGAGAACAATGTTGCTGGGCTAGTGTGGGGGTGCCTCTTCCCGGGCATGTACTCTCTGGGTTTCAGAGAACTTGACTGGAGCCAGCCTGGGCTGCTACTCTCTCAGTGACACTAGGGAGATGGCTCATGAACCAAGCTCATGGCAAGTTAATGCAATTCTTTATTGATCAGAGAGCCAAGGCTTTTAAAGGGCAGACCCAGAAGTGCCAAGTCGGAAATGGAAATGGCTAGGAAAGGGGCAGAGAAAGGCAAAAGGGGGCTGGGAAGGTAGAAACTTCCTTAGCAACTGTTGCAAGAGTTTTAAGTGGTAGGATTAATACTACCCTGCAGGCAGGGAGGGCCTTGAGGGTAGAAAAAAGATAGATCAAAGGAATGGAATAGGTGGGGATTTTTCAGGCAAAACAATGATTATGTGGACAGGCCATAGTATCAGGAATGCAGGGTACTTTGTGAGTCCTGCTGAGCCCAACCACATCCTCACAATTTCCTGACATCTCCCCCTTTATTTTTATCTAATGGCCATAGTATCAGGAATGCAGGGTGCTTTGTGAGGCAGGGAGTCTGATAAGACGGGGCAAGCCTTTGGGGTTACTCCTGTCCCTCCTTGCTCAACCTCTCTGTAGAGAGAGAGACTGACAGGCTTAACCACATCCTCACAATTTCCCGACACAATGTATATTCATTTCTTTTGCGATTGAAAGGTCTGTATATATCTGTAGAGGGAAAATGGTACTGTCCTCCACAGAAGCTCTAATACTTTGTGTTTGGCTTCAGTCCCACTTCCATCCTCACCCCAACCACACATGGGTCTACCCACCTGAAGCTGTGGTGCTTCTGCAGATGTCTCAATTGTAGTTGGTGAGTTTTGTTAAGTTCAATAGTTGTAGATATTTGTTCTTGGTGTGTGTGGGGGGACTGATTCTGTTCCCTGTTACTTCATGGACATACCTCCCAGAAGTCTCCATTTATTTTGTATAGGCTATTTTCTAAATCATTTTACTTAATGTTTTGTAATTTACTATGTAAGTCTCCTTTATAAGGCATTTCCTCTCTAAAGGTCCTCTATTCACTCCCTTCTTATTTTTAATATTTATTTAGTTAGTTAGCTAGTGCCTGGCTAGCATCATGGGTGGGAGAGAGAGGTGGTCCAGGAACCAAGCTCGTGGCAGTAGCAATACAAATATTTATTCATGTGGGAGCCCCAGAGTTGGGCGTGAGTGCAGCGGGTTAGGCCACGTGGAGCCAAAAACCGAAATAGCCAGTGTCTACCTCCCCCTGCACACCTGCCCTCCTCTAGGTTGGGACAAGGAAGAGAGAGAAACCAGAAACAGAAGTGGGTTTTATAGGATAAAACCGGAAGTAGCAAGTCGGAAATGGAAATGGCTAGGAAAGGGGATGGAGAAAGGCAAAAGGCATGTTGGAAGGGTGGAAGCTTTCTTAGCAACTGTTGCGATGGTTTTAGCAGGTGGGATTAATGTTACCCTGCAGGCAGGATGGGTCTCGAGATAGAAAGAAGATAGATCAATGGTTGGGGATCTTTCAGGCAAAACAATGATTATGTAAATAGGCCATAGTATCAACAATGCAGGATGGAGCAGGGGGCTGGCTTAATGCCAAACAAGCTAGGACAGAGAGGAATTGAGAGGGGAAAGGGAAAATTGAGGGAGGAAGAGAGAAGAGAGGAAGAGGGAGACTTGAAGTACTGTTTCATCACTTGTGACACTTCCCTCCTTCACTATGAATGGGGACTTGAACCCAGGTTCCTGAGCATTGTAACAGGTGCTCTCTACTGGGTGTGCTACCACCTGGCACCCATTCACTCCCTTCCAGACCAAAATGCTGCATTCTCCTTCATATTTCCAGAAAGGCAAGAATGAAAGGAAAGTTGTATATGTCAATGCAAAACATACTTGACCCTCAAGGCATTGAATAATATGGCTTCATTTGTACATTATAATTTTGATACTTAGTACGAATTTTTCCATCGACTCTGGAAGAAACTTTTACTCCACATGTAAGGGAAGTATATATTTGTTATACAAAATATATGAAAACTACAAAGTTGTTACCCTAATATAAATGTAAGACTAAAACTGAGATAAATATGGCAGTTTTCTATTTAGGGTAAGGAACAAAAGGAAGAGAGGGATACAAAGTGTGTATAACCTCAACATGCAGAAAAACTATGTGGGTAGAGACTAAGCACAGGTGGTGAGTGACTGCCACTAATAGGCTCTGCAGGTTTTTAAGCTAACAGATAAGAACTGGTTAAGGAAGAAATTGGGATAGTAATTACACTCTTGCTAGCTTTTTTTTTTTTTTTTAAGAATAATTAAAAAAAATAAAGAAAACCCTGAATAACAGGACTTATTTTCTTCTCAATAAACACTAGGAATTAGTCTTATCAGGCAGACTTGGCAGACCCATCCTCTCTATGGGATGTGGAAGAGGAGAAAAATATGTGAGGAATGTCTTGTTTGTAATTCTATCTCTAGCATGTGGTAAAGGAGCAGATAGAATGATTATTGACTATGTATTACAAGAGCAGTGACTGAATGAGTGAATGTGTGGTGCCTGTGCACAATCATTTGTTCAGGAAGGAAGTGAGACAGTGGTTGTATGACTTATAGACAGTAGTTTACACTCTTCTAGAAGACTGAGGATTATTAGTATTTTTACTAAGAAATTAAATGTCAGTAGAATTTCATTAGGCTTTTTTTTTGTGGAGATAGAGATGAATTCAGAGTTGTGCCTTTGAAGTTACAGTTAAAATTTATAGGACATTTTACTTGTATGAAATTCTATCATTTTATTTCGTGTCTTTGTATTATTAGTATAGTTTCCTTGATGATAATGGTCTTATTTATACATCTGATCAATGAGTGATTCTAAGTAGTTTACCACCAAACTAGCTCTTATGGGTCCTATGTGAGAGAGATCTGAAAAAAATTGCAACAGTCAATAATGAAAGTCAAATACTTTCATGTTCTTATAGAGGTTCTTGTTAACCGTCTACTGCTTCCTGGGATGCTACTATCATTTTCAGACAGAAAATCGACAGCTTAATTAAAAACATAAAAACAGTTTTGTACTAAGTCAGCTTGTTTGTGGACACTTTATCTAAAATTCAAACTTTTTTGAGAATATCTACTTTTGTAAAGTCATCCTCTTTCTCTTGACACTCTTAAGATTTTTATGTTATTGAAACTGATTAAATACACTTTGTGGCCTTTTGCTTTTGGGTAGCTTGGAGTAAATGGGGTCAGATTTATCTAAGTGAAGCAATAACAAGGAACAAAGATACAAACAGAATAAATGAAAAATACTATTCAGATAGTGGACACAGTGATCTTTATGAGAAGGCAAATAAATTGAGATGTGTTATTGCTCCAACTTACTTCTTAAAAAGAGTATTTAGGACACTTTGCAGCCAGTGGAAACTGATTGCCATTACTTCCTAGGAGTATGTAAATAACATTTGCAGATTTCCTAGCTTATGCCTGAGATATTTTCATAAATGTTCATCTTTGTTGTCTAAGTCCATATGCTTGTGAGTAAAGTAGCACTCTTACCATCCCCTTTCAGCTTAAAGTTATCATTATGCAGTGAGTGCATCATGCTAAATAGGAATGTTTGGGTCAGGGAACAGTGTTCATGCTTAAGTGGAAAATGAAACTTTCATTTGACAAAATGTTGCCTAAACTATTATCTTATTTTAAGTAATAACTAATTGAACAATTCAAATATTCTTTTAGTGCATAAATGACATGCAAGTAAAGGACTCTTAGAATTCAAGATTTGTCTTAAAAGGTTGGGGTGTTATTTTGGTTTTACATGAATGTATACACACACACACACACACACACACACACACACACACACATACACTTTAAATATAACACAGTGACTATATAGTTTATGAGATGATTTATCTTTCTTCTGGATAATAAATTCCATACAACTAGAACATTTATATATTGTCTGACTAAATATAAGTTTCTTTAGTTGTATTAGTAATTATAGTTATGTTTTACTGAATATTTATTGTGAATTAAACTCACATAGTATAGCTTATGCCCAACAATCTTACAGGAAACAATTACTACTACTATTACTATAATTTTACAGATTATGACTTAAGGTTAAATGGTTAATATGCATCAGAACTAGGATGCAAACTTAAGTTAAAGATTTTAGGAAGCTAAGTTCAGGACTTATTTTATGTTCCTTTTCTTCCTCTGATTACTTGTCTTTGACAAATATTTTTTTATACCTAAGTTAATTAGGACACTCCTCCCCCCCCCAAAGAAAAAGAAAAGAAACTCAGGACATCAATTTGATTTTATTTAATATATTGGATTCAAAACCTGTTTTCAATGTTCCTTATACTTGACTAATTATAACCGAAATTGGATCTGGTTTTTCTTTTATGAGTTGTCAGCGAACTATTAAAATTCCAATTATAATGTGTGTGAATAACCATTTTTTCCAAGTAATTAGATAGATTATCTTCTTTTTGAAATAATGTTAGCTGCCAGCAAACATGTTTTTAGCTAATAGATTTTAAATTAAACCCATTGTAAGTGGTATTTTGCTGCTGTGTGGGACAAATGAATTTTTATCTGAAAGAAACACCAAATGCTCACTTTCAGATAGAAATATTTTAAATGGCATTGTATTCTAAGGAAAGAGAATTAGTTTCAATCTATTAATAAAGTATTTGAAAAGGTGATTTCAACAAGTTTAATCAGAAGAGTTAATGAAAAGTACGATTTATTTTTAGGAATTATTGTATATATCAATGTAGTTTAGATTAGGAAATTTTCTTTGGGTGTATTAAAATTTGTGATGATTTAGAAGACAATAAGTTCAGCAAGATGATTAGTCAATGAAAGTTACTTGAATTCAGTTGTAATTTGGTATTAATAATGACAGTCCATTTTCCAAAGAATTGTAGAATATTAGGCAATACTATAAAAAACAAACAACAACAAAAACCTCCGAGGCTCTATTCAGGAAATCCTTGGATTCCCACAAAGATATGATGGGCCTAGATTTCTAGTTGATCCCTCTGTCCACCATCACTGGTCAATTCCATCAGGAATATCATCATAAGCCCTGCTCTGGGCCGATCCAGGATCATACCCTTACTGTAGAGCAGAAATAGTAGGAGCTGCTGCAGTCTCTGATGGGAGGCTGGGTCAGCCTACTCTGCCACTTGAGGAAGACTGATCCTGCAGTGAGTGCAGAATGTTCCTAGCTATGACCTAGGACTATGAGCTTAGACTGACAAGAACTCAGAGTTATACAGGCTCCTGTGCTAAATATGAATAGACATGGGACCTAGGTCTGATCCATGGGGTTAATAGTTAATGGTATTTATATCATTTTCTCACACTTGTGCTAATTCAGTTTTCTAGGCCTATTCTCAACTCTGACACCATCTTCCCAGACAATACTTTTAGTCCACTTGCATGCTAGCTATCAGGCTGAGGAAAGTATTAATAAAGTCATGGGTCACATGGAACATATACCTCAAATAGACTTCCTAACTTTTTCCCCACACAAAGACCCTTTGTTTCATTTTCTTTATTCCTACCTTTGGACTCCTTTTTACTGAATAATTTGCTTTATATCCTTTCTTAAATTTTTATTTATAAAAAGGAAACACTGACAAAAACATAGGATAAGAGAGGTACAACTTCACACAATTCCCACCACCAGAACTCCGTATCCCATCCCCTCCCCTGATAACTTTCCTATTCTTTATCCCAATTTGCTTTATATCTAACTACCTTTCAGCTACAAAGTTGAAAATGCTACTATAATACCATCCTGAGCTCCTTGGGCAAATGGCTCCACCAATATGCCCCAGAACCTCACTTTCCCAGAGCCTTAGCCCACTAGGGAAATTCAGAAACAGGCTGGGGTATGGATCAACCTGCCAACATCCATGTCCAAGGGAGAATCAATTACAGAAGTTAGACTTTCCACCGTCTGCACTCCATGGGGGAATAAAGAATAGGGAGCTTCCAATGGAGGAGATGGGACATGGAACTCTGGTGGTGGGAACTATGTGGAATTGTACCCTTGTTATCTTAAAAATCTTGCTAATCATTATTAAATCACTAATAAAAAATAAAATCTCTCCTTGGTAAAAGTTTTCCAAAAAACAAATGAGCAAACAAAAAGCTAAACTGGTGTCATTTTATTAAAATTTAAATTTTTTTTTTTATTTAAGAAAGGATTAATTAACAAAACCATAGGATAGGAGGGGTACAACACCACACAATTCCCACCACCCAATCTCCATATCCCACCCCCTCCCCTCATAGCTTTCCCATTTTCCATCCCTCTGGGAGCATGGACCCAGGGTCATTGTGGGTTGCAGAAGGTAGAAGGTCTGGCTTCTGTAATTGCTTCCTTGCTGAACATGGGTGTTGACTGGTCGGTCCATACTCCCAGTCTGCCTCTCTCTTTCCCTAGGGCGTGTCTCTGGGGAATCTGAGCTCCAGGACACATTGGTGGGGTCTTCAGTCCAGGGAAGCCTGGCCGGCATCCTGATGACATCTGGAACCTGGTGACTGAACAGAGAGTTAACATATGAAGCCAAACAAATTGTTGAGCAATCATGGACCCAAAGCTTGGAATAGTGGAGAGGAAGTGTTAGGGAGGTACTCACTGCAAACTCTAGTGTACTTCTGCTTTCAGGTATATATATTGCAGTAGTTTATGGATACCTGTGAACATAAGCTCTCTCTCACAGAAACTGGTTTATATCTATGTTTTGGGACTTTGTTAGAAAGTGAGCCACCTGAGATGAAATTAGAGTATGAAAGGAAAGGTCTCACCCGAGTAATGAAGCTGAATTCACAAATTCAGAAAGGCAAAGAAGGAAGGAAGAAGTGTATGACAAGATAAAAAAAAAAAAAAGAGAGACAAGAGAGAGAAAAGGGAAAAGATAAGAAAAAGAGCTGTAATTAAAGAGCAGTGAAAGGAAAGGTTTTTTTATTACTTTATTTTTAATTTAATTTAATTTAATTTTTTAGATTAGCTAGGAGGGGGAAGGAGGGGAGAGTCTGTAGAGGAGGTAGGATTAAGGAGACAAGTTCCTCCCACAATAGGTAAGATGCCCACTACCCTAGCAATGAAATATATGCTAAGAGTTAATTCTGATCAACCTAAAGGGGGGGGGGGGAAGATATATGCTTTTATATAATATTAATAGTAAAATAGAGCAGGGTATAAAAAATAAAATAAAATAAAATAAAAACCCTGTTCCAGATTACCTCAAACCTTGTGATCAGAGGCAGCTGATTGTTAAGAATGAGGAAAAAAAAACCGCAGGACTAGACAAGGATAGCTGAAATAGACAGTTATGCAAATCTACTATCCACTGTATATTCTAGGGGTGGCTAATGGAGGAAGGGAAGTTGAGCAGAGACACTTGTAGTGAGAGTACACACTGAGTCAGAATTCTCCCCCAAAATAATTCCCAAATGTGTACCAGTGAATTCAAAAAAGCACACTGTTTGGTGGTGTGGGGGCTGGGGCTATGGCTTTGGAAACTGTAGGATTAAGGAAGAAAGGATAACAAGAATGAGAAAAAGAGAAAAAAAGAGAGAGAGAAAAAAAGAAAAAGATAAGAAAAAGAACAGCCATAAAAGAGCAGTGAAAGGAAAGGGTTTTTTCTTTTAATTTATTTATTTTTAATTTTTTAATTAGCTATGCGGGGTGAGGTGGGGGGAGGTTGGCTACTTAGAAAGAGAAAAGGCCAGAGGTTTCAGAAGGGTATGGACTTAGAATGAATGTTACTCCCTGGTGGGACAGGAATTTGGTGAAGAAAGAGGCTCCTAGCAGGGGAGCCTGCTAGGAGCTGGTCCCAGGGACTGGTTATGGGGAGGGGTCAAAGGGGAGGAGGTATGCTTAAAAATTAAAAGGAAAAAAAATTTCCCCCCTTTTTTTCTACTTTAATTCTTAACCCAAATTAAGTTATCGTCACCTCCTTGGTGTCACCGCTAGGACTCTTTATTGACTGGCCTACTAAAGGCAGAAAATCCTACCGTTTCCAGGAGATGTGGTCAGAGCTCAAGCCACTAGCAGCATCTCAGTCCACCATCTTCCGGGAACCTCATGTTTGTTTTTTTTTAGGATATATGCAGCATTACACAATATACATATTATATTTCATCTAAGATTGAAAGGAAAAATACATTTAAAAAAACAAAATCAATCTTTTAGAAACACAGATTTTTAAAATTATTTTTAAATATTTATTGGATAGAGACAGCCAGAAATTGAGAGAAGGGGGGATAGAGAGGAGAGAGACAGAGAGACACCTACAAACCTGCTTCACCACTCTCATAAAGCCTTCCCCCTCAAGTGGGGGCCAGGGGCTCAAACCCAAGCCCTTGTGCACTGTAGTATGTGCGCTCAACCAAGTGCACCACCACCCTGCCCCTGAAACCCAGTTTTTTAAAACTTGGTCTCTCTTTTGAGAGCCATGTAAGTGAACTTACGATATTCTTCAGATGATTTTAAGACTTAAGGATATAATGAATTGGAGGGCAGGCGGTAGCTCAGCGAGTTAAGCGTGTGGTGAGAAGCACAAGGACCTGCGTAATGATCCCAGTTGACCCCTGGCTCTCCACCTGCAGGGGAGACTCTTTATAGGCGTTGAAGCAGGTCTGCAGTTGTCGATTTTTCTCTCCCTCTCTCTGTCTTCCCCTTTTCTCTACATTTCTCTCTGTCCTACCTAACAATGATGACATCAGTAACAACAACAATAATAACTACAACAACAATAAAACAACAAGGGCAACAAAAGGGAGGAGCAGTATATATATAAAATGAGTATTACTAGTAAAGTTACCTACCAGTGGCACTATCATTAAAATCTTGAAGGTCTATATACCACAGCTTTCTCAGCCACTCATCTGTTGTTGGGCACCTGGGTTGCTTCCAGGTTTTAGCTATTATGAATTGTGCTGATATGAACATAGGAGTACACACCTCTTTTTGGTTGGGTGTTATGGAGTCCTTGGGGTATAACCCCAGGAAAGGAATTACTGGGTCATATGGAAGGTCCATGTCTAGCCTTCTGAGAGTTTTCCAGACTGCTCTCCATAGAGGCTGTACCAATTTACATTCCCACCAGCAATGTAAAAGGGTTCCTCTGTCCCCATATCCTCTCCAACATTTGTTGCTGCTGGCCTTTTTGATGTATGCCATTCTTACAGGAGTGAGGTGGTATCTTAGTGTTGTCTTAATTTGCATTTCTCTGACAATCAGTGACCTAGAGCAGTTTTTCATATGTTTGTTAGCCTTTTGGATCTCCTCTGTAGTGAATGTTTTGTTCATATCCTCTGCCCATTTTTGGATGGGGTCATTTGCTTTTTTGGTGCTAAGTTTGCTGAGCTCTTTATATATTTTGGTGATTAGTTTCTTGTCTGATGTCTGGCATGTGAAGATCTTCTCCCATTCTGTGAGGGGTCTCTCTGTTTGTTTAATAGTTTCTTTGGATGTGCAGAAGCTTTTCAATTTGATGTAGTCCCAATGGAATACTATGCAGCTATCAAGAACAGTGAACCCACCTTCTCTGACCCATCTTGGACAGGCCTAGAAGGAATTATGTTAAGTGAGCTAAGTCAGAAAGATAAAGATGAGTATGGGATGATCCCACACATCAACAGAAGTGGAGTAAGAAGATCTGAAAGGGAAACTAAAAGCAGGACCTAACCAAATTGTAAGTAGGGCACCAAAGTAATAACCCTGAGGTGAGGGGTAGACATGCAGCTTCCTGGGCCAGTGGGGGGTGGGAGGGATGGGTCACAGTCTTTTGGTTGTGGGAATGGTGTTTATGTACACTCCTAGCAAAATGTAGAGATATAAATCACTAGTTAATTAATATGAGAGGGGAAAATCAATTGTATGTCTCAAAGTTTTTCAAAACACAAAATGAACCTTTTTAATATATAGGCTGTGTATTTGATATGCGGACTCTCTCAAAAGCCTAGACCAAGTAGATCAGAAGCATCCAATAGCACAGCTATATACAAGATACTGGGTACTGTACAGTAAACCCTAACAAAAGGACTTTTCAAAGTTAACCCAATTACCAAATAATGTGATGATAACATTAACTATTGATTGTCTTTTGGAACCCTAAGACAGCAGGAACCTCACATCTCCACTATAGAGCCCATACTTCCCCCAGTCCTGGAACCCTTGGATAGGGCCCACTTTCCTGTATGCCTCTCCCAATCCATATCAAATAATATTGCATCCGCCGATCACAGCCTAACCAACGCAATGATTGCCACCTCAACATGCTTCACCTCAGACTATGTCCAGAGACTTCACATGTGGAATGACAACCCTTCAGCTTCATTACTCAGGTGAGACCTTTCCTTTCATAGTATACTCTAATTTCATCTCAGGTGGTTCACTTTCTAACAAAGTCCCAAAACCTAGATATACACCAGTTTCTGTGAGAGAGAGCATATGTTCACACGTATCCGTAAACTACTGCAAAATATATACCTGAAAGCAGAAGTACACTAGAGTTTGCAGTGAGTACCCCCCACCCCAACACTTCCTCTCCACTATTCCAAGCTTTGGGTCCATGATTGCTCAACAATTTGTTTGGCTTCGTATGTTAACTCTCTGTTCAGTCACCAGGTTCCAGATGCCATCAGGATGCTGGCCAGGCTTCCCTGGACTGAAGACCCCACCAATGTGTCCTGGAGCTCAGATTCCCCAGAGACACACCCTACTAGGGAAAGAGAGAGGCAGACTGGGAGTATGGACCGACCAGTCAACGCCCATGTTCAGCGGGGAAGCAATTACAGAAGCCAGACCTTCTACCTTCTGCAACCCACAATGACCCTGGGTCCATGCTCCCAGAGGGATAGAGAATGGGAAAGCTATGAGGGGAGGGGGTGGGATATGGAGATTGGGTGGTGGGAATTGTGTGATGTTGTACCCCTCCTATCCTATGGTTTTGTGAATTAATCCTTTCTTAAATAAAAAAAAAATCTTAAAGGTCAAAATTAGGAACTAAGTAGTGGGTTATCATTATGTATTTTTTTCTGTCTTTCTATGCAAAAATGTATCCTGGCTTCTCAGACAACCCAATAGTGTTAAAAAGTATATTATAACATGACAGTATCTCAAGCACAAAGTTAGGAAAGTAATCACAATCAAGTTTTTCCTCATAATGTTCAGTTATCACACATACATATACCCACATGCGCATACACACATATACAGACATTTTTACTTTATCGGAGTATATTCTACTTGCTATACTAAATGTATTCTAATCTTATTAAGTAAAATATCTTAGTGACATCATACCAGAGTTGCACTTCTACTTTATTTTTAACTGCATACAGTATTTTATTTTAAAATAACTATATACAGTTATTTTATATAGGTGTAGTGTAATTTAACCAGTCTTCTATAGGTAGGTGCTTACAGTGATTTGGGCTCTTTATTATAGTTATGCTGTAATGAATATATATATATATATATGTGTGTGTGTGTGTGTGTGTGTGTGTAGTAATGACTGTCCAAGTAAATCTGTTGGATAAATTTCTAGAAGTGGATTGATGATGTCTAATTATATTTTGGAGATTCTTTATCAATTATACATTTATCAAAAATGAATTTGTGCCTTTTTCATCTACTTCTTGGTCATGTATTATCATTTAAAAGGCTGTTTTACCTCTGAATTAAAAAAAATTCTACCAAATTCATTTGATGAATCTACCTAATGCAATTTAATAAAACATATATTGGAACCCTTCAATGATTGTTTTAATGTTCTTGTTTATTTCTTTAGATACATCTATGTCACTATTGATTTTTAGTTTGTACAGATAAAGTTTTCTCCATAATATATTTACTATTTTCCTGTTTGTTTGGGACTTTTTTGTTTGGCTTTTGTTTCACTTGGAGGTTGCATGTAAACATGATTTACTGCTCCTGGGCCACTTTTTCCATTATTTTTATTTGAGGAAGAGAGCAGGATAGAGAGATAGAGATAGTGATAGAAATAGAGATAGAGATAGTGATAGAGACAAAGATAGAGAGAGACACAGAGAGAGAAACCATAGAAAAAGAGCTTTCCTTGGAGTTATGTCACTCCTCTGTGGTGTTGGGGTTTAACCTGTGGCAAGCATGTACACTTGTCATTATGTACTGGGTGAACTTTCTTTGATTGGATACTGGAATTTTCAAAATTTCCCATGTTTTGTACTATATATTTTTGTATTTCAATAGATATTCTTAAGCTATGTGTGAAATATATGTAAATTACATAAAAGGTGTGTGATTCTTTTGAGACTTATAAACTTTGCAAGGTGAGAAAGCAATATTTTGAAAATTTTACCCCATTATTAAAGTAATAACCTTCTCAGTTCTCTCCTGAATGTCCTGTGAAGTGTGAGGTTTTCTGCTGCACTGTTGAATAACTGTTAGATATTATTCCTTCTCCATTGGAGTGGTTCTTTCTTTGGACTCAGTTTCCTCAGCTGGTGCTGCAGAGTGTTTAACTAAGAAAAGTTCTTTACAAGTCTTCAGACCTCTCTTTGCAGTTTTTTTCTGTCATGTACTTTGTCATGTGAATTCTAATTTTCTTACCCTCCTCAGATTCTTCAGTTCCTTTTCAACTAAGAGATATTCACACTTCATTCAGAATTAATTCAAACATGTCAACAACCAACCAAATTCATTCTGCTAAAGCCAGAATACATGTCTTATTTTTGTTACTTACATTGAAAGTGTCCCACCACCTTGTTGAACCATGCAGAATTCTTTCTCTTTTTTTTTCAAAATATGTTTATTTGTTTATTATTAGATAGACAGAAAGAAATTAAGAAGGGAAGCATAGATAAGGAAGAGGCACCTGCAGCCCTGCTTCACCACTCATGAAGCTTTCCCCTTGCAGGTGGGTACCAGGGGCTTGAACCTAGTGCTCTGTAATGAGAGTGCTTAACCAGATGCGTCACTGTATGGCCCCTAGAATATTCTCTCTCCCTCTCTCCCTCTCTATTTCAGCTCAGTAGCTTTTTGTTCAGTCACAGGAGCTTAGTAAAAGAGGCCAAAAAGCCCATGTCATCCTCAGAGAGAAAAACTGAGAGGGGAGAGGGAATTAGGGAGGGAAAGAGACAGAAAGACACATGCAGCCCTTCTTCACCACTTCTGAAGCTTTCCCCCTGCAGGTGGGGACAAGGGGCTTGAACCTAGGTCCTTGTGCACTATAATGTGTGTGCTTAACCAGGCACATCACCACCTGGCCCCTAGAATTATTTCTAATAACATAGTTTGACATATATAGTAAGGATTCCAGCAAAGCAGAAAATGCCTTTGCATGGGTCCATTAAAATAAACAATAGTCAAGGGAATTTTATTTGCCTAATTTAAAAGTATTTCTGTCGAACTAGCGACATGCACAAGAGAGATGACCCAAGAAGCAAGCTCATGGCGGCAAGGCAATTCAAATCTTTATTCATCCTAGAGCTCCAGAGTCGGGTGGTAGCACACCTGGTTAAGCCACATGGCGCAAACTGCAATGGCTGGCGTCAGTCAGCCTCTCAGTCTGTAAGAGACAAGACAGAAACAGAAGTTGCTCAACAATACCATACATGGTTAGGAAAGGGGCTGAGAAAGGCAAAAGGGACCAGGAATGGTATGGACCTCCCCAGAAACTGTTGCTAGGTGTTCAACTGGTAGGATTAGCAATACCCTGCAGGGAATTAGGAAAGAGACCTTTAGTCATTTGTAAGACAATGTCGATAATAAAAGGAATGCAGGGTGGAGCAGGCTTAATGTTCTAAGGAATGCCAGCTCCTGGGGGTGGGGAAATGCAGGGTGTTTTGTGAGGCAGGGGAATCCGATATGATGGGCAACCTTTTGAGGTTCCTGTGTCCCCCTTTTGTTCAGCCCCTCTGTAGAGAGAGAGACTAACAGGACGGACTCACCTCTCAGGTCAAACCCTGCCAGGTTCCACCATGTCCCCACAATATTTCTACATATTTTTTTGTCTATTAGAGAGAAAAACATACCTTAATGTAATATTCCATAAACATCATTTCTCTCATTTTTTAAAATGTGCTATTAGTTTATAGGCTTCATACTACAAATATCATAGTTTACTTTGTGCCTGGCCTGTAGAAACTTCTCTATCTGAATATAATAACTATATTCTTTTAAAATTTAAAGAATTTTTTATTGAGCTTTGTAAGTTGGATTACTTGGAACTGTGTATGTTATGAGTTTTATTATATGGTGTGGGGTAGAAATATCATATTTTTTCTTATACAGAAAATCAGTTTTCCAGCCCATTTATTGAACAGTCTGTCGCCTCCCCCTTGACTTGTGTTACCTACCTCTATCATTTACCTACTGGTCTGCCTCTGGGTCATCTAATCTCTTGGGCTTATTTTATTTTATTTTTTATTATGAAAGAGAGAGACTACAACAGTGTTTTGCTATTTTATATTGTGCCAGGGATCAAACCCAGGATTCCAGGGTGTAAATAGAAACCAGTAAAAGGACACTTAAGGGGGAAACAGGAATATTTCACAATATTCAATATCCTAATAAAAAGCAGACACCATGGAGAACTCAATATTTTGTGATTACATTAAACTTAAACTGTTGTATAACATACGAATATATTTGGATAGATCACAAGAGTTAAAATAGTTATGTGTGTGTGTGCGCATGCACAACACTTAACTCTGATAGTAGTTGAGGTGTGAAACTATGCCCTTGTAACCTTATAATCTTGTAAACAATTCTTAAATCACTAATAAAAATGTTAGAGGGCAGGGGTAGATAGCATAATGGTTATGCAAAGAGACTCTCTTGCCTGAGGCTCCAATGTCCCAGGTTCAATCTCTTCTACCACCATAAGTCGGAGCTAAGCAGTGCTCAGGTAGGAAAAACATGGCTTCTATTCCACTAAGTGAAGGACTGTTTAAACTAGGAAAGTTTTAAAGGAAAGAAATTTCTTACCCTGTAAATATGTTTGCTGTTAAAATCATTAAGGAACTAATATTAAATGACAGGTTATCTACATAAATTCTGTAAATGCAGTATATTTGATTTACATTTATGTATTTTATCTCTTGTTTCTGTAATTTGGAGATATGTTTTTATTTTAACATGAAGTTTTTAAGATAACTTGAACCATAAATATGGATGTGACAAGAGATAATTTGTCCAACTTAAAAGGATGATTGTTTTAGAGATAAACATTGTGCATATAACATTTACTGTTTAGAGATTTGATTTTTACACCAAGTTTGAGTTTAAAAATATGAGAAAACGTTTTATTAAATACTTTCTTTTTTAGTATTTATTTATTTATTTTTTGCCAGCTCTATTTTTATTAGCTCTAGTTTAGGGTGGTGCAGGGGATTGAACTTGGGATTTTGGAACCTCAGGCATGAGACCCTCTTTGCATAACCATTATGCTATCTACCCCTGTCCTTGAATACTTTCTTATGACACTATGTCTAAGGTGTTTTTCAGGAGTACTACTAATAAAGCATTATTGCTAGCAGAATGTAAAAGTTACATTCTGGGAAGGTGGTCTAGTAGGTAGAATGCCTGATTTACAAGCATGAGATGCTGAGTTTGATCCTTGGCTTTGTGTTTGCCAGGCCAATGTTATAGTTCTTTTTCTGTGTATCTTGCTCTCCCCCTCCTCATTAATAAATGCATAGGTAAATCTTTAAAGCAAGACAAAAGTTACTATCTAGATAGACTTTGTTAAATGGACAATTCAAGTTATACAATGAACTTACTATAAATATCTGAGTTAAAAATGAGTGCACCTGGAGGAGACGGGGGAGGGAAACAGAACTTTGGTGGTGGAAATGGTATTAATATACACTCATATTAACTTATAGACTTACAAATCACTATTTAATCAATATGAAAGGGGAAAAGTAGATCAGATGTCTCAAACTTGTTGATGCATAGACCATAGCTCTGAGTATATATTCCTTCAGTCTAAGCAGTTCAGATGGCAAATTGGTAATCAGATTGAATTTTAACAGTGGGTTTTTATTGTTAATACATTTCTAATAATTACTTTTTCCTTGAAATATTAAATCACTTATAATCTTAGACCAGGGAGAACAGAAACAGCAGATTGCATCACTTTATAAGATACAGCCAGCCATATGTAAATAGCATTAAAAGACATAAATTGTGGTGAGGTCTTGTATTAGACAGAAAATCCTAATGAGATTTTCAAAGTCAACCCTATTTCCAAATAATTTGGTTATAACAATAACTATCTGTTGCCTTATTAAACCCTAAGACAGCCAGAACTTTCCCAATTCTCTATAAAACCCTATATTTCTCCCAGTTCTGGAACCTCTGGGATAGGGCTCTTTTTCCTGCATGCTTCTTTCAACTCATACCAATTGATACTGCATCTGCTTATCAACCAAATTAATGCAACCAGTACCACCTTGGCATGTTTCACTTTGGATTATGTCCAGAGATGTCAGGCACGGAAAGCCAACCCTCCAGCTTCATTACTTCGGTGAGACTTTTCTTAGTTCATAGGACTCCTTAATTCCATTTTGGGTGGTGCACTTCATAATAAAGCCTCAGAACCTAGATCTATATCTAGGACCTAAGAGATAGGGCATATGTACATATATATCCATAAGTTAGGGGGAAATACATACCATAAAGCAAAAGTGCACAATAGTTTGCAGTGACTCCATAAATGCAGCAAGCAAGCAGAAAGACCAAAATAAGAGACCATAAAGTACCTAATCAAATAGTTTTTGCTTAGCCCTGGATACCCTCCAATCCCACTTCCTATTTCACTTTCCTCAATCACTCCAAGGCTAACCTTGTCAGACAAAGTAAGGACTATTAAAAGCTGAATAAGGGCAAGAGACCAGCATACTTTTAATAATGGCCTTTTTGGTTACTACCATGACATCCAATCACCCTGGGCCCTAGTCAGGGAATGCTGGGATTCCCACACAGACATCATGGGCCTAGACCTCTAACAGATCCCTTTCTCCACTGTCAATGGTCATCTCCATCAGGAAAAACATAATAGATCCCTTTGTGGGCCCCTATTGGACCTAGCCTTTACTGTGGATCAACTGTGGTAGGGACAGCCCCATTCTCCAAAGGGAGGTTGGGCCAACATATTCTACCACCTGAGGAAGATGAGTCCTGAAATTAGTGCTGGAATTAGTCCTGGAATGTTCCTAACCATGATCACAGAATGCAGTCTCAGACCTAGAGGGATACAGAGGTTACACAGGCTCTTGTGTTGAATATGGGCTCCAGATCAAATTGATGGGGTTTACAGCTAATGATATTTATATACTTTTCCAATATTTGGGAGATACTATCTTCCCAGATCTAGCTTTCTAGTTCTATTTCCAACTATGACACCATCTCTCTCACAATTCTTTTGGTCCACATGCATGTTAGCTGTTGGGAGCAAGCAAAAATTAGTAAAGCCATGAGCCCCTTGGAACGTACCTACATAGACCTACTAGCTTTTTCCAAAATGGAGACCCCACATCTCATCTGCTATATTCTTGCCTTTAGGCTCCTGATTATTTAACATTTTGTTCTTCTTTATATCTTAATGCTTTTTCAGACTCCAAGTTCCAGATGCTAGATGCCAACCTGATTTCCCTTTGTAAAAGACCTCATCAGTGTGCTCTGGGACCCTACCTCTCCAGAGCCCTGCCACACTAGGAAAAGAAAGAGAGACAGGTTGGGAATATAAATCGACCTTCCAATGTCCATGTTAGGTGAAGAAGCAATTACAGAAGCCAGACCTTCTACCTTCTGCACCCCATAATTGTTGGGCAGTACACTGGCTTCCCCCTGCTTAACACTGCAGTCTATTTACATAACCACTGTTACCTAAGAATCGTCCTGCCTGCAGAGCATTGGTTTAATCTCATGGGTTCGCACTCTCTTTTGGCTCCACCCCCTCTCCTAGTCACACCCTGATTTCCACCACTAGTTTGTACTCTTTTTTCGCTCCACCTTCTCTATGTCACATCCTGTTTCCACCCTACTTGGTGAGTATAAATACTGTTCTTCTGATTAAACACACATGGAATTGCCTTCAGGCTCCAAGATCCCCAGAGTCTCTCTCCTGCGACTCTAGCCCCACTAGAGTTCCTGATCCCTCTCCCACGCAGCAGCCTAGGTTGGCTCCAGTCCAGTTCTCTCTAACCCAGAGAGCACTTTCTAGGGAAGAAGCACCCTCAGGCTATTCTGGCACATAATGATTTTAGGTCCATGCTCCCAGAGGGATAAAGAATAGGAAACTGTGGAAGTTGTGTGGAATTGTACCCCTCTTATCCTATGGTCTTGTTAATATTTCTATTTTATAAGTGAATTTAAAAAAAATGAGTGCACCATCCCTTGACAGAGAAAAAAGCATCTTCTAGTTTGTACAGTGTTACTAAAATGATTCTCAGAGACTAAAGTGGAATGAGTGATATAGATGTAGAATAATCTCTCTGAATAATTAAAATAATTTTAACTAACACACATCTAACCTGGGAAGATCCAGAGAAGTCTAAATTATGTATTACATATGTCTGGATTCTGGGTGTGTGGAGTGATGCTCAGTGAGAAGTTCTAGGTTTGTGGGCAGACGTCATACAGCAATAATAATGTAAAGTAGCATTTGGAAGTATTTGGAATTCTCTATTTGGGCTAATTTTTGAGTGGACAAATCAGATGTTAGTGGAATATTTGGTATGCCTCCATTTACACTGATGTTATTTATTGTGGTCCATTGCTGCTACTTTGTTTCTCTGTGATAGTGTGATACATGTGGAGTAGGCAGAGAGTCATGACAAATGCACAAGACTGTGCTTCTGGTCTTTCATCTATACATTTAGTAGTAATGTTAGTAATAATGGTATGGGGTGAAATCGTGAAATCATTAATAATCTGAACTGAGGAATGACAGTTGGCTTTTTCAAGTACAAGCATTGAGACAACGAAAAAGGAACAGGTTACACCATAGGAGGTTATAGAAACAAATCATCTCCTAGGAGTTTAATGAATAAGAGCTGGGTGGGGCTCACATTTGGTAATAATGAACTAGAAAATATTAAATAACATTGCATAGTATTGCAAAGCATAGAAGCAGATCTAGAGGAGTTTACTTTGGAGAGGGACTATTTTCTAATCTTAAATTCCTGCTTAGACTATGGGCATGTGAATAATATTTAAACTTGGAAAACATTTTTTTTTCTTTACAATTTTTGTCTGGATTTTCCTCAATTTATTTTCAATGATTTTAGAGTAGGTGCATACTAATTGTGTATAATCTTAGCTCCATAATCAATTAAAGTTTTATAGAAATACCTTAAACTGATGAATTTAAAAGAGACAGTTTGACTCCTGTTCTTAAAATTGTTTAGATATACTTATTACACCTAATTTAGAATTTACAAAAATATTTTGCCAAAATGGACACACCCATAAGCAAATTTTGTTGTGTTTAGGGTGTGTGTGTGTGTCCTCTTGCATGTGCTATTTCATCAGCCTTAGGCAATTTTTCCATTCAGATAGAGATATAACAGAGGTGTCACAAACCAGACTAAATCTAGTGCTATGGCAACCCCCCTGTGGTTCTGGAGTGCAAACTTGTGCTACAAGCATGGAAAGTGCTCTTTAGTCTGGAATAAGCATTTTTTTTAAAGGAATAAGTATCCTTTGAGTTTTTTATATTTTTATATTTATTTATTTTCCCTTTTATTGCCCTTGTTGTTTTTTATTGCTTTTGTAGTTGCTATTGATGTCATCGTTGTTAGACAGGACAGAGAGAAATGGAAAGAGGAGGGGAAGACAGAGAGGGGAAGAGAAAGACACCTACAGACCTGCTTCATCGCCTGTGAAGCAACTCCCCTACAGGTGGGGAGCTGGGGGCTCAAACCAGGATCCTTAAGCCGGTCTTTGCGCCAAGTGCGCTTAACCCACTGGGCTACCGCCCGACTCCCTGAATTTTTTTCTTTGTTTTATTTTATTGTTTATTATTATTATTATTATTATTATTATTATTATTATTATTATTATTATTATTATTTGCTTGTGGTAAGGTTCTTTACTGGCCTGAGAATGAAGAGAAGATTGTGAGGCCAGGCAGTGGCGAATCTGGTTGAGCACACATTTTACCATGCACAAGGATCCAGTTTCAAGCTTCCTAGTGGTGGAACATTGCTGCAAGTGTCTTTCTCTCTACCTCCCCTTCCCTCTCAATTTCTCTCTGTCCTGCCAAATCAGATAGAGAGAGGAGAGAGAGAGAGGTAGGGAGGGAAGGAAGGAGGGAGGAAGGAAGGAAGGAAGGAAGGAAGGAAGGAAGGGAGGAAGGAAGGAAAAAGAATGTCAGGCAGTAGTCGTAGATTTTTCATGCAGACACCGAGCCCCAAAAATACCCATGGTGGCAATACAAACAAATAATCACCCTTAAATAAGAGCTCCAAGAACTTCGAATTTTGACCCTGATTACACTTAATTTGACAAGTCATTGTCTAGGTTTCATATATATACATGTTTTCATAGTTAACTGTGGCCACTGAGTTCTCAATTACTTCCATTTCCAGCAGTCTGGCAACTGGCCCCAAGTCTACTATCTGCCACTTAAGCTGTTTAACTGATAACTGCCCCCTCCAGACTTAACATACTAGAAATGTATTTCTTGCCATGTCATTATAAACAGGTGCTCTCACTGGCAGGCAAACTCTCTTAGGCAGTGATTTTAGGACTTAGACTTCAGAGACCTATAACATATGGTTTCCAAGTTGGCTGTTCTCGTGGGAAGGGGGTAAGGGAATGGATTCATGCTGGAAGTTTTTATAGGCCAAGCCTGGAACTGGTGCACATCACTTCTACTCATAGAAACTCAATCATATGGCCAGATCTTATTGTTATTCCTACTGCAGTAGAGAAGCTGGGAAGTATATATTCTTTGAATCCAAGAGAAGAAGAATTGGATTTGACTAATAGCTAGTTACACATACAAAATTTCATTATTTCAATAGCATTTGAAAATTATTATTTTTACCCTTATTGCACTGATTTTTATTTAAAAACATGAAATTCTTAATATTATTTGTCTAAATATATTTATATTTACATTTAGTCCATCTTTTAAAATATTTTATAGATCATGTATAAACACTATATGCTGACAAATAAAAATATATTTATATAAGATGTATGTGTGTATGTATAATTCAAGATCACATAGTTTGAGTCAAATCTATAACTCAAGACAGGATCTTCAACTTTGAGTATAGCCAATGGCTTCCATTTTATTATACTTGAATCTCAAATTTACAGAGTAGAGGACAAAATATCCTTGAGTCAATACTTTTAATCATTACCATCTCTACTTCAGATTTCAGTATTGTGTGGTAAATATTTGGAAATTTAGAGTTGCAAGGGCATCAGACAGTAAGATCTTTTTTCAATTACTTTTGCTACTATTTCCAATTTTTCTTTAGTGTTAATTATTTATTTATAAGATTGTACTAGATTTATTATGATAAATATAATAGAAGGACTGGAAAGATAAATAGATGATATAGAAATATGTATGTGGTCAAAAGGCGAATTTTCTAAAAAATACAAAAATACAAAGATCCAAATGGCATCATTTATTTTTCTCTATATTCAATTAAAGATAAAAATAAAGGAGATATCAGTAAAAAATTTATTTGAAGCTTGAATCAGACATTTGAGTGCAGAATAGCAAAAGGAGTGGGTTGATCAAGGTGAGTTTGATGAGCTTTGAGCCATAATGATGACATCACTATCTCTATGCCATTTCTCAGGGCAGACAGCTGTCTCTCATTACTGTTGTCAAGAGGGAGTCCAGGAGTGAGCAGAAAATCCAAATGTGTTGTTGATAAAGAGAGAAGCTAAAATTCAAATAAACTCAAAGAGGAATTAGCTACTTAGTGAAAAACACTAAAAAGGAAGAACCACCTGGTATAGGAAAAATTACTCTAAAAGGGACTGTCAACATAACAAATAGCAAGACCAGATAGTTGTCCTAGGATAGGACCAGATAGGACGAGGGGAGATGTTTTATGTGGTCTGATAAGGTGAATAATATGGAAGAATTTTTTTTTCCAGACAGCTGCTGCCCATTAGATGAAGGTGGTGAGAGACTCCACTGAGAGCCCTTCAGACAAAGTTATGTGAAAGTATGCATACAGCAGAAACTCTATTGAAGATATTACATTGATCATGCTCCAAGTTTTACTGTGGCTAGAATGTTTTCTGGGTGAAGGGAAAAAGGCCAGGATTGGATTGTCTATATGTCTTAAACACTTAATGAAAAATTATATCATATTAATTCTTTTATATCCTCTGTTACTTGTCCAAGAGACTAAATGTGATTCAGATTGCCTTTATAGGCCTCCACTGATTAAAACAGACAATTCCTGGCTTTCTTTTACTCTTTCAATTCCCTAATTTTATTTTTGGAATGTCAACTTCAAGTCTACTGAAAGTAGAACCAACACTTATTGATAGTTTACTATGTGCCATACCTTGTCTAACTGCTTTATCTTTGCAATTCTCACTACAATCCTGTAAAGAACATAACTGCAAAAATCACTTTTCACAAATGAGGTAACTACTTTGCTTAAGGACACACGAGGCAGTAAATGCTTGAATCAGAAAATTACTGTATTTCTTAGTGCAAAGTTTGTTCAGTTTTCCCTAAAAGAGAAGAATCCTCATCTTGTATTTGAATTTAACTGATTTTCTTCTTTTCCTCTTACTGTTAACACAGTTGCTTCCTCGACTTTACTTCACTTCATGCTAATAAAGGTAACGTGGTGAAATTTCTTGGCTGAAAATATGAAAGCAACATAAATGCCTAACCACAGATGGCCACACAAAGAAATTATGGAATCTATAGATAATATAATGTTACACTCCAATAATAATGACCCTGGGTCCATACTCCCAGAGGGTTAAAGAATAGGAAAGCTATCAAGGGAGGGGATGGGATACGGAGTTCTAGTGGTGGGAATTGTGTGGAGTTGTACCCCTCTTATCCTATGGTTTTGTCAGTGTTTCCTTTTGATAAATAAAATTAAAAAAAAAGAAAAGAAATGATAAGAATTCCAAATGAGGAAGACTATAATTTTAATTAATTTTGAGTAAAATAAAGATTAATTTCTAAATTGATTCCCCCAGTGAATCATTTATATTTACAAAGAAACATGTCAGTTTTAAAAAGAACAAAGAGTTTCAGGGAGGATTTTCAACATTAGAGCCCAATGCATGCATTCCTGAAGCCCTGTCCCTAGCTGTGATACCTGGTATTGGCATATGCTAGAACTAGACTATGCCCTCCTTTCTTTCTCACAGAAATAATTAATAAACCAATATTTTAGAGACTGAAGAGCAAGAAAAAGAATATATTAATTAAAGAGTTAATATAAATGCTTCTAAATATATGAATCAATCTCAATTTCTTAATCAGTTGTAAAAATGTAAGAAAGTAACAGTAATCATTTGATATCCATCAAATAAAAAAATTTAAGGAAATAAAAAATTGAGGTCACATTGTTTGGGGCAAAATGGATAGGACTAGAGGTGGTAGTACTAAGTGAAAATAAACAAAGAAGTAAAGAACAACTACCAGATATTTTAACTTACGTGTGCAGTCTAAATGACTACACCCATGCGTTTGCAAACAAAACAAGACAAAAAATAATCAAATCATCTCTTGAGTTCCTGAGAGCTATGATCCTTATGGAGGTGGCAGGAGAAGGATAGGATCTTAGTGTAGGGCACTGTGACTTGCATATCTATGTGTATGAAACTATACCCTTGAAATCTTATAATATTGTAAAACAGTGCCAAATCACTAATAAAGAAAATAAAAAAAAGATATTTCTTGGCCTATGAAGCACAACTCTCCTGTAGTACAAAGTCCCTATAAACCTCATATACAGATATACAGATATCTATTATTCAGTTATTTATTTATCATATTTAACTATCTATTCAATATACCTAGCTTTTTTTCTGGTGGTGTATTTGCTTACCCATGAAGTGGCCTAAAACAATATGTGCTTATGGATGTGAAATATAGAAAATTGAAACACTCACACTCCCAACCTAGAGCACCCTCCCCTGCCAACATTAGCATCCCAATGGCCATTCATCCCATCACTTCTTTCCCTAGAGTCCTTTGCTTTAGTGCAATAAACCACACCATGTTCATTTCACCTTGTGTTTTCCCAGACTGTCTTTTTTTCTTGAGTTGCATCTATATGTAACTTGCAAAGGAAAGGTAGCCAAATTGTCCCTAAGAATTTGGGAGAGCTATAGTGGTTACTGGGGGGTAGGGTGTTACAGAACATTGGCAGCAGGTGTGGTATGGAATTATACTCCTATAGTCTTATAATCTAAAATTATTAAATAACTGATAAAGTTTAAATAGCTATTACATGAAATTATTTTTTAATTTGGGTTAATGATTTATAGTACAGTTTTTGATGTGTGGGCACAATTTTTCATCTCCCCTCCTTAGGCATCTGGGAGACACTCAAGCTCCCAACCTAGAGCACCCTCCTCTGTTTACATTAGCATCCCAATGGCCATTCATCCCATCACTTCTTTCTCTTCTTCTTCTTCTTCTTCTT
Organism: Erinaceus europaeus; assembly: GCF_950295315.1. Lineage (NCBI taxonomy): Eukaryota > Metazoa > Chordata > Mammalia > Eulipotyphla > Erinaceidae > Erinaceus > Erinaceus europaeus. Next base: position 72,297,839 of record NC_080163.1, read on the forward strand.
CTTCTTCTTCTTCTTCTTCTTCTTCTTCTTCTTCTTCTTCTTCTTCTTCTTCTTCTTCTTCTTCTTCTTTCTTCTCCTTCTCCTTCTCCTTCTCCTTCTCCTTCTCCTTCTCCTTCTCCTTCTTCTTCTTCTAGCGTTTGCCCTTCTTCCGTAGCCAGTCAACAGCGTCAGGTTGAGCCTGATGTAAAGTTTCGAGACCTCCTTTGAATCTGGAGAGGTGGTAGTCGTTGACTATGTGGGTCATAGTCTGTCTGTAGTCGCAGGGGCAGTTTGGGTCGCCTCTGGCTCCCCAGCAATGGAACATAGCGGCGCACCGGCCATGGCCTGATCGATAGCGATTGAAGAGGGCCCAATCATAACGTGCTAGGTCAAAGCCGGGTTGACGCTTGCAGGGGTCTGTGATGAGGTGTGTTCATTTCACCTTGTGTTTTCCCAGACTGTCTTTTTTTCTTGAGTTGCATCTATGTGTAAGATAATTAGGTACTGGTCTTTCTCTTTCTGGCTATTTCACTCCATATGACCCCTCCAGGTTCTAATCAAGGTACTGCAAAAGAGAGGACCCATCATTTTAAATGAATGCATAGCATTCTATTATGTATATGTACCACAACTTTCCTATCCACTCATCAGTCGTTGAGCATCTGGGTTGCTCCTAAGTCTGGGCTATAATAAACTATATTTAAGTGAACATTGGTGTACACAGGTCATTTTGGATAAGGGTTTTTGTTGTCCTTGCAGGAGAGGGATTGCTGAGTCATAAGGTAGATTTATTTCTTAAATTCTGATGAATATCCAGACTGTTTTCTTTAGGGGTTGACCCAATTTACATTCCCACCAGCATGTAAGAGAGTTCTTCCCCCCTCCCCACCGTCTCTCCAACAGTTGGTATTTCTTTCTTTTTAAATTATTTATTTCCCTTTTATTTATTATTTTTTTATTCATATTTATAAAAAGGAAACACTGACAAAAGCCATAGGATAAGAGGGGTACAACTCCACACAATTCCCACCACTAGAACTATGTATCCCATCCCCTACCCTGATAGCTTTCCTATTCTTTATCCCTCTGGGAGTTTGGACCCAGGGTCCTTATGGAGTACAGAAGTAGAAGGTCTGGCTTCTGTAATTGCTTCCCCACTGAACATGGGCATCGCCAGGTGATCCACACTCCCAGCCTGTCTCTCTCTCTCTCTCTGTCCCTAGTGGGGCAGGGATCTGGGGAGGTGGGGCTCCAGGACACATTGGTGGGGCCATCTTCCCTGGGCAGTCCAGTTGGCATCATGGTAGTATCTGGAACCTGGTGGCTGAAAAAGTGTTAAGATAGAAAGCAGAATAAATTGTTGACTATTTATGAACCTATAGACAAGAATATCATGGATACAGAGGAGTTAGTCGGGGTTGTATTATTATGTGGAAAACTGAGAAATATTATGCATATATACACTATTGCATTTACTATCAAATGTAAAACATTGATTCTCCCCATAGAGGAACTTAAAAAAAAGAAAATTAAAAAAAGAAAGAAAAATATATCTAACAAGAGAAGAGGTAGTTACCTGTTAAATATGAGAGCTTGAACAACACACTTGCAATAAACTTTCTAGGTCAGAGTATAATATCAAATAAGAGATCTGCTTTTAACTCATTTTCATACTTTGGGTTTTGACCTCAGGATTCTATTTTATTTTTATTAGTGATTTAATAATGATTAACAACACTGCAAGATAACAGGGGTACAATTTCACATAAATCTCACCACCAGAGTTCCATATCCCATGCCCTCCATTGAAAGTTTCTTTATTCTTTATCCCTCTAGGAGTATGTACCAAAATTCTTTATGGGGTGCAGAAGGTGGAAGTTCTGGCTCTGTTATTGCTTCTCCATTGAGCATAGATGTTGGCAGGTGAATCCATAACCTCAGCCTGTTTCTATCTTTCCCTAGTTGGGTTAGACTCTGGGGAAGTGAGGTTCCAGGACACATTGGTGAGGTCATTGGCCCAGAGAAGTCAGGATAGCATCATGTTAGCATCTGCAACTTGGTGGCTGAAAGGCAGTAAGATATAAAGCAAGGCAAATAGTTTCATAAACAAGAACCTAAAGGTAAGAATAGAGCAGATGAAACTAGGGTTATTTTGTGTGTGGGGGAAGAAGCTAGAAAGTACATTTTAGGTATATTCCAGGGGGCCTATCAGTACTAATTTTCACCTGAGCCCAATAGCTAACATGCAGGTGGACTAAAATTATTGTCTGGGAAGATGGTGTCAGAGTTGAGAATAGGCCTAGAAAACTGGAGTAAAGCAGAGAGTAGCTCGCAAATATGAGGAAAGTATTTAAGTACTATTAACTGTACACCCTTTTGATCTGACATAGCACCTATATCTATTCATATTTATCACATTAGCCTGCATAACCTTGTATCTCTTTCAGTCTGAGCTCACAGTCTATGGTCACAGCTAGGAACATTCTAGGTTGCACTCAGGACCAGTCATTCTCAAGTGATAGCATAGGCTAACCCAATCTCTCTTTGGAGAGTGGGGAAGACTCTACCATTGCTGTTCTACACTGAGGGGAAGGGCCTGTAGATGCCCATATGAATGTAGTATGTGCTCAAAAACTTACAATTTTTATTAATATGCTTACAAAAACTGAACAATTTTATGTCCTATTAAAAATAACTTTTTAGAGTCCTTAGTTTCAGAGCTGTGATCTTGTACATGTGCAACTTCACCATTTCCAGACTGGCTTTTTCATTCATATGAGGAGGGAGAGAAAGAGACAGAGAGGGAGAGATATTCCAGTATTGGGGTTTCTCCTGGTTCCCTGTGGTGCTATGGTTTATCTAAGCTGCATAGGAAGACATGAGCCCTTCCTTGTGAGCTGTTCTGCCCTAAAAATCTCTTTCAGTTAACAGTGGTATAGTGTGTAATTACATGAGATTATGCTGTATTAAAGAACAATGAAACTAAATACAAAATTCCAGGTTGAAAATTATTTTCATAACACACTTAGAAGATGTCATTCCATTGCCTTCTAGTCTTTTTTTTAATAAAAAAAAGTATTATTATCTTTATTTATTGGATAGAGACATTTTTATTTTGTTTTGATTTCCTGATTTATTCTTGAATTAAACATCTTATCTAAAAATTCATTTGAAAATCAATATTGCAAAATATTCATATAAATTAATTCCTCAAGTGTAATCCACTAACATTCCTTCCAGGAGTATAGACTCTAAAGCAGACTTACTATTTCAAATTCTTATTGCCACTAAAGTTATAACTACAAGCAAGTCATTTGCTCATAGAGAAGGAATTTTGAGGGGCCAGGAGGTGGTGCACCTGGCTAAGTGCACACATTTCAGTGCTCAGGGACCCAGGTTCAAGCCCCTGGTCCATACCTGCAGAGGGAAACTTCACAAGTGGTAAAGCAGGGCTGCAAGTGTCTCTATCTCTTTCCCTCTCTATATCCCCCTCCCTTCTCAGTTTCTCTCTGTCTCTATCAAATAAATAAGTGAAAATTAAATGAAAGAAGTGATTTTGGGGAGAAGGGCAGCAAGATAGCTTCCCTTGATAGCATGCCAGCTTTTGTCATGCACACCACCCAGATTTGAGACCTGCCCCTATCACACTGGAGGAAACTTGGATACTGTGGCGTCTTTCTTTCCCTCCCTCTGTTTCTTCTATGTAAAAAAGGTGGCCCAGAGTGGGGAGGCCCTGGAAATGACAACAACAACAACAACAACAATCATTATTATTGTTACATAAAATTAAAAAGGATATTTTTGTCGTAATGTCATCACTTAAAAATTTTGGTCAATTTTTTTTTTCATTGAGTAAATGTTGATTTCAAAGACTGTTGCTCTCATGGGACTGTCAATTCACATCTTCCCAAGGTAAGTATCATCATACCTCATCCACCAAATAATTATCATCTTTCTCCACCACAGGGCACTGTAACCTTTGAGCAAGTTGTTAATGCTTCACTATGTATTTTCTGAAGAAAGGATTTTGATAAGCAACTAATGTTACTGTGAGTCTGATAAGATAATGGCAATTAAAAAAAACATAGCACACTGTTTATAATATAGCAAGTTCTCGGGGCCAAGTGGTAGCGCACCTGGTTAAGTGTACATGTTAGAATGCACAAGGACCAAGGATTGAGTCCCTGGTCCCCATCTACAAGGGCAAAGCTCTAAGAGTGGTGAAGCAGTGTTGCAGGTGTCTTGCTGTCTCTTTTCCTCTCTATTCCCTTCCCTTCCCTCTCAATTTCTAGCTGTCTCTGTTCAATAAATAAATAAAGGTAATAATTTTTTAAAAATAATATATAGTAAGTTCCCAATAAACAGTAATTTTATTTATTTGTCAAAATGCCATTGACTTTTTTTCTCCATTGTACAATACATTCTTAGAGCATGTCATCACATTTCTTTGAAGCAATTTTAACAGAATTTCACCTGCTGGATCCTCTATGACCACTGGAATGGTATGTTTATTTCTTTTACTTTTTAAAATTTATTTACTTGATAGAGACAGGCAGAAATTCAGAGGAGAGATAAAAAGTGGAAGATAAAAGGATAGACAGAGAGACATTTGCAGTGCTGCTTCAGCACTTGCAAAGTTTTCCCCCTGCAGGTGGGGACCAGGAATTTGAACCTGGGTTCTTGTGCATTGTAACATGTGCACTCAACTAGGTGCATCACCACCCAGCCTCAAAATGGCATATTTCTATCTTAGATGTAGTTCTTGTTATGAAAGCATATAAAATGTAAGTGAAGCCAGTGCCATTAAGATATAAAATTAAGACTTCCATTCTTGGAAAGATGAAGTAGGTGTGATTTCCCCTATTCCTTCCATTAAATACAGGTGAAATTCTTGAAAATTGTAGGTAAACAAGCATAATATAACTCTTTTTTTTTTCCTCCACGGTTATTGCTGGGCTCGGTGCCTGCACCATGAATCCACCTCTCCTGGAGGCCATTTTCCCCCCTTTTTGTTGCCCTTGTTGTTGTAGCCTCATTGTAGTTATTATTATTACCATTGTTGATGCTGTTCGTTGTTGGATAGGACAGAGAGAAATGGAGAGAGGAGGGGAAGACAGAGAGGGAGAGAGAAAGATAGACACCTGCAGACCTGCTTCACCACCTGTGAAGCTACTCCCCTGCGGGTGGGGATCCTTACACCAGTCCTTGCGCTTTGCGCCACTTGCGCTCAACCCACTGTGCCACTGCCCGACCCCCAGCATAATATAACTCTTAAAGGCAAGAGAAGAAGGGAGAATAGTTGGATGCCTCTGCTTCCCAGGAACAACACAGCAGTGTATTCCTGGGGTTTTCTTTTGGCTTCATCTATCCTGAAATGAGTTTCAAGAGACGATAAGCTTCTCCTTTCATTTGTTTAACATTTTATTTTATATTTGTTGTTGTTATTCTTTTGTACACTGAACTTCTCTGTTCCAGACTCTTGGAAACAGAGTTGGCAGTCAGCTGAGGTAAAGAACAAACACCTCATCACAGACCCCTGCAAGCGTCAACCCAGCTTTGACCTAGGACGTTATGATTGGGCCCTCCTCAATCGCTATCGAACAGGCCATGGCCAGTGCGCCGCTATGTTCCATTGCTGGGGAGCCAGAGACGACCCAAACTGCCCCTGAGGCTACAGACAGACTATGACCCACATAGTCAACGACTGCCACCTCTCCAGATTCAAAGGAGGTCTCGAAACTTTACATCAGGCTCAACCTGATGCTGTTGACTGGCTACGGAAGAAGGGCAAACGCTAGAAGAAGAAGAAGTGATTTAATAGAGGTTTATAAAATTATAAGAGTTCAGGGGTATAATTTCATAATATATTGTCAGTATATGTGACAAAAGTAGCAAGGCCCCACACATATGGATATCTAATCTTTGATAAGGGGGTCCAAAGAATTAAACGGAGAAAGGAAGCTCTCTTCAATAAATGGTGCTGGGAAAACTGGGTTGAAACATGCAGAAGAATGAAACTGAACCACCTTATCTCACCAGGAACAAAAAATTCACTCAAAATGGATCAAGGACATGGATGTTAGACCAGAAACTATGAAATACTTAGAGGAAAACATGGGTGGAACACTTTCCCACCTCAACCTCAAGGACATCTTTGATTTTACAAACCCAATTGCAAGGAAGACCAAAGCAGAAACAAACCAGTGGGACTTCCTCCTTAGAGCCTATATTTTCCCCAGTCCTGGAACCTGTAGAGTGGGGCTCACTTTCCTCAATCATACTTCTCTCAATTCATACCAAATGATATTGCATCCGCTGATCCCACCCTAATCAATGCAATGAGTACCACCTCAGCATGCTTCACTTCAGACTGTGTCAAGAGACATCAGACACGGAATGTCAGCCCTTCACCCTCATTAATCGGGTGAGACCTTTTCTTTCATAGGATTCTCTAATTCCATTCCAGGTGGTTCACTTACTAACAAAGTTCCAAAATGTAGATATAGGCCAGGGCCCATAAGATAGAGCATATGTTCACATGTATCCATAAATTAGGGCAAAATATATACCTGAAAGCAAAAGTCCACAATAGTCTGCAGTGAGTCAGTATAAAGTTCATAATGAAATAGTATTTTATTAGACTTAGATACTCTCCTCACCTACTTCCTATTACAGTTCCCTCATTCACTCCAAAGCTAACCTTATCAAAGCAAGGACTGCAAAAGCTGAATAAGGGCAAGAGACTGACAAACTTTAATGATGACTCTTAAGTCACTATCAGGTCATCCCATCAGTTGGGGCCTTAGTAGGGGAGTCCTGAGATTCCCAAACAGACATGATGGGACTAGACCTCAAATAAATCCCTCTCGCCTTGGTACTGGTCATCTCTATTAGGAACAACAAAGTAGACCCCTGTATGGTTCCCCCATAGAACCTTGCCCTCAACTTGGATCATCAAGGGTAGAGAATGTTCCATCCCTTCGGAGGATGGACAACATACATTATGCTACACCTGAGGAAGATGGGTTGATACTGAGGCAGCTTGGAATGTTCCTACTAATGACCATAGAATGTGAGCTCAGATCTACAGGGATGCAGAGATCACATAGGCTCCTAAGCTGAATATGAGCCCCAGATCACATCAAATCAGTGGGGTTTACAGCCAACAAAATTTATACCCCTTCCCCATATTAGGGTGCTACTCTCTTCCTTGATCCAGCTTTTTGTTCCTTTTCCAGCCATGACATCATCTCCCCAGATAATAACTTGGATCCACCTGTATATTAGATTTCAGGCTCAGGCAAAAATAACAAAACAAAAGAAAACAAAACAAAAAAAACTAGTATAGTCACAGGCCCTTTGTAATATAACTAAAATATGCCTATTAGCTCTCTACAAAATGGAGTACCACCCAAATCTTTATCTGCACTATTCCATCCTTAAGGTTCATGATTAATCAACAATTTGTTTGGCTTTGTATGTTAACTCTCTTTTCAGTCACCAGGTTCCAGATGCTAGCAGGATGCCAACCAGACTTCCCTGGACAGACAATCCCACCAATGTGTCCTGGAGCTCTGCTTCCTCAGAACCCCACCCTACTAGGGAAAGAGAGAGACAGGCTGGGAGTATGGATCAACCTGTCAAGGCCCATGTTTAGAGGGGAAGCAATTATAGAAGCCAGACCTTCCACCTTCTGCATCCCACAATGACCTTGGGTCCATACTCCCAGAGGGTTAAAGAATAGGAAAGCTATCAAGGGGAGGGGATGGGATACGGAGCTCAGGTGGTGGGAATTGTGTGAAGCTGTACCCCTCATCCTACAGATTTGTCTCTGTTTCCTTTTTATAAATAAATTAAAAAATAAAGAAAGAAAAAGAGAAAAAAAAGTAGCAAGGCAATGCTGAAGTCTCTAGCTAGAGGAACAGCATAGTAAGACTTTATTGCCCCCAATAAAAAATAAAAGAAACAAACAAAAAACCCAAATAAATGCACAAAATAGCAATCTCTTGATAGTTTTATTTTGGTGACCATGTCTTGAGCTATAGATGAAATCAGTGCTTGTGTTTCAAAAAAAAAAAAAAAGAAAAAAGAGGAAAAGAAATTTAAAAAATAAAGTAAATCAAATATCATCCTATTCTCATATATGAAGGCTAAAGAGGGACCCTGCACTCCCATCTGTCTTATCCAGAACTACCTTTGCTATAAACCAGGATGCTGTGGTAATTCTCCACAGAGAGTGAGTATGGTAACATTAGAATATCAGTACTAACCCTGAATTTATTTTTCTAGTTCTTACCTATATTTGAATCATTAAAAGAATATGTCTATGTCTGTAGGAAAAAGAATGAAGTCATTGTTAACTATGGAGAAAATATTTAATTCATCCTTACATCAATTTATCAAATATTTTAAAGCATGCATTGTGTATAAGATATTGCTCTAAACATAGGAGCTTTCAAAGTTTGAAAGCAATAAACAAAATTTTCCAGGTAAGGGTTTCAGAATTTTTGCATATATAAAACATAGAGGCACTGTTGAGATATTCAACAAATTGGTTGAATTTGAACATCTGCCCAAATAGGAAAGATAAGTTAATATCACTAAACTACATTTAGCACCTAAATTTGCATCTGAAACTGATTTAAAACTAAAAAAAAACCCTAGGATATATGGTTGATACATATATAAAATGAAACTTTCTCCTCATTACTTAAAGAAATATAAGTATACCCTAAAGCAACCAGAAGGACAGAAATCACTAAAGTTAGAGCAGAAATAAACAACATTGAAAATAAAAGAACCATACAAAAGATCAATGAAGCCAAATGTTGGTTCTTTGAAAGATTAAACAAAATTGACAAACCCCTAGTCAGACTCACCAAACAAAAGAGAGAGAAGACTCAAATTAATAGAATTGTAAACAATGGAGGAGATATCACAACTGACACCACAGAAATCCAGAGAATCCTGAGAAACTTCTATAAAGAACTATATGCCACCAAGCTAGAGAATCTGGAAGAAATGGAACAATTCCTAGAAACATATGCCCTTCCAAAACTGAACCAAGAAGAACTACAAAATCTAAATGCACCAATCACAGACAAAGAAACTGAAACCGTTATTAAGAATCTCCCCAACAACAAAAGTCCTGGACCAGATGGCTTCACAAACGAATTATACAAAACTTTCAGGAAGCAGTTAATACCCATACTTCTTAAGCTATTCCATAAGATTGAAGAAACAGGAATACTCCCTTCCACCTTCTATGAAGCCAACATCACCCTGATACCAAAAGCTGATAGGGACAGAACGAAAAAGGAAAACTGCAGACCAATATCTCTGATGAACATAGATGCCAAAATATTAAACAAGATCTTGGCCAACCGGATACAGCAACATATCGAAAAGATTGTTCATCACGACCAAGTGGGATTCATCCCAGGAATGCAAGGCTGGTTCAACATCCATAAGTCAATCAATGTCATTCACCACATCAATAAAGCAAAGCCAAAAACCACATAATTATTTCAATAGATGCAGAGAAAGCCTTTGACAAAATCCAACACCCATTCATGCTCAAAACTCTACAAAAAATGGGAATAGATGGGAAATTCCTCAAGATAGTGGAGTCTATATATAGCAAACCTACAGCCAACATCATACTCAATGGGCAGAAGCTGAAAGCATTCCCCCTCAGATCGGGGACTAGACAGGGCTGTCCACTGTCACCGTTACTCTTCAACATAGTATTGGAAGTTCTTGCCATAGCAATCAGGCAAGGCAAAGGAATCAAAGGAATACAGATTGGAAGGGAAGAAGTCAAGCTCTCACTATTTGCAGATGATATGATAGTATACATAGAAAGACCTAAAGAATGCAGCAGAAAATTACTGGAAGTTATTAGGCAATATAGCAAGGTATCAGGCTACAAAATCAATGTACAAAAATCAGTGGCATTTCTTTATGCAAACACTAAATCTGAAGAAGAAGACATCCAGAAATCACTCCCATTTACTGTTTCAGCAAAATCAATCAAATACCTAGGAATAAAGCTGACCAAAGAAGTGAAAGACTTGTATGCTGAAAACTATGAGTCGCTACTCAAGGAAATAGAAACTGATACCAAGAAATGGAAAGCTATCCCATGCTCATGGATTGGAAGAATAAATATCATCAAAATGAGTATTTTCCCAGAGTCATATACAAATTTAATACAATACCCATCAAAGTTCCACCAAGCTTCTTTAAGAGAATAGAACAGAGTCGGGCTGTAGCGCAGTGGGTTAAGTGCAGGTGGCGCAAAGCACAAGGACCGGCATAAGGATCCCGGTTCGAACCCCGGCTCCCCACCTGCAGAGGAGTCGCTTCACAGGTGGTGAAGCAGGACTGCAGGTGTCTATCCTTCTCTCCTCCTCTCTGTCGGCCCCTCCTCTCTCCATTTCTCTCTGTCCTATCCAACAACGAAAACAACAATAATAACTACAACAATAAAAAACAACAAGGGCAACAAAAGGGAATAAATAAATATAATATATAAAAATAAAATAAATAAATAAATAAATTTAAGAGAATAGAACAAACACTACAATCATTTATCTGGAACCTGAAAACACCTAGAATTGCCAAAACCATCTTGAGGAAAAGAAACAGAAATGGAGGCATCATACTCCCAGACCTTAAACTATATTATAAAGCCATCAACATCAAAACAGCATGGTACTGGAACAAAAATAGGCACACAGACCAGTTGAACAGAATTGAAAGTCCAGAAATAAATCCCAACACCTACGGACATCTAATCTTTGATAAGGGGGCCCAAAGGATTAAATGGAAGAAGGAGGCTCTCTTCAATAAATGGTGCTGGGAAAACTGGGTTGTAACATGCAGAAGAATGAAATTGAACCACTTTATCTCACCAGAAACAAAAATCAACTCCAAATGGATCAAAGACCTAGATGTCAGACCAGAAACAATCAAATACTTAGAGGAAAACATTGGTAAAACACTTTGCCACCTACACCTCAAGGACATCTTTGATGAATCAAACCCAATTGCAAGGAAGAGTAAAGCAGAAACAAACCAATGGGACTATATCAAATTGAAAAGCTTCTGCACATCCAAAGAAACTATTAAACAAACAGAGAGACCTCTCACAGAATAGGAGAAGATCTTCACATGCCATGCATCAGACAAGAAACTAATCACCAAAATATATAAAGAGCTCAGCAAACTTAGCACCAAAAAAGCAAATGACCCCATCCAAAAATGGGCAGAGGATATGAACAAAACATTCACTACAGAGGAGATCCAAAAGGCTAACAAACATATGAAAAACTGCTCTAGGTCACTGATTGTCAGAGAAATGCAAATTAAGACAACACTAAGATACCACCTCACTCCTGTAAGAATGGCATACATCAAAAAGGACAGCAGCAACAAATGCTGGAGAGGTTGTGGGGACAGAGGAACCCTTTTACATTGCTGTTGGGAATGTAAATTGGTCCAGCCTCTGTGGAGAGCAGTCTGGAAAATTCTCAGAAGGCTAGACATGGACCTTCCATATGATCCAGTAATTCTTCTCCTGGGGTTATACCCTAAGGACTCCATAACATCCAACCAAAAAGAGGTGTGTACTCCTATGTTCATAGCATCACAATTCATAATAGCTAAAACCTGGAAACAACCCAGGTGCCCAACAACAGATGAGTGGCTGAGAAAGCTGTGGTATATATACACAATGGAATACTATGCAGCTATCAAGAACAATGAACCCACCTTCTCTGACCCATCTTGGACAGGCCTAGAAGGAATTATGTTAAGTGAACTAAGTCAGAAAGATAAAGATGAGTATTGGATGATCCCACTCATCAACAGAAGTTGAGGAAGAAGACCTGAAAGGGAAACTAAAAGCAGGACCTGATCAGATTGTAAGTAGGGCACCAAAGTAAAAACCCTGTGGTGAGCGGTAGACATGCAGCTTCCTGGGCCAGTGGGGGGTGGGAGTGGGAGGGAGGGATGGGTCACAGTCTTTTGGTGGTGGGAATGGTGTTTATGTACACTCCTAGCAAAATGTAGACATATAAATCGGCAGTTAATATGAGAGGGGGAAAATCAATTGTATGTCTCAAAGTTTTTCAAAACACAAACTGAATCTTTTTAATATATAGGCTGTGTATTTGATATGCAGACTCTCTCAAAAGCCTAGACCAAGTAGATTAGAAGCATCCAATAGCACAGCTATATACAAGATACTGGATACTGTACAGCAAACCCTAACAAAAGGACTTTTCAAAGTTAACCCAATTACCAAATAATGTGATGATAACATTAACTATCGATTGTCTTTTTGAACCCTAAGACAGCAGGAACCTCATATCTCCACTATAGAGCCCCTACTTCCCCCAATCCTGGAACCCATTGGATAGGGCCCACTTTCCTGTATGCCTCTCCTAATCCATACCAAATAATATTGCATCTGCTGGTCACAACCTAACCAACGCAACGATTGCCACCTCAACAAGCTTCTCCTCAAACTGTGTCCAGAGACTACACGTGTGGAATGACAACCCTTCAGCTTCATTACTCGGGTGAGACCTTTCCTTTTATAGTACACTCTAATTTCATCTCAGGTGGTTCACTTTCTAACAAAGTCCCATAACCTAGATATACACCAGTTTCTGTGAGAGAGAGCTTATGTTCACACGTATCCATAAACTACTGCAAAATATATACCTGAAAGCAGAAGTACACTAGAGTTTGCAGTGAGTACCTCCCTAACACTTCCTCTCCACTATTCCAAGCTTTGGGCCCATGATTGCTCAACAATTTGTTTGGCCTCGTATGTTAACTCTCTTTTCAATCACCAGGTTCCAGATGCCACCAGGATGCTGGCCAGGCTTCTCTGGATTGAAGACCCCACCAATGTGTCCTGGAGCTCAGCTTCCCCAGAGACACACCCTACTAGGGAAAGAGAGAGGCAGACTGGGAGTATGGACCGACCAGTCAATGCCCATGTTCAGTTTGGAAGCAATTACAGAAGCCAGACCTTCTACCTTCTGCAACCCTCAATGACCCTGGGTCCATGCTCCCAGAGAGATAGAGAATGGGAAAGCTATCAGGGGAGGGGGTGGGTTATGGAGATTGGGTGGTGGGAATTGTGTGGAGTTGTACCCCTACTACCTTATGGTTTTGTTAATTAATCCTTTCTTTAATAAAAAAAAAACTGAACTTAAAAAATAAAAAGAAAAGAAATAAAACCAAAAAAAAAAGAAATACAAATATAAGCATTTTTTTCATAATTAAAGGAAATGAAACATATAGTTGCCAAATGATTAACAAGTATGTAAGTTCAGACATATAAGTGTGTGTGTGTGTGTGTGTGTGTATTCATATATAAGTTCAGACATTTGGAAAAAAATTTTTTATGAGATACATGTAATAATAATGTTTAACAACCTTGTTCTAGATATGGTGTACTAGGAATTTTTCATGAAGAAGTAATTAGAAGACTGGCAAAAATTAACACAGGGTTGTGTGGGATAAATAGCATAGTGGTTATGCAAAAAAGACTTTCATGCCTGAGACTCCAAAATCCCACATTTAGTGACTTTCCCTACTCACTCTCCTTCACCCCCAACCCCTGCCTCCACATATACACCACCAAAAGTCTGAGCTGATCAGTGGCTCTGATAGTAAGAAATGAATGGAAGTCCTTTCTGATTTCTGGGTGGGATTAAGTGGTTAAAGGTGGAAGTCTAATTTTGTAGTGCACATAGATAAATGGATATTCTAAATTAGGCCTCTTGCACCAGAGTATAACGAATATAAAACAAAGCACGTTTTAAAAAAAATTTTATATTTATTTCCCATTTTGTTGCCCTTTTTATTGTTGTTGTTATTGATTGTTGTTATTGATGTCATTGTTGTTGGATAGGACAGAGAGAAATGGAGAGAGGAGGGGAAAACAGAGAGTGGGAGAGAATGATAGACACCTGCAGACCTGCTTCACTGCCTGTGAAGTGACTCCCCTGCAGGTGGGGAGCCGGGGGCTCGAACCAGGATCCTTACGCTGTGCTTTGCGCCATGTGCACTTAACCCGCTATGCTACCGCCCAGCTCCCAGCATCTTTTTTTTTTTAAACTGCATACACATTAATTCTTAAAATTCATTCAACAGACATGTACTGCATAAAACTAAGTGTCAGATGTTATGCTAAATTCTGGAGTCACAAAAATAAGGAGGAGCAATTATCATCCTTCCAGGAGTAAAACAAAGACATTGTGGACTGAAAAGAAGAGGTGGGAGGGAATTCTACTTTTTGTTCTGGCAATTATTCTTCTGCCCTGATAGGATTGCTTCAGAAGCTGAAGTCAGCAAGACAAGGCTTTTTTTACTGTGTAGCATTGAATGGTGAGAAACAAAATAAACACATGCAAAATCCACAGTTTAAGCCTGCCCCTGTCCTGCTTATGAATTACTGGATGAAGAATCATGAGTAATCTGACTGTGTTCTTATACCTATAGGGGTCCTTTTTAGGCTAAGAGATTCAAATAATCATTGGCCCTTACATTTCCCCAAACATAGCTTTAGTTAAATTGACTGTAGTATCAAGGGTTGCTTTAAAGTTATGAAAAGTGCTTCTTTAACAATTAACTATGTCTGTTAGACACATCAACCTTCTTCAGTCAGTTGAAGACATTAGAGATTATTAACTAAGTGTCTTTTTGTTACTGTTGTTATAGGGTAATTATATATTCTTTCTGTGCATGTAATTTACCAGCCTTTAACTGGTGGGGGCACTCAAAAATCCAGTGGTGGCTGGGTAGGGGTAGATACCATAGTGGTTATGCAAAGAGTGTTTTATGCCTGAGGCTCCAAAGTCCCAGGTTCAACCCCCCATACTACTATAAGCAAGAGCTGGTCAGTGCTCTAATAATAATAATAAAAAAATCTAATGGTGGCTTTCCAGACTTATGTTCCTTTATGTGGCTCAGAAGGACTTCTTTAATAAATTTCTCTTTAATTAAACAGAAGTGATTATTTCAGTTGGCAATGCATAAAAAGTAATTCCAAAGTGTGATAAATTAAAAACTGAGAAAAAGGGAAGTTCTGTGAGGCCAGAGAAGTAGAAAAGTGTGTGTATACTTGTGTCTATATTTGGAAGGAGCTGATACTGGCGGTAGCTGAGGGCAAATAGTTTATTTCCACTTTACTTTTTTCTCTGTAATTGTTTAGGTTCTCCTTCAGACTGTAAGACATTCATAGTGGTCATGGTTAAGTTTGAAGATTTGAATTTGATCCATATCTATCACTTAATAGATTGTGACTTTGGGGCAAATTATTTCCAGGCTTACATAATGGGCTCAAACATTTAAAAAATTTTATTTATTTTTCCAATTATTATTAGTGATTTAACAATGGTTTACAAGGTTATAAGATTATAGGTGTATAGTTCTACACTGTATTCCCCCACCTAAATTCCGTGCTTCCTCTCACTCCCCAGCCCCCTCAAGCTCCACAATCATCTCCAAAGTCTTAGAGGTAGTTTCACTATTGTTTTTTTTTTTTTTTTTTGCAAGTTCATATGTTTAAATGATCTATGTTTCATGACTTTTTTTTTTAAATGAAAGTAAAAAAATGTGAGCTTGCTCATTAAATTCCAACACAAAATGTAAAGCACTAGGTCAGTGGCAGGAACTTTTCTTGGCTTATTAATCTACACCATCTAAAAGAGGTAAGGCAAGCAAGATTTTTATCTTAAAAACCTTGGGCGATTAAATAGAAGACCCATGAATAAATGAAAGGGAGAAGGATCTCTGGGAGTGTCTAGACTTCAGGGAAATATCTGATTGAGCATCTCAAAGGATCTCATTTGCAAAATAAACTGTCGGTGACTGCACTGGCACAGTGGTATTGCATTACAGAGGCTGGCTAGAAGACAAAAGATAAAAATGGCAAAATTGAGCATGTAAGAGTGATGTCAGGAAGGCACTACAGGTATTAGTGTTAGACATACATTTGATATTAGCAGACCACATTGGAGAGCAAACCAGAGAACTGTGAACATTTGGAAAAGAGAAATTTGTGAGCCATAATTTGAAGCTCATTAATTGGATTAAAAACACATTTGCAAAATTGATTACAGTTTATAAATATATTTTCAAAAAGATTTTTAAAAAAGAAAAGAAAGCAAAGATTAGCTAAAACCCTAACTGCTGTGGCTTAAATTCATAAACAGGGTGTTTGCTAGCCTAAAAAACCAAAGTTAAGTAGAGCTGAGCAAAAATGCAGTTACATGGTTATGTGACCAAAATCCACTCAGTATAAATGAGAGGTTTTATGACTGACACAATTAGACACTTTACTTACGAGCATTGATAGAGAATAACTGTCAGACACCCCAGGTTGTGGACCACTGATGAAGACTTTTGATAGAATGAACACTGTCTCCATAAATAAAACTGGAAGAAGCAGTTTCCTTGAGCATCCCCAAAAGAATGTATCTCTGAAAATTAGATGTACAAATACAGACCCTTTCCAGCACTCAGTTGGCAGCTTGTTCTTTAATACTTGTCACTTCCATTGATGATTATCTCTTGACTGGTCCCTTCTAACAAACTAAACTTTTTAATTAATTAATAAATTAACTAATTAATTTTATAATTTTGTTGTCTATTGACTTCTTTTCTTGGGTCCTTTGTGTGCTGAACCACCATTATTGGCCAAAACTATATCATTAAGTTATATCACTAACTGAATCAAACCATTAAACTCCATCACTAACTGAACTGTATCAGGTACTATCAGTTCCACTTTATAAGAAACAAAAGACCTGTCATGGTAGTTTGCTTAGAATCTCAAAACAAAATCAAAGGACAAGAAAGAATTTCTACCCTGAAATCCATTTTTTTTTTCTTCCACCATACCCAAGAAAATCTTTGTGTTTAAAAGGAAATGAAGTTGGCTCATGACTGATTTTACTGAAGAATAAAATGCAGAGGCTCAGGTTTGGACAAGCTGTGGTGCCCACAAATTATAAACTATGTTAAGCTCATTATGACTCTTTTAATTGGGATTCATGTTTAGAATTTATTAAAGACTGTTATGGAGAATTAAACAGGAAATAGATTTGAGCTATGTTTCCTCAATCTTCATCCAGATTCAAATATTTTTTTTATTGTTTCACTTTTCCCTAGGCAAATTCGTTCCCTCAAGCAGTAATTGGCAATGGCCAGGGGCTATCTTCTATGTTAGCCTTGCTCTGTGACTTGTCTTAAATTTATTTTTTCTCAGTTGCCTTGGGGAACCTTACATTTCTTGATATTCTGTTATTCAAGGTAACTTTTGCCTAAAGCAGTCTTAAAAAAAATACTTTTTAAAAGTCTAGGGAAGCTAGTAGTAGTTAACCAGTTGATATAAGTGAGAGAAATAAATTTGGCCTTTATTACCAATCTTGTCACGCAAAAGTCTTTAGAGTGCTGAACCTCAATTTTTCTTTGCTAAAACTCAGATTCTGGGGTTCAGGATGTAGCTTAACAGTATACAGTATGCCTACTAGTTATCTACGAAACAGAGGTGACCCCTCCCCCCAACTCTTCATCTGCACTATTCCAGCTTTTAGGTTCATGATTAATCAAGCTTGTTTGGCTTTGTATGTTAACTCTCTTTTCAGCCACCAGGTTCCAGATGCTAGCATGATGCCAACCAGACTTTCCTGGACAGACAACCCCACCAATGTGTCCTGGAGCTCTGCTTCCCCAGAATCCCACCCCACTAGGGAAAGAGAGTGGCAGCCTGGGAGTATGGATCGACCTGTAAACATGTTCAGTGGGGAAGCAATTACAGAAGCTAGACTTCCCACCTTCTGTATCCCACAATGACCTTGGGTCCATACTCCCAGAGGGTTAAAGAATAGGAAAGCTATCAGGGTAGGTAGGGGATAGGATACAGAGTTCTGATGGTGGGAACTGTGTGGAGTTGTACCCTCTTCTCCTACAGTTTTGTCAGTGTTTCCTTTTTATAAATAAATAAATAAATAAATAAAATTGAATTTAGAAAGAAAAAAACAGTATATAGTATGCATCTTTCATGTATAAGGCTCTGATCCTTAGTTTGGTAGCCAGTACAATATGAGAACAGCACCATCCAAAAATAAAAGTAGACTCAAAAACTGGGTCTGAGAGGTATCTCAGATGTATTGCATATGTCTTAGTCATGGTTTCATTCTTAGTATGCCTTAAAAACATAAATTCTAATTCAGCAGGTTTGATAGTAGAGAGGATGGGGTTTCTGCATTTATAATAAACTCACAGGTGGTACTGAAACTGGTCTGTGGAACAGAAATTATATAGCCAGATTTTAGAGGACATTTTCACCTCATTAGCATTTGCCCCACTCTTAATTTGCTATCTTTGTGTGTAGGGTATTTCAATGTATACATTTTTAAAAAATATTTA
The DNA here is from genome assembly GCF_950295315.1 of Erinaceus europaeus. Taxonomy (NCBI): domain Eukaryota; kingdom Metazoa; phylum Chordata; class Mammalia; order Eulipotyphla; family Erinaceidae; genus Erinaceus; species Erinaceus europaeus. The sequence goes on from NC_080163.1 coordinate 72,316,274, forward strand.
TTTATTTTATTTATTTTGCCTCCAGGGTTATTGCTGGGGTTTGGTGTCTGCACTAGGAATCCACTGCTCTTGAAGGCTATTTTTCCCCTTTTGTTGCCTTTGTTGTTTTATCATTGTTGTTGTGATTGTTATTACTGTCATTGCTGTCATTGGTGTTGGATAGGACAGAGAGAAACTGAGAGAGGAAGGAAAGACAGAGTGGGGAGCGAAAGATAGACACCTACAGACCTGCTTCACCACTTGTGAAGAGACTTCCCTGCAGGTGGGGAGCCGGGGCTCAAATCTTTAAGCTGGTCCTTGAGCTCTGCACCATGTGCACTTAACCCACTTTGCTACTGCCGACCCCCTCAATGTATACATTTAAGGTGCTGTATGCAGTAACATGCTAACCATGCAAGTTTTGATTCGACAGACCTAGGTAGGGTCCAGAAATGTGCTTTTCTGATAATTAAATCACTTGTTTTTTATGACCATTCTCTAAGAAGTGTTAAAGTAACACTTTAGATATCAAGAAATACTTGGTACCTAGCTGGCCCTATAAAAAACACTTTGGAATCAGTAGCATCTTATTTTGTGAATAGAGTGCTTGAGAAGAAACCAGGCAAGTCAGAAGGAGAAACAATTTGTGAACTGTGGCCCTAGATTGCCTGCATGAATACAGAAATCGAATTTCACTTCTAACATTAAAGACTCTAAATTTACGGATTTTATTCTTTCCTCCTACCAATTTAGTTTAGTTTCTTCAACTATCAAATAAAAACAATATTTAGTTTCCAGGGTAGAATGGATAGACTATTATATATGTTCTCTATATAGGATGCAATGCTATACATATGCTATATATGATAACATGCACATATCTATATATATTTCAACAGAGTCTGATAGAAGGTACTCAGTTGATATATGCTAACAATAGTAAAAATTATGTGATATTGGAGGAAAATATCAGCTTAATGTGAGTGATGATTGGTTTACTGAAAGATAGAGCTAAGCATGGAGATACATTCTAGAGATAAATTGGAGCAAATGTAACTCAGGAATTAAGAGTAGTGAAGCACTTTCTGAAGTTTATTGCTTTAAGATACTTTTAATCCATCACTTGTTTGGTGCTTCACTTTGTCTTAAATCCAAAAGGTTTAGGAAATCCCATTCCTTTTTTTCTTGATTGAAGTGCCACTCAGTTCTGGCATATGGTGGTGTTGGGGGTTGAACCGGACACCTCTGGTATGTGAGTTTTGTGCAGTAAATACCATTGGGCTGGCTCCCCCCAAAACATCAGTTTTAGAAAGTTCAATTATACTTTATAATGCACTTAACAGAGGATATGACAGTCAATAAAAGGGAATAAAAATTTGTGACATTTCTTCAAGGTATAAACTTATTATTACTAAAATAATAATTGGATATTGGTAGGTAGAAAATTGAAAGCAAAGAAATTAAGTGTATAAGAATGGAAATTGTAGATAATTTCTATTCTTCTAAGTTGTTTGTGTTACTGAGTGGTTTTCAGAGAAGCAAATCAATAACTATTATTTGGAGCTTCCCCCAGCCTCCAGTGCTTTAGAAGTCTTTTCTCTATCATGGCCCTGTAATTTCATCAATACAGTATCATTAGTTCTCTACAGTTAGCAATTAACCTTTTTCCAACAAGCTCAGTTATAGCTTTAGGAAAAAACTGTCAGTCACATGGAATATACTCAGATTTCAGTGGCATAGCTAGTTCTATTTAAGATAGAGGAAACAGCTGTTCAAGAAATAGAGTATTGATTTGCAAGAACCAATTTCCTGTTTTTAAGACAATCCAAGGAACTGAGGGGATATCTGTTATCAGTTATTTTTAACTTTGGTAAGAAACAAAGTATTCCTAGTCAGGGTCATCATAACATTATGGTTTCTTACAGAGCTCACTGTCAGCTCCAAATTAGATACTAAAATACACTTTAATAGTCTACTAAAAAGAACCTGCTATATTTACCGCTAGTGTACTAAGTAGTTTTATAAAACTACTTCATATAGTCCTTGCAATGACATCAGGAGGTAATTGTAATTATGCCCTTTATTTTGATTTGAGCTCAAGGAGTTTAAATAATCTATCTTTCCATTTACAGCTGTCAACTGTCACAAATCCCAAATCATTTTTACTAATTTTCAAGAGTACTTCCAAGAAAGAACACACTCCTGGATCCTTGCTCTAGTTCTGCCAATATATTTTAGGGTAGCCTTGAAAATTGCTTTCTGGTCCCAGTATATTCAACTGCAAGATCAGCTGCAATAACAAGGAATTGCTTCTGTTGACACTAAACATATTCCTAGATATGAAATCTATTGTTCCAGGTAACTCCAGATTAATTTTGTATCTTTAGCTACTTCTTTTTTAAAAAAATGATTTTTAAAAATATTTTTATATTTATTCCCTTTCGTTGCCCTTATTATTTTATTGTTGTAGTCGTGGTTGGATAGGACAGAGAGAAATGGAGAGAGGAGGGAAAGACAGAGAGGGAGAGAAAGACACCTGCAGACCTGCTTCACCACTTGTGAAGCAACTCTCCTGCAGCTGGGGAACCATTGGCTCAAACCGGGAAACTTCAGCCTGTACTTGAGCTTTGCTACGTGTGCTTAACCCGCTGCGCTACCGTCTGACTCCCTTTTAGCTACTTTTATATTAATTGTTAAATAAATTGGGGGCTGGGTGATGGTACATTCCGTTGAGTGCACACAGGACCTGCATCCTAGCCCTCCTCCCCACCTGCGAAGGGGACACTTCACAAATGGTTAAGCAGATCTGTAGGTGTCTATCTTTCTCTTTCCTTCTGTGTACCTCTCTCCTTTCCATTTCTCTCTGTGATATGAAATAAAACTAGAAAGAAAAAAAAAAAACGGGGTGTGTGTGGGCGGACCAGCCAGTGGTGCAACAGGTTAGCGCACATAGACCAAAGCACAAGACCCCTGCAAGGAGTTCCTCCCTACCACCTGCAGGGGACCAGATAGGGTTGTAGTAGCCCTACAAGTGGTGAAGCAGGTCTACAGATGTTTCTCTATTTCCCCCTCACTTCTATATATTTTTAAAAAAGATCTTTATTTATGTGTATGTATTTTTAAAAAATTATCTTTATTTATTATTGGACAGATACAACCAGAATTTGAGAGGGAAGGGGGTGATAGAGAGGGAGAGAGACAAAGAATATCTACAACACTGTCACCGCTCGTGAAGCTTTCCCCCTGCAGGTGGAGACTGGGGGTTCAAACCCGTGTGCTAGAGCATTGTAATGTGTTGCTTAACCAAATGCACCACCACCCAGCCTCTCTTCCCCTAACATTCAATTTCTCTGTACTAGCCAATAAAAAAATAGAAAAAAAATGAGGAAAAACAACTACTCGAAGCAATGGATTTGTAGTGCTGACACTGAGCCCTAGCAATCACCCTGTTTGCAACAAAAATATATTGAAGAAATTATATAATAATATTATAGTAATTGTCTTAAAGTATTGTTGTAAAAGTAATGCTGTTTCAGTAATACAACATATGCACCATTTGTCTTCTAAATCATTGCAGTGGTTTTTTTTAATTAATAATTTTTTTAAGAAAGTATTAATTAACAAAACCATAGGGTAGGAGGGGTACAATTCCACAAAATTCCCACCACCCATTCTCCATATCCCACCCCCTCCCCTGATAGCTTTCCCATTCTCTAGCCCTCTGGGAGCATGGACCCAGGGTCATTGTGGGTTGCAGAAGGTACAAGGTCTGGCTTCTGTAATTGCTTCCCCACTAAACATGGGCATTGACTGGTTGGTCCATACTCCCAATCTGCCTCTCTCTTTCCCTAGTAGGGTGGTCTCTGGGGAAGCGGAGCTCCGGGACACATTGGTGGGGTCTTCAGTCCAGGGAAGCCTGGCCGGCATCCTGATGACATCTGGAATCTGGTGACTGAAAAGAGAGTTAACATACAAAGCCAAACAAGTTGTTGAACAATCATGGACCCAAAGGTTGGAATAGTGGAGAGGAAGTGATAGGGAGGTACTCACTGCAGACTCTAGTGTACTTCTGCTTTCAGGTATATATTTTGCAGTAGTTTACGGAAACGTGTGAACATATGCTCTCTCTCACAGAAACTGATCTGTATCTAAGTTTTGGGACTTTGTTAGAAGGTGAACCACCTGAGATGGAATTAGAGTGTAGTATGAAAGGAAAGGTCTCACCCGAGTAATGAAACTGAAGGGTTGTCATTCCACACGTGTAGTCTCTGGACACAGTCTGAAGTGAAGCATGTTGAGCTGGCAATCCTTGTGTTGGTTAGGTTGTGACCGGCAGATGCAATATTATTTGATATGGATTGGGAGAGGCATACGGGAAAGTGGGCCCTATCCAATGGTTCCAGGACTGGGGGAAGTAGAGGGTCTATAGTGGAGATGTGAGATTCCTGCTTTCTTAGGGTTCAAAAAGACAATCAATTAACAGTTAATGTTATCATCACATTATTTGGTAATTGGGTTAACTTTGAAAAGTCCTTTTGTTAGGGTTTGCAGTACAGTACCCAGTATCTTGTATATAGCTGTGCTATTGGATGCTTCTAATCTACTTGGTCTAGGCTTTTGAGAGAGTCTGCATATCAATTACACTGCATATATTGAGAAAAGATTCAGTTTGTGTTTTGAAAAACTTTGAGACATACAATTAATTTTCCCCCTCTCATATTAATTAACTAGTGATGTATATGACTACATTTCACTAGGAGTGTACATAAACACCATTCCCAACACCAAAAGACTGCGACCCATCCCTCCCACCCACTCCCACCCCCCACTGGCCCAGGAAGCTGCATGTCTACCCCTCACCTCAGGGTTATTACTTTGGTGCCCTACTTACAATTTGGTCAGGTCCTGCTTTTAGTTTCCCTTTCAGATCTTCTTCCTCAACTTCTGTTGATGAGTGGGATCATCCAATACTCATCTTTATCTTTCTGACTTAGCTCACTTAACGTAATACCTTCAAGCTCCATCCAAAATGGGTCAGAGAAGGTGGGTTCATTATTCTTGATAGCTGCATAGTATTCCATTGTGTATATATACCACAGCTTTCTCAGCCACTCATCTGTTGTTGGGCACCTGGGTTGTTTCCAGGTTTTAGCTATTATGAATTATGCTGCTATGAGCATAGGAGTACACACCTCTTTTTGGTTGGATGTTATGGAGTCCTTAGGGTATAACCCCAGGAGAAGAATTACTGGATCATATGGAAGGTCCATGTCTAGCCTTCTGAGATTTTTCCAAACTGCTCTCCACAGAGGCTGGACCAATTTACATTCCCACCAGCAATGTAAAAGGGTTCCTCTGTCCCCACAACCTCTCCAGCATTTGTTGCTGCTGTCCTTTTTGATGTATGCCATTCTTACAGGAGTGAGGTGGTATCTTAGTGTTGTCTTAATTTGCATTTCTCTGACAATCAGTGACCTAGAGCAGTTTTTCATATGTTTGTTAGCCTTTTGGATCTCCTCTGTAGTGAATGTTTTGTTCATATCCTCTACCCATTTTTGGATGGGGTCATTTGCTTTTTTGGTGCTAAGTTTGCTGAGCTCTTTATATATTTTGGTGATTAGTTTCTTGTCTGATGGATGGCATGTGAAGATCTTCTCCCATTCTGTGAGGGGTCTCTCTGTTTGTTTAATAGTTTCTTTGGATGTGCAGAAGCTTTTCAATTTGATATAGTCCCATTGGTTTGTTTCTGCTTTACTCTTCCTTGCAATTGGGTTTGATTCATCAAAGATGTCCTTGAGGTGTAGGTGGCAAAGTGTTTTACCAATGTTTTCCTCTAAGTATTTGATTGTTTCTGGTCTGACATCTAGGTCTTTGATCCATTTGGAGTTGATTTTTGTTTCTGGTGAGATAAAGTGGTTCAATTTCATTCTTCTGCATGTTACAACCCAGTTTTCCCAGCACCATTTATTGAAGAGAGCCTCCTTCTTCCATTTAATCCTTTGGGCCCCCTTATCAAAGATTAGATGTCCGTAGGTTTGGGGACTTATTTCTGGACTTTCAATTCTGTTCAACTGGTCTGTGTGCCTATTTTTGTTCCAGTACCATGCTGTTTTGATGTTGATGGCTTTATAATATAGTTTAAGGTCTGGGAGTGTGATGCCTCCATTTCTGTTTCTTTTCCTTAAGATGGTTTTGGCAATTCTAGGTGTTTTCAGGTTCCAGATAAATGATTGTAGTGCTTGTTCTATTCTCTTAAAGAAGCTTGGTGGAACTTTGATGGGTATTGCATTAAATTTGTATATGGCTCTGGGGAGAATATTCATTTTGATATTTATTCTTCCAATCTATGAGCATGGGACATCTTTCCATTTCTTGGTATCAGTTTCTATTTCCTTGAGTAGCAACTCATAGTTTTCAGTATATAAGTCTTTCACTTCTTTGGTCAACTTTATTCCTAGGTATTTGATTTATTTTGCTGAAACAGTAAATGGGAGTGATTTCTGGATGTCTTCTTCTTCAGATTTAGTGTTTGCATAAAGAAATGCCACTGATTTTTGTACATTGATTTTGTAGCCTGATACCTTGCTATATTGCCTAATAACTTCCAGTAGTTTTCTGCTGCATTCTTTAGGTTTTTCTATGTATACTATCATATCATCTGCAAATAGTGAGAGCTTGACTTCTTCCCTTCCAATCTGTATTCCTTTGATTCCTTTGTCTTGCCTGATTGCTATGGCAAGAACTTCCAATACTATGTTGAAGAGTAACGGTGACAGTGGACAGCCCTGTCTAGTCCCCGATCTGAGGGGGAATGCTTTCAGCTTCTGTCCATTGAGTATGATGTTGGCTATAGGTTTGCTATATATAGACTCCACTATCTTGAGGAATTTCCCATCTATTCCCATTTTTTATAGAGTTTTGAGCATGAATGGGTGTTGGATTTGTCAAAGGCTTTCTCTGCATCTATTGAAATAATTATGTGGTTTTTGGCTTTGCTTTTTTGATGTGGTGAATGACATTGATTGACTTATGGATGTTGAACCAGCCTTGCATTCCTGGGATTAATCCCACTTGGGCATGATGAACAATCTTTTTGATATGTTGCTGTATCCGGTTGGCCAAGATCTTGTTTAATATTTTGGATATATGTTCATCAGAGATATTAGTCTGTAGTTTTCCTTTTTCGTTCTGTCCCTATCAGCTTTTGGTATCAGGGTGATGTTGGCTTCATAGAAGGTGGAAGGGAGTATTCCTGTTTTTTCAGTCTTATGGAATAGCTTAAGAAGTATGGATATTAACTGTTTCCTGAAAGTTTTGTATAATTCATTTGTGAAGCCATCTGGTCCAGGACTTTTGTTGTTGGGGAGGTTCTTAATAACGGTTTCAATTTCTTTGTCTGTGATTGGTGCATTTAGATTTTGTAGTTCTTCTTGGTTCAGTTTTGGAAGGGCATATGCTTCTAGGAATTGTTACATTTCTTCCAATTCTCTAGCTTGGTGGCGTATAGTTCTTTATAGAAGTTTTGCAGGATTCTCTGGATATCTGTGGTGTCAGTTGTGATATCTCCTCCATTGTTCACAATTCTATTAATTTGAGTCTTCTCTCTTTTTTGTTTGGTGAGTGTGGCTATGGGTTTTTCAATTTGTTTAATTTTTCAAAGAACCATTTGGCTTCATTGATCTTTTGTATGGTCCTTTTATTTTCGATGTTGTTTATTTCTGCTCTAACTTAAGTGATTTCTGTCCTTCTGTTTGCTTTAGGGTTCCTTTGTTCCTCTTCCTCTAAGTCCTTGAGGTGTGCAGTAAGGTCGTTCATTTGAGCTTCTTCTTAGTGTTTAATATGTGATTGTATGGCTATAAGTTTCCCTCTCAGTACTGCTTTAGCTGTGTCCCAAATATTTTGATAGGTTGTGTCTTCATTTTCATTTGTTTCCAGGAACATTTGAATTTCCTGCTTGAGTGAGTCTCTGACCCAGTGGTTCATAAGGAGTATGTTGTTTAGTTTCCAAATTCTATGACTTTTGACAATTGTCTTTCTGTTGTTAAATGTTAGTTTTACTCCACTGTGGTCTGAGAAGATACTTGGGATGATTTCAATGTTCTTGAATTAATTGATGCTGTCTTTGTGGCCTAACATGTGGTCTATCCTTGAGTATGTGTTATGTGGATTTGAGAAGAAGGTGTATTCCAGTTTTTTTGGGTGAAGGACTCTGAAAATGTCCAAGAGGTCTAGTGTGTCGATCTCTCCATTCAATTCTCTTGTATCTTTGTTGGTTCTCTGCTTTGTTGATCTGTCTAAATGTGAGAGTGGGGTATTGAAGTCTCCCACTATTATTGTATTACTATTGATGTATTTTTGAAATTCTTTCAGTAAGTGCTTGACATATTTAGATGGTCCCTCATTGGGTGCATAGATGTTAATGATTGTTAAGTCTTTTTGGATGATTGATCCTCTAATCATTATGTAATGTCCTTGCCTATCTTTTATTACTTTATTTAATTTAAAATCTATTGTTTCTGAGATAAGAATGGCTGTTCCTGCCCTTTTTTGTGGTCTGTTAGCCTGTATGATAGTTTTCCATCCTTTCACTTTAAATCTGTGTTTATCTTGTTGTGACAGATGGGATTCTTGCAAGCAGCATATGGTTGGATTATGTTTTCTGATCCATCCCCCAACTCTGTGCCTTTTGATGGGTGAGTTTAAGCCATTGACTTTTATTGATATTATGGATTTAATGTATTGTAGTGCCATTGTTCAAAAAAAAATTTTTTTTTGTTTGCTCTGACATATTGCCAGTATTGTGTTGATGTTCTTGTTTATAAGATGTCTTTTAGGACCTCTTTCAGGGCTGGTTTGGTGATGGTTGCCTCCTTTAACTGTTGTTTGTCTAAGAAGGTTTTGATCCCTCCATCTAGTTTGAATGAAAGTCTAGCAGTATATATTATCCTTGGTTGAAACCCTTTTTCATTCAGGGCTCGATAGATATCTTGCCATTCTCTTCTGGCTTTTAGAGTTTGAGTGGAGAAGTCTGCAGATAATCTTATGGGTTTTCCCTTGTATGTGACTTTTTGTTTCTCTCTTGCAGCCTTTAGGATCCTTTCTTTGTCCTTACTTCTTCTCATTGTGACTATGATGTGTCTTGGTGTCTTCAGGTCTGGGTTGATTCTGTTTGGTACTCTCTGGGCCTCTTGAATCTTGATTTCCTTTCTGTTATTCAGGTCTTGGAAGTTTTCTTCTATTATTTCCTCTAGAATGTTTGGTTCCCCTTCCTCTCTTTCCACCTCTGGCAGGCCAATTATGCAAATGTTACTTCTTTTGAGATCATCCCATATGTCTCTGTTGTTGTTTTCAGTGTCTCTAAATCTCTATTTAAGCTCTTTCACCTCTTTCTTAGTTTTCTCGAACTCATCCTCTGTCTGACTAATTCTGTTTTCTGCTTCTGTTAGTCTGCTTTCCCTTGCCTCAGCTTCTTTCTTCATTACTTCTTTCTTCATTGCTTTATTCATTTCTTCAAAGCTATTTCAGCTTTCAGTTCTCTAATTGCCTCAAGATAATCAGTATTTTCCTTGGGGGTCTCAATTGTTCTTTCCCTAATACTGCCATTCCTTTTCTCCAATGTTGTTTTCATTTCTGTGATTAATAAGTTTATTATTGCTTGCATACTTTTCTTATCTATGGTTACTTCTGGCTGATTTGTAGTTTCTTCTGGGCTCTTGTCTTCATTCATTGGAGTAGCAGTTTGATTTGTTTTTGATCTAACCATTTTTTTGATTTATGTGTTTCTTTTTTTTTATGCTCTGTTGTTCCTCAGTTGTTGTGTCTTGAGTACAGGCACCACTGTACTAAATACCTTTATGACAATTACACTCACCAACCTCAGGAATTACAGTAGCAAATGAAGCAAGTATTGAAGCAGTTTAATCACTACCAGTTGTCCAAACAATTTCTCCAGTCCTTGAAAGAATAGTAACCAAATCCCAGTGAAGAAGAAAGAGAAAAACAAACAATCAAAATAAAAAAATGAAGTGATAGCTAGAATAGACAGTTATGCAAGTCTACTATCCACTGTATATTCTAGGGAACTAGAGCAGAGATACACACATAGAGAGTCCACTCTGAGTCAGACTTCTTCCTCAAAGTAATTCCCAAATGTGTATCAGTGAATTCAAAAAAGCACACTGTTTGGTGGTGTGGGGGCTGGGGCCTGTGGCTTTGGGAGCTGTAGGATTAAGGAAGAAAGGATGACAAGAATGAGAAAAAGAATTAAAAAAAGAAAGAGAGAGAAAAAAAAGAAAAATATAAGAAATGGAACAGTCAGAAAAGAGCAGTGAAAGGAAAGAGTTTTTTAAATTAATTAATTTATTTTTAATTATTTAATTAGCTATGTGGGGTGAGGTGGGGGGGGTTGGATACTTAGAAAGAAAAAAGGCCAGAGGTTTCAGAAGGGTATAGACTTAGAATGAATGATACTACCTGGTGGGACAGGAATTTGGTAATGACAGAAGCTCAGCAGGGGATTCTGCTAGGAGCTGGTCCCCAGGGACTGGTTTGGGGGGGGGGAGGCGGCATGCTTAATAATTAAAAGGAAAAAAATTTTTTGTTCCCTTTTTTTCTACTCTAATTCTTAACCCAAATTAAGTTATCGTCCCCTCCTTGGTGTCACCGCTAGGACCCCTTATTGACTGGCCTACTAAAGGCAGAAAATCCTACCGTTTCCAGAAGATGTGATCAGAGCTCAAGCCACTAGCAGCTTCTTAGTCCGCCATCTTCTGGGAACCTCTAATTGCAGTGTTTTTTTAAACTTCTTTATATATATAAGCATTTTTTGAACTTCTTATATTTATTTTTTTTAATTTTTATTTATAAAATGGGTGTACCGACAAGCTAACCTTATCAAAGTAAGGACTGAAAAAGCTGAATTAGCAAAAGCTGGCATGCTTTTTTTAAAAAACTTTTTATTATCTTTATTTATTTATTTAATAGAGACAGACAGACATCAAGAGGAAAGAGAGTAATAGAGAGAGAGAAAGCGAGACACCTGCAACACTTTCAGTGGTGGTCAGACTTGAACTTGGGTTGCAAAGTAGGAGCACTGCCCAGCTAACCTCTTGTTGGTCGCAAACCCTTTAAATAAAGGGAAAAATTCAACTGAGGACTTTCCTTGAGTCATGTTTTAAAAAAATAAATAAAGCTGGTAAAAACTCATAACAGTTCTTCCACTTCTATGTTGGTAAATTTTAACAAGTGATTAAACTATGAAAAATCAAGATATAGAACATCCCAGAGCCTTATTTTTGTTAACTTTTCAGTCAAGTTCTAGAAAAATAGATGAAATAAGTTATGATTAATGTATCATAGACTGGTTTTTCAATTCTTGAGTTTCAACATGAAATTGTACATGCACTAACTTACTGCTAGCTTATTTTCTTCTAAATAATGAATTTAAGAGTGATTTAAGTTATTTTGTAGTAGTTCTTTCTTCTTAAATTAAAAATAGTATTCTACCTAATGGAAACAATTCCAAATATCTGCTGTCAGAGATTTTATTACCAATGATACATACATAGAGATTAATTTTTTCTCCATACAATTGATAGGGCAACATTATCTTTCCTTCTCTTTTTATAAAAAGCAAACATTGAATCAAAGTACTATAATAATCAAATCTATTGTTAAGGGGGATTTATGGCATCCTTTAAGGCAAATAAAGGTAAGTTTTATAATTCTAATAATAGAGAGAGAAAAATAATCACATGAAGTATATGAAGTGAATTGACCTGGTATATAAACAAATGCATTCAATTAACAACTACTCTTTTAGTAAAAAAAAAAAATTGACAAACATGACATAACCAAAGTTAAACGTAGCACCACTGTGATTGGGAGTAAAAAGTCAAAAACTGGGTACTACACAGCAAACCCTAACAAAAGGACTTTTCAAAGTTAACCCAAGTACCAAATAATGTGAGGATAACATTAACTATCAATTGTCTTTTGGAACCCTAAGACAGCAGGAACTTCATATCTCCACTATAGAGCCTATATTTCGCCCAGTCCTGGAACCTTAGGATAGGGCCCACTTTCCTGCATGCCTCTCCCAATCCATATCAAATAATATTGCATCTGCCGATCACAACCTAATCAACACAACGATTGCCACTTCAACATGCTTCAGCTCAGACTGTGTCCAGAGACTTCAGGTGTGGAATGACAACCCTTCAGCTTCATTACTCAGGTGAGACCTTTCCTTTCATAGCATTCTCTAATTCCATCCCGGGTGGATCACTTTCTAACAAAGTCCCAAAACCTAGATATAGACCAGTTTCTATGAGAGAGAGCATATGTTCACATGTATCCATAAACTACTGCAAAATATATACCTGAAAGCAGAAATACACTAGAGTTTGCAGTGAGTACCCCAAAACACTTCCTCTCCACTATTCCAACCTTTGGGTCCATGATTGCTCAACAAATTGTTTGGCTTCATATGTTAACTCTCTTTTCAGCCACCAGGTTCCAGATGCCATCAGGATGCCAGCCAGTCTTCCCTGGACTGAAGACCCCACCAATATGTCCTGGAGCTCCGCTTCCCCAGAGACGCACCCTACTAGGGAAAGAGAGAGGCAGACTGGGAATATAGACCAAGCAGTCAATGTCCATGTTCAGCGGGGAAGCAATTACAGAAGCCAGACCTTCTACCTTCTGCAACCCACAAAGACCCTGGGTCCATGCTCCCAGAGGGATAGAGAATGGGAAAGCTGTCAGGGGAGGGGATGGGATATGGAGATTGGGTGGTGGGAATTGTGTGGAGTTGTACCCCTCCTACCCTATGGTTTTGTTAATTTATCCTTTCTTAAATAAAAAAAATTAAAAAAAGAAACTTTGGGAGCTGTATCTCAGTATACTAAAACAACATTTCTGTTTAAGTACCGTGTGCTAACCCATTGCGCCACTGCAACTCCTAAAATAACATTTCTATAGATAAATCCTTGGTGGCCTCTGCGTAGGATTGCCTGTTTTAACCCATGTACTGGGTTTGAGGTGAAAGTCTGAAATTCATGAATATGTATGTATGGTTTGTGTTCTGCTCTGTTCTTCCTTTCATGACAGCTCTTTGTGATACCAATATTCTGAAAAAATTTTGAAATTCCTCAAAGATCCAGTTTGCATGGTCTAATCCCCACCACAAAGCTTTTTATAGCCACAACTTCAGCCTACACCATCATGTTGTTTGAACTGCACTAACAGCACAAAAAATTTTCACAAACCATATCAGAATATTGAAAGACTTTTCTAGTTTCATAAGACTAGATGATTACTGAGGCCTGGTGGTGGCACACTTGGTTGAGCTCACATATTTCAAGACTAGATGATTACTTGGCTTCTGAAATAAACAATCTCCCTTTCTATCCAAAACTCTAATGTGAACAAGTAATATTGGCATAGGTCTACCTTGTGAGAAAATATTCTTCATCCCAGTTGATGCATTCCCATTGCTATCATTCATAGAGTTCCACATTGAGTGTGAGACATAAAAGTCCTCTCTTTTTAGTTTTATTTTTCAAATGAAGTAATGCTATGATTTTTGAGATTTAAGGAAGTTAAGGAAATTATAACATCTACATGTTCCCCTCTTTCTGATTTACTATTTTTCTACCCCACAAAGATGAGCATTCTATTCAATATCTCTTCTGGGAGTGAGTGATAATTTCTTCAAAACAACATTTATTTGTGTGCTTGCTTACCCAACACATATACTAAAATTGGAATGATACAGAGAAGATTAGCACACTCCCTGCACAAGAATGACATACAAATTTGTGACACATTCCATATTTTTATTGGGTGAGGGGAGTGGAGATTCAGAATTTTGGTGGTAGGTGTGGTATTAACTATACACTGTAATCTCACAGTCTTATAGGCTATTAGTAATCAAAAATAAAAATTAGGAAAAAATTTATTTGGATCTCTTCTTTATGAGAGATATAGAGATAGAGGCAGAGATAGAATGCCGGAACATCACTCTAGCACATGCAATGCCCAGGATTAATTTGGGAACTCATGCTTGAGATTCCAATGCCTTTCCAAAGTGACATCTCTTTGGTCATGATAATTTCTTTTCATGATAATAAAAGCCTTTCCTGCATTTGCATTTGTCTTACCACCATTTTTTTTTAATCATGAGGCACTTAGGAAGAAATTTAAAGGTATGAAAGTTTTATTTCCCCTATAGTAAGAATATGTAATCAGTTTATAGACTAACATTTTTCTTCTAGGAGTTACAGTTCATAGTCTTTTTCTGTGTCTGTAAGGTTATTTTTCTTCTTCTTAACTGTAATTGTTCTATATATAGTCTAGATTTAGTTTCATTATTCACTAAGTAAATATTTATTGAACTTGTTTTCTAAAAATAAAAAAAGAGTTTAGTTTTCTGAAAATTATAGTCTCATAGGAGATGATATATTAACTTAAAAATTAATAAGCTCATTAATTCATATTTTATTTCAAAATGGATACATATTCTGATTAATGGAAGTGGTAACTGAGTAGTAATAATAAAAGTATAATGACAGGAACATAAAGGAAAACTTCTCTAAGAAAATTGTATTTGAACTAAATCTTACAAATATTTTTCTCAGTTTCTTCCTTGCAAAGGTTTTATTTCAAAATTGTATAGCCCTATAAATATAACTACATTTGCACTAGCAAATCTAAAATATTAAATTAAACACCACTGTATGGCCAGCCCAAAATATATTTAAAAAGTATTTTATATGGGACTCTGATCAGGGAATCCTTGGATTCCCACATAGATAGGATGGACCTAGACCTCTAATGGATCCATCCTTCTCTCTCTACTGTCACTGGTCACTTGCATCAGTGCTGGGCTAGCGTCGCAGGCAGGAGAGATGATCCAGGAACCAAGCTCGTGGCTGTAGCAATGCAAATCTTTATTCATGCAGGAGCCCCAGAGTAGGGTGTGGGTGCAGCAAGCCAAATGGAACCAGCTGCAATGGCCGGAGTCCACCTCCCGGTGTGCACATCTGACCTCCTCTAGGTCTGGACGAGGAAGAGAGAGAAACCAGAAACAGAAGGGGCTTATATAGGGTAAAACCGGAAGTGGCATGTCAGAAATGGAAATGGCTAGGAAAAGAAGTGGAAGTAGAGAAAGGAAAAAGGCACCCTGGGTAGGTAGAATTTTCTTAGCAACTGTTGTGATGGTTTTAACCGGTGGGATTAATGTTACCCTGCAGGCAGGGCAGGTCTTGAGGTAGAAAGAAGATAGATTAATGGGTGGGGATCTTTCAGGCAAAACAATGATTATGTAAATAGGCCATACTATCAGCAATGCAGGATGGGGGGGTGGCTGGCTTAATGCCTGATACATCAGAACATGATCAAAATCCCTTTTGTGGTCCTCTACAGGACCTTTCCCTCAATGTAGAACAACAATGGTAGGGACTGCACCACTCTCTGAAGGGAGACTGGGTCAACATATTCTGTCACTCTATGAAGATTGGTCCTGAAATGAATGCAGCCCCAAATGTTCCCAGCTGTGACCATGAACTGCAAGCTTAGACTGACAGGGATACAGAGGTTACACAGGTTCCTGTGCTAAACATGAATAGATATGGGCCCTAGGTCAGATCGAAGAGGTTAACAGTTAATGGTATTTATATGCTTTTCCCATATTTGGGAGCTTCTCTCTGCCCTAATCCAGCTTTCTAGGCTTGTTCTCAACTCTAATACCATCTTCCGAGACAATACTTTCAGCCCATCTGCATGTTAGTTATTGATCTCAGGCAAAATTACTAGTCATGGGCCTCTTGGAATATACCTAAAATGGACTTTCTAGCTTCTTCCCACACCAATACCCTTAGTTCCATCTGCGCTATTCTTACCTTTAGATCCCTGTTTATGAAACAATTTGTCTTGTTTATATCTTAATACTTTTCTAGCCACCAAGTTGCAGATGCTACCATAATGCCATCCTGACTTCCCTGGGCCAATGACCTCACCAACATGTCCTGAAACCTCACCTCTCCAGAGCCTTATCCCTATAGGGAAAGATAGAGACAGGGTGGGGATACAGATTGACCTGTTAACATCCACGTTCAGCAGAAAAGCAATTACATAAGCCAGACATTCTACCTTTTGCATCCCATATATATCTTTGGTTCATACTCCCAGAAGAATAAAGAATAGGCAGCCTTAGAATGGAGGGGATGGGATACAGAACTCTGGTATTGGGAATTATGTAGAATTTTACCCCTCTTATCCTATAATCTTGTTAATCATTATTAAATCACTAATAAAAAAATGTTTGACAAAATTTAACTTTCATTCAGATAATAATTGCCCACTTCTCATTTGGTTCATTCCTAACGTATTGCCAGTTTGTTTACTTGTTTTACTTATTTTTTGTATTTTTGGGTGCTTTTCCTTTACGCACTCAATATATCATTGTTAATGGTATACTAAATTGTTCATGTGTACCCTCTGAGAGAGGCAAATATAATCTGTGAATCTTCTTGAATATCATAAGTAGTAAATTCATAATTTTATCTAGTCATTTTAAATAGCATTCTATAAATTTACAGGAAAGTTACTGTGTTTCAATATATCTATGTCATATTTGACATTGTTTCATAACATTTTATTCCCATCAGGGTTATCACCAGGGCTCCTGTCTATAGATTTCTACCACTCTTATTGCTTGTTTCTTTTCTCTCTCTCTCTCTCTCTCTTTGAGAGCAATGGAGAGACACCTGCAGCACTATTTCACTTCTTATAAAGCTTCCCTCCCTGTAGTAGGTTTGAAATTGGGTCCTTGTTCATGATGATGTGTGCCTTCTACTGGATGAATCACCATCTGGCCCCCTGTTTCATAAATTATTAAAACTCTAGTTTTTTGTTAGTTATTTTGGAATTTCTTCACAAATAATGAAAACTTATATTCTTTTTTTAATTACTTATAAAAAGGAAACATTGACAAAACCATAGGATAAGAGGGGTATAACTCCACACAACTCCCACCACCAGATCTCTGTATCCCATCCCTCCCCTGATAGCTTTCCTATTCTTTAACCCTCTGGGAGTATACACCCAAGATCATTGTGGTATGCAGAAGGTGGAAGGTCTGGCTTCTGTAATTGCTTCCCCGCTGAATATGGATGTTGACTGGTTGATCCATACTCCCAGCCTGTCTCCTTTTTTCCCTAGTAGGGTGGGGCTCTGGGGAAGCAGAGCTCTAGGACACATTGGTGGGGTTGTCTGTCTAGGGAAGTCTGCTTGGCATCATGGTAGCTTGATATATAGTTATTCACATATATATATATATTTTTCTTATCTTATCTTACTATATTGCCTCTCCCTTCAAGTACATTGTTAAATATTGATAATTTGCCTAAAGGGAGAAATACTAGCTTTAATACAGAAAATATTACAAAGAATTACACTTTCATTGTATGTGTAGGGATTGAGATACAATTTTTATAAAAGGATTTATAAAGTTATGGGCATCTTTTTATCACCTACTAAGACTTCTATTATTGTCAAGAATAATAGTTGAGTTTTATCAAATATTTTAAAATACATGGAGATAACTACATATTTTCCTACAATTCTAGATAAATTAACTGATAACATTATCATCTTGTATCAACTTGAAAGCATCATGTTAAGTGAGATAAGCCAAAAAAAAGGAATAATACTGAATAATCTCATGTATAAGTAGGAATTAATAAGTAGGGCCAGGGAGGGAGTAAACAAAATGAAACATGAACTGGGCATGGTGTATTGCAACAAAGCAAGGGACTCCAAGGAAAGGGTATGAGGAAGAGAAATTTGAAGTCCTGGTGAATAATGAACTTATATTCATGTGACAATAACTGCACTGTATAATCATGAACCCCCTCAGTAAAAAAATAGTCATATATACTTATCCTACCCTGAGGAAATAAAAAAACTTCTTTGTTATAAAGTATTATTATTTTAATATGCTGATGGCTTATTGAAAGAGTAATTGAGATTTTGAAAGCCTATGATTGAGGTTGATTTTTTTTTCAGATCTAGGACTATTATAAATTAATTTTGTTTTCATTCCCTAAAGTAGGATATGAAGATAGATTCATAAAGACACTGTTGATGAGATGAAATTATAAATTTATGATAATGATATTTATGATATTCAAGAAGGTTCACAGATTATATTTGTATCTCTCAGAGGGTACACATGAACTATTTAGTAAACTATTCACAATGATATGCTGAGTGCATGGAATTACTGCTTTATGTGGCCCCCTTTTACCCAGTGGCACTGATTCTATTTGTTGAACAGATGAGAGAATCCAAGGTACACAAGATGATATGTAAATTTTCTTGAAGACTACATCAATGTTAGAAATGTTGTCATGGACCACTACTGGTCACTTCCATCAGGAATGTAATCATTAGCTGTCTTGTGGGCCCTCCCAGGCAAGACCTTGCCCTTACCAAAAAATAATGATGGTAGGGACAGTCCCAGTCTCTGAAGGGAGGCTAGGGTATCCTGCCTTTCCACTAGAGGAAGACTGGTACTGAAATGAGTGTAGCCTGCAATGTTCCCAGCTGTGACTATGAGTTGTGGGCTCAAACTAATAGGAACTCAGAGGTTATACAAGCTCTGGTGCTAAATATATTTATTAGGTGGATGGAGGTAAATAATTTTATCCACAGAACTTTTTTTCAAGAATGGGAGTTACTCACTGCCATAATCCAAGTTTCTAGCTCTGTACTCTGACACCATTTTCTCAGAGATGTTTTTTATCCAACTTCAGGCTAGCTATCATACTCAAGCAAAACTACCATAGTTGTGTGCTCCTAAAAACATGCCTAAAATGGCTTTCTTCTACCCAGCTTTCTTCTACTCTTCTTCTTCTAGCATTTGCCCTTCTTCCGTAGCCAGTCAACAGCAAAGCTGTCAGGAGCTGCTTGTTGCTGGCTTTGAAAGTGACTGGGATCCATGTGGATTCAGTCGGCTAGGAAGGATCGTCAGTTTCCCCAATGAATGGGTACTCACGGGATGCACCACGAGAAGGTCGATCCAATGCAACCCTAAGATCCCTAATCGCATCTGCTCTATTCCTACTTTTTGGTTCCTGTTCATTAACAAAGTTGTCTCATTCCTGCCACCTTACAGACACCAAGTTGCAAATGCTACCATGATTCCATACTGACTTTTCTGGGCAGTTATGTCCTGGAGCCTCACCTCTCCAGAAAGAGACCAGCCCCACTAGGGAAAGATACAAATAGGCTGGAGGTATGGATCAACCTGGCGGTGCCCATGTCCTGCAGTGAAGCAGTTATAGAAGCCATAACTCCTACTTTCTGCACCCTCAAAACAACCTTGATCCATACTCCTGGGGGGCGGGCAGAGAGAAGTGATAAGAGATAGAAGATAAGAGGGCTTGGAACTCCAGTTCTATCAGCACCTGAATAGGAGGAAAAGGAGAGGGACATCTGGAGGTAGAAATTGTGTTATGAGTAGCTTGGAGGGGAAGAGAGGACATAAGAGGAAGAAAAATGGGGTAATTATATACAAATATAGACAGATAGTTGTAGAGATGATGGCTGGCCCATGTCTTAGGGGAACTGTGATGGCTTACAGTGGGGAGATCGAAGATTCAGAACTCTGGTAACAGGAATAGTGAGGAATTATACCCCTGTTGACATGTGATTTTGTAAATCAATATTAAGTCAATAGTAAAATTTTAAAAAATTTTAAAAAGAAATGTCATGGATTTGTTGGCAAAGGTTCAGCTGTACTAACTAATAGTTCTTTGTTAGCAGCTGGGGCTATCTTTATGATGGCAAGATTATTTTAATAGGCAGGAAGAAAATGGCCCATGGGAAGATAATTTGTAATTTTTCCACTAGATGGCATTGCAAACCTATCAGAATTGTTTTAACTAGGCATTTACTCACCAGTTAAATATTCAATATTAATTAAGTTAAAGAAAATACTAGAAAATGGAATTAAAGGAAAGTTATTTGTTCCCTTATTTGAATGTAAGCTGGTGAGGAAATAAATCTATCAGATAGTGTTGCTTCACCTCACTGAAAGGAATCACTTATATAAGGAACATAAGATCTTTCTCTCCCTCTGTCTATCTCCCCATCTTCTCTCAACTACTTTCTGTCCTACCTGAAAGGAAAAAAAAAGAAAGAAAGAAAAGGAAAGGAAAGGAAAGGAAAGGAAAGGAAAGGAAAGGAAAGGAAAAAATGGCTGCAAAGAAAGGTGGATTCCTATTGTTGGCACCAAGCCCCAGAAATAACCCTGATAGCAATAGAAAAAAAGAAAAAAAAGAAAAAAAAAAGAAAAGAAAAGAAAAAGAAACTAAATTTATTTTTGTTTTCAGTTAAATTACCTACTCTTTTGGTGAGATAAGGAATTCCAAAAGAGTTTAGACCATTATATCAATGACAGGATTTTACATGGCATTGAAAAGAAGCTGGATAGGATGATAACATTGCAATAATTTTAGATCTAACTCAGGAAAGTTACCTATTTTGTTATGTCTTTGGGAATGCTTTAGGCAATAGAACACTTAAATGGATATGATTTAGATAGCTTTAATAATAAATATTATAGTGACTATTAATTCATATTTAATTTCTTGAGAGGACGTAACTTACCTTAGATGCTAAACTTTTTTAATAGGAACACTGAGAGTAACACTTATTCAGTCTAAATAAGCACTATTTTTTTTCCTCTTCCATTCTTCTGTTTCCCTTTCATTTATCCTTTCTTTCATTCTTATACCATTATAACATATTGAAGAATGAAGCAAAGGTGATGGCATACCTGGTTGTGTGCACACATTACAGTGTGCAAGGACCTGGTTTCAAATCCCTGGCACCCACCTGCAGGGGCAAAGCTTCACAGGTAGTAAAAAAGTGCTATGTGTGTGTGTGTTTTCCCTTTCTCTGTCCCCTCTCTAATTCACCCCTTCTTTTCAATTACTCTGTTTCTTTCCAAAGTAAATAAATAAATACATTAAATAATTAGAAAAAGAATGAGGCATTTATATTTCTCTTTTTAAAATGTATTTTACTTTGGATAGAAACAGAAATTGAGAGGAGAGGGAAACAGAGAGGGTGAAAGTGAGAGACACCTATACCACTGCTTCATTACTCATGAAGCTTCTCCCTTGCAGGTGGGGACTGGAGGCTTGAATCTAGTCCCTTTTATCTGCACTCTATCAGGTGCACAACCACATGACCCCTCTACCTCTCTCTTTTCCCTTAAGAAAGAGATAACTTTTCAGTGTTGGTAGTTCACACTGTTGAGAATAAAATAGAATGGTCTATGGTGTCATTTGTAGTCATGAGAGAAAATGCTCTATCCAGTGGTTACACTCAATGCTATCAGTTGTAAAAAATTAGCTCAGGTTT
The DNA here is from genome assembly GCF_950295315.1 of Erinaceus europaeus. Lineage (NCBI taxonomy): Eukaryota > Metazoa > Chordata > Mammalia > Eulipotyphla > Erinaceidae > Erinaceus > Erinaceus europaeus. The sequence continues at coordinate 72,337,688 of NC_080163.1, forward strand.
TGTCTTCAGTCATATTTTATGTATTCTTAATTATTATATGCTTATTATTGCCTAATAGGTTTCAAAATAATCTATAATCATGGAAGGACAGACTTTTCACATGTAAGTGTGTATGAGTGTATATATGAACATACCTGATAGGAAGAAATCATCTTCCAGTGGATAGGGAATATTAGAAATGCGAAAATGGGGAGTTGGCAGTAGCACAGCTGGTTAAGTGCAGGTGGCACAAAGTACAAGGACAGGCATAAGGAACCTGGTTTGAGCCCCTGGCTTCCCACCTGCAGGGGAGTCGCTTCATAAGTGGTGAAGCAGGTCTGCAGGTGTCTATCTTTCTTTTACCCCTCTCTGTCTTCTCTCTCCATTTCTCTCTGTCCTACCCAACAATGATAATAATAAAAAAAGGGAAACAAAACAGAATATATAAATAAATAAATGTTTTTTTAAAATGAGAAAATAAAAAAATACTTCAAGACATGATATACAGTAATCACATTATCTAGAGCCAAGATGTGACAGAGAAATTCACAGAAGTCAGGGATTCTAAGAGTTGTTTCTTTATACAGTTCACCTGTGTTAAGGAGTAAAGATGACTAAAGCAAAGCAACTTGCAAAAAAAAAAAAGAAAGAAAGAAAAGAGAATAGCATGACTATTACAAAATGTGAGAATTACTGATGGATAACCAGGGTGTGTGTGAGTATGTGTTTGTGTGCTGGGGGTGTTGATTAGGGAAATAAAAAACTTCAGTGGTGGGGCTGTGGTGACTTGTATACATGAAGTGTGGGTATGAAAATACTCCCTAAATTTGATAATTTTGTAAAGCAATGTTAAATCTCTCTCTGTCTCTCTCTCTCTCTTTGTCTCTCTGTCTCTCTCTCTTTATGCACACACACACACACACACACACACACACACACCTTCAAATTTTATCCTGGAGTTTAGGAAAATCCCTTTTTTGCAGTTAAAGAGTGCATGGTGAATATTGTAAGACATGTCTCTCATGAGATTTATCGAAGTTCAAACAGAACATTTTCTATTAGTTTGACTAGTTTTCAAGTGTTGAGTCATGCTGACTCAGAGGTAGTGTTTCAGGGGGGTAGGGATTCACGCCTTCACATAGGTCATGTGAATAACAGTAGTTCCATTCTAGGACTGGAGAGTTCTCTAGATTCTCATGCATGAATTCCTAACCAATGGGGGGGAAAGAAACTTGAACTACCCACTTTTAATTCAGTGGGAGAAAAATGTTTGGAATGTCATTTGCGTAACTGTGACCTCAATTCAATGCAACATGCCTAGGCAGGTGAGAGAATCTACTGTCCTGCAGGTAGTAGTCTCAGGAGTGCACTTTTCAGATTTCAGTTACAGAAATGGCTATTATGGGTCAATATTTTACCTAGACAAGGGGAGACCACAAGGAAATATAAAAAATTAATAAGCACAACACAAAATATATAATAAAAGTTGGCTCTTCTCAGAAATGACAAATATTGTCTCTTGAGAACAGATTTGAATTTTGGAAATAACCAAAATATTAATTAGCTTAGAGGTGATTCAGAAACTCACTTGAAAAACTGAATAAGTAGAACAGGAGGTAGAGAAGTGGTAGAGTTCTGGTATTATAAGCATGAGGTCCCTGTTTAAATCTCTGGCACCACATCCACATACCAGTGTTCTGCTCTAATCTCCCTTTTTGCCCCCACCCCTAACCCCCTGCTATCTAGTGAGGTAATTATCAGGTGAAATAAATATACTAAATTTTGGGCTAGCAAAATAGTTCACCTAGATAGTAATCCTGACTTGTAATGGGCATGACCTAGGTTTAAGATAGGTCACCACAGTAGAGGATGTTTTGGTGTTTGTGGTTTCTCCCTTCTTTTCACTCCTCTCCTCCCACCCCAATCTAAAATAATTCAGCCTGGAGTGGTGGTAGTGACCTGGTTAAAAAAAAAAATTAGGGGAAAGTTGAAGTGCAATACTTAATCTCCCTCCCTCCCCCCTCAAATTGGTGCCTCTATTTTGTTTGCACAAAGATTTTAATGCTTGAGCAATGGTGACTGAGGTAGAAAGTTAAGGGTGGTGTGATAATAAGTGCTTTTGCAACAACTTGGATGGTCAATTTAAAAGACTCAGCATAAGAATAATCTTGCTGAGGCTGCCTAGATTTAAATTTTGAATCACATCTTAAAGAGCCTGTAGGAGTCTAGTGAAGAGGCAACAAAAAAAGCAATACTCAAAAAAAAAAAAAAAAAAACTGGGAATGTGGGATCCAGTACCATCTATGCCTTTGAGCAACTGTGTGACTTTGGGTAGATTGCTCTACCTGTTAGAGCTTCAGTTTTCTGGCTTGTCCAATATAGAGTTAAAATTAAGAGTTTCCAAGGCAATTGGTATCTACCCAGTCTGATGCTTAGAATCATCTGAAAACTGTCAAGGAGACGAATTCCTTGAATTAGGAAATGTTATCCCTGAAGTCTGCCACAGGACATAATATATAGAAAGGTTGCCCGATTTAGCAAAAAGAAAATCAAGGAACTGGGTGGGGAAGATAGCATAGTGGTTATGCTAAGATCTCAGATACAATCCATATCACTTAAGCTAGAGCTGAATATTTTAGGTTTAGGAAGGAAGGAAGGAAGGAAGGAAGGAAGGAAGGAAGGAAGGAAGGGAGGGAGGGAGGAAGGAAGGAAGGAAAGAAAGAAAGAAGGAAAGAAGGAAGGAAGGGAAGAAAGAAGGAAGGAGTAGAGAAGAAAGGAGAAAGGAGGGGAAAAAAGAAGAGAGAAAGGAATAAAATATAAAAAGTTTCATTGAATTTGGATTTCTGATGAATGATCAATAATTTTTAATGAGTATGTCTCAAATGCAAATCTAACATTCTTTTTAAAAATATATTTTTTATTTATTTCGTACTGGATAAAGACAGAGAAATTTTGAGTGGAAGAGAAGAGATAGAGAGGGAAAGAGACAGGGAAAGACACTTGTAACCCTGCATCCCCACTGTGAAGCTTTCCCATTACAGGTTGCAGGAAGGACCAGGAGCTTGAATCTGGGTCTTTGTGTACTGTAATGTATGTGCTTAGCTAGGTACACTGCTGTCTGGCTCCTGTATCTAACACTCTTATGCAAAAGAGGAAGATGAGATTTGTAAAATAACTGTAAATTATCAAATCTCTTTTGATAAGAGTAAAGAAAGTAAAGCTTTTCAGCTATAACACAGGGGAAATCTTTCATTTTCTCTTTTTTTCCCCAAAATTGTCAGACATTATTGTAATGCTTTATAATTCTCCATATAATTATTAAATCAGTTGAAATTCTTTTGAATACAAGTAAATAATTTATTAATAAAAGTAGCTAAAAAGTAAGAACATTTATTAGTTTACTTAACAACTAATCTGGAGTGAAGATGAAATCATCAAGGACTCATTATCTTTCTGCTTGGGGCATCTTCAGTGTGATTTTTAACTTCAGGCAAATTCCTAAGGCTGCAAAATGATTGGGGCATCTTCATATATTGTTTTATTAAAATAAATCCATTATGAAGAAATAACATTAATCCCCCAAGCATAAAAGGAAAAGAAGTCATCTTTGTGATGGTATAACTATAAAGAAAATAATTTTTCTAGATATGATGATTAGAGGTGACCATTGGTCCCTAAATGAGTGAAATAAATTTAAGCCAGAAGTTTGCCTGGTGAGAATCAGAGAAGAGTCACACTGTCACTGACCTCCTTCAGTAATATAAGAGTAATGTTTAGCTAAATGAGTAAGACCTACTTGTCTATTTTAGGAATTATCTTGCCAGGTGAGGCATAACAATAGAATTCACTCAACAACTTCCTTTCTTTTTTGAGATGAACTTAAATAGAGACTATAAATATTTGCTTCTTTGTCTCTATTGTGCTACTGTTGCTAAAAATTTCCCATTAGATCAATACTTTGTGTAGTATGTATAAAACTTACCATGTTTTCTTCTTCCATAGAGAACACTTCAATATGATGACAAATGAAATGCAGATATAGTTCTAAAACCATGAAGTGAATGTGCCACGTCCCTATCAAATCAGAAACGAAGGGTCTGACAAAGTCAACACCAGGGAACCACATCTTCAAGGAAGAGTGATTCTGGGAACGGGACATGGCATGCCAATCAAATTTAGATTACAATTCCTTATTCTTATGATCACAATGAGTCTTATGTTTGGTGGGAACATGTGGGGATAAGCACCCCTGGTATATAGATTAATAACAAATGACCAGGATACTCAGTCATTAATTCCCGGAGGCCCAGCCCGGGATACAGTCCCTGATGACTCACATTTTCAAGAAATAGAAACTGAAGAAAAATCCAGAGTTCAGCAAGTTAGAAAACTAGACAGAGGGTCCTACCACAGACCAGCACCTACAGTTATGACCAAACGGGACCAGCTTACCCCATGGGTGGTGGACTGTGGTTTCCTCCCTATCTTTACTGCAAATATTTACCTAAGCCCACTGACCGCCCTTTGCACTATACCAGTGCCCACATGCAGGGTGACAGAAAAGTTAGTATTAATGACACTCATGTATCCTGATATAGTTTGCCCTATTTTAGAAAGATTAGCAAGAAGCAGACCTCCTTGGTGTTTGCTTCCTCTCAGTACATGTTATAAATTATATACCCAACTGACACACTTGTGGCACACCAGGTACAGAGACTGCAGTAGATCTAGAGTCCCTGATGTAGATAAATTAAATTAGTAAATATATTAAAAAGTAATGAGCCAAAAGAGGTATCAAAAATAGAAGACATACATACACTTTTAAGAAAATTCCTCGATCAGACATATGTTGCCCCCCTTAGAAGCCAAAGCCTTAGCTTACGCTCCCCCCCCATGATTAAAGAGGGAGTTAGATTTTCACAATAGAGAAAGTTAAATTTTTGCAGAGAGCTCCTACTCATAAATGCATTGCACGTTACTCCCGCAGGACTTGACATTCCCTTGAAATAACCACAATTATCAGAAATGCTTTACTTTCTGTTCCAGATTCCTGCTTTCAAAATATCATGTAAATGCTAAAAAAAAAAAGTATATAAACACTTGCCTGTCTAATAAACATTGAGTTCAGAGTCACCCTCCAATAGAGTGTGGTGTCTATCTGTTCTCCCTCGTGCGGACTCCTGACACACCCAGGGCTCTCTTCAGCAGACCCTGACAACTCTTGCTGCTCCCCTGCCCGAGCGGTCTGTAGCATGAATGTATATAAATGTAGGTATTTGCTCCAAACTCATGGCAACACAGAATATTTCTGAAAGTCATTGTTAGCTTCCACTAATGTTACACTGAAAAATGCATTTATCTTTCAACTTCTGTTCATGCTAACTTCCATCTTTAAGCTTTCATGAACACACAAGTAGAAAGTCTCATCTCAGTTTCATTTTTCTAGATGTTGCCATGTCTTTTCATTTGTACATATCAGTTTATCTGCTTCTCCTAGTTATGACCTTTTCTCTTCACAATGATTTCTTGTCTAGGCAAGCAAGAAAAGATTATAAAAAAAGAAAAGAAAAGAAAGAAAGAAAGAAAGAAAGAAAGAAAGGAGGGAGGGAGGGAGGGAAGGCATAAGTAGACTACATCTATGAAATATCTAGTCATTTAAAAAAAGAACTAGATAATTTACCAAGTTGAAGGTAGGAAATATAGATAGGATAGGTATCTACTCTGGTATAGGGGGTCTGGATTTAAATGTATCCTTGGTTTAATATGTTGAGTTTTATTGCTAGGAACTGCTAGGATGCAGTTTTAGGAATTGCTAGGAACTGCTCAAGATGGACCTGGGTTGCAAAACTACGTTTACATTGCTACTAGACAGATCTCTCCCATATTCCTTTCACAATCATTCACTGGCTCTTTATGAAAAGATATAGATGGGAGTCGGGCAGTAGCGCAGCCGGTTAAGCGTAATGGTGCAAAGCACGAGGACCAGCAGAAGGATCCCGGTTCAAGACTCCGGCTCCCCACCTGCAGGGGAGTCACTTCACAGGTGGTGAAGCATGTCTGCAGGGTCTTTCTCTCTCCCTCTGTGTCTTCCTCTCCTCTCTTCATTTCTCTCTGTTTTATACAACAATAAAACAAGGGCAACAAAAGAGAATAAATATTTGTTGGGTAGTATGCCAGCTCCCTCCACTTCTGTCTCTAATCCTGCTTAACTAAGCACCAGCATGCCTGTATGGCATTGGTTTGATCCCACTCAAAGCTGCAGTCTATTTACATAAATCACTAAGCACCACCCTCCCTCCAGGGCATTGGTGGTTCTGTGGTAGAATTCTCGCCTGCTCTGCCCCTCTCCTTGTCACACCATGATTTTCTACCACTCCCTTTTCGCTCCACCCTCTCTATGTCACATCCTGTTTCCACCCTACTTGGAGAGTATAAATACAGCTGCTCTTCTGATTAAACACACTTGGAAATTGCTTTCCGGCTCCGAGAGTTCCAGAGTGTATCTCCTGCGAAGTTAGTGCAGCACGAGTTCCTGATCCCTCTCCCATGCAGCAGCCTAGATCAGCTCCAGTTGAGTTCTCTCCAACCCAGAGAGCACTAGCTCAGGAAGAAGCACCATCAGGATAGGATATCCTGGCAAATATTAAAAAAAAAAAAAAACCTAAAAAAAAAAAAGATACAGATGAGTACTAAGTTGCCCAGAGCTTATCATAAACTGCTAATCCAAGAGAGAAGAAAGGGTAAGCAGAGAGGAAAACATTCAAAAATATTATCCTTATCATATTTCAATGTATAATCATTATTTTATTTATTTATTTATTTATTTTTAAAACAGGGAACATTTAAAGAACAGTAGGATAAGAGGGGTACAACTCCACTCAATTCCCACCACCAGATCTCCATATCCCATCCTCTCCCCTGATAGCTTTCCTATTCTTTATCCCTCTGGGAGTATGGACCCAAGGTCATTATAGGATACAGAAGGTGGAAGGTCTGGATTCTGTAATTGCTACCCCACTGAACATGGGTGTTGACTAGTTGATCCATACTCCCAGCCTGCCTCTCTCTTTCCCTAGTAGGTTGGGTCTCTGGGGAAGTGGAGCTCCAGGACATATTGGTGGGGTTGTCTGACCAGGGAATTCTGATTGGCTACATGTTAGCTTCTGGAACCTGGTGGCTGAAAAGAGAGTTAACATACAAAGCCAAACAAATTGTTGACCAATCATAGACCTAAAGGTTGGATCAGTGCAGATGAAGTGTTGGGGGGTACTCACAGCAGACTATTGTGTACTTTTGCTTTCAGCTATATATTTTGCCCTAGTTTATGGATATGTGTGAACATGTGTTCTATCTCACGGAACCTGGTCTATATCTAGGTTTTGGGACTTTGTTAGGAAGTGAACCACCTGGAATGGAATTAGAGAATCCTATGAAAGGAAATGTCTCACTGGAGTAATGAAGCTGAAGGGTTGTCAATCCACACTTGAATTCTCTGGACACAGTCTGAAGTGAAGCTTGCTGAGGTGGTACTTGTTGTGAATTATTTTTTTCTCTATGTGTTCTCTCCTAAATATGATATGATGAAGTCCTATCAGGGGCAATGTAGTACCAGTGAACCATAGAATATTCATGACCAATGTCTCAGGTTTTATCACCAACTACAGAACGTATCAGAGGTGACTAGTGATCTGACTTCTCATAAATTAGTAAGAAAGCAAACAAGCAAATAAATAAGTAAACCTTTAAAAGTATATGTGAAAGTTATGATTACCTGCAGATCAGAATGTGACCATATTTCACGATACATTCATTGCAGACATAATTAAAGATACTGTTATGCTGGCTTCTTTATGAAAAATAGCCATGTGAAGAAAAAAGCTCAGAAAAGGGAAAATGCCGTATGATAAAACAAGCAGGGCTTTGGTAAAGGATGTATAACTTATACACATCATAGACAGGTGCAAAACTATATTCCTGAAATTTCATGATTTTGTAAACCACTGTTAAATAATTAATAGCAAAAGTATGAATAAATAAATAAATTTTAACTAACAAAAGGAAGCAGTGATTGTAGTAATGAACAAATCAGCAAATGTCAAATATTGCTAGAAAACACCAGAAGCTGGAAAAGCCAAGGAAGGATTCCCTTACATGCTTTAGAGAAAGAATGGCTCTACTGTTATTTTGCTTCATACTTATGGTGTCTACAATAAGACAATAATTTGTATTTATTTATTTATTAACTTATGTATTATTTGTTAATGACAGAGATAAGAGGAGAGAGAGAAGGAGAACCAGACTTTCACACTGATACACGAGCTGCCAGGGATTGAACTTGGAACCTTGGGCTTGAGAGTCCAGTGCTTTTATCCACTCTGCTACCACCAGGACAATAAAATAGTAAGTTTTAAGTTACTCTATTTATGGTACATTGTTACGAAAAGCCTAGATAACTATCACATTAATAGAGTCAAATCTTACATTTTTGGGAGCACCTAATCTGTAGCCTCATTTTCTACATCTAGAATAGCAGACTTTTGTTAATAATAATTATTCAATTGCTATAAACTTTGATAAATACTTTTTTAGAAAAGTTTTTGCACAAAACATTCATGTAGAAGAGCACACTTACTTTATTTTATTTTATTTATTTTTATTTTTTATTTATAAAAAGGAAACATTAACTAAACCATAGGATAAGAGGGGTACAACTTCACACATTTCCCACCATCAGAACTCTGTATACCATCCCCTCCCCTGATAGCTTTCCTATTCTTTAACCCTCCGGGAGTATGGCCCCAAGGTCATTGTGGGATGCAGAAGGTGGAAGGTCTGGCTTCAATAATTGCTTCCCCACTGAACATGGGCATTGACAAGTTGATCGATACTCTCTCCTGCATATCTTGTTCCCCAGTGGGGTGGTCTCTGGAGGAATCAGAGCTCCAGGACACATTGGTGGGGTTGTCTGTCCAGGAAAGTCTGGTTGGCATCATGCTAGCATCTGGAACCTGGTGGCTGAAAAGAGAGTTAACATACAAAGCCAAACAAATTGTAGACCAATCATAGACCTAAAGGCTGGTACATTGCAGATGAAGACTTGGTGGCCCCTCCATTTTGTAGATAGCTAGTAGGCCTATTTTAGTTATGTTCTAAAGGGCCTGCGACTATACTAGGGTTTTTTTTTTTTTGTTTGTTTGTTTGTTTTGCCTGAGCTTGAAATCTGATATGCAGGTGGATTCTAATTATTGTCTGGGGAGGTGGTGTCATGGCTAGCAGAAGGACCAGAGAGCTGGATCAGGGAAGATAATAGCTCCCAAATATGGGAAAGATGTATAAATATTGTTGACTGTAAACCCCATCAATTTGATGTGATCTGGGGCCCATATTCAGCTTAGGAGCCTATGTGATCTCTGCATCCCTGTAGATCTGAGCTCACATTCTGTTGTCATATGTAGAAACATTCCAAGCTGCCCAATATCAGGACCCATCTTCCTCCAGTGTAGTATAGAGTATGTTGTCCAGCCTCCCTTCGGAGGATGGAACATTTTCTGCCATTGTTGATCCAAGTTGAGGGCAAGGTCCTATGGGGGCCCACAAAGGGGTCTATTGTGTTGTTCCTGATAGAGATGACTGGTAACATTGGGGAGAGGAATTTAGTAGAGGCCTAGGCCCATCATGTCTGATTGGGAATCTCAGGACTCTCCTACAAGGGCCCCAACTGACGGGATGGCCTGATAGTGACTAAAGAGTCGTCATGAAAGTACACCATCTCTTGCCCTTAGTCAGCTTTTGCAGTCCTTGGCTTTATGAGATTAGCTTTGGAGTGAGTGAGAGAACTGTAATAGGAAGTAGGTGAGGAGGGTATCTAAGTAGACACTATTTCACTATGAAATTTATACTGACTCACTACAGACTATTGTGTATTTTTGCTTTCAGGTATATATTTGCCCTAATTTATGGATACATGTGAACATATACTCTATCTTACGGGCCTTGGTCTATATCTAGGTTTTGGGATTTTGTTAGGAAGTGAACCACCTGGAATGGAATTTGAGAATCCTATGAAAGGAAAGGTCTCACCCGATTAATGAGGGTGAAGGGTTGACATTCCATGTCTGACATCTCTGGACACAGTCTGAAGTGAAGCATGCTGAGGTGGTACTCCTTGTGTTGATTAGATTGAGATCGGCAAATGCAATATCATTTGGTATGAACTGAAAGAAGCATGCAGGAAAGTGAGCCCCACCCTAGAGGTTCCAGGACTGAGGGAAATATAGGCTCTAAGGAAGAAGCTGGAGGTTCCTGCTGTCATAGCTTTTAAGAAGACAGTATATAGTTATTGCTATAATCACATCACTTGGCAATTGGGCTAAATTTGAAATATCCCTTTGTTAGGATTTGCTGTATCATACACAAGGTCACCATAATTTATGTCCTTTGATTATTTTTATATAGCTGTGCCAGCGGTTGCTTTTGTTCTCCCTGGACTAAGCTTTTAAGAGAGACAACATATCGAAGACTCAGCCTATGTATTAAAAAGACACAGTCTGTGCCGTAAAAGATTTGAGACATTCAACCAATTTTCCCCTTCATATTAATTAAAAAGTGATTTATATGACTACACATTGATAGGAGTGTACATAAACACCATTCCAGCCACCAAAAGACTGTGTCCCATCCCATCCCCTTTCCTCCGCCCCATGAAGCTGAACAACTGCCCTCACCCTCAATCCAGGATTTTTACTTTGATGCCCTACTCCAAATTCAGTCAAATTCTACTTTCTGTTTCCCTTTCTGTTATTCTTTCTCAACTTCTGTTTATGAGTGGGATCATCCCACACTTACCTTTATCTTTCTGACATATCTCACTTAACATAATTCCTTCTAGCTAAATTGAAAGTGGGTCAGAGAAGGTGGCTTCATTGATCTTAATAGCTGCATAGAATTCCATTGTGTATATATACCACAACTTTCTTACCCACTTTCTGTTGTTGGGCACCTGGCTTGCTTCCAGGTTTTAGCTATTATGAATTGTGCTGCTATGAACATAGGTGTACACATTTCTTTTTGGTTGAGTATTATGGAGTCCTTGGGGTGTATCCCCAGGAGAGGGATTATTGGGTCATATAGAAGGTCCATGTCTAGCCTGTGAGAGTTATCCAGGCTGCTGTCCACAGAGGCTGTACCAGTTTACATTCCCACCAGCAGTGCAGAAGGGTTCCTCTTTCCCCATATCTTCTCCAACATTTGTTGTTGCTGTCCTTTTTGATGTATGCCATTCTCACAGGGGTCAGATAGTATCTCAGTGTTGTCTTTATTTGCATTTCTCTATCAGCAAGTTGGAGCAATTTTTCATGTGTTTGTTAGCCTTTTGCATCTCTTTTGTAGTGGATGTTCTGTTCATATCCTCTGCCCATTTTTGGATGGGGTCATTTGTTTTTTGTTGATAAGTTTGCTGAGCTCTTTGTATATTTTGGTGATTAGTCTCTTGTCTGATGTATGGCATGTGAAGATCTTCTCCCGTTCTGTGAGGGGTCTTCTTGTTTGTGTGATAGTTTCTTTGGCTGTGCAGAAGCTTTTCAATTTGATGTAGTCCCATTGGTTTGTTTCTGCTTTAGTCTTCCTTGCAGTTGGGTTTGTATCATCAAAGATATCCTTGAGGTTTAGGTGGAAAGTGTTCCACCCATGTTTTCCTCTAAGTATTTGATAATTTCTGGTCTAACATCCATGTCCTTGATCTGCTTTGAGTTGATTTTTCTTTCTGGTGTGTTAAGGTGGTTCAGTTTCATTCTTTTGCATGTTTCAACCCACTTTTCCCAGTGCCATTTATTGAAAAGAACCTCCTTCATCCATTTAATACTTTGGGCCCCTTTATCAAAGATTAGATGTCCATAGGTGTGGGAATTTAGTTCTGGGCTTTTAATTCTGTTCCACTGGTCTGTTTGTCTATTTCTGTTCTGTTTTGATGAGGATGGCCTTATAATATAGTTTGAGATCTGGGAGTATGATGCCTCCATTTTTGTTTCTTTTCCTCAAGATAGTTTTGGCAATTCTAGGTGTTTTCTGAATCCAGATAAATGATTGTAGTTTTTTTTTCTATTCTCTTAAAGAAGCTTGGTGAAACTTTGATGGGTATCATGTTAAATTTGTATATGGCTCTGGGGGAGAATATTCATTTTAATGATAATTATTCTTCCAATCAGTAAGCATAAGATGTCTTTCTATTTCTTGGAACAATTTATTTCCTCGAATAGTGATTCATAGTTTTCAATATACAAGTCTTTCACCTCTTTGGTCAGCTTTATTCCTAAGTATTTTATTGATTTTGCTGCAACTGTGAATGGGAGTGATTTCTGGATGTCTTCTTCTTCAAATTTGCTGTTTGTATAATGAAATGCCACTGGTTTTTTTACATTGATTTTGTAGCCTGACACCTTGCTGTATTATAGAATAACTTCCAATAGCTTTCTGCTGGATTCTTTAGGTTTTTCTACGAATACTATTATATCATCTGCAAATAGTGAGAGCTTGACTTCTTCCCTTCCAATCTGTATTCCTTTATTTCTTTCTCTTGCCTGATTGCTATGTCAAGAACTTCCAAAACAATTTTGAATAGTAATTGTGATAATGGACAGCCCTGTCTAGTCCCCGATCTGAGTGAGAATGCTTTCAGCTTCTGTTCATTGATGATGTTGTCTATAGGTTTGCTATATATGGACTTCACTATCTTGAGGAATTTCCTATCTATTCCCATTTTTTAAGTGTTTTGAGTATGAGTGGGTGTTGGATTTTGTTGAAGGCTTTCTCTGCATCTATTGAGATAATCATGTGGTTTTTGGTCTTGCTTTTATTGATGTGGTGAATGACACTGATAGACTTACATATGTTGAACTAGTCTTGCATTCCTGGGATAAATCCTACCTGGTCGTGATGAACAATCTTTATGATATACTGCTATATCTAGTTGGCCAGGATCTTGTTTAATATTTTGGGATCTATATTCATCAGAGATATTGGTCTGTAGTTTTCCTTTTTTGTTGTGTCCCTATCTGCTTTTGATATCAGGATGATGTAAGCTTCATAGAAGGTGGAAGGGAGTGTTCCTGTTTCTTCTATCTTGTGGAAAATCTTTAGAAGTATAGGTATTGTTTCCTGAAGGTTTTGTAGAATTCGTTTGTGAAGCCATCTGTTGTTGGGAAGATTCTTAATAACTGTTTCAATTTCCTTGTCTGTGATTGGTGCATTTAGGTTTTGTAGTTCTTCCTGATTCAGTTTTGGAAGGGCATATGTTTCTAGGAATTGCTCCATTTCTTCCAGATTCTCTAGCTTGGTGGAGCATAGTTCTTTATAGAAGTTTTGCATGATTTTCTGGATTTCTGTGGTGTCAGTTGTGATATCTTCTCTATCATTTACAATTCTATTTATTTGAGCCTTCTTCCTTTTTTTTTATTGAGTCTGGATAGGGGTTTGTCAGTCTTGTTTAATTTTTCAAAGAACCAACATTTGGCTTCATTGCTCTTTTGTATGGTTCTCTTATTTTCGAAGTTGTTTATTTCTGCTCTAATTTTAGTGATTCCCGTCCTTCTGGTTGCTTTAGAGTCCCTTTGTTCCTTTACCTCTAATTCCTTAAGGCATGCAATAAGGTCGTTTATTTGAGCTTTTTCTTATTCTCTAATATGTGATTGTATGGCACACACACATACAAACACACACATACACACACACACACACACACACACACACACACACACTCTGCCTGGCTTCCACAATTCTCTTTCATGTAAATGTAGTTAGGTTCAAAACACACACACACACACACACACACACACACACACACACACACACACCCTTCTTCAAGTGTGATTTAGTGCTCTACCTTTTTAAATTGAGTGCCTAGAACCAACCCATGCTAGCCTAGAACCAGCCCATGGTAGCCTAGAACCAGCCCATGCTCCTCCTAACATCAGATACAAGCCACATAGATCAATATCCTGTAAGAAACCTAAAAACTCTGCCAGATTCTGAATTAGTCACTGATAATAAACAATAGTGATGATGATGACAAGAGTCTGAATTTCTAAGCTATAAACTTAGCTCAAGAATTCTGATTTATAACTGGATATAAAATACTGTGTGAATGTGTATTAGCAGGTGGTCCCTCCCATCAGGTGGATGAGTTGTTTGCACTTTCTTATGGTTATTCAGAACTCATTTTCCCATCAAAATTCTTAGGTTAGAGCTTGGAGAACTCACATGTTTGGGTTTTAGATTCTGGAAAGAAACAACTGGAATTTTTGGCACTCTCAATTGACTGATTTATGTTCTGTTCTTATTGGATAATTTGTACTATGTGTGAGTGATAGGACTGGTGCAGAATTTTTACTTTGGAACCATTTGTTTTGAATATGAATATGTTGGCCCTTCTGGACCCTTCAACTTCATATTTAAGTGGAAAAAAATCCCTCAAGAGACAGTTTCACAACATCCGGAGGGGTTCTTTCTCTCCTTTGTCCCACCGGGAAGAATCATTAAGCATCAAATAGAAAGAACACTGATTTTAAGATTGGCAGGGAAAATACACAGCTAAATTAACTTGGAAATTTCTTCCAGGACTATGATGTATGGGGAAATATAATTAAAACAAGAAATTTTGAGGCTTTCTTTAAGTGTTAAAGGAGAAAAACTCTTTTAAAGCATCTCATTACAGTTTTCCTTTGATTATAGTAGATAACCAGTGTCTTTTCAATTATGAGAATGAGTATTGTTCCTATGGTGTAAAAAGAGGATCACAAGTAAGTCATCACCAAATTGCCCTGAATATGATAGTATTGAAGCATCATCCCTCTTGAAAAATATTCCTATCAGAGATTTTTCTACTTTCTACTTTCTTGGTTTCATTATCCTAGTCACAGGTTCACATCACATTATAGAAGAAGGGATGAGACTCTATCTTGGAGCCTCAGGCTTGCCGACTTAATACTATGTCGTTGAGCTATTGCTCTGGCCCTGTTAGCAAGTGTTTCTTGCCATCCCTTAATGCTATCTGACAGATAACAGAAAGTTGTATATGTCATGCTTCTGTTCATTAATATTAACCAAAGATTGAGGTAAATTTGCACTTAAGTTCCCATCAAGACAGTATGCCAGTACCTCCTATGCTCACAACAAACTATTTGAGACACTGACTATACATCACAGTCAAGTGCTTTTGGAATATATTTTCAATTTAACTTAACTTTCAATTTAACTTAATTTTGGGAAAATACTCCTTTAGATTTCCGCTCAACACAATAGACTAAAAAATTTTGGTGAGTCTTCCTGTGGATTTTGTCACTGTTGTTCACATTGGCAAGTTCATAGAAAAGAAAAGAAAGAAAAACAAGACTATCTTTCTCATCTACATATTACAAAAGCTTTTTCTGTAATAGAGCCAAGTAGGCCAAGTTGGGAGCAGAGGTAAAAATCACCTACTTATGATGACTCATTTTACAAGGGTGTTTGACAAACAGTGAAATAAACTTAAAGATCTTTTGCGATTTGCTGGTTTCTGTAATTTCTAGTCTTTTAAATATTCTGGAACGATGCTTCCTGTAAGTATACATAACTGGATGCATATCTGGATAATGAATTATGTTAAGTCCAAGTTCACCCACTTGGTAACTGGAAGTTTATTTTTATTTTATTTATCCATTTACTGGGTAGAGACAGAGAGAAACTAAGATGGAAGGGGAAGATAGAGTGGGAGAGAGAAATAAAGATACTTACTGCACTGCTTCACCACTTGTGAACTTTCTGCCCTGCATGTGGGAAGCTGAAGATGTGAATAGGGGTCCTTTGTCACTGTAATGTGCACTCAACTGATTGAGACACCACTCAACTGCTCATACATATA
This sequence comes from Erinaceus europaeus, assembly GCF_950295315.1. Classification (NCBI taxonomy): domain Eukaryota; kingdom Metazoa; phylum Chordata; class Mammalia; order Eulipotyphla; family Erinaceidae; genus Erinaceus; species Erinaceus europaeus. The sequence continues at coordinate 72,353,559 of NC_080163.1, forward strand.
TTTTAAAACAGACTGACTCTTATTTTTCCTTAACTAACACATTTTTATTTCAGTTCTCTGTAGCCTTGGAGTTCTCAATCAAGATGCTAGAATGTTCTAGTTATGAATACAGAATATGAGCTCAGACCTACAGATATGGAGATGTTATACAGACTCCTGTGCTGAATATAGGCCCCAGACCAAATCAATAGAGTTTATAGTTAATGGTATTTACATACTTTTCTCAGATTTGGGAGCTACTCTCTTCCCTGATCCAGGTTCCTAGTCCTATTTCCAACCCTGATACCATCTCCCCAGGTAATTAATACCTTTGTCCTTTCAGGCTCAGGCAAAAACTAGTGAAGTCATGGGCCCTTTGACATATACCTAAATAGACATACTAACTTTTTACAAAATGGAAACCCCAAATCTCATCTGCTCTATTCTTGCCTTTAGGTTCCAGATTATTAAACAATTTGTTCTTTATATCTTTTGGTATTTTTAAAAATACTTATTTTTAGAAAGGAAACACTGACAAAACCATCGGATAAGAGGGGTACAACTCCACACAATCCCACCACCAGAACTCATCCCATCCCCTTACCTGATAGCTTTCCTATTCTTTAACCCTCTGGGAGTATGGATCCAGGGTCATTGTCGGATGCAGAAGGTAGAAGGTCTGGCTTCTGTAATTGCTTCCCCGCTGAACATGGGCCTTGACAGGTCAATAAATACTCCCAGCCTGTCTTTTTCTTTCCCTAGTAGGACAGGGCTCTGGGTAAGCAGGGCTCTAGGACACACTGGTGGGGTCATCTGTCCAGGAAAGTCCAATTGGCATCAATCATGGTGACATCTGGACCCTGGTGGCTGAAAAAATAGTTAACATATGAAACCAAACAAATTATTGACTAATCATGAACATAAAGTTTGGAATATTGCAGATGAAGATTTGGGCTCTACATTTTGAAGATAGCTAGTAGGCCAATTTTAGTAATATTTCAAAGTGCCCATGACTATACTAGTTTCTTCCTGAGCCTGACATCTGATATGCAGGTGGACCCAAGTTATTGTCTGTGGAGATGCTGTCATGGCTGGAAAAAGGGCTAGAAAGCTGCATCAGGGAAGAGAGTAGCTCCCAAATATGGGAAAGGTGTATAAATATTGTTGACGATAAACCCCACCAATTTGATCTGATCTGGGGCCCATATTCAGTTTAGAAGGCTACATGACCTCTGTGTTCCTGTAGATCTGAGCTCACATTCTGTGTTCATATGTAGGAACGTTCCAAGCTGCCCCAATTTCAGGACCCATCTTCCTCAGGTGATAGATAGAGTATGTTATCCAGCCTCCCTTCAGAGGATGGAACATTTTGTACTGTTGTTGATCCACATTGAGAGCAGGGTCCTATGGGGGGCCCTAATGGGGCCCATTGTGTTCCTGATGGAGATGACCAGTGACAATGGAGAGAGGGATTTATTTGAGGTCTAGACCCATAATGTCTGTGTGGAAATCTCAGGACTCCCTGACTAGGGCCACAGATTATAGGGTGGCCTGATAGTGACTGAACCTGGAATCTTTTATGCTGCAGGCACCAAAGACTTTTTGCATAACTACCATGCTACCTCTTCATCCCCTATGACTCTCTAATATAGAAAAATCTTCAGATGTAGGCAGTACAGACAGTATATTTGAAGAACAATGACTGAGCATGGAATGTAAACCAGAAAAAGTCATGATTTTTACACAAAGCACAGGTCATAGCTATTGACTGGGCAAACACCCAGACCTGCAAGAATATTCCAGTTATAGAGTACAAATATTCACCAAACTGGCATAAGCTGTACTCAACTATAAAGGCATGTGACAGCAAGAAATAATACTTTTGTGAGTTACTCAGAATCTTATTGTGTCTGTACTGCATTTGTACTACATCCTGGAAAGGAGAGCTATATCAGTTCTAAGGGGCTTGCTACTCAGACAGGGAGGAAAGAATGACACAGAAGTTAACATAAGAATATGAGCAAAACTGGTTCTATGGGTCAGAGGATTTCAAGGGGTAGAACAATTTTTGTGGTTGGTCACAGTAGACTCACAGAGACTAGAGTTGTTTCTCAGCCCAATAGTATGATATCTGTTTAGGGTGGCAAAGGGGGATGTTATGAGAAAAACACATTCCAAGCAAAGCTTGGTAACAAAGCAGAAAACTTACCTTTTTCTATAAAGACCGTACATCTCCCAGTCCTGGAACCTCTAGGGTGAGGCTCACTTTCCTTAACACTTCTCTCAAGTCATACTAACTGATACTGAATTTACTGATCCCAGCCTAATCAGTGTAAACAATACCACCTAAACATGCTTCACTTTGGACTGTCCAGAGACATCAAGCATGGAATGTCAACTCTTCAGCTTCCTTACTCTGGTGAGACCTTTCCTAGCTGATTAGACTTCTTAACTCCATTTAGGGTGGTGCACTTCTTAAGAAAACCTCAAAATCTAGATATAGAACAGGGCCTATAAGATAGGTCATATGTACATGTATCCATAAATTAGGGTAAAATACATACTTTAAAGCAAAAGTGCACAATAATTTGCAGTGAGTCAATAAATGAAGCAAGACAGTATAAAGAACTAAAAAGACACCTTAAAGTACCTAATGAAATAGTTTCTCCTTAGACCTAGATACCTTCATCACCTACATCCTAATACATGTCCCACAATTACTCCAAAGCTAAATGTGTCAGATCACTCCAAAGCTAACCGTGTCAGACAAAGTAAGGGCTATAAAAGTTGAATAAGGGTAAGAGGCTGGCATACTTTAACTATGACTCTTTAGTTACTATCAGGCCACCTCATCACCTGGAGCCCTAGTCAGGGAGCCCTCGGATTCCCACACAGATATGATGAGCCTAGACCTCTAACAGATCCCTTTTGCCACTGTCACTAGTCATTTCCATCCAGAATGGACCCCTTTGTGAGCCATATAGGACCTTGCCCTCAATGTGGATCAGTAATGGTAGAGAGTGCTCCATTCTCCGAAGGGAGGTTGGATAACATACTGTACCTATCATCCGAGGGAGATGAATCCTGAAATTAGTTCAGCCTGGAATGTTCCTAGCCATGACCAAGGAATGTGAGCTCAGGCCTACAGGAATGCAGAGGTTACATAGGCTCTTGTGCAGAATATAGGCCCCAGCTCAAATCAATAAAATTTACAGTTAACAGTATTTACATACTTTCCCCATATTTGGGAGATACTCTCTTCCCTGAACCAGCTTTCTAGGTCCTTTTTCTAACTATGACACCACTACTATAGCTAATAAGACAATAACCTGGGTCCACCTGCATATTAGATGTCTGGCTCAGGCAAAACTTAATAAAGTCATGGGTCCTCTGGAGTATACCTAAAACAGACCTACTAGTTTATTCCAAAACGGAGAACCCAAATCTTCATTTGCAATGTTCTTGCCTATAGGTTCATGATTAGTCAACAATTTTCTCTGCTTTCTATCTTAACTCTTTTTTCAGCCACCAGGTTCCAGATGCTACCATGATACCAACCAGAATTCCCAGGGCAGAGGACCCCACCAATGTGTCCCGGAGCCCCATTTCCCCAGATCCCTGCCCCACTAGGGAAAGAAAGAGACAGGCTGGGAGTATGGATCCACCTGTCAACCCCATGTTCAGTGGAGAAGCAATTACAGAAACCAGACCTTCCATCTTCTGCACCCCGCAATGATCCTGAGTCCATGCTCCCAGGGGGATAAATAATAAGGACGATATCAAGGGAGGGGATTGTATATGGAGTTCTAGGGGTGGGCACTGTGTGAAAATGTACCCCTCTTATCCTGCAGTCTTGTCAATGTTTCCATTTTATAAATAAAAAAATTAAAAAAAGAAAATCAAATGTTAAAATTCTGCATGTAAGAATGTCAAGATACTTAAGAATATATTTAATAAGAGGCTTGTAAAATTATATTGACTCAGTCTCTGTAAAGTGTAACAGTTTTCAAAAAGAACATGGAGGATAAGTGAGAGTTTCAGTTGAGGGGTCTCTTTGTTGTGATGATACTGGAACTTTAATAATAGATGGGAAAAGTTCTACACTCAAGCTGTCCATACACATAAGAAGTATAGAGTAGAGCTATACTCTTAATGTTTCATATTGTATTGGGAAATGAATTCAGTGATTCCTGTGTGCAAGACACTTCTGAGTAAGCTACTGGCTACTTTTATTTCCTTTTTATTGGGGGGAGCAGAGGGAGAGAGAGGTCAGCTTTACTTAATCATCCATGGAATTCCCCCATGTAATTGCTTACATGGCAAGAGGTCTCAAATCCAGCAACTCAGGTATCAAAGGGCAAGTGCTTTATTCAATGAGCCAGTTTCTAGTCCTCTCTAGTACAATGTTGTATTATCATATACCAATATTTAATAAATTGAGACATAGAAAAAATAAGTATATTTCAGTCAATCTAACTGGGAGATAACATGTGATAACTACAGTACTTTGGTAAAAATAAAATTCTAAAAAATTGCATAAATGGGAAATACACAGAAATAGATCCACAGATATATAGAACCTGTTGAACAAAGGTGACAAATAAATTGTTTGGTCATATTAAAAAAAGAGTGTTAACTCAAATTATTAATCAGTGTTCATAGACCTATATGTTAACCCTGATATTACACATTTATCTGGAAGAAACCAATTAAGAAATACTATTAGCCCTGGATTTTATAAATATCTCTTAAATAGAACATTAAAATCATGAAATATAAAAGAAAGCATCAGTAAGTTAGACTTTATCACAACTTAGGTTTTCCTTCACTAAAAGATAGTGTTTAAAGGAGCAGGAAGTAGTGCACCTGGTAGAGTGCACAGATTATCATGAACAAGGAACAAGGTTCATGTCCTCAGTCTCTGTGTGCAAGTAGAAGCTGTTCAGGCAGTGGGCTGTCTTGGCAGGTCTCTCTTCCTCCCCATTTTTCTCTATTTCTGACAGAAAAAGTAAGAAATAAAAATATTTTTGTAAAGATGCTGTTTAAAAAACAAGTGAAAAAACTATCCACAGACTGAAAAAAATTGTTTACAGAGTGTATATTTGACAAAATATTTGTATCCAGACTGTGAAAAAATTCTTACAAGTTAGTACAAAGGAAATCTCTAAAATATGGATGTAAAATCTGAAACCATTACAAGCATAGAAGAAAATACAGACAAAACACTGCATTATGTTGGCTCCAGTAATGTCTTTGGGGACTCAACTCCAAAAAGTAATGGAAAGAAAAGCAAAAATAAACAACTGGGTCTACATCAAAATAAAATGCTTCCAAGTATGAAAGACATCCTATCGAACAGGAGAAAATATCTATACATCATACATTTGACAAGGGCTAATATCCAGGGTATATAGATAACTCATAAAATAGTAAAACAAATAATTTCAACAAGATATGAGCATAAAAGATGAATAGCTAATTTTCAAAAGAATATAAACAAATGGTCACTAGACACATGAAAAAATTGCTCATTATCACTTATTACTGAGGAAACACAAATCAAACTACAATAAGATATCATCTCAAGCTAGTAGCATAGTTTGTTATTCAAATAGTGAGGAAGTGTAGAGACTGAGGTTTCAGGTTCAATATCCAGAACCACCATATGTCATCTTTCTCTTAAAAATTAATACTAAAGGGACTGGCAAGATAGCTCAAGTGGGAAGATACCTATTTTTCATGTCTCTTGACCCAAGTTTGATAGTCAAGTAACTAGAACTCTCATACATCTCTACCTCCCTCTATGCAATATGGTTCAGTCCTTTTTAAAAACTACAGCAGTTTATATACAATAACCAAAATTTTAAGCTATCTAGATGATCATCAACAGCTTATGGGTAACCAAAAAGTGATTCATCCAAACAATAAAATATTATTCAGGAACAAAAAGATATAAACTACTGATGTACATGACACGCTGAATAAATATCAAAATTATGTTTAGTGAAATGTCAAACTTGAGTATGATACCATTTATATAGAACTTTGGAAAATATAAAATATATATGTCAAGAAAAGCAACACTGTGTTGAATAGGACTGGGTAGAGAGAAAGAGATGGGTTTATAAGTGGCATGAAGAAATTTTGGTTGGTGATAGATAAAGTCTCTATGTGACATTTTTTTTTTAATTTATTTCCCTTTTGTTGCCCTTGTTTTTCATTGTTGTCGTAGTTATTATTGTTATAGTTGTTAGATAGGACAGAGAAACGGAGAGAGGAGGGGAAGACAGAGAGGAGGAGAGAAAGATAGACACCTGCAGACCTGCTTCACCACCTGTGGAGCAACTCCCCTGCAGGTGGGGAGCCAGGAGCTCGAACTGGGATCCTTATGCTGGTCCTTGAGCTTTGTGCCACTTGCACTTAACCCGCGGCGCTACCACCTGACTCCCCACAGTTTCTTCATAACTCTGTACAATCAGTTATGCACTTAAGAGCAGTACATTTTGCATAACTGATATCTCAATAAAGCTCTTTTTTATCTCCACATTTGAACATTTTTGTTAGTGATTTAATAATGATTAATAAGATTGTGGGATAAGAGGGGTACAATTCCATACAATTTCCACCACCAGAGTTCCATATCTCCTCCCCTTTACTGGAAGTTTCCCTATTCTTTAACCCTCTGGGAGTATGGACCAAAGATCTTTATGAGTAGCAGAGGGTCTGGCTTCTGTAATTGCTTCTCCACTAGACACGGGCATTGACAGTTTGATCCACAAACTAAAGTTGATGGCTAGCCCAAGACTCTGTCACTATGCACAAATTTCCTCTATCTGGAATTTGAACTCATTTTTATTAGTGAATTGATAATGATTGATAAGATTGTGGGATAAAAATTTCATGCAATTTCCACCACCAAAGTTCCATATCCCACTCCTTCCATTTGAAATTTCCCCATTCTTTATGGATTAAAGATCCTCATGGGGAGCAGAAGGTGGGATGTTCAGCCTCTGAACTCATTAAAAAAACAAACAAAGCAAAACAAACAAGCAACAACAACAACAACAACAAAAACCCAGCACCCATCTCCTTACTACTCTCATTTAGTGAGGGGCCCATGCTATGTCAGTTTTCTATTCCTTCTTTCAGGCATATCTCCATCATCACTCTACTCACAAAATAAAGGCATAAAGTTCCATTTCAATGACTGGAAAAATCACTAGACTTTGTGACAAACATATACACACATGATGGGGGTAGATTTTTAGGGAGGCAAGTGATATGTTAATAGTTACATGTAATAAGTAGAGCTGGAAAGGCAAGAATGAAGAACCTTACATATCAGCCTGTAGTCATACTAAATCATGCCACTTAGGATTGATATACTGAAGAGAGAGAGAACAATAATTTTTAATCAGTTGAACAAATATTAATTTAGAAAACTTCAAAATCTTCACAGGAGTCTTATATGTCTTCACATATCAATCAACTACAACAGAAAGGGTCAACTGTATTAGTTTGTTTTTAGTTTGTATTTTCTTCTCATAAGAAATCCTTAAAGTTTCAATTATTTAATCTGATCCTACAATGTGCTATAATTCCAAAGCTGGTCATGCTAATTCCTATTCAACCAAAAATGTACAGCCATCTTCTAGAAAAGTTTTCTGGTATTGTTGGTCACATGTGTAGTCTTACTGTTTTGACCAGATTTATATTAATTTATATAGGGTTTGAGTTCTACTACTTTTAAATGCCAAGTGTTTGCTGACTCAGAGAACCATCATTATAGTTGAATAGAGGAGAACTTGTTAACCTCTCTGTCCTACTGAAGGCCAGCTGGTATTGCTTCTCAACTTGGACACTAGAATTCTGAAATTTTGTCAAATACAGTTATAATATATTTAATTCTTGCCAGTTGCCCTCTGGTCAGAAAGTATAATTAGAGGATCTGCAGATGGTCTGGCAAGGTTTCTAGAAGCAGTAGAAATGAGCAGCTGACTGCACAGCTATATGAAATGAAAAACTGTTTTGAGATATGAACCATATGCACATATACCAATCCATTAGGGAGCATAGAGAGCTCTCTATTATGTGGGTATGAAATGCTATGGTAAATGAATAAGGAATAAAGAGAAAGATACTATGGATAGGAAAACAGAGACAGACAAATCAAAATATTAACCTAGCACTAAGTTTTCAAACATTGAAGGGTAAACTTGGATTAACAAAAAAAAAAAAAAGAAAGAAAGAAAGAAAGAAAGAAAATTCAAGACTTAAAATGTAAATTTTTTTCCAGAGAGAATCAGTGGATATAGCAACACCTATTTTCTAGAATCCTTAAAAGCTGTTAACTGCCTTGTGCTAAATAAGAGAACATGATGTAGCAATTTTGATAGGAATTTCCACTAAATCTAGCTTTGAGTAAGATGATAATTTATTTTACCACTAATTTTTTTCTGGTTTAAACAAATGAGAAGTTTATTACAGTGTGGTTTATTTAGATACAGCAAAATAGGAAATGGAACAAAGATCAGCTAATCATGATGGCAAAGACCCATGAGTCTCAAGCTAGTACAAGCACTAAGCTACACTTTTTATTTATTTATTTATTTAATTTATAAAAAGGAAACCCTGACAAAACAATAGGATAAGAGGTATACAACTCCACACAATTCCCACCACCAGAACTCTATCCTATCCCCTTCCCTGATATCTTCCCTATTCTTTATCCCTCTGGGAGTGTGGATCAAGGGACATTATGGGGTGCAGAAGGTGGAAGATCTGGCTTCTGTAATTGCTTCCCCACTGAACATAGGCATTAACAGGTTGATCTATACTCCCAGCCTGTCTATTTCTTTCCCTAGAGGGACGGGGCTCTGGGGACGTGGGACTCCAGGATACATTGGTTGGGCTGTCTGTCCAAGGAAGTCTGGTTGGTATCATGCTAGCATCTGGAACCTGGTGACTGAAAAAAGAGTTAACATATAAAGCCAAACAAGTTATTGACTAATCATGAACCTAAAGGCTGGAATAGTGCTGATAAAAAGTTGGGGGTCTCCATTTTGTAGATAGCTACTAGGCCTATTTTAGTTACATTCCAAAGGGCCCATGACTATGCTAGTTTTTGTTTGTTGTTTGTTTGTTTTTCTGAGCCTGAAACCTGGCATGCAGGTGGATCCAAATTATTATCTGGGGAAATGATGTCATGACTGGAAAAAGGGCCAGAAATCTGCATCAGGGAAAAGAGTAACTCTCAAATATAGGAAAGGCATATGAGTATTGTTGACTGTAAAACCCCATCAATTTGATCAGATCTGGGGCCAATATTCAGCTTAGGAACCTATGTGACCTCTGCATCCCTGTAGATCTGAGCACACATTCTGTGGTCATGAATAGTGATCCTATCACTAATTTTATCACTAACAGTGGCCCTATCACTAATTTTTCTAATGCATGACCACAGTTTATTTTTCCATTTATTTGTATATTCTACTTCTTTTAAAAATGCCTTATAAATGTCTGTACACAGGTCTTATACCTTTTCAGTTCCATTTATTTTTATATAATTTATTTTTTGGTACAGTTGTAAGTGTGATTACTCTTTATTTTGTTATCTTCTAGTTTGCTGTTTTCTTAGAGAAAGTCAGCATTTTTGTGTACTGATTTTGCAAACAGGCATCATACAGTTTTAGTTTAATTTTTTCATAGCTTTTTTGAGTGGAATCTTTAAGGTCTTCTATGTATAGTAAGTACATCTGAAGTAGTGATGGTTATACTTCTTCCAGTGTGAGTTTCTTTTTCTTGCCTAAGTGCTCTAAAGAGGACTTCCAATACTTTATTAAATAATAGTGGTGGGCTGGATGGTTATGCATCTGGTAAATCACATACATCACAGTGCGGAAGTACCCGGATTCATGCCCTTTCCCCATGTCCCTCCTGTGGAGGTGGTGGAGTTCATGAGCAGTGAAACAGTACTGCAGGTGTCTCTATTTCTCTCTCCTTTTCAATTTTCCCCTTCCCTCTCCCTTTCTGTCTATCTTTATCCAAATAAGTAAGTAAACATGTAAAAAATAAAATGTTGTGATGATGATATGATGATGATGAGACTTCTGTGTTCTGTGCCTGACCTTAGAGAAAAACACTTTCAGTTTTTCACTATTATGATTGATGCTAGCTGTGTCATATATGACCTTTACTATGTTGAGGTATGTTCCTTTCCATTTTGCTGAGAGGTTAGTTCCTTCATAAATGAAGGATGAATTTTGTCAAATACTACTTGTGTCTATAATATGACTATGTAATTTTAATTGTTCCTTTTGTTGATATGGCATACATATGTAATGTAATGAGCAAGATTCTTAGGACATTCTTCAAGGAAGGAGAGCAAAGATTTCTGAAATGGATAGGGGACAAAAAAAGAAAACCAACTTCCAGAGGTTACTGACTCAATAGTAGAGTACATACCTTGCATGTGTCAGACCCTGATTTAATCATGAATTCCTAATGTGCATCAATGTGCATTGCAATTATATTTACATTAGCTAACTAAAGAATCAGGTCAAATTCCCAATGAAAACTGAGTGGATAATGACTTGGCAATTCCTCTCCTGGGGATACATCCAAAGGAAAAAAAAAAAACACACACCCATCCGAAGAGATCTATGTACACTTATGTCCATAGCAGCACAATTTGTAATAGCCTGTACTTGGAAGCAACCTAGGTGTTCAACAACAGAACAGTAGCTAAGAAAGTTGTGGTATAGTTAAGTGCATGTGGCGCAAAGTGCAAGGACCTGCGTAAGGATTCCGGTTTGAGGCCCCAGCTCCCCACCTGTAGGAGAGTAGCTTCATAGGCGATGAAGCAGGTCTGTAGGTGTCTATCTTTCTCTCCCTGTCTCTTTTTTCCCCTCCTTTCTCCATTTCTCTCTGTCGTATCCGAAAACAACAATTGTCCTATCCAATAAAAGCAACAACAACAATAACTATAACAATGAAAAACAACAAAGGCAACAAAAGGGAAAATAAATAAATAAATAAATAAATAAAAAAGAAAGTTGTGGTACATATACACAATGGAATACTATTCACTTGTTAAGAATGATGAACTCATGTTTGCCTTTTAGTGGTTGATGTTCAAAGAAATTATATTAAGAGAGATAAGACAAAAGTAGATGAATACTGGATGATCTCACTTATAGGCATAACTAACGAAACAAAAACAGAAAAAAAAACACAAAGTAAAATGTGAGCTGGGTTTGATGTATTGTAACAAAGCAAAAGACTCTGGGGAAGGAGAGAAGGGAAAAGTTGGTAGTGATGGTGGTGGCAAGGGGTGGGGTGTGGATTTGTGTGTTGAGGAGTGGGATTGGAGTCCTGGTACATGATGGTGGTAAAGGACCTAAGTTGAGGCTGAATGTTTTGTAGACACATATCACAGGAGATGAGAGATTATATCTGTGTGTCAACAGCTATACTGTAAATGACCAAAACCCCAATACAGTAAGGTGTGGTGATGCAATATGCTGGTGACCATGGACGGAAGCCCCAACACAGTGCTGACATCAGCCTTGGTGACAGAAAGCTGACAGAGTATGCAGTGATCTGTGCAGGCGCATGATGGACTGTAGGTGGATCCAGACTGTGCTGGTATGCAAAGCACTGTGGGTAGACTTAAAAGGACAGCCAGCCAGAACTCTCACTCTCCTTTGGCTATGGCTTCTTCTTCTGGTCAGATGCATCTTGGCAGAGATGCATCAGGCATCCATCCGCCATGTCCACCTCTCCTGAGACCTGAACACATGTGACTCTGCTAGCCAGTAAACTTTTAGACCCCTCTACAGCCATGAGAAACCTTTATCAGAGCTTATCTTATGGGACTAAACTTTGATAACCATATTCGGACTTTATAGACGGGGTGTACGTTTAACCCTTGATAAGTGCTTATTTTGCCTTTTACCTGTTTCACCCCAATAAACCGTGTATATTGCTTAAACCAATTCCTAGCTCTCTGTTGTAATTCCTTCTATGCTCCACTCAGCAGCTCCCAACCACCAACACCTCCATTTTAAGTTAACTTACAACAGTAAGGGCCAGATGGTGGTACACCAGAATGAGTGTACAATTACAGTTTACAAGGACCTGTGTTCAAGTCCCAAGCCCCTATATTCAGGATAGAAGCTTCATAAGTGATCAAGCAATTTTGCAGGTGTTTCTCTTGCCCTATTTCCTCTTTCCCTCTTGATTTCTCTCTGTATTTATCCAAAATGAATAAAAAATTTAAAAGCAATAAATTGATAAAAACAATAGGGGGCTGGGCTGAATCACAGCAGGTTAAGTGCACATAGTATGAACTGCAAAGATCCAGGCAATGATCCCAACTTGAGCACTGGCTCCCCACCTGCAGGGAGGGCAGCCACATAGATGGTGAGACAGGTCTTCAGGAGTTTATGATTCTCTTTCCTGCTCTATCTTCCCCACCCCCTCAATTTCTCTCTCTCCTATCAAAAAAAAATTTTTTTTAATGAAAAAAATGGCCACAGGAGCAGTGAATTTGTGGTGCAGGTGCTGAGTCCCAGGGATAATCTTAGAGGTAAATAAATAAATAAATAAATAAATAAATAAATAAAATGGTAAAAGACAAAGAAAATGAGTGAATAAATAAAATATGATATATATGCACAATAGAATACAAGTAAACATGTATAAAATGAAAGCACCTTGCCATTTATAGTGACATGAGTATAAATAGAAGGGGTCACACTAAAAGAAATAAGTCAAAAGGAAACTGATAAAACAAAACAGAACTAGATGAGGTGGCTGGGTAGTGGAACACCCAGCTGAGCATACATGTTCCCCTGCTCAAGGACCTGGGTTAGGACCCCCTCTCCCCACCTGCAGGGCAGGGCTGCTCCAGGAGAAGTGAAGCTGGTCTGTAGGTGTCTTTCTTCTCCTGCCCTCTCAATTTCTCTCTGTTCTATATAATAAAATGGGTAAAAATGAAAAAAAAAAAAAGCTACCAGGAGCAGTGGATTTGTAGTACAGAGACTGAGTCCCAGTGGTAAATAAATGAATACCACATGATTTCACTTATAAGTGGGATCAGAATATTTAAATCAAGGTTGTATACAAAGTCAAACCAAACCAAACTTCAGACCTCAGAACTAAGGTAATCACTACTTGGAAGATTAGGGTAGGGAAGCTGAAAGTGAAAAGGGAGTACAATGGAGTGTGGTGGAGGGATACAGTTATGCGGATTGTGGTAACATACATTTGAAGAGATGTACTAATATAATATAATATATTATAATATATTATAATATAAATAAATTTATGTAAATATAAAGAAATTTATCTCAAAAAAGTTATTTTAGAGCAAGCCAATTTTTTGCATTATTATAGCAAATAAAGCACTATGTTTTTTTATTTTGTGAGTGTTAGAGATCTTCTTAAAACTGTAGAAGCTTTGAAAAAAATGCTTATTTTTTCATCCATTGAGGAGGACTTATACTACCAAAGAAATTTAAGTTAAAGGAAAACATTGAAATGGCAATGAGATGTCTGAATGGGTTCACAGGGTGTCGCAAATCAGTTGAAATATATCAGGCTGAATGACCTTTCACATTCATTCATAAAGGGCCCTTTGATATGATTATGATGAACAAGTTTTAAGAGATTTTGTCAAGGAAACATGTTTACTAATTATTTCTATGAAATTCAGAGATGAGGCCTCTATTATTTGAAACTATGTTTTCAGTAGACTGATGCTAGGATTAAAACTGAAAATCTTTTCATTGCTAAAAATATGGCTGGGGAAATACAGTGTTGCATTTTATTAAATTTGTTTGGTATTTTTTTAAAGTCAGCCTTCTTCCTGGTTTCATTAGTATCTTAGAAACCTTTCATTTTAGTTGTGTAAGCCAATGTCACACTTTAATTTACTGAATATAAGCTTAGTTTTCACACAATTTTAATGATCTCTGTCCCAGGTTAAAGGAGGATTTGTTTTGTCCAACTTGGTTTGACACTTAGCAAGCATAGGCAGGCCTAATATAGGCAAACAGGCCTGGTTGGTCCACACGTCTTGGTAATTCTGTGATCTTAGGATAAGAATTGACTGTGCTGTTATCCCTTGTGTGTTCAAAAACAAGCTAGGAGTAGGATCAAGAACACTAGGAATGTCAAAGCATGGTGTATGCTTTCCCTGAAACCCCAGCCTCAGATAATTTTCAGGGAGAAATTTCCCTTTGGATTAAGATAAGTTTCCAACAGTACTGAGAAGAGAGAACCCCAAGAGAAGGGCAAAACAGTATTAAATTCAAGTTCTGAGAGTAAACTAAAATATTTGAAATTTGTAATAAGAAACCATCTCTTTAGGATAGAAAAGTTGAAATTCAACTCCTGGTCTGAGATTTTTAACAAACTATTTTTAAAAAAACCAACACCACACTTTTTAATGATCTTTTATGAGTAGTTACACTCAAAAACACATTCCTCACATGTTCTTGCACATTGTTAAATGCTTTAAAAATGTAGACACATTTTCCCTATTTTAACCTTTATGACGTTATGAAAGAGAAAGAATAGGGAGGGATGGAGAGAGAGATCAGAGCAGTTCAGTTCTGGTATATGTGAGGCTGGGCATTGTACCTGGGACTTCTTGTATGCAAGTGTTATGCTCTTCTGTTAAGTATCTCCCTCACCTTGACTTTTTAAGATTTATTTCTAATAATGATTTAATAATGGTTTACAAGGTCATAAGATTATAGGGGAATATTTTTAAACTGCACTTAACCAGCACAGTTCTGTGCCCTCCCAAGCATCCCAATTTTCTGCAAGATAACCACTATACTTTTCACAAAGTCTTAGTAATAATGTGACAACTTTTTCCTTTTTAAAAACAAGTTCATGTATATCAGTTCTTTTAGTCTACCTTCATGTTAGTTATCAAGCTTAGGCATAAATTTATAAAGCTGTGGGCCCCTAGGAACATACCTAAAATAGATTTCTTAGTTTCTTCCCACACAAAGACCCCTAATTTCATTTGCATTATTCTTACCATTCTGTTCCTAATTATTAAACAATTTGTCCTGCTTTACATCTTACCACCTTTCAGCCACCAAGTGTCACATACTAACTATGGTGCCATTCTCATTTCTCTGGGTAGATAACCTCACCAATGTGTCCCAAAAAATCTCACCTTCCAGAGCCCTACCCCACTAGGGAAAGATAGAAACAGGCTGGAGGTATAAATTGATCTGCCAACAGCTTTGTCCAGTAGAGAAGCAATTATAGAAGCCAGATCTTCCACCTTCTATACCCTATAGCATTTTTGGTCCACATCCTAGAGGGATTAAGAATAGGGAAGCTTCCAATGTATGGATGGGACACGGAGTTCTGGTAGTACGAACTGTGTAGAATTGTAGCCTTGTTATCTTATAACCTTGTTAACATTATTAAATCAGAAATAAAAAGCTTTAAAAAAAAGAACTGCACTATTCCAGCCTTTAGGTCCATGATTGTTCAACAATTTGTTTGGCTTTGTATGTTAACTCTCTTTTTCAGCCACCAGATTCCAGATGCCAGCATGATACCGACCAGACTTCCCTGGACTGATGACCCCAACAATGTGTCCTGGAGCTACCCAGAGCCCCACCCTACTAGGGAAAGAGAGAGGCAGACTGGGAGTATGGATCAGTCAACGCCCAGTCAACGCCCATGTTCAGCAGGGAAGCAATTAGAGAAACCAAACCTTCCACCTTCTGCATGAAACCCACAAGGACCCTGGGTCCATACTCCCAGAGGGATAAAGAATGGGAAAGCTATCAGGGGAGGGGATGGGATGAGATATGGAGATGGGGTGGTGGGAATTGTGTGGAGTTGTACCCTCCTATCCTACGGTTCTGTTAATGTCTCCTTTCTTAAATAATAAAAAAAAAGAACCGAGTTTAAATTATTACCCAGAACACACACACACACACACACACACACACACACACACACACACACACACACACACACACTTACACTTTTTTCCCTTTATTGGGGGATTAATGGCTTACAGTCAACAGTAAAATATAGTAATTTGTACATGTGTAAAATTTCTCAGTTTTTCACATAACAATTCATGCCCCTCTAGGTCCTCCTCTGCCATCATGTTCCAGGATCTGAACCCTCACCCCAACTCTGGAGCCTTTTACTTTGGTGCGATACACAAAACCCAGTGCAAGTTCTGCTTTGTGTTTTCTTATTTTTCAACTTTTTTTTTAAATTGATGATTTTATAATGATCTACAAAATTGTGGGATAAGAGGGTTACAATTCACAAAATTTGTACCACCAGAGTTCCACATTCCATCCCCTCCATTGGAAGCTACCCTATTTAACCCTGCCATTAATAATGAATATAATTTTATATTTTTCTTTTCAGTACTTTTAGTATTTACTTATTTATTTTTGCATTTCTAAGGGGTCCCATTTGTGTGCAACTCCACTGTCTTTGAGGTGACTTTTTTAGTTTTTTATATCAGATAAACAGAGAGAGACAGAAATAAGGAGAGATATCACTGTACCTGAACCTTACTTGGTACTGTGGGGCACCCCACTGGTGACAGGGTTTGAACTTAGGCCTGAATGTGGCAAAGCACTAGACCTACCAGGTGAGTCATTTTACACACATACACACACACTTTTTTTTTTCACCAACAGAATATAGTTTGACTTTAATTATTTATTAATGTTCCTGGGAATACAACCTGGAACTTTTTGAATGCAAGTTTTGTGCTCCATGACTATGCCTATACCAATTTTTAAAACTGCAGGGGATCAGGCGGTAGTGCAGCGGATTAAGCACACGTGGCGCAAAGCGCAAGGACCGGTGTAAGGATCCCAGTTCAAGCCCCGGGCTCCTCACCTGCAGGAGAGTCACTTCACAAGAGGTGAAGCAGGTCTGCAGGTGTCTTGTCTTTTTTCCCCCCCTCTCTGTCTTCCCCTCCTCTCTCCATTTCTCTCTGTCCTATGCAACTACGAATGACATCAACCACAACTAGGCTACAACAACAAGGGCAAAAAGGGGGAAAAAATGGCCTCCAGGAGCAGTGGATTCATGATGCAGGCACTGAGCCCCAGCAATAACCCTGGAGGAATAAATAATTGCAACTGCACAATCAAACCCTGCTTAGTCTTGTAAATCAATGTTACCTCAATAAAGAGAGGGGAAAGTATAGTGGAGTCAAACAAAAGAGAAAGATTTAACATGCCTTTATATATTATACATGCATCTTTATAAAAGTTAATTCATTACTTAAAATTGGTATATATAAATTTAAAATAAGTCAGATGCCGGGAGATGTACTGGGTTAAGCGTACATAGTGTGAAGTGTAAGGATAGGTGCAAGGATCCCAGTTCCAGTCCTCAGCTCCTTACATGCAAGGAAGTACCTTCACAAGAGTTGAAGCAGGTCTGCAGCTGTCTATCTTTCTCTCCCCTTCTCTGTCATCCCCTCCTCTCTCAATTTTGCTCTGTTATATCCAACATCAACAACAATAATAACAGCAACAACAACAATGGAAAAAATATGGCCTCCAGAAGCAGTGGATTTGTAGTGCAGGCACTGAGCCTCAGCAACAACCCTGAAGGGAAAAATAAATAAATAAATAAAATAAATAAAATAAATCCTAAACATAAAAAATTAAAAAACAGAACCACAGATTAAAAAAAAAACAGTATTGTTTACCATCTTTGCCAATTTTTTTTTCATAATTTCCCCTTTCATGCCGTTTCTTTTTCTTCCAATTTAGAAATAATTGTCATCTTCCCAATCTCTACAGTCAGCCAGTTTGGGGATCAGGGATAGTCCTTTCATGATAGAATCAGAGAACAAGAAAAATCCATGGTATCATCTGAGAGGAAACTGAGAACTTTTATGGGGGAAAAGGAGGAAAGAAAAATCAAATCTGAAAGCCTGCATGCTTTGGTCAGGAAATAGTTAAAGACCCACTAGAAGCACTAAGCTGCCAAGACCACCATAATGTTCATACAGAGATTAGACAGAGAACAGATGTGAAGTAACTAGAGTCCTTCAGAGTAAGATATTCACGACATAAATTAGCCTTGTCTAGGACCTGACAGAGGGACCATGCGTTTTTTGAAGTCTTAAGAGTAAATCCATTTTTTATGGACCCTCCAAGGTTATATACCTTTATCCAACAGAACAAGTTTAATTAGAGCCAGTTGTTTACAGGGAAGGGAAGTGAGCCCAGTGGGGGCTATCAGGGTGAGTGCACAGAAAATAAACGAATGAGCCTGCAAAACAGCTGAGGTTTCCTTGAGTATTCTTTAGTTGATAAGATTCTCTCCATCCCTTGAGATTACTTTAGTCTATTTTCCTGAAACTAGAGAAACAAAGAGGTGAAAAGATTCCAGATTCCTGGTCCTCCCAGTTTGGCAGATTTGGGTCATGTGCTTTTTCGAAGCTGCCATTTCTGGCGGTGAGGATGTATCATAGCCAGTGTCTAGGGGACAGGTTTCCTTGGCCACTTAGGCATATGGCAATACCACAGGAACAATCTCCTAGAATGCAGGCTTGCCTTATCAGGGGATATTCTACAGTTCCTGAAAGATAAATTCACTAGTCAGAGGACATCCAGCTGGGGTGGGATTGGAACCAGAAATGGCTTTGTTAAAGCTGTGTCCCAGAAGAATTCAGCATACTACTGATGGACTCAGCATATCACCTGTGGATTCAAGGCCTCCTAAAAAATTCTGATTGAACAGCTCTAAGAATCAGAAAACAAAGAAGGAGCTCAGCCTGGTGGACAACAGAAGGATGCTAGTCTGGATCAGAGTTCACTAAACAGCTCTGGAGTATTTGGTCATTTTGACAAGGAATGGGAGCATTTAATGAGTTTGAGGGTGGAGTATAAAGGGTGCATAGGAAGTTGCTTTGACTAAGGTTTGGTTTGCATGATTTCTTACTTGAATGTGCTAGATTCCAGCGGTTGGAAACTTGTCAAGGCAGACTTGGGATGCCACATTATATTGCACCTAGATAACGCTCTCCCATGATCCCTTTCAAAGTAGTTTTCTGACTTTTCATTGAGAGATATAGATAAGATCAGGCTACTCAGGACTTACCATCACAGGTGGAGAAAATGCCAAAGAACAGCATAGAGACTGTATCTTCTGATTGGTAGGAGAGTTGTTTCTTCCTTCTGTTTCCCGTCTGTGCTTATACATGGGTAGTTGAAACTACATTCTGGTTGTGGACTCTAAGGTCCACTGAAAGAAGTTCTCACATCAAGCACCTCCCCTTTAAAAATATTTATTTATTAGTGAGAAATATAGGAGGAGGGAGAGAAAGAACCAGACATCACTTTGGCATATGTGCTACCAAGGATTGAACTCAGGACCTCCTGCTTAAGAGTCCAAATCTTATCCCATTGCACTATCTCCCAGGCCACATTAAAAACACGTTTGGCTTTTGAACTGTCTAAAATGCTACTTGTAGTATGAGGCTTAAAGTACTACTTAAAGAAAAAAAGGAGGAAAGAGAAAGATAGTTCCCAGTGAGATTTGAGTTTGCCGACATAAGTCATTTTGTTCATTTTCTTCTTTAACAACAGGTTGAAGTTTATCTAAGTGAGATGAAATACTTTTTGAAGAGAAACTGCATCTTTGGAATAAGACTTATTTCACAGGATAAAATTAGCTATGGGCTCTTTGGTGAGAGTGTTTGGAAGTGATAGTCAAGAAACAGAACTGAGGAAAGAATTTGATAAAACAAGAAGAATCTGATAAAACACAGTGAATGGGAGAGAAAGGCTGCCTGACTCTGAATTGCCGCTAAGGTTTACTTTGCCCCCTTAATCCTCGGGTTTCTAAATCCAAACCCTCTGAAGCCTGAGTTTCCTTCTGTGTGAGATGCCTAATTTACATAGGGCAGGAGTACAACTTGTTCTGCTTCTGGCCTTCAGCCTGAATCTAGCTGAGACAGTTTCTAGCAGTCCTGAGCTGACTTAACAAAGAAGCCCCTCCACACAGCACTGGGTTTGTTTCCTGTTTGCATAACACTCAGCTTAGGAACACAGAAAGCACATAATAATGTTTTCTGTAGACTAATTAACCTGATGAATGGTGTGTGCACATACTTGTGTGTGGTCCAGGTATTTCACTTATGCTCTCTCCTCTTATTTCAGTACTTCCTTCATTTTTAAATTATATATATTTATTTATTGGCTAGAGACTATCAGAAATGGAGAGGGAAGGGGGAGATAGAAAGAGTGACAGACAGAAGCCTGATGCACTACTTCACTGCTCTTAAAACCTCACCCTGCAAGTGGGGACTGGAGGCTGGAACCTGAGTCCTTGTTATTGTAACATGTGCTCAACCAGATATGCCACCACCCATTCCAGTTTGTAGTATTTTCTATGCCGTCATTGGGTATCCTTCTACTTATCCAATATTTAAGTCAAATGCTATCCCCTTTTTCTGTCTTCATGTGATTGTACAAACACCTAACAATATATGTGTCACAATGTATCAGCACCACTAATTTCTGTGTAAATTTTACTCAATATAACTTTTATCTTCCTGAGGTTATTGTATCTTTTTATTTATTTTAAATAATTTTTTTATTTATAAAAAGGAAACATTGACTAAACCATAGAATAAGAGGGGTATATCCCCACACAATTCCTTTATAACTTCCAATATAACTTTTATCTCCCTGCCTGGATACAGCACGTCAAGCCCGCTGGCAACAACTCACTGAAAGTCTGATCTTCACCCACTCAAGTAGGAAGGCCTGGAAGCTTCTTCATAGTCTGGGTGCCGGTAGCCAACCCTCTCCCGTCTCCCATCCTCCTGTATCTCCAAACTCAGTGGCCAGTCACTTAACTCAAGTTGGACGTGCTAAGATCGACCCAGTCTGGAAAAGAGAAATTTCCCATGAGTGGTCATCCCACTTCCGTTTATCTTGTCCATCTCCAAAACTCTCTCCCTTTACACTGTCTGAACTGGAAGACGCTTTGAAGAGGGTTAAACCAGGAACGGCTGCTGGCTATGATAGCATCACCCCAGAACTCATTCTTAACTAGGGCCCTGCAGCAAAGAAGTGGCTCACTACATTCCTGTCCCACATCTTGGAATCCGAATCTATGCCCAAAATTTGGCGTCGTGCGAAGATAATAGCAGTTTTGAAACCAAAGAAAGACCCAACACTGGCCGCCAGCTATAGACCAATTTCTCTCCTCTCCGTGTGTTACAAACTCCTTGAGAGGCTGCTTCTGTCACGTATTTCTCCTTTTACAGAGAAATTCCTATCACCCGCTCAAGCTGGTTTCCGCCCAGGAAGATCTACCTGCGAACAAGCCCTGGCCCTCTCAACTTACATTGAAAATGGATTCCAGAAGAATTTAAAGACGGGTGCTGTCTTTGTTGATCTCATAGCAGCCTATGACACGGTCTGGCACCGTGGTCTCCTAGTCAAGATGTCAAGATGCCTGCCTCCATGGGTGGCCAACTGTATATCTTTTCTTCTCCAAAACAGAAGATTCCGGGTGCATCTGGGTGACAAGTCTAGCAGATGGAGACTTGTCTCAAGTGGCCTCCCCCAGGGCTCTGTTCTGGCTCCTGTGCTATTTAATATTTACATCAATGACCTTCCAGAAACTTCTTCAAGGAAGTTCATCTACGCCGATGACATCTGCTGTGCAACTCAGGCATCCAAGTTCGACATCCTCAAGGAAACACTCACGAAAGACATGTCTCTGATATCTGATTACTGTAAAACATGGCGACTAATCCCTAGCACTGCAAAAACGGTATCATCTGTTTTCCATCTACACCATGCCTCGGCCTCGTGTGAGCTTAATGTGCAGCTTGACAATGAGAATCCGGCATGAAGCCAAGCCAGTCTGTCTAGGCGTTACTCTCGATCGCATCCTGTCATTTCACGAACATCTCATAAAAACTGCAGCAAAGGTGGGCGCGAGGAATAACATCGTTGCAAGACTGGCCAGCTCTTCATGGGGCGCGAGCGCTTCCACACTACGATCATCATCTCTGGCATTATGCTATTCCACTGCAGAATACTGTGCCCCAGTATGGTTCCGTAGCCCCCATGTCCACTTGGTCGACTCCAAATTATATTCCTCCATGAGGATCATTTCTGATCCATTTCACCCTGGTTCCATGGCTGCCAGTTCTTAGCAACATCGCCCCGCCAGATATTCGTCGGGATGCGGCATCATCTAAGTTCATTTCCCACGTCTACGCTCGACCGGAACTGCCAATATACGCAGATATCTTCGCCCACCCTGTCCAACGCTTGACGTCTCGTCATCCAATCTGGTCCCCTATGCCTACACTGAACTTCTCTGTTCCAGACTCTTGGAAACAGAGTTGGCAGTCAGCTGAGGTAAAGAACAAACACCTCATCACAGACCCCTGCAAGTGTCAACCCAGCTTTGACCTAGCACGTTATGATTGGGCCCTCCTCAATCGCTATCGAACAGGCCATGGCCGGTGCGCCGCTATGTTCCATCGCTGGGGAGCCAGAGATGACCCAAACTGCCCCTGCAGCTCCGGACAGACTATGACCCACATAGTCAACGACTGCCACCTCTCCAGATTCAAAGGAGGTCTCGAAACTTTACATCAGGCTCAACCTGACGCTGTTGACTGGCTATGGAAGAAGGGCAAACGCTAGAAGGAGAAGAAGCACCACTAATTTCTGTGTAAATTTTACTCAATATAACTTTTATCTTCCTGAGGTTATTGTATCTTTTTATTTATTTAAAAGAATTTTTTTATTTATAAAAAGGAAACATTGACTAAACCATAGGATAAGAGGGGTATAACCTCACACAATTCCTACCACTAGAACTCTGTATTCCATCCCCTCCCCTGATAGCTTTCCTATTCTTCAACCCTCTGGGAATATGGACCCAAGATCATTGTAGGATGCAGAAGGTGGAAGGTCTGTCTTCTATAATTGCTTCCCCGCTGAACAGGTCAATACATACTCCCAGCCTGCCTCTCTCTTTCCCTAGTGGGGAAGGGCTCTGGGGAAGCAGACACATTGGTGGGGTTGTCTGTCCAGGGAAGTCTGGTCGGCATCCTGCTAGCATCTGGAACCTGGTGACTGAAAAGAGAGTTAACATACAAAGCCAAACAAATCGTTGATTAATCATGAAACTAAAGGCTGGAATAGTGCAGATGAAGAGTTGGGGGTGGGTCCTCCATTTTGTAGATAGCTAGTATGCCTATTTTAGTTATATTCCAAAGGGCCTGTGACTATACTAACTTTTTTTTTTCCCCTGTGCCTGAAATCTGATATGCAGGTGGATCCAAGTTATTGTCTGGGAGGTTATTGTATCTTATTTCCAGCACAAAGCATGGTTCCTGGCATCTAACAGGCTCTCAATAACCTTTTAGTAAAAGTACCGAAACTTACATAAAATTATTTTTGAAGGACCACACCAACATTCTCCATAGTATTTCATCCGATGTATAGTCAGCTAAGTACTTAGCATCAGCAAATAAAACAACACCTGGGCCATAATACAGTTAGATGTGTTTTTGCATTTCAGATTGCCATAAATAGCTAACTCTTCTTTTTTAGAAAGTCAGCTTTCCTTAGTTTTCCTTCTAAACACTTTTCTAAACTTGGCATCTGGAAAGGTAGGTCACTAGTTTGGCATATGAAGAGATGATATGCAATTCTGGGCCTGTTGAGTAGTGAAGGATTTTTAAGAAATAAAAGTCTACACAATGATTGTAAGTAGAATCCATAAAGCAAGACACCATCTGGCTGTCCATGATAAAACCATGCAGATGGGAGGCAGATGTGCTTGGTTTGCCTTTACAGTGGCACAGAGAAGATATCCATAGCAGACTGAACTCATGGGGTGTTTTGACTTCATATCTTGTTTTCTTACCTTGAATTGATCCAGATTTTTAGTATTGAACCTTCAAAAAGGGGTCACTTGAGACCAAGTACTGGGAAAGTTTGTGGGACAAAGACATTCTTATTAAAAGATGGGTCAGAATGCAGGTTCTTCTTTACTTAGATAAGTGAAGAAAGTGTAAAGCAATTTTCTTTGATCATTTTTCATTTTTAGACCAAGGATAAACAGTTTTTCTTTTTCACAGGACTCTCCTGATTTTATTAGTTCACACATTCTTCTTTCAGTCATTCCCAGGTTACTTCTTTTCTGCCATCAATCTCTCCACTCCAGATTTTTTTTGTTTTTTTATTTCATATCATTACCATTTCAAAATAAACATAAATTCATGTGCATGCTACAGTAAAGCAACCATATTCCTATCATCCAGATCAATAATTACTAACTTAGGTTCAGTCCTTCCTGACCTTTAGATCACAAATGTAATGATTTCTTTTAAAAACATTTTATTTATTTATTAGCAAAAGATTGCGTGTGTGTGTGTGTGAGAGAGAGAGAGAGAGAGAGAGAGACAGAGAGACAGAGAGACAGAGAGACAGATACACAGAGAGAAGAAGAATACCATGTTATCACTCTGGCATGTGGGGTGCTGAAATTGAACTCAGTAGTCAAAGCTTCCAAGTCATATGCTCTACTTACTGTGCCAGCTCCCAGGCCCAATTTAATGAATTTTGAGGCCACTTCTAGCTCTAATAACATAGAAGCATTTTTTTGGCTAAAAAAATAAACAGCAAAAAAAACAAAAAAGAGAAAAAAAACACTTCATTATAGCTGGGTGGTGGTGCACCTGGTAGAGTACACATGTTATAGTGCATGAGGGCCCTGTTACAAGTTCTCAGACCCCACCTTCATGGAAGAAGCTTCATGATTGGTGAAGCAGGTCTGCTGTTGTCCTCTCTTCCTCTCTATCTACTCCTTCCCTTCCCTCCCAATTTCCATCTGTCTATCTAAATACGTAAATCAAAAATAAATCTCATTTATTCCTGTTGTTTCTCTACTCTTAAAAGTATATGTAGTGATAGATATAAAGAATGAGTTGTATGTATGTGAAGGTACTTTAGTCTCCTATAACTTTCATCAGTGCTCCAACACCACCTAAATAAAGACATAACATTATGTAAATATTCTTGACATACAGGTGTAGCTTCAAGAGGAACTCCTAACTGCTGCTTCCTGTGTGATAGTCTTTTTCTAAGTTACTTTTATACAGAAAGTATGCTATTATTAACCAATAGTAGCCAATATCAGTGTCCCAGTTTCTGGAAAGCAGATACCCAATCACTTTATATTTAAGAGTTGATCGCTTTCCTTAATTTTTCATTCTCAGAAAATGTATTTTTTGGTTCCTGTAATGTGCTAACAGGTATATTAAATCTCTTTTGGATTTTTCAATTTCTATAATATTTTCCCCTCTCTTCCCCTTTGTTTTATCTGGTCTAAAAGCTACTGTTGAATATTTAAAACTTTAAAAAATAGTTTAAACAATTAAAGTTCTCTGATGTATTGGTATAAATCAAAAACAGACAATGTATTTGTTGATCTTTCCAACCATTCTTTTCTATCTAACTCGACATTTTTAAACATCATCTTGATACTCCAGGGAATTTGTAAATAATGTTAGTGTTCCTTAGAGAACTTAGCTACAAAAAAGTGGATGGGAGGCATATGCCATATATGTATTTTTCCATTTGTAACTTTTGACTTGTTTCTGGAAAAGCTTTACATTAAGACATCACTATGTGTGGCTCGTAGGTCTGTTAAATATTTTATAATCACTCATTAAACTTTCAGATAAAAATTTAAACATAGAAAAAAAACAGACAGGTAGTATTTCAGCTGAGTAACTATTAACATTAAAATCAAATTCAGATAAAATAAGCAAGATGTACTATATATGTGATATATGTAAATGGAATCTAAATTCTGTATGATAGAATGAATTAATACATGAATAACTACTTTCCCTTATTGAATATTTATAATTTTAAAATTTGAACTTGAATTCAGGATTTCCTTTTAATATGTTAATTAATAAATTAAAGGGTATTTACATTTCTTGTACATATCTTCTATTTTATCTCAGGTATAGACTTGTAGAAGTTTCTGGAACTGATGTATCCTGTCTGAAATCTATATCTCCAGTGTTTAAAAATGAGGGCCAAATTGTTTCTATCACTCCTTTCTCTTGACAAGCTAGATTTAAAAGGCAGAACAGTAGGCTGAGTGAATTTTGTTAGATACTGGTAATTCTTCAAAGGAGGTAAGCATTAAACTCATATAAATGACTTGTCTAGAAAGAAAAAGTATAGATTTAACCCTGAATAACAGATATGTTTGCCCATTTTTGTTGATGTCTTTTAGTGTGACACCAGGTATGTATGAATCACACACATGAATTTTGGAGTACTCATTGTGAGAATTTGGCCTGTTGTACATAATAAACATACTTAGTATTCAGTTATAAAATGCATTGGGGGATTTCTTCTTTCTCTTCAAATTAATGTTACTTGGTAGATATATATGGTGTGATTATTTCTGCCTTTTCCCCCTCAGAGCTTCAAGGCAAAGTGTCAAGTTCTCTGCAGCCAGTCAGTTTCCATAATTTCCTTGCTTATTTCAATGAGTGCTGTAAACTCTGTTCTCATGGCAGGTGCATACCAATGTACCATATGGAAGCCTCCTGCATCAACCCTGTCAACCAGCTATGCAGAAATGAGGCACTGTATTGTTCTGAACACAAACAGGCCCACTTTCAGGCAGAAATCCTTGCTCTTTTTCCAAGCTGCTGACTGCTAGACATCTAAAAATTTCAACAAAATATTTATAGTGGGGAGAACAGGGGAATATTACCAAGCTTCATGTTACAAAGATGGGCCATCATTCATCAATTTATTTAATAAATATTTACTACTAAATGCTTGTTTTGTGCCAGGAACTGTTCTAAGTGAAAGGTACATGAAAGTAAAAAAAAATACAAAAAAGAAAATAATTAAATAAATGAGCAGGATGCATTTGATAGAGATGTGCAAACAACTGGAATTTAGTGATGTGATGGGAGACCACTTTAAAGAACTGGTTAGAAATGACAATCTGAGGAAGTCTTATTAAAATTGAAGATTGAGTGTCAAGAAGAAAACAGGTGTTCAAAAGTCAGGAAATACAGAATTTAATAACTGAATGTAGCAAGCACAAAAACCCTAAAGCAAAAAGTTGTCTAGTGTGTTTGAGCAACAGAAGGTAGGTCAGTGTGACTATAAAGTGTGAATGAGAAGGGGTGTATAAATTAGTAAAAATTGATATCACACTATCTTGGATTTTATAAGAATTATAATGTGTTTTGTGAGAATTATTATGTGGGGTGTGTGGGGGGGAAGCCTTAGTGGATAGTAACTTGCACATATCATGTATACATATAGAACTATAGCCCATAATATATTACAGTATTATAAAACTGTGCCAAATCACTAATAAATAAATTTTTTAATTTATTTATTGAGGAATTAATGTTTTACATTCGAAAGTAAATACAATAGTTTTGTACATGCATAACAATTCCCAGTTCTCCATATAACAGTACAATCCCCACTAGGTCCTCTGTCATCCTTTTTGGACCTGTATTCTCCCCCCTACTACCTTAGAGTCTTTTACTTTGGTGCAATACGCCAATTCCAGTTCAGGTTCTACTTGTGTTTGCTTTTCTGATCTTGTTTTTCAACTTCTGCCTGAGAGTGAGATCATTCCATATTCATCCTTCAATAAATATTTTTTAAAGAAGAGATATTAGGAAGGTTTTATCACTTTAATGTGAGAAACTTGGATTTTGTCCTACATGATTAGAATAATTTTTATATTTATAGCTATTTGTAGGAAATTGAGGAGAATGAACTATTTTTAAAAAATAGTGGAAACAAGTTCACTGAAATAAGTAGGACAGATGTGAAAAAAAAAGAGAGAATTTTGAAGGTACATAGAAGTGAGTTGCTAATGAGTTAAATGTAGGCATTCAGGGAAAGAAGAATTAAGGGCAACTTTCAAATGTGGAGTTTGGGCAGTTGATGGAGAAAATAATAAAAAGTCAATTTGTGGTATACTGCTTTTGAGGTAACCAAGTAGTAGCATAAGAGTATTATCTGGATATATAAATCTAGTCTTGAGGAGATACCAAGGATGTAGCTCCGAGGTCATTGGCACAGTGATTTATTTCATGCTACTGGTCATTATGATGTGAATGCATATAAATACTAAGATGGTGGGTTGGGCAGTGGTGCACCAGGCGAAGCTCACGTTACTATGTGAAAAGACCTGGGTTTGAGGCCCGGTACCTCACCTGTAATGGTAAAGTACATCTATAGGTGTATCTTTTTCTCTCTCTTTATCTTCCCCTCTCAATTTCTTTTTGTCCTATCCAATTAAAAAATATAAAATAAAAAGTAGACACTGAGGTGGTAGATTCATAGCGCTGGCATAGAGCCCCATCAATAACTCTGGTGGCAGAGGAAAAAAAAAAAGGAAGGAGGAGCAAAACATTAAGAAACAAAAACATTCAAATGTCTACATCTGTTCCATAACTATATAAAGATACTACAGAAAGAAAATAATTGCTCTCATAGAATCAGAGTACCTACATTCATCTACTGGGTTGCTGGAAAAATCATGATGTATTTTTCTATGCAAAAAAGTGTCATGATTTTTTCGACAACAACGGATATAAGGTATGTGATAGTTGTCATATTCAATATTCTCTTTGAATGACTTTCAAAAGATTAGTTATTTTGATCTAAAGATAAAAGAAGTTTTTCTTACCATACTTCTCACCCCATTGCCTTTGATCAACTCTATTTTATAAAGAAATCCATATTTTTCATTTGTCATCTTCATCCACCTTTGCTCCTGTATTTGTTCTTGCACACTTATACCAACTGACTTTCTTTAATATAATTACATTAAATGTCACTGTTTAGTATATGTATTTAACATATGAAGATAAAATTGTGATACAAAATATAAAGTAAAATGAATCAGAATAACTCAGGTATTTAGAATAAAGTAAGGATTAGAAGTTCTAAATTAATGTGTTTTTGAGAAATTACTGAGACTGAACTTTCATAGCAGTCTCTGGAGAGAAATTAAATTCAGACATAAGATTAAGGGGCCCAGAAAAATGGCTCATTGTCTAAGCTCAAGCTTTAGACAGTGAAAACCATGAGTATGAAACCATGAGTTGGATTCCATACCTCACACAGGAGCTGCATGGGCAGCAACAACACAATTCCATGAATAGTGGGCTGGTGCTTTGATGTTTCTCTCTTCCTCTTAATCTCTTCCCCCTAAATAATTAATTGAAAAAATTGGCTAAGAAGACATGGCATCACATGTGTGAGGTGCTGGATTCATTCTCCAACATTGAATAAAACCAAAGAAGAAAAAAAAAAGAAAAAAAAAAGGCTAATCTTATAGCAGAGAAAATCCACCCCATCCTCCATTTAGGCAATAGAAGTAGAATAAATAGGGAGCTGGGCTGTAGCGTAGTGGGTTAAGTGAACATGGCGCAAAGTGCAAGCACCAGCATAAGGATCCTGGTTAAAGCCCCTGGCTCCCCACCTGCAGGGAAGCCCCTTCACAGGTGGTGAAGCAGGTCTGCAGGTATCTATCTTTCTCTCCCTGTCTCTGTTTTCCCCTCCTCTCTCCATTTCTCTCTGTCCTGTCCAACAATGACATCAATAATAACAACAATAACTACAGCAATAAAACAACAAGGACAAAAAAAGGACAATAAATAAATAAAATATAAAAAAATCTTTTAAAAAAAGAAGTAGAATAAATAAGCAGAAGAGTTATTAATGGGATGGAAAAAAACAACAGTTTTTAAGAAAGAAGTCTTTGCCCTTACAGTCCACAACATTTATACACTTTCCCCATATTTGGGAGCTACTCTCTTCCCTGATCCAGATTTCTAGCCCTTTTTCCAGCCATGACATCATCTCCCCAGACAATAACTTGGGTCTACCTGCATATCAGATGTCAGGCTCAGGCAAAAACTAGTAAAATTAGGGGCCCCTTGGAATATATCTAAAATAGGGGCAGGGGTAGGTATCATAATGGTTATGCAAAGATACTCTCATGCCTGAAGCTCCAAAGTCCCAGGTTTAATCCCCTCCACCACCATAAGCCAGAGCTGAACAGTGCTCTGGTCAAAAAAAGAAAAAGAAAAAAAGGAATATAGGAATATACCTAAAATAGCCCTACTAGCTATTTCCAAAATAGAGACCCCAAATGATCTGCAATATTCCAGCCTTTAGGTTCATGATTAGTCAACAATTTGTTCTGCTTTATATCTTAACTTTTTTTCAGCCACCAGGTTCCAGATGCTACCATGATGCCAAACAGACTTCCTAGGGCAGACGACCCCACCAGTGTGTCCTGGAGCCCCACCTCCCCAAGGATATGCCCCACCAAGGAAAGAGACAGGCTGAGAGTATGTATCAACCTGTCAATGCCTAAATTCAGTGGGGAAATAATTAAGGAAGCCAGACTTCCCACCTTCTGAACCCCATAATGACCCTGGGTTCATACTCCAAAAGGGCTAAATAATAGGAAAGCTATCAGGGAGGAGGATGGAATACAGAGTTCTGGTAGTGGTAATTGTGTGGAGTTGTACCCATCTTACCCTATGGACTTGTCAGTGTTTCCATTTTATAAATAAAGAGAAAAGTAGTCTCTGACTTGGAAAATTTGCATTGTAAAGAGTTATTGAGAATTAGTAGATTAATCAGCCTAAAATATGGCAAACAGAAATTAAAAGTGAGAAAGAATAATTTTTTAAAAAGCCCTGTGTTTGAACTCTGTAGCAAATATGCAGTTCTAGTCATCCCCTCCCCCTTTTCTTTATGATTTAATACATTGCAAAATAAAGGTCACTTGACAATATTTATTAGCTCATTAACTGTAAGTATCTTTACTGCCAGGAGAGATATTTATTGTAACAATTTTATTCTCTTCTACATTGTATGCTTTAGGTTTCTTCTCACTGCATAAATGAGATGTTGAGCACCAGGTCTTTCCCAGCATTCAGGATCCACAAGTAGGTTTTACTCTTATTTCCATCTAGTGAAAGGAAAGATTTATACTGAGTCAGCTTTGCTTGACATACAGAAATTCAAGTAGGTGAATATGAGTGTTGCTTGGATATAGGTAGTTACAAATTTTTGCTATCTCTATTCTCCTGTTTCGAATCCCTTTCCCAAGAAAAGGAAAAAGGAACAGGGTAAACAAACACTGTGTATCATATTCTGTATTATAATCTTTATATATTCTAGTCAAATATTTCTCCTATTATCTTTATTAAGTACAAAAGGGATTCTCCACTTATAAAATAGATGAGGAAACAGAATCACAGAAAAGTTAATTTGGTCAGGCATAGTTGTTTTGTGGGGACGCTTGGTTTGTAAACCTAGATTTATGCTTTTTCAAGCACATAATGTACAGTGTCTTAAAAAAACACAGGTCCCCTATCAACTGTTGTAACTTTTATTCTATTTACTTAAAGAAATTTAATAAAAAGTCACATTAGAGACTTCTGGAGGCTGGGCTACGAGCAGCAGCAGATCTGTTTGTCTCCTCTCCTCTTCTTTCCCAGATCAACTAGGAATACCAAAGGAGACCACCTGGGACTGAAACAAGACAGGACTATAACGACTTCAGGTACCCACCAAATCACTGGTCAGTGCAAACACATGTGGCTGGTGGACAGAGAGGACCCTAGGGAGAGATTAAGTGGCTGGTAACAGTCCAGCAGTTTATCAGAGACACCACCTAGTCTGTTCCACCAACAAGAGGACAGCTGAAGGGAGGAGAGGAATCCCCAGAGACTCACCAAGTGCAACTCTGAGTCTTCATTGCTACTGCCTTCAGAATCTGGAGCAGCAGGGAAGGACACCAGGGGAAAGAGATCTAACCAGGAAACTCAGGAGAAGACCTATACCTCGGTGGCATAGCAGTGGGGCTCTTTGCATAACCACTGGATTATCTCTGCCACACCCTGCTTTATCGCTTGGTCAAGAATCAGTGATTAAGCTAAGAAGCCTACTTATAGTTTAAAAGCCCTCAGTCTCCCATAGCCTACAGTGGAAAAAAAGCACAGAAGAGGCTTTTAAGCTACTGAGCTCCAAATCAGGGATTGAAATACTATTGAAACAACTGTTAACTTCCACCACTGTGAATCCTTTAATTACCTTACTTAGACACAAGTCAATCCAGGCAATAGTGGTCAGTAATTTGAAAAGTACTGAGAGAGGGAACTCATAACATACTATACAAAATCGTTAAACCAACAAGAAGACATATTTGAGAAATGAACCAGGACAAGAGTCCAGCTAAAAACCCCTCAAAAGTTGAAGCACAAAATAATGAGGTCAACATCCAAATATTAGCTAAGGAAATAATCACAGGAATGAGTAAAGAGTTTGAAAGAATTGTCATCAGAAATACAGGAACAACAAATGGGACTCTGGAAAAAAGCAATAACTATCTCAAGGTTATTAGAGAGCTGAAAGCTGAGATAGCTGAGCTAAGAACACAACTAGTTGAACAAGCTAAAACAGAATCAGAACAGGGTAACAAAATAGATGAACTCCAGAAAACAGTAGAGGGCAGAGAGAATAGAATCAATGAGGCTGAAGACAGAATTAGCAAGATCTAGGACAAATTAGAGACAACTAAAAAACAATTAAGAGATCTCAAAAAAGAGATTAAGAGATACTGAAAACAACACCAGAGACCTATGGGATTACTTCAAAATAAATAATATAGGCATTATTGGCTTACCAGAGGAAGAAAGAGAGGGAGAGGAAGAAAGCATTCTTCAGGCCATAATAGCTGAAAACTTCTCTAGTCTAGACAACATCAAAGACATAAAGATTCAAGAAGCCCAGAGGGTCCCAAACAGAATTAACCCAGACTTAAAGACACCAAGACATATCCTATTTGGAATGGAAAGGAATAAGGATAAAGAAAGGATCCTGAAGGCTGCAAGAGAAAAACAAAGAGTCACCTACAGAGGAAAACCCATAAGACTAGCAGCAGACTTTACCACACAAGCACCACAGGCCAGAAGAGAATGGCAAGATATCTATCGAGTACTCGAGAAAGGCTTTCAACCAAGACTACTGTATCCTGCTAGACTGTCATTCAGACTAGATGGAGGCATAATAGCCTTCTCAGGCAAGCAACAGTTGAAGGAATCAACTATCACCAAGCCTGCCCTGAAAGAAGTTCTGAAAGGTCTCCTATAAACAGTCAGACCACCATTAATATGCCATATATCAGATCACTCTAAAACTCTATAAGAATAGTATTAAAATATCTTCAATCTTTGATATCAATAAATGTCAGTGTCCTGAATTCACCTATTAAAAGACAGAGTAGGAAAAAAAAAAAAAGACAGAGTAGGAAGATGGATCAGAAAATACAACCCAACAATGTGCTGTCTACAGGAGACCCAACTAACTCAACAAGACAAACACAGACTCAAAGTGAAAGGATGGAAAACTATCATACTGGCCAATGGTCCACAAAAAAGGGCAGGAACAGCTATTGTCATATCTGACACGAAAGAATTTAAGATAGATAAGATTAAAAAAGATAGGAATGGACACTACTTAATGCTCAGAGGATCAGTCAATCAAGAGGACTTAACAATTATTAACATCTATGCACCCAATGAGAAGCCATATAAATACATCAAATGTCTACTGAAATAGCTACAGCAATATATTCACAACAACGCAGTCATAGTATGGGACTTCAACACCCCTCTCTCTCAACTTGACAGATAATCCAGGCAGAAAATCAATAAAGACATAAGGGAGCTAAATGAAGAGATAGATAAACTAGAACTATTGGACATTTTCAGAGTCATTCATCTCAAGAAACTGGAATACACATTTTACTCAAGTCCACATGGGTCATTCTCAAGGATAGACCATATGTTAGGCAACAAAGACAGCATCAGCAAATTCAAGATCACTGAAATAATCCCAAGCATCTTTTCAGACCACAGTGGAATTAAACTAACACTTAACAATCAACACAAGATTAGTAATAGTCCCCAAATATGGAAGCTCATAAGTACACTCCTTCACAACTACTGGGTCAAAGAAGAAATCAAGGAAGAAATAAAAATGTTTCAAGAGTTCAATGAAAATGAAGACACAAGCTATCAAAATATTTGGGTGACAGCTAAGGCAGTACTGCGAGGGAAGTTCATAGCCATACAATCACATATTAGGAAACCAGAAAAAGCACAAATAAACAGCCTGATTGTACATCTTAAAGACCTAGAAGAAGAAGAACAAAGGAACCTTAAAACAACCAGAAGGACAGAAATCACTACAGTTAGGGCAGAAATAAATAACATTGAGAATAAGAAAACCATACAAAAGATCAATGAAAGTAAATGTTGGTTCTTCAAAAGACTGAACAAAATCAATAAACCTTTAGTCAGACTCACAAAACAAAAAAGGGAGAAGACCCAAATAAATCGGATAGTAAATGAAAGAGGAGATAACACAACAGACACTGCAGAAATTCAACATGTCATGTGAGGCTTCTATCAATAACTATATGCCACCAAGCTAGAGAACCTGGAAGAAATGGACGATTTCCTAGATATCTACCAACTTCCAAAACTAAGTAAAGAGGAAGTAGATGACAGGAACAGGCCCATCATAGCCAATGAAAATGCAAGAGTTATCAAAAACTTTCCCAAGAATAAAAATCCTGGACCAGATGGTTTTAAAAATGAATTCTACAAAACCTTCAAGAAGAACTAATACCTCTACTTTTAAAAGTCTTCCAGAAGATTGAAGACACTGGAATACTCCCCTCCAGCTTCTATGAAGCCAACATCACTCAGACACCAAAAGCAGACAGGGACACAACCAAAAAAGAAAGCTACAGACCAATATCTCTGATGAACATAGATGCAAAAATATTCAACAAAATTCTAGCCAACTGGATATAGCAGTATATCAAAAAGATTGTTCATCATGACCAAGTGGGGTTTATCCCAGGCATGCAAAGTTGGTTTAATATACATAAATCAATCAACGTGATCCACCACATCAATGACAACAAGACCAAAAATCACAACATCAACAACAGCAAGACCAAAAACCACATGGTCATATCAATAGATGCAGAGAAAGCCTTTAACAAAATACAACATCTTTATAATCAAAACACTACAAAAAATGGGAATAGATGGAAAATTCCTGAAGACAGTGAAGTCTATATATAGCAAACTTACAGTCAACATCATACTCAATGGTGAAAATTGGAAGCATTTCCACTCAGATTGCGTACTAGACAGGGCTGCTCACTATCACCATTACTATTCAACATAGTGTTGGAAGTTTGTGCCATAGCAATCAGGCAAGAGCAAGGAATTAAAGGCATATAGATTGGAAGAGAAGACGTCAAACTCTCCCTATTTGCAGATGACATAATAATATACATAGAAAAACCTAAGGAATCCAGAGTTATCTTTTGAATATCATTAGGCAATACAGTAAGGTGTCAGGCTACAAAATTAACATTCAAAAGTCAGTGGCATTCCTCTATGCAAACACTAAGTTAGAAGAAACTAAAATCCAGAAATCAGTTCCTTTTACTATAGCAACAAAGACAATAAAATATCTAGGAGTAGACCTAACCAAAGAAGTGAAAGACTTGTATACTGAACATTATGAGTCACTACTCAAGGAAATTGAAAAAGACACAAAGAAGTGGAAAGATATTCCATGTTCATGGGTTGGAAGAACTAACATCATCAAAATGAATATACTACCCAGAGCCATCTACAAATTTAATGCTATCCCCATCAAGATCCCAACCATATTTTTAGAAGAATACCACAAATGCTACAAATGTTTATATGGGACCAGAAAAGACCTAGAATTGCCAAAACAATCTTGAGAAGAAAGAACAGTGTTGTATGCTTTACATTGGGTTGTTCTAGATCTCCCCCGCCAAGAGAATTGGATCAGTCTTGCTAATTTCGCGGGCCTGTTTGGCCCCGCCCCAAGGAACCCCGAGAGAGAGTTCCTGAGTTCCAGAGTTGCCAGAGTTCGAGAGTTGGAGAGTTGGAGAGGGTTCCTGAGTTCCAGAGTAAGAGAGAGTGCTTGCGCCGCCTCAAAGAGACAGCAGAGTTCTGTTTGGTGATTAGTTTGTCTTAGTTTATGAATTGTTGTTCCTGAATAAAGAAATACAGCTTCCCTGCCCAGCCGTGTGTCTCCGTGTCTCTGTTACCCGCCGTGAAGCTAGCCCGGCCAGCAAGAGCCTGACTAAATTTTAACAACAGAACTGTAGGCATCACACTCTCGGATCTCAAACTGTATTATAGGGCCATTGTCATCAAAACTGCTTAGTACTGTAACATGAATACTCACAATGACCAGTGAAATAGAATTGAGAGCCCAGAAGTAAGCCTCTACACCTATCAACATCTAATCTTTTACAGGGCTGCCCAGACTATTAAGTGGGGAAAGCAGATTCTTTTCAAGAAATGGTGTTGGAAACAATGGGTTGAAACATGCAGAAGAATAAAACTGAACCACTGTATTTCGCCAAACACAAAAGTAAATTCCAAGTGGATCAAGGACTTGGATGTTAGACCAGAAACTATCAGATATTGCCAAACATTGGCAAAACTCTTTTCTGCATAAATTTTAAAGACATCTTCAGTGAAATGAATCCAATTACAAAGAAGACTAAGGCAAACATAAACCTATGGGACTACATCAAGTTTAAAAGCTTCTGCACAGCAAAAGAAACCACTACCCAAACCAAGAGACCTCTCGCAGAATTGGAGATCTTTACGTGCCATGCATCAGACAAGAGGCTAATAACCAGAATATATAGAGCTTGCCAAACTCAACAACAACAACAACAAAAAGCCCATCCAAAAATGGGGAAAGGACATGGACAGAATATTCACCACAGAAGAGATCCAAAATGCTGAGTATCACATGAAAAAATGCTCCAAGTCTTTGATTTTCAGAGAAATGCAAATAAAGACAACAGTGAGATATCACTTCACTCCTGTGAGAATGTCATACATCAGAAAAGGTAACAGCAGCAAATGCTAGAGAGGTTGTAGGGTTAAAGTAACCCTCCTGCACTGCTGGTGTTAATGTAAATTGGTCCAACCTCCATGGGAAACAGTCTGGAGAACTCTCAGAAGGCTAGAAATGGACCTGCCCTATGATCCTGCAATTGCTCTCCTGGTGATATATCCTAAGGAACCCAACACACTCAACTAAAAAGATCTGTGTACACATATGTTCTTAGCAGCACAATTTGTAATAGCCAAAACCTGGAAGTAACCCAGGTGTCCAAGAACAGATGAGTGGCTGAGCAAGTTGTGGTATATATACACAATGGAATACTACTCAGCTATAAAAAATGGTGACTTCACTGTTTTCAGCTGATCTTGAATGGACCTTGAAAAATTCATGTTAAGTGAAATAAGTCAGAAACAGAAGGATGAATATGGGATGATCTCACTCTCAGGCAGAAGTTGAAAAACAAGATCAGAAGAAAAAACACAAGTAGAACCTGAACTGGAATTGGCATATTGCACGAAAGGAAAAGAATCTGGGGTGGTTGGGTGGAGAAAATACAGATCCAAGAAGGATAACAGAGGACCTAGTGGGGGTTTTATTGTTATATGGAAAACTGGGAAATGTTATGCATGTACAAACTATTGTATTTACTGTTGAATGTAAAACATTAATTCCCCAATAAAGAAAATTTTTAAAAATCACATTAAATTTGTGTATGACTCTAGATAGGCTAATTATTTTGATTAAGTTAATTCTCCAATCCGTAATTACATTATACTTTCCCTTTTTCTTTTATTGACTAGTGACTCATAGTTTTCAGTGTGCAAGTCTTTGACTTCTTTTATTGAGTTTATTTTTAGAAACTTGATTGTTTTTTTGTATTTATATAGAGAAATGTCACTAATCGTTGTATGTTAACTTTATAGCCTGCCACATTATTATATTGCTTAATAATTTTCAGGATTTTCTGTTGAATTCTTTGATATTTTCTGTGTTTCCCATATAGTATTGGAGCCAAGAAATAGCTCACCTAGTTTTGTACACACTTTACCAAGTATTCAGATCTGTTTGAGCTCCTGGCCACCACACAGGAGTACTATGCAAAGGGGAATCTTCATGAACAGTGGAGCAGTGCTGTGGTGTTTTTTTTCCTCTCTCTCCCTCTGTGTAGAAAAAAAATTTACTTGGTGAAGAGAATTCATTTATCTCAAATGGTAGAACACAGGATTTATATACCTGAGTCTCCTGGTTCAATTCCTCTATCCTCCCTTTCCTCCTCTATCTCAAGTAAAACTCTATCATATGTAATTTAAATAAAACAAATCTATTATTTAAAAAAAATTTTTTTTCTTTGCCTAGAGCTGTGGAATTAGCACAAAACTCTAGGGATAAATCTGGAGGGAAAAAATAGCATAGTGTACCTGAGCAATAGTTCCTGAAGTAGGGTTGTAACCCAGATTCAAGACCTAACTTTATATGGGAAGTACTATAGCATTGTGAGGAGTTCTAGTGATGTGTCCATCCTTCTCTCTGCTTTTCTTTCAGATTGAAAAAGAGGGCCAAGATTACACACACACACACACACACACACACACACACAAACACAAACTATAGTGTCTTCAAATACTGAATACTTCCTTACATGACTTTCAGAAAAGTCTGATCCTGAATAAAAATGTCTCAGTGATATTAATACAATAAAATAACTTTTTTTTTTTATTTAAGAAAGGATTAGTGAACAAAAGCATAAGGTAGGAGGGGTACAACTCCACACAATTCCCAACACCCAATCCCCATAACCCACCCCCTCCCCTGATAGCTTTCCCATTCTCTATCCCTCTGGGAGCATGGACCCAGGGTCATTGAGGGTTGCAGAAGGTAGAAGGTCTGGCTTCTGTAATTGCTTCCCCGCTGAACATGGGCGTTGACTGGTCGGTCCATACCCCCAGTCTGCCTCTCTCTTTCCCTAGTAGGGTGTGACTCTGGGGAAGCTGAGCTCCAGGACACATTGGTGGGGTCTTCAATCCAGGGAAGCCTAGCCAGCATCCTGGTGGCATCTGGAACCTGGTGATTGAAAAGAGAGTTAACATATGAAGCCAAACAATTTGTTGAGCAATCATGGATCCCAAGCTTGGAATAGTGGAGAGGAAGTGTTAGGGAGGTACTCACTGTAAACTCTAGTGTAGTCCTGCTTTCAGGTATATATTTTGCAGTAGTTTATGGATACGTGTGCACATAAGCTCTCTCTCACAGAAACTGGTGTATATCTAGGTTATGGGACTAGCACACCCAGTTGAGTGCACACATTACCATGAATAAGGGCTTTGGCTTGAGCCCCCGATTCCTATCCGCAGAAGGAAAGTTTCACAATCAGTATAGCAGTGCTTCAAGTGTTCCTCCTTGTTTTCCCCTATGTCCTTTTCCCTCTCAACTATTCTCTGACTTAAAAAAAAAAGTAGTTTCTTTGTCTTATATAGTTTACCAATGAAGTTTCTGTTTAATTGGATTGTTTGTCCAGTCATTAAAAATAATACATTTTTGTGTTCGTAGTATCTAGCCTAATGCTTGTCATTTAATGGGTTCCCAAGCTTGTGGTTGAATGAATAAATAATTAGTCAATATACAGTATTTCCTTGGCACTACCATCTGTAATACCATTTCTGGTGAAATCTAATATTGAGTACACGGATTCAGTGGTGTGTGAATCCCAAATCCATGACACAATGACAGCAGTAAAAAACAGATCCAGGAAGAACACATCAAAGGCAAAATAAATTTCTCTTCTTGTCCCCCTTCTGTCTTTCCCATTCTCTTTTTCTCTCTTACACCCATGAGCATACACATACCTTTCCTCAAATCAGGAAATCATTAATACATCATATTCTTTGCTATGGGGTGAAAGACTGAGGGGGGGGTTCATTTTTATATATATATATATATCTCATTTAGATTGAACATTGCTTCTACAGGACAACTTTCCATAACTAGAACTCTGATAAACTGAAAGAAAATCTATCAGAAGAGAGATTTTCCAGGATTTGAGAGCTGTCCCATAAGATAAGGAATTGAAAGCTTGTATTCTTGTGGGTTAAACAGAAAGTATTTATTAGGAGAGTATGATTAACTATGACAGGGCAATTGGTTTAACTTTTCATCATTTTTGAGCTTCAAAATGAATGCCTATTCAAAATCAATTCAGTCATTCCGAGCAGGTGAAAATGCAATACATTTAAACAGAATCACCACAGAAAGTTAAAGCAGAAATGCTTTCCAGAATTCTTAAATGACTTGCTTTTATTAAATTTATCTTTTACTCTATTCCTTTTATTCTAGAATGCTGTACAACTGCTTAAAAATGAAAGCATTTGGATTATTTATACAACTTTACTAATGGGGCCTACGACAAAGGATATCTCTGCTTTGCTTTATCCTGTGTTTATGATCAAAGAGGATCTTACAAGTCTAGCTAAACAGAAAGGAAACTGCTTTGGAAGCAGAGCCAGTCCTGAGGTTGGTAGGGATAGTAATAAATGAGAGAGGTATAGGGTGTTAATTTTATTAG
The DNA here is from genome assembly GCF_950295315.1 of Erinaceus europaeus. Lineage (NCBI taxonomy): Eukaryota > Metazoa > Chordata > Mammalia > Eulipotyphla > Erinaceidae > Erinaceus > Erinaceus europaeus. Next base: position 72,394,185 of record NC_080163.1, read on the forward strand.
GGAGAGTGGTTAGTCAGAAGAAAACATTTACTTTCACATGTTTGAAGAGAATTTATGGAGATAATTGATATTGCTAGTGTGTACATTTTGTGCAATGAGTATTTTAAACAGCAACTGACTAGATGCCAACAGATGTTAAAGTAATAGTCCTTTGAATTTAAAATGCTGTCTACATTTACACAAGGGAGACTCAAAAGAGTTCTTTTTGTTTGGTGGATGTTCAACAACAGCAGCTACAGTTTTATAAATTACCAACCATGACTTTTTCCTTAGGAATATTACTTAAAATATGTTTTAGACTTTTCCTTCTTTCCCTAAATAATGTGCCCTGTAGCTACAATGATATGTCCTAGAATTTTGGGAACATTTCTGATTCAAAATAATCTATCCTACTGTACACCCCCACATGTGAGATCGTGTGACCAATTTAGGGTTCAGAAAGTATGGTCACCATAGATGCAGCCATTGCAGATGAGTACTTACATTCCATTAACTTTCAGACGATTTGATCATCTAGTTCTAGCTTTAGCACCCCCTCTGACTTGGACCCCATGTGCTATTGTTTGCCTGCAAAAGAAGTAAGAAAAAATAAGAACCTTGCTCTCTAATATTGTTACAGGAACATTATTCTGTACAAATCCTCTCAAGACAGAAACAGTGTTTGAAGTTTCACAACAAATATTGAATAAAAGTTAAACCATATAACCAAGCAAGCAAAAAGACAATTACTTTAATTCTACTATCTAGGTACAATTACTTGAGTATTTTAATGCATACATACAAAAGAACATTTCTTGTATTCTTCCTTTTTTCCAAATTGTGGTCCTAACATACTTGTACTGGCTGTAACCACATTTTTCATGTAGTAATGTATCACAAACATCTTTCTTTTTTTAATAGATTGGTATGGCTTTTTAATATTTATTCCCTTTTGTTGTCCTATTTTATTGTTGAAGTTGTTGTTATTGTTGATGTCATCGTTGTTGGATAGGACAGAGAGAAATGGAGAGAGGAGGGGAATACAGAGAGGGGAGAGAAAGATAGACACCTGAAGACCAGCTTCACCGCCTGTGGAGTGACTCCCTTACAGGTGGGGAGCCAGGGGCTTGAACCGGGATCCTTAGATGGGTCCTTGCGCTTTATGCCACCTGCGTTTAACCCACTGCGCTACCGCCCGTCTCCCTCACAAACATCTTTTCATATCAGTAAATATGTATATTTACATCATTCTTTTAATTATTGCTTAGTACTTTGCAGTAAATATAAGACACATTGCTAAAATGCTCTTTGAACTATGTTATTATGGTGTCTTATTATTTTAGCTGGAAAAGGGTATGATTTCTTTTACATGAAATATTACAGTGGTGATATGAGACCTAGTTCAGCAGGAGTCTGTGGATATCCCTGAAAGATGCCAGAATTGACAGCCTGCTGCAATGTAGGATAGTTTAGTACTTTATGTGCCCAAACACAGCAATGACACATTAATGAATCCCATTCTAATCTTTGCTATCATTTGCTATTGGCTTCTCTTATGTTTCTCAAGGATTCTCTGGTGTCCAGACCAACTGTCTTGATCATCTCATTGCCATTATTTTTTTGGCTGGTTGTGGTAAGCATTGTTCTGAGGTCAGTCTATGGTTGAGTCTGTCTGGATCACATTTTCAAGTGGTGCATCACACACCATGTCTGCTCCCTGGCTCCAACCAACAGTACTTTAAAGAGATTTTTTTTAAAAGGCTCAGAAAGTTTCTTGGATATCAAACAGCTCTTATAAAAATAACATTTTTATGACTTAAAATGTAAATGAATCAGAAACATATGGATTAAATTTCCTTTGAAATACCCAAGGGTTTAAAAACTGAAGGGAAGATTACTTGCAAAATGAGTTAAATTGAGTTTTGCCAAAAATAAAACACTTGAAAAATTGGGATTTTTTTTTTCTGATTCCTAGGTGCTCATGAGTTCTCCATTCTCTCTTTAAAAAATACTTAGATTTTAAAAACTGAGTCATTCAGTAAAACACACTTAAGGCTAGTTCAATGAGCACTTGGCTCTCTGGTTAAAAACTGTTATCAGAAAGTCAGTTTTAGATCAAGTGAACCTGAACTACACCTTGCTTCTTCTTCCTTATCTCACATCTCCCTCCTCTATCTGTATAACTGTCCTGGGTAAAAGGTGCTCCAAGATAACTCAGACTAGGTTGGAGGAAGATTGGTAATATGCTTCAGACAAGTCCAAATTCATACTCTCCTCTTATTTTCCCTTCTGTCAGTTTGTTTTAGTATTTCCCAACTCTTTTATCTTAGGTCATTATGCATAATCAGAGCTTACGAAAAGGATTCTTGTGTGATTTATTGAGGAAATATTTTCAAGAGAAATCTGTAAATATGTGAGAGAAATAGATAAGTCTAAGGCAGAAGCTCAGTTAAGATGTGGTTTCAGCTGAAGTCTGGTCATACAGGGAGCTCTGAAGTATGAATGGCTTTATGAATTGTCATACCCTGAGGCATATTCCATGCCTGTTCTCAGGTACCATCTTACCCTGGAGATAGAACCTGGAAGAAGCTGGAGGAGTACGACTCTTATCTGTTTGTTGTGGACAATCCTTGAGGATATTTCTCCAGAAAAGAGTATAATCCTGAGTCAATAGACAAATGCCTATAGTTACTTGGGGATGGATGCAATGGCCACATAAAAGGATGCAATGACCACATAAAAGGAATCTGTCATATTTTTAGCAGTGTTCACTATATCGCTTCTTCACAGTCTTGAATTCAGTTTTAATGCTACTCTCAAGTTTCCTCAGAACCACTCAGGTTTTTTTAGTTTATTTCATTTTTATGTTCCATTCATTGATGTCATTTTTCTATTTTTTCATTGCTATGTTGTCACTATTTAAGAACAACTTGTTCATACAGAAAGACAAGGGACGGGTGGTAGTGAGCCTGGTTGAGCACACAGGTCACTCACTATGTGTAAGGACAAGGTTTGAACCCTGCTCCCCATGTGCAGGGAGATGCTTCATGAACAGTAAAACAAGTCTGTAAGTGTCTGTCTTTCTCTCTCCCTCTGTCTCACTATCCCCTCTCAGTCTTTCTCTCTGTCCTACCTAATAAAAATAGAAAGAGGGAGTTGGGCAGTAGTGCAGTAGGCTTAGTGCAGTGGGTTAAGCGCACTTGGCGCGAAGCACAAGGACTGGCATATGGATTCCAGTTTGAGCCCCCGGCTCCCCACCTGCAGGGGAGTCGCTTCACAGGCGGTGAAGTAGGTCTGCAGGTGTCTATCTTTCTCTCCCCCTCTGTCTTCCCCTCCTCTCTCCATTTCTCTCTGTCCCATCCAACCCAACTACATCAATAACAATAGCAATAACTACAACAATAAAACAACAAGGGCAACAACAGAGAATAAAATAAATATTTTTAAAAAGTAGAAAGAACAAAATGATCACTGAGAGCAGTGGATTTGTACCACTAGCACTGAACCCCAGAGATAAATCTTGTAAGGGAGAGAGAGAAACAGAAGAAAAGAGACCATAGCACAGAAGCTTCCCCTAGTATGGTGGGAGCTAGATTTGAACCTGGATTGTGTGCATGGTAACACAGTGCTTCTCCTACTCCCCCCTCCCCTGCCCTAGGAGGGCCCCAGCCCTTCTTTCCCTACCAGGAATTATTTTCATTATTCCCACAACAATCATATTAGTCTAGGCTTCATAATCCAACATCTGGATTAACCTATACTTTCTCCTATTGACTTTCTCCTAACTTGGAAATTTCATGTATTATTTTATTGCTGTTCTCCGGAAAACATTTTTAAATTCTTATGATTTAATTTTAATTATTGAATATCTGTGGGAACATTTCTCATGTCTTAAAGACAATGAATATTTTTAAATCACAGCTTTCTTTTTGGAACCCTATTATGTGTCAGCCTTGCCTTAAAATTCTGAAAAAAAATTCATTATATGTATTTTTAAAGCCAGTTTTAATATGACTAAGTAAAACCTATGAGAAATTCTTTTAAAATACCAAGAGAATGTGTCAACTAATTAAATTAAATGATAGGTAAAGCTCTTAGTGCATAATGACAGTGTTAATACCACCTAGTAGTATCACTGTGTTACAATAACTTCACCAAAAACTCTTTCTCAACCAAACTGCCATTCTTAGCTCTAGTCACTGCCAAACACAAGTTTCTAGTATATATGTTTCCTTTAGTTGCATCTGCTATTTCTTCTGCCTGAAAATCTCTTCCCCTCCTATTCCTCCCTCACTTGAATGGATTCTTATGTAGGTTTCAGTTCATTTCCTCTTCTTATTCATTCATTTGACAAGCACTTCTTTCTCAAGCACCTACACTTCTAGGCCCTATTCTAGCTCCTAAGGAAATAAATGAAGCCATAAAAATAAAAATTGACCTGTCAATGCCCATGTTCAGTGGGGGAGCAATTACAGAAGCCAGACCTTCAACCTTCTGCATCCCACAATGACCTTGGGTCCATACTCCCAGAAGGCTAAAGAATAGGAAAGGTACTGGGGAGGGGATGGGATATGGAGGTCTGGTGGTGGGAATTGTGTGAAGTTGTGCCCCTTTTTCCTATGGTTTTGTCAATGTTTCCTTTTTACAAATAAAACATTAAAAAAAACAATAATAAAGCAATTATCCCCCAACTTTATAAAACTTATGAATGAAGAAAGAATGGAAGTAAGCTAATTACATGTCTGTATTTGCATGAATGTGCATGTATATATGAGAAGACAAAAATGAGATTGAAGTTGTTGGACTAGAACAGAATGATTGCTACTTGTAGTAGGAAGATAAGAGAGTATGTCCCTAATAATGGGATCTTTATCTGAACATATACCTACCAATTCCATGGCAATATATATTTTATATTTTGTCCTCTCATGTTTTCCCCTTAAAGCTACTTACTAGAATTTACCTTTTTTGGGTCTCCTTTTTCCATTAGATTGAAAATTTAATAAGAACAGAATCATATCTGTCTTCTACTCTGTTCACTATTATATATTCAGCAGGTAGCACTATATAATGAACAAAAAATTCAATGTTTAAACTACTCATTAAATAAACATGTGAAGTTATTCATTATTAAAAACAAAATTTGAAATCAGTTACTCTTGACTGCAATCTATCATGCTGGAATGAACTGAAATGCCATATGTAAATGTGCAGTGTTTAGAAAGACAAAGTGAACTGCGGTAAATTGAACTATAGCCTTGTCATACATTTAGAGTAGAGATAGGGCATAAATGGAAGAAATATTTTGGTTGTGAGCTTAGTAGGTCTATGTATCCTGTTATATTTCCATAGAGAGCAAAAGCAGAACCATATTCTACCACCAAAGCTTTTTTTTTTTTCATTTTTTAAAAATATTTATTTTATTTTATTTATTCCCTTTTGTTGCCCTTGCTGTTTTTTTTACTGTTGTAGTTATTATTGTTGTTGTTGTTGTTGGATAGGACAGAGAGAAATGGAGAGAAGAGGGGAAGACAGAGAGGAGGAGAGAAAGATAGACACCTGCAGACCTGCTTCACCGCCTGTGAAGGGACTCCCCTGCAGGTGGGGAGCCGGGGCTCGAACCGGGATCCTTATGCCGGTCCTTGTGCTTTGTGCCACCTGCGCTTAACCCGCTGCGCTACAGCCCGACTCCCAAAGAATTTATTTATTTTTTATTAATGGCAAAGATAGGAGGAGAGAGAAAGAACCAGACATCACTCTGGTACATGTGCTGCCGGGAATCGAACTAAGGACCTCATGCTTGAGAGTCCAAAGCCTTATCACTGCACCACCTCCCGGACCCCACCAAAGCTTTTATCTCTTTATCCCTGCTGGCTTTTCCTACCAAATATAAAAGAATGAAAAGGATTAACCACCAGATCTTTCAGGCCTATATAATTTTCCCAATGAATGCTTAAGACACCAAGAAAACAAAGACTGAAAATGTATAAATCATAAGACCATTTTGGTTAAGTGGATGAGAATGAAGTTAACCAAATTGCTTACTGTTGATTAATTAATGGGCTGAATGGAATTTTCAAACTTACCCTTGGTCTGGTATTAAAACATCCCTGTTCTGGGCCCTGAACTTCTAAATCTCCCACTATATCCTCTCTATGAAGTCATTATGACAGGAGCAGAATTTTGGGGTAAAAAATATTTATGCAGAGATCCTATAATTCCTTTCTATAGCATGTCTTGAAAAAAACGTTATAGTTCTTCGCTAAAATACTTTATCTGTGCAGGCTCTTTATGAGGCCTTTCTAAACAGTAGATTACCAAATCCATGTGTCTTATCCTACACTCAAAATACTCACACTCAGCATACTCACGTGGGAAGTACAGAGGTTGATATCTGAAGTGTTCACATGCAAGTTCATGAGACCTCTTAGCACGAGTATAGATTGAAACCCAGAACAGAGCAGGAAGAGGAAGGAGAGATGACCTGGCTAGAATGGGGACTGACTTTCTGAATGCTGTCATATTTTGAATTAGAAGTCTAATAAACATAATAATTATTTTTGAACCTTATCTCCTACCTTCAAATTTGATTCTGGCAGAAAGTTGGGACATAGGATCTAGGCAGTGGCACAGTGGCTTATCGCACATGGCGCAAAGCATAAGGATGGGGGTAAGGATCCCAGTTGGATCTCCTGGCTCCCCACCTGCAGGCTGTTGCTTCATGAGTGTGAATTAAGTCTGCAGGTGTCTATCTTTCTCTCCCCACTCTGTCTTCCCCTCCTTTCTTGATTTCTCTCTGTTCTATCCAACAACAATGACTGCAATAGCAACAATTACAATAAAAAGGACAACAAAGGCAACAAAATGGGCAAAATGGCCTCCAGGAGCAGTGGACTCGTGCTGAAGGTCCTGAGTCCTGGCATTAACCTTGGAGTCAGAATAAGTAAATTAATTAATTAATTAATTAATTAATTAGGCACACCTTGTGGGCAAGAGTTGCTTACTTTGGATTGAGTATGTTGAAGCTACACTTTTGCCCTGAATCCTGCAAATGTTAGGGTAAGACTGTTTTTTACATTCCTATCTCAAACTAAAAGTCCAAATCCTTCTCTTTTTCCAAAAGTTTCATGGAATAAGAGACATTTTCTGTGACCTGGTAGTGTAATTCAATCTAATGGTGCTATGTACTGAATGTTTCTGTACCCCTCTCCTTCCCCATCCCACTCCTCAGCTGTAATTCATATGTTAAATCTTAAGTATTTGAAGGTAGTCTTTGGGAGATAATTGGGTGCTAAGGCTCAAACGCTCATGAATCAGATTACATTCAAGAAAAGATAAGGAGACAGGTGATTTCTTTCTCCTTCATGGGTGTATATAGTAAGAACATGAGCAGACTGGAAGAGAGCCCTTTACGAGAAACCAAATTAGGTAGTACATTATTTTTTGCACTTCCCAGTTTCTATAACTGTATAAAATAAATCTCTATCATTTGTATTTCCCAGACTATGGTGTTCTGTTTTAGCATCCCAAACTAACTAAGGCAAATGGAGATATTTCTAAAGATAGGACATGAAACTGTAAAACATATTCAAGATATAGTTATCTAGCAGGTAGAACAGCCTATGCCTGGAGACTACATGTCAACAGGAAGCTGATAGTGCTACAAGATGTTAAGGAGTGTAGGAGGGATCATTTCTTATAAACACCAGAGAACTGACGTTTGCTTTAAGGGCTCCTTTTTTAGGCTACATGGTTCTCTCAAGGAATTGAGGGGTGGGGAGAAGAATTAAAAATATCCAATGAACATCAAACTATTGTCTTAAGAAAGGTCAAGAAGACAAATTAGGAAGACACTGGCCAATAAGTCAAGGGAAGGACAGTAATCAGAAAGAATAGTTATAAATTCATTTAGATTACTGAGGAAAAATGATCTAACAGATTGGATTCCAGGTGGAGTGAAAGGTTCACAGTTTGGTCAGTGCTCACTAGAGACTTGAGATATGTATAATATTGTTTCATCATGTTTCTTTGATAACTGAGGATGTTGAACACCCTGTAATGTCTGTTTACAGACCATGTGTATCTTCTACTTTGTAAACTGTCATTTTTTTAATGTAGAGCATTTACTTGAGAATTTTGTAATTTCTGTTTCTTATTAAATTTTCTAATATTTTTGTACAGGTACTTTACGCTTAATTAATTTATAATTAAACTGGAACTTATACAATGTCTGCCTGATTAATTAGGACAAAAACAATATTGAGAAAATTTTGTCTTTCTTTTTTAAAAGATAAACATTTAAATTTTGGAGTACTATAAATACACATAGAGCTGAAAGAAATAATAAATAGGCCAAGCAGTGGCACACAGGCTGAGCACACAAGTTGTTACATGCAAGAACCAGGCCCAACCTTTGTGAGGGGGATTTCATGAGAAGTGAAACAGAGCTATAGATGTCTTTCATTCTTTCTCTTTCTCTGTCTCTCCCACTCATCTAAATTTCTCTCTCATCAAATAAAAGAAAGAATAAAAAATGACTACTGGGAACAGTGGATTTGCCATGTATGCCCTGAGCCCTAAAGATAGCTCTAGTGGCAAAAAAAAAAAAAAAAAGGAATGAAAGAAGGGAGGAAGGAAGGAAGGAAGGAAGGAAGGGAGGGAGGGAGGAAGGGAAGAAAGAAAGAAGAGAAAAAGAAAACAAGGGAAAGGAAGAGAGAAAGAAAATACAGAAATTCTGTGGATGATTCATCCAATTTTTGCTCATGGTAAAACCATGCAGTGTATAGTACAATGTTACAAGCAAGATAATGACCTTGATTTAGTTAAGATGTAAAACATTTTTACCACCACAAAAAGTCTTAAGGTAGCTTTTTTCACACATATAATCCCTCCCACTCTTAACCCTTTCTCACCCCTGACAATCTGTACTATTGGTCATTTTTATAACTTTGTCATTTCAAGATCACCCTTCACAATTGTTCTGTGTGTTAGCTATCTATTGTTTTAAGAAAAAAAAATCTAGATAAATAATCATCCACTTTTGCTTTTCTAACTGAATATCTTTAGTTATCTTTCTTTTATTTTTTTTTATTATTGTCTCTATTCATTGGATAGAGAAAGCCAGAAATGGAGAGAGGAGGGGGGATAAGGATAAAGAAAGAGAGACACCCATAGCCCTACTTCACCACTTGCAAAGCTTTCTTCCAGAAGGTGGGTTGTAACATTTGTGCTCAACCAGGTGCTCCACCACCTGGCTCTAATTCCCTTTCTGGCCTTAGTGCACTGGGTGTAACTTTCAGCACTATGTCAATAGCATAAGAACGGTGAGAGCTTGAATTTTTTTTTTAGCCAGTGAGATGTTAATTACTAAGTTTCTGTAGATGCCCTTTATCAAGTTGAGGAAGTTGACCTCTATTCTATCTTTCTAGAATTTGTTGTATGAATGAGCATTGGATACAATGGATGTTTAGAAATGGAGTAATGGATTAGAATGGAAAAATATGAGTATATACTAATTTTAACATTGTATTTAAATATTTTTATACAAAAGAATGCTTAGGAAGAAACATACACGGACTGGACTGTGGTACACCATGTATAGCATATATGTGATAATCTGCAGGCCAGGGTTCAAGGCCTCTGCCCCCACCTGCAGGGGGAATGTCTCACAAGTGATAAAGCAGTGCTGCAAATGTCTTTCTTTCTCTCTATTTGCCCCTTTGCTCTTGATTTCTCTCTTTCTCTGTCCAATAAATAAATATGTAAGTAAATAATATATTGAAAGAGAAAACATGTACTTGTTAGTTAAACACAAATGTTTCCTTGTTCTGCCAGCAAAGGTTTAGAGGCAGCTGTATGCTATTTGAGTTTTGAAATTCTCAGTAAACAGAATTAGAACTCTTCAGAGAGTTGACTTTAAACTGGGACAGAATCTTGCTATGATTAAACAAAAGCATCGTTTCATATTAAAAATCAAAGTAGTACTCAAACAACTGAGAACTCCATAAGGACGAAGTTATAACAAAGAGCTACCAATATTTTCAATAAATAAAACTGGAACAATTTCAGCAAAAAAAAAAAAAAGAAATAATATTAAATTATAATTCAAAGCATATATAATCCTTCACGAGTCCATATTGTTATAAATAACTAAATAGTGGCACATCTGTATACAAGATGCTGGGTATTATATAGGAGATCCTAACAAAGGGACTTTTCAAAGTTAAACCAATTACCAAATAGTGTGATGATAACAATAACTATCCATTGTCTTCTTGAACACTAAGACAGCAGGAACCTCACATTTCCACAATAGAGCCTATATTTCCCCCAGTCCTGGAACCCTAGGGTGGGGCCCACTTTCCTGAATGCTTTTCTCAATTCATATCAAATAATATTGTATCTGCTGATTGCAACAACAAGTGCCACCCCAGCATGCTTCACTTTAGACTGTGTCCAGAGACTTCAGGTGAGGAATGACACTCCTTCAGCTTCATCACTTGGGTGAGACCTTTCCTTTCATAGTATTCTCTAATTCCATTCCAGGTGGTCCACTCCCCAATAAAGTCCCCAAACCTAGATACAGACCATGTCCCCTGAGATAGAGCATATGTTCACACGTGTCCATATACCAGGGCAAAATATATATACCAGAAAGGAGAAGTACACAAGAGTCCGCCGAGAGGGGTACCCCCCCAACACTTCATGCACTATTCCAGCCTTTAGGTCTATGATTGTTCAACAATTTGTTTGGCTTTGTATGTTAACTCTCTTTTCAGTCACCAGGTTTCAGATGCCAGCAAGATGCCAACCAGACTTCCCTGGACTGACGACCCCACTAATGTGTCCTGGAGCCCCACTTCCCCAGAGACCCACCCTACTAGGGAAAGAGAGAGGCAGACTGGGAGTATGGATCAACCAGTCAACGCCCATGTTCAGCTGGGAAGCAATTACAGAAGCCAGACCGTCCACCTTCTGCAAACCACAATGACCCTGGGTCCATACTCCCAGAGGGATAGAGAATGGGAAAGCTATCAGGGGAGGGGATGGGATATGGAGATGTGGTGGTGGGAATTGTATGGAGTTGTACCCCTCCTATCCTACGGTTTTGTCAATGTCTCCTTTCATAAATAAATAAATAAAAAGAAAAAATAAATAAATGACTAAATAAATTATTAGATTGGAAAAAAAGAGACAAATAGCTCATGCAGGAAAAATCAAATATATATATATGTGTGTGTGTATATATATATATATATATATATATATTCTGTTAACAAGTAAATGGATCATAATTTTTCACTTTTTTTTTAATTGCCACCAGAGTTATTGCTGGTGCTTAATGCTGACACTAAGTACCGACCATTCAAGATGGTCATTTTTTTCCTTTTTTAAATATTCCTATGTTATTTGATAGGACAATGAGAACGTGAGAAGAAAAGATATTGGAGAAGGCTAGAGAGGGAGAGAGACAGACACCTTCAGACTCGCTTTAGCACATGCGAAGTGTCCTTCCTGCAGTTGGGGAGCGGGTACTTGAACCCAATAATTCACTTCTTAAGTGTGTTACGTGAAGAGTGATTTCTCTCAAAAAAGAACATTATGAAATGGGAAGTGGAAAAGCAACTTGTCAGAAGAGAAAACTGGCAAAGTACCTCTTTTAGGTCAGAGTCAACAAGCAAAGTAGATGCCCTTGATAAGACTTGATAGGAGCAGTACATTTCTTCTGAGTTTTTCCACATGTAGCTCCATTACATGAAAAAACACTAGACTAACACTTATACAGTAAATTCTAAAAAATGTCTGACTAATATTCCTCAAAATTATAAAGCTTTCCAGAAGCAATAATGTGTGGAAAAACTACCATAACCATTTATCTTTATACACGATGTCTAGATAAACATTGCAAAAAAAAAATCATGCAAAAACTAAGGAAGTATAGTTATAATGCAGCAGTAGTAGTTCATTAACTATAACTTATGGACCAGACTAAAGTAAAATGTCAATAATAGAGAATATTGTGTTGGCTTATTTGAGAAATCTCTGTTATGATTTCTTATAATTCTTCTACAAATACACATATAATAAAACAAGCTTATTTAAAAGTTGCTTATCCTTATAAATGTGTAGATGGAAGGAACAAAAAAGAATAGGAAACGAGTAGAAATTAAATTTTATATAATAAAGAGAACCTTGTGGAAAATAATATACCTGATTAGTTTTGGAAAATAGATTAGGACAATCTATTATTTTCATCCACCTTTCAAAATTAGATCCAAACAGAAAGCAACAAAACTGGACACTGTGTAACTAAGCTAACATTTGGCTTATAGCATTCATTTCAGTGAATAGCTTATAATCACAATCATCAGGCCAATGCCAATGAGCTAAACTATTAAAACTGTTTTTCAAATTTAGTAATTAATCATATTTTGGACCAAGGACATATTGGGGTTTGGGAAGTGAGAGTAGTAAATAAACCCACTGAAATTATCACTATTAATTATTTTACAACTATAGCCTAAAAGTACAAATCACAAAGAAAGATCTTATGAAAGAAACAAAACCAACAACAACAAAAGGACACAAACATCTTTCTCAGTTGAATTGATTATTAAAAAGTTATATTTTGAATTTATTTTCATCTGAAAGTGTATCATTTGGTATTTATCTTTATCTTTTTGGCTTATCTCACTTTGAAAGATGCCTTCAAGTTCTATCCACAGGGATAACTTCATTATTTTTAAAAACTGAGTAGTATTCATATATATATATATACCATAACTTCCTTATCCACTTTTCTGTCATTGAGCATCTGGGTTTCTTCCAAGTTTAGGTTATTATGAACCATGCTTCTATGAACATAGGAGTAAATAGGTGTATTTATTTCCTTTGAATAAATTCCCAGGACAGAAATTTCTGGGTTATAAGGTAGGACCGTTTCTAGCATCCTGAGAACTGTTTATCTCAAGTGGTGAAGCAAATTATCTCCTAGCAGCGGTACACAAGTGTTCCTTTTTTTTCCTGACATTTTCATTAATATTCATTGTTTCTATCCTTTCTAATGTATGAAATTATTATAGATGTAAAGTGATTTATCATTGTTGTCTTTACTTGCATTCCTCTGATAATCAGTGACTTTGAGCACTTTCTCATGTGTCTGTTGGCCTTATGACTCTTTTTCTTGGTGAAGATCCTAACCATGCCCTTACCCCATTTTTAATGGGGTTAGTTGTTTGTTGCTTTGTTGGTTGGTTTAGTGAGCACTTTTTTGCTTTATGTATTTTGATTATTAGTCTTTTGTCTTGTGTATACCTTAAAAAGATCTTCTATTCTATAGGACCTCCTTCTGTTTGGTGATGGTCTGTTTTTGCTTTTGTTTTCCTTGCTGTTGGACATGATTTTTTAAGACATTTCTGAAGCATAGATCATGAAGCATTCTGTCCACATTTTCTTGTATGTATTTGATAGTTTCTAGATTAATGTCTATGTCTTTGACCTATTTAAAATTAATTTTTGTTCAGGGTGATATGTGGTGTTTCTTATTCAACTCAAATTTTCCAACACCATTTGTTGAAGACTTTATCATTTCTCTTTTTTAATGTTTTGAATCCCTTGTCAAAAATTAGTTCTCCATAGGTGTGGGGGTTTTCAGTTTTGTTCCACTGCCAGGAGGTTTTAGTTACAGAAGTAATAGAAAACTTCCATCTGAAATGAAATAGACAATGACAGAAAAATTACTACTGTTGTAAAAGAAACTTTGACCAGTCACCGGGAATGACTTATAGTCTCTCTGTAGGATCCCCTCTCTTTACACACAGTGAGAGGAGACTAAAATAACAGAGGAGGACATCATGGTTTTGAAAAAGACAGATGGGACAAAGTCTGCAGAGGCAAGAAGAAATGAGAAAATTTTAAATTTTGTGTTGTGCTTGAAGTGAAGGAGGTTGTGGCCCACAAGGAGCAAGGAAATTGTTATTACATTTTAATTTTATTGAGTATTTATTTTTATATGAGAGAGTGAGAAAACAGTAGCACTCATTACTGGCATATAAAGAGGTAGGGAACACTTGTATGAATGTTATTTTTTGAAAAACAAAACAAAATAACAATAAAAAAACACCAAAACATTCTCACATTTTAAAAAAGCAAAAGACTAGGCTTTTCAATTAAAATTGGTTGTGATTCAGCTTTAAATTAGAACATGAGTCAAGTAATGCCAGAGTACAAAACAGAAGTGAGAATTTTGAGTTTATGATTTGTTTAATTAATTGTTCAAACCAGAAGTGAGGGCAGTTTTTAAGAAGTTAATGTTTCAAAAATAATAGAATTATATTTTCTTTAGTCCAACTAGATTAGACACTATGTTTACATGGCTGTCTTATGCTTCATACTGTACTCCAAGGGTGAGACAGAGACTAGAGTCACAGACTTGAAAATTATTCTGAATCTTTTCTGGGTAGGAATACAAAAGTCACTTGGAATTCAGTAAAATATTGTATGGGGAATTAAATATATATATGCATATATATGCACATATATACATATTTTCTTAGAAGAAAAACAATAGACTAATCTTTGTCTAAGTTAGATAAATGAGAAGAGAATAAGAACCAAGAGGTTACGTAAAAAAAAATTAACTGCACTAATGAAAATTTAGTCTCATCACATAATCTGAGATATAACTTGGACAATTTACCAAAGTCATGTTGCAAGAAACAAAGATTTGGATAGTTTTAAGGGTAAGGATTCAAGATATTTTGGAAACTTAAACGCTTCATATGTATTTCTATTGTCATTAAGTGTTAGAAAGTGGTTAGAGTAAAACAAAATGAATTATGAACTTACCTAGATAAAAGGAAATCACATTAAAAAAATAATTCCCTACAGTTGTAATGCTACCTGAGGATTTTAGCAAAAGTATACACATGCACTAACAACATGACTCACTTCTAATGGAACAATCAAAAATCTTTGCAGATTTGTGTTTACTGTACGAGGTTTGACTTTCTATCTTTATTCTTTTGCTTTTAACTTGGGTGGAGAGAGCGTGAGAGAGAGACAGAGAAAGAGAGAGAGAGAAGGAGAGACAACATAGCACCATAACTTCCCCAATTGCCAGAACATTTCCAAGGTGTATTTGGATTTGAACCTCGGCCTCATGCATAGCAGGGGACATTCTCTACCCCATGAGCGATATTCCAGTTTTCCTCTCTGCTCTTTATATTCTATCACATCAACAACTATTTTTTCTTATATTCTAATATTTTTTCCTTTTTAGATACAGGTAAATGCAATTTTCCTTAACATATGAAATAAAAATCTGTACAACATAAATATAATTTCTTTTTAGTTTTATTAACTATCCATCTTGGTGATCTAAATGTGCAGTCTGAAATTGTCAAGTACTTTTAAAGGCCTGTATGTCTGTAAGGGTTGAAAAAAATCATTCTGAATTATCTGATAAAGGAACAATTTTTTAATGGTGATCTCAAACTGAGAAAGATGGCAACATGACTCATTAGTGTCATGGTCACCAAATATTAGTTGAGCATGAGGAGTAATATAGTAATATAGCTATAGTAATATAGTAATATAGGAGTAATATAGCTACCAGATATGAATAAGGAGACTGTAGATTTTTCTCTGTATTGAGGTAAGTGGGCTTCCAAAGGTATAGCTATGGAGTAAAAGCAGACAACTTTGCTCTCCTGGGTCAACTAGGAAAAGCAGCAAAAATCACCTGAAAACTCAACAAAATATGGCCAGGATATCTTCAAAAAATCACTGAGTCACCAGTGAGTACAGAAACTCTGGGCAGAAGAGGGATGAGGAGAAAAATTCCGGGACTAAAAGGCCATACTAGCACAAAACTGGGAGATTAGTGGCTGAGGCACATTGCTTCTAGGTTTCAAGTGAAAGAAGCAACTGTTGGGTCTGCATGGTGGCATAGGTGGTTGAGCACACATCTTTTTTTATTATTATTTTATTTATTTATAAAATGGAAACACTGACAAGACCATAGGATAAGTGGGGTACAATTCCACACAATTTCAACCACCAGAACTCCGTATCCCTTCCCCTACCCTGATAGCTTTCCTATTCTTTAACCATCTGGGAGTATGGACCCAGAGTCATTATGGGGCAGAAGGTGGAAGGTCTGGCTTCTGTAATTGCTTCCATCAATGAACATGGGCATTGACAGGTCGATCCAACTTCCATCCTGTATCTCTCTTTCCCTAGTGGGGTGGGGCTCTGGGGAATCAGGCTCCATGACACATTGGTGGGGTCGTCTGCCCACAGAAGTCCAGTTGGCATCATGGTAGCCTCTTGAACCTGGTGGCTGGAAAAAAAAATTGACATATGAAGTCAAACAAATTGTTGACTAATCATGAACCTAAAGCCAAGAATACTGCAGATGAAGATTTGGGGTCTCCCTTTTGAAGATAACTAGCAGGTCTATTTTAGGTATATTCCATAGGGCCCGTGACTTTACTAGTTTTTGCCTGAACCTGATATCTGATATGCAGGTGGACCCAAGTTATTGTCTAAAGAGATGATATCATGGCTGGTTAAAGGGCTAGAAAGCTGGATCAGAGAAGAGTAGCTTCCAAATATGGGGAAAGTGCATAAATATTATTGACTGTAAATCCCATTGGTTTGATCTGGGGCCCATATTAAGCCTACATAACCTTTGCATCCTTGTAGGTACAAACTCGCATTCTGTGGTCATTAGTATGAACATTCCGAATTGCACCAATTTCAGGACCCATCTTCCTCAGGTGGTAGTATGTTATCCAATTTCCCTTCAGAGGATGGAATATTCTCTACCATCATTGATCCATATTGAGGGCAAGATCCTATGGGGGCTCACAGAGGGGTCCATTATGTTGTTTCTGATGGAGATGACCAGTGACAATGGAGAGAGGGATCTCTATAAGAGGTCCAGCCTCATTGTGTTTGTGTGGGAATCCAGGACTCCCCGATTAGGTTCCCAGATGATAGGGTGGCCTGATAGTGACTAAAGAGTCATCATTAAAGTATGTCAGTCTCTTGCCCTTAGTCAGCTTTTATAGTCCTTACTTTAATATGGTTATATTAATTTAATAGCTTTGGAAAGACTGAAGGAAGTGAAATAGGAAGTAGGTGAGGGTGTTATCTAGGTCTAAGTAGAAACTATCTCATTAAGTATTTTATGGTGTCATTTTAGTTCTTTCTATTTGCTTGTTTCATTTATTGACTCAAACTATTGTTCATTTTTGCTTTCAGGTATATATTTTGCCCTAATTAATGGATATATGTGAGTATATGCCCTATCTCTTGGGACCTGTTTTATATCTAGGTTTGGGGGCTTTGTTAGGAAGTGAGCAACCTGAAATGGAATTAAGGGGTTCCATGAGAAAGGAAAGGTCCCACCAGAGTAAAGAGGCTGAAGGGTTGACATTCCATGACTGTTGGGTGGTATGCCACCTCCCCCTGGCTTCTGCTTAACCATATGCCTATATAGGGATTTACTGATCCAAAGCTTTGGTCTATTTACATAAATCACTTTTACATTTACATAAAGCACTCCCTCCAGGGCATTGGTGGTTCAGTGATAGGATTCTCGCCTGTTCCGCCCCCTCCTTGTCACACTCTGATTTTCACCAGTCACTTTTCTCTCCACCCTCTCTATATCACATCCTGTTTCCACCCTACTTGGAGAGTATAAAAACAGCTGCTATTCTGATTAAAGACACTTGGAAATTGCTTTCCGGCTCCGAGAGTTCCAGAGTGTATCTCCTGCGGAAGTTAGTGCGGCACGAGTTCCTGATCCCTCTCCCACGCAGCAGCCTAGATCGGCTCCAGTTGAGTTCTCTCCAAGCCAGAGAGCACTAGCTCAGGAAGAAGTACCCTCAGGCTATCCCGGCACTTGACTGTTGTCTCTGGACATACTGAAGTGAAGCATGCCAAGGTGAAACGTGTTGTATTGATTAGGCTGGGATTAGTATATGCAGTATCAGTTGGTATGAATTGAGAGAAGCATGCAGGAAAGTGAGCCCCACCCTAGAGGTTCCAGGACTGGGGGAAATATGGGCTTTAAAGAGGAAGCAGGAGGTTCCTGTCTTAGGGTTTAAGAAGGCAATAGATAGTTATTGCTGTAATCAAATTATTTGGCAATTGGGTTAACTTTGAAAATCCCATTGTTGGGAGTCAGGCGGTAACACATGGTGCAAAGCGCAAAGATTGGCATAAGGATCCCAGGTTCCCCACCTGCATGGGGTTGGGGGGTGTTGCTTCACAAATGGTGAAGCAGGTCTGCAGATGCCTTTCTCTCCCCCTCTCTGTCTTCCCTTCCTCTCTCCATTTCTGTCTGTTCTATCCAACAATGACATCATCATTAACAACAACAATAACAACAACAACAATAAAAAACAAGGGCAAAAAAAGGGAAAATAAATATTAAAACAATTTAAAAAATTTAAAAAAGAAAATCCCATTTTTAGCATTTGCTGTATCATACATGACCTCACCATAATTTATGGCCATTGATGTTATTTATATATAGCTGTATCTTATAAAGTAACACCCCTGGTTGCTTCTGTTCTCCCTGGTCTAAGCTTTTAGGAGTATCAACATTTCAAAGAACAAATATTGTTACAAATGTACTAACAATTTGAGCCAACTGTTAAAATTCAGTCTGATTACCAATTTGAAGTCTTAAGTGCTTAGATTGAAGGAACATATACTTAGCCTATGGTCTGTAGAACACATCTTATCATATGCAAGGACCAAGGTTTGAGCCCCCAGTCCTCACCTGCAGGGGAAAATTTTGCATATGGTGAAGCAGTGTTGCAGGTGTCTCTCTGTCTCTCCCCCTCTATCTCCCACTCCCTCTCACATTTACTGACCATCTCTATCTAATAAAGATAATAATTATTTTTTAAAGTGTTTAAAAAAGAGAGAGAGACAGAAACAGCTGTTAAAAAATGTAAAGGAAACTCACCGAGCCACAAGTGAGTACAGAAACAAGTGGTTCCTTGACATAAATGGGGTAAGGGACTAAAAAGCAGTGCTCAAGGGACTGCTGGCACCAAATTGGGAGAGTACGAATGGCAGCTTAGTTGCACCACTTCTGCGTCTGAGATAAACCAAGAAAAATCTCTTAAAAGAAAAAAAAAAAATTGGGAGTTGGGCAGTAGCACAGCGTGTTAAGTGCACATGGTGTGAAGTGCAAAGACCAGACCGGTGTAAGGATCCAGGTTCAAGCTCCCAGCTTCCCACCTGCACTTCACAATCAATGAAGCAGGTCTTTAGGAGTCTCTCTTTCTCTCCCCCTCTCTGTCTTCCCCTCCTCTCTCCATTTCTCTCTGTTCTATCCAACAATTATGACAACAGTAATAACTACAACAACAATAAAACAAGGGCAACAAAAGGGAAAATGAATTTAAAAAGAAAAGAAAAAAATTACCTAAAAACTCACTAATTTTCAACTGAAACTTCTTGAATTTCCAATGATGGTTGCTCCACAAAGGCTAGAACAGCAGTGGGGAGGAGACCTTATATTGACATCAAGAGCACTGAGCAGCCTGATGACTCAGGATAAAAATCTCTATTCCCTTACAAAGATATATAATGAAAACTACAGATAACTGGTAAAAGAAATAGAGAAGGACATACAGAAATGGAAGAACATTCCTTGTTCCTGGGTTGGAAGAATTAACATTATTAAAATGACTGTTCTACCAGAAGCAATCTACAGTTCCAATGCAATCTTTGTTAAAATTCCAGTGGCATTGTCAAGCAAATTAACCTACTCAGATAAAAGTTTGTATGGTACCACAAAAGGCCATGTATTGTTAAAACACTTTTAAGAAAAGGGGAAATATGGGGTATCACACTCCCCAATTTTAGTTTACACTACAAAGCAATAGTAATCAGAACAACATGGTACCAGAATAAACATGGATACTTAGACCAATGAGGCAAAATCAAAAGCCCAGAAATGAGCCCACACATATACAGCCACCTTATATATGACAAAAGGACCAAAGTCATTCAATAGGGCAAAGAAGATATTTTCAACAGATAGTGCTAGGAAAAGTGAAACTGGAACACTACCTAGCACCATATACATCAATGTCAAATAAAAATGGATTAAATATCCAGATATGATACCAGAAACTCTAAAATTTATTGAAAAAAATGTCCACGAAACTTTGCAGGACCATCACATTTCCAAATTTAGTTGAACTTTAAGCATATTCTAGAGTCTGTAGCATTATAAACAAATTTGAAGGGCTCCTTTGCCATGAATGTGCAGGCAAAATCAGGTAAAAGATGAATTATCACACAAAATTTCTTGAATGTGTTGACCATGATGTGAAAGTTCACTGGTCAGCATATCATGGTGTGCTATCAGGGTCAAGAGTTGCTGATACACTGTCTTGCTAGGGTATTTGATCAAGATCTTTAACTCAAACAGTGATTAAGAACATTGAAATGAACACCATAATCATAGATTTCTCTATTTTGTAAATTTGATTAGGGGTAGAGAAGAATCCTTCACCAGTGGAGCAGAAGAAGTAGTTGAGTGGTACAACACTTGGTAGATGTGCCTGAGGCTCCAGGATTAAATCTGGCCAGGGCCAGCATGCCAGGATCAGCACATCCAGTTGGAAACTCAACCTCCTGGGCATAGGAAATGAAATCAAGAATAAGTAAATGGAATAACATAAAATTAAAATGCTTCTGCACATCAAAAACAAACTACACAAAGATAACCAAACAACTTACTCAGTGGGAGAAGATATCTGTATATCACACATCAGACAAGCAACTGATATATAATAACTATTCAGAATTGGCACAGATCTACAATAGAAGCAAAAAAAAAAAAAAAAAAAAAACAATATAAAGTGGGCCACAGAGCTTACCAGAAAGTTTTCTGAAGAAGAGATACACATGGCCTCAGACACATGAAGCAATGCCCCACTTCATTTATCATTAGAGAGATGCAAATTAAAACTGCACTAAGATACCATCTCACACCTATAAGAATGGCTTACATCAAGAAAGCAGGAAATGGCAGGTATTGGAGAGGTTGTGGAGTAAAGGGAACTCTGCAACATTGCTGGTAAGAATATAAACTTGTACTGCTCCTGTGGAAGACTGTATGGACTGTTCTTAAACAAATAAAAATGCAATTACCATATGATCCAGCAACACCACTGTTAGGCATTTAGCCAGTGGACAAACACCAAACAGGAGAGACATATACACCCCTAAATTCATAGCTGCATTATTCACAATAGCCAACAAATGGAAGCAGCCTAAATGCCCATCAACAAATAAATGACTAAAGAAATATATATATCCCAATACTACTATGGAATACTACTATGCAATCAAAAAAGATGGTATAGTGTCCTTTTAGACAAAATGGATGGAACTGGAGGTGACTATGCTTAGAGAAATATGTAAAGAGAGAAAAAATAACTACCAATTGGTTTCACTCATATGTGAAATCTAGAGATCTGATTTACATGAACTTACCAAAAAAAAAAAAAAAATCCAAACAAGACAGAAGCCAGCAAGCAAACTATTTGTAACTATGGTGATTATCTTTGAGAGGTGTGAAGGTGGGTATACAGAATTTTGGTGGTGGGTGTGGTGTGGAATTATACATTGTGGTATTACAATCTTGTAGAATACTGTTACAAACAAATAAAATTACTATTAAAATAACTTAAAGCCTTAAAAAGCCTCATTGTTATTTCAATTACATACATGTACACACAAATTACAGTGACATCAGTTGAGACATCCTATGAGCAACTGGGAAAGATACTTGGCCTAGAATTTCAACAAGCCCAACCTATTTTAAACTCCACTCATTCTCTGTGATTTTCAATTGATTGAATTTATAATAAAATTATAATTGTCTATGACTCCACTAGTAAATCAAGAGAAGAACTGAATTAGGAAGGAAACATATTTGTGTGGGGAAATGATTTGACTCCTTATGAACATTTCAGATGGATCCACAAATGATAGAATCTCAAGTTGCTCGTCTTAAGATCTGTCAAGTTATCTGGAAACAGATGTTCCACGCAACTACTACAGTAACTGAAAGTAAGCAGGGTTGAAGGGATGAGGTTGAAAATAAAATAACATCTCCACTTTCTCTCTCTTTCTGAAATCAACTTTGATTTGAATTTTGGCTCATGGAATGGAAAAGGACAGGGGAAGAAGTCACAGTGCATTTCCATTTCTTGTCCAGTTTCCAGTCCCTTGTCAGTAGAGCTGAATCTTGGATGGCCTAGCAACATCCTCAAGAAGTCTGTTTGGCAGCAAGATCCCAGTGAGCTAGTGTTGGAGGACAGCTTTCTGCAGTTCTCAGTCCACAAGCTGTCCATCCTATCTGACCCCTGTCTATACTGTAATGGGAAGAACACAAAGAAAACTCCTCTTTTCATCAAAAAACAATAATTTTGTATATAGCAAGCATATGACATCATCTTCTTGGCTAACATTCAGACTTGCTATAGAAATTGGTCTGTCACAAAACAAAAGTTTCCCTGTGACTTAAAATGCAGGTAGAATAGTTTTACATTTACAGCAGCTTTCCCAAATTGGCAAATGACACAGTTGGTGGATTCTTAAGGAAGTTAAATGGAAATATTTTTCAATGATAACATGTTTTAGACACATGAGAATACAGCCTCTACTAGATTTTGGATTGCATTACAATGTGAAATCATTTAGTTGCCAAAATTTAACTTTTTTTTTTTTTTTTAAATATGGTTCTTCATCATGGGATTCTGAAAAGAACTGTCTGTGGTATAGTTGACTTTTTTTTAACACTAGTCTAGGAGATAAATCAGATCTCCTGCTAGCTATTCCAGTATTAATGATTCACCTTTAGTAGATATAGTACTTGCATTGGAATGTATAGAAGTTGTGTAAAATGCAGATAAGTTTTGAACAGATTGCCTCAGAGACAGTTTATTGCAAGAGTAGAATTCAACTGTCTCATTGATAAAAATTTTCAGCATTTGGGGAATCAGAGGGAAAAGTCTCAACATACAAAGCACTTCTAAAAACTGCTTAGAAAAAAAAAAACTGTTTAGATAACATCATACTCAGTAGTGAAAATTGAATATTTTTTCTATAAGTTTGGGTAAAAGGTACATATTTTAAAAATACTATACTTCTGGTTATAACCACTGTAATTAAACAAGATAAAATTTAAGAATTAAAACATCTTGATTGGAAAAAAAAAAAAAAGCAAAGCTGTCTTTACTTATAGTATACAGAAAGCCCAGAGATCCTACCTATAAACTATAAGAACTAACAAATGCATTTAACAACTTGAAAGATAAAATTGAGGCCTGGGAAGTGGCACACTCATTTGAACACACATATTACCATGTTCGAGGACCCAGGGTCAAACCCCAGTTTCCACTATAGGAGTGGGAATGTTCACAATGGGTAAAGTAGTGCTGCAGATGCCTCTCTCTCTTCCTTTCTATCAACTACTCTTTTATCAATTATCTCTAGCCTATAAAATGAGGCACTACATATATATTGCTTCCAGGGTTATTGCTGGGGCTCGGTGCCTATACTTTGAATCCACTTCTCCTGGAGGACACTTTTCCGGTTTTTGTTGCCCTTGTTGGCCTTGCTGTTGTTATTTTCATTGTTGCCATTGCTGTTGTATAGAACAGAGAGAAATTGAGAGAGGAAGGGACAGAGGAGGAAAGAAAGATAGACACCTGCAGATCTGTTTCACCATCTGCGAAGTAATCCCCGCTCCCTCTGCAGGTGGGGAGCCTGGGGATGAACCGGGATCCTTAGGCTGGTCCTTGTGTTTCATGCCATGTGCCTGGCCCTGTTGATATCTTCTAATTCTGCTTTTAAAAACCCCTTCTGTTTCATTTGGTTTAAATCCCCCCTGCAATGCCCTGGAGGGAAGGTGGTGCTTGTTAACAGAGGTTATGTAAATAGAATGAAGTGGTTATGTAAATAGAATAGTGTTAAGCAGGGGGTATTTAAACCAAATGAAACAGAAGGGGTTTTTAAAAGCAGAATTAGAAGATACCAACATGGTCCCTTCAAAAAAATTTTTTTAAAAAGAAAACAAAATTGAACATATACAAAATCAAGAATTAAGATTAAAAGGTGTACTATTTACATGAAGGCTACTTAGTATTAAAAAATCAGTACTTAGGGGCCGGGTGGTGGTACACCTGGTTGAATGCATATGTGACAGTGCACAAGGATCTGAGTTTAAGCCCCTGGCCCCCACTTGCAGGGGGAAGCTTCACGAGTGTTGAAGCAGGGCTGCACTTGTCTCTCTGTCTCTCTCTATCACCCCCTTCCCTCTCAATTTCTGATTTTCTCTATCCAATAAATAAATAGAGATAACAACAAAAAACCCCAAAAATTAGTACTTAGGTGTAAATATAATAAATATTGCAAGAGTTATATGCTATCATCAGCAACACTGCAGATGACATTGATGAAGTGATTAATGACAGGTATGGAGAGCCAATTTTAATACTGTCAATGTTAGAAGTTGTTTCTAATTCACCTACAGATTCACTGTAATCTCAATCAAATCCCATCCTGTCTTTTAGGTAGAATTTAAGAAACAAGGACAAAATAGGAAAACAAAAGGTCAAACTTGGAATGAGTGTGGTATAGTGTACCAAAGCAAAGGCCTATTGGGGGTGTGGTGGGGGTTTACTGTGGGTGGAAAGGCCTTTGGAGACCCAATGTACAAATGGCAGAAAAATCCACCTTTTACACTTAAACACTATCCTTTAAATATTAGAAAATCAGTAAGTCTAAGACAAGATAGCACACCTGGGAGGTTGCTTATTTTATCATGTGTATGACCCAAGTTCAAGTCCAGTCCTTTCCTGGGGATAGTATGAATGCTGTGGTAATTTCCCCCTCTCTCTTCTTTTTCTCTATCTGAAAAAAAAAAAAAAAAAGTCAGCCCTGAGAAGTGATGATCAGACAATGAGAAAGAAAAATTATCAAGGTGATCTAATTAGACTCTAACATTTTTTTAAACCAGAGCACTGCTCAGCTCTGTCATATGGTGGTGAGTGGGATTGATCTTAGGACTTCAAAGTCCCAGGAATGAAACTTGCATAACTATTATACTATCTCCTGCACCCTATAGCACTTAACAAGAGAATACATATTATTTTTCAATAATTCATAGAGCATAAACAAAGATGCCATGAGACATAAAACAAATTTCAACAAGTTTAAAAATTTGAAATCATATAGACTATGTCTCTAGCTATAATGAAATCAAACTAGGAATTAATAATAGAAAAAAGAAAAATAACCAAATATGTGAAAACTAAATAATGGCCATTTAAAAATATTTTAATGAAAGAGGAAGTCTCAAAAGAAATTTAAAACTACATTGAACTGAAATATAATTTATTTTGAGACTCAGCTAGAAACAGAATTGAAAGGGAAATTTATAGCACTAAAATACACTAGTCCTTGAAAAGAGAAAAACAATACCTCAAATAAACTAATGCCTCTTGTCAAGTTCATACAAAAAGAATCTAGGGAGATGGTTCAGCAATGGAGGGTATGTCGTGTATGCATGATACCGTAAGTTCATCACCGGCATTGCATCAAATGCCAGAGTAAGGCCCTGATCACTCTTGCCCTCTCTCAAAAAATAAAGAAACAAAGGAAAGAAGAAAGGAAAGACAGGAGTAAAAGAAGAAAGAAAGGAATATTTTTAGAGAAATCAGATAAAGAATGGGAAAATAAGTGCAAAGTAAGTACAAGCAGTTAAATAAAACAATAAAATGAGAAGCAAAAATTAGAGCTGGGGCAGGGGAGATAGCAGAAATGATTATGCAAAAAGATTCTCATGCCTGAGGCTCCAGGTCCCAGGTTTAATCCCCAGCACCATGATAAGCAGTGCTCTAGTTAAAAAAAGAAAAAAAAAAAAACCAAAAAACAGTGAGGTTAGGGAGTGAGAGCCAGCAGTTAAATGCACATAGTACGAAACACAATGACCTACTCAAGGATACTGGTTTGAACCCCCAACTCCCCACCTGCAAGGGGGTCGCTTCAAAAATGGTGAAGCAGGTCTCCCTGTATCTTTTTCCCTATCTTTCCCTCCCCTTCCATTTTCTCTCTGTCTTATATATAAAATCAAAAAAATGGCCACAGGTGCAATGGATTACTTGTGCAGGCACAGAACCCAGCTACATCTGTGGAGGAAAAAAAAAATAATTACAAGTTAGTGAAATAAGAAGGCGTATTTTCTTAAACATTTATTTTATTATTAATCATGGGGCAGTGGCACCAGAGAATGACTCTGGCACATTCACTAACTGGGGATCAAACTCAGAACTTCATACTTGAGCATCCAACACTTTCTTTAAAAAAATTCTAAATTATCTTTATTTATTGGATAGAGACAGTCAGAACTCGAGGGGGGGGTGAAAGAGAGAGAGAGAGTGAGAGAGACAGAAAGACACAAAAATAAATCAATAAGACTACATCAAATTGAAGAACTTTTGCACAGCAAAAGAAACCATCACCCAAATAAAGAGACCTCTCACAGAATAGGAGAAGGTCTTCACATGCCATATATCAGACAAGAAACTATTAGCCAAAATATTTAAAAAGAGCTCACCAAACTTAGCAACAAAAAAGCAAATGATTCCATCCAAAAATGGGCAGAAGATATGAATAGAATATTCACTACAGAAGAGATCCAAAAGGCTAACAAATGCATGAGAAATTGCTCCAGGTCACTTATTGTCTAAGAAATGCAAATAAAGACAACATTGAGATACTACCTCATCCTTGTGAGAATGGCATACATCAAAAAGGACAGTAGCAACAAATGCTGGAGGGGTTGTGGGGAACCCTCCTACACTGCTGGTGAGAACGTAAATGTGTCCAACTATGTTCATAGCAGCACAATTCATAATAGCTAAAACCTGGAAGCAAATCAGGTACCCAACAACAGATGAATGGCTGAGAAAGCTGTGGTATGTATACACAATGGAATACTATGCAGTTATTAAGAACAATGAACCCACCTTCTCTGACCCAACTTGGATGGAGCTAGAAGGAATTATTTTAAGTGAACTAAATCAGAAAGACAAAGATGAGTATGATATGATCCCACTCATAAACAGAAGTTGAGAAAGAATAACAGAAAGGGAAACTCAAAGCAGGAACTGAGTTTGGAGTAGGGCACCAAAGTAAAAATCTCTGGCTGGAGGGTGAGGGTAGATATTCAGCTTCATTAGGTGGGGGGGGGGGGGGGGAAGGGGGCGGGGGGCAGGAGGCAGAGGGGGATAGGGAGATGATGGGACACAGTCCTTTGGTGGTGGGAATGGTGTTGATGTACACTCTTATTAACTTGTAGTCTCATAAATCACTATTTAATAATATGAGAGGGGAAAAATTGATTTAGTGTCTCAAACTTTTTAATGCACAGACTATAGGCTGAGTATATGTTCCTTCAATCTAAGCTCTTAAAACTTCAAATTGGCAATCAGACTGAATTTCAACAGTGGTCTCAAATTGTTAGTACATTTCTAATAATGACATGTTCTTTGAAATGTTGACTCTCCTAAAAGCTTAGACCAGGGAGAACAGAAGCAACCGGGGGTGTTACTTTATAAGATACAGTTACATATAAATAATGCCAAAGGATATAAATTATAGTGAGCTCATGTATGATACAGCAGATCCTAACAATAGGATGGGATTTTCAAAGTTAACTTAATTGCCAAATAATTTGATTATAGCAATAACTATCTATTGCCTTCTTAAACCCTAAGACAGCAGAACCTCCCACTTCCGCTATAAAGCCCATATTTCCCCCAGTCCTGGAACCTTTAGGGTGGAGCTCACTTTCCTGCATGCTTCTCTCAATTTATACCAACTGATAATGCATCTGCTGATCCCAACCCAATCAATGCAAAGAGAACCACCTCAGCATGCTTCACTTCGGACTGTGTTCAGAGATGTCAGGAATGGAATGTCAACCCTTCAGCCTCATTACTCTGGTGAGAACTTTCCTTTCTCATAGGACTCCTTAATTCCCATTGAAGTAGTTCACTTCCTAACGAAGCCCCAAACCTAGATATAGACCAAGTCGCATGAGACAGGGTATATATATACATTTATCCATTAACTTAGGGCAAGATATGGAAACACCTCATCACAGACCCCTGCAAGCATCAACCCGGCTTTGACCTAGCACGTTATGATTGGGCCCTCCTCAATCGCTATCGAACAGGCCATGGCCAGTGCGCCGCTATGTTCCATCGCTGGGGAGCCAGAGACAACCCGAACTTCCTCTGCGGCTACAGACAGACTATGACCCACATAGTCAACGATTGCCACCTCTCCAGATTCAAAGGAGGTCTCGAAACTTTACATCAGGCTCAACCTGACGCTGTTGACTGGCTACGGAAGAAGGGCAAACGCTAGAAGAAGAAGATGGAAGCAAAAGTGCACGGTGAAGCAAATAAGTAGATGGACCTAAAAAGACACCATAAAATACCTAATGAGATAGTTTCTACTTAGACCCAGATACAGTCTCACCTGCTTCCTATTGCACTTCCCTCAGTCACTCCAAAAGCTAACTATCAAAGTAAGGACTGCAAAAACCAGAGACTGGCATACTTTGATCATGACTCCTTAGTCACTATCAGACCACCCCTTTTATCTAGGGCCCTAGTCAGGGAGTCTTGAGATTCCCACATAGACATGATAGGCCTAGACTTCAAATAGATCTCTCTGTCCGTTGTCACTGGTCATCTCTATCAGGAACAACATACTTGACCCCTTTGTAGGCCCCCATAGGTCCTTGCCCTCAATGTGGATAGACAATGGTAGAGAATGTTCCATCCTCTGAAGAGAGTTTGGATTACATGGTCTATCTACCAACCTGAGGAAGATGGGTCATGAAATTGGCCCAACTTGGAATATTCCTACTCATGACCACAGAATGCGAGCTCAGACCTACAGGCAAGCAGAGATCACACATGCTCTTAGGCTGAATATGGCCCCCAGATCAAAACAATGGGATTTACAGTCAACAATATTTATATACTTTTCCCATATTTTGGAGTTACTCTTTTCCCTGATCCAGCTTTAACCAGCCATGACATCATCTCCCTAGACAATTACTTGGTTCCACCTGCATATGAGATGTCAGACTCAGGCAAAAACTAATAAAGTCACAGGCCCTTCGGAATATACCTAAAATAGACCTACTAGTTATCTTCAAAATGGAGACCCCAAATCTTCATCTGCAGTATTCTTGGTTTTAGGTTCATGATTAGTCAACAATTTGTTCTGCTTTATCTGTTAACTATTTTTTTCAGCCACCAGATTTAAGAGGCTACCATGATGCCAAATGGACTTCCCTGGGCTGATGAAGACCCCACCAATGTGTCCTGGAGCCCAGATTCCTCAGAGCCCCACGTCACTAAGGAAAGAGAGAGACAGGCTGGGAGTGTGGATCAACCTGACAACGCCCCTGTTCAGTGGGGGAAGCAATTACAGAAGTCAGACCTTCAACCTTCTGCATCCAATAATGACCTTGGGTCCACACTGCCAAAGGGTTAAAGAATAGGAAAGCTATCAGGGGAGGGGGTAGGATACAGAGTTCTGGTGATGGAAATTGTGTGGAATTGTATCCCTCTTATTCTATGGTCTTGTCAGTGTTTCCTTTTTATAAATAAATTTTTAAAAATATTTTATTTATTTATTCCCTTTTGTTGCCCTTGTTGTTTTATTGTTGTAGTTATTATTGCTGTTGTCGTCATTGTTGTATAGGACAGAGAGAAACGGAGAGAGGAGGGGAAGACAGAGAGGGGGAGAGAAAGATAGACACCTGCAGACCTGCTTCACTGCCTGTGAAGCGCCTCCCCTGCAGGTGGGGAGCTGGGGTTCGAACCAGGATCCTTATGCAGGTCCTTGTGCTTTGCGCCACCTGCGCTTAACCCGCTGCGCTACAGCCCGACTCCCCCATAAATAAAAATTTTTAAAGATTTATTTTATTATTTATCATTGGGGGGGGATGCAGTGGAGGTGGCGAGTGGCACCAAAGAATGACTCTGGCACATACAATAACTGGTGATCAAACTTGAAATTTCATGCTTGAGCATCCAAAGCTTTTAAATTTTTTTTCTAAATTATCTTTATTTATTGGATAGATAAACTCAGAGCTCAAGAGGGAAGGGGCTAATAGAGAGGGAGAGAGACAGAAAGACATCTGCCATATTGCTTCACCACTCACAAAGCTTTCCCTCTGCAGGTGGGGACTGGGACTCAAACAATATCCGTGTGCATTATAACACGTGCTCTCAACCAGGTGTGCCACAACCAGGTCCCAGAAGAAATATTTTTTAAGTTTTTTTTTCATGTATTTATTCCTTTTTGTTGCCCTTGGTGTTTTATTGTTATTGTTATTGATATCATCATTGTTGGATAGGACAGAGAGAAATGGAGAGAGGAGGGGAAGACAGAGAGGGGGAGAGAAAGACAGACACCTACAGAACTGCTTCACCACTTGTGAAGCGACTCCCCTACAAGTGGGGAGCCAGGGGCTCAAACCAGGATCTTAAGCTGGTCCTTGCACTTTGTACAACATGCACTTAACCTGCTGTACTACCTCCTGACTCCCCAGAAGGCATATTTTTAAAGGGCCAATATATTAGTAAACTTTTACTAAGTCTAACAAAGAAAAAAAGGGAGATGATTCACTTTACAATATCAAAAATAAAACGGGAGATAACACTCTAGACACTGAAGATATCAAAATAATAAGGGGACACAATCAATATTGCTATACATATAAATTTAGGAACTTTGATAAAATGGTCAGCCTCCATGAAAAACCTAAAGTACAGGCAGTTCACTCAATTCACAAAGATTATTTGAATAATCTCATAACTTCTGCAGAAATTAAATGCATAATTAAGATTTTATATTCCAAAAAGAAATCCTCTAGCTCTGATTCTTTTAGTGAGAATCGACATATATATATAGAATTTTATATTCAATGCCAACACTTGGAAAATAATAGAAAACAAAATATCAATAATTCCCTATAAATTTTATGAAGCTAATATTATTATCCTGATGCTTAAGTCAAACAAAACTATAAAAAGTATAGAACAATATTCCACCTGGATATAGATGTATGTCCTTACAAACATATTAGCACACAGTATACCAAAGGAACCTCATTTATACTGAAGCAATAAATTCACAGATATGAAGTAAAAAAAAAAAAAGATAAATGTGCTATTGTAGTTGAATATGGAGAAATAGGACTTTCATCAATCTTACAGTTACAATGGATATGTTTATTGAAAAAAAGGAAATCTTGAACTATATTTCACACTACACAGAAAACTCGAGATGGATCACAGAGCTAAGAATAAATCTCTTTGCAGCCTGGGAAATATTTCTGATGTATCTGTGTAAATAGATTACCAAATAAGCATAGCTAACACTTATTGAAACACTCGATAGAGTAGACTTCATAATATGTAAATATTTGCCTATCACAAGATACTATTAAGAAAATTGAAAGACAGGATCAGAGAGAAAGTTTAGCTTCTCAGAACTTGTATAGCTGAGACTCCAGAGGCACAATTCAGTCCCTGATATCACTTTATACCAGAGTTGGGAAATGCTTTGGGGTTTTCTTTTTTTTTCCTGCTCTCTTATCATAAAATAAATAATACTGAAGACAAAGAAAATGGAAAGACAAAGTCCAGTTGAAGAAAAGTATTCAAAGTACATATATGCCACAAATAACATATCAATATTTTATAAAGGATTTTTAGAAACCAAGAACAAAAAGGCAAGTAACATTAAAAATGAGAAAAAAAAAAACCACTCGATTGAATAAAAGGATTTACACAGAATGTGTAAATAGCCAATAAACACATAGGTATACTCAGCCTCATCGGACATTATAGAAATACAAAATAAAATTGTGGTGAGTGATCAGTACATAGGCT
The DNA here is from genome assembly GCF_950295315.1 of Erinaceus europaeus. Lineage (NCBI taxonomy): Eukaryota > Metazoa > Chordata > Mammalia > Eulipotyphla > Erinaceidae > Erinaceus > Erinaceus europaeus. The sequence goes on from NC_080163.1 coordinate 72,426,197, forward strand.
TTACAGTTTTAAAAATTGAAATTCACTAGAAATTTCAGTTCTTACAGATGATGAAAATGCTCAGGCATTGACACACCTGGTAGAACATATGCATTATCATATCCAAGGAGCTGGGTTTAAATCCCGAAACCCACCTGCAGGAGGGAAGCTTCACCAGTGGAGAGGCAGTGCTCCAAGTGTCTCTCTTTCATTTTTTATCTTTCCTTCCTTCTCAATTTCGATCTTTATTCACAAGCAGTGGGGGGAGCCACCAGAAGTGGTGAATTTGTGATGCTGGCACCAGGCCCCCTCAAAAAGATGAAAAGAAGTTGGTGATTTCATAAGGTATGTTTTGGGAATACAAAGTTATGTAACCATTTGACAAAAATGGAATTAGTTATATCATGGAACCTATATATATGGAAAGAGACGAAAACAGTAATCTTACTTCTAGTGACTATTTAATAAGGTTATGTGTCATTCCCAAGACTGTTACAAAATATTTGTTTCATTTTTATTCATATAGCAAAAAAGAAAAAAGAAAGAAAAGAGAAGGAAAGAAAGAGAAACCATTTATATGTCCACGAACAAAAGACAGGTTATATAAATTGTGGTCTATATTCTCGGTGGACCAGTTTTCATCAATAAAAAGGAATTGACTACTGAATACAGACCAGCATTAGATGAAGCATTAATTACAGGTTGACCAAAAAACATAATGTGTTATTCCATTTTTTGAATGATATCTATGGCAATATACATCCATAATGCAGTTGCTTTAAACTAGGGGAATAGAGACAACAGAATAGAAAGAGACATGAACACACTCTAGGATGATGGTAATGCCATGAATTTTTATTTGATGGCTCATGAGAATATACACTTCTGGAAATTTACCAAATGGCTCACTAAAGACACTGTCTTAAAGTCTGTATGTAAATTTATTTTGATGAATAGTTTTTAAAGAATTAAGACTAAATAAATTTTTAATCAAACAAAAGCAATGTAGTACATGAATTGTTCATTAACACCAATGAAATACTAAATGGAGTTCATCTTATAAGAAATAGGGAGTCGGGCTGTAGCGCAGCGGGTTAAGCGCAGGTGGCGCAAAGCACAAGGACCTGCATAAGGATCCCGGTTCGAACCTCGGCTCCCCACCTGCAGGGGAGTCGCTTCACAGGCAGTGAAACAGGTCTGCAGGTGTCTATCTTTCTCTCCCCCTCTCTGTCTTCCCCTCCTCTCTCCATTTCTCTCTGTCCTATCCAACAACGACAACGACAATAATAACTACAACAATAAAACAACAAGGGCAACAAAAGGGAATAAATAAATAAAATAAATAAAATAAATATTAAAAAATAATAATTAATTAATTAAAAAAAATAAATAGCCAGTGTTGATCAGGTGGTAATTAGAATTCTGCAGAAATCAATGTAAACTGATACAATAAAAAAAAAAAACTGTTTGACCTTGTCTACAAAACAAATGACCCAGAAATTCCACATCCTTTCACCTGGTTCCATGTTTAATAAGCCTTCTGCAGTAGAGGCTATTCCATGTGCATCCATCTGCACTTTCTGCAGAAGAGGGGAAATTAAGAGCAAAAATCAGAATATTAAAAGATACACCGGAAACTATACATTGTAATTTTACAGTTTTATTGATCGTAAACATACAATTAATAACAAATAAAAATTAAAAAATAGAAATAAAAGATATACAATCTCCATTTAGATACTGAAATGAGACTCCTAAGGAGGTCTCAGAACCACACTACAGAACCCACATTAGCACTATGCAACCTTTTCCTGTTCTTACAATTTGTCTATGATCCCTCCCCCCTTTTTCTTAATCTAAATGTGACCTCTGGCTCATTACTTCAAATTCTGTGCATCCTTAAGTTTTTTACACTTACAATATGACCAGTAAAAGTTAAACGAGTTCAAGGGGAGGAGAAAAGCACTAGATAAGGGCCCAGAGGACAAGAAATCTACTAAGATTAGCTTTAATCTGATTAAGAAATGGGAAGATTCTAAACTGTGAACGTGGGACATAAAACACAGAATCAGATTCTAAGAACATGAAAGGGACAGTTTCATAAAAATTTCTCTCAGGAATTTCAGCTAGATATAACGGTTATTACTAGAGAAAGAGTAGACTTTAGTAAAGAAGACAATTACAGGCTGGGGAGACAGCATAATGGTTATGCAAAAGACTTTCAAGCCTGAGGCTACAAAGTCCCAGGTTCAGTCCCCAGCTCCACCATATACCAGAGCTGAACAGTGCTCTAGTAGCTCTCTCTGTGTATCTTTCTCTCTGTATCCTCTTTCACTAAAAGTAAATAAATAAATTTTTAAAAAAAAGACAGATTGCTCTTTAACTAAGAATTTGAAGTACTTTTGAGACATCCAAGTAGTATTTTGGGGAGTTCAGGGGTATTGTGGGAGGCCTAGGTGATTAGGAAGTCAACATGTAAGCAATAATTGGAGCCATGGGGTTTAATTAACCTACAAAAGAAAAATGTGTTGAGAAACAAGAGGAATAACCCAAGGGCCAGAACAAAAGAGTCCATTAAAGATCTGTGTCAAGAAGCTCAGGAAAAAGAGAGAATTAAAAGAAAACAAACAAACAACAACAACAACAAAAACTGGGTTATGAAGACAACCTAATGGTTATGCAAAAAGATTTTCGGGCTTGCGGCTCTAAAGTCGCAGGTTCAATTTCATGTACCACCATAAATCAGAACTGAGTCAGGCTTCTCTCTCTCTCTCTCTCTCTCTCTCTCTCTCTCTCTCATTCTCTCTCTCTCTCTCCTCATTAAAAGAAATCACACTGTATTTAAAAAAACAATACACAGCATCCAGTATCACAGGAAAGAATAGGAAATGTTCTTTGACACTGACCTTTTTTTTTTTTTAACCAAAGAGCTGCTTAACTCTGATTTATGGCATTGTCTGGGATTGAACCTGAGACTTAGGAGCTTCAGGCATTAATGTCTTTTTCATAACCATTATGTTACATCCTTTGCCCAAAAAACAGTAAGTATCTGTAATCACACTGAGGGTTGGAAACTGGCTTTGCAGTAGTTTGAGAAGTGAAGATAGGGGCTAGGGAGATAACATAGTAGTTACACACACACACACACTTACACACACACACACACACACACACACTTACACACACACACACTTACACACACATTTACACACACACACACACACACTTTCATGCCTGAGACACACACACACACTTACACACACACACACGCACACACACACACACGCACACACACACACGCACACACACACACACACACTTTCATGCCTGAGACTCCAAGGTCCCAAAGTCTATCCTCAGTATTACCATAAGCCAGAGCTGAATAGGGCTCTGTCAAAAAAAAAAAAAAAACATTTTTTTCAAAGGGTTTGATGGTTCATTGTTAGACTCTCATTACTGCACCTCATGTACCATCAACTTTAAATAAAGTCAAATTAAGAAAGAGAGAGAGAGAAATGAAAATGTGATAAAAGTGAGAAAACTTAGAGATAGCTATTAAATGCCTTGAATATACAGAAGCAATCACATAGAAGAAGCAGTATACTGAAAGTGATAACTGCCTGAGCATGTTTAGAGGTTGGTGGAAAATAACTTGAAGATACAGAAAGATACTGGTTGAGTGCACATGTTATAATATGCAAGGACCTGGGTTCGAGCCCTCAGTCCCCACCTACAGAAGGAAAGCTTTGTGAGTGGTGAAGTCTTGCAGGTGCCTCTTTTTTGTCTCTCTCCCTTATTCTCTCACCTTCCATCTCGATTTCTGGCTGTCTCTATCCAATAAATAAATAAAGATAATAAATTTTGGGGGGGTAGATGAAATTAGGACTCTGAGAAGTAGGTGGAGATAGGAGTTAGAACACAGGTTACTCTAAGACTGGAAAGGATTTCCCTTTGCTTTGATATGAAAAATTAGGACTGGGATGGAAATAGGTAAAGGCAAGTAGGCTAGCACAATAGAGATTGGAACTAGGGAGTAACTAGAATTTTCTCCTCATAGAATTAACTTCTGATAGCAGTTATTTTAATGATGTTATGGGAAAAGTCAAGGTCAACAACTAAATCAATTAGAGTAAAGGAGGAAGAAAATATGAGTACCCAGTAAGTATTGGCAACAAAATTATGTAATTTCAGACTCTCAATACTGACTTAATATTAAAGTCACCTAGGGAAATTTCAAAATTTCTTATTCCCAGTTTCCAACCCAATTGGTCTGTGATTTACTTGTTCTGGGGGGAAAATTATTTTTAGGAAGTTCCCTGGGATATTCTACTGTATTTACAACTACAGATGAGAAAGTATTGTTCTGGTCCCTTTGATATTGTGATTTTTGCATAATTTGGGTTCAGTAGTTCAGCTATAAGCTGGAGAAGATAAGTGACTGAATTGACCAGAGTTGGCATATTTTTCCTGGATAGACTTGGAGGAAGTACAGGGAAACATATTAAATATATGGCCTATGGACTCTAGACTGAGATGACAAAAAGCATACGTAAGATAATAAAAAGGACTGACAGAAAGTAGACTAGCCAAAGATAGTAAATGCATATAGAATGTAAGGAGATGGGGAGCTGGGTGGTGGCGCAACAGGTACTCTCAATTCATATAAAATAATATTTCATCTGCCAATTGCAACCTAATCAACACAACGAGTGCCACCCCAGCATGCTTCACTTCAGACTGTGTCCAGAGACTTCAGGTGTGGAATCACTCAGGTGAGACTTTTCCTTTCATAGTATTCTCTAATTCCATCCCAGGTGGTTCACTTCCTAACAAAGTCCCAAAACCTAGATAGAGACCAGGTTCCAGGAGATAGAGCATATGTTCACACGTATCCATAAACTAGGGCAAATATATACCTGAAAGCAGTAGTACACTAGAGTTTGCAGTGAGTATCTCCCAACACTTCATCTCCACTATTCCAACCTTTGGGTCCATGATTCTTCAACAATATATCTGACTTTGTATGTTAACTCTTTTTTCAGCCACCAGGTTCCAGATGCCATCAGGATGCCGGCCAGGCTCCTCACCTGCAGGGGGATCGCTTCACAGGTGGTGAAGCAGATCTGCAGGTGTCTTTCTCTCCCCCTCTCTGTCTTCCCCTCCTCTCTCCATTTCTCTCTGTCCTATCCAACAACAACAACAGCAATAACAACAATGATAATAACAACAACAATGATGATAAACCACAAGGGCAACAAAAGGGAAAAAATTAATAAATAAAGTTAAAAAAAAAAGTAAGGAGGTGATTGGTCTGGACATAATGAGGAAAGTGGCCTTCTCTTTCAGCATTTCTAAATATACTCCTTCAATATCATGCCCCTAAAAATAATTTTCAGATATTTTGAGATAAAACTCTAAGTCCAGTACAAGTCAAACTCACAGAACAGTAGTAGTGACTAGGTCTGTTCTTAAAGTACAGGTAAGCAGAAAGCACAAATGAAGATTTAAATTATTCACTTCTGACCATGTCAAATCACATTTGACTGAGAATTCTTCATTTAAAGAAGATATACATACCCTGTTATCAGTCTCAATGCATTAGTAACTAGAATATTCAGGGGCTAAGGAGATAGCTCACCTAGTAGAGTGCATACTTTATTGTGCATAAGACCCTGACTTTTAGCCCTAGGCAACCAAGTGTAAGCACTATGCAAGCTGGAAGCTTCATGAGCAGTGGAGAGGTTATATGGTACCTCTTCTTTTCTTCCCATTTTTCTGTAATTCTCTGTCTCTCATCTTCTATCTGGATGAAGGGAGAAAAAGAGACTGTTTAAGTGGAGGAATTTTAGAGGTGTGAAGCTACAGCAAAGACCTGGTGGCAAAAGCAAAACAAAAGTAATGGGACTATTTAGTGAATAAGAAATAAACTAACTGTAACTTTCAAGTTTAACAAATCAAAATATTAGATGGATCCGAGAATAGTAAAATTTTTAGATAATAAAGCCATAGGAATTAAAGATATGAATAATAATTTACAGAAATGATTAACAATTGCTAGGCACTTTGGACATATTGTAATTATTATAATGCTAACAAGTGATTTGCTTGTTTTATAAAGTTTGATTTTTATTTAAAATTTTTTTATTATCTTTATTTATTTATTCAATAGAGATAATCAGAAATTGAGAAGAGGAGGGAAATAGGGAGAGAGATAACTGCAACACTGTTTCAACACTTCTGAAGCTTTCCCCCTGCAGGTGGAGACTGGGGTCTTGAACCCAGATCCTTGCACATTGTAACATGTTTACTCAACCAGATGTACCAACACCCAACCTCTTATAAGGCTTTAAATAATAGAGACCCTAGAATTAGATGAATGATAATCAAGGTACACATAAATTCAAAGACAGAAATCTACTTCCTGTACATGTATGAGTCTAGGAAGAAGAATTATTGACAGAAAAAATATACTGAAGAATTATTGACAGAAAAAATTATTGACAGAAAAAATATATTGAATTATTGACAGAAAATTATTGACAGAAAAAATATATTGAGGGAGCAGGCAGTGAAGAATTATTGACAGAAAAAATATATTGAGGGAACAGGCAGTGGTGCACCTGGCTAAGAGCACACACTATAGTGTGCAATGACTCAGGTTCAAGGCCCTGGTCCCCACTTGCAAGGGGAAAGCTTCATCAGGGCTGCAAATGTCTCTCAATCCCTCTATCCCCCTCAATTTCTCTCTATCTCTATTAAATAAATAAATAAATAAATATATTGAAGTAAAAATTAGGCAGCAGAAATCTTCAGCATTATTTCACAAATTGTCTTAGAGAAACTTATTGAGCATTATTCATTGGAATTTCCTTCATAGTTCTTACTCATTAAAATTGGCCCTGCTTCACTGGTCATCTCCATTAGGAACACCATTGAGGACCCTCTTGTGGGCTTCTATAGGACATTGCCCTCAGTGTGGAACAACAATGATGGGAACTGCCCCACTCTCTGAAGGAAGGCTGGGTCAAAATACTCTGCCACTTGAGGAAGATGAGTCCTGACATGAGTGCAGCCTAGAATGTTCCTAGTTACAACCATGGAATGTGAGCTCCTACACACCTACAGGGATTCAGAGATTACACAGGCTTCTGTGCTAAATATGGGTCCCAGATCAGACTGACAGGGTTTACAGCTGATAGTATTTATATACTTTTCCTATATCTGGGAGCTACTGTCTTCCCTGATCTAGCTTTCTAGTCTTATTTCCAAACTCTGACACCAAGATCCCCAGACAGTATTTTCAGCCCACCTGCATGTTAGCTGTTGGGCTCAGGAAAAATAAGTAATGTCATGGGACCCTTAGAATATGCCTAATATAGATTTCCTAGCCTTTTCCAAAGTGAAGACCTCAAATCTCATCTGCTATACTCTTACTTTTAGGTTCCTGATTATTAAACAATTTGTTCAGCCATCAAGTTGCAGATGCTACCTGACTTCCCTGGGCTGAGGACCTCATCATTGTTTCCTGGTACCCCACCTCTCCACATCCCTGCTGTAGTAGGGAAAGACACAGAAAAGCTGGGAGTATGGATCAGCCTGCCAATGCTCATATCCAGCAGGGAAGCAATTACAGGAGCCAGACCTTCCACCTTCTGCACCCCATAATGATCTTGGGTCCATGCTCCCAGAGGCATAAAGAATAGGAAAGCTTCCAATGGAGGTAATGGGATGCAGAACTATGGTTGTGGGAACTGTGTAGAATTGTACTCTCTTATCCTATGGTCTTGTTGATCATTATTAAATAAATTAAAAATAAATAGTAATAATAAATAATCTGGCCCTACTCTGTTTTCCACTGAGGTTATTTGAATTGAAGATTCTATTGTCCTTTGAATTTTGTTCTTTGAGAATAGCTGGGAAAAATAAACATGCCACATATAACTGTGGGCATGGGATTTGAGAACCATGATAGCTCTAGAGAGCACTTCGAGCCTTGTGTCATAAAAGGAAGAAACCTGCTCAAATTGACCAGGAAGTAGAAATATTTCCATACTTAGTCATTAATATTCACTATAAAAGATATCAATAAGTGTTAATGTTTTTTAAGTCAATACTTTTAAATCTAGTCTACCATTTTTGGAGTTTGAGAGGTAGTAGATACTACTTCCAGCACTGAGTTTTAGTTTCTGGAAAAAAAGCACTGTGCATTCTGTATTTTCTTTTAAAAATTATATATATATATTTATTGGCTACAGATAGCCAGAAATCAAGAGAGTGGGGGGAAGCAGAGAGGAAGAGAGACAGAAAGAGATGCAGTACTACTTCACCACTCACAAAGCTTTACTCCTGCAAGAGGTGGGTCAGGGATTTGAACCTGGATCCTTGTGAATTATAACTTGTGCACCCAACCAAGTGCACCACCACATGGCCCCGAAATTTGTATGTTCTCCCTTAAAAAAAATGCAACTCTTTGGAAAGCCCAAAAGGCATCATGATAAACTAAAGAGAATATGGGGAGTGTTAGCTTTCATCTATTTTTCTTCTTAAATTTCCCTCTGGGTTTTTTTTCCCCTCTCTTCATAAGAGTGAAGAAATACAAATGTAGGCATTTATAATTTAAAGCTCTCTTTGATTTGCACACTTTGGTAAAGGCAATAGCTTAAAATGGTCAAAGTCAGTGTTCCTTTTTATTTTCATCTTGTCAACAGGCTGCTTCTCTGTCTTGTTGAATTTATAGTGCCACTGTATCCTAACTGTCTGGCTTGTGTTGTATTCTTATCACCCAAATCACTCCTCATATTTGACATACAGAAAAGCTAAAATATGGCTCAAGAGGTTTCAGTTGGACCCTATATATTTGAAGAGACTTTTGAGTACAGAATTTAAGCCACTAGTTTTCTCAAGGGGGGGGGGGACGGGTAACGTGACAGAAAAACTCATCCAAGAGGAATTACTTTGCTCACTTCTAATACTAGATAACAAACAGAACCATAATATCCCATTTGGGAGGAAGACAGAAGTTGGAATCCAGACTTATTTATCTCCCAAGGCCCTTGATTCAGAAAATAAAGTAATGATGTTATAATACATAAAAAATAAAATAAAATAAAATAAAATAAAACTGTAGTCAAGGAGTGTGGCCTGTGTTACTAGATCTCCATAGGAAGGGAATAAAACTGTATTTTCTACATTTTAATCAAAAGATAAAGGAAGACTAGTTCGGATTAGTAAAAAAATTAACAAATCCATGAAGCAAAAGTAAGAATATGCTTAATTTCTAGCAACTGCAAGAAACCTATTAAGTATCTCTCCCCGGTCAACTAGGAATATCAAAGGAGACCACCTGGGACCACAACAAGACAGGACTGAACTACTTTGGGAACCCACCATATCACCAGAGCATACAGAGACCACAACTCTGCCCAGATCTCCAGCTCTACCCAGTTGAGAAACTTCTCTAAAGAACAAGGAATATCAAAGATCACCTGAGACTCCAACAAGAAGAGACAGGCACTACTTTGGGAACCCAACATGTCACCAGTGAGTGAAAACACGTGTGGCTCATGGACAGAGAGGAGCCTAAAGAGAGATTCCTAGGGCTAAAGCCCATATCTACTCCCAAGTGGCTGATATGGTCTGTCAGTTTGCCAGTTGAGGGGCTATCTCCAGTCTGTTTTACCAACAAAAATACTGCTGAAGGGAGGAAAGGACTCCCCTAAAACTCACCAAATGCAACTGTCAGTCTCCATTGCTACTGCCCTCAGAGACTGCAGTAACAAGGGGCAGGCCCTGTGCTAACATCAGCAAGGCAGAGAACAGAGAAGGAAACTCAGGAGAAGATCTACACTGCAGTGGCCTAGCAGTGGGGTTGTAGAGTGGGAGCCTTTGCACATTGTTCTCCTGATGAGAACATGGTGAATAATTGCTTAAGAACCTACAGATTAATAATGGGACTTATTTAGAAACTCACAGGGCCAACCATTGCTGACCAGCTTGGCTCTGGCTGCTGGTGGAGAAGCTGAATTGAGCCCAGAGCTTTGGATCCTTTGGGTGTGGGAGTCTTTTTGCATAGCAACTGTGAGATCTCTCCCTCATCCTGCTTTATCTCTTGGTCAGGAGTGAGTGATTAAGCTAAAATACCTACTTCTAGGTAAAAATAACTACTTCTAGGTAAAAAACCCTCAGGCTACCAGAGCCTACAGGGAATAAAAAGAACAAAAGAGGCTTTAACAGTCACTGTGCTTCAATTTAGGGATTGATTCAACCCCCTCAAAGGTAGAAGCACAGAAGAATGAGATCAACAGACAAATGCTAATTGAGTAATTAGTCACAGGAGTGAGGAAATAGTTTGAAATAATTGTCATCAGAAATGCAGAAACAACAAATGAAACTCTGAAGGAAAGCACTATCTCAAGGTAATTAGAGAGCCGAATGCTGAAATAGCTGAGCTAAGAGCACAACTAGCTGAACAAACTAACACAGTATCAGAATAGGGTAACAAAACAGCTGAGCTACAAAAAACAACAGAAGGGAGACAGAATAGCATAAATGATGCAGAAAACAGAATTAGCAAGATTGAGGATGAATTAGAGAAAACTAAGAAAGAAATTAGAGATATCAAAAAGACATTAAGAGATACAGAAAACAACAGCAGAGACATAGGATGACTTCAGAAGAAATAATATATGCATTTTAGGCCTACCAGAGAAAGAGAGGGAGAGGAAGAAAGCATTCTACAGGACATAATAGCTGAGAACTTCCCTAGTCTAGACAAGATAAAAGACATAGGGTTCAAGAAGCCCAGAGGGTCCCAAACAGAATTCACCCAGACTTAAAGACACCAAGACACATCATATTTAGAATGGATAGGAATAAGGATAAAGAAAGAATCCTGAAGGCTGCAAGAGAAAAAAAACAAAGTCACAATGGAAAACTACATGACTATTAAAAACAGTGAACCCACCTTTTCTGACCCAACTTGGATGGAGCTAGAAGGAATTATGTTAAGTGACCTAAATCAGAAAGACAAAGATGAGTATGGGATGATCCCTCTCATAAACAGAAGTTGAGAAAGAAGAACAGAAAGTGAAACTGAAAGCAGAATTTGACTGAATTTGGAGTAGGGCACCAAAGTAAAAACCCAGGGTTGAGGCTGAGAGTGGATGTTCAGCTTCACTTCGGGAGGTGGGGTGGGGAGGGGAGAAGATGGGATGGGACACAGTCTTTTGGTGGTGGGAATGGTTTTTATGTATACTCCTATTAACTTATAGTCATATAAATCACTATTTAATTAATATGAGAGGGAAAAAAAATTGAATGTCTCAAACATTTTTTTTTCCTCCAGGGTTATTGCCAGGGCTCAGTGCCTGCACCGTGAATCCACTACTCCTGGAGACCATTTTTTCCCCTCTTGTTGTCCTTTTCTTTTTTAATGATTGTTGTGGTTATTATTATTGTTGTTGTTGCTGTTGCTGGATAGGACAGAGAGAGAAATAAAGAGAGGTGGGGAGACAGACCTGCTTCACTGTCTGTGAAGCGACTCCCGATGCCCCTGCAGGTGAGGAGCCAGGGGCTCGAACCGGGATCCCTAAGCTGGTCCTGGTGCTTCACACCACGTGCAAAAACCTGCTGCACTACAGCCCAACTCCCCTGAATGTCTCTAACTTTTTAATGCACAAACCATAGGCTCAGTCTTTGATATGTTGACTCTCAAAAGCTTAGACCAGGGAGAACCAAACAGTGGCACAGCTATATATAAATAATGTCAAAGGACATAAATTACGTTTATGTTGTGTATGATACAGCAAATCCTAACAAAGGGATTTTTCAAAGTTAACCCAATTGCTGAATAATGTGCTTATAGCAATAACTATCTATATCTATTGCCTTCTTGAACCCTAAGACAACAGGAACCTCCCACCTCCTCTACAGAGCCTATATTTCCCCAGTCCTGGAACCTCTAGAGGGGGCTCACTTTCTGTCAGTTCATACCAAATGATATTGCACCTGATAACCCCAATCTAATCACCCCAGCATGCTTCAATCAGACTGTCCAGAGATGTCAACACTTCAGCCTCATTACTTGGATGAGACCTTTCCTTACATAGGATTCTCAAATTCCATTCCAGGTGGTTCACTTCCTAACAAAGTCCCAAAACCTAGATTTAGACCAGGACCCATGAGATAGGGCATATGTTTACGTGTATCCACAAATTAGGACAAAATATATAATGAAAGCAAAAGTACACAATAGTCTGCAGTGAGTCAGCATAAAGTTCATAATGAAATAGTATCTACTTAGACTTACATACCCTACTCAGCTACTTCCTACCACACTTTCCTCAGTCACTCCAAATCTAAACTTATCCAATTAAGGTATGCAAAAGATAAATAAAGGCAAGAGACTAGCATACTTTAAGGGTGACTCTTTAGTCACTATCAGGCCACCCTATCAGCTGAGGCCCTATTCAGGAGTCTTGAGATTCTCAAACAGACATGATGGAACTAAGCCTCGACTAAATTCCTCTCCCCAATGTTACCAGTCATCTCTATCAGGAACAACACAATAGACCCCTTTGTGGGCCCCCATAGGACCTTGCCCTCAAGTTGGATCAACAATGGTAGAGAATGTTACATCCTCCAAAGGGATGATAGACAACATACTCTATGCTACACCTGAGGAAGATGGGTCCTGATATTGGGGCAGCTTGTAATGTTCCTACTCATGACCACAGAATGTGAGCTCAGATCTACAGGGATGCAGAGATCACATAGGTTCCTAAGCTGAATATGGGCCCCAGATCACATCAAATCACTGGTGTTTATAGTCAACAATATTTATACCCCTTTCCCATATTAGGGATCTACTCTTTTCCCTGATGCAGCTTTCTGGTCCTTTTGCTAGCCATAACATCATCTCCACAGACAATAACTTGGATCCACCTGCATATCAGATTTCAAGCTCAGGGAGAAAAATTAAAAACAAACAAACAAAAACTAGTGTAGTCACAGGCCCTTTAGAATATAACTAAAATATGCCTACTAGCTATCTACCAAATGGAGGACCCCCCCTCCAACTCTTCATCTGCACTATTCCAGCCTTTAGGTCCATGATTGTTAAACAATTTGTTTGGCTTTGTATGTTAACTCTCATTTCAACCACTAGGTTCCAGATGCTAGCATGATGCCAACCAGACTTCCCTGGACAGACAACCCAACCAATGTGTTCTGGAAGATCTAAATATTAACACTCCATAGTTGGAAAATATTTTAAAGTTATTGTACTGGGTAGGGAAAAAAAGCTGATGTCTAAAGTTAACATACTATACAAGTCCATACATATGACACTCTCAAAGTGACAAAACTAGAGATTGAGTGTGGGATTGCCTGAGGGTGCTTCTTCCCAAGCAAGTGCTCTCTGGGTTGGAGAGAACTCGACTGGAGCCAACCTAGGCTGCTGTGTGGGAGAGGGATCAGGAATTCGTGCCGGGCTAGTGTCGCAGGAGACTCTGGGACTCTCGGAGCCAGAAGGCAATCCCAAGTGTATTCAGCCAGAAGAGCGGCTGTATATATACTCGCCAAGTAGGGTGGAAACAGGATGTGACATAGAGAGGGTGGAGCAAAAAGAGATTGGTGGAAATCAGGGTGTGACAAGGAGAGGGAGCAGAGCAGCAAAAACACAGTTCGAACAAGTGGGATTAAACCAGTGCCCTGCAGGCAGGGCAGTTCTTAGGTAACAGGTTATGTAAATAGACCGCAGGGTTAAGTAGGGGGAAACTGGTGTATTGCCCAACTATTGAGAACCAGGTTTAAGGGTGAAGTGAGTTGGAGTAGGGTAGAAAAGACTATATAAAGGTAAATCAAGAAAGATCTTTTACAATAATGAGATTTTTTTTTTCTGTTTCATTGTGCTGGTGCCTAAATATGGTAAAATGACATGCATGAGTTTTTACAATATTAATTTTTATTTTTTTAATCTTTACTTTTTTATTGGATAGCAACAGCCAAAAATGGAAAGGTAAGGGAGTGATAGAGGAGAGAGGCAGAAAGACACCTGTAACACTGCTTTACCACTTGCAAAACTTTCCCCCAAAAGTGAGGACTGGGGGCTCAAACCCAAGCCCTTGTGCATTAAAACATATGCACTCAACCAAGTGCACCATCACTGGTCCCAATTTTCAAGTTTTAATACTGTGCTCAAGATAACTTAAGATGCTATCAATGGAAGAAATTAGGTAAAAAGAATACTTGGATCTCTTTTGTAGTTTTAGAAATTTTCCATAAGTCACATCTCTTTTAAAATTAAGTTAAACCAGGAACATATCTCAGCAGTAGGACACAGAACTTGCATTCATAAGGTATCAAGTTCAGTTGCTGGAACCATATTTGCCAGAACAGAATGGTTCTATTATCTTTCTCTCCACATGCAAATCCAAAATTAAATTTTTAAGAATAAGTTCTATGACAAGAATGTTAAATTAAAAAGAGCTAAAAATTATAAAAGCAGACTACAACATGAAAATAGGAAACTATTGAAAAAGTAATCTTAAAAGTTAGAAGGGTTTCTCTCCTCTCTTCTCTCGGGTTAACTAGGAATATCAAAGGAGATCACCTGGGACCACAACAAGGCAGGACTAGAACAACTTCAGGGCCCCACCAAATCACTGGTAAGTGCAAATACATGTGGCTCCTGGACAGAGAGGAGCCTAGGGAGAGATTAAGTGACTGTTAATAGTCACTTAATAGGCAGGTTACTAGTTGAGGCACCACCTCCAGTCTGTTTTGCCGACAAAAAGACAGCTGAAGAGAGGAGAGAACTCCCCTAAGACTCACCAAATGCAACTGTGAGTCTCCACTGCTATTGCCCTCAGAGGCTGGAGCAACAAGGTGGAGGTGCTGTGCTGACATGGGGGAAAGAGAACTAATCAGGAAATCAGGAACTCTACACCCTGGTGGCCTAGTGGTGGGGCTGTGTAGTGGGAGCCTTTTGTTGTTCTCCTGATGAGAACAACATGAATAGTTGCCTAAGAATATACAGACTGTAAATGGGACTTGTTTAGAAACTCACAGAGCCCAGCAGTGCTGCTCGGCATGGCAGAGAAGCTGAATTGAGCCTGGAACTTTGGATCCTTGGGGTATGAGAGTCTCTTTGTATAACCACTGCATTATCTCTGCCACACCCTGCTTTATCACTTGGTCAGGAGTAAGGGATTAAGCTAAGAAGCCTACTTATAGTTTAGAGCCTTCAAGCTCCCATAGCCTACAGGAAAGTAAAAGAACAAAAAAGGCTTTAACAGGCACTGTGCTCCAACTCAGGGATTAAAATAATACTGAAACAACTGTTAATTTATACAACTATGAGCCCTTTAAGTACCTTACTTAAACACAAGTCAATACAGGCAGGACTGACCAGTAATTTGAACAGTACTAAGAGAGGGACTTCATAACATACTATATAGAATGGTTAAACCAACAAGATGAAATATTGGAGAAATGAACCAGGACAAAAGTCCAGCTAAAATCCCCCCAAAGGTTGAAGCACAAAATAATAAGG
The DNA here is from genome assembly GCF_950295315.1 of Erinaceus europaeus. Lineage (NCBI taxonomy): Eukaryota > Metazoa > Chordata > Mammalia > Eulipotyphla > Erinaceidae > Erinaceus > Erinaceus europaeus. The sequence goes on from NC_080163.1 coordinate 72,441,729, forward strand.
TCAACATGTAAACATTAGTTAAGGAGATAATTACAGGAGTGTGTAAAGAGTTTGAAAGAATTGTCATCATAAATGCATAAACATCAAATAGACTCTGGAAGAAAACACATTATCTCAAGGTTATTAGATTGCTGAAAGATGAAATAGCTGAGCTAAGAACACAACTAGCTGAACAAGCTAAGACAGTATCAGTACAGGGTCACAAAATAGATGAAATCCAGAAAACAGTAGAGGGGAGAGAAAATAGAATAAATGAGGTTGAAGACAGAATTAGAAGACTGAGGACAAATTAGAGACAACTAAAAAAGAAATTAGAGATCTCAAAAAGAGACTAAGAAATACTGAAAACAACAACAGAGTCCTATGGTATGACTTCAAAAGAAACAATATATGCATTATTGGCATACCAGAGGAAGAAAGAGAAGGAGAGGAAGAAAGCATTTTCCAGGCCATAGTAGCTGAAAATTTCTCTAGTCTAGACAACATCAAAGGCATAAAAATTCAAGAAGCCCAGAGGGTCCCAAACAGAATTAACCCAGACCTAAAGACACCAAGACATGTCATACTTAGATTGGAAAGGAATAAGGATAAAGAAAGGATCCTCAAGGCTGCAAGAGAAAAACAAAGACTCACCTACAAAGGAAAACCCATAAGATTAGCAGCAGACTTCTCCATATAAACACTACAGGCCAGAAGAGAATGGCAAGATATCTATCGAGTGCTCAATGAGAAAGGCTTTCAGCCAAGAATAATGTATCCTGCTAGACTGTCATTCAGACTAGATGGAGGCATCAAAACCTTCTCAGACAAGCAACAGTTAAAGGAAGCAACAATCACCAAGCCTGCCCTGAAAGAAGTTCTGAAAGGTCTCCTATAAACAACCAGACCACCACAAATAGGACATATATCAAAACACTCTAAAACTCTACAAGAATAGCATTAAAATATCTTCAATCTTTGATATCAATAAATGTCAATGGCCCGAATTCACCTACTAAAAGGCACAGAGTAGAAAGATAGATCAGAAAACACAACCCAACAATATGCTGTCTACAGGAAATCCACTTAACTCCACAGGAAAAACACAGACTCAAAGTGAAAAGATGGAAAACTGTGGGGCTCAGAGGATCAGTCAATCAAGAGAACAATTATTAACATATATGCACCCAATGAGAAGCCATATAAATACATCAAACATCTACTGAAAGAGCTACAGCAATATATTAACAGCAACACAGTCATAGTAGGGGACTTTAACACCCCACTCTCTCAAGATGACAGATCATCCAGGCAGAAAATCAATAAAGAAATGAGGAAACAAAATGAGGAGACAGATAAACTAGAACTATTGGACATTTTCAGAGTTTTCATCCCAAGAAATTGGGATATACATTTTACTCAAGTCTACATAAATAATTATCAAGGATGGACCATGTGTTAGGTCACAAAGATAGCATCAGCAAATTCAAGAGCATTGAAATCATCCCAAGCATCTTCTCAGACCACAGTGGAATTAAACTAACACTTAACAATCAACAAAAGATTACTAATAGCTCAAAAATGTGGAAGCTCAGCAGTACACTTCTTAACTTCTGGGTCAAAGAGGAAATCAAGGAAGAAATCAAAATGTTTCGAGAGTTCAATGAAAATGAACACAAAAGCTATCAAGATATTTGGAACACAGCTAAGGCAGTACTGAGAGGGTAGTTCATAGCCATACAAGCACACTTTAGGAAACAGGAAAAAGCACAAAGAAGCAACCTGATTACTCATGTTAAAGACATAAAAGAAGAAGGAGGAGTAGGAGGAGGAGGAGGAGGAGGAGGAGGAGGAGGAGGAGGAGGAGGAGGAGGAGGAGGAGGAGAAGGAGAAGGAGAAGGAGAAGAAGAAGAAGAAGAAGAAGAAGAAGAAGAAGAAGAAGAAGAAATAAAGAAAGGAACCCTAAAGCAACCAGAAGGACAGAAAAAACGAAAGTTAGGGCAGAAATAAATAACATTGAAAATAAGAAAACCATACAAAAGATCAATGAAAGTAAATCTTGGTTCTTTGAAAGAGTCAACAAAATCAACAAACCTTTACCCAGACTCACAAAACAAAAAAGTGAGAAGACCCAAATAAATCATATAATGAAAGAGGAGATATCACAACAGACACTGCAGAAATTCAACATATAGTGCAAGTCTTCTATGAACTATATGCCACCTAGCTAGAGAACTGGAAGAGATGAACAAGTTCCTAGATACCTATGAACTTCCAAAATTAAATAAAGAGTAACTAGATAATATGAACAGGCCCATCACAGGAAACAAAATTGCAAGAGTTATCAAAAACTTTCCCAAGAATAAGTCCTGGGCTAGATGGTTTTTAAAATGAATTCTACAAAACCTTCAAAGAAAAACTAGTACCTCTACTTTTAAAAGTCTTCCAGAAGATCGAAGACACTGGAATACTCCCTTCCAGCTTCTATGAAGCCAACATCACTCTGACACCAAAAGCAGACAGGGACACAACCAAAAAAGAAAACTAAAGACCATTATCTCTGATGAACATAGATGCAAAAATATTGAACAAAATTCTAGCCAACCAGATACAGCAGTATATTAAAAAGACTGTTCAGGGAGTCTGGCGATAGAGCAGAGGGTTAAGCACATGTGGCACAAAGTACAGGGACCGGCGTAAGGACCCAGGTTCGAGTCCCCGGCTCCCCACCTGCAGGGGAGTTGCTTCACAGGAGGTGAAGCAGGTCTGCAGGTGTCTGTCTTTCTCTCCCCCGTCTGTCTTCCCTTCCTCTCTCCATTTCTCTCTGTCCTATCCAACAACAGCAACATCAATAATACTAACTACAACAACAAGAAAAACAACAAGGGCAACAAAAAGGAAATAAATAAATAAATATTTTAAAAAAATATATACTGTTCATCATGACCAAGTGGGGTTTATCCCAGGCATGCAAGGTTGGTTTAATATACCTAAATCAATCAACGTGATCCACCACATCAACAAAAGCAAGACCAAAAACCACATGGTCATATCAATAGATGCAGAGAAAGCCTTTGACAAAATACAACATCCCTTTATGATCAAAACACTACAAAAAATAGAAACAAATGGAAAATTCCTAAAGATAGTGAAGTCTGTATATAGCAAACCTACAGCCAACATCATACTCAATGGTGAAACACTGAAAGCATTTCCATTCAGATCAGGTACTAGATAGGGTTGCCCACTGTCACCATTACTGTTCAACATAGTGTTGGAAGTTCTTGCCATAGCAATCAGGCAGGAACAAGGAATTAAAGGGATATAGACTAGAAGAGAAGACGTCAAACTCTTCCTATTTGCAGATGACAGGGCAGTATACATAGAAAAACCTAAGGAATCCAGCAAGAAGCTTTTGGATATCATAAGGCAATACAGTAAGGTGTCAGGCTTCAAAATTAACATTCAAAAGTCAGTAGCATTCCTCTATGCAAACACTAAGCTAGAAGAAGATGAAATCCAGAAATCAATTCCTTTTACTATAGCAACAAAACAATAAAATACCTAGGAATAAACCTAACCAATGAAGTGAAAGACTTCTATACTGAACATTATGAGTCACTACTCAAGGAAATTGAAAAAGACACAAAGAAGTGGAAAGATATTCCATGTTCATGGGTTGGAAAAATTAACATCATCAAAATGACTATACTACCCAGAACCATATACAAATTTAATGCTATCCCCATCAAGATCCCAAGCACATTTTTAGGAGAATAGAACAAAAGCTACAAATGTTTATCTTAGAACAGAAAAGACATAGAATTGCCAAAACAATCTTGAGAAGAAAGAGCAGAACTGGAGGCATCACACTCACAGATCTCAAATTGTATTATAGGGCTGTTGTCATCAAAATTGCTTGGTACTGGAACATGAATTAGACACACTGACCAGTGGAATAGAATTGAGAGCCCCCACACCTATGGACATCTAATCTTTGACAAAGGTGCCCAGACTATTAAATGGGGAAAGCAGAGTCTCTTCAACAAATGGTGTTGGTAAAAATGGGTTAAAACATGCAGAATAATCGAACTGAACCACTATATTTCACCAAATACAAAAGTAAATTTCAAGTGTATCAAGGACTTGGATGTTAGACTAGAAACTATCAGATACTTAGAGGAAAATATTGGCATAACTCTTTTTTGCATAATTTTTAAAGACATCTTCAATGAAACGAATCCAATTACAAAGAAAACTAAGGCAAGTATAAACTTGTGGGACTACATCAAATTAAAAAGCTTCTGCACAGCAAAAGAAACCACTATCCAAACCAAGAGACCCCCTCATACAATGGGAGATCTTTACATGCTATACATCAGACAAGAGGCTAATAACCAGAATATATAAAGAACTTGCAAATCTCAACACCAAGAAAACAAATGACCCATCCAAAAATAGGCAGAGGGCATGGACAGAATATTCATCAATATTCATTTTGGATATTGAAGAGATCCAAAAGAGCGAGAAACACATGAAACAATGCTCCAAGTCTTTGATTTTCAGAGAAATGCAAATAAAGACAACAATGAGATACCACTTCACTCCTGTGAGAACGTCATACATCAGAAAAGGTAACAGCAACAAATGCTGGAGAGGTTGTGGGTTCAAAGGAACATTCCTGCACTGCATGTGGGAATGTAAATTGGTCCAACCTCTGTGGAGAATAGTTTGGAGAACTCTCAGAAGGCTAGAAATGGACCTGCCCTATGATCCTGTAATTCCTCTCCTGGGGATATATCCTAAGGAACCCAATACACCCATCCAAATAGATCTGTGTACACATATGTTCTTAGCAGCACAATTTCTAATAGCTAAAACCTAGAAGCAACCCAGGTGTTCAACAACAGATGAGTGGCTGAGCAAGTTGTGATATATGCATATATATATATATATATACATATACATATATATATATATATATATATATATATACACTACTCAGCTATTAAAAATGGTGATTTCACCATTTTTAGCTGATCTTGGATGGACCTTGAAAAAATCATGTTAATTGAAATAAGTCAGAAACAGAAGGATGAATATGGGATGATTTCATTCTCAGGCAGAAGTTGAAAAACAAGATCAGAAGAGAAAACACAAGTAGAACCTGAACTGGAATTGTCATATTGCACCAAAGTAGAAGACTCTGGGGTGGATTGGTGGGTGGGGTGAGAATACAGGTCCAAAAAGGATGGCAAAGGACCTAGTGGGAGTTGTATTGTTATGGAAAACTGGGAAATGTTATGCATGTATAAACTATTGTATTTAGTGTCAAATGTAAAACATTAATTCCCCAATAAATAATTTTTTTTAAATAAGAACAATTTAATTTTGTGTTACTGACAAAGCTAGTGTGACAACTGAATATATATCTGATAATGGTCATTAAGATGTGAAATATTCACAAACATTAATGTATTCCTTTGAACAGTATATGTTCATGTTTCTGGAAGTTAAATAATCTAGTATAATGTATTTATTGCTAACTTCTTCTAATATAAAATGTCTATCTTCCTAACAACAACAACAAAAAGTTTCAGCAAACTTTGCAATGATATATACTGCTATAGAATTTCAAGATGCCACTCTATTGTATGTTTTGCACTCTTGACATGTCTGGTTCCCCAAGAAATGTAGCAGTTGATAATAACCACTGGGGGTCAGACTTCTACATGGTATCTATCTACTGATTATATGATTTCATGCCCTGGGCAGAAAAGACCAGATCTCCAGATCACTAAATTCAACTATTCCTGTCTATACATAAGTACTCACCAAAGCAGATAGAAATATTTTTGTCCATGGTTATTACTTAGCTTAGAACTCAAATTATCCAGAAGTTATGGTAGAAATATCAGAAAAAAATATATATATATATCCTGCCTTAATCTGTCATTAAGAAGAATTTAGCAGAAGAATGTTTTCTTTCTGCATGAAATACAACCTTCTTTCCTAAAATCTGGGCAAGATAGTTTTGAGAACTGGTAAGTAGAAGATAGTTCTACAAAGAGAAAATACTAGTCTCGTAAGGTTATAGATAATGGCACAAGTTTTAAACTGGGACTATTATGCATTACTGAAAATAAAAGAGAAGAGAAACAAACTAGGATGGACAGTGTGATACTCTAAAATTTGGTTATAATTTTTTTTTAAGTTTGAACATCATGTCACTGGATAATTGTAAAGGCTTAACCAGAAACACAAATAGCTTAGCTTCTATATTACACTATGATAGTGATGATTGGTTGACTCTAAGCATCAAACGATGTACACAGATCCAGAGAAAATGTTAGTGATCACCAATAGTGCTACAGTTTCCTCATGTTGGTCCTTAGTAGGTAGAAGTGGGTAAGTCACAACATAGTTCTGTGTTTCTGCCTTTACAGAATAATTACTCAAAGCCTCTCACAGATGAAAAAGAAGTTGTATCTTCTCAGGGATTTATAGAAAAGGTTGACGCGTGCTTAATTTCACAGGCATTATTAGTTGGTCTGGGGACTCCAATATTGCATCTTTTTTCTCCCTTTACATATTTCTGAATATGCAAGCATATGAGCTACCTACATGTAGTTAATATATTTCCAGAAACATAGCTTTTGTTTACACCTTGAGTGTCTAGTTTCTATCAAAAGGATTTCCAAGATTACCTAACGTCCCTTTTGCATACGTTACATTCTTTCTCAGAATGCTTAATAGTGATAGCATCACCTAGAATTCAAGAGCAATAAACTCTTACATGGATGAAAATACTTTCCCTGGGATTGTTGCTTTGGAAATTGGAGTGGCAAGATAAAAGACTTGCATCAAATGGCAATAAATACTGTAGAGGGTGCTTTAAGTGAAGCAATAACAATTAAACCCATCAACTTTCACTGAGGTTGAGAAAACAAAGGACATTCCAGTTTATAGTGGCCCCATGCCAGGAGACTGCTGAGACTGGAGGATAATCAGGACTCAGACTGAAGAATGCTATCTTCTAGGAAGAATGTGCTAATGAAGATTTTCAGGAACAACAGTTTTCTCAAAGTTTCTTCCAGAATGTTAATCAACCAGGACTTTAAAGTATTACCAGTTAGGTAAATATTCTCTGGTAGGTGCAGGGGAAAAGATCATACAAGATCTCTCGAGCAAATTTAGAGGAATATGACCTAATGTCTTATAGTGACTATTTTTCAATAACTATATGGTATGTTGTTTGAAATGAGAGATTGAGCTATAACATATCTTTAATGACTTTGGTGCATTTATGGAAAAGGTAAAGACTTCAGTCAACTAGCCCTGTCCTGACTAGCAATGATAGACAAAAAAAATCTAAATTTATTGAAAAACAGATTAAAGAAAATATACTAGATATTATAATGTTTAAAAATTCAAATGAAAACAACAAAAAAGTGTCACCCTGTGCGTGAAATTGAGGTTTTCTTGTCTGTCTCAATTGTGATTACAATTAATTCTTCTTGCAGCTGGCAAACAAACAACAACAACAAAACCAAACAACATTCATTTTAAGTCTGTGTGTCTTAGATTAGCATTAATTTTCTGTTAAGTCACTTCTTTTTACTAAAGTTTCATCTCTACTTTTTTTTTCTGATTTCATAAGTACCACTGTTACAAAATAACACATTTCTCTGACTCTGAAAGTTCTGAGTTGCACAATCAATGATGAAGTCAAATTAGTGAATACCAATAAGAACAAAAAAGCCACTTTGTTAAAAACCTTCATGTATCTGAAATCAATTGTGGAGTTACAAAGTTAAAAAAAAGAAGTGTCTTGCTTATATTACACTGCATTCTGAAAAGCAATGTCAACTTCTGACATCAGTTCTCTTATTGTATGTTAAGTTGTGTCATGTTAAGGTAACTGGAATGCTGCTAAACAGCCACAAAAACATGTAATATAGTAGTCTTGAGTTGGTCATTGCTTCTAGAAGGATCTTGATGTTATTTTTGCCCCATTACTTTAAAAGATGCAGACCTCTCAAACTTTTGAACAGTCACAGTTCCATATCTGTGAATGAGAAGAATCCCACATATCTTGTACCATTGTTATAAGAATTGGGAAAAACAAGCATTTTCACATTATACATGTTCTGTGAGTGGTAGCTATTAAACCCTGAGCACATTGAATGAACATACTTAAAAAGTGATCAATTTTGACCTTTATTCTGAGCCATTTTTCTGAGGGAATGTCTCACAACATAAGAATTTGCTGGCTTCATTCTGAGAAGTTTTCCAAAAACCTCAACAGTCTTTGCAATATCATCTTTTTTTTTTCTTGCTAATATTTTCACTGGATTTTTTTTAACCAGGAGAATGAGTTTCTGTTTAAAAAGTATTTTTTATTTATGTGTGACAGGCTCAGAAACATAAGAATGCACAAGACTTAAAATTGATATTGAAGTAATTGGAATGTTTAATGGGATTGCAATATTAAATTTATTAAAACTTTACATACATCTCAATCTCTATCGTCATTGACTTTTTTGCTATTCACTGACGCTATCTTGCTATCCATCATTCTTTGCTTTTCTCCTCCTCCTGAGCATCATGGAAACTCATGTAACCTTGAAACATTTCTCTTCTGGCCTGATGTCACACAGACTCTGTGGAGAATTAGAGGTAACTCCAATTCACCTTTTATTCCTTAGTTTTCTCCTCCAAAATTGATAGCTGTTTCCTTCTTAGGAGAGATAAATTTTCAGTCTCTCCTCCCACTGAATTTCATTCTCCTTTAACTTCTAGCAGTGAACCACCTCTATTATTATTATTCTTCACATGAAACTCTCCCCATTTGACTTCCTGTTTTTTTATTTGTTCTTAATGGATAAGAAGATAACATGTGAACTAGAAGATATTATTATAAAATCCTATTATATCTGAATGAGTAAGGCAACACTAGACTTCTTTTTTTAAAAAATATTTATTTATTTTATTTTAATGAGATAGATACAGAGAAAAAGACATAGAAACATCAGAACACTGCTCAGATCTGGCTTATGATGTCGCAGGGAATTGGAAACTTGGAACCACAAGCATGAAAGTCTTTTGCATAACCACTATGCTGTCTCTACAGCTCCTAACTATTCTTTAGTGGGAGATTTTATGTCAAATGAAACTGTCATTTGCCCTTCAGTGTTGCTGAAGTATAATTTACCTTTTGGCAAATTTATTATTGTTGTTGTTGTTGTTATTATTATTAATGTTAGTGATTTAATAATGATCAACAAGATTGTGGGAGAAGAGGGGTACAGTCCCATACAATTCCCACCACTGGAGTTGGTGTATTGAACCAAAATAAAAGACTCTGGCATGGTGGAGGGTTCAGGTCCTGGACGGCAGAGGAGGAACTAGTGGGAGTTGTATTGTTATGTGGAAACATTACACATGTACAAACTATTGTATTTTACTGTTGACTGTGGGGCTATGTGTAAGCTTGATAGAGCTTAGGGAGAAGTCCCCCCATCCTTGGATGGAGGACTGAGAAGATATCCTCTTGTTAGTCTCTCTCAACCGAGGTGAGCAAAGGGGAGAAACCACGTCTCTCAGACTTAGCTCTTTCCTTCTTGACTCTCAAGCCCACAGAAACCTCAATACCTCTCTCCATTAACTGCAGGCCACATGGCCGCCTACTTTAAGATTCATTTACTCAAAGTTCACCTCACCTTCTGATCACAGAGGAGAACATATCTTATCACACACTCCATCATACACCTCAGACCCTAGACAAGAGAAATTCCAAACTATATGGCCTTTTGATATCCATCTTCTCTCTGTCTCACCCTACTGGTTAACCCCTATGCTTCTCCCAAATACCTCTGGATAATTAAGTTGCTTGCATCATGGAGAATAACTGTCTTGTGTCTCATCAATTCCTGTCATACCAGCCCCCTACCATAGGGGCAAACTGACCTTTAAGAAACCTGTAATTTCGGACATGTTTGAAATATGTTTTTTGTTTGGTTTTCTATTTAAACTCATGTGTTGGATAGCATGCCAGCTCCACCACCACCACCACCCCCACCCCCACCCCCCCACCCCCGACTTAAACACCAGAATGTCTGTAGAGATTAATTTGATCCCATTCAAAGCTACGGTCTATTTACATAAATCACTTTTACATTTACATAAAGCACCACCTTCCCTCCAGGGCATTGGTGGTTCAGTGGTAGAATTCTCACCTGCTCTGCCCCCTCTCCTTGTCACACCCTGATCTTCCACCAGTCACTTTTCTCTCCACCCTCTCTGCGTCGCATCCTGTTCCCACCCTACTTGGCAGGTATATATTAAAGACAACATTGTTTGTTTTAGTTGGTTATTAGTTTAGCTTAGCTTGGTATAGATTGCGCTGCGTCCTGCATGAATAAAGAGATACTGCGTACAGCTCAACCATGAGTCCCTGGTCGTCTGTTACCCGCCCGTGAAGCCAGCCTGGCGAAAACAACACTCATGTCCACCTGCGAATAAACGAGATTTGAGAACACATCATTTCTCCCCAGTGTCTTTGTTTAGTTTCATCCCTTGAGTGAGCAAGAGAGAGCCAGTCAATTGCCTTCCTGCTGGAGATCACCCCACCAGAAAGCTGACAGTTGACTGTAAACCATTAATTCCCCAATAAAGCAATAAACAAAATACATACATACATACAAACATAAAGATAAAAAAAGAAATAGCATTTCCCAGCATTCATTGAGCCTAGATAAAAGCATATGGCCAGGTTATTGTCAAATGATTATAAACAAAAATACACACAACATCTGGAAAATATTTATTATCCTCATTTCAAATTGCTAAAAGATGCAAGTAATTTCTATTTCTATTTTATTTTTCCTTTTTTTTTGTTGGAGATAGAAATAAGAAGAGAGTGAGAAGGAGAGAGATATGCTTGCATCACTACAATTGTGTAGATATAACAGAGTGAAATAAAATAAAAATATTAAGAAATTCTAGTTTGCATTTATTATTATTAAAACATGAAGTCTACTGTGCATCTATTATGGTCCATTATTATTAAAATAACTTTATATCTATTAGTATTAAGAAAGAACAAACAGTCTGGCCTCTAAACACTCATCTTTAAGAAAGGAACTTTATTTTGATTCATTTTGCATATCCTGAAAAAACACCTGATTTCACAAGATAGAATTTTCCCACGTGAATGACTAAAAACACAGAGTCCTGCACATACATGTGAAAGATAAAGAGTATATAAGAAGACAAGGACAATTATGGGGGGAGAGAGATTTGAGAGATTTTCCTCCTTTACTCCCATTGGCCAACAAATCTTTTTAAAATTTTTAATTATATTTATGTATTGGATAGAGACAGCCAGAAATTGAGAAGGAAGGGAGTGTTAGAGAAGGAGAGAGACAGAGAGATACCTGCAGCACTGCTTCACAACTCATAAAGCTTTGCCCATGCAAATGAGGACTGGGGGCTCAAACTTGGGCCCTTGTGCACTGTAACATGTATGCTCAACCAGGTGTGTTGCCACCCGGTCCCCCCAATAGAACTTAAAAAAAAATTTTTTTAATTATCTTTATTTATTGAATGGAGACAGCCAGAAATCAAGAGGGTTAGGGAGATACAGATGGAGAGGTAAAGAGAGACACCTGCAGCCCTGCTTCACCACTTGCAAAGCTTTCCCTCTGCAGATGGAGACTGGGGGCTTGAATCCGGGTCCTTGAGCACTGTAACATGTGCACTCAACCAGGTGCGCCACCACCCGGTCCCCCCAATGGAACTTTTTTTTTTTATAATATTTTTTTTATTGTTTTTATATTTATTTTATTTATTTTTCCCTTTTGTTGCCCTTGTTGTTTTATTGTTGTAGTTATTATTGTTGTTGTTGTTGGATAGGACAGAGAGAAATGGAGAGAGGGAGGGGAAGACAGAGAGGAGGAGAGAAAGATAGACACCTGCAGACCTGCTTCACCACCTGTGAAGCAACTCCCCTGCAGGTGGGGAGCCGGGGTTCCAACCGGGATCCTTATGCCGGTCTTTATGCTTTGCGCCACCTGCGCTTAGCCCGCTGCACTAGAGCCCGACTCCCCCCCAATGGAACGTTTTTAAAAAGTTTAAAATTTAATTTATATCTATAATTCACATTCTTTCTAGTAGTTGAATATTTAATTAATTCAGAGAAACATCCCAGAAGGGTTGGGCCAATTGAAATTCCCACAAGCAGGAAATGTTGTGTTTCAATTGGTGCTATATTATAGCAAAAAATGGTCATTTCTGGTACTGTGGTTGGACAGGTATCATTAGGGGAACAATAAACACTTTCACTCAGCAGGATGAAATCTTTGTAGGAGAGAACGTTAATAAACAAACCTAGCACATTAGGATTTCAGTAGGGATGAAATACAACAAAAATAAAATGGGTACTATAAAAGACATATGTAGGGATACAAAAATATAATAGCCCATTTGTCTTTAAATACAAATTTCTCTTCTTTTCCTGCATAAAAAAGAATCACCTTCTTACAATGGAGGGGATGAAATTATAGAACTCTGGTAGTGAGAATTGTATGGAATTGTACCCCTCTTATCCTATAATTTTGTTAATCATTATTAAATCATTAGTAATTTTTTAATTAAAAATATGGCCATAAAGACAATAAAAGATTTGGAAAAGAAATGATAAAACATAATTCAATAAACTGAGTTAAAATTTCAAGCAGTATACTATCTATTCTATTCTAACTGATGTTTAAAATTCCCATCTGCAAGAGGAAATCTTCATGAGTAGTAAAGCAAGACTACAAGTGTCTCTCTGTCTCTTTCTCTCTATATATATATCCCCCCTCCTCAATTTCTCTGTGTAATAAAATAAGTAAAAAGACATTTTTGTAAAGGGTTTAAAATATTTGTTCCCCTTACAAATTGTGTGAAATAATAATTTTTCATTATAACTTTTTATACCCTTTCTCAAATTTTTCCTATGCAGATGGAGATCAGGGACCTGAACTGGGATTCTCAGACATGCTACCATGGGAGCTCTACCAGATGTGTTACCATTTAGATCCCGAGAAAGCAATTTTTAGAGTTCTAGTAGATATTCTGGATATTGAGTTGATTTTGAGATCGGAAGTTATGTATTACAGAAAGAACGAATAGAAAAAGTTTAGGTTCTTATCACTCAAGAATACCAGAATAATTCATGTTTATCTATAATTTTTCTCTGAGGGATATCATTTTATCTATTTTCCTATAATTTAATTTATATCTATAATTCACATTCTTCCCAATAGTGAAATATTTAATTCAGAGAAACATCAATTAGAATAGAATATTAAAATTTTAACTCAGTTTATTGAATTCTGTTTTATCATTCCTTTTCTAAATATTTTATTGTCTTTATGGTCATATTTTTTTAATTAAAAATTAATGTTTTAATTTAATTAGCAAGATTGTAGAATAAGAGGGGTACAACTCCATACAATTCTCATCACCTTAGTTCTGTATTCCATCCCCTCCATTGGAAGCTTTTCTATTCTTTATCCCTCTGGCAGCATGGATCCAGGGTCATTATGGGGTGCAGAAGGTGGGAGGTCTGGCTTCTGTAATTGCTTTTCCACTGAACATGGATGTTGGCAGGTCAATCCATCCTCCCAGTCCATTTCTCCCATCCAAGTACTAACTAGGCCCGACCCTGCTTAGCTTCCGAGATCAAACGAGATCGGGCATGTTCAGGGTGGTATGGCCGTAGACCTCCCAGTCCATTTCTGTCTTTCCCTAGTGGGATAGTATTGCCATCTTCTCTTCTGCAATGTAGAATCTGTTAATTCAACCCAAAGTATTTACTTTTCTTATCTTAAGGTAATGTATTTTTTGATTTCTAGAAGCTTGTTTAGGTCTTTTTCAATATCTTCAACATCTCTATTCAACACACTCATGCATTCTATTACTTCTTGAATATATAATTATAACTGTTTTAATGTTTTAATCCACCAGTTCAATCATTTGCATACTTTTGAAACTGTCCTTTTGGTCTTCCTCTTCATCATGTGTTACATCATCATGATCATATTATTCCTAGTAATTTTAATAATTTTAATTTTAATAAGTGCTGAATATTTTTGGATTTATACACATATTTTTAGTCTTATTTTAATGGATGTAGCTGAATTATTTGAATATAGTCTGGTGTGTTTGAGATTTGTTTTTATATTTGTAAAATATGATCACATCAACCTATAGTCTGGGCTGAATTTGTGCCACTATTAATTCCAACATTTTTTTAGGAGGAAAACACAAATTGTTTCTGATCCTAAATCCAAGAGGTTGTGCCCTCTTTCACCCTGGGATAGCTTCTTGCACACAGGCACTGAGGAATTAGTATGAGCTATGAATAGTATTCTCTGCACACCTCCAGAGTTCTGCCTCTGTTCACCTCTTCCCTCGTATTTGACTCTGTGATTTCTCTCCTTTCTTTCTTTCTTTCTTTCTTTCTTTCTTTCTTTCTTTCTTTCTTTCTTTCTTTCTTTCTTTCTTTCTTCCTGTATTCCTTCCTTCCTTTCTTCCTTCCTTTTTAAAAAATATTTATTTATTTATTCCCTTTTGTTGCCCTTGTTGTTTTATTGTTGTAGTTCTTACTGTTGCTGTTACTGATGTCATTGTTAGATAGGATAGAGACAAATGGAGAGAAGAGGGGAAGACAGAGATGGGGAGAGAAAGATAGACACCTGTAGACCTGCTTTACCGCCTATGAAGTGATTCTCCTACAGGTGCGGAGCCAGGGGCTTGAACCAGGATCCTTCCACCTGTCCTTGTGCTTTGTACCATGTGTGCTTAACCCGCTGTGCCTGACTCCCTTTTTCTTTCTTTCTTTCTTTCTTTCTTTCTTTCTTTCTTTCTTTCTTTCTTTCTTTCTTTCTTTTTTTCTTTCTTTCTTTTTCTCTCTCTCTCTCTTTCTTCCTTCCTTCCTTCCTTCCTTCCTTCCTTCCTTCCTTTCTTTCCTTCTTCCTTCCTTTCTTTCTCTCCAGGGTTATGACTGAAGTTTGGTGCTTGAATAATGAATCCACTGCTCCTAGTGGCGAGCTTATTTTATTTTATTTTATTTTTTATTTGATATGACAGAGAAATGAAAGGGGGAGGTGCATAGAAAGAGAGACACATGCAGCACTGCTTCACTTCTTGTGAAGCTTCCCCCCCCAAGGTAAGGATCAAGGGCTTGAACTTAAGTCCTTAAACATGCTTAAAGTGCTCTCAACTGGTTACACCACTGCCCAAGCTTTTTTGTGCATTATTATTGGACACTGGATATCACAGTCTTTCTTATTAACTCAACCTGATTACTGGACTTTACCTAACTTTTTCTCCTGCATTGTTTGGAAATTCTATCCAGGTAATAAGCTGAGCCATATAATTCATTTCTATTATCTCAGGGATTGATGTTCTGTGTTACCTAATATTGATACCTGTAAATTATCATTTAAAATATTGTGTTTAATCTTTTAGTACCTTTGCTAGAGGAATAAACCTGGTTCTTGCTGTTTTTACCATAGTATACCTTATGTTATTTGAAAAAAATAGAACAAATATCTCTTTTGTCTAGCATTACTGATATAACTTTAATAATAAACTTTAATAACCTAATTTTAATTAAACACACTCACTAGATTTTAGGCAGATGTTTATAGATCTGAATAATTACTCAATAATTAATGTAAATGATGTATATCTTTCTCCTGGGTAGGAAAAAATTAGCTCACTGTGTACTTCACATGATGCTATACAGGGTAATATTCAGTTACTGAGAAAGAAAATTTAATTTGAGAACTAATTAATATTCAGCTCCTCTACCACAACTGTAGTTGGGTTCTTCAGTAGCAAATAGGCTTAACTAGTGAGCTGGTTCTAAGACACTGATGCTAACTCACAAACTAGTTCTACTCACAGATTCAAGGAGTAAAAACTAAGAATATTTCTACTACTAGAGAACTTTCAGAGAATATAAACAGAGGAAGCATACATACCACTCAGGATATCTTGTCCAACCTATTTGCTCTAAGTTCTAGCTTTATATTCCTACAGGCAATCACTTAGATTGCTTCTCTTCAATCTGTCTTTTAACATGTTCTATTTTCACATGTCTTTAAATTCAGTGAAGCCCAAATTTCAAAGACAATATAGTACAAGGAGCACTGAACTGAGGATGTCCCAGTATATTACTGTACATTATATCATCACTTACATTCATTTGTTATTCATCACATTGTCTCAGTTTATTTCATCTACAAAATAGGATGTTACCTACCTTATAAAGTTGTTGAGAAAACTAAACAAGATAATTTAGTACATGCAAAAGTATGCATGACAGTGTTTGATAGAACGTATGTGTTCAATATTGTTAGATTCCTTTTATTAAAGTGAGCATTCTTTTTTTATCTTTTACTTGTTTTTTAAGAGAAACATCCTAACAAAATACTCAAAATCACAGAGAATCATTTTAGTACTTGAATGGGCTACAAAGTATATATATATATATATATATATATATATTTAAAAGAATGCTCTAAAATGCAATTTTTATAATCATTATCCATTTTGGATCTGAAATATAATTATTGCTAAAATGCAACTATTAGATAAATACATACATAGGAACACATATGCACACATAGAAAATGACAACTAAACACAGAAATCACCAATTTAGGAAAAACTGTGGCCCCTGAAAAAAACAAGCCAATGCTGAAAAAATAATTTCAAAAACACTTCTGGCTTCTATTAAATCTCTATTCGGTACTAACATTGGATTGCATTTAATGAAAGGGGTAATAGGAGGTCATTTGAATGGTCTCTTAAAGCAGCCAAGAACTTTTATTGCTGTTCTTAGAATAGAGCCAAGTACTTAATCCTCATCTATAAAATGAAGAAGACATTTGATTAGATAACTTCCAGCTGTAGAAATTGTATGATTAGCTAATTGTCCACTATAGATGTCTAGTTTTTAAAATGTATCTCATATGAATCAATTTATATTAATTTAGGTCTGGTGGAAACAAGTCATGGAGAAAAATGTTTTCTCTGCACATTACTCTGATTTTACACATTATGTACTACAAAATAATAGAAGAAGTAGTAGTGGTTTGTGGTAGTAGTATAATAAATATTCTTTGTCTTGATAGCTCTAAGGTTTATACAGTATACAACAGTTCCCCCTATATAAACTGTAGTTATGAAGTATAAGAGAGATGGAAGAAAGAAAAAACTGAGGAACCAGAATCTTCTTGCACCATTCTTATTCTGCTATAAGAAACAAACAATATTTTCCTCCCCTCTTATGGTGAATTTTTCCTAGAACTGAGAATTTCCACCCAATATGTAATGCAAGAAAGAAAAAAATTGAGAATATATATATATAATGTTTTTCTTAATTTTTTTATTTATAAAAAGGAAACTTTGACTAAACCATAGGATAAGAGGGATACAACTCCACACAATTCCAACCACCAGAACTCTGTATCCCATCCCCTCCCCTGATAGCTTTCCTAATATTTAACTCTCTGGGAGTATGGACCCAATGTCATTGTGGGATGCAGAAAGTGGAAGGTCTGGCTTCTGTACTTCCCTGCTGAACATGGGTGTTGACAGGTCGATCCATACTCCCAGCCTGTCTCTCTCTTTCCCTAGTGGGGAAGGGTTCTGGGGAAGCAGAGTTCCAGGACATATTGGTGGGGTTGTCTCTCCAGTGAAGTCTGTTCAGCATCATGCTAGCATCTGGAACCTGGTGGTTGAAAAGAAAGTTAATATACAAAACCAAACACACTGTTGTACAATCATGGACCTAAAGGCTGGAATAGTGCAGATGAAGAGTTGGGGGGGGGGGTCCTCAATTTTGTAGATAGGCATATTTTATTTATATTATTATATATATTTATATTATTATTATTTTATTTATATTCCAAAGGGCCTGTGGCTATACTAGTTGTTTTTTCTTTTTCTTTTTCCCCCTGAGCCTGAAATCTGATATGCAGGTGGATCCAAGTTATTGTCTGTGGAGATGATGTTATGGCTAGAAAAAGGACCAGAAAGCTGCATCAGGGAAAAGAGTAGCTCCCTAATATGGGAAAGGGGTATAAATATTGTTGACTGTAAACCCCAGCGATTTGATGTGATCTGGGGTCCATATTCAGCTTAGGAGCCTGTGTGACCTCTGCATCCCTGTAGATCTGAGCTCACATTCTATGGTCATGAGTAGGAACATTCCAAGCTGCCCCAGTATCGACCCATCTTCCTCAGGTGGAACATACACTACATTGTCAATCCTCCCTTCCAGAGGATGGAACATTCCAAGTTGAGGACAAGGTCCTACGGGGGCCCACAAAGGGGTCTATTGTGTTTTTCCTGATAGAGATGACCTATAAAAATGGAGAGAGGGATTTATTTGAGCTCTAGGCCCATCATGTCTGTTTGGGAATCTCAGGACTCCCCAAATAGGGCCCCAGCTGATGGGGTGGCCTGATAGTGACTACAGAGTCATCTTTAAAGTATGCCAGTCTCTTGCTCTTATTCAGCTTTTGTAGTCCTTACTTTGACAAGGTTAGCTTTTAAGTGAGTGAGAAAACTGTAATAGGAAGTAGGTGAGGAGGGTATATAAGTCTAAGTAGACATTATTTCATTATGAACTTTATACTGACTCACTATTGACTATTGTGTATATTTTTAAAGGTTTATTTTTTATTATCTGTGTTTACTAAGTAGAGACAGCCAGAAGTCAAGAGAGTAGGAAGAGATAGAAAGGGAGAGAGACACCTGCAACACTGCTTCACCATTAAAGCTTTTCCCCACAGGTGGAGACCAGAGGCTTGAACCCAGGTACTTGCTCATTGTAACATAGGCACTCAACCAAGTATGCAACCACCCAGCCAGAGAATCTCTCTTTTCCAACATTCTAATGCAATTTTCCCTTCCTTCTTCCTACCCTTCTCTCTCCCTCTCTCTCTCTCTTTCCTTTTTTTTTTTCTTGCTAAAGGGTGATTGCTGGGGCTCAGTGTCTGCACAGTAAATCCACCACCACTCCAGGTGTCCATTTACTTCCCTTTCCCTTCCCTAGCCCCCCCCCCCCACCTCTGCTTCCTCTTCCTCCTCCATCTTCTCTTTTTGATAGAGACAGAAAGAAATGACTCGTCCCTCCTGCAAGTGGCAACCTGGGGCTTAAACCTAGGTCCTTGATGATAATGACTGTACCTTACCCAGTAAGCCACTGCCTGACCTAGCCCTCTAACATTGTCTTCAACTTCTTTCCAGTGGCATTATATAAATGGCTTTGTCCTAAATGTCTCTTCTGTCTTTAGCACCAGTTAAAAGTTACATTCCACCTTGAGCAACTAAAAGAAATAGGAGGGGAACATTAGATTAGGAAGAAGGTTTCTTAAGCAGCCATTACCTTTTTTTTTTTTTTCCCCTGCCATTACCTTTCTAGGACAAATTGGCAGTTCTACTATTTCTTTTCATTAGCAGTGCTATTTTTTATAACACTCTGGGCAAGTTGTAGCAGCTAGTGTCAGTTACACCCATGCTACACAAAACAGCCACTAACAACCTGAACAGCTGAAAACTTTTTAAAGGCATATGGAAAGAACTTTGACAAAAAAAAAAAAAAGTATAATCTTTTTTATGTGTGGAGGATTCTCACAGTTGTGTATAAAAGTGTATAAATACCACCCCCAAGATAATCAATCTAACTGTATGTATGTATGTATATATATACATATATATACATACATATATATATATATATATATATATATATATATTGATATAAACTGAATCGCTGATGAGAATGGTCTCCATATTAGCAAGGAAAATAACACCCGAAAGAAAATCTGGACACTAGAAGTCCAAAATGTTTACTACTCAATTAACTA
Source organism: Erinaceus europaeus (assembly GCF_950295315.1). Taxonomy (NCBI): domain Eukaryota; kingdom Metazoa; phylum Chordata; class Mammalia; order Eulipotyphla; family Erinaceidae; genus Erinaceus; species Erinaceus europaeus. The sequence goes on from NC_080163.1 coordinate 72,461,642, forward strand.
TGATCATCTTAACATTAAAAACAATATTTTAAAAAGAAAATTCTTATTTTAGAGAAAATTCTATGATAGTAAAGTTGCTTGTTGGTATTGACAACCAGTTATTCAGTTAAAGACTTTTATTTTACCTTGAATCAAATGATAAATATGAACAAAACTGACCTGTATTCTTCTTAGGCATATTAGCTCAAACATTTTCTGCTGGGATTAAAACATATAATGAAACTGAAGGATACTTGATGCAAACCTCATTCTTTTCTCCAACAAATATTTATAGTGTGAAAACAATTCTTAGTATTGAGTGCATTCTGGTGAAAAACAAAAACAGATATCTCTGCACTCATAGATATTTTTTATAGAGTCTAGTGGGAAAGATTTCAACAGAAACTTTCAGTTTAAAAATAAAATAAATATATAATGATAAAAGTAAGATCGCTGCGTAAGAAAACAAATGTAGTTTTCTCATCTAAATTGCTTTGGGAAAGGAGATTACATAATTTCTTCCTGAGAAAGAAACATTTAAATGGAAACCTCAAAGAAGAGTAGGTTTTCACAAAGATTAATGTTTGAAGGAAGAGTTCCTGGCAAAGGAAATATCAACACCATCCAGTAGTGCTTACAGATTTAAGTTTCACCAACAGACTTGAATATCAGGTGAGATAATTGTTGTATTGTATTTCTAAAAACTGGAAGCTTCTTGGATGATATCATGGATTTGGATCATCCCTGTGTATGGAATCCACAATGAAACACTCAAGTGATTCCCTTGACTGTATGAAATTGGACATTCATAATGGCTAAAAATAAACTCTAGTTAGCAAGTCTTGCCTACTTAATTTCACAGAAATTAAAGCAACAGAATCTATTGAAGATTATATTGTCAGACTTATTGATTTTGCCAATACAATCAGAAAAAAAACTTAGGTAATACATAGTTAATTACTTATAGATTACTTCAGATACAAGGAAAAATATGCAGACTGGTATAATTCTTTGAAAGAGAATTACTCTCATTCAAAATATCTTTTAAAATGCTGTATCTCTAATGTTAAATAATTCTGTCACTTCATATTATGATAAAATTTGTAGATGGGCTTTAACAAGTTTCACCGGACTAAAATATTATATTTTGTAGAAAATTCACACATAGCTCAATGTCTATGGAGTTACATCTCAAAATTCTACAAAAGACAGATTTTTATTTTATACATTACAATATATTTGCCTGCTTTATATACTGAACCTGAAGACATTGTAGACATTATATTTATTAACTTCACTATACACTTAGAAAAAATTTCCAAATTCATAGAATAAAAGTACATTATTGTTGGGCTGAGCTTCACTGACTGGAGACAGACGACCTGGGACTCATGACTGAGCTGTAGGCAGTATCTCTTTATTCATGCAGGATGCAGCACAATCTATGTCGGGCTAGACTAAAACTAAAACTAAAACGAACAATGCTGTCCTTATATACTTTCCAAGCAGGGTGTTAATAGGATGTGATGTAGAGAGGGTGGAGAGAAAAGTGACTGGTGAAAATCAGGGTGTGACAAGGAGAGGGGGAGGAGCAAAACCATATCATGAACCAGTGGGGATTGAACCAATGCCATGCAGTGGTTATGTAAATAGAATTCAGTGTTAAGCAGGGGGGATTAAACCAAATGAAACAGAAGGGGTTTTTAGAAGCAGAATTAGAAGCATACCAACACATTATATTCCAAAAATATTTCCCACTGGTTTGTAGAGGTTATAAATTAAATAAAGTAAGAATAGTTAATGCGATAGCAAATAAAACAAAACCAAAAAACAAACCAATGGGACTACATCATACTGAAATGCTTCTGTACAGAAAAGGATATTACTATCCAAACAGAAAGAATGAATTATTGATAAGGAGAAAAGCAAATTAAGAATGTGGAAGTATGAATTAACTTGGTAGGAATATAAACACCAATTTTAGATTGGACTGGGTGTGATGTATTGCACCAAAGCAAAGGACTCTGGGAAAAAAAGGGCAAGGAATGGGGTGAAAGGATATTGTGTTCCTGGTGTGTGATAAGATAGGGGGCACTAGGTTAGAGGAGTGAGCCTGTCCTACATACCTCGACATTATGGGGACATGGGGAGTTTTATCTATGTGTCATTGACTGTATTGTAAACCACTAACTCCCTAATAAAATATAAACTTAAATATTCTTAAATAAAAAAACATTGACATAGGTAATGTTCTAATTTCTTTAGTTTTCATTCTAGTTTTATTCAAGAGTAAAGTGCACCAAGAACACATAACACATATTTGCAACTTTAAAGTTTGTAAACTTTACCGAGTATAAAAAAAAATCAAAAATTTTACTGTGACTTTTGTTCAGCTGAAACTATTTAGTTTTGATTTTATTTGATTTCTTTTAAAATAGCGTACTGAATTACATGACAGAGTTATTACTTATGGAAAATATAATATTTTAAAAATTCAAATAATATTAGTTTATAGATGTGGCTCAATAAATATGTTTTTTAATATTATTTATTTGTTTAGCTTAGATAAAGACAAAGAAAAAATGAGAGAGAAGGGGGAGAGACAGACACTAGCAGCACTGCTTCACTATTAGTGAAGCTTCCTCCATACAGGTGGGGCATAGGGACTTGAACTGTGGTCCTTGTGTATTGTAATGTGGGCACTAAATAAGATGTTCCCCCCTCTGTAAATACTTTGATTTCTAATTCCTTCATACCCATCTGTGAAGCACTACTTAGCTAATTTCCTTCTAAATTGATAAAGTTGATACTGAAATCATGTGACCTATGATTTGAATAGAACCATGAGATAGAGAGAGAGAGAGGGAGAGGGAGAGGGAGAGGGAGATGGAGAAGGAGAGGGAGAGAGATATTAAAGTGTCAGGAGTGGGCCCATTGTCTGGGAAGTCCAGGCCATTGTTTCCATGAGAGTATGAGCGGGTAAACCCCAAGTTCTCCACCCCCCCCCCCAAGAGACAAAGGCAGGTCCTCCTGTCCTCATGAACTAATGATGAATGGCTTCTCCCTAAGGGGGCTACCTTTCTGCACATACCCCTCCTCCCTCTTGAAACAAAGGCCATGAATTACTGTGTATTGTGTATGGCTGACTTGAAAACCACCACAAATATCCTGGTTTTGTGCAACTGCTCCCTTCCTTCCTGCCCTAAAGTTCCTGTAATTTACCCCAGAGAAATACGAATTGTGAACTCATGATCAAGCCTTGTACAGTAACTTTCTAGTGTGATCAAATAGTGTGTAGGTCAAGATGCAATTATGTATTGTGTTTGGGTTAATTATTACCTCAACCTTCCCCCTGAACAATGGGTATATCTGCTTGCCCTCTCTCTCAATAAATGAGTTGTCCCCTTTTCTGAGGCCTCTCCCAGAGCTGGGCAAGTCTAGTGATTCTCTCCTCTCCATGCACATCACCCCTGACATGCAGAGCCACCCTAGATCTCCCAGGGGGCTACTCTGACCTCAGCTAACCAAAGGCAGGGGAGGCGGGGGACCCGGAGTGAGCCCACACAAAAGTTAATGAAATTCTTAAACTCATTTGGTAAAATTTTCCATATGATGTACATTTACTTTTTTCATGTCCTTCACTTTGATTTTGAGAAATTTTGCATTTTCTTTTCTTTCTTTTTTTTTCCTTTCTACTTATCAGCATGATTACTATCTGTTTTGAAGTTCCAGGCAGTACTGAATAGAAGCAGTAACATAATTTTGGGAAAAAAAATTAAGAACTGCTTAAAAATTATTAAACCTGCTTTTGTCAGCCTTACAGAAATTCTAAGTCCATACCTCCAATTCTAAGGAGTTAAACAGTAAATTTAATGTAAGAAGTAAAAAACAAACAAAAAAATATACAAAACCCAGATAATTTCCTTAGAAAAAATAATCCTTTTACAAATAATAGAATTCTGTCTGAGTTCCACATTTGCCTTAAAATTCCCTGAACGAACTTCTTGAAGATTTAACTATAGTAATATACAAAATATTAAAATCTCTATGTTAACCCTTAGTAATTAACATGATTTTACTGAGCACTCACTTTGTGGGTCTCTGTTAGAACACACAGTGAGACATCTCCCTTCTACTAAAGAAGATTAGAACCTCATTAAGGAGATTGACAAAACTACTGCCTAAAAGTAATTAGAGGACATTTTTCAGATGACATGTAATGTACTAAAGAAGAATAATGGTGATAGCTACTATTTATTGAATGCTTGTTATGTGCCAGGTCCCTACTTAAGCATTTTAATGTATTAAATATGGTTACAATTACCAGGGTTGTAGGCACTCAGAAAGGAAAGTATGGGTAAGAATGGGTTGAAAATATGATGAAAGAGATAAGCTGCATCTATCAGGAAGACTCCAGCCTAGAAAAGCATCCTCACTCCCACAGAAGTGGTTTTTTTTTTAAAGAGATATACAGAAGGAGAAAGCTATAAAGGAAAGGAAAAAAAAAAAAAATATATATATATATATCATTCTTCTCTATATTCAGGTCCTTTTCAATGTAAACTGCAGTACATCTCATCAAGAAACAGTCTATTCCTACTCTTTGAATATAATTGGGCCTTGTAACTTGCTTTGGTCAATATAATTAAGCAAATAAGAGCATACTACTTCCAAGCCTAGGTCTGAAGATGATATCTCTCATTTGCTCTCCTTGGACCATTGTCTCTTACTATAAGAATGAAATTAGATTCATGAGAAATCATGTGGAGCAGAGAGGAATCAGCCAAGCCTTGGCCATCCTATGCACTGAGAAAATTCTGAATTTTATATCTTTCATCTAAAGGTCTCTTTCTAAAGTATAATCAAATGCCTACTTGATATTTCTATACAGAAATCTAAGAGACATTTTATTTTAAGCCTGCTAGGCCTCACATATTTCCAACTCCACTGCTTTTGGAAGACTTTTATTTTTTAATTTTTCAATTAGAAGAGGAGAGAGGAGGAGGAGGAGGAGAAGGAGAAGGAGAAGGAGGAGAAGAAGAAGAAGAAGAAGAAGAAGAAGAAGAAGAAGAAGAAGAAGAAGAAGAAGAAGAAGAAGAAGAAGAAGAAGGAGAAGAAGAAGGAGAAGAGGGAGAAGAAGGGGAAGAAGGAGAAAGAAGGAAGAAGAAGAAGCAGAAAGAAGAAGGAGGAGAAGGAGAAGGAGAAAGAGAAGAAGAAGGAAAAGAAGAAGAACGGAACAAAACTGTTCTACTATTCCCTAAGCTTTAACATGTGCTATGCATGATACTCTCACGTGCTGCCAGGGGCTCAAATCCAGGTCCTTACACATAGTAAAATGCCACTCTACAGTTGAATTACTTCTCTGGCTTAAAAGAAATATCTTAAACTCAGTATATTCAAACCTGAGCTCTTACTTTTCCACTTACTCCTAGGTCACTGTGGTCTTTCTGTAACTACTTATCAAGAACTTGCTGCGTCAGTCTTGGTTTCCCTACAGCCTATTCTGTATCTCTGAGTAAAAACTGATGTCCTCTTATTTGTTTATTAATGATTTAATACTGATTTACAAAATTATAAGATAACAGGGCTATAATTCCACACCTTTCTCACCACCAGAGTTCTGTGTCCCCATTCCCTCCATTAGAAACTACATTAATTTTCCCAAGATCAAAGATATAGATTAATTATTATTTCCATAACTGTCTCTTTTCCTATGATTATATCCTCTCTTGATTTCTAAGACACACACCTACTACTTTTGCATGTCCTTCTTTTTTCTTTTTTTCTTTTACTTTTATTGCATAGGAGAGAGAGAAATTTTCTTTTTTCTCTAGTGTACAATCCCATGAATCTCAGTGTTACTCTATTATACCACTAATTGTATTTTTCCATTTTAATTGGGAGATTAATGTTTTATAGTCAACAGTAAATACAATAGTTTGTACATGTATAAAATTTCCCAGTTTTCCACATAGCAATACAACCCCCAACAGGTCCTCTGTCATCATGTTCCAGGACCTGAACTCTCTCCCTCACCCACCCCAGAATCTTTTACTTTAGTGCAATACACCGACTCCATTATTAATTCTGCTTAGTGTTTTCTCTTCTTGTTTTTCAACGTCTGCCTGTGAATGAGATCATCCCATATTCATCCTTCTGTTTCTGAGTTATTTCACTTAACATGATTTCTTCAAGCTCCATCTAAGATGGGATGAAAACTGTGAAATCAACATTTTTAATAGCTGTATTAAGTGTATACCACAACTTGCTCAGCCACTCATCTGTTGTAAGATACCTGGATTGCTTCCAGGTTTTGGCTATTACAAATTGTGCTGTTATGAACATAGGTATACACAAATCTTTTTGGGTGGGTGTGTTTGATTCCTTAGGATATATTCCCAGGAGAGGAATTGCAGGGTCATAGGGAAGGTCCACTTCTAGCCTTCTGAGAGTTCTCCAGACTTCTCTCCACAGGGGTTCTGCCAATTTACATTCCCACCAGCAGTACAGGAGGGTTCCTTTGTCCCCACAACTTCTCTAGCATTTGTTGCTGCTATCTTTTTTGATGTGTGACATTCTCACAGGAATGAAGTGGTATCTCATTGTTGTCTTAATTGCATTTTTTAAATGAAGTGGTTGCAGGAGTTAAAGAAAAAGTAACACTTGCCAGCAGAGGCTAACAATAAGTTATTTAAAATGAAACTGTTAATATTCTTTCATTGTGAATAGTCTTTCAAATCCTAGATATTATCAATAGTTTAGATTGATGAGGGCAGAAAAATTGGAAATTTTGTAGTAACTTTAATTTATACTGTTTAGTAAGCACAGTGCTTTAGAGAACATTTGATTTTAACTTGAGAGAGAAGAAAAGACCACATTATGCTGTTAACATTAATTATTTTAGACATTATGCTGAAAGAAAGCAGAGAAGGCATTTGGGGAAGTTATTTTCTATAGGCTATAGGATCATCTGCTTATTGTTCTCTATTTCATTGATCTGTGTGAACTCTACCTTTGCACATATGAACAATTACTAAATTCAATGAAAATAAGATTTAAAACCTCAGCAAAAGCTAGAAAGACAGTAATAAAAGATCTCATTTTGCTGGTCCTGGGAAGTTTCTCACTGACTGAATATTCTGCTCTTTTACTTACCCCATCTCTCAAAGTCTACTGTCTTTTTTTTTTTTCTTCTTCTTCTTCCCAGAAGAACTGAGTCTATGATATTTCAGTTCCTGGAAACAATTCCATGGCAGCACATTTACTACCAATATGTGAAATTTAAATTTAAATTTAATTTTCCCATTTCCCTCATCAAAGTGCACAGTATTGATAACCTTTCTAGTATGTTCATATCACTACATTAAATTAAATTCATTAAGACAATCCTACTTTTTTTTTTAAACCAAAGGAATACATACATGTATGTATTCACACTTTCATGTTTTGGGTGGCATATCTCAAGAAAAAAAGTCAAACAGCACCAATTATATGACAATGAGTTTAGAGATTTTTTTTTAATCCTTCAAAAATTAGCATATGACTGTAATCTTAAACCACATTTCTTTTTCAGGAATACAAAATATCTTGTATTGAAAATGGGTACAAAATCTATTGTGCTAATCAAAAGATATGGGTTTATGACCTTGCCTGTTTACTGGATATATGACCCAAGATTAAGTTACAATTCCAAATTAATCTTCTGGGATTCATGTTAGAATAATCTCTAGAAATTCTTCTTTTAATATTCTTTGACACTTGGCCCTTTCTATATCACTCAGACAATTTAGTTCATGGACTTTTTCCAGTGACTACCATAGACAACTTAACTTTGTAAGAATACTATTTTTGGAAAAAAAATTGCTAGGTTGATAATTGAAACTGGTCTAGAAGCTTAGTATGTTATCATTTGGATGCACGATATGTCTATACTAACCTGGCTACTAAGATTAACCAGAATTATATGCATTTATGTGGAATGCTCAGATTTGTTTTTCTGCACTCAGCTTTTAGTAGAAAGATAAAATATGACCTGGTAATTCAGGTCAATGTGCTTTTTCTGAAATAGCTATGATTAGGAGTCAGTACACAATAGACTGACTATAAATTACTTCCAGCTGACTCTCTCATTCTTTCTGTACAGTGGTCACAAATGTTCAGAACGAGGATTTCAAGTTCCTGCAAGATTGTGAGACATTAAGAAAATAAAGTAAACTTTTTTTTTAATTTGTCTTTTTTTTTTTTTTGCCTCCAGGGCTATTGCTGGGGCTCAGTGCCTGCACTACTTATCCACTACTCCTGGAGGCTATTTTCTTCCCTTTTGTTGCCCTTGTTTATCGTAGTTGTTTTCTTCTTGTTGTTGTTGTTGTTATTGATGTCATTATTGTTGGATAGGACAGAGAGAAACGAGAGGAGGGGAAGACAGAGAGCTGAAGAGAAAGACACCTGCAGACCTGCTTCACCGCCTGTGAAACTATCTCCATGCAAGCGGGGATCCTTATGCCGGTCATGCCACCTGCGCTTAACCCACTGTGCCACCGCCTGGCCCCCAAATTAAATAAAATTATGCTAAACACAACCTCTTAAGAAATGAAAGATATTCAACATCTTAAGAAACGCACCTGGGAGAGTCGGGCGGTAGCGCAGGGGGTTAAGCGCAGGTGGCGCCAAAGCACAAGGACCGGCCTAACGATACCGGTTCGAGCCCTCAGCTCCCCATCTGCAGAGGAGTAGCTTCACAGGCGGTGAAGCAGGTATGCAGGTGTCTATCTTTCTCTCCCCCCTCTGTCTTCCCCTCCTCTCTTCATTTCTCTCTGTCCTATCCAACAACGACGACATCAAATAACAACTACAATAATGAAACATCAAGGGCAACAAAAGGGAATAAATAAATAAAAATAAATAAAATTAAAAAAAAAAGAAACGCACCGGGGGGGCTGGCAGTTGCACACCGGTAAGTGTGCATGTTACCATATGCAAGAACTGGGTTGGAGCCTCATGCACCTCACTTATAGCAAGGATGCTTCAGGAGTGGTGAAACAAGTTTACAGGTGTCTTTCTCTCTCCCTCTCTCTCTATCATCCCTCTCCTCTCAATATCTCTCTGTCCTATCAAGTATAATAGAAAAAGGAAAAAAAAAAAAAAGCCACCAGGAGCAGTGGATTAGTAGTGCAGGCACCTGGCAATAAATTTGGTGGTAATAAAATAAAAATAAAGATAAAACAAACACAAACCAAAGTCATGTTATTAAGGAATGAAATAATCATTTTGTTAGCCAAACAATTCAGAACTATTTAATTTTAGTTGCTATTTATTTTTTAAATATTTATTTATTTATTGGATAGAGACAGAAAGATCTTAAGAAGAGAGCGAGAGCGAGAGCGAGAGAGAGAGAGAGACTTTACAATACTTCAATACTTTAGTATTTGTAAAACATTCCCCCTGCAGGTGGGGACAAGGGGCTTGAACCCAGATTCTTGAGCATTGGAACGTGTATTCGACAAATTGTGCTACAGCCTGGCCCCTAAATTGCTATTTATTTATTTATTGTTAATGCTTAATTTATGATTAATAGTAGATTACAAGATTGTAAGATTACAGTGTATAGTTCCATACCATACTCACTACCAAGGTTCTGTATCCCCTTCTTCCCACCTCCCCAAGATAACCATCATAATTTTCAAAAAAAACTGTTTGCTTCCTTCTATTTCTTTCCAAGGTCATGTGAATCAGATTTCTAGATTTTACATATGAGTGAAACCATCTGGGAGTTGTTTTTCATTTCTTTACTTATTTTGCTAAGAATAATCACCTTCATTTCCATTCACTTTGTTCAAAGGACACAATATCATCTTCTTGTCTTTTTTGAGTGCAGAGTAGTATTCCATGGAATATATATCCCAAAACTTCATTATTCAGTCATCTATTGATGTGTATTTACATGGCTTCCAATTTTTGGATATTGTGAATAATGCAGCTATGAACATAGGGTTCTATATGTCCCTTCAAATAAGTGTTTGAGTGCCCTTTGGATAATAGAATGGAATTACCTTATGATCAAGCTATTTATTATTTAAAGATTTATTTATTTACATTAAAAAGGGAATTAGAGACATGGAAAGAAGAAAGTGATGATCAGAGCACCATTTAGCCCTAGCATAATGTGGTGTTGGGATTGAACCTTTAGCCTCTCAGTCTCAGGCATCAAAATTGACAAATATTTATTGAACATGAATTATTCTAAGTAGTACAAGATATTTGAAGTTTGAGGTGTGGTTTTATTCTGTAGTAATTTCTTTTTTGAAACAAATACAGAGTAGGGAACAAAATTATCACAATGGGGGTCGGGCGGTGGCGCAGTGGGTTAAGCGCATGTGGCGCAAAGCGCAGGGACAGGCGTAAGGATTCCGGTTAGAGCCCCCGGCTCCCCACCTGCAGGGGAGTCGCTTCACAGGCGGTGAAGCTTGTCTGCAGGTGTCTATCTTTCTCTTCCCCTCCTCTCTCCATTTCTCTCTGTCCTATCCAACAACGAATTGCATCAACAAGGGCAATAATAATAACCACAACGAAGCTACAACAAGGGCAACAAAAGGGGGAAAAAAATGGCCTCCAGGAGCGGTGGATTCATGGTGCAGGCACCGAGCCCAGCAATAACCCTGGAGGAGGGAAAAAAGAAAAAAAAAAAAGAAAAAAAAATTATCACAATGACACTCATAAAGAGTATTCAATAAAAACTTCCCCTCAACTCTCTGCCATCCAGCACTGCTTAATTCTGGCTTATGGTGGTACAGGGTATTGAACTTGAGATCTCAGAGCCTCTGGCATGAGAATGTTTTTTGCATAACTATTACACTATCTTTCCCACACAGACACTTAATTAGAATTTTGGACTCAAATTATCTTTTCCCCAATTAGATGCATTACGTAAGATTTGGAAGGCAAAACAAACAAACAGTAGAAGTAAGATAGGATCTTTTGCTTGCTGAAATACTAATTTTTGCTATAAAACAGTGTGAAGAGATATTTTCTTCAGCCACACAGTAACCTTACACTCACAAAACTAAAACTTTATGGGTATGAAGGGATGGCTGCAGAGGTGGTAGAAAACAAAACAAACAAATAAAATTCCTGAATTACAACTCTGAGGAGAAGTTTTAGATCTAGGAATTGGCCTGCTTCCCATTTTGTCATTGTGGCAGGGGTAGGCTTTCCCTTTGATGGGCCAGTTAGAAAGTCTTGCTAAGGGGCCAGGTGGTAGCACGCACCTGTTTAAGTGCACACATTACAGTGCATTAGGGCCTATGTTCAAACCCCTGGTACCCACACGCAGAGGGAAAGCTTCACAAGTGGTGAAGACAGGTGTCTCTCTCTTCCTCTCTAACTCCCTCTCCCCTCTCAATTTCTCTCTGTCTCTATCCAACAATAAATAAATAGATAAATAAAAACAAACATAAGTCTTGCTAAGCATACTTCTATATGCTTTGCCTAAAGTCTATGTTGCTAACCTTGTAGCAATTTTGTAATCACTTAAATCTACATCAAACCTATCTCTGCTTAAAATAGCTGATGATTTCTGTTTCTAGTCACAGACAGTTGCAGAGTAGCAAATATTTGTAGACTAGTAATCCTGAAGGAGTTTAGAGAAGAGAATAAACAATGAGGATAAAAATTGTAAAGAAAGGTCTTATGGATTATATGTAAATGCAGCACCTTGAAGAACAGGTAAATAGACATCTAATAATTCTTTGAAACATTTGTATAAGATTTAAGTGTTGATTTATACCTGTATGCATTCTAGTGATTTTGATTCTGCACCTGTCTTCTACTTAAAAAAAAAAAACTACAGAAAATTCTGAAAAAAAAATGGACATTGTTTTACTACCTTCAGTTTAAGGACTTTCTTACTTTTTTAGTGTATAAACTTATTTCACAAAGGGCTGTTTTAAGTGAGACCTTTAGAATAAATTATAAATGATGGAAGAGTGTATGGCAGTGGCATATCCAGTTGAGTGTACACATTGTCATGAATAAGAACCTGGGTTTGAGCTCATTCTCCCCACCTGTAGGGAGGATGCTTCCTGTGAAGCAGGTCTATAGATATCTCTCATTTTCTCTCTCATTCTGGCCCCTCCTCTGCTTTCAATTTCTCTCTGTCCTACCTAATCAGAGAAAGAAAAAAAAAAATGCCCATTGAGAGTAGTGGATTCATAGTGCTGACATCAAGCTCCTACAGTAACACTGGTTATAAATAGAAAGGTAAATAGAAAGGTAAATAAATAATAAAATTATAAATGATCAGAAGATATGCTCTAGATATTTAATGAATAATGCTAAGTCAGCAAAAGCCAGGAAACTACAAACTCAGTGATAGAAATTCTCCTGAGTCTTCTGTATTATGCTAAAGTATTAGATTTTAGTTTGGTTTTGTGGCTTTAAATCCTCAAAATATGAAAGGTTAAACTAGGAAGTGGTGCTGCGGGGATTCAAGGAATGCTGCTCAAATTGACAAAAACCTCAGTCATGTTAGAAAGTACCACTGTGCTACTTTCAGCTTCTTTTCTTGGACTGTTGTACAATTTCCTTGCTCCCTGAGATTAACTGTGCCAAAGCAACTTGATCTTTTATTGCATCTAATTCTTGTAGCTATAGTCTGTTAGTGTCCTCAGTCTTTCTCCTTGAGGGGTACAGAGATAAGAATTCCTTGTTTGCACTTATTCTTTCAAGTAACAAACCACCTCAGGCCCAACCACTAATGTAGACCTTTTTTTAAATATAGAGCCACGAAAGACAGTATCTCAGTTATTCCCTTTTGAAATCAAGGTTTATGGAGATAGTGCTACCTCTATACCTCAGACCATCAGAGACCATAAAACACATCAGACTATCCAAGACCAGCACAGGGCTAAAATATCCTTTCTGTTTGCTTGGTATTTAACAATTGGTTGCAGTACAGAAACTAAATTATTCAAGGAATAAAAATATTTTCTTACTCAATTTTATTTTATTTTAAATATTTTCATTCATTCATTTTTTTTTCTTTCAGATAGAGACAGAGAGAAACTGAGAAGAAAGGAGAGAGAGAGAGAGAGAGAGAGAAGAGAGAGGCCTGTAGGTGGGGACTTCAGGCTTGAACCTGGTTCGATATACAATGTGCACTCTTGTGTGCTCAATCAGCTGTACTACCATCCATCCCTGTTTCCTTCTGTGGCTTCTTCTTCTCCTCTTTCTTTTTTTAATAGCTTTTTAAAAATCTTTATTTATTTATTGGATAAAGACAACAAGAAATCAAGAGGGAAAGGGGTGATAAGGAGAGAGAAAGAGACACCTGCAACACTGCTTCATGACTTGCAAAGATGCCCCCCTGCAGGTGGGGACCAGGGGCTCTAACCGAGGACCTTGAGTATTGCAACATGTGTGCACAACCAGGTGTGCCACCACCAAGCCCCCCTCCTACTTCTCTTTCTTCTTCTTTTAGAAAGCACATACTTCCATCCTTTATCACCTGTTCGCTAAATGCTAATTCTAGTTTTAATTCCTCAATTAACAAAACCATTAGAGGATCATAAAAGCAGTGCTAAGGCAGAGAAGACAGAAAGTAACAGTTGCTAACCCTGTGAAATTGTTAATAAGGTTCCGAATTGATCACTCCAGGGGCTTACAGCTCTAAGGGGAATAGAAATATGAGAACTAAATACTGAAAGTATCTTTTTCTTCCTAAATTAATTTGAGGATAAGTTCTACAGTCTATAACAGGATCACACTATAGAGAGTCAGAAGACATTCTATAGAATGATAGCATGCAACTTCAAGTAGATATATTAATTGTGTTCACTAGAAGGGTCTTTGAAGCTGATCATACTACAAAGATTCCTCCTTGCTGGGTAATTGTGCAGATGCAGTCACATCTGCCATGTTGTCCCCTCAGGCTATTGCTAGTTCCCCTGAGAGTTGGGACATTCTCAGAGCACCTGTTCCGCCATGTTGTGCCCTCAGGGCATTGTCAATTCCCCACGATAGTTGGAGTGCTTTGGTTACTCCTCCCCCTTCCCATTCTCACGAGAGTTATTATCCTACCCTGGAGTGCTATGGTTACTCCTCCCCCTTCCCATTCTCTCAAGAGCTATTCCCATAAAATCCCTCCTTCTTCTGCCCCTTTCTCTCTTGCCCACCTTTCACTTCGGGGATTAGACACAGGGAAGGTTGCTGCGTGAGGTGGCAATTTTTGCTACCTCCACGTGGCCCAAACTGCTGCTCTCTCACCCAATTCTGAGGTGCCAGCACAAAAAAAGGATTGAGTTCCCTTTCTGTTCCAAACCTCCTTTTTCTGTGTCCTGCTGCCGCAAATGACAACTGGTGCCCAACGTGTCCCGCACTCACACCCCGCAGGGTGGCCCAGCTTGAGGTCCAGAAAAGCTGCCCAGACAAAGGTAAGTGGCAGCAGCCTGACTTTGTGGCCCTGCATTTCCCCCACCATGGTATTTTTCCCACTTTACAAGGAGGCGTCCCAGACATTCTATTCTTTTCTCATGGGACAGGCTCTCTATCTTGGAGATGCTTTAATTGGAGCTGCACCATGGGTTCTCTTGGCTATGTTTACAACTTTTGGGATATGTATAAGGTACCCTGCCAAAAGGTTAAGAGACCTTGAGGCTGAGATACAAGAGCTAAAAGATATGTTCTTGGCGCTTAACCACCCTGAGCCTTCTGCAGTTTGTCCCAAGAGTTCTACTTCCACAGACATGTGTTCAGTTTCTCCAGAAGCCACTTCTCCAGTGACTTCCACTTCCATGACTCCTTCCCCCATTGATACCTAGTCATTAAGAGACCTTGAGGCTGAGGTACAAGAGTTAAAGGATATGTTCTCGGCACTTAAACACCTTAAGCCTTCTGCAGATTGCCCCAAGGGTTCTGTTTCTATTTCAGCAGACACGTGTTTGATTTCTCTGGCAGCCACTACTCCAGTGGCTTCCACTTCCGTGACTCCTCCCCCCACTGATACCTCGTCATTAAGAGACCTTGAGGCTGAGATACAAAAGTTAAAAGAGATGTTCTTGGTGCTTAACCACCCTAATTCCTCTGCAGTTTGCCCCAAGAGTTCTGTTCCGGCAGACACCTGTTCAGTTTCTCTGGCAGCCGCTTCCCCAGTGGCTTCCACTTCCATGACTCCTTCTCCCGCTGATACCTCATCATCAAACCAAGTCCACACCTTCCTGGTAAATGTGGCCCCCAATAAACAAAACCCTCAGGTGTGGCATCCATACTCCTCCAAAGAACTCAGAGAAGTCAATTATAACTCAGAGAAGTCTATTAATCACGCCAGCCCTGCTGATAGATTTGAATGGGTGGTACTACCCCAGGGCATGGCCAATAGTCCTACAATTTGTCAGGAGGCTGTTAAATCTGCCCTTTTCCCATATATTCATAAGGGCCTTAATGTTTTTCACTACATGGATGACGTATTAATATGGGGAAAATCAGATACAGATCTCTGTGCCCTACGTGATTTTCTCATTCCTGCCTTAAAGAAAAGTGGTTTTAATGTAGCTCCTGAGAAGATACAGATAATTCCTCCAATATCTTCCTTAGGTTCAGATATTTCTCTAATGCAAATTCATCCCTTAAAACCTAGTGTTACTTTTCCTTCTAACCTTACTCTTGCTTCTTTACTAAGTTTTCTTGGAAATTTAAATTGGTTTAGGCAGTATCTTTATCTGCCTACAAGCTGCCTCCAACTACTGTTTGACCTGTTAAAAGGAAACAAACAGCCCTCCTCAAAACTTATGTTAACTCCCAAGGCCTTCTTGGCACTGGAAAGGGTTAACCAGGCCCTCCAGAACATGCACCTTGTTCGATTCTCCCCCTCCTCTCCGGTAAACCTTCTAATCTTTAACTCCACCCCCAAAGTAGTGGGGCACTGTGGCAGAACCATGGGGTTCTCGAGTGGCTTCACACGCCAGTAGGCAGAGCTCCAAGACTCCTCACTGAGATAGATGCCTTAGCATTTATGGTTCGCCAAGGAAGAAATAGATCTGTGCAGGTCTTAGGGAAAGAACCGGATTTAATTATTCTTCCTTTTTCTCTCACAGATACAGAGTGGCTCATATGCCATCATTCCCATTTTGCCATAAGCTTCGTGGGGTTTCCAGGACAAATAGATAACCATTTTCCTTCTAATAAATTGATAGCTTCTTTACCTCTTTTGCCTCTACTAGTACCTAAACTTTTCTCTCGAGATCCCATCCCCTCTGCTCCTACACTCTTCACTAATGGTGGAATAAAGGGAGCTGCTTCCCTTATATATTACCCAGAAAAACAGTCCCCTAAACCTCTCTTTACTGAGCTTCCTGATAATTCCCCTCAGTACAAAGAACTTTATGCTGTTTTCCTTGCATTAAAAGCTGTACCAGAATCCTTCAACCTTTTTTCTGACAGTGTGTATACTGTTAACTTACTTCCATGGCTTGCTCGTTCTTATGTGAAAATTGATGACAACCCACTTTCCCCTCTCTTGATTCAAATCCCTCTATGCTCTGTTCGCTGTATATTCGACACCTTCATTCCCACAACCCTCTTCCTGGTTCCCTGTCTGAAGTGAATGCTGCAGCTGACCACCTTGCCTCCACAGGAACTCTCCTAGTCTCTGTCTCTGATCCTGCCAACTTTCATTCCCTAACCCACGTTAATCTTAAAGGCCTTCAAGCTTGATTTCCTGATGTTCCTTTTACCACAGTTGAAACATATCCTTGCTACATGGTCTTCTTGTGCAAGTCTCATAAAAACACCTGCTATTCAGACTCTTGGGGTTAACCCCCGAGGCTTAAAAGCCAATGCTCTTTGGCAAATTGATGTCACCCACATACCAAACTTTGGCAAACAAAAATATGTGTTTGTCTCAGTTGCCACCTTTTCTAAATTTATGTGGGCCACAGCTCAGATGAGAGAAAGCTCTAAAAAGCTTATAAGCCATATGCTCTCCTGTTCTGTTGTAAAACTGACAATGACATTGTCAGTTTTCTTCAACTGAAAACTGACAATGGACCTGCATTTACCAGCAAACAATTTAAAGATTTTTGTTCCCTCTGGAACATTACTCATACCACAGGCATTCCCTATAATTCACAGGGACAAGGCATTGTCGAGAGGGCCCATCAAACCCTTAAGGCTCAATTAAATAAAGATAAAGAAGGAATGTAACCCCCAATATCCAGCTAGCAAAAGCCTTAACTACATTAAATCTCTTTAATATTTACAATAACTCAGACCTCCTATTATTCTTCACTGGCAAATACCATCTACCCTCTCATCTATTAAGGTCAAATGGAAAGACCCACTCGATAAAATTTGGAAAGCGCATGACCCCCTATTGACCATGGGAGGGGTTTCACATGCGTTTTTCCACAGAATTACTCCAAACCTGTGTGGGTTCCTGCCCGCCATGTCTGACAATACCAGCATGATGGCACTGCTATCCCTGAAGAACAAGAAATACTACAAGAGGACTAGATGCAGGATGCATCCCAGGATCCATAATACGACATGGCAGAATCTGGAAAATCTGGCTCACAGAGCCCTCTCTCCTACCCCTTCTCTGGATGTTTTGTTATGACTGGCCAGTTGTGTTTTGTGAGTGTGTTGAGTAACCAAAAATTTTTGTATGACCCATCTGCTCAGAGTACTCTATAACTTAATTGACTTTATATAAAAATGCTGGATGCAGCCAAGGATTTTGGAGACATCCAGAAACATTCCAAAAAATTTTTTTTCTCTCTTTTAATTTTTTATATATAAGTCTTGGTATATATGTAAAGTGCTTAGTCTTAAACTGTGTGAGTAAAGATGGATCTAAATTTGTTTTTAAAATGATATGTTTCCATAACAAAAGTTTTTCTCCTCCAGTGTGTTATAACTAAATGTTTATGGGTGTGTTTCAAGTTTGGTAAACATTAACTTAATGGTTAACAGTGTAACCTTGAAGCTACATTACTACCAGGCAAGGTAAAATTAATTTTCTAAAAGTAACTATTTAATGTAAAGTCTAAATATTTAATGTGACAATAAATCCCCAAAACTAAAATACAAATTCTCTCTACAGGGCGCTTTTGGAGGGCCCCCAAAAGTGCCCTGTAAGCTATCTTGTAGAAATTAATCCACAACATATCTGGCATCAATTTGGCACTGGAAATGTTAAAACCATTGTCACTAACTTGTGTTAACTCTCTAAATAAACTGAGTTTGTTTATAGTCCAAATTAAAATGGTTTAAAAAAATCAATATATATATATATATATATATATATATATATATATATATTTTAACTAAAATTGGTCTGAAGATCCTGCTGTAGAGACTGCTACAGAATGTCACATTAGATGACCTTTAAAAAAATCATAAAGATACTTAAACCAATTATAATCATCGAGCTATCAATTACAGTAAACCTCTAACTTGTTACAAGTTTTATTTTTTTCACAAGTAAGTGATTACAGCTATCCAGCTTTCATATGAAGAATCATCTCTTCATATGGTAAGGTATTAAACTATAAAAAGTTCCTCCATATACAACTTATGTGAATTAACAACATTCACAAATTCTTTTACATTTAACCTATGTATCTCGTCTTGCCACTATAGGCCTGATTTTGTCAGCCAACAATTTAAAGATATTTCCCTTTATAACATCACCCATGCCACGGACATCTCTTACTACCCCCAGAGACAAATGGCTGTTGAGAAGGCCTGCCAAATGCCTAGGCTCAATTAAGTAATAATAATAATAAATAGGGAAGATACATACCCCAATACCCAGTTGGCTAAGGCAACAAACCTCTTCTATAAAAAATTCAAATTAGATGCCCTGCTAACCATGAGAAGCATATTGTTTATGTTTCTTTCACAGGAATCCCAGGAAAAACCATCTGGACCCCTTCACACTCTGACATCACCCACTAGACGGCATGACTACAGTGGCACATCCCTCAAAACCCTAGATGTCACCTGACGCGATACAAAGAACCTGATTCACAGACTCCAAGGACATAACTTTCTTACTGCCTGTCTGCCCTTCCTGCTTCTGCTTTGCCTGTCTCGTTTTGGCAGTTCCAGCTCACTCTCTACAGAAAAGCGGAATTCCAGTGGCTGACCTTCCTCATGCAGTGTTTCATCCCCTGCCATTTCTCCCCCTAGTCGCCTACTCTGGACTGACACTCTATTGGACTTGCTGGTTTACCCTTTGGACACTTTACACAATTTTTACAGCAGCTTCCTTCCATTCATGCTGCTGGCTTTACAGAGACTGACCCTGAATAGTTCATAGACTTTGCAGACTGTTGCCTTGAGGACTATATAATGCCAAATAGCCCCTCTCCTTGGTGGGCCATGCTCTCCTGCCTACAGGTCCTGCCCTTTGAGGCAGGAAATGCCCCGTCATTACTAATCCTTGCCCCTCCTGAGACAGGGAATGTTCCTTTGCACACCAAGCCTTCCCTTGACATCACACTGGCTCTTACTGCTCCCCTACTTGTCCCTTCCTGTTTTGTTATATCATTCAGGTTTTTGCCCAAAAGGTTTCTGCTCACCCATACACTACTATTCCTCTGTCACAGATGGAGTCTTTTATAGACATTGACCCATCTTAATGCAATGACTAGATAGAAAGATAGGGAAAGATGTAGAAATATTGTGAGGAGATGGTGGAGCCTGGCAGAGCTTAACCTATGAGATGAGTACCTCCAGGTAAGTCTCTCTCTCTAAGAGGGGTTGAACACAGGGGGGGGGACACATAAATCTCACAAGGTTGGCGGCCATGTAAGTCTTCCCTCCCCCACAAAAACATCCTACATCTTCCCACCTGAGCATAGCATTCCTTAAAAACATTTAAGCCTGATCCACTCAAAATTTCCTATACTGTGGCCATTAGATATAAGGATGGGGGAGATACTGGGTAATTGTGCAGATGCAGTCACATCTGCTATGTTGTCCCCTTAGGCTATTGCTAGTTTCTGTGAGAGTTGGGACATTCTCTGTTGTTTTCGCCAGTCTGGCTTCACTGGTGGGTGACAAACGACCAGGGACTCATGGCTGAGCTGTACGCAGTATCTCTTTATTCATGTAGAATTCAGCACAATCTAAGCCAAGCTAAGCTAAAACTAAAACTAAACTGAAAACTCACAAACCTGTCCTTATATATGCTTGCCAAGTAGGGTGTAAACAGGATGTGATGTAGAGAGGATGGAGCAAAAAGAGAGTGGTGGAAAATCAGGGTGTGACAAGGAGAGGGGGTGGAGCAGGCGAGAATTCTACCACAGAACCACCAATGCCCTGGAGGGAGGGTGGTGCTTAGTTAGTGATTTATGTAAATAGACTGCAGCTTTGAGTAGGATCAAACCAATGCCATGCAGGCATGCCAGTGCTTAGTTAACCAGGATTAGAGACAGAAGCCGGGGGAGCTGGCATACTACCCAACAATTCTCAGAGCGCCTCTTCCGCCATGTTGTGCCCTCAGGGCATTGTCAATTCCCTGCAATAGTTGGAGTGCTTTGGTTACTTCTCCCCCTTCCCATTCTCACGAGAGTTATTATCCTACCCTGGAGTGCTATGGTTACTCCTCCCCCTTCCTATTCTCTCAAGAGCTCTTCCCATAAAATCCCTCCTTCTTCTGCCCCTTTCTCTCTTGCCCGCCTTTCACTTTGGGGATTAGACACAGGGAAGGTTGTTGTTCAAGGCAGAAATTTTTGCTACCTCCACGTGACCCAAACTGCTGCTCTCTCATCCAACTCTGAGGTGCCAGTGCAAATAAAGGAGTGAGTTCCGTTTCTGCTCCAAACCTCATTTTTCTTCAGCCCGCCGCCACAAGTGACACCTCCTTGCCTACTTAAACTCTCTTTTCTCTACATTTTCTCCTTCCTAACTCAATATATTATAACAAATAAATGGTCAAATCTTGAGTCTTATTTCTGCTGTCAAAAGAGTTCCCACTCTGGAGTAATCTCATAAGTGGGTAACATATATAATTGCCAAAAAGAATAATGAGAAGACTCCCATCCAAAGAGATCTGTGTACACATATGTTCTTAGCAGCACAATTGTAATGGGCAAAACCTGGAAGCAATCCAGGTGTCCAACAACAGATGAGTGGCTGAGCAAGTTGTGGTATATATACACAATGGAATACCACTCAGCTATTAAAAACATTGACTTCACCATTTTCAGCTTATCTTGGATGGACCTTGAAAAATTCATGTTAAGTGAAATAAGTCAGAAACAGAAGGATGAATATGGGATGATCTCACTCTCAGGCAGAAGTTGAAAAACAAGGTCAGAAGAGAAAATACAAGTAGAACCTGAACTAGAATTGGCGTATTGCACCAAAGTAAAAGACTCTAGGATGGGTGGGTGGGTGGAGGGGGAGAATACAGGTCCAAAAATGATGACAGAGGACATAGTGGGGGTTGTATTGTTGTATGGAAAACTGGGAAATGTTATGCATGTACACACTATTGTATTTACTGTCAAATGTAAAACATTTATTCCCCAATAAAGGAATTAAAAATAAAATAAGAATGAGAAGACTCAAATCTTTGATAAATTACAGCAACCATAGTTGTATTGCATATTTTCAGGAAAAGTTATTTCTTTAAGACCATAAAGAAATGCCATCTCACACCACACCTCTGAGCATGACTTACATTAATAAATGAAGAGAGGACAAATGCTGACTAATATGTGAGGACAAAGCAACTGTGATACATTGTTGGTAAAGATATGAAGGACAAACTCTAGTTAATCTAGAACCAGAAAAATACCAAGAATTGCCAAAATAATCCTGAGGAAAAGAGGGAAAAAGCATGCTTCTTGAACTCTAATTATATTACTGGTCTAAACTAATTAAAACTCCCTGATACTAGGATAACAACAAAAATGATGCACAGAACAGTGGAATAGAAATGAAAACTCAGAAGTAAACTTTCTACACATTGAGCAACTAATTTTTAACCAAAAGGGCCCAGAATACTGACTGGAGAATAGATAATCTTTTCAACAGTGGTACTGGGAAAATTGATGTGAAATTCCTGAACTCAGATTCTTTTTAAAAATTTATTTATTTATTTATTTATTGGATAGAGACAGTCAGAAATCAAGAGGGAAGGGGGTGATAGAGAGGGAGAGAGAGACAGAGAGACACCTGTAGCACTGCTTCACCACTCGCAAAGCTTTTCCTCTGTAGGTGGGGACTGGGGTCTTGAACCTGGGTCCTTGTGCATTCTAACATGTGCGCTCAACCGAGTGTGCCACCTCCTGGCCCCACTCAGATTCTTTAATGTACACAGTGTTACATATAAAGCTAGTGATGGAAAACAAAAGTATTTTGAATTGTATATTGTTTTATAAGCTTATGAAATATTTGGTAGAAAATTTGACTTTTTCTTTTTTTTTATCAGAGCATGGTTCAGCTTTGGCTTTTATGATGGTATGAGAGATGGAACCTGGGACTTTGGAGCCTCAGGCATGAAAGTCTTTTGCATAATGCCTATGTTATCATCTTGGCCAAAAACTTGACTTTTTAGAGTTAAATTGTCAAGTTATTTTAGACTTTTCCTATAATGTTTGCTCTACTAAACTTATCGGAAATGACAAAATTGTGTTTTTTGTTTAATTATTTACAATTACTTCCCCAGTACTTCAAAATAGAAGATTTAAGTTTCTAAAACTAATTAGATTCATAGGAGTAAGGCCTATGGTATTGGAGATATTAAGTGTAATGTTCCTTCTTTTTTTGGGGGGGATGAGGGAACTTGTTGAGGTTAAATATATGGGCCAGGAAATTCCAGGGATCTCCACTTCAGGGGAGAAATACTTCAAGTTTGTTAAATTAAGATGTGGCATTTAACATTGAGTTCCCTCCTTAACTCACAAGCTTCTGAGTTAACTCAACTCTGAACTAATTGGAGATTTTGTGTGGCTTAAAATTATAGGCTTTTACAGAAAAAGGATATAATTATCCATATATCAAGTGCCATACCTAATTATAAAGTATAAATTACAGTACCAAATTGGCTCAATTTCCCATCCCAGATATCACATATGGTATTAAGTTCAATAGAGACAAAATGTATAGAGGATACTAGAAATATGAAACTTTCCCTTGTCAAATATGCTTTGTTGAGTTTATATTATCACAGATTTTATGAAATGAAGCCAATTTTATGCTTATCCCACATTATCCCTTCTGGATTTTGACTATTTGGGGGGTTTGTGTAATTTAAAATTGTAACATTTGCATATATATATATATGTATATATGTATTAATACTATAGACTTCCTTTATAAAAAAGTCACTAAGCTCAAAATCATGCCCACACTTGGAACACTGAAGTAGACATTTGCCTTTTGAAGAAAGACATAAAAATTACTTTTTTTTTTTCTGAAGGAAGATTTAATCACCTACATATAACACCAGATACTCTGACTTTACTTAATACTCTATTCTTTTTTAAAGATAACTTTATTGAAGGATTAAGGTTTATAGTATATGTTTACATAAGAGTGTAATTTCTCATCTCCCTGTTATATGCATCTGCAAAACACTCACATCCTCAAACTTAGTTCTTTTCCCACCATCATGCACCAGGACCCCAATATCCAATATCCCTTCCACTTACTCCTTTCTTCCCCTTCTCCAGAGTCATTTGCTTCAGTGAAATACTTAATTATCTCTTCTTATGTTGTCCTAATGGACCCTGAAGACGTGAGGGAAATATTGACTCATCAAGAGGGTGATATAGTTTCAGTATAACATGCACTGATCTGTTCTGTGTTGTATGGATTAAAATAAATTTGGGAACGAATTTCACTAATGAACAGTAATTGGTTTATGTTTTTGCATCTTAACCATCTCCAGAAAATAGTCAATTTCAAAAACATAATACAAAGAAAATGGCAATACAAGAAGATAGAATGACTGGAATTTAATCATATCCTTTAGTTTTTGTTTTTTATTTATTTTTAAATTAGTGATTTAAAAATAACTAAAAGCACTGTAGAATAAGAGGGGTACATTTCCATATTATTGCCACAACCAGGCCTCCATTGGAAGCTTTCCTATTCTTTATCCCTCTGGGAATATGGACCAAAAATATTTATAGGGTACAGCAGGTGGAAGGCCTGGCTTCTGTAATTGCTTCTATACTGGGCATAGGCATTGGCATATCAATCCATACCCCAAGAAAGTTCCTATCTTTTCCTAGTGGGATAGGGTTCTGGGAAGATGGACACATTGGTGAGGCTGTCTGCCCAGGGAAGTCAGGTTAGAGTCATGGTAGCATCTGCAACTTGGTGGAAGATTTAATAATCAGAAATCTAAAGTTAAGAATACAGAAAATCGGGAGCCTTCATGTCGGAAGAAGCTAGGAAGTCTATTTTAGGTATATTACATGGAGCCCATAACTTTACTAATTTTTTTCCTGAACCTGACAGCTAATATTCAGGTGGGCTAAGAGTATTGTCTGGGAAGATGGTATTAGAGTTGAGAATAGGACTAAAAAGCTGGATGAGAGCACTGCTCAGCTCTAGCTTCTGATAGTTTTGGGAGATAGAACCTGGGATCTCAGAACCTCAGGCAGAAGAGTCTGTTAATATGTACATTATGCTATCGCCCCTACCCCTAATCATATCTTTTTGTTTGTAAAACTTCAAATCAAAGAAGTCAATTTTTTGTAGTTGTCACCATACTCCTTTTCTTAAAAAAATCTAGTACTTGGATTCCTATTTACCATCACTTCATATCATTGTAATTTGAGGTTTATCTTCAAAAACGGTAATGAATTTCTCCTCTCAACAGGATCCTTCTAGCACTCACAATTTTGTTAGTGATGTAAGCACTAGATTTTAGTAGTGAGGAGGAATTTGAAAACATCTAGCCTAATCTTCTCATTGTACATATCATGAGAAAACCTATTCTTGGATACACAAATAAGTAGTCTGAGGTTACTTGACCATTTAGGTTAAAGGCAAAATCAGACACTACACAAACCCTGCCACATTTCTCCTGCATTTTTATTTATTTATTTATTTATTTATTTATTTATTTACTATGATTCAATTATTTTTTTCAATTTCAGTATCGCTTTATTAAGGAAATGTTGATTTACAGAATTGTTCTTATCTTAGGAGTATATTTCCAGATTTTTTCCCCCATTAGGTGTCAATACACCTCACCCTCTATCAAATCATCATAATTGACTACAGTATATTGGTATTTCATCCTGTATAATTTTCTTGATATGTTTTTAACATTTGTTTCTTCTTCTTCTTCTTCTCCTCCTCCTCCTTTTTCTTCTTCTTTCTCCTTCTCCTCCTCCTCTTCCTTCTTTCTCTTCCTCCTCCTCTCCCTCCTCCTCCTTTTCTTATTTTGATGTTTAAATTAGTTATTTAATAATATTTTATTATACTCAAAGATTTCAGGGGTATAGTTCCACACCAAAGCCACAACCAAAGTTCTATATTCCTCTCTACCCCTCAGTGATAATCACTATAGTTCTTACAAAGTTTTTGAGACAGTGTGGCTGTTTCTTCTGTTCATCTATTTATTTGTTGCAAGTTCACACATTCAGATCTCTCACATTCCATGTATAAGTGAAACCATCAAGTAATTGTCTTTCTTCTCCCTATTTACTTCACTAAGCAAAATCACCTCTATCCAACCTATACAATTCCTTTTGCCATCTGAATTCTCCATATATTCAGCTCATTCATTCTAGGTATTGGTCAGCAATAATGGATATCTGTTGGTATGCATGAGACCCCTTCTGTTTCATTTGGTTTAAATCCCCCCTGCTTAACACTATTCTATTTACATAACCACTTCATTCTATTTGCATAACCACTGTTAACAAGTTCCACCCTCCCTCCAGGGCATTTATGGTTCAGTGATAGGATTCTCGCCTAATCTGCCCCCTCTTTGTCACACTCTGATTTTCACCAGTCACTTTTCTCTCCACCCTCTCTATGTCACATCCTGTTTCCACCTTACTTGGCAAGTATATATAAAGACAGCATTGTGAGTTTTATGGTACTGTACCTTGAGTTTAGCTTAGCTCGTCATAGATTGTGCTGCGTCCTGCATGAATAAAGAGATACTGCGTACAACCCAGCCATGAGTCCCTGGTCGTCTGTTACCAGCCTGTGAAGCCAGCCTGGCGAAAACAACATAACCCATTGAAAACAACATATGGCGCCTGAACAGGGACTGAAATAAGCCCTGAAACATGGACCGGCATCAACGTGGGACCCTACCCACCCATCGTCCAGATAAGTAAACTTGGCTACCCATCCACCATGGGTTGCCTTTCTACTTATGAAGAGGTTTGCCAAAGCCTCTACTGTTTCATCATGAGATAGTTAGTCTGTCTCTGGTGTTGTTAAAATTTCGTGGGCTCTTGCCGGGCTGGCTAGCTTCATGGGCGGGTAACAGAGACGCGGAGACAATGGCTGAGCAGGGAAGCTGTATTTCTTTATTCAGGAACAACGATTCACAAACTAAGACAAACTAATCACCAAACAGAACTCTGCTGTCTCTTTGCGGCGGCGCAAGCACTCTCTCTTTTTCTCTGGAACTCAGGAACCCAGGAACTCTGTCTCTCTGGCACTCTCTCTTACTCTGTAACCCTGAAACTCTCGAACTCAGGAACTCTCTTTTCTCTCGAACTCAGGAACTCAGGAACTCTGTCTCTCTGGCACTCTCTCTTACTCTGTAACCCTGAAACTCTCGAACTCAGGAACTCTGTCACTCTCGAACTCTGGCTAACTCTGGCACTCTCGAACTCAGGAACCCTCTCCCTTACTCTCGAACTCAGAAACTCTCGCACCCTCGCACTCTCGAACTCCGGAACTCAGGAACTCTGTCACTGGGGAACTCAGGAACTCTCGGACTCCGGAACCCTCTCCCAGGGTCCCTTGGGGCGGGGCCAAGCAGGCCCGCGAAATTAACAGGACTCATCCAATTCTCTTGGAGGGGGAGGGCTAGAACAAGCCAATGTAAAGCATACGACACTCTGGAACATTTTACTCTGGGCCACATTTCGGTTCCCTGACCGGGAACTTTGGTTTCTTATGACCGGGATCATAGAGCTTGGGAGATGCACAGAGATTTCTCCTTGGACTTTCTGGATTCCCTCTCCCATGTTTCCTGAGGAAAAGGACTACATTTTTCTCTGGGCCACAATTTGGTTCTTTATGACTGTGATCATAGAACTTGGGATATGCATGGGGATTTCCCCTGGGACTTTCTGGACTTCTTCTCGAATGTTCCCCATGGAGAAGGACTACTCTAATTTGAAGAGCATTCTCCAGTACCCTGGCAGTTCCCAGGTATGGAGACACATGGTTAGTTCTACTCTCCTGATTGGATTCTTTCTTCAATGGGAAGACACTTTTAAAAACGGGTGCCTGAAGCAATCCAGCAGGAACAGTCAGAAGCACACTAAATGGAATTTTGAAGACCTTTTTGGACTAGGACGCCCTCCGGGGACTCTTAACCCTACATGGTGAGATCTTGATAATCTGGTTCAAGTTGCGTTTCATAAGAGAATGATTTGAATGACTGAATTTTTGTTTGACATTGACTTAAAAAAAAAATGCTGGATGCAGCCATGATTTCTAGAGACATCCAGAAACAATCCAAAAAGTTGTTTTTTCCCTCCTTTGATTTCTCTTTTACGTCTTGACATGAATCTGAAACGTTTAATCCTGAAAACTGTATGAGTTATGGGTGGGGCAGATAGTGGAATGATTATGTTAATTATTCTCATGCCTGAGGCTTTTAACCGTGGTTCTCCTGTTTACCTTTCCACATTTTATTGAGTTTAAACTGTTTAAACAACCTTAAAATCATACTAGAAAGGACTTCCAATTATAATGGAGTTATCAATTATAGTAAACTTCTAATCTGCTACAAGTTTTGTTTGACAAGTAAGTGAATTTCGGCTGTCAAAGTCTTCACATGAAAAAGCATCTACTCAAATGGAATTCCTGGAAATCCATTTGGATCCTGTTCTCTGACATTGCCCCTGGAAACCAATGAGGTGACCTGGCACGACCTGAAGAAACAGATTCACAGATTCCAAAGATCACTCTCTACAGAAAAGCAGAATTCTGGTGGCCGACATTCCCCATCGAGACAGACGTGCAGCATTTCATCCTCTGGCATTTTCTTCTGTGGTCAGCTACTTTGGACTGACACCTCCATTGGACTTACTGGTACATGCTGCTGTGTTTCTCAAAGACTAACTTCAGCCAATTGCCTTGAGACTTTATAGACCATGTCTCCTCACCTGCAGGCTCTGCCCCAGAGGCAGAAAACTCCCCCTCCTTATTAGGTTATGCCCACAGAGGCATGAAGTGCCCCAAGAGGCAAGAGATGCCCACAGAGGCATGAAGCATTCCCAGAGGCAAGAAATGCCCTGCTAGGCCTTGCCCTTTGATGCAAGAAAAGCTCCCCTTGGCATCACACTGGTTA
Organism: Erinaceus europaeus; assembly: GCF_950295315.1. Classification (NCBI taxonomy): domain Eukaryota; kingdom Metazoa; phylum Chordata; class Mammalia; order Eulipotyphla; family Erinaceidae; genus Erinaceus; species Erinaceus europaeus. The sequence goes on from NC_080163.1 coordinate 72,490,131, forward strand.
TTGCTGCTTGCCTATTTTGTTTTCCATGTCTTATGCCAGTTCTTTTGAAAACGCCTGTACGATATAGGTTTCTGTTCACCCCACAATGGCCATTAGTTAAAAAGAAAGGGGGAATTGTTGGTATGCATGAGACCCCTTCTGTTTCATTTGGTTTAAATCCCCCCTGCTTAACACTATTCTATTTACATAACCACTTCATTCTATTTGCATAACCACTGTTAACAAGTTCCACCCTCCCTCCAGGGCATTTGTGGTTTAGTGATAGGATTCTCGCCTAATCTGCCCCCTCTTTGTCACACTCTGATTTTCACCAGTCACTTTTCTCTCCACCCTCTCTATGTCACATCCTGTTTCCACCTTACTTGACAAGTATATATAAAAACAGCATTGTGAGTTTTATGGTACTGTACCTTGAGTTTAGCTTAGCTTGTCATAGATTGTGCTGCGTCCTGCATGAATAAAGAGATACTGCGTACAACCCAGCCATGAGTCCCTGGTCGTCTGTTACCAGCCTGTGAAGCCAGCCCGGCGAAAACAACATAACCTGTCGAAAACAATAGATATCATCATAAGTCATGAACCATAATATTTTAATATGTTTACTATCTTTATTTATTGGCTAGAGACAACCATAAATTGAGAGGGAAGGGGGAGTTAGAGACAGAGAAACACCTGCAGCACTTCTTCACAACTTGCAAAGCTTTCCTCTACAGGTGGAGGCTGGGATCTTCAACCTGAGTCCTTTCAAACTTTAACATATGTGCCCAACCAGGTGTGCCACCACCCTGTTCCATGATTCATAATTAAGTCAAGTTTTGTCGGGTATCTAAGTATAACCTTAGTGTTGTCTGAATCCTCACTCAACTCAACTATTTCTTTGGCTGCACATCTTTGTTTGTTAGACATCTGTTCTCTATTAGAATGGTTACAATGTCAGGAAATGCTTAAATCTACAAAATAGAACACTCCATTATGAAGCAGGTCCACTTGTGTAAAGAATTATTTATTTATTTGTTTATTTGTTTAGAAAAATACATCAGCCTACTACTTCTACCAATTGATTATTTCTTAATATGGAGAAAATAATCTCATTTCCCTACCCCAGTAGGGAAATAGTAGTAGAATAGTAGAATAGTAGGACCTCAGTACTCAGATATGAAATTTTATATGGCATTTCCATCCCAGAGGGCAGTTTGCAAGAAATCTCAAACCCGAGATATTCCTTCAGCTCCTGTGAGATTGATAGTTGCCATGGGAATGAAGAGAAGTTGGTGGAACTTTGTTTAGACACTCCATGATTTCATCCTAGTACAGTTCCTACTGGGACATAAGTACCTGCTAGGATTTTTATAGAGGTCGATCAGCTGAGCCTAACAAAGGGAGTACTGGGTTCCTCTGCAGCACAGCAAGGAAATATGATTTATTTAATGCTTACTGAGTGGCTCTAAAGTCCCTGCCTTGTCTTCTTTGCAGAATACACACAATAATTTCTGACATTATTGTTGTTCTAGTTTTCTTTTGTCAGTTATAATTAAAAGAAACTCTCAATTGATCAAGTCCCCATAGGCATTCTTGGTGTATTAGTGCTGGTCTGATTCCATTGTTAAGATCTTTTTTTTTTTTTTCCCTCCTGGACCACAACATGAGAAATCAGTTCAGACTAATTTCAATATGGTCTTCAGTGTGATTAATCTAATGTTGGGAATTTCAGCTGAGAATATAGTTAATGTGGTAAACTATTTTAGTTTTAGTTTTTTTAAATATATATATTTATATATTTATTTGGTATAGAGAGAGGAATTGTGAGGGGAGGAGGAGATAGGGAAAGTGACAGATACCTGTAGCTATATTTCACCATTCATGAAGCTTTCCCCCTGCAGGTGGCCAGGTACTTGAACCCTGGTACTTGCTCACTGTAATGTGTGCACTTAACTAGCTGTGATACCACCTGGCCCCTGCAGTAAACTACTTTACAAACTAATGAAAGACCCAACTGTCCATGGAGGTACACACCATCCAGAAGCCATGTTTACATAAAGGAGGAGCTGGCAACCTGCAACAAGGAACTAGCAATCGCCTAATATGAAATTCAAGGCTTACTCTCTTTTATCCAAGGTTGAATTTTGAACAGATCTTGGACTGGAGCAGTAAAGAGCATCCCTGAGAGTGAAAGCTCATTTCCAGGGATCTAGAAGCACTCTCAGGAAAACCCAGATCCATTCAGCATCCTTACATTGTCAGATATTGGAAAAATTGGCCCTAAGTTAAGTCCTTAAATATATTTACCAATATCTTCACCAAATTGTAGGCAGAACATCAGTTTGAATCACTAAAGTCAATGTCTTAATTTTTTAAAATTATCTTTATTTATTTATTGGGTAGAGATAGCCAGGAATTGAAAGGAAGTGGAGAGGTAGAGAGGGACAGAGACAGAGAGACACCTGCAGCCCTGCTTCACCACTTATCAAGCTTTCCCCATGCAGGTGGGGACTGGGGGATCAAACCTGGGTCCTTGCATATCATTACATGTATGCTCAACCAGGTGCACCACCATCTGATCCCTAAAGCCAATGCCTTATATAGGTACTCTTGCATGTGGTCAAGAAGTATATAATTTTTGAGATATTTGCAAAATATTACATTAAAATCATTGGCCTATTACAGTGACAGTGTTTGCTAGCTCTAGTAATTCCCTGAAAATATCAGCGTGCTTAGTAAAAACTTTTTTTTTCATTGAAAATCAGGAAAAAATTGTCATATAAGGCAGAAATTACACAAAAACTGGATGGTTATCAATGTTATTTCCTCAGGTTGTTTTCTACAAGATATCTATGATATGCATACCATTTTATAAGTAAATGTACTAATTATGTTCAGAAATTATTTCATATTTGTTGAAAAATATAAAGGTGATAAAATGAACTTTCATTATCCTGCATAAGAAATAAAATGATGCATAAATTTGAAGTTTCTCAGGGCTAAGTGGTGGTGTATCTGGTAGAATAAACATATTTTAATGCACAAGGACCTGGGTTAAAGCCTCTGTTCTACACCTGCAGTGGGGGGGTAGCTATACTGCAGGTGTCTCTCCTTTTCTCTTCTCTGTCTCCCCTTTCCCTATCAATTTCTCTCTGATTCTACCCATTAAATAAATATATATATTTTTAAAGTTAAGTTTCTTTATACTGTCCCTAATCTCAAATCCCCTGGCCCCTGAGAATGATCTCTATTATAAATAACATACTTTTAAAGTATATATATATATTATTATAGCATTATATATACTGTATGTGGGTGTGTGATTTGATATTTGATAATGATCAACAAGATTATAAGATAAAAGGGGTACAGTTCCTATTACCATAGTTCCATATGCCTTCTGGTCCATTGGAAGTCTCCCTATTCTATATCTCTTTGGGAGCATGGACCAAAGATCTTTATGGGGAGCAGGAGGTAAAAGGTCTAGTTTCTTTAATTGATTCTCCACTAAATATGACCATACCCCCATCCATCCTATCTCTACTTTTCCCTAGTGGGATAGGGATCAGGAGAGGTGGGGTTCTAGGACACATTGGTAAGGCTGTCTGCCCAGGGAAGTCAGGTTGACAACATGGTAGCATCTGCAACTTGGTGACTGAAAAGTATTAAGGAATAAAGCAGAACAAATTGTTTAATAGTCAGGAACCCAAAGGTAAGAATATAGCTGATGAGATTTGGGGTTTTCATGTTGGAAGGAGCTAGGAAATCCATTTTAGGTATATTCCAGCAAATTGGTCCACTTGCTTCTCTGCTTCTGAGACAGCTTAATGACCAGTAACACTATGTTTAGAACTTAAAGAATATTTTTTTTTGTCTCCAGGGTTATTACTGGGGGCTCAGTTCCTTTACTATGAATCCACTGCTCCTAGAGGCTATTGCCCTTGTTGTTTATCATTGCTGTTGTTATTATTGTTGTTGTTATTGCTGTCATTGTTGTTGGATAAGAAAGAGAGAAATGGAGAGAGGAGGGGAAGACAAAGAGGGGGAAAGATAGACACCTGCAGACCTGACTCACCGCCTGTGAGGCGACTTCCTTGCTGGTGGGGAGCAGGGGTTTGAACCGGGATACTTATGTGGGTCCTTGCACTTCGCACCATGTGCACTTAACCCGATGTGATACTGCCCAGCCCCCAGAACTTACAGAATTTTATGCATGTGGAAATTGATGAACTTTATTTACTAATATATAAGAACTTTAAGGGGGAGAAATCTTCAACTTTTAAAAAAAATTTTATTTATAAAATGAAAATATTGACAAGACCATAGGCTAAGAGGGGTATGATTCCATACAATTCCCACCACCAGAACGCCATATCTCATCCTCTCGCTTGATAGCTTTCCTATTCTTTATCCCTCTGGGAGTACGGACCCAGGATCATTATGGGGGTGCAGAAGGTGGAAATTTTAGCTTTTATAATTGCTTCCTCCATTGAACATGGACATTGGCAGGCTGATACATACTCCCAGCCTCTCTCTCTCTTTCCCTAGTGGGGCAGGGGTCTAGGGAGGTGGGGCTCCAGGACATATTGGTGGGGTCATCTGCCCAGGGTTGTCAGGTTGGCATCATGGTATCATCAGTAATCTGGTGGATGAAAAAGAGTTAAGATATAAAGCTGAACAAATTGTTGACTAATCATGAGCCTAAGGCAAGTATGTTGCCGATGAAGATTTGGGGTGTTCGTTTTGGGAAAAGCTCATAAGTCTATTTCAAGTATATTCCAAGGTGCCCATGATCCTACTAGTTTTTGCCTGAGTCTGACAGCTAAAACATGCAGGTAGACCCACGGTATTTTCTGGGGAGATGGTGTCATAGTTGGAAAAAGGACTAAAAAGCTGGATCAGGGAAGAGAGTAGCTCATAAATATGCCACAAGTATATAAATATTGTTAACTCTAAACCCCACTGATTTGATCTGTGGCCCATATTCAGCATAGGAGCCTATGTAACCTCTGCATCCCTGTAGGTCTGAGCTGGTATTCTGTGGTCATGGCTAGGAATATTCCAGACTGCACTAATTTCAGGACCCATATACCTCAGGTGGTAGGTAGAATATGTATCCAACCTCCTTTCAGAGAATGGAATAGTCCCTACTATTGTTGTTCCACATTGAAGGCAAGATACTATAGGGGCCCACAAAGGGTCCATTATGTTGTTCCTGATGGAGAGGCCCTCATGTCTGTGTGGAAATCTCAGGACTCCCTGACTAGGTCCCCGGGTGATGGGGTGCACTGGTAGTGACTAAAGAGTCATAATTAAAGTGTGCCAGTCTCTTGCTCTTATTCAGCTTTTGCAGTCCTTACTTTGATGAAAAAGCTTCAACTTTTCATACTTGGGACACACAACAAGAATGATGGTTGATCTCTGGATGCATAGATTTAAATTTTTATTTCCTAATATTAATTTAATATAATATAAACCAAAAAATCAGCACTGGCACAAAACTGATTCAATGAATGTCTAAATCCACCTAGGCATTAAAAATAAAACAGCTCTTGTTTGAAAGATACTATACTGTGCTGTACAGAAGAGATTTAGGGAAAAATTTCAATAGTCATGTCTTGAAGCAGACTATAATGCAAAAGGAAAAGAGAATCTGATCATTTTCTTCAGAAACCGATGTATTTTCAGTATTAAATTTTCATCTTTATCTAGTTATTAAAATGCATAATGTGTATTAAATTTTCTTTAAAAACAGCTCCAGGTCATTTCTATACATCTACAACTTGAGTATTTTAAATTCCATAAGAAGTATTCTAAATACTGTTACATATGTTGCATTCTTATTCTACTTCTGTCAAAAGGAATTTATGATTTTTTTAAAACACAAAAGGGAAAATTAAACATTGTCACTATGATGATTTTTATTTCTACCTCTATGTCTACTTCTATATCTATATCAACATTTATATGTACTCCGTGAGCTGTGGAAAATTAACCTTTATTAATCTATACAATGACACTAATAATCAGAAGACATGATCTTCAAAATAATATCTGAAAGTCATTTTTTCTATCTCATAAAAGTCATTTATTTCAGAGTAATTCAGGCTCACTGGAACTTTAATTTCAGGAAGAAGGATTAATAGCTGATATTATTGTTATTATTATTATTTTCTTACCCGAGCATTGCTAAGCCTTGGCTTATGGTGGTGCAGGGAATTGAACCTGGGACTTCAGAGCCTCAAGCATGAGAGTTTCTTTGCATAACCATTATGCTGTCTACCCCTGCCAGCTGATATTTCTTTTACTTCTTACAGTAAATGAATATACCCCCTAATGATGAAGGGCAATAAAGGTCATTGATATCAAAAGATTTATACAAGTCAGTTGCTGGGAAATTGTGCCAATGCAGTCACATCTGCCATGTTGTCCCCTCAGGCTACTGCTAGTAGAGTTGGGACATTCTCAGAGTGCCTGTTCAGCCATGTTGTGCCCTCAGGACATTGTCTATATCCCCACGATATCTGGATTGCTCTGGTTACTCCTCCCCCCTCCCATTCTCACGAGAGTTATCATCCTATCCTGGAGTGCTATGGTTACTCCTCCCCCTTCCCATTCTCGCGAAAGCTACTCCTATAAAAACCCTTCGTTTTCCGCACCTCACTCTCTTGCCGGTGCTCCACTCTGGTGTTCAGACGCAGGAAAGGTTACTGCGTGAGGCGACCATTTTCTCTACCTCCACATGGCCCAACCTGCTTCTCTAACACCCAACTCTGAGGTGCCAGCGCGAATAAAGATTTGTGTTTCCTCTTCGCTCCGGACCCTCTCTCCCTCTTCTCTGCGGCCCGCGCACTACAACATCTGGCTCTACAACAGTCAGTGATATAGATTCCACTGAAAAATCTAGAGTCCAATCTACTTTTTCTTTTTCTTATATTTTCTATTTGTGCACACTACCTGTCTTACATGTTAAAGTATATATTTTATGCTTAGAGAAAAGAACACTAAAATTCTAGTTCTGTTGTACCCACCAACACAAAAGAGACAGGATCATGTTGCATAGCTTCAATATTCTATGACTCAGTGCTTCTAATGTCAGCAGTGTGTCTTTAGCATATTATATCTATTTATAGATAAGTCAAATGTTTAAAAATGTATGTATGTGTGTTTGGTTTTGAAAGAATATTTATTTCCAGAATTTAGATAGTAGCTAAAAACCCTAAATAAAAATTTCTTTTAATAACTACCTTGGTCATTTTGTAGATTTTCTTAGTTAACAGCTATTTCAAATTGAAGTACTTCCTAGAACCATTATTTTATTGTCTTTTAATATTTTATTTACTCATTTGATAGAGACAGAGAGAAATTGAAGGTACGGGGAGATAGAAAAGGAGAGAGAAGCTCCTAGTGCAGTGTTTCGCTGCTAATTATGCTTTCTTCCTGCAGATGGGAACCAGGAGCTTGAACCTGGATTCTTGTGCATGGTAATGTGTGTATTCAACCAAGTGTGGCACTGGGATGCATTGGATCGACCTTCTCGTGGAGCATCCCGTGAGTACCCATTCATTGGGGAAACTGACGATCCTTCCTAACCGACTGAATCCACATGGATCCCAGTCACTTTCAAAGCCAGCAACAAGCAGCTCCTGACAGCTTTCAACCTGACGCTGTTGACTGGCTACGGAAGAAGGGCAAACACTAGAAGAAGAAGAAGAAGAAGAAGAAGAAGAAGAAGAAGAAGAAGAAGAAGAAGAAGAAGAAGAAGAAGAAGAAGAAAGGAGAAGAATAGGAAGAAGAAGTGTGGCACTATCCAGTTGTTACGCCTTTACTTTAAAACCAAAAAAATTCAGGTGAAATAAACATCTTTCCATTGTAAAAAATTCTCTCTAGCTGGCCTGCATTGTGTCCAAAGCTTTCAACGCTATGCAGAAGATTTATTATAAATCAAAGTGCAAAATATTCTTGATAGGGAACATTTAATATGGAAGAATAAAATTAATTTTCAGTTATTAAAATATTAAATAGTCTTGAAATGCCAGAAATTCTAAAGGTAATGTTTTATTTGGGGAAGTTATGTTCTGGATATAAAATTAAAGTTCTCTATTTAAAGGAGAGGCTGCTAACTGATATTAGCTAGAGAACTAACAGCTTCCATTCTAATAACCAAAAGGGGGAAATAAGCAGATTTAGAATATTAGAAAGGAAGATATAGTGCAAGAACTGGATGATACTTTTTTCATATATCACAGTTTTATGTGATATAAATTTTATAATTGGTGGATCATTGAGATATTTCTATACTTATTTAAATTACTATGCTGAGTAATAAGATGATTATAAAAGGTCATTGTGTTTTTTCTTGGTCAATTTCTTCAGCTAAAAATATACATGGATTTGTTATATTAGAACTAATTTTTTTTATTAGCAGCAAGATTTTTTTCAAACATAAGTTTTTTTAGATTCCAAGATAAGACTGATATAAAGAAAATTTTATTTAATGGAATAGTAGAAGTGACGTACTTGAGCAAAACTAAGGTTTACCTTTGAATATATGAGCTCTCTCAGGTATACTAGGGAATTAAGCAAAAACAAATAAATAAATAAATAAATGAAACCCATTGCTTGGTAAAAATGATGAATCTGAACTCTTTTATGTATAATCATTTGTCTTTCTCTTCTAAAACTTAGTTAAGTATTAGTGGAGGAAATTTCAATTTTATTTCTAGAGTAAAGAAAATCTGTGGGGTATTTTAATATCTAAACCATACTGCAAATATAAAATATAAAATCCACCACTGTTCACAGGTTTCCTTTGGAATTTCAAAAAACATACCAATATATAATTATATATATTAGATATGATGCTTTGAAATGTACTAGAACTGTATAAATACTTGAATTAGATGTGTGTTACTAAGGATTTTCTCTGTAGTAATATGTTTCCATCCATGAAGTTTTCATTTATAAAGACAGTAAAAGCAGATTACAGATAATCTATATCAGAACATACCTGATTGTCTATGCATTTCTTAGTTAATGCTTGGATTCCATCCCAAAGTGAATACTGAAGGAAAAAAGTGTGACTCTTTTCTATGTACTCAATTCAATATTGTATGGCTGTGGGGGGAGATGTTTTCTTACAGGAATTTTAGCAAAAGTGTTAGAGTTTAAATTTCATGTGTGGCTTTTTCTTTGTGAGGATTAGCTGCTGTGCAAGTCTGAAAATAATGTTACGGAGATATGAAATTATAGATAGAGATAGTATAAAACCAAGGGTGGCTTTTGAGTCACACTTAATAGGAATATAGAAATCTTTACACTTTCCAAGTTTTCCCCATTCTATTGGGACTCTTAAACTGAAATAATAATCTCCTTTCTCCTTTAAATAATTCTTGTCCTACTTTTAAAACTACTAGGGGAATAAAATAAAACACATGCAAAACTTAACCTCAGCATTACTAAAACATATGTAACAGTATTCAGAACCTCTACAGACCTTGTAAAAATTCATTTAAGAACACAGAGAAAATCACCTAAAGTACAGACCAAAATGTATTTGAGTGAAGAATATAAGATTGGAGTTTAGAAATCTCAGCATTTATTTCTGTCTCTGTTTATGTTGAAACTTGTGTTTTCTGTGTAATCCTTGTTAACTACCTGTTTTTTTTTAAGTATTTACTTATTCCCTTTTATTGTCCTTGCTATTTTATTGTTGTAGTTATTATTGTTTTTGTTATTGGATAGGACAGAGAGAAATGGAGAGAGTAGGGGAAGACAGAGAGGGAGAGAGTAGGGGAAGGCAGAGAGGGGGAGAGAAAGACAGACACCTGCAGACCTGCTTCACTGCCTGTAAAGCAACTCCCCTGCAGGTGGGAAGCAAGGAGCTTCTTCTTCTTCTAGGGTTTGCCCTTCTTCTGTAGCCAGTCAACAGCATCAGGTTGAGCCTGATGTAAAGTTTCGAGACCTCCTTTGAATCTGGAGAGGTGGCAGTCGTTGACTATGTGGGTCATAGTCTGTCTGGAGCCGCAGGGGCAGTTCCGGTCGTCTCTGGCTCCCCAGCGATGGAATATAGCAGCGCACCGGCCATGGCCTGTTCGATAGCGATTGAGGAGGCAGGGAGTTTCAATCGGGATCCTTAAGCCTGTCCTTGCAATTTGCGCCACGTGTGCTTAACCCGCTGCGCTACTGCCGGACTCCCATCTACCTGGTTTTTAATGTCATCCTTCACATAGCTGAATGAATTTCCTCTTGTAGTCCAGAAACATTGGGAATATTGGGAAAATTATGTTCTTTTCCCTAATAATCTTAATCCAAATGACTGTATGAGGGTAAATAGTTGAAGATGTATTGCTCCTGTGACAAATACTAATGAAATGCAAGATGGTATGATGATATGACTCTAAGAGGGTCATGGGACTAACATTAAATCTAACAACATTTGCAAAACACAGGAGCTTCTGAGTACATTATTTCTAGATCCATAGCTCTATAGTTAAGTTTCCCCCCCCCCCCCTTTATTGGGGCATTAATGCTTTACAGTCAACAGTAAGTACAAGTTTGTGCATGCATAAAGTTTTCTTTAGTAGGTCTAGATAATTATTTAATTTTTCTTTTTGCTTGTCTTCCAAGTATTAGCTCCACTTAACTAGTCTTTGAAAGCATCTACTTCTATGTACAATAAGTTGCCTTCCATTCTAAAAATCTATTGGATTCTCCTGTGAAAACTCAAAATTGTAGAAAATGAAGTGATACAAATCAATGATGCTTATGACTTTTCCCTATTCATTTCTGAGATCACTGGGGCCTTTTGTTCTCAATTCCAATAGTTCCTTTCAAGCAGCCAAACAGTTCCTAGTTTTGACCTTGAAGTTTGGGCATAGGTCCACAAAATTCAGATCTGGGAGTTAACCCAAGTAGAGCTCTTATTTGGCTGAAGCCCAAAAGTTTGGTAAAACTCCTGGAAACAAAATATCTACAAACAAATAAAATTAGCTAATACGTTAGGTTTATACCATTTGAATTCAAATCAAAACAATTTCTTTCTATAAATTCACATAAAGATGATTTTTAGTAACATAGACAGCAACATGGTAGGTTAAGTTTTAGGGAAAGTTTTGTATGACTTCCCATCAAATATCATTATATAACCAACCATGAGAACTATACTTTGGAGTGTTATGGTCAGGAACAATTTCATGAGTGTCTAATCTTTGTAGTCTTATAAGGCTTAACATTCACAAGAGACCAATGCTTGGCAGAAAGCTGTGTTGCAACTTTGAAATTGGTAATAGTTTTAATTGAAGTCTGAAGAGACAACTTAGCATGCGTATAAGAAGAGAAACACATAATATTCCTGGTTCCATTCTTTGTCTCTCACTTCATAGTATTCATGATGAGCAAACAATTCCAGGGGAATTCATCAGTATTCAAGGATTTCTCATTCTCCCTGGTGTCTTTCTTAATCATTTTGTCTTCAAGATTTATCTTTATGTATTTATCATTACTTTTTGTGTGTGAATCTGGAGCCACACCCATGAATGATCTCACTACTCTGGGACAACTTTCATTCTGAAAGGCAGAGAAAGACAGGTGCTAGGAGAGTACTCACCTGGCACACACACAGTCCATCATGCACAAGGGTCCAAGGTCTGAGCCCACTACCACCTGGGACAACCACAAAAAGGGGAAACTTCACAAGCAATGGAACTGTACTGTGGTATCTCTTTCTCTTTATCTCTCTCCTATTCAGTTTCTTTCTATCTGAGATTGACAGGGAAAAGTCTACTGAGAACAACAGAACAGCAGGGGATTGAAGTCCCAGTGAAACCCTCATGACAAATAAATAAAACAAAAACAAAAACAGGCAAGAGAAACAAACAGGAGAGATACCAAAGCACTGAAGCTTCTTCTGTTCTCATAACATCTTCCATGTGGCTATAGTTTGAGCCTGGTCACAACCAAGGCAATGAAGTCACCCTACTGGTGAATCCTTTCAGTAGTCTGTGCCTTTCACATATGCGAATTTTATTTTTTTGTTTCACTACTCTACACCTACTCACAGATTTCTCTGAATTACTTTATCATGTCTTTTCAATTAGGAAATAATCCAACTCATACAGTTCTTGAGTTAATATAATTTGAAAATACACACTATGGAGTGAAAGTTTAAACAAAGTCCTCTTGCCTCCAATTTTGATTGAAGTAACAACATGAATAGTTGTTGCTGTACTATACTCTGTAAATAATATGAGAGACTTCCAGGAGGTGTGGTTTATGGAGTAGCTGCAAACAGACCTTTGATCTCCCCAATACAACTATTGTACACAACAAGAGATTGAATTGGACTCATAATCTACAGCTGAAAAGAAAAAAAAAAACAGCCTTAGGTGGGTTCTGGCATGTGTGGTTGGGGAAATGGGAGTGGGTTGGAATATAGGATTGGTCAACATGAGAGTTCTGGGCAGACTGCACTTGGCACCAAACCATACCATTTTGTACAGTAACACAGTTATCAGACTCCCCAGAAGAAAAGAAATTGAAGCTTAAAACCTCTCAATCTTTGACTCAGGGTTTTATTATTATTATTATTATTTTTTGTGTGAGTGTTCACTTTTGTTTTTTCTCAGTCTGAGTTTAAGACAGACAAAACTCATCCCACAAGATATTCCAAAACACCCTCCCCCACACCTACTGCCACAGATTATACAAATAAATGGAAGGCAAAGACCACAACAGCACCACCTGCTGGCCCACAATAACCAACACCATCCATGCAAAAGCAAAGAGGTCCTTGAGGGTTGCAAAAGGTAGAAGGTCTGGCTTCTGTAATTGCTTCCCGGCTGAACATGGGCGTTGACTGGTCGGTCCATACTCCCAGTCTGCCTCTCTCTTTCCCTAGTAAGGTGTGTCTCTGGGGAAGCTGAGCTCCAGGACACATTGGTGGGGTCTTCAATCCAGGGAAGCCTGGCCAGCATCCTGGTGGCATCTGGAACCTGGTGATTGAAAAGAGAGTTAACATACGAAGCCAAACAAATTGTTGAGCAATCATGGACCCAAAGCTTGGAATAGTGGAGAGGAAGTGTTAGGGAGGTACTCACTGCAAACTCTAGTGTACTTCTGCTTTCAGGTATATATTTTGCAGTAGTTTATGGATACGTGTGAACATAAGCTCTCTCTCATAGAAACTGGTGTATATCTAGGTTATGGGACTTTGTTAGAAAGTGAACCACCTGAGATGAAATTAGAGTGTACTATAAAAGGAAAGGTCTCACCCGAGTAATGAAGCTGAAGGGTTGTCATTCCACACGTGAAGTCTCTGGACATAGTCTGAAGTGAAGCATGTTGAGGTGGCAATTGTTGCGTTGGTTAGGTTGTGATCGGCGGATGCAATATTATTTGATATGGATTGGGAGAGGCATATGGGAAAGTGGGCCCTATCCAAGGGTTCCAGGACTGGGGGAAGTAGGGGCTCTATAGTGGAGATGTGAAGTTCTTGCTGTCTTAGGGTTCAAAAAGACAATCGATAGTTAATGTTATCATCACATTATTTGGTAATTGGGTTAACTTTGAAAAGTCCCTTTGTTATGGTTTGCTGTACAGTACCCAGTATCTTGTATATAGCTATGCTATTGGATGCTTCTAATCTACTTGGTCTAGGCTTTTGAGAGAGTCCGCATATCAAATACACAGCCTATATATTAAAAAGATTCAGTTTGTGTTTTGAAAAACTTTGAGACATACAATTGATTTTCACCCTCTCATATTAATTAACTACTGATTTATATGTCTACATTTTGCTAGGAGTGTACATAAACACCATTCCCACCACCAAAGGACTGTGACCCATCCCTCCCGCCCACTCCCACCCCCCAATGGCCCAGGAAGCTACATGTCTACCCCTCACCACTGGGTTTTTACTTTGGTGCCCTACTTACAATCTGATCAGGTCCTGCTTTTAGTTTCCCTTTCAGATCTTCTTAGTCAACTTCTGTTGATGAGTGGGATCATCCATGCTCCCAGAGGGCTAGAGAATGGGAAAGCTATCATGGGAGGGGTGGGTAATGGAGATTGGGTGGTGGGAATTGTGTGGAGTTGTACCCCTCCTACCTTATGTTTTTGTTCATTAATCCTTCTTAAATAAAAAATTTAAAAAAAAGCAAAGAGGTAGACAGTTAAATAATATGCAACATCAAATAGAAGCAAATCAGATGAAATCCAAGAAATTCCAGATGCAGAGAGTCTATCAGGGACAAAATATAGAAAGCTTACGAGAACTCCACAAGAATTTAAGCAAGAGTTGAAAGAGCATTTTACTTTGGAATTTTATAAAAAGTTACAAAGCATGAAGGAAGAACTCCAAGCAGAGTTCACTAAGCAGTTAAACAGCATGGAAGAAAAATTTCAAACAGAACTGCAAGGACTAAAAGACACCTTTAGTGCAGTTCAAACTCAGTTAGAAGGCTTAGGAAATAGACTCACACATGCAGAAGAAAGGATTTCCAATCTAGAAGACACAATTATCCCACTCTTTCAATTCAAAGATGAGGGAGAGGAAATGTTCAGAAAAAAATTAAGCTGCTCTTTATGAAATTGCAGACTCCATAAAAAGGTTGAATATATGAGTTATAGGGACACCTGAGGAGGTAGACTGGGCCAAAGGTTCAGAGGTAATTTTCAGTGAAATTTTAGATGAAAATTTCCCTCATCCAGGCAATCCTCAGCCTTCTTATTTCAAAGGCAGATTGATCACCCAGCTTCATAAATACAAAATGACCAATACCAACGTACATTATTCTAAAATTATCCAAACCCAATGACAGAGAGAAAATTTTGCAGGCTGCTAGGGAAAGGAAAGAAGTTACATACAAAGGGAGAAGTGTCAGACTTTCATTAGATTTTTCTTCACAAACACTAGAGGGAAGGAGAGAGTGGAATGACATATTCAAGGCACTAAAGGAGAGGGAATTTCAGCCATGAATTTTGTATCCTGCAACATTATCTTTTAAGTATGAGGGAGAAATAAATGTATTCACAAATATTAAAAAACTAAAGAAATTTACCACAATAAATTCCACCTTACAAGAAATATTGAATGGAGTCTTACAGGAAAGGAGGAAGCAAAGGAACTCATGTTATCAGTGAGGTGAACAGCAGTAGACTAGAAACAAGAACACAATAAAATAGGAAAGAACAACAAGCAAATAGGGGAGGGAATTAAAAGAGAAAGAAGCCCTATCAAATGTTTGTTAATCAAGATCAACTTAAAAAAGACTTTAGACACATAATGCTAGTTATTACACACACGGCAACCACAAAACAAACAGGGAACAGAAATTTACAGAAAACACAAGAAAAATCAGTGAAGAATTTACCACAGAAACTCATCTACACAATAATTTAGATAGAAACAAACAGGCAAAGATTCAACAATTTAAAATAAACTCAAAATCATAATGAACATAAATAAAACACATATATCAATAATCACCTTAAATGTGAATGGCCTAAATTCACCTGTCAAAAGACTCAGAGTAGCTAAATGGATTAAAAAATAGCATCCATCCATTATATGTCTTCAGGAAACACACATCCAAAGGAAAGACAAATGGAAACTGAATATAAGAGGTTGGAGCAAGATGTTCCAAGCTAATAACTCACAGAAAAGGGCAAGGACAACTATCTTATTCTCTGATAAAGTAGACTTCCAGGAAAAGACAGTAATCAAAGATAGAGAAGGACATTACATAATGGTTAAAGGATCAATCCAACAAGAAGATATAACCATCATAAATATATATGTCCCCAAGCACACAAATATATAAAACAAACACTTACTGAATTTAAGGGAGATACTGATAGAAACACAATAATAGTAGGAGATTTCAACATACCAGTCACAGTAAGAGACAGAACATCTGGACAAAAAAATCAATAAATAATGAACTTAAATGAACCAATAAATGAAATGGACCTAATATATACACAACTTTGCATCCCAAAAGTAATGGATACACATTCTTCTCAACTACACATGGGTCATTTACAAGGATTGACCATATGCTGGGCCACAAAGACAATTTATACAAATATGTAAACATTAAAATTATTAAAATTATAAAAAGCATCCTCTCAGACTACAGAGGCATGAAACTAGAAATCAACCAAAAAAGGAAAAGAAATATCTCCAAAGTCTGGAGACTAAATAATATGATGCTGAATAATAAATGGGTCATTGAAGAGATCAAAAAAGAAAATAATTACCTTGATATCAATGTATATGAAGAAACCAGCTACCAGACCCTATGGGACACAGCAAAAGCAGAGCTGAGAGGGAAGTTCATAGCAATACAGACTCACATCAATAAACAGGAGGAATCACTCATAAACCATCTAACAATCCACCTCAATCAACTAGGTAGAGCAACAAAAAGAACCAACAGCCAGCAAGGGACAGGAAATAGTCAAAATCAGAGCAGAAATCAATGAAATAGAAAACAAGAAGACTATTAGGAAGATTAATGAAACCAAGAGCTGGTTCTTTGAAAGGATAAATAAAATAGGTAAGCCACTAGCTACACTCACCAAGAGAAAAAGAGAGAATGCTATGGTAAAGTCACTCAAAAATGAAAGAGGAGGTATTACAACAGATGAGGTAGAGATTCAAAAGATTATGCAAGAATATCATGGACATCTGTATGGAACCAAATTTGACAACTTAAAGGATACATTCTTAGAGTCATACCTACTACCAACCTTGACACAAGAGGAAATAGATAAACTTAACAGGCCCAATCACTAGTAAAGAAATTGAAACAGGGAGTTGGATGGTAGTGCAGCAGGTTAAGCGCACATGGCACAAAGTGCAAGGACTGGCTCAAGGATCCTGGTTCGAGCCCCTGGCTCCCTACCTTCAGGGGAGTTGCTTCACAGGTGGTGAAGCAGGTTTGCAGGTATCTCTCTTTCTCTCCCCTTTTCTGTCTTCCCCTCCTCTCTCCATTTCTCTCTGTCCTGTCTAACAATGACGACACTGATAACAACAACAATTAAAAGAAAAAAAAAACACAAGGGCAGCAAAAGAGAAAATAAATAAAATAAAATAAAATAAAATAAAATATGAAATTGAAACAGTAATCAAAAGCCTCTCCAAGAACAAAAGCCCAGGCCCTGATGGCCATACTAATGAATTTTACAAAACATTCAAAGAAGAACTAGCACCCATCCTCCTCAAACTCTTCCAGAAAATAGAAGAGGGAACACTCCCAAATACATTCTATGAGGCTAACATCACCAAGATTCCCAAAGCAGGAAAGGAACCCACCAAAAAAGAAAACTATAGACCTATATCCCTGATAAACATTGATGAAAAAAACATCAGCAAAATCTTGACTAATTGAATCCAACAACATATTAAGAGAATAATCCACCAAGATCAAGTGGGATTCATCCCTGAGAAACAGGGATGGTTCAACATCTGTAAGTCAGTAAACATAATCCACTACATCAGCAAGAAAAAAAAAAATTACAGGATTCTTCGATGCAGAAAAAGCATTCAACAAGGAGCAACACCCACTTATGATAAAGACCCTTAAGAAACTGGGAGTGGAAGGAAAATTTCTTAACATAATAAAAGCTATATATGATAAAGTCACGAATAACATCATAATTAATGGGGAAAAATTGAAATCTTTTCCCCTAAGGTCAGGAACTAGAGAAGGGTTCCCACTTTCACCCTTCTAATTCAACATAGTCCTAGAAGTCCTTGCCACCGCAATCAGACAAGAAAGAGATATCAAAAGAATACAAATTGGAAAAGATGAAGCTAAACTCTCATTATTCACAGATGATATATTGGTATACCTAGAAGACTCCAGAAACTCTGTCAAGAAACTATTTAAAATCATCAGTAAATTCAGTAAAGTGGCAGGCTACAAAATCAATACCCATCAATCCATGGCATTTCTTTATGCAAAAGATGGGTCAGACAAAACAAAACTGAAGGGGGCAATACCATTCACAATTGAATCCAAGAAGATCAAATACTATTTACTGTTGAATGTAAAACATTAATTCCCCAATAAAGAAATTTTAAAAAAGAAGAAGATCAAATACCTAGGAATAAATCTAACAAAGGATGTAAAGGGCCTTTTCAAGGAAAACCATAAGACACTGTTAAAAGAAATAGCAGATGATACAAAGAAATGGAAGAACAGCTCCTGTTTGGGATTGGGAAAATAAATATCATTAAAATGACAATTTTGCCAAAAGCAATCTATAGAGTCAATGCAATCTCTATTAAAATCCCAATGATGTATTTCAAGGAAATCGAACAGATTACTCAAAATTTTTTGTGGAACTCCAAAAAACCACAAATAGGAAAAACACTCCTAAGGAAAAAGAAGAAAAATGGAGTCATCACTATACCTGACTTCAGGTTATACTGCAAAGCAGTAGTAATCAAAACAGTGTGGAGCTGGAACAAAAATGGTCATATGAACAAATGGAATAGGATAAAGAGCCCAGAAGTCAATCCGTCCATGCAGACACCTCATATATGACAAAGGGGCCACATCTGCCCATTGGGGAAAAGAAGGTCTCTTTAACAAATGGTGTTAGCAAAATTGGACAGCCACATGTAGAAATAATGAAACTAGATCACCAATTACCACCACACACTAAAATTAACTCAAAATGGATCAAAGATCTGGATATCAGACCTGAAAGCATAAAATACATAGAAGAACATATTGGTGAAACATTTGATGACATTAACACAAAAGACATATTTGGAGACTTCACATATTTGGACAAGGGAAACAAAAGCAAGATTGAACAAATATGACTATATTAAATTAAAAAGCTTCCATACATCAAAAGAAAATTCCATAAAGATGAACAGGAAACCCAGCAAATGGGAGAACATATTTGCACATCATACTTCAGACAAGCACTTGATATAAAATATCTATAAAGAACTCATTCAGCTCAACAAAAAGAAGAACAACCCAATAAAAAAAAACAGGCAAAGAACATGCATAGACAGTTCTCCAAAGAAGCAATACGCTTGGCCCACAGACATATACAGAAATGCTTTAATTCACTCATCACCAGAGAAATGCAAACTGAAACCACATTGAAATACCACCTCACACCTGTAAGAATGGCCTTCATCATCAAAACAGGAGAAGATAAATGTTGGAAAGAATGTGGAGAGAAAGGAACTCTAATACACTGCTTGTGGAAATGCAAAATGGTACAGCCATTATAGAGAAAAGTATGGAGAATCCTTAAGCAAATACATATGGAAATACCTTATAACCCAGCAATCCCACTCCTAGGCATTTATCCAAAAGAGATAATATCACTAATTCAAAGGGATATATGCATTTTCACAGCCACATTCTCTACAATAACAAAAAATTTGGAAGCAACCAAACTGTCCCTCCACAGATGACTGGTTTAAAAGTTATGGGACATATACTCAATGAAGTACTACTCAGCAATAAAAAAGATGATTTTACATCCTTTGGGATAAAATGGATGAAACTTGAGAATGTTATGCTTAGTGAAATAAGCAAGGAGGTAAAGGAAAACTACAGGATGATCTCACTCATATGTGGAATTTAGAGAACTGAACACATACTT
The DNA here is from genome assembly GCF_950295315.1 of Erinaceus europaeus. NCBI lineage: Eukaryota > Metazoa > Chordata > Mammalia > Eulipotyphla > Erinaceidae > Erinaceus > Erinaceus europaeus. Next base: position 72,509,751 of record NC_080163.1, read on the forward strand.
AACCAGACACATCACAACCCATATTTAAATTGGGAAAACTATAGTGGTTACCTAGGGGGGAGGGGGGAGGGCACAGACTTTCGGTGGCAGGGAAGATGTGAAACTCTAGTCCTATCACTATTTAGTCCTATCAATAGTAATACATTGGAGGGTGGTGGATAGATTTAATATCTCAAGTTCCCTAACTGCCTAGACCATAGCCCTAAGCACAAATACTAGCTTTTGCTAATATTTATCTTAGATTTGCAAAATGATCAAACACTGATATGGGGATTAATTGTTCATGGATCTCTAAAAATGTATCTGAAAATATAAAACATTTAAATCAACTATATCTTTAGGCTATACAGGTCAAGCCTTTTGACCTTGTAAGTATTTAAAATACAAAGAGGTTCAGATACCAGTAAAAGGGTTCAAAGCATAGTGAAGTCAAGTATACTAATACAAATACTAGTCCCCACTCCAACTAACCTGACTGTAATTAATTATTGATATTTTAACTTTCTCTAAGACTATGGGAAGCCCCTTGCATCTTTAAGACACACATTTCTCCTAGTCCTGGTACCTCTAGGATATGTCCATACTTCTTGAAATTCCTTCTCTATGATTCCTTACCACCATAACAACTTTGTCAACTTCAACCATATCCGTTACTGGTGCTGCCATCCCACATTATATTGCTATTGAAATCCTACTCAAGACTGAGACCATTCTAAAGAGGTCAACCTCGAAACTCTTCAAATCTGGTGAGAACTTTCCTAACACATGGGACTACCTATATCCAAGTTAAATAACACATCACTTAATTAAGTAACAGATACCAGATGAGGCTAGGGTTTAGGGTACTGGATACAGGTGTACACGTATCCATAAATAAGGTGCAATCATATAAGTCAAAGTCAAAGTGCTCAATAATGGTTGAAGTGCCTTAAGAAGGGACCTATAAATTCTGTAATTGAATGGATTTAGACCAAATTAGCAGGACAGCCTAGCAGAAAGACCCAAAGGAGATAGACCCAAAAAAACCTAACCCTTTTGGGCTCAACAAATGATACTCAATGCCTAAACAACTGAGAGAAAAATCTAAGATAATCAGATAAAGAAAGTACTACAAAAGTTGGATAAGGGCAAGAGACTGGCTCACTTAATAATGGACTTTTTGGTCAATATCACACCATCTGATCATCTGGGGCCCTAGTTAGGGAATCCTTGGATACCCATATACATATGATGAGCTTTGCCCTCTAAAAGGTCCCTCTCTCCACTACCACTGGTCACTTCCATAAGGAACATCTTGTGGCCCCTCTCAGGACCTTGGCTCTATCATAAAGCAAAGATAGGGATAGCTCCAGTCTCCGAAGTGAGGTTGGGGGTATCCTGCCCTGCCACTGGAAAAAGACTGGTCCTGAAATCAGTGCAGCCTGCAATGTTCCTCAGAAGTGACCATAGTTATAAGCTCAGATCAATAGGATTTAGAGGTTACACAAGCTCTGGCGCTAAATATAAATATGTATTTACATATGGGTCCTGGAGCAGGCGGATAGAGGTAAATAGTTAATTTTAGCCACTGATTTTTTTTTTTAAGAATGGGGCTATTCCCTACCCTAATCCAACTTTCTAGCTCTTTTCTCTACTCTGACACCATTCTCTCTGACAATATTCTCATCCAACCTCAGGCTAGCTACCAAACTCAAGCAAAACTACTATAGTTGTAAGGCACCAGGAACATGCCTAAAATGGTTCTCCTAGCTTTCTTCTACCCTAAAATATCTAATCACATCTGCTCTGATCATACTTTCTGGTTCCTGTTCATTAAGCATTTTGTCTCAACTTAAGTCATGCCACCTTCCAGACACCAAGCTACAGATGCTACCATGACCTGGACTTCTCTGGGCAGATGACTTCATCAATGTGTCCTGGACCCTCAAATCTCCAGAGCTCAGAGCTCTGGTCCACTAGGGAAATATAGAAACAGGATGGGGGTATGGATTGATCTGTCAATGCTCATGCTCAGAAGTCACTGCAAAAGCCAGAACTCCCACCTTCTACTCCTCATAAACAACCTTGATCCACACTCCCAGTGGGGGAGAAGTGATAGGATGAAGATAAGATGACTCTGAACTCCAGCTTCATCAGCACCCAGAGAGAAAAGGAAAAGGAAGGGGACATACAGAGGTAGATATGATCATACAAATGGCTTAGAGGGACATATGGAGATAGTTATGTCATGAGTGGCTTAGAGGGGAAGAGAGGACTGAATCAGAAAAAGAAAGGACAACTATGTATAAATGTGCACAGATAGTTGTAGAGAAGATAGTTGACCCATGTCTACAACTTTAGGGGAACTGTGGTGGATTGTAGTGGGGAGAGAGAAGATTCAGAATTCTGGTAGTGGGAATGGTATGAAGTCAAACCCCTGTCAACATGTAATTCTGTAATAATAATAATAAGAAGAAGAATATGGTGGCACAGCTATATACAAATAATGTCAGAGGACATAAATTATGATGATGTTTTGTATGATACAGCAAATCCTAACAAAGGGATATTTCAAAGTTAACCCAATTGCTAAATAATGTGATTACAGCAATAACTATCTATTGTCTTGTTAAACCCTAAGAGCAGGAAACTCCTGCTTCCTCTAGAGAGCCTATATTTCCCCCAGTCCTGGAACCTCTAGGGCAGGGCTCACTTTCCTGCATGCTTCTCTCAATTCATACCAAATGATATTATATCTGCTGATCCCAACCTAATCAATGCAACGAGTACCATCTCAGTATGCTTCACTTCGGACTGTATCCAGAGACGTTAGGCATGGGATGTCAACCCTTCAGCCTCATTACTCAGGTGAGACCTTTCCTTTCAGAGGATTTTCTAATTCTATTCTAGGTGGTTCACTTCCTAACAAAGTCCCAAAACCTAGATATAGACCAGGTCCCATGAGATAGAGCCTATGCTCTATCACATGTATCCATAAATTAGGGAAAAAAATTTTTTAAAAAATGAGATAAAGGGCAGAAACTAATAATTTTAGCATGTGAAATATAATAAAAGAAAATAAGAGGAAAAAGATTTGTGGGAAAATCCAATAATTTAATTCAATAATCTAGTTCTGTAAATTTTACTAAATATTTTGAAGGAAATTTTCAAATCTTTAAATCTTATCTCTATTCTTTTAACAGAACAAATAAACTTTTTTAAAGTTTTTATTCACTTGGATAGAGACAGACAGAGAGATATACATAGAGTTGAGCAATATGGGGGGTGGGAGAGAAAGAGAGACAGCTACAGCACTATTTCATTCATCATGAAACTTCCTCTCACCCCCAGGTCAGGTAAGGTGCTTGAACCCGGGTCTTTCATATTGCAAAATGTGGGCTCTGTCAGGTACACCACTGCCTGACCCTTGCAAATAATCTTTAAATTTCCATTTGACTGAAACAAATAGCTAGTTCTCCTTTTATTTTAAAACAAATAGAAATGTCACTGCTGGTTCTTCTTTTTTTTTTTTTTTCAAATAGAGCTAAAGGAAAAATTCTAAAACAAAATATGCATACAACATTTATAGATCTACAGTTGAGTGAATTAAATTTTTTGAATAAATTCACTTCAACAACCAAAAAAAAAAATCTAATGTCTCACAATATAATTACAGAAGCCATCAGGAACAGTATTAAAATGCACATTTACATTCAACACAGAGGCTGGATCATCAGTGAGGTAGAGGCTGCATGGTTTTACAAGTTATCTAATAGTTTCTAGCTTTCACTATATGCAGAAAGCCCTACAATTATTTACAAGGTCAAGGTTAGTTGAGAAACTTCTATAATTGACAAAATATATAATCTCAGTTATATATTAAATAAAAATTGTGAATTACTATTGCATGTTTCAATTATGCATAGTAACAATATGTTAGCAAGCATAAGAATGAGTTTTAGATATTTCATTTAAAGTATTTTATTTGTTTACTGTCTATTGAATATAGACAGAAAGAAATTGAGAGAGAAGGGGAGATAGGAGAGAGATACCTGCTATACTGCTTGTGAAGATTTCCCTTGGCATGTGGGGGCCGGGAACTTGAACCTCTGTCCTTGCACATTATAACATGTGCTTTCAACTATATTTGCCACTGCCCAGCCCCCACGTTTTAGAGTTCTTATTATATTTTCCTGCTGGCAATTAAACCCTTTATCTGTTAAATTATTAACTTCTTAACTAATTTCATCCATTCAACAGTTAATGAATATTTTTAGTATATTAGCAAAATGCTACTCATACAACACTACAAACATGTATATGAAACTGTCATGATAATATGTGGGGCTGGGGAGATAGCATCATTGGCAGTGTAATAGGCCAAGCACCAGAGGTCCAAGCTCTTCCAGAGTGAAACAGTTATCTGGTAAATGAAAAATTAAAAGAAAGTAAAGGCATACTGTGGTGATTTAAAAAAAATAAATCCCATGCATGAGGGGACTAGGCATCAAACCCTGAGTTCCCACTTGCAGTGGAGATACTTCACAAGTCAGATGATTGGACCACAGCCAGAATCTTCACAGTAACAATACAGAAACTTCTGACTTAGAACTGTTTAAATAAACTGAACTCAGATTTCTTGCCCTTAGAATTGTGCGATATAATATGTTTATTATATTAAGATCTAAGCTTTATGGTAATCTGTCATGTGGCAATAGATATTTAATACAGATTGAATTAATAATCAAAAACTTCCAATGAAAAACTGAGAACCAGGTGGCTTCACCAGACAACTCTACCAATATTTTTCTCTCTTTACCTCCCCCCTTCCATCACTTTATTGAGATTTTAATGGTTTACAGTATATTTTTTGAAATACGGGTATAATTTCTCATTTTCCCGTGATATCTGTCTAGCAATCTCTTAAAAAAGAATTAACACCAATCTTTCTCAACTCTCCCAAAAATATTAGCAAGGAGGAAACACTTTTGACCACATTTTTTTGTGGTGCTATTATCCTGATACCAAAATGAAACAAGCACAAGGGGAAAAAAAAAAACTATAAAAAATTCTTTGCAGACTTAATTCAATGGTACTTTAAAAGGATTAGAAAGTGGAATTTATGAAAGTAGAATTTATGCCTGGTATGCAAAAATGGCTCAATGTAGGAAAATCAATCAATATTGTACACCACATTTATGGAAAGGCAGAAAAAAATGACATGGTCATTTGAATTAATTACAAAAGCTATTTGAAAAAATCCAATACTCTTTCATGATTAAAAAAAAAAACTAGGAGGAAAGAAATTACCTTAACATAATGAAAAAACAAAACCTGTGTATAAAAAAACATTAGAGTGGTCTTTAACTATTATAGATAGAACTTATGAAATCAATAACAAAATATTGGAATAGCTTTGTTGTTGTTTTTGTTATTACTGTCATCCATGGGCCTTCAGTGAATCAATTGTTCAGAATAATTGACCAATAATTAATATTTTCTGCTGCTTTCATTCCTTTTCCTTAGAATTGCTTCCCAAATAAACTAGTACTCAAATCCAACTCATGGTCTGCTTTAGAAAGAAACCAACTTAAGACATGACGTTTTTAAATAAGGTCCATGTGACACCAAATCATAAATTTTTAAGCACCATGCTGTCCTAGAACATATATGTCCTTAATATATTATCTATGTAATAATTGTCTCAAGGTTAATTTGTGAAGACTGTTCAATGTACATTCTCAGGAATAAATAATTGGTATTAAATTCACTGGAGTATGAGAATCGCTGTAGTAATTTTGATCTCATCAAATATTTACAATGTTAAGGAGGACTCTCTATATACAATAATTACATACAACTTCAAACTACATAGACGAGAAATAAATGGCTTTCTATATTGTTGATTGTATGTGTATGTCTATATATTGTTTATATTACATGCTATATTCTAGCATTTCAAAATAGGTCAGAAATATTCAATAGCTAAAATAATAAAGTGTTCTAATCATAGAAAAACACAAAGAAGCAGAAAAAAATAGCTTGAAGCCAAGGATTTTTTGATCCTTCATTTTCTAACAACAATTTCCCATGAGACCCTGAAAGGGCCAGTTAACCTTTTAGTGTCTATGCTTCCTTGTGTGTTAAATGGGTCTCATAACCTTTATGATGTAAGGGCACTAAGCAGATGAATTATTTAATGTTAGATGATCTATAATTGGCCACACAATATTATTTTGAGGATATCCATACATTATTAATTGCTGAGTGCACTTATCCTACATTATTAGAGCATGTACAGTCTCAGAAATTTCAGAAGTTACACACACTTCTTAAGGTGGCAATAAGATTCATGTTATGAGATATTTTTAGCTCAAGTGGGTTTATCTTAGGTGACCCTGAGTAAAATGTTTTAGGCTCTATAAAAATGTTGAACCTAAAATTCATAGAGGATGATAATTATTACTGTGTTTATTTGTAGTTCGGTAGACACTTGGCATGCAGATATTTAATATCACAGTTTGTATTCATAAAAAACTTCAGATCATCTTATCAGAAAAATGTGTAACTTTGTGAGAGTATGAATATGAACTGTACACACTAAGATTCTGATATGTATAAGCCAGTTGCAATATTGCTGCAAGAAATAGACTAGCTTTTTCTATGTGATATGACTATTTCTGCGCTCTCTTACGTACAATAGCTGCCCTTAAGAGATAAAAACTTAGCATATTTGTGAAAATAGCTCTTCTGGGAGAAATAAAGCATTGCTAGTACCGGTGATGAAACTGAAGTAGCCTAAGTAGTACTTAAGAAAGGGAGAAAGGAAGGAAGGAAGGAAGGAAGGAAGGAAGGAAGGAAGGAAGGAAGGAAGGAAGGAAGGAAGAAAGAAAAGAGCTGGGTGGTGGCATATCAGGTTAAGCACACATAGCAGGAAGCACAAGGGCCTGGGCAAGAATCCCAGTTCGAACCCCCTGGCTACCCACCTGCAGGGGTGTGGCTTTAAAAGCAGTGAAGCAGGTCTACAGGTGTCTCTCTGTCTTGCTCTTTCTCTGTCTTCCCCTCCCCTCTCAATTTCTCTCTGTCCTATCCAATAAAAGTGAAAAATGGTCTCCTGGAGCAGTGAATTCATACTGCCAGCACTGAGCCCCAGTGATAACCCCGGAGGCTAAATAAATAAATAAATAAATAAATAAGTAAGAGACAAAGGGAGGGAGGGAGGAAAGAACTGATCACAAAGAAAGATAAAGGTACAGAACAACATAAAGGTTGGGCTTTTGAAGGCTTAGATAGACAACTGTCAACCAGGCTTCTTCAACTATAAAATTTTTAACATCAACAATATCCCATTTTTCATAAAGTTCTTTGAAATAGGCTCCTACATATACATAAATTTTAGTGTTCTTTTATAAATATGTTTTAATACTTCTGTGTAGCAAATTTCCATTTTTTAATCATACCCTTTATTTTATTCCAGTTAAAATTTGTTTATGTATTTAATATTGTGTGTGTGTTCCAATATAGGAGCCAAATCCAAAGCATCTTCTATGCAAGCCCTTCACTCTACCAGTTGAACTACTACTCTAGTTGTAATGTCTTTTTTTGTTATGTTGAGAAGTATCAACAGCTACAAGTTACTGGTAGCAAGTTTTGACTGATCACAGAAAAAAAGACTGGTAAAATCAGTTTAATATGGAAGTCAAGCTGTGGTGCACCCTGTTAAGTACACACATTATTACCATGTGTAAGGACTCAGGTTCTAGCCCTGGTTCCCACTTGCAGGGAGGAAACTTGATGAGCAATGAAACAGGGCTGTGGGTTGCTGGGCTGAGCTTCATGGGCAGGAGACAGACAACCAGGGACTCACGGCTGAGCTGGAAAGTGGTATCTCTTTATTCACGTGAAACGCAGACAATCTAAGCCATCCCTAATCACAATCCTGTCCTTATATATACTTGCCAAGTAGGGTGGAAACAGGATGTGACATAGAGAGGGTGGAGCAAAAAAGAAATTGGTGAAAATCAGGTGTGACAAGGAGAGGGGGCGGAGCAAAAAGACATCATGAACCAGTGGGGATTAAACCAATGCCCTGCAGGCAGGGTGGTGCTTAGTTAACAGTGGTTATGTAAATAGAATACAGTGTTAAGCAGGGGGGATTAAACCAATGAGACAGAAAGGGTCTTAGAAGCATAATTTAGAAGCATACCAACAGTGGGTATCTTACTTTTTCTCTTCCACTCCATCTCTGTCTTCCATCTAAGATTCTCTTTGTATCTATCAAATAAATAAATGTACTTTTTAAAAATTCAGTGGATATATTCATTAAAACTTGCAAGGAATTATAGCTGCCAAAGTCTTTCAGAAAAATTTATGAAGAAAATTTTGCAAGTGGTTGAGATTACTACTACCTTCCTTAAAATAATTGATTTTATGTAAGACTACTGTATTTAAAAGGGGTTGGGTGGCGGCTCACCTGGTAGAGTGTGCACATTACCAAGCATGAGGACCTGGGCTCAAGCTCTACGTACCCACCTGTGGGGAGGAAGCTTCAAAAGTAGTGGAACAGTGCTGCAAGTCTCTCTCTCTCTCTGTCTCTCTCTCTGTCTCTCTCTCTCTGTCTCTCTCTCTCTGTCTCTCTCTCTCTCCCTATCTTTCCTTGTTCCTCATTATTAAGAAAAGAAAACAGATGGTTACTAGGAATAGTAGAGTCATGTAGGCACTGAGACCCAGAGATAATCTTAGTGGTAAAAACAGCAAAAATAAAAACCCAGAGCTTAAGAAACTTAAGACATAGTTGTTAGCCTTCTCTATTAATATATATATATATATACATATATATGTATATATATGTTTTCTTAGTGAATTTATGATTGATTATATTGCAATAATTTCTGGAAAAGTTACTTGACTTCTTTCCAAGTATTTTAAAAAATACTTTTTTATTTTTCCTAATGTTTTATTTCTACATGTTATATAAATAACATTATCCTGCTGGTAAAGGGAAACAATTCCTGAAGACTATTATTTTAGACATTCCACAAATGTCTCTAACTTCCTTTCTAACAATATAATCATTTCTGTGGGTGACAAATAGTTTTTCAGTCATTAAAAATATCAATTGAGAACCAAAAGGGTATAAGTGTACTTAATTGACGCCCAAGGTGTTATGTTCATGGAAATATCATTCTGCAGCTCATTCAAATGGCTGTGGGAGGTTGCTCCTCTAGAGGAAAATAACCAGATGAAATGCTCATTCTTCACAATTTCCAAAGCCATCAATTAGGATAACTAGAAAGTGTGGATAATGGGGAAGCAATAATGCAAGAAAGTGCAAAGGAAAAATAAAAGAAAGGAGAGAGAAAAATATTGCAATAAAAGTGAACTGCATGTATTATTTTGGAAGGTGTATATGACATGGGGAAATATCTCATAGATGTAATGTATTTAGAGAAATGAGGTCAACAGGAGTACAACAATGACTGTGCTTAGAGGTGCAAATCTAATTTTCTTATATACTCCTTTCTCTCACTGATCTAATTTCTTAAATCAGAATAACTATAAAAAATTGACCTATCCCAAGTTGAACAGAGAAGCATTTACAAAAACAAGATCTTACACCATCTGCACCCCATAATGATCCTGAGTCCATGCTCCCAGAGGGGTAAAGAATAGAAAATCTTCCAATGGAGGAAATGGAATGCAGAATTCTGGTGGTGGCAATTATGTGGAATTGTACCTCTCTTATCCTATGGTCTTGTTGATCATTATTATATCAATAATGAAAAAAAAGTGTTTAAAGTTAGGAGAGATTCTATATTTTTATTCTGGACAAATGTGGGGCCTTGTAATATTTTTAAGTGAAGAAAGAATGCAGGCAGTTGGATGTGTGATCTAGCATTAAAGAGTGCAGTCAAGTACTGCTTTAGTATTCATTAGTGTATAGGAATCCCAGTTGCCCAGTTTCAACTTCTCTTCTGAATGTCATTCTTCAAACTGCCTTCTCAGAATCTCCATTTGGATATCCAGCAGGCCTATCAACCTTAACAGTTGAGGGACCAATTTTTTGATCTGAATAGAAACATCCTGTTTCACATACATCTTTGTTTTAACACAAATTTATTTTTTCAAGTTCTGCATGCAATTTATCAATAAATCATCTTAACAACCTCTAAAATATTAACCTGTCTGGTGAATAATATTGTTACACATAATTTGAGTAACTTATATCTATATAATAATTTGCAAATCACCTTATCGTGGAAGCCCTAGATTATTCCTATGCTGAAGATTATATTATTAGTAGATTTTCATTTTTTAATTGCAAATATACTATGCTAGTTATAATGTATAGTTAAAAGGCAGTTCAGTGACTTGTCTTTAACTTTATCCCTATTAGAGATCTGAGACCCAAACACAGATGTTTTAGTTCCAAAATCCATGCTTATCTGCTTTCATCAATTTTCCATGTTGTAAAGACATAGAATACAGTGGTCCAGGAGGTGGTGCAGTGGATACAGTGTTGAACTCTCAAGCTATGAGGTCTCGAGTTCAATCCCCGGCAGCACATGTACCAGAGTGATGTATGGTTCTTTCTCTCTCCTCCTATCCCTCTCATGAATAAATAAATAAAACTTAAAAAAAAAAGAATTCTGTAAAAAAAAAAAAAAGACATAGGATCCACAAATATAAAATAATAGGGAATTAAATAGACCACAAAGGGGCAACACTGGATGAGTGTCCTCAATCAACTGTTAAATTATACTTAGTAGTTTCAGATGACATATTTGATTATCTGTGTTCAGCTCTGAAACAACCAGTACTTTAAGAATATAGTCTCCAGGGTTATTGCTGGGGCTGGGTGCCTGCACTAAGAATCCACTGCTCCTGGAGGCTATTTTTTCCCTTTTGTTGCCCTTGTTGTCCATCGTTGTTGTTATTATTATTGTTGTTGTCTTTGCTGTCGCTGTTGCTCTATAGGACAGAGAGAAATGAAGAGAGGAAGGGAAGACAGAGAGGGGGAGAGAAAGACTCCTGCAGATGTGCTTCACTACCTGTGAAGCGACCTCCCTGCAGGTGGGGAGCCAGGAGCTCGAACCAGATCCTTAAGCCAGTGCAAGTGCTTTGCACTATGTGTGCTTAACCAGCTGTGCCACGTAGGCCTGGCCCCCGCGGGTTATATTTTTTATTGGTGATTTAATTTTAATTTACAAAATTATAAGTTAACAGGGTATAATTCCACACCATTCCCACCCCCAGAGTTCTGTGTCCCCATTCCCTTCCTTGGAAGATACAGTAGTCCTCTCAAGGTTTCAGATATAGGCTATCTGTTATTTCTACGACTGTCTATCTATATTTGTATATTTTTCCTATTTAAAAAACATGGTCGGGGTTGGGAGGTACCACAGCAGATTAAGGGCACATGGCGCCAAGCGTAGGGATCCCGGTTCGAGACCCCGGCTCCTCACCAGCAGGGGAGTAGCTTCACAAGTGATGAAGCAGGTCTGCAGGTGTCTATCTTTCTCTCTCTGTCTTCCCCTCCTCTCTCCATTTCTCTCTGTCCTATCCAAAAACAACGACAGAAATAGTAATAATAATGACATCAACAACAACAATAATAATAACCACAACCTTTATAAAAAAAAAAAAACAAGGCCACAAAAGGGAAAAAAAAATAGATAGCCCTGTGCCAGACTCCCATGGTCCCATTCCTCCACGAAAAGTCTTGAGAGAACGTTGCTGTCAAAAAAAGTTTTCCCCTAAGTGGGAAGTTACTAGCATCTTCATATCCTTGGAAAGGAAGAAATGAGATGCCAAGTGAGAAGCCCACTAATCATCTATCTTTCAGGAACTAATTGGGTAATTTTCTCTAAGAATGAAGAAGCTGACAGAAAGGCTTTCAAGATGGAAAGGGAGCTTGTAAACCTGCCTGACTTATTATTTTCTGCCTGAAAGCAATAAACATCTATTTTCTTGATAAAGTAACCATGCTCATATTTGAAGGAAACAAGGCTATTTAGTTAGCCTCCAATTATTGATCCTGTTTGAGAACATTGTCCTGAGGGCTCTGTGCAGTGAAATATTGAACATTAACCCCAACCCTTCAGATTTCTTTATATTGCCCAAATTCCAATCCTGTGAGTAATATATATATATATAATATAATATAATATAATATAATATAATATAATATAATATAATATAATATAATATAATATTATATTATATTATATTATATTATATTATATATACAGTGTTGGTAGCTGTTGAGCACAAAATGTAGGTAATAGGTGTTCGCTTTGATTAACATATTGGAGAAAACCAAAGTTTAAGGAAGAGAATAGCCAATAATTTCTTTGGAATTAAATAAGCAGTAGTTTTAGATATTAGTTTTGTCTTTATTTTTGGTACGTTATGCCTAAAATTTTTACTATACTTAGAATATTCAGACCCTTCGTTCCTGACTAGTAAATGTTTACTATCTTCAAACTATAACAAAAAAGATCATTTTATCTATTCACTTATTCAACACAACTTCTGACTATCCCTATACATTAGACAACTTTTGGTACTTATAATAACATTAGGAATCAAAAGACAATAATCACTGTTCATATTTACCTATAACAAGGAGAACCATCTCATGATTACAAAATATTTAGATGAGCAGAGACAATAGAAGCACAATAATGTTGGTGCTTAGAGGTGCAGATCTAATTTTCTCATATATTCCTTCTTGCTACTGATTAATTCAATTCTTTTAGATAAAAATCGCTTAATACTACCCCCCAAGCTCTCTAGATTCCCTCTATATTCCAAATTCGAATGCAGGGAGACTTTTTCTTTTAGACCAGGAAAAATAGGTGGTAGCTGTTCACTTTAAGAAATTAGAGTAAACCCAGGCATGATAATAAGAGCATTTCAGGCAAAAATTATAAAATCATAACAAATAAAAAGGTTGTATATTGTGTATGTTTCGGGATGGAGTTGGCAGAGAAATGAAAATCAAGGTACCTAGAGAGAGGTAATTAATGAAATTACAATTTTTAGTTGCAATTTCTAGAAAAAGCAATCCTCATATAACTGGAAAGGTGACATTTGAGCAAGAATTAAATTCACACTCAATGAAAAACATTCTAGGGATAAAGGAAAACCTGTGCAAGGGCTAGAAGGCAATGTACAACATTTCTGGGAAATGTAAACATCATGAAAACCAACATTCCTGGAGAGAAGAGATAACAGCAGGAGAGTTGTAAGATATAATGTCAGAGAAGGAGGAAAGAGGAAAAAATATGTAAACCTTCCTGATTGTTGTGAAGTCTTTGATTAGTACATGAAAGAATTATTTTAAAAGTCATTGAGCAATGAAGTTATATAATCTAATTTTTGCCTTAAAGGGAACACTCTGTTTTCTTGAAATACCCTATGGAAGTTGGTTAGTAAAAATAGAATCAAGTTTCTATTTCCATCCCTACCTCCCATAAAACTAAGACTATAGTCTACTTCTGAGAACATATCTCAGAAAAGGGTGGTAGTGGTAAAAATAGTTAGAAGCACTGGGATCTGAATCTATATGAGGAGTCAGTAAGGTTTAATTACACTGATTATGTGGTATAAATGAAGGAGTCAAGTAACTAAAGGATGGAGATACAACAGCTGAGCTGGAGAAAACTGTGGATAAACTAAGTTTAGAGAAGAATATCATAAGTTTGGTATTAAACATGTATTTAAAATCTCTAGATATCCCAGTAGAGATATTACCTAGGTTGTTTTTTGATTTATCAGTCTGGTATTTAAATAAACAACCAGGGTATGATTTAAATTAACTGTGACATTTGGAATTATACTACTGAAGGACATTGCTAAGAAGAGTAAGTGCAGATAGAAAACCAAAGATTGAGATTTGGATCATACTAAAGTTTACAGATGAGAGGTAAGAAAAGATGCCAGCCAAGAAGACTGAGACATGCTACCAATGAGGTGAAAATAAAAGCAAAAGTTTAGCCTTCCATACTGAATCAAAGAAGGAGTTAATAAATGTACAAAATATTGATGAAAATTAAGGGAGGGGCTGGAATTGACCACTGGATTTAACAATGTAATTCTTAATGGCAATCTTTCTAAAAGTTGTCTAAATGAAGAAATACAGTGGTGTCAACACTTGTGTAAAACCTGGGCAATCCGATGTGAAATTAGTACAAAATTTAGAATTCAAACTGAAGGGGTATAAAGAAATAAGAAAGTTGTTCCTTACTGTTCAGCTGTGAGTAATAATGTTCATATGTTCTTGTGATGGAAACAACTCAAAAAAATAGTAACATGGACTAGAGGAGAAAATTCCAGAAACAATGTGTTTGAATAAACAAGAGAGAATAGGATAATGTATACTGGGTGAATCAGTTTCTAATGGGAATAAAATTATTTTCTCTATAGCTACAGACAGGAAGACAGAGTAAGTAGGTCCACTTGTGGTTAACTGAGTAGATGTGATAGTTTGAGTCTTTGAATGTTTTTGTTTCTTCAGTGAGGTAAAGACAAAGCCATCCAAGTAGATTAGAAGCATCCAATAGCACAGCTATATACAAGATACTGGGTACTGTACAGCAAACCATAACAAAAGGACTTTTCAAAGTTAACCCAATTACCAAATAATGTGATGATAACATTAACTATCGATTGTCTTTTGGAACCCTAAGACAGCAGGAACTTCACATCTCCACTATAGAGCCTCTACTTCCCCCAGTCCTGGAACCCTTGGATAGGGCCCACTTTCCCATATTCCTCTCCCAATCCATATCAAATAATATTGCATCCGCCGATCACAACCTAACCAACGCAACGATTGCCACCACAACATGCTTCACTTCAGACTGTGTCCAGAGACTTCACGTGTGGAATGACAACCCTTCAGCTTCATTACTCGGGTGAGACCTTTCCTTTTATAGTACACTCTAATTTCATCTCAGGTAGTTCACTTTCTAACAAAGTCCCACAACCTAGATATACACCAGTTTCTGTGAGAGAGAGCTTATGTTCACACGTATCCATAAACTACTGCAAAATATATACCTGAAAGCAGAAGTACACTAGAGTTTGCAGTGAGTACCCCCCTAACACTTCCTCTCCACTATTCCAAGCTTTGGGTCCATGATTGCTCAACAATTTGTTTGGCTTTGTATGTTAACTCTCTTTTCAATCACCAGGTTCCAGATGCCATCAGGATGCTAGCCAGGCTTCCCTGGACTGAAGACCCCACCAATGTGTCCTGGAGCTCCGCTTCCCCAGAGACCCACCCTACTAGGGAAAAAGAGAGGCAGACTGGGAGTATGGACCGACCAGTCAACGCCCGTGTTCAGCAGGGAAGCAATTACAGAAGCCAGACCTTCCACCTTCTGCAACCCTCACTGACCCTGGGTCCATGCTCCCAGAGGGATAGAGAATGGGAAAGCTATCGGGGGAGGGGGTGGGATATGGAGATTGGGTGGTGGGAATTGTGTGGAATTGTACCCCTCCTACCCTATGGTTTTGTTAATTAATCCTTTCTTAAATAAAAAAAAAATTAAAAAAAAAAGACAAAGCCATCAGGTGACAAAAATGAGGATGGGGATGCTTTTGAAGATTTAAAGAAAGGAGAAAGAGGGAAATAATTGTCCATGCCTTTCCTTTCCTTCCCTTCCTTTCCTTCCTCCTCTCCCTCCTCCTAGTCTTCCTCCTTCTCCTTCTCCTCCTTTGCTATTTCTCTTTCTCCTCCTCCTCCACTTTCTTCTTCAATTGCCACTAGTGTTATCACTAAGGCTCAGTGCTAGCACTACCAAACCATTTTCAAACAGCTTTTTAAAAATTATTATTAGATAGAACAACGAAAATTTTAGAAAGGAAGGGGACATAGAAAGGGAGAAAGAAACTTGCAAACTTGTTTCACCACTCATGAAGCTTCTTTACACCCCTCACAGATGAAAAGCAGAGGCTCAAACTCTAGTCCTTTCATATGGTAATGTGTGTGTTCCACCAAGAGTGCCACTGCCTGGACCCAGCTTATGCCTTTCCACTCAGAGTGAAGTAGACTAGCATCAATATAATTATGTGGAATAGTGTCAGAAGAGCAAATTTTCAGATCTTTGAACTAATGAAGTAAAATCTCCAGTCTTCACATACATATAAAATTTTGTGAAGCTTGGTCTTAACAGTGTATCACAATAGGCAGAAAGAGCACTGTGTGTCAAATAAACTGAACTTAACCTCTGCCATTTATATAACATGTGTTTTCAGAACATTGCTTATCTTCTATTTAATGTTTCCTCATCTGTAATTTAAGAAGAACCATTTTTTTAATTTTCAAAAAAATTCTTTTTAAATTTATTTTACTTTATTTTATTTATTTAAGAAAGGATAAATTAACAAAACCATAGGGTAGGAGGGGTACAATTCCACACAATTCCCACCACCCATTCTCCATATCCCACCCCCTCCCCTGATAGCTTTCCCATTCTCTATCCCTCTGGGAGCATGGACCCAGGGTCATTGTGGGTTGCAGAAGGTGGAAGGTCTGGCTTCTGTAATTGCTTCCCCGCTGAACATGGACATTGACTGGTCGGTCCATACTCCTAGTCTGCCTCTCTTTCCCTAGTAGGTGGGTCTCTGGGGAAGAGGAGCTCCAGGACACATTGGTGGGGTTTTCAGTCCAGGGAAGCCTGGCCGGCATCCTGATGACATCTGGAACCTGGTGACTGAAAAGAGAGTTAACATATGAAGCCAAACAAATTGTTGAGCAATCATGGACCCAAAGCTTGGAATAGTGGAGAGGAAGTGTTAGGGGGGTACTCACTGCAAACTCTAGTGTACTTCTGCTTTCAGGTATATATTTTGCAGTAGTTTACGGATACGTGTGAACATATGCACTCTCTCACAGAAACTGGTGTATATCTAGGTTGTGGGACTTTGTTAGAAAGTGAAACACCTGAGATGGAATTAGAGTATACTATAAAAGGAAAGGTCTCACCCGAGTAATGAAGCTGAAGGGTTGTCATTCCACACGTGAAGTCTCTGGACACAGTCGGAAGTGAAGCATGTTGAGGTGGCAATTGTTGTATTGTTTAGGTTGTGATCGGCAGATGCAATATTATTTGATATGGATTGGAAGAGGCATACGGGAAAGTGGGCCCTATCCAATGGTTCCAGGACTGGGGGAATTTTTAATCTTTATTTATTAGATAGAGACAGCCAGAAATGGAGAGGGAAGGGAGTGATAGAAGGGGAGAGAGACAGAGAGACACATGCAGCTCTGCCTCACCACTTGTGAACCTTTCCCCCTGCAGGTGGGAACCGGGGGCTCGAACCTGGCTCCTTGCACACTGTAGCATGTGTGCCACCACCCGGCCCCTAGAATCACTACTATTAACATAGCAGAATAAAAGGTAGTGGTAACAATAATTTTAATAACAAGAGAGGCAATACTCACATCAACCAGGAAACAGAAATAACACATATGGATAAATAAGTGGTTCCCAACTCTGGCTTTATTGCCTTCTGAACTCTTAAATGGTATAAGCACCCAGGTCCCACACTAGACCAGTTTATTATATCATATCTGGGGATAGGGACCTAAGCATTGGTAGTTTTCAAAGCTCCCTTGATGATGATAACATGCAGGAAGAGATGAGAATCAATGATTTAAGTTAATAGACTGTAATAAAGGGACTACTTGCATAGATTTGCGCAGAATGAAGGAAACAAAAAAAAGGATGTAGAAAAATTAATGAAGATCATTTTAAGAGGGAAGATCTTAGTGTTTCCACTGCAACAGTAGAGAATAGAACATGAGGTCAAGTTTAATAATGGAAAGAATTGGGAAGTTGGACAGGAAAAAAAATTCCCAGCATTCCCTTCTGTGTTCTGGTTCTTTCTGGGTACTTCCTCTTATTATCTGGCCCTAAAGTGAAGGTGCCTGACAAAGGAACCCAGGTGAAGTAAAGCTCCCATTTCCTTGGGGGGTTGCTGCAAAAGATGATAGAATGAACAGTAGGAGAAAAGGAGGGTTGTCATGAGGTCAAATGGAGAATAATCAGTAGAAGCATTTACTATGGTCAGGCTCTCTTCCAAGTGCTTTACATGGATTAACATTTTAGTAAATGGCTTCATTCTTTTTCATTAAAACCCAGCACTTCTTTATAGAACAAAGATGCATTCCCGGTCAATTAATTATTGGAGATAGAAATATTTCAAAGTTTTCAGAATCACTATCACTAGAAGAGTGCTTTGAGTAGTTCCACAATAATAAGGTGAAACAGTAAGAGCCCAGAGCACAGTGTGCATATTCTCTAGGTCATTCAGATGTACCCAGTAGATTCTTATTATTTGGTTGTAAGAATATAATCTGGACAGTAAAAAAGAAATTGTCATTGTCCTAATCATTTGACTTTATATTTTGTCTTTAAAAATATATGCAGAGACACATTGTGGGCACCCAAATTACAGGCTCTATTAAAATACAAAGACACATTGCACATGACTTCATGAAAAAGTTTATTTTTAATTAATTTATTTTTAATGAGAGAGAGATACAGAGAGAAGGATATAATAGAGAGAAACCAGAGCACTACTCAGCTCTGGCATCTGGTAGTGCTGGAATCTCAAAGCCTCAAGCATAAAAGTTGATTGCATAGACATTATGCTTTATCCCCATCCCCATGAAAAAGTTCATAAACCCTCTTTTTACACACCTAAAACTGAATGGGGGCTGGGGGGTGGTACACCACTAGTGCAAAAACATTCCAATCCCCAGCACCCACCTGCAGAGGGATGAATCTTCACATTTAGTGGAGGAGTGCTGCAGGTGTCTCACTTTCTCTATTCCTTTCTTCCTCTCCATGTTTCTATCTGTCATAAAGATAAAAGAAGAAAGAGGAGGAGGAGAAGGAGGAGGAAGAAAAAGAGGAGAAAAATGGAAAAATGACCACCAGAACCAGAAGCAGAGGATTC
Source organism: Erinaceus europaeus (assembly GCF_950295315.1). Classification (NCBI taxonomy): domain Eukaryota; kingdom Metazoa; phylum Chordata; class Mammalia; order Eulipotyphla; family Erinaceidae; genus Erinaceus; species Erinaceus europaeus. The sequence continues at coordinate 72,528,705 of NC_080163.1, forward strand.
CAGAACCAGAAGCAGCTAAGAAGCCCTAGTAATATCCCTGATGGCAGTAAATAAAATATTTAAAAGAAGTTTATAAACAAAACTTTAGTTGTGTGCATGTATGTATATATTTTTTTTTCAAAAATTAATTCATTTAATTTATGGGAGTGGTGGAGAAATCAGAGTTTCATTTGGCTCTGAGAGTACCAGGAATTGAACACAGGGATTGAATACAGGAATGAAAGTCCTGTATTATACCTGCTAGACGACTTCCCCGTCATGAGATATATTTTGATGTATTCAATAGTCAACATATTTTGGGAAAACAGGTAAGAAGAGAAAACAGGAGAGAACAACTGATCACTGGGACAAATGAAGATTCTCATCAGGGAAAGTAGAGCACAAAATGTTATAATCCATAGCATATTTACATGGCTTTTTAAAAAAAATGCCCAATAACATCTAAAAGAATTTCTGCTCACAAAGGAGAGATCTGATAATTCTGACCTAGATAAAAACTGATTGCATTGGTATATTGCACCAAAGTAAAGGATTCTGGGGGGTGGGGTCCAAACTGGGTCCTGGAACATGATGGCAGAGGAGGATCTAGTGAAGGTTGTATCGTTAAGTGGAAATATTATGCATGTACAAACTACTGTATTTTACTGTCAACTGTAAACCATTAATCCTTCAATAAAGAAATAAAAATACTGATTTCAAACATTAGCTGGATTCACAACTGACTCTGCTGTAACACAGTAGATGGGTAAAATAAGCAACATTAAAAAATAGGTGATAGGGAGAGAGGCAATGGCACATGCAGTGAACTCACACACACCATGTGCAAGGGGGCATGGGGTTCAAGCCCCCAGCCCCCACCAGCAGAGCAGAAGTGTCACAAGTAGTGAAATATGGTAATGTCAATACTGAACCTCCAACTATAACCCTGTTGGAAATTAAGAAATCATTTATTAGGCAGGGCCCATCTCTGACAGTCCCCTATAGTTATCCTGTTGTACTCATGGATCCACAAAATATGGTGGTGGGAAGAAGTAAGTCTGGGTCTAGGCATCTCGGATGGGGGCAGAGCTGAATTAATCAAAGAGATCACAAGTGCACTACATAAAGAATGCTTCTCCTGGTTGTATTCTCTAGTATTCTGCTTCTTCTAGTTCCACATTCATCATCTTATCAAGGGTTATATCAATTAATGGCTTTTAACTTTTGTTAGAAAGCATCATATTTGGAGACTGTGATCTGGAGGACATATCCTACTTCTTTAAAACAAACTTTTGTCCAACAAAGTTTTTCCAGAAGTCTACAAATTTCATAAGAACGCTTAATTTTCAGGCCACATTCAGCAAATGTCTTTAAAGCAGGTTTCTAGAGAGAAAAACTTTTCTGGTCTCACAAAAAATTCATTCCTAATATTGTAATTAAATACTGTGCTAAGTGAATGGGAAAGTAAAATTGTTTTCAAAAATTGCTATATCCAAAATTGCTGAGACTAATTTTGTATTTAGATAGTATAGTACGGAGTGAATGAAGACTGTGCCTTAGCACTGGTGGTATTTATTTAACATGCCTGTAATCCCAGCTGACACTTCCTAATGAGTTGATTGCTGCTGTGTAGTTAAAGCTCCCCCATTCAATAAGCATAAACTTTGGTGTCAAAAATGAAACATAGTCAGATCTGATGCATAAATGGCTTGTATCGATTCTCTGGCAGTCTGACTGCTGTAGTCTGGTGCCAGTCCTTTAATTTGTGCCCTGAAGTGTATGGCCTCACTTGATTTAGGTGTCAGAAAAAGGCAGCACATCAGATTGAAACTGAAACATTCTAGAGAATTGGTCTGGATATCTTCACCATACATTGAAAAATCCACAACTTTCACACAAACAAGGGACTAAATGAAGTTATTCCCATAGATGTTTTAAGCATGTTTTATCAAAGGAAATGTCCTCAGACTCAAAACTTGCTATGCCTTGTGCTTTATCTGTACAGCAAATTCCACATACAGAAATTTAATGCCAAAGCTGTAAGATCTGCATTCCTAGTGAATGACAACTTAGGGCATTGTCTTTGAATAAGAAGTAAATACACACTCAGAATGCTTGTTTTAAGCTCACCCCATAATCAAAACATGTTCACCATTCTTAAGAATCAGAAGAACTCAGGTACCCTGAGTATCCTTACTATGGCATTTATAAAACACCACCATGTTGGTAGCTATATGCTCTGCCTCAGAAATATCAAATGCTTTCCAATGGAGTTAAAGACCATAGTTGAAGAACTAGCCATATAGGTCAGTCAAATTTCTACTTACCAACAGCACAGTACAAGAAATGCTAATTATTTCCTTCAAACATAAAGTGAAAAATTCAAGTAATTAAAATTATAATCTAGACTTTAGATAATTTTATGAGGCAGAGGATATTTAAAGATCAAGTACTCTTTACAGAAGAGACAAGAATTCAAAAAACTGAAAAAGTGAGTTGAGTTGTACCAGCTGAAAGAGCTTGTCATGTGGTGAAGAAAAGACTAAAATTTGGGGGCCAGGTGGTGGTGCACCAGGTTAAGTGCATATAGTATGAAGTTCAAGGACCCACACAAGGATCCCAATTCAAGCCCTGGGCTCTCCTCCTCTCAATTTCTCTCTGTTCTATCTGGTAAAAAAAAAAAAAAGGAAGGAAGGAAGGGAGGGAGGGAGGGAGGGAAGGAAGGAAGGAAGGAAGGAAGGAAGGAAGGAAGGGAAGAAAGACTAGAATTCTAACCTTATGGCTCTCAAACTATTTCTCTAGTAGGTGAACTATTTTGATAGAATGGTACAGATTTATCTTATTTTTGTAATTTCTAGGGGAAAATGTTTCTTTCAATTAAAGCTTGACAGTGTTACACAGAGAGAGAGCTATGAATGGAGCACATAGTCTGCTTGAGCTGCAAGACTTTTGCTTCAACTCAATGCTGCTAAAATTAGCACAGAGAAAATATCCTACTAAAGGCTTCACCTACACTGAAGGGCAGAATAGCTGCAGCCATTCTACTTGCAAATTGAAGTCTTAACTGTGAATTTCAACAAATTAAATAAATTTGGCTATTTTTCTCTACAGTTCATTACTAATGAGTTGCAAAATTTTAGCATATTTCTGGCAATTTCAGACTCAAGGATACCATTTTAACAGGTACCTGTTGGACCAGACTATATTTTCAAACTCTTGCTTAGCAGGTTATGAAAATTCCAGGGTAACCATTTCATCCTGTCATTTATTTATTCCAACTATTGATATGTTTTGAAAAACACAGATTGAGTTATTAACCTGATCTATTTTAAGTATTGTGTGATATACCCCATACCACCAATCCCAACCTCATTACAAGAACATAGTGTGAATTATATAAATAACTATCTCATTTCTTCAATCATTTGGGCATTTGAGAATAAAATAAAATAGAATTCTAGGGCAGGGTTAGAAAGCATAATGGTTTTGCAAAGAGACTCTCATGCCTGAGGCTCTCAGGTCCCTGGTTCCATCCCCTGCACCACCATAAGCCAGAACTGAGCAGTGCTCTGATAAAAATAAATAAATAAATAAATAAATAATAAATAAAAATTTTCTGTGATTTTCAAACTTATAGTATTTGTCACTTCAAGAAAATCAAGTAAAATAAGTGGTAAAGTCAAGAAATTAGCAATCAGCAATTGAGCTGAAAAGTTTATTTGAGGTTATTAGAGAGTTCTCATCCATAGAGCAGGAGTTCAATTACACTTTTAGATGGAATTTCAACAGAAAATCACAAAATAACCTTGGCTTCTGTGGGTTATCAAATGAGTACTTGAAGTGACATGCAAGAGAGGAAATGGCACTAACACACACTTTGTGTTCTCCCTTCCTCCCCAATTCCCAGTAGCAAGATGGAATATGGTTTTCCACTGTGCGACATACACCCCCCTCTTACATTTACATGCTTCAAGAGATTTATGGTCTCTTATCAGTAATCTGTGGTGTTCATTTTAACCAGATTTCACTGGGTTTTAAATATGGGGTGAGACCTATCAATCAGTGTGACTTCTTTGGAGCCCCCCCCCCATCCCAGATATGACCCTGTTAGACTTTGGATTTAGGAAGAGGGGGAAAATGAGGCACCCAGCATAAATTTCAGAAAGGATTACCTTATTCTTTATGTTTGAAGTTCACTAATACATACCAGGCAGAAATAATGAACCATCCACCAACGAAATAACTGCTTCTCATTAACTGGGTCACTCCTTAATTCTAGAGGGCTTAGCTAAATTGAGAACTATATATAAATATACTTTCAGGTAGAAGTTCTGAAGTCTAATTTAATAACACTCAAATATATTTTTGAATGAGTGAAACTTAATCTTTCAGGAGTTGCTCTGATTTCAAGAACTCTTTTTTTTTTTGGCGAAGAGTACTTTTTCAGTAGTGATGTTCATCATAACTAATTGGTGAATTGTAATTAACTCACTAGTTATAATGGGCTTAACTGTGTATACACAAGGTTGCCAGCTTTAAACAGCCAGCGTGCTGCGTAGCATGCTGGCCTTCAACTAAGCCCTGCAAGCAACCACCTGCGGTGACTGTACCAGACCTGGAATACAGAAAACCTGATTTCAGTTTTTATTTTCTATAGTCAAACTCAGTAATTCCTGTATTAGCCCATCCAGGAACTTGCTAGTGTTTTTTCCCCATCACCATCTCAGAGGTCAGATGGGGCTATCTCTCACATCAGATGTACCATAGACAGAGCTTTTTATCTATAAACTGCTATAGATTACTCTATTTGAGAGAAACTAGAATTGACAGGGCTTGCCAATCTTTTCCCAAGTCTATTTTGTCTATTGTACAGCCTCCCTAACAAAGTTGACTATCTACCAATTTGTTTCCACAGTATGAATAACAGTGAAATACGTACTATGAAGTTGCCAAGCCACTCTTTTTTCTTTTTTCTTTTTTTTTTTTTGCCTCCAGGGTTATTGAGACTCAGTGCCTGCATTATGAATCCACTGCTCCAGGAGGCCATTTTTCTCACTTTTGTTGCCCTTGTTGTTGTTACTGCTGTTGCCTGATAGGACAGAGAGAAATAGAGTGGGGAGGGGGAAGACAAAGGGGAGAGAAAGATAGACACTCTCAGATCAGGAGGGGATCCATTTTGCACCATGTGTGCTTAACCCGCTGTGCTACTGCCAGGCCTCAGCCAAGCCACTTGTGAACTAGCTCTGATTCTAAAGAAGGGGAAGGGGGAGGGAAGAGAGAAAGAAATGAAAAAAAAAAAAAAAAGAAAAGTAAAACATCTTCTGGGGGTCAAGCGGCAGTGACCTGGTTAAGCACACACATTACAGCTCACAAGGACCAGGGTTCAAGCCCCTTGTCCCCACCTGCAGGGGGAAAACTTCATGAGTAGTGAAGCAGTGCTGCAGGTATCTCTGTCTCTTTCCCTCCATCTCCCTTGCTCTTTTCAATTTCTATCTCTATCCAATAATAAAAATAAGTAACTTAAAATAGAAGAAGAAGGAGAAGGAGGAGGAGGAGGCGGATGCGGGTGGCGGGTGGGGGGTTTGAGGGGGTGGACAGAGGGTTCAGGTCCTGGAATATGATGGTAGAAAAAGAGCTAGAGGGGGTTGAACTGTTGTGTGGAAATCTGAGAAATGTTATTCATGTACAAACTACTGTATTTTACTGTATCATTGACTGTAAACCATTAATCTCCCCAAATAAAGAAAAATAAATAAACAGAGCAAAAAAAGTTATATGTATTCTTCTAATCTAATTTTTAAAGTCCAACTTTAAAATTGATTTAAGTAAAATGTGTAAGGAAAAGGAGGAGGAGGAGGAGGAGGAGAAGGAGAAGGAAGGAAAGAAAATTTTCTAAAGATTGGGGGAGATGACTTAGTCGGTAGAGTGTAAGACTTGAGTATGTATGAGCCCAGGTTTGATCCATGGCATAACATATGCTAGACTAGTACTAGTACTCTGATCTCTCTCTTTCTCTCTCTCTCTCTCTCTCTCATCCTTTTTTGCTAGTGGTGAGGGTCAGAAGATAGGGAGACGATACCAACTACTAAATCACAAATCACATCTACCATGATACTGATATTTCTTCTTCTCAAAAGCAGACATGTACTATCAAAGATAAGCAATCATTTCATATAATATTCCCTCTTCTATTCTTAAAATTACATTAGCTGGGATATGGATCAACCTGTCAATGTCCATGTTCAGCGGGGAAGCAGTTACAGAAGCCAGACCTTCCACCTTCTGCATCCCATAATGATCCTGGGTCCATACTCCCAGAGGGATAAAGAATAGGAAAGCTATCAGGGGAGGGGATGGTATATGGAGTTCTGGTGGTAGAAACTGTGTGGAAATGTACCCCTCTTGTCCTATGGTCTTGTCAATATTTCCATTTTATAAATAAAAATTTAAAAAGATACATTAGTCAGCATAACTTGATTAACTGTCCTGTACGGTGTTTTAAAAGTATATTTATTGGGAGTCGGGCTGTAGCGCAGCGGGTTAAGCGCAGGCGGCACAAAGCACAAGGACCGGCATAAGGATCCCGGTTCGAACCCCGGCTCCCCACCTGCAGGGGAGTTGCTTCACAGGCGGTGAAGCAGGTCTGCAGGTGTCTATCTTTCTCTCCTCCTCTCTGTCTTCCCCTCCTCTCTCCATTTCTCTCTGTCCTATCCAACAACAACAACAATAACTACAACAATAAAACAACAAGGGCAACAAAAGGGAATAAATAAAATAAATATTAAAAAAAAAGTATATTTATTACAAATAAAGTAGAAATGTGCCCCACCCATCACATCTAAACATTATCACTATTTTTAAAAATATTTTATTTAATTATTATTGGATAGAGACAGAAAGAACTTGAGAGGGGAGGGAAGATAGGAAGAGAGACTTAGAGACACCTGTAGACTTGATTCACCCCCGTGAAGCTTACCCCTGCAGGTGGGGACCAGGGGCTTGAACCTGGGTCCTTGCTCTAAAAATTATTTATATAAAAAGTAGGCAGGTTAGAAGGCTGCTATTCATTATTGTAAAAGATTTTCTTTCTTTTTAAGAAAGTCTCCGTTCTCTTGAAATATATACAGCTATCATATGTATAATACTGTATGAGAAGTCAGACCTCCCACCTTCTGTGCTCCATTGAGATCTTTGGAATAAAGATCTTTATTCCAATGGAGGAGATTGGATATGACAGTCTGGTGGTGGCAATTGTATGAATTGTACCCCCTTTTCCTACAATCTTATAGACCACTATTAAATCATCAATAAGAAAATAAGCTGAAAAATAAAAAAGCATAAAGCAGAACTTGGGCTGGGTTTGGTGTATTGCACCAAAGTAAAAGACTCTGAGGTGGGGCATGGCGGCGGCGGGTGGCGGGTGGGGGGTTTGAGGGGGTGGACAGAGGGTTCAGGTCCTGGAATATGATGGTAGAAAAAGAGCTAGAGGGGGTTGAACTATTGTGTGGAAATCTGAGAAATGTTATACATGTACAAACTACTGTATTTTACTGTATCATTGACTGTAAACCATTAATCTCCCCAAATAAAGAAAAATAAATAGAGCAAAAAAAGTTATATGTATTCTTCTAATCTAATTTTTAAAGTCCAACTTTAAAATTGATTTAAGTAAAATGTGTAAGGAAAAGAGCTATTATTTATGTTTTGATACAGCTAGAATGAAGTTCTCTGTACATATCATTTCAACTAAGCAATAATACTACCAGAATAAAACAAAAGTAAATAATATCTCACTTCCGAATTCTATACCCTTAGATTAAATGTAATTTTTCTAGTATCATAGAAGAATACTGATAAACAGTAAGGAGTTAATAGATTGGCAGACCAAACAACAGAGACCAATGAAGTGGCCACCGAAGAAAGCAAAATGAGAAAAATCTCATTTTATATGATTTTGACAAATTTCCTTAGAGTCCTTAATACAAGGCTGAGCAAACTGATGCCAAAATATAGACTAGCTCAAGGGAGTTACAAGAACAGGAACATATATGATTAGGAAGTCCGAGGGTGATTTATGGGCAAAGACCCACAGAAAGGAATAATGTCCATGTAGGTTATTCAAGCAGGAGTCCAGGCTTGGAAGTGACAGCTCAGTAACTGAAGAATGCAGGAGGGAGAAGAATCTTTTAAGGGGTAGAAACAAAGGTTAAGTAGGGGTAATGGAATGAAATAAAATGCCTTTGTTTATATATTTAAAAGAACCCAAGAGAAAACCTTTTGAATTCCAAATTAGCTGAGTCATTATCACAGTGGGCCCTCAAATTTAAATTAAAAAAATATCAAAATAGCTAATCATAAACTCTCAAATTGATTGTATATGCAAATCAAAGAGAAAAAAGCAAAGAATAAAAATTTTGGTTAGATGTCTGGGAAAAATCTACTTCCATATGATGGGAAATATTATATCATAAAAGAGATCCTCAAGGGGATTGACAGAAATCACTGTGAAGCTCTTGGAAATCAATGTGCCCGAAGCAATAGAAAAATATATCAGGGAGAGAATGCCTATATTAACAGATGAAAACTGGTGCAATATCTATCATCTCTCCTCGAAATCACTAGCTTTTTCGGTAACTGTTAGAAGAACAAATATTTCTCTCAGAAACCAGTTTATCTCCTCACACACAGGTCAGTCAAACAAATGCCAGCTTCACTTTCAAGTAGTGCATTTTGTGTGTGAGAAAGAGTTTTCTCTTCACTAATGTCATCTTTTTTTAAGTTATCCCTTACCTCACATAAATATGACTCAAAGGAATCCAGAATTCTGTCTTTGACCGCAGTGTTTTATCTTCTTATTGAGTTATCAAATCAATGTCAAATACAGTCTCCTTAAACATAACTCTGATTATGTCGTTTCCTTGTTCAAAGAATCTTTTTCTTAATAGTAGCTTTCTAGCTAATAAAATAAGAAAATATGTTAGCATCTTCCCACTTTCCAATCCTTAATGAAATAATGTTATGCATTATATAGGCATAAACCTTAAAAGTATTAAGAACAGAAGAGGAACTTAATGAAAGTTTCAAACAACACCTGAACCTGCTGGTTAACTTGAGCATTAGAACTGCATGCGCACATACACAGCATCTCCTGATGGAAGTAAACAATTCAACTTCAAACCAAAACATTCTTGCCAATAATTTAGAGTAGAATCTAGTAAAATAACTAGATATAACAACTATTTTAAAGAAGATATAAGGAGCAGAGAAATATATTAAACTCTGGTGCTACAAGCAGGGAAATCCTGAATATGATAAAATATAAGAAATCAGAGACCCAGTTTCCTCAACAAGTACAAAGCAAGGGGAAAATTAGAAATAAAAAAGGCGAATCCATAGATTCAGTGATAAAGCAGTCACGTGCAATGTATGAAACTAATTTAAATTCTGACTTAAATTATCTATAGAATATAGTTATAAGTGTCAGTAGTTCTTTACTTTTGCTGACTTTATGGGTTTTTTTTTGCCATTTCTTTTCTTTTTAATTTTTTATTTATAAAAAGGAAACATTGACAAAAACCATAGGATAGCGCTTCGCGCCACGTGCGCTTAACCCACTGCATTACTGCCCGACCCCCCCCCCCCCATTGCTCTCTCTTCTATAGGGTGTCAGGTTGCAACTGTGTATGTGGCGAAACAGGTAACTAAATACCCAGGTGAGGTAACCTGCCTACCTGGACATTTCTGTTTATTTATTTATTTTTACCAGAGCACTGCTCAGCTCTGGTTTATAGTGGTGTGGGGGGATTGAACCTGGAACTTTGGAGCCTCAGGCATGAGAGTCACTTTGCATAACCATTATCTATCTACCCCTGCCCCTGAACATTTCTTAAATTATAGTAGCCCCTATTTTATTTCTCTTTCTGTCTCTCTTCTTTATTTCTTTACTTTTTAAACCAACCTAGAATCTGATGCGTTTGATGAATACGTAATTTGGTTAATATGTAGTTGTTATCTGTGGTCTTGCTGAACTCTGAATAAAATACTTAACTGACCTAATTCTTGCCCTTGTATTAAAATGCCAACATTTTACTGCTGAACTTCAATCAGGTTTACAACTGATTGTTTACTTTTTTAATACTATAACAGGAGGGGCCTATTTATTTTCAAGACATACTTGGCCTATGGACCTATCTCCTACTTCTTACAGTTTCTAGAGAAGTTACCACACTCATGGCAGGGATTTTTGCGTTCAATAGTTCAAAGGTTGCCAGGCACACTGCAAACTACGCCAAAAGGTGTGGAATCTCTCATCTGTACAGACTGGATTTGTTACAAATTTACCAAGTCAAGAATTCCAGATAAAGTATTTCAGCCTACTCCTGAAGATCATGAAAAGTATGGTGGTGACCCACAGAACCCTCACAAACTACATATTGTTACCAGAATAAAAAGCACAAAAAGACATCCATATTGGGAAAAAGACATAATAAAGATGCTTGCATTAGAAAAAGCACATACTCTTCAAGTTCATAATAATATCCCTTCAGTGAATGCAAAACTGAAAGTGGTTAAACATTTAATAAGAATCAAGCCTCTGAAGTTACCACAAGGACTTCCAACAGAGGAGGACATGGATACCACGTGCCTCAAGAGCCCTGGGGGAATTAGTGCTGAAGTGGCGCCTAGCCCCTGTGGGACAAAAAATGATGAAGTCCTAATACCAGAACCATTTGAGATTAAGAAACACAAATCATTTTATTTAAAGGCAGCAAGAAAGTGTTTTTAAAATATATTTCAGGGGCTGGGGAGATAGTGCAGAAGCTGCAAGTAAGACTTTAAAGCCTGGGGCTCTAGATGCCACAGGCTCTGTCCCTGCCATCACCATACGCCACAGCTAAGCAGTGATCTCTCAGGTGTCTGGTAATAAAACTTTAAAATAAATAAAGAAAATATATTTTAAGCAGTAAAAAAAAAAAAACAACCCATAGGATAAGAAGCATATAACTTCACACAATTCCCTCCATCAGAACTCTGAATCCCATCCCATCCCAGGATAGCTTGTAATCTATTCTTTAACACTCTGGGAGTATGGACCCAAGGTCATTGTGGGATGCAAAAAGTAGAAGGTCTGGCTTCTGTAATTGCTTCCCCCTTTGAACATGGGTGTTTACAGGTTGATCCATACTCCCAGCCAGTCTCTCTCTTTCCCTAGTGGGGAAGGGCTCTGGGGAAGCAGAGCTCCAGGATACATTGGTGGGGTTGTATGTATGTCCAGGGAAGTCTGGTCAGCATCATGCTTTTTCTTTTCTTTTCTTTTCTTTTCTTTTCTTTTCTTTTCTTTTCTTTTCTTTTCTTTTCTTTTCTTTTCTTTTTTTTTTCTTTTCTTCTCTTCTCTTCTCTTCTCTTTTCCTTTCTTTTCTCTTTTCTTTACTTTACTTTACTTTTCTTTTCCTTACACCTCCAGGGTTATCTCTGCCACACAGGTGAGCACTACAAATCTACTGTTCTTGGTGTTCACTTTTTCCATTTTTATTAGATAGGATAGAGTGAAATTGAGAAGGGAGGGAGAGATAGAGAGGGAGAGATGCAGAGAATCACCTGCTACCTGCAGACCAGATTCAATGCTTGTGAAGTGTCCCCCCTGCAGGTGGGGAACTGGGAGCCTGAATCTTATCTTTTTTTTTCTCTCTCTTTTGTTTAATAAAGGATTAATTAACAAAGCCATAGGGTAGGAGGGGTACAATTCCACACAATTCCCACTACCTAATCTCCATATCCCAACCCCTCCCCTGATAGCTTTCCCATTCTCTATCCCTCTGGGAGCATGGACCTAGAGTCATTGTGGGTTGTAGAAGGTGGAAAATCTGGCTTCTGTAATTGCTTCCCCGCCGAACATGGACATTGACTGGTCAGTCCATACTCCCAGTCTGCCTCTTTCTTTCCCTAGTAGGGTGCATCTCTGGGGAAGCGGAGCTCCAGGACACATTGGTGGGGTCTTCAGTCCAGGGAAGCCTGGCCGGCATCCTGCTGACATCTGGAACCTGGTGACTGAAAGAGAGTTAACATACGAAACCAAACAAATTATTGAGCAATCATGGACCCAAAGGTGGGACTAGTGGAGAGGAAGTGTTAGGGGGGTACTCACTTCAAACTCTAGTGTACTTCTGCTTTCAGGTATATATTTTGCCGTAGTTTATGGATACGTGTGAACATATGCTCTCTCTCACAGAAACTGGTGTATATCTAGGTTGTGGGACTTTGTTAGAAAGTGAAACACATGAGATGGAATTAGAGTGTACTATGAAAGGAAAGGTCTCACCCGAGTAATGAAGCTGAAGGGTTGTCATTCCACATGTGAAGTCTCTGGACACAGTCTGAAGTGAAGCATGTTGAGGTGGCAATCGTTGTGTTGTTTAGGTTGTGATCGGCAGTTGCAATATTATTTGATATGGATTGGGAGAGGCATATGGGAAAGTGGGCCCTATCCAAGGGTTCCAGGACTGGGGGAAGTAGAGGCTCTATAGTGGAGATGTGAGGTTCCTGCTGTCTTAGGGTTCCAAAAGACAATCGATAGTTAATGTTATCATCACATTATTTGGTAATTGGGTTAACTTGAAAAGTCCTTTTGTTAGGGTTTATTGTACAGTACCTGTTGGGTAGTATGCCAGCTCCCCCTGGCTTCTGCTTAACCATATGCCTATATAGGGATTGATTTGTTCAAAGCTTTGGTCTATTTACATAAATCACTTTTACATTTATGTAAAGCACCACACTCCCTCCAGGGCATTGGTGGTTTAGTGGTAGAATTCTCACCTGCTCCACTCCCTCTCCTTGTCACACCCTGACCCTCTCCTTGTCACACCCTGATCTTCCACCAGTCACTTTATGCTTCACCCTCTCTATGTCACATCCTGTTTCCACCCTACTTGGAGAGTATAAAAACAGCTGCTCTTCTGATTAAAGACACTTGGAAATTGATTTCCGGCTCCGAGAGTTCCAGAGTGTATCTCCTGCGAAGTTAGTGCGGCACAAGTTCCTGATCCCTCTCCCACGCAGTAGCCTAGATCAGCTCCAGTTGAGTTCTCTCCAACCCAGAGAACACTAGCTCGGGAAGAAGCACCCTCAGGCTATCCCAGCAGTACCCAGTATCTTGTATATAGCTGTTCTATTGGTTGCTTCTGATCTACTTGGTTCTAGGCTTTTGAGAGAGTCTGCATATCAAATACACAGCCTATATATTTAAAAGATTCAGTTTGTGTTTTGAAAAACTTCGAGACATACAATTAATTTTCCCCCTCTCATATTAATTAACTAGTGATTTATATGACTATATTTTACTAGGAGTGTACATAAATACCATTCCCACCACCAAAAGACTGTGACCCATCACACTCCCACCCCCCACTGGCCCAGGAAGCTGCATGTCTACCCCTCACCACAGGGTTTTTACTTTAGTGACCTACTTACAATTTGGTCAGGTCCTGCTATTAGTTTCCCTTTCAGATCTTCTTACTCAACTTCTGTTGATGAGTGGGATCATCCCATACTCATCTTTATCTTTCTGATTTAGCTTACTTAACATAATTCCTTCTAGCTCTGTCCAAGATGGGTCAGAGAAGGTGGGTTCATTGTTCTTGATAGCTGCATAGTATTCCATTGTGTATATATACCACAGCTTTCTCAGCCACTCATCTGTTGTTGGGGACCTGGGTTGCTTCCAGGTTTTAGCTATTATGAATTGTGCTGATATGAACATAGGAGTGCACACCTCTTTTTGGTTGGGTGTTATGGAGTCCTTGGGGTATAACCCCAGGAGAGGAATTACTGGATCGCATGGAAGGTCCACGTCTAGCCTTCTGAGTTTTCTAGACTGCTGTCCACAGAGGCTGCAACAATTTACATTCCCACCAGCAATGTAAAAGGGTTCCTCTGTCCCCGCAACCTCTCCAGCATTTGTTTCTGCTGTACTTTTTGATGTATGCCATTCCTACAGGAGTGAGGTGGTATCTTAGTGTTGTCTTAATTTGCATTTCTCTGACAATCAGTGACCTAGAGCAGTTTTTCTTATGTTGTTAGCCTTTTGGATGTCCTCTGAGGTGAATGTTTTGTTCATATCCTCTGCCCATATTTGGATGGAGTGATTTGCTTTTTTGGTGCTAAGTTTGCTGAGCTCTTTATATATTTTGGTGATTAGTTTCTTGTCTGATGTATAGCATGTGAAGATCTTCTCCCATTCTGTGAGGGGTCTCTTTGTTTGTGTGATAGTTTCTTTGGATGTGCAAAAGCTTTTCAATTTGATGTAGTCTCATTGGTTTGTTTCTGCTTTAGTCTTCCTTGCAATTGGGTTTGATTCATCAAAGATGTCCTTGAGGTGTAGGTGGGAAAGTGTTTTACCAATGTTTTCCTCTAAGTATTTGATTGTTTCTGGTCTGACATATAGGTCTTTGATCCATTTGGAGTTGACTTTTGTTTCTGGTGAGATAAAGTGGTTCAATTTCATTCTTCTGCATGTTACAACCCAGTTTTCCCAGCACCATTTATTGAAGAGCGCCTCCTTTTTCCATTTAATCCTTTGGGCCCCCTTATCAAAGATTATATGTCCATAAGTGTGGAGATTTATTTCTGGGCTTTCAATTCTGTTCCACTGGTCTGTGTGCCTATTTTTGTTCCAGTACCATACTGTTCTGATGATGATGGCTTTAGAATATAGTTTAAGGTCTGGGAGTGTGATGCCTCCATTTCTGTTTCTTTTCCTTAAGATGGTTTTGGCAATTCTAGGTGTTTTCAGGCTCCAGATAAATGATTGTAGTGTTTGTTCTATTCTCTTAAAGAAGCTTGGTGGAACTTTGATGGGTATTGTATTAAATTTGTATATGGCTCTGGGGAGAATATTCATTTTGATGATATTTATTCTTCCAATCTATGAGCATGGGATATCTTTCCATTTCTTGGTATCAGTTTCTATTTCCTTGAGTAGCGACTCATAGTTTTCAGTATGTAAGTCTTTCACTTCTTTGGTCAACTTTATTCCTAGGTATTTGATTGATTTTGCTGAAACAGTAAATGGGAGTGATTTCTGGATGTCTTCTTCTTCAGATTTAGTGTTTGCATAAAGAAATGCCACTGATTTTTGTACATTGATTTTGTAGCCTGATACCTTGCTATATTGCCTAATAACTTCCAGTATTTTTCTGATGGATTCTTTAGGTCTTTCTATGTATACTAATATATCATCTGCAAATAGTGAGAGCTTGACTTCTTCCCTTCAAATCTGCATTCCTTTGATTCCTTTCTTTTTCCTGATTGCTATGGCAAAACTTCCAGTACTATGTTGAAGAGTAACAGTGACAGTGGACAGCACTGTCTAGTCCCTGATTTGAGGGCAATGCTTTCAGTTTCTGTCCATTGAGTATGATGTTGGCTGTAGGTTTGCTATATATAGACTCCACTATCTTGAGGAATTTCCCATCTATTCCCATTATTTGTAGAGTTTTGAGCATGAATGGGTGTTGGATTTTGTCAAAGGCTTCCTCTGCATCTATTGAGATAATCATGTGGTTTCTGGCTTTGCTTTTATTGATGTGGTGAATGACATTGATTGACTTACAGATGTCGAACCAGCCTTGCATTCCTGGGATGAATCCCACTTGGTCGTGATGAACAGTCTTTTTGATATGTTGCTGTATCCGGTTGGCCAAGATCTTGTTTAATATTTTGGCATCTATGTTCATCAGAGATATTGGTCTGTAGTTTTCCTTTTTTTGTTCTGTCCCTATCAGCTTTTGGTATCAGGGTGATGTTGGCTTCAAAGAAGGTGGAAGGGAGTATTCCTGTTTGTTCAATCTTATGGAAAAGCTTCAGAAGTATGGGTACTAACTGTTTCCTGAAAGTTTTGTAGAATTCATTTGTGAAGCCATCTGGTCCTGGACTTTTGTTGTTGGGGAGGTTCTTAATAATGGTTTCAATTTCTTTGTCTGTGATTGGTGCATTTAGATTTTGTAGTTCTTCTTGGTTCAGTTTTGGAAGGGCATATGCTTCTAGGAATTGTTCCATTTCTTTCAGATTCTGTAGCTTGGTGGCGTATAGTTCTTTATAGATGTTTCGCAGGATTCTCTGGATTTCTGTGGTGTCAGTTGTGATATCTCCTCCATCGTTTACAATTCTATTAATTTGAGTGTTCTCTCTTTTTTGTTTGGTGAGTCTGGCTAGGGGTTTGTCAATTTTGATTAATCTTTCAAAGAACCAACATTTGGCTTCATTGATCTTTTGTATGGTTCTTTTATTTTCGATGTAGTTTATTTCTACTCTAATTTTAGTGATTTCTGTCCTTCTGGTTGCTTTAGGGTTCCTTTGTTCCTCTTCCTCTAAGTCCTTGAGGTGTGCAGTAAGGTTGTTCATTTGAGCTTTTTCTTGTTGTTTAATATGTGATTGTATGGCTATAAGTTTCTCTCTCAGTACTGATTTAGCTGTGTCCCAAATATTTTGATAGGTTGTGTCTTCATTTTCATTTGTTTTCAGGAACATTTGAATTTCCTGCTTGAGTGAATCTCTGACCCAGTGGTTCTTAAGGAGATGTTGTTTAGTTTCCAAATTCTGTGACTTTTAATAATTCTCTGTTTGTTGTTAAATGTTAGTTTTACTCCACTGTGGTCTGAGAAGATACTTGGGATGATTTCAATGCTCTTGAATTTATTGATGCTGTCTTTGTGGCCTAACATGTGGTCTATCCTTGAGTATGTGTTGTGTGGATTTGAAAAGAAGGTGTATTCCAGTTTTTTGGGGTGGAGGAGTCTGAAAATGTCCAAGAGGTCTAGTCTGTCAATCTCTTCATTCAATTCTCTTGTATCTTTATTGGTTCTCTGCTTTGTTGATCTGTCTAAGTGTGAGAGTGGGGTATTGAAGTCTCCCAGTATTATTGTATTACTAGTGATGTATTTTTGAAATTCTTTCAGTAAGTGCTTGATGTATTTAGATGGTCCCTCATTGGGTGCATAGATGTTAATAATTGTTAAGTCTTCTTGGCTGAGTGATGTTGTTTTCAATGGGCTGGCTTCACGGGTGGGTAACAGATGACCAGGGACTCATGGTTGAGCTGTACGCAGTATCTCTTTATTCATGCATGATGCAGCGCAATCTATATCAAGCTAGACTAAACTAACACAACTACCAACTCACTAAAATGAACAATGTTGTCCTTACATACTTTCCAAGTAGGGTGTAAACAAGATGTGACATACAGCGGGTGGAGAGAAAAGTGACTGGTGAAAATCAGGGTGTGACAAGGAGAGGGGGTGGAGCAGGCAAGAATTCTACCACTGAACCACCAATGCCCTGGAGGGAGGGTGGTGCTTTATGTAAATGTGAAAGTGATTTATGTAAATAGACTGCAGCAGTGGTTATGTAAATAGAATACAGTGTTAAGCAGGGGGTATTAAACTAATGAAACAGAAGGGGTTTTTAGAAGCATACCAACAGATTGATCCTCTAATCATTATGTAATGTCCTTGCCTATATTTTATTACTTTATTTAATTTAAAATCTATCGTGTCTGAGATGAGAATGGCTGTTCCTGCCCTTTTTTGTGGTCCATTAGCCTGTATGATAGTTTTCTATCCTTTCACTTTAAGTCTGTGTTTATCTTGTTGTGACAGATAGGATTCTTGCAAGCAGCATATGGTTGCATTATGTTTTCTGATCCATCCCCCAACTCTGTGCCTTTTGATGGGTGAGTTTAAGCCATTGACATTTATTGATATTATGGATTTAATGTATTGTAGTGCCATTGTTCAAAAAAAATTTTTTTTGTTTGCTCTGATATATTGCCAGTATTATAGTGATGTTCTTGTTTACAAGAGGTCTTTTAGAACCTCTTTCAGGGCAGGTTTGGTGATGGTTGCCTCCTTTAACTGTTGTTTGTCTAAGAAGGTTTTGATCCCTCCATCTAGTTTGAATGAAAGTCTATCAGGATATATTATCCTTGGTTGAAACCCTTTTTCATTCATGGCTCGATAGATATCTTGCCATTCTCTTCTGGCTTTTAGAGTTTGAGTGGAGAAGTCTGCAGATAATCTTATGGGTTTTCCCTTGTATGTGACTTTTTGTTTCTCTCTTGCAGCCTTTAGGATCCTTTCTTTATCCTTACTTCTTCTCATTGTGACTATGTTGTGTCTTGGTGTCTTCAGGTCTGGGTTGATTCTGTTTGGTACTCTCTGGGCCTCTTGAATCTTCATGTCCTTTCTGTTATTCAGGTCTGGGAAGTTTTCTTCTATTATTTCCTCTAGAATGTTTGCTTCCCCTTCCTCTCTTTCTTCCTCTGGCAGGCCAATTATGCGAATGTTACTTCTTTTGAGATCATCCCATATGTCTCTGTTGTTGTTTTCAGTGTCTCTCAATCTCTTTTTAAGCTCTTTCACCTCTTTCTTCATTTTCTTTAACTCATCCTCTGTCTGACTAATTCTGTTTTCTGCTTCTGTTAATCTGCTTTCCCTTGCCTCAGCTTCTTTCTTCATTACAGCTATTTCAGCTTTCAGTTCTCTAATTGCCTCAAGATAATCAGTATTTTCCTTGGGGGTCTCAACTGTTGTTTCCCTAATACTGCCATTCCTTCCCTCCAATGTTGTTTTCATTTCTGTGATTAATAAGTTTATTATTGCTTGCATACTTTTCTTATCTATGGTTACTTCTGGCTGATTTGTAGTTTCTTCTGGGATCTTGTCTTCATTCATTGTAGTAGTAGTTTTATTTGTTTTTGATTTACCCATTTTTTTGTTTTATGTGTTTCTTATTTTTATGTTCTGTTGTTCCTCAGTTGTGTCTTGAGCGCAAGCAACACTTTACTAAATACCTTTATGACAATTGCACTCACCAACCTAAGGAATTGCAGTAGCAACTGAAGCAAGTATTGAAGCAGTTTAATCACTACCAGTTAGCCAAACAATTTCTCCAGTCCGTGAAAAAATAGTAACCAAATCCCAGTGAAGAAGAAAGAGAAAAGAAAGAAGGGATCGCAAGAATAGACAGTTATGCAAATCTACTATCCACTGTGTGTTCTAGGTGTAACAAGAAAGGAAAGGGAAATAGAGCAGAGATACACACATAGAGAGTCCACTCTGAGTCAGATTTCTTCCACAAAATAATTCACAAATTAGAAAGGCAAAGAAGGAAGGAAGAAGTGTATGACAAGATAAGAAAAAGAAGAAAAAAGAGACAAGAGAGAGAAAAGATAAGAATAGCTGTAGTTAAAGAGTAGTGAAAGGAAAGTTTTTTTGATTACTTTATTTTTAATTTAATTTAATTTAATTTTTTTAATTAGCTAGATGGAGGAGGGAGGGGAGAGTCTGTAGAGGAGGTAGGAGTAACGAGACAAGTTCCTCCCACAATAGATAAGATGCCCACTACCCTAGCAATGAAAGATACCCTAAGAGTTAATTCTGATCAACCTAAAGGGGGGGGGAAGATATATGCCTTTATATAATATTAATAATAAAATAGAGCCAGTTTAAAAAAAATCCCTGTCCCAGATTACCTCAAACCTTGTGATCAGAGGCAGCTGATTGTTAAGAAAGAGACAAAAAAAAAAAACCCTCAGGACTAGACAAGGATAGCTGAAATAGACAGGTAAGCAAATCTACTATCCACTGTATATTCTAGGGGTAGCTAAAATAGGAAGGGAAGTTGAGCAGTGATACTCGCAGTAAGAGTCAAACTCTGAGTCAGAAGTCTTCCCCAAAATAATTCCCAAATGTGTATCAGTGAATTAAAAAAAGCACACTGTTTGATAGTGTGGGAGATGGGGCCTGTGGCTTTGGAAGCTGTAGGATTAAGGAAGAAAGGATTACAAGAATGAGAAAAAGAAAAAAAAGAGAGACAGAAAAAAGAAAAATACAAGAAAAAGAACAGTCATAAAAGAGCAGTGAAAGGAAATAGTTTGTTTTTTTATTTATTTATTTTTAATTATTTAATTAGCTATGTGGGTTGAGGTGGGGGGGTTGGCTACTTAGAAAGAAAAAAGGCCAGAGGTTTCATAAGGGTATAGACTTAGAATGAATGATACTCCCTGGTGGGACAGGAATTTTAGTAAAGAAAGAGGCTCAGCAGGGGAGTCTGCTAGGAGCTGGTCCACAGGGACTGGTTATGGGGGGGGGGAGGTATGCTTAATAATTTAAAAGAAAGAAAAATTTTTCTCCTTTTTTTCTACTCTTTTTTAACCCAAATTAATTTATAGTCACCTCTTTGTTGTCACCACTATGACCCCTTATTGACTGGCCTACTAAAGGCAGAAAATCCTACCGTTTCCAGAAGATGTGGTCAGAGCTCTAGCCACTAGCAGCTTCTCAGTCTGCCATCTTCCAGGAACCTCCGGTTTCTGACCCCAATTATAGAATTTTTAATACCAAAATACTTCAACATATTTTGAGTGGTCCTCCCTAACCAGAAGTCAAAACTAAAATAGTAGAATTTAGGAGAATGCTAGTGGTGATCACTGAATTAATAACCGAATGACTATTTACTATATATGAGATAACTTGATAGCATTAGAGAAACAAAAGTGAATTAAAATATGTTTTCTGACCTTGAAGAGCTTAATCTATTGAAAATAATCAGATAAACTACAGTCTCATACATAAAGAGGCCTATCCCAAAGGAAGATTTTCCTCTAGATTTGAAAATTGTAACCAACTATCTGAATGAGCTAGTCAATTATTTACAAAATAATTTACATCTATTTTATGAAGTTTTACAGGTATAGAATTAACTGTGAAAATATAGGGCATTTTAAGACATTCTCTGGGTTGTACACACAGAAGCCTCTGGATTAGTGTTATAGTTTGAATTGTACCTTTCTCTCCAATTGATACCTTGAAGTACTAATCCCTAGCTCGATGAAATGAAATTTTATCTGAAAATAGGGTCATTCTGATGTTCAACCTTGAATGAGGTTGTGCTGGAATAGGTCACGTTCTTTAAAACAAAATGTTGGAGGATTGGATAAAAATGACACTGAGACACCATCATGTGAAGTTGAAGACAGAGAATGGGGTAGGTAGCAGAAATCAAGTGATGCTGAAGCTTGTTAACAAACAAGCAAGAACTAAGAGATATAAAGTGCATGTCTTACAACTCTGAGAACAATGCAACAACCCTGCCACATTGATCACAGAATTCCACCCTCCAAGGCTGCTGGGAAATTGTCCATATGCAGCCACATCTGCCATGTTGCCCCCTCAGGCTACTGCTAGATTTTTGTTCCCTCTGGAACATTACTCATACCACAGGTATTCCCTATAATCCACAGGGACAAGGCATTGTCGAGAGGACCCATCAAACCCTTAAGGCTCAATTAAATAATGATAAAGGAGGAATGTATCCCCCCAATATCCAGCTAGCAAAAGCCTTAACTACATTAAATCTCTTTAATATTTACAATATCTTGGACTTACCTCCTATTATTCTTCACTGGCAAACACCATCTACTCTCCCATCTATTAAGGTCAAATGGACAGACCCACTTGATAAAATTTGGAAAGGACCTGACCCTCTATTGAGCATGGGAAGAGGTTTTGCATGCATTTTCTCACATAATTACTGAAAACCTGTCTGGGTTCCTGCCCGTCATGTCCGACAATACCCTCATGATGGCACTGTTATCCCTGAAGAACAAGAAATACAAGAGGACTAGATGAAGAATACATCAAAGGATCCATAATATGACATGGCAGAATCTGGAAAATCTGGCTCACAGAGCCCTCTCTCCTACCCCTTCTCTGGATGTCTTATGTTATGACTGGCCAGTTGTGTTTTGTGAGTGAGTGTGTTGATTGACCAAAATTTTTGTATGACCCATCTGCTCAGAGTACTCTAAATGTTAAAACCATTGTCACTAACATACGTTAACTCTCTAAGTAACCTGAGTCTGTTTATAGTCCAAAGTCAATTATAGTAAACCTCTAACTTGTTACAACTTTTATTTTTTTTCACAAGTTCTTCTTCTTGTGGCATTTGCCCTTCTAAAGATTTGTGTTCCCTCTTCGCTCCAGACCTCCTCTCTCTCTTCTCCGCGGTGCACAACAACATCTGACACCCAATGTGTCCCGCACTCACGCCCGGCCTGAGGTCCAGAAAAGATGCCCAGACACAGGTAAGTGGCAGCTACCTGACTCTGCAGCCCTGCGTTTCCCCCACCATGGGATTTTTTCCGTTTTATGAGGAGGTGTCCCAGACATTAAATCCTTCTCTCCTGAGACAGGCTCTCGATCTCAGAGATGCTTTAACTTTCACTACACCATGGGTTCTCATAATTATATTTGCTACTTACAAGATATGTAAAAGGTGTTCTGCCAAAAGTTTAAGTGACCTTGAGGCTGAGATACAAGAGTTAAGAGATATGTGCTTACAATTTAAACACCTTAAGCGATTTGTAGTCAGCACCCAAACTTCTGTCCCTGCAGACATATGTTCGGTTCCTTCTGTGGCTTCCATAACCCCTTCCCCCACTGATACCTCGTCATTAAGAGACCTTGTGGCTGAGATACAGGAGTTAAAGGATATGTTTTCAGAGTTTAGAGACATTAAACCTTTTGCAGTCCACCCCAAGAGCTCCGTCCCCATAGATACATGCTCAGTTTCCCCTGTGGCCACTACGGCAGCTTCTACTCTGTAACTCTTTCCCCCGCATCATCAGACCAAGTCCATACCTTCCCGGTAAATGTGGCCCCCAATAGACAAAACCCTCAGGCGTGGCACCCATACTCCTCTAAAGAGCACAGAGAACACCGCCAAGCGGTCAGGGAGGACAGGCTTCACGCGCCATGGACCAAGTCCATTTTAAGGAGTTTTTACCAGAACCTTAACACCCCCCAGGACTGGAAAGACCTGCCTTGTGCTGCAATCCCCGACCCCCTTCTACCTACAATGGAAGGCATGCTTCCATGATGAATGCTCTAGACAATCTCAGGAAAATAGTAATAAACAGGTAGAATGGAATTTTGATGCTTTGGAGCAGGAGTGTTTGAATCTGGAACTCAGCAGGCAGAAGTTAAGTTTCCAACTGGTTATTTTGAACAGGTACACATCTGTGCAACACAAGCATGGGAAAGGGTGACCCCAACCAATGTAGATTCTTCAGTTCCCATTAACTCTCTTCGCCAAGGCACTCATGAATCATTAGAGAACTTCATCTCAAGGGTGAGGCAAACCTTAGAAAGAAAGGTTTATAATCCTGAAATCCTCTCTTTCCTCCTGCGTTCTATTGTCTGGGATGGCATGATACCACAATTCTGTCAGGCATGCCTTAGTATTAAACACTTACACCCAGATAATTGGATTTTAGTGACACAGGAACTTACATCAGGCAATTATGGGGCACCCACTACGACACAGGTTTATGCAGTTACCCCACGTAATCAAAATTGGGCCTGCTTTCAGTGTGGTCGCCAAGGGCATTGGCGTAACCAATGTCCTGATAAGCTGTGACCACGCCTCCAGTTAGAGCAACCCCGCCTCCAGTCAGGGCAACCCTGCCTCCAGTTAGAGCTACCACGCCTCCAGTCAGGGCAACCCCGCCTCCAATCAGGACAACCCCGCCTTCAGCCGGGGAGCCAGAAGCCATGTACGGTGTGTCCCAGATGCCGTAGAGGGTTTCATTGGAAGAGAGATTGTTGGTCCAAATTTCATAAAGATGGCATGCCCCTAAATGGTACAAATTCGGGGCCTGAGATTTTGTGAACCACTCCTGTTTTAGAAAGAGGTCACCCTACTATGACAGTAAAGATTGACAATATTCCTTTTAAATTTTTGATTGACATGGGGGCAGAAAAGATGATTTTAAGGCAAGCAGAGGTTCCCCAAAATTGGGAATTCCTCCCGGGATCCCATACACACCCCAATCATTTCTCACACGAGATTCGCTCATATGTGAAGACCCGGAAGGTTCTACTGGACACTTCCACCCATTGGTAGCTGATATTAGCACCAACCTATTGGGCAGAGATCTTCTAGAATGTCTTGATGTTAGGATATCCACAGATGCCTCTGCAGAGTGTAACACCTGCTCCTGCAAGACCCGATCTAACCAGCACCCCCAATACTAACTGCCACTGTTCGTATACAAACTCCCCACTTAGACTGACTTTCTAATGAGCCTGTCTGGGTGGAACAGTGGCCTTTACCTAGGGATAAGCTAGAAATTTTAAAAGAGCTCGTCCAAGAGCAGTTGTCCTTGGGACACATTTGTCATTCTCGAAGCCCATGGAATACTCCTGTCTTTGTGATTAAAAAGCGCTCAGGAAAATGGCGCCTCCTCCAAGATCTCCATGCGGTTAATAAAACCATGCAGATCTGGGGCTCCCCCCAAAGGGGTTTGCCTCTTGCTTCTGCAATTCCCATGGGAATTCTAATCATAGCTATTGATATACAAGATTGTTTTTTCTCTATTCCCTTGCATCTGCAAGATTGTAAACGTTTTGCCTTCTCTGTTCCTTCTATTAATAACACCAGCCCTGCCAATAGATTTGAATGGGTGGTGCTGCCCCAAGGCATGGCCAATAGTCCTACAATTTGTAAAGAGGCTGTTAAATCTGCCCTTTTTCCATATATCCAGAAGGGCCTTAATGTTTTTCATTACATGGATGATGTATTAATATGGGGAAAATCAGATACAGATCTCTGTGCCATTCCTGTATTAAAGAAAAGCGGCCTTAATGTGGCTCCTGAGAAGATATAGCTAATTCCGCCAATATCTTTTTTAGGTTCAGAGATTTCTCTAATGCAAATTCGTCCCTTAAAACCTAGTGTTACTTTTCCTTCTAACCTCACTCTTGCTTCTTTACAGAGTTTTCTTGGAAATTTACATTGGCTTAGACAGTATCTTTATCTGCCTACAAGCTGCCTCCAACCACTGTTTGACCTGTTAAAAGGAAACAAAAAGCCCTCCTCAAAACGTAGGTTAACTCCCAAGGCCTCCTCAGCACTGGAAAGGGTTAACCAGGCCCTCCAGGACATGCACCTTGTTCGATTCACCCCCTCTTCTCTGGTAAACCTTCTAATCTTTAACTCCACCCCCACAGTAGTAGGGGCATTGTGGCAGAACCATGGGTTCTCTAGTGGCTTCACATGCCAGTAGGCAGAGCTCCAAGACTCCTCACTGAGATATATGCATTAGCATTCATTGTTCGCCAAGGAAGAAATAGGTCTGTGCAGGTCTTAGGGAAAGAACCGGATTTAATTATTCTGCCCTTTTCTCTCACAGATACAGAGTGGCTCATATGCCATCATTCCCACTTTGCCATAAGCTTCGTGGGGTTTCCAGGACAAATAGATAACCATTTTTGGCTCAATTAAATAATGATAAAGGAGGAATATATCCCCCCAATATCCAGCCAGCAAAAGCCTTAACTACATTAAATCTCTTTAATATTTACAATATCTTGGACTTACCTCCTATTATTCTTCACTGGCAAACACCATCTACTCTCCCATCTATTAAGGTCAAATGGACAGACCTACTTGATAAAATTTGGAAAGGGCCTGACCCTCTATTGAGCATGGGAAGAGGTTTTGCATGCATTTTCTCACATAATTACTGCAAACCTGTCTGGGTTCCTGCCCGTCATGTCCGACAATACCCTCATGATGGCACTGTTATCCCTGAAGAACAAGAAATACAAGAGGACTAGATGAAGAATACATCAAAGGATCCATAATATGACATGGCAGAATCTGGAAAATCTGGCTCACAGAGCCCTCTCTCCTACCCCTTCTCTGGATGTCTTATGTTATGACTGGCCAGTTGTGTTTTGTGAGTGAGTGTGTTGACTGACCAAAATTTTTGTATGACCCATCTGCTCAGAGTACTCTAAATGTTAAAACCATTGTCACTAACATATGTTAACTCTCTAAGTAACCTGTCTGTTTATAGTCCAAAGTCAATTATAGTAAACTTCTAACTTGTTATAACTTTTATTTTTTTTCACAAGTTCTTCTTCTTCTAGCATTTGCCCTTCTTCCGTAACCAGTCAACAGTGTCAGGTTGAGCCTGATGTAAAGTTTCAAGACCTCCTTTGAATCTGGAGAGGTGGCAGTCATTGACAATGTGGGTCATAGTCTGTCTGTAGCCGCAGGGGAAGTTCGGGTCATCTCTGGCTCCCCAACGATGGAACATAGCGGCGCACCGGCCATGGCCTGTTCGATAGCGATTGAGGAGGGCCCAATCATAACGTGCTAGGTCAAAGCCAGGTTGACGCTTGCAGGGGTCTGTGATGAGGTGTTTGTTCTTTACCTCAGCTGACTGCCAACTCTGTTTCCAAGAGACTGGAACAAAGAAGTTCAGTGTAGGCATAGGGGACCAGATTGGGTAACGAGACGTCAAATGTTGGACAGGGTGGGCGAAGATATCGGCATATATTGGCAGGTCCGGTTGAGCATAGACGCGGGAAATGAACTTAGATGAAGTTCCATCTTAGTTTCTCCGAGCACAGAATCAGTGGGAGCTGGAGACCAATGTGGATGATAGCTGGTCGGTGATGACTGTGTGGGAAGATCTTGAGAACTTGTCTCGTAGCGGGAAAGGCTTGGCCGTTGACTGTGCTAATCCAGCACAGGTCGGGTGACAAGTCTTTATTCCATCTAGCACTGTGAAAAGAGCCTGGCTGTTTGGCATCATATAGTAGGGAGAGGTCATTTGCTGAAGCCCAGTCAGCTAAGATAGAGCCGTCAGCACAAGTGGAGGAATATCCCCAGTCTTGATGATGACTATTAAAGTCTCCAACGCAGACGGCTGGGTGTTTCGGGCTAGGCAGGACCTCATTATCCCATGAGGCACTGGGAGGCTTATATACGTTGACGAGCTGAATAGTTCCAATAGTAATGGAGTCGTAGAAGGTCGAAGAGGCCGTGTGGTAAACGTCCGCAAGACACGATTTAGCGTAGATGGCTCGGCCGTGTTTAGGATGGAGATTATAGCATATTAAATCGAATCCACTAATGGTAAATCGAGCAGCTTCATCAACTGCTCTATGTGTTTCTTGTAGGCAGATAACATCTGCCTGATGCTGTATCGCCAATTGACCAATAAGAACGTGTTTGGCAAAGGACAGCCCCTCAACATTAAGTTGGAGGACTCGAAGAGCAGGACCAACATCTTGAAAGCTGTCAGGAGCTGCTTGTTGCTGGCTTTGAAAGTGACTGGGATCCATGTGGATTCAGTCGGCTAGGAAGGATCGTCAGTTTCTCCAATGAATGGGTACTCACGAGATGCAGCACTGGAAGGTCGATCCAATGCATCCCAAGTAAGTGATTACAGCTATCCAGCCTTCATATGAAGAATCACCTGTTCATATGGTAAGGTATTAAACTATAAAAAGTTCCTCCATACACAACCTATGTAAATTAACAATATTCACATATTCTTGTACACTTAACTGGTGTATCTTGTCTTACCATCATAGGCCTGTCTTTGTTAACCAACAATTTAAAGATGTTTCCCTTTATAACATCACCCATGCCACGGACATCCTTTACTACCCCCAAAGACAAATGGCTGTTTCCCTAGACATCACATCCACTGACGCTTCCCTTAGACTTGAGATATGATCCCACCTCTTCATACCAATGGATACATTCCCCCTTCCTTACCTGTCTACCCTTAGTTGTGGGACCCTAGCTTGTTTTACTTCTTCTGCTCACAATAGGTCCTATAATTCTTTTTTAAAAACATTTTAATTTATTTATTAATGAGAAAGAGAGGAGGAGAGAGAAAGAACCAGATATCTTTCTGGTACACATGCTGCTAGGGATGGAACTTGGGACCTCAAGCTTGAGAGTCTAACGCCTTATGCACTGTGACACCTCCCAGACCACGGTCCTATATTTTTAATAAGCTCATGGCCTTTTTTGCAGCAACAGATTGATGCCATAAAGATGCAACTATACAAGCTATCATAGGCTGGACATGGCAGAATATGGAGTTGCTGCGGAGGATTTGCCCCCCTCCATCAGAACGTCCACCATGAAGAGGGCTGGCTAGCCAATGATGGGTAAGGGGAAACTAGTGCTATCCAGTCAACCTAAGACAGGGCACCTGGTACTACTGGGCAAAAATGACCAGGTATTCCAATGACGGGTAAGACAGAAGGCTGATCCCCAACCTAAGACAGGCACAGTCCACCCTGCCACAAAACAAAGTCCGCCAAACATCAAAACATGATATAAGACAGGGGAACATGTGGGGAGCCACATGTGCCCTCAAGGTTGCTATTGGCATGGCCATAGAGTTTATGTTAAAAGATAGTTCGTGGGAATCGGGCGGTGGCGCAGCGGGTTTAGCGCAGGTGGCACTAAGTGCAAGAACCGGCTTTAGGATCCCAATTTGAGCCCCTGGCTCCTCACCTGCAGGGGAATCGCTTCACAAGTGGTGAAACAGGTCTTCTGGTGTCTCTTTCTCTCCTCTTCTCTGTCTTCCCCTCATCCCTCCATTTCTCTCTGTTCTATCCAACAACCACAATATCAGTAACAACAACAATATAATTACAACAATAAAACAACTAGGGCAACAAAAGGCAAAATACCAATACAAAAAAAAAAAAAAGATCCCACTTCCCTACACCTTAGAGTCCTTGTTAAAAGATAAGTTCTTTTTCCCCATGAATCATCTAGGACCTTCCAGATAACGGCTGACTACCATGACAAATAATATAAAATAATAATAATAAATGAATAGGAAAGATGCATCCCCCAATACTCAGTTGGCTAAGGCACCAAACCTCTTTTTCTATAAAGCATTCAAATCAGATGCCCTGCTAACCATGAGAAGCAGATTGTGTTTCTTCCACAGGAGTCCCAGAAAAAACCATCTGGACCCCTGAACACCCTGACATCACCCACTAGATGGCATGACTACAGTGGCACAACCCCCCCGAAACCCTAGATGTTACCTGACGTGATCTGAAGAACCTGATTCACAGACTCCAAGGACAGAACTTTTTTACTGCCTGTCTGCCTTTCCTGCTTCTGCTTTGTCTGTCATGTTTTGGCAGTTCCAGCTCACTCTCTACAGAAAAGCAGAATTCCAGAGTCTGACCTTCCTCATGCAGCATTTCATCCCCTGCCTAAGTTCATTTCCCACGTCTACGCTCAACCGGACCTGCCAATATACATGGATATCTTTGCCCACCCTGTCCAACGCTTGACGTCTTGTCACCCAATCTGGTCCCCTACGCCTACACTGAACTTCTCTGTTCCAGTCTCTTGGAAACAGAGTTGGCAGTCAGCTGAGGTAAAGAACAAACACCTCATCACAGACCCCTGCAAGCATCAACCCAGCTTTGACCTAGCACGTTATGATTGGGCCCTCCTCAATCGCTATCAAACAGGCCATGGCTGGTACGCCACTATGTTCCATCGCTAGGGAGCCAGAGACGACCCAAATTACCCCTGCTGCTACAGACAATGACCCACATAGTCAATGACTGCTACCTCTCCAGATTCAAAGGAGGTCTTGAAACTTTACATCAGGCTCAACCTGACGCTGTTGACTGGCTACGGAAGAAGGGCAAATGCTAGAAGAAGAATCCCCTGCCATTTCTCCCCCTAGTCACCTACTTTGGACTGAGACTTCTATCAGACTTGCTGGTATACCCTTTGGACACTTTAGACAATTTTACAGCAGCTTCCTTCCCTTCATATTGCTGGTTTTTCATAGACTGACCCTGAGTAGTTCATAGACTTTACACACTGTTGCCCTGGGCATTAGATAAAAGGAAAGGGGGAGATGCTGAGAAATTGTGCATATGCAGCCACATCTGCCATGTTGCCCCCTCAGGCTACTGCTAGTTCCTGCAAGAGTTGGGACATTCTCGGAGTGCCTGTTTCACCATGTTGTGCCCTCAGGGCATTGTCTATTTCCCCGTGATATTTGGAGTGCTTTGGTTACTCCTCCCCCTCCCATTCTCCTATCCTGGAGTGCTATGGTTACTCCTCCCCTTTCCCATTCTCACGAAAGCTGCTCCTATAAAAGCCCTTCTTCTTCCTCACCTAGCTCTCTTGCCAGCACTTCAATTTGGTGTTCAGACGCAGGAAAGGTTATTGCATGAGGCGGCCATTTTCGCTACCTCCACATGACCCAACCTGCTTCTCTAGCACCCAACTCTGAGGAGCCAGCACAAATAAAGATTTGTGTTCCCTCTTCACTCCAGACCTCCTCTTTCTCTTCTCCGTGGTGCACAACAACATCAGGCAACAAATATATGCTGGTTAAGCCACCCACTTTGTTACAACATCACTAAGAAACTACTGTGAGGGAATGTCGAGAAACTGTGAGGATGTGGTTGAGCTTGGCAGGGTTTGACCTGAGGAGTGCGTCTATCTTGTTAGTCTCTCTCTATGGAGACATTGAGCAAGGAGGGAAAGGAGTAACCCCAAAGGTTTGCCCTGTCTATCAGACTCCCTGCCTCACAAAGCACCCTACATTCCTGATACTATGGCCATTAGATAAAAAGAGAGGGGGAGATGTCGTGAAATTGTGAGGAGCCTCACAAAGCATTAAGCATGGACTTTTATATAAAATTAAACAAGTTCATTTCAATTTTTTCAATGAAAAGACTGACAGTTTAAAAGCTGGAAGCAATATGAGAATGGCAGAAATGACAAAAGTAGAATTCTTCAATCTGAGATTGGGAACTCAGCACAAGATCAGAAAGTTTAAGACCCTTGAACTTCACAGCTCATAAAATATTCCCCATTGCAAGTAGGGATGGTGTGCTCCCACCAGCAATAACCACTATACTTCTCACAAAGACTTAAACATACTTTGTTTACTTTGGGGTTTTTATTTTTTTGTTTGTTTGCAAGTTTGTGAGTTTCAACCCCTTATATTCCACTCATGAATAAAAAACATTCAGTCTTTCTCTTCTTTACTTCATTAAGCATAGTCATCTATTTTCAACTCTGACACCATCTCCCCAGACAGTACTTTCAGCCCACCTGCATGTTAGCTGTTGGGCTCAGGCAAGAATTAGTAAAGTCAAGGGCCCCTTGGAATATACATAAAATAGAATTCCTAGCTTTTTCTAAAATGGAAATAAAAAAATGAATCAGTTGGGAGACTTCCTCACAATTTTTCTTCAGTAATTAAGTAAAGGTTGTTAGGGGGAGTCTTCACACTAGAGTTTTTATAGTTGATGACAACAAAAAACCTTCAGTAAAGGTAATACTGAAACAGGAGTAAAGGTAATGCTGAAATAGAACATCAAGGACTGATTTTCTTAGAGGAGTGTTAGATGAGGTGAAGTAGCACCCATTCTGCTAAGATGGTGCCGGATTTATCTTCCTTTGGTGATAGGTACATGGGGAAAAAAAAATCTGGACATATGTAGGTACCATTAAAGTCATGTATCCTACTCCTCACTCTCCAACCTCCACACTGCCAACACATCAGGATTTTTTTTTATATATTTCTTCTTATTTTTTGTATTATTTTAATTTATTTGTTGGATAGAGACAGACAGAAATTAAGAGGAAAGGCATGATAGAGAGGAAGAGAGAAAGAGAGACACCTGCAGTACTGCTTTACCACTTGCAAAGCTTTCCTCCTGTGAGGGGCTACTGGGAGCTTGAAGCTAGGTTCTTGTTCACTGTAACATGTGCACTCAACCAGGTGAACCACAACCATGCCCCTTTTTGATATCTTTATTGAGGAAATGTGGCTTTATGAAGACTATTGTCACAAAGATAAAGTTTCAATTTTTATTACTGTGGCATACACTTACTACATATCTTATTTCCTTTAATAAATCAACTGTGGTATTTCCTCATTTACTTTTTCTACCACTGGTCATCTAATTATAGTGGAAGGCATTTTTAATTTATGTTATTTAGATGTCAGATACTATGTTAAGATGTCAGAAAAAGAATACACTGATAATTATGTCTATTAAGACTCATAGCTTAATTATATAGAGGGAACAAAAGAACAGTCATTTTATCTTTTCGACCTGAGGCTCACCTAAAAAGACAGTTGTTAGAACAAACTCCAGCATAGAATAAAATATTTGAGACATCTCAGGTTGAACTCTCATTGCACTGGTAGCTGACAGCAATCACTAATATCCTATGAGCTTGTATGAAATATGGGGTGATTATAAGTTCTTCTTTCTTCTTGTAGAAAAAGTAATGATTTCGTAATGTCTACAGTCTGATTTATAAGGAGTGACAAGCTGTATTAAACTCTCTTTTCTGAATCTACAGAGGAGCACATGAATTTTGTTGTGCCATAAAGAGAAGTTAAAATGGATCTTGAAAGTGAAGTAGAGAAGATTATAATCAGGGTACTTCATGTACAGTGTCATTACTTTAGTATTAGATATTCAGAGGTAATCATTTAATTTAACATGAATTTGTGAAAAGATAAGAATGGAGAAATGTAGTAGAAGACCAGGTTTGGTATCTAGAATAAAACTAAAAAACTCTGAAACATCTATAATATCTTCTCTTTTTTATTTCACCTACCTTCTCTTATTTATTTCTTTGTTTCACTCACACTAAGCTAATTACTATCAGCTGACTTCCTCTGACTTCCTTCTTTGAGTCTTTATTATGCTATTATTTCTACGTAGACTATTCTTTCTCTACATATTCACATGGTCCTTCCTCCCTGCTCTTATAAGTCTATTGAAATACTACCTTCTCATTAAAAGCTCCCTAATCATGGTGTTAAAACTTACAATCACTCTCTCTTGAATCATTTTATTAGGTAATAGGGGCCAGAAGGTGAGCCAATGGTTACAATGTGTCTTCCATGTCTGAGTCAATTCCCTGTATTTGATCTCTACAACATTTGAGAGCCCAAAAAGTAAAAAAAATAAAAGAAAAAGAAAAAAAAGGGGTGATGTAACTCTGGGTAGTGAAGCAGTGCTTTGGTGTATCTCTTTCTCTCACTTTTGTTCTTTCTCTTTGCTCTTTCAAAATATAAAATAAAAATAGGATAGGAGAGGAAATTCAGAATGAATACTAAAGTTTTTCTACCAGCCATAAAAGATGAATTTCTAATTCCCAAACTGTATTCTACAAAAATTAAAAAAAGAATTTATTGAAATATTGTTGAATTGCAGTTTTACATGTTTCTGGTATGCATCACTGAATGCAAATATTACTACTCACTTTGTCCTAATTTACAATCCCTTAGCTTCCCACTGCTTCCTCTCTCCTTCTGAGAACCACTAATTGGCCTTATAATCCAAAAATAATTATTGTCTATTTAGTTCATCTGTTTGCTTGTTTTCTTTATATTTCAGATATGAGAGTAATATAAAGTTTTTCTTTAA
This sequence comes from Erinaceus europaeus, assembly GCF_950295315.1. Classification (NCBI taxonomy): domain Eukaryota; kingdom Metazoa; phylum Chordata; class Mammalia; order Eulipotyphla; family Erinaceidae; genus Erinaceus; species Erinaceus europaeus. Next base: position 72,561,998 of record NC_080163.1, read on the forward strand.
CTTTCTTCACTTAGCATATTGCCTTCTGGGTCTGCTCATACCACTGTAAATGGTAATATTTGATCTTTCTTTATAACTAAATACTAAGTACTCCACTGTGTATTTATACTATGTTTTTTTTATCCATTTGTTAATCTATAGTCATTTATAATAGTTCCAGTTCTTAACTATCGTAAATGATGCTGCTGAAAAATAATATAGATATGTATTCTTCAAATTTGTATTTTTGCATATCTCAGGTAAATAACCAGAAGTAGGATAAATGAATTACACAGAACTTCTATTTTTACTTTTTTGAGGGATGTTCATACTGTTTTCCATGGTTCCACAAATTTATATTCCCACCATATAGTGTTTAAGGATATCCTTTATGAATCCTTGACATAAATAAATAATTTTGTGACTTTTGGATAATGGTCATTTGCACAGGTTTGGGATGATATCTCGTTGTAGTTTTGAATTGCTTTAAGGGGAATGTATTTAAGTGGAGTAATAGTTGAAATTAGCACACAAGGCTATAGATAAGAAACAATACTATATATACATAAAAGGCATTCTAGAACTGAGAATACTCAGCTGATAACTAAGATGATCAGAGAAAGTGGTGGAACTCTCTTAAGTTAGATATTTCAATAAAGGTTAGGATGTCTATGAGTAAAGGAAGAAAATAATAATCAAAGTGAAGAGAACACAAAGAATATGGAGGAGGATGTTAGAAAACTTAAAGTAGCCTAGTTACATACTTGGTTTTCGGAGGAGTCACAATGCACTTTTGCATAGGAAAACAGAAAAATGTACCATGAGGTTTCCAACTGTCCAAGAATTCAGATGGAGAAGTATATCAATCTTGAGAGGCTACATTACCTCATGGTAAATCTACACCAACATCTCAGATCTTTAAAACAACAAAAGCTTACTTCTGTTTCTTATTACATGTCATTGAGGGTCAACTAGGACGTCCATTCTTCTTGTCAATGTCTGCATGGGGGGTCCAGGTTGATAAATTCATCACTATTGGGAACATTGTCAGCTGCCATGGCTGTGGGAAACAGCTCTAGAGTGTCTTACCTTACCCATTAGCTGTTCTGCTTGAAAATGTTTAATGTCATTTTTACTTATACTCACCAGCTAGAATGAATCACACGGCCTATCCCCAAGTGGGAAAAACTGAATATTTGGAAACACTAAAAATCCTCACAAAGGGGAGAGAGAATTAAAGTAGATTGGAGTTACTAGTCCTGCCTTCAGTCTGTACAAATGCCAGACTTGGACAGAAATCAATACAAACCACAAAGTCTTGTAAACTCCAAAATGTACTTCTTAAGCAAGATCACTTTTAAATTTTCCATTTCTTTACCTGCTCTTTGTGATTAATGCATATATCATTTTTTTAATTTCAAAAAATATGTGAGTGTCCATTATGCTGGGTATTAGTAATACAGTAATGCATAAAAGATGATATTTTATGGGTTAATAGAATGAATATATTGTTTCATCAATATTCACTCATTTTAGTTTAAGATGATATAATAGAGAGAAATTGAGAAGGGAAAGGAGGATAGATTGAGAGAGATACCTGTAGTACTGCTTCATTGCCCAGGAATCTTCCCCCTTGCAGACAGAGACCAGGGGCTAGAACCTAAGTCCTTATATATAGTAGTGTGTATACTCAACCAGTTGCACCAACACCCAACCCTACACAGTTTATTCTATAAAGAGACAGTAAGTATTTCAGCCTTGTTAGTTATATGGTTGCTGATGTAACTGAGTTCTGTGTTTGCTTCAGCAATACATATACTAAAATAGAACTATTCAGTTCAACCTTTCAATACGAATATAGTAAGGACAATATGTGATTTAATGAATATGAGTTTGATCGGATAAAACCGTATTTAAAAATGTTGTCATGGGGCCATATTTGGTCTGTAGAATCCAGTTTGCTAATAAAAAAATGAATCATCACTCTGTAATTTCTTGCTCTCTTATGTTCTATAAGATAGTTTAGAAAAAGGAAGTCAGAGTAGCCAGGGAATAATTAAATTTGGAGAGTTTAAGATTTGCATTCTTGAGGTTCTGGTTCAGAGTGGTGCTTTGGATTGTCTTTCTCCTTTTCTTTTGTATGTAAAATGTTATATTATTGCAAATTAAAACTTCAACTATGAGAATGGCTTACATCAAAAAAGCAGGAATTGGTAGGTGTTTGCAAGGTTGTAGAGAAAAAGGGACTCTGCTATACTTTTGGTATGTATACAAACTGATACAACCTCTTTGGAAGATTGTATGGAGAGTCTTTCAACAAATAAAAATAGAATGACCTTATGACCCACCCATACTTCTTTTAGGGATTTATCCAAAGGACACTCAAACACTAATTTGAAGAGGTGTATGTATCCCTATGTTCATAACTTTATTATTCACAATAGACCAATATTGCAAGCAGTCTAAATGTCCATTAACTGATGACTGGCTAAAGAAGTAATAGGATATATATTCCACAGAGTACCACTCTGCAATGATAAAAGATGATATTGTGTCCTTTGGAACAAAATGGTTGGAACTGGAAGTTATTATGTTTAGTGAAATAAATAGGGGTGAAAAACAATTATTGAATGCTTTCACTCATATGTGGAATTTAGAGAATAGATACACATGAACTAAAAAGGAGAAGGAGAAAGAGAAGAAGAAAAGGAAGAAAACAAACTGTTTCTACAGCTTGTAAGAACTACTGTGGTTCTCTTTAGGAGGTGGAAAGGTGGGTCACAGAACTTTGGTGGGGGGCTGGAGGGGATGGGACTAGAAGAACCAGAGACTTTGGTTGCAATTGTCAATGTTAGCTGTTTCATATTCTTGAAATAGAGTTAACTCTTAAACTCCAACCCTTTATAAGCCTAAAATTTTTGGCAGCATGGACTCATTACTTATACCTATGCATATGGCTACAGGAAATGTACATGCCACCTATTAGGAAGGGAAACTTTTTACTTTATTTTATTAACATTATCTAACTCTAACATAATATTAGACTAGGGGGTAGATGCTATCCTTCTAGGTATTGCACTCTGATTACTTTTGCATCTCTCTGCTTTATCTTCACCTCTCATTCTTTTACTTGCAGTGACAGAATCACCCCTACTTAAATTACTTGTTTTAAAGGTATATTTATGTATTTTATGAGAGAATCCAGAGTGTGGTGTCAGGGAACATTCTCTGGAACTCACACAAGTGAGGCCTGTGCTTAACTGTTGAGTCATCACTTGAACTGCTAAATTGTGTGTGTGTGTGTGTGTGTGTGTGTGTGAAAAGCATGAGCCATATTTATTTTTAAAATATGACAAGGGATATTCTCTTTGTTTCTTATGCAAGCAGTTGTGAATTTACTTTTAAAATAAGGTGCTATGCATATCTGTGTATATGTACAGTACTAGTTACTAGATAATAAAATTACTAGTTAAAGTGGGAGTATTGGCTTGAGTTCCACCAAACACTTATCTCCTGCTGACCTACTTTTTAAACATTTTTATTGGGGGATTATTGGTTTGCCCAGTTTTCCACATAAAGATTCAGCCCCCACTGGGTCCTCCTCTGTCATCATGTTCCATGACCTGAATGCTCCCCACCACTCCAGAGTCTTTTATTTGGTGTAATATACCAACTCCAGTCCAAGTTGTGCTTAATGACTTCTCTTCTGATCTTGTTTTCCAACTTCTGCCTGTGAGTGAGATCATCCCATATCCATCCTTCTCTTTCTGACTTATCTCACTTAACATGATTCTGTCAAGCTCCATCCAAGATGGGGTAAAGAAGATTAATTCACCATTTTTAATAGCTGAGCAGTATTCCACTATGTGTATATTCCATCCCCTCCCTTGATAGCTTTCCTATTCTTTAACCCTTTCGGAGTATGGACTCATGGTCATTGTGGGATGCAGAAGGTGGAAGGTCTGGCTTCTGTAATTGCTTCCCTGCTGAACATGGGCGTTGACAGGTCGATCCATACTCCCAGCCTTCACTTCCCATAGTGGGGCAGGGTTCTGGGGAATCAGAGCTCCAGGACACATTGGTGGGGTATTCTGTCCAGTGAAGTCTGGTTGGCATCATGCTAGCATCTGGAACCTGGTGGCTGAAATGAGAGTTAATATATAAAGCCAAACAAATTGTTAAACAATCATGGACCTAAAGGCTGAAATAGTGCATATGAAGAGTTGGGGGGGGGGTCTCCGTTTTGTAGATAGCTAGTAGGCATCTTTTAGTTATAGTCCAAAGGGCCTGTGGCTATATTAGTTTTTGTTTGTTTGTTTGTTTTTACCCTGAGCCTGAAATATGATATGCAGGTGGATCCAAGTTATTGTCTGGGGAGATGATGTCATGGCTGGAAAAAGGACCAAGAAGTTGAATCAGGGAAGAGAGTAGTTCCCAAATATGAGAAAAATATATAGATATTGTTGACTGCAAACCCCATCAATTTGATGTAATCTGGAGCCCATATTCAGCTTAGGAGCATATATGACCTCTGCATCCCTCTAGATCTGAGCTCACATTCTGTGTTCATGAATAGAAACATTCCAAGCTGCCCCAATATCAGGACCCATCTCCCTCAGGTGTAGCATAGAATATGTTGTCCAGACTCCCTTTGGAGAATGGAACATACTCTACCATTGTTGATCTAAGTTGAGGGCAAGGTCCTATGGGGCCCACAAAGGGTTCTACTTTGTTGTTCCTGATAGAGATGACTGGTAACAATGGAGAGAGGGATTTATTCGAGGTCTAGGCCCATCATGTCTGTTTAGGAATCTCTGGTGAGGGTGGGCAGGGCAGGGGGGGATAGCATGGAACACAATCTTTTGGTGGTGGGAATGATGTTTATGTATACTCCTATTAATTTGTAGTCATACAAATCACTATTTAATTAATATGAGAGGGGAAAAATTGATTGTGTCTAACTTACATCTTAAGGCTGTGTTAGACTAGACCAGAAACCTTCAATAGAAGTTACAAGGAATGAAGAGGTAGGTTTCTTGAGAATTTGCCCTTTCCTCCTCTGGAGAGGAAAACCTAATATTGTACAATATTGTAAAAGTCCCCCCCTTTTTAAATAAAATGCTGATGTACATTGTTATTTTACCCTGTATAACCAGACAACAGATCAATTTGAACAACCTCAATACAATCATGGTAGCATGAAGAGGCAGGGAGCACATGAGTCACTGCATACCTAGTGAATACCCAACAGCCAGGGAAAGAACTGGTTGCCATATTTTCATAAATAGAAAAGTGACAGAAGATCTATAAAATGGTCAGAGTAAAGGGACCCAGGTCAAAAGCTTGAGGTGGATACAGATGTGGTAACAGGAGTATATTGTTCTCTAATTAAATATCTTTTATACACTTCTTTGCTTATATACCATGCAACATCCCTTCCCCTTACCCCCCAAAAAAATCAAATCTGCTATAAATAAGTAAAAAAATTACTGTCTAGAAGAAAAAATAAAATCATCATGTAGCTCCTTATAAAAATAAAATCTTTGATATATTCATGTAAGTTTTTTCTTATACATATTTTTATTTCCAAAAATATCATATTATACATAATTGTATGTATGAAATGCTTTTCTCCCTTGGTTTTAGAATGTGCCAGAACATCCAGAAAAAGATAATTCTTATATTACACAAACCTTTCCAAAATAGACAAATTGATGGACAGGCTTCCAATTAGAGACCAGTGCCATTAACCAACACTATGATATAAAATACTAATGGATTTACAAAGTAAATCTAGTAATAAACCATGACCAAATATGATTTGCTAAAGAGTATAAGAATGTTCCAACATTGAGGAATCGATTCATGTAGTGCATGAGAGCAAAATATTAAAAGAGGAGAAAACCATGGTCACCTCAGTGATAGAATGGGGTAAGGTTGGTTTACAAGGATGTATTAGTACAATTTCACACTTCTTCTTGATGTATGTCACCACACCAGACCCATCACCAAAATATCAATATCCTATTGCCAAATTATGTTTAGTTTACCCATTCCCTCCTTTGGTGACCTGATTTCTTTAGAATCTCAGAGGTTGTTTTCCTTTGGCTTTTCTTCCTTTCTTTTCTATATACAAATGAGATCACCAGATGTTTATGTTTTTCCTGAGTATTTTGCTTAGTAAGACACCCTCCAGTTCTGACTATGTTGTAGTAAATGTAAGCATTTCATTCTTTCTCGTAGCTGAGTAGTATTCTATTGGACATATATATCATAGCTTTCCTAGTTATTAAGAACAGAATTTAATAGAGGTATCACATTTAGTATAAAGTATTATAAATATTTATAATAAAGTTGGGTGTATACCCTATATACTATAGCTTAGATAAATTAATAATGAATTGAAAACATTGACAAGTAAAATAACAATCATCACTATAAAATACTTAGGAATAAATGGAATGATAAATGGGTAAAATATTTGTAACCAAATTCATAAATTGTTTGGAAATGTAAGAAGGCCCAAGTTATTTAAAAGATATAATATGGGGAGTCGGGCGGTAGCGCAGTGGGTTAAGCGCAGGTGGCACAAAGCGCAAAGACCAGCATAAGGATCCCGGTTCAAGCTCCCGGCTCCCCACCTGCAGGCAAGTTGCTTCACAGACGGTGAAGCAGGTCTGCAGGTGTCTGTCTTTCTCTCCCCCTCTCTGTCTTCCCCTCCTTTCTCCATTTCTCTCTGTCCTATCCAACATCAATAACACCAATAACTACAACAATAAAACAACAAGGGCAACAAAAGGGAATAAATAAATAAATAATTTTTTAAAAAGATATAATATGTTCATGTTCCTGGAAGAGGAAACTTATTATAGTATCCTTTCTTAAAAAAAAATAATAAGGAGCATATTTGATTTTTGTGCAAATTATGGCAGTTCTCATTGGGGGAGAACAGAACTTTAGTGGTGGGTGAATGGTGAAACTATACTGTCATCATAACTTTGTAAACCACTATTAAATTTTTATTAGTGAATGAAAATTTTGAAAGGGGGCCGGGTGGTTGACTGCACATGGTATAGGGCACAAGGACACAGGTTTGAGTCCCCATGCCCACCTTCAGGGGTAAAGCTTCATGAGTGGTAAAGCAGGTCTGCAGGTATCTCTCTTCCTCTTTCTCACCCCCTCAATATCTGGTTGTCTTATCCAATAAGTAAATAAATATAATTTTAAAATTGAAAAAATTATTAAAATAAAATGAAATAAAATAAAAATTTAAAAGAGAAAAGATCCATTTTCTTTTCTTTATTTTTTAAATATCTATTTATTTATTCCCCTTTGTTGCCCCTTTTTTATTGTTGTAGTTATTATTGTTGTTGTTGGACAGGACAGAGAGAAATGGAGAGAGAAGATTAAGACAGAGAGGAGAGAAAGACACTTGCAGACCTGCTTCACCTGCAGATAGGGATCCAGGGACTCAAACCAGGATCCTTACACCAGTCCTTGCACTTTGTGTGACCTGAACTCTACTGTCCAACTCCCAAGATCCTTTTTCTTTAGAAATTTACTGTACACTGGGAGTCCGGTGGTAGCGCAGTGGGTTAACGCACATGGAGCAAAGCACAAGGCCCAGCGCAAGGATGCCGGTTACAGAGGAGTCACTTCAAGTGGTGAAGCAGGTCTGCAGGTGTCTATCTACCTCTCCCCCTCTCTGTTTTCCCCTCCTCTCTCCATTTCTCTCTGTCCTATCTAACAACGACATCAATAACAACAACAATAATAACTACAGCAATAAAAACAAGGGCAACAAAAGGGAATAAATATTTTTAAATTAAAAAAAGAATTTTACTGTACAATTAATTTTAGTTAGAATAATATTTAAACATTATCATATTTTCAGTTTCTCCCATGACCTACTCATCCATACATGGTAAAATTCTTATAAGAAATAAGAATTTTAAAGTCAAAAATAGAGATATAATAATTTGATTTTTACTGCAAAAATAGAAAATTTTTATTCTATAGCAAAAGAAATGATCTTTAAACCAAGATTTGCCCACTGAAGAAGATAGTTTCTAAATTTCACAGTATCTTTTTTACACACAAAGAGATAAATCTGACCTAAATAATAAGGGTTTACTACTATTAATAGTATGAGCAGAATGCAACATGTTATGTAAGGAAAGTACTGATAAGATATAGGGGTGAGTAAAAAATAAAGAAAGAAAAACAAACAAGCAAAAAAAAAAAAACTTCTTCTTTCTTGTCTGAAAGGAAAGAGATTCAGAAAAGAAATAGCTAAGGTAGAAGTATTTCTGGATTTCTAAAAGAAACAGAAACACTATTATAGTACCAATAAATAAAAGACAGTGGAACGACTGCTATGTTGATTTTATAGAGAGAACTATATTGAATAATAATATATTCTCATAAAATATGATAGCATGCAGACTTAGAAAAGAGAGAAAAACAAGTTACAGAACCATATATGCAGTACAATCAAAAAGTGGATTGTAAAGGCCAACTGCAGTTTATAACTTAGAAGGATTACATTTGTATTAATTTCTCCCCTAGAGACAAGAGAAATAATTAAATTTTATATAAATAATTAAATTTTATATAAATATAAGTAATTTACTTGTTGGACATTACACATTAGAGTAAATGTGTTGGATAAAACTCAAGAATGGGACTTAAATTCTATATTTCTGGTGAAATACAGAATTTCTAGTTAGAGACCTTTCTGTCTCTAACTTTCTACATCTTCCCAAAATGCATTTTAGACTACGATAAAGGACTGTGTTCCAAAGCAAAATGTCTCAGCCTAAGACTAATTTACTTTTTAAAATTTTTTATTATTATATATTTTTATTTATTAGATAGAGATAGCCAGAAATCAGGACTGAAGGGGGTGATAAAGAGGGAGAGAGAGACAGAGAGAAACCTGCAACACCACTTTACCACTCAAAAAGCTTTCACTCTACAGGTGGAAATGGCTGGCTTGATCCTTGTGCATTGTAGCATGTGAACTCAACCAGGTGTGCTACCACCTGGCCCCCTAAGACTAATTTTCTATAGTTGTGCACTTTTACAGAAATAAAATCCTTAGTGTAGAAAGTCAAAGAGATTGCTGATTTATTAATTGTTGGTAATATGCTAACATCTATAAGATTTCTTAATACTTCACATATACCTAACTTTCTCTATTCAAGATTGTGGTTGGTTTCATCTTTTGGTTCAATATAATGTTTTAATATATTACAAAGCAGCAGTATTTCAGTAGAGATTTTACAGTTAAAATTTGTAGATTTTCTTGGGCTCAGTGTCTCCTTGTAATTTTCTCACTGCCTCTGGGGAAGTGGTGTGGGCCAGTGTTGCTACACCAGAGATTCTGATTACCCAAGTGGTTTCATAGACTTATTATCTTCCTCATCCTCTTGGTTCCTTTTTTTTTTTTTTTTAATGTTCCCTCTCTTGGCTAATTCACCAGAGTACAAATTTAATTAATAGGTGGCAACATATTGCAACTCTCACTGCCAAGATACATGATTAAGAAGAGTGCCTGTAGGCTTCCAGATCTTTTGATAGCATTTATTTCAAGACTTTTGAAATATACAAGATTATATTGAGAATAATGTCAGACTAAAACCTCACCATGTTTAATGCCAGTATCTGTGAATATCAAAGAGTAAACTGAAGGGAAATGTAAATTATTGGGTTAGTAAGCAATATACTCACTTGCCATGGAAATTAGTGTTGGGTAATTGCATCATGGAGCTCAGAGAAGTAAAATATTTGTTCATTTCATATTCATCAAGAGTCAATAATGTACTATGAAAGGGAATATAAAATAGTATTGAATACTTCCTTCAGAAAACTAACTTTTTGGTACTTTTAAAAATATGGTAGATGTATATAAATAACTATATTACTGGATTAAAATGTCCTCCAGAAGTCTCCTAAAAAGTTAAGTGACAACTCAATAGTTATAAATAAATTTCTGTTGTAAAAGTTGCCTGATGATCAAACTTCAAAATGGAAGGAAAAAATTTCAAATATATAAACAGTAGTTAGTCTCTGAGCGGAATTAAAAAAAATATTTGGGGATTAATGCTTTATATTTGACAGTAAATAGAATAGTTTGTACATAACATTTCTCAGTTTTCCACATAACAATTCAACCCCCACTAGGTCCCTGTCACCCTTTTTGGACCTGTACTCTCCCCCCTCATTCCAGAATCTTTTACTTTGGTACAACACAACTCCAGAAAACTACTTGTGTTTTCTCTTCTGATCTTGTTCAACTTCTGCCTGAGAGTGAGATCATCCCATATTCGTTCTTCTGTTTCTGACTTATTTCACTTAACATGATTTCTTCGGGCTCCATCCAAGATGGGCTGAAAATGGTGAAGCCACTGTTTTTAATAGCTGAGTAGTATTCCATTGTGTATATAGACCACAACTTGCTCAGCCACTCATCTGTTTTTGGACACCTGGGTTGCTTCCAGGTTTTGGTTATTACAAATTGTGCTGCTAAGAACATAGGTATACACAAATTTTTTGATGAGTGTGTTGGATTCCTTAGGATATATCCCTAGGAGAGGAATTGCAGTATCATAAGAGCTGAATTTTTTTTTATCACAACTTCAGTTTAGGTACACAAAATATGGGTGTAGACAGAAACAATGGCATGGGTAAAGCTAAGAGAGGAATCTGAGTGTCCTAGGAGGTGGTGCAATGGATAAAACATTGATCTTGTGATTGATCCCAGAGTAATACTCTGTTTTGTTCTTTCTTTCTCCCCCACCCTTTCTCCCCCTCTCTCCTCTCTCCCTCATCAATAAATGAATTAGTCGATTTTCTAACACAGGTATGTGGAAGGTTTGAAGCTTTTCAGGAGAGTTTTTGTTCATTTCTTTGTAACATTTCTTAACTTCCGGTGGGTAGAATGCAATAAGGGAAGTAGTAAGAAATAATGCAAGTTATAACTAACTCACCTCTCTTAAAGGCAAATAAATTCTAGACAGTTTCTTCCTAAATATTGCTATCATAAAACATTTAAATGTTTTCATTTCACTTAAAATGTGCTTTCACTTAAAATCTGTATCTTTACACCACTATACCATTTTGCATTTTTCTATTAACACTAATGTTTTAATTTCTGGAATATCAGATAAACATGTCATATTTTTCTTTTTTATCCAAATATTAAAGACGATAAGCATTTGACCATAATACCAAGTATTATGAATACCAATGCATTTCTTTTCTTTTCTTTTTTTTTTTTTTTTGCCTCTAGGGTTATTGCTGGGGCTCGGTGCCAGAACTATGAATCCACTGCTCCTGGAGGCTATTTTTTCCCTTTTGATGCCCTGGTTGTTTTTAGTTGTTGTTATTATTATTGTTCTCATTGCTGTCATTGTTGTTGGATAAGACAGAGAGGAGGGGAAGACAGAGATGGGGAGAGAAAGATAGACACCTGCAGGCCTGCTTCACAGATAGTGAAGCGATTCCCCTTCAGGTTGGGAGCCAGGGGCTCAAATCCAGATCCTTGTGCTGGTCCCTGTGCTTCATGCCATGTGCGCTTAACCCGCTGCACTGCCTCCCAGCCCCCACCAATGTATGTATTAATAGTGGTTTAACTAATTAATTTCTATTATACAGACATACAAGAATAAAGAAGTCTAAATTCTGAAACTAGTTTCATGGAAATCAGATTCTCAGCACATTCTATTTTACTTTCTATTTATTTAATTACTTTTTTCTATTTATTTAATTACTTTCTATTATACAGACATACAAGAATAAAGAAGTCTAAATTCTGAAACTAGTTTGGTGGAAATCAGGTGTCAGATTCTCAGCACATTCAATCTAAAAATGACACTTGGAACTCTACTCCAGTAAAGAATTTTTAGAACCTATTCTTTTTCCTTGTAGTTTTGAGACCTCACACATACATGATTTTCACTACTCCCGGACTGACCTTTTCATTCTTTTTATTTTCAAAGAAGTAAACATAAGGAAGGAGAGACACCATAGTCCTCAAGCTTCCCCTATGTCATGACACTCCCATGTGGTGCCAGAGTCCTCATATAACCATGACAAGGCATATGTGCTACTAAATAAGCTATATTCTAGCCCCTATATACTCTTATATCTCAAATGAAAATGTAAATAATTTAAGTTGGAATTTTTATGAACATCTTAAGTGTTAATATAATACAGATAATGTCTACATTTCTGGCCATATATGAGCAACTCCATTTTTTAATTTTTTATTTATAAAAAGGAAACATTGACAAAACTATAGGATAATAGGGGTACAACTTCTCACAGTTCCCACCACCAGACTTCCGTATACCATCCCCTCCACTGATAGCTTTCCTTTCTTTAACCCTCTGGGAGTGTGGACCCAAGATCATTGTGGGACGCAAAAGGTTGAAGGTCTGGCTTCTGTAATTGCTTCCCTGCTGAACATGGGTGTTAACAGGTCAATCCATAATCCCAGCCTGTCTCTCTCTTTCCCTAGTGGGAAAGGGCTGTGGGGAAGCAGAGCTCCAAGTCACGTTGGTGAGGTTGTCTGTCCGGGGAGTATGGACCTAAGATCATTGTGAGATGCAGAAGGTGGAAAGTCTGGCTCTGTAATTGCTTTTCTGCAGAACATGGGCATTGACAGGTTGATCCATACTCCCAGCCTGTCTCTCTCTTTCCCTAGTGGGGAAAGGCTCTGGGGAAGAGGAGCTCGAAGGCACATTGGTGGGGTTGTCTGTATAGGGAAGTCTGATCAACATCATGCTAGCATCTGGAACCTGGTGGTTGAAAAGAGAGTTAACATATAAAGCCAAACAAATTGTTGAACAATCATGGACCTAAAGTCTGTAATAGTGCAGATGAAGAGTTGGGGGGTCCTCCATTTTGTAGATAGTTATAGGCATATTTTAGTTATATTTCAAAGGGCCTGTAGCTATACTAGTTTTTTTTTTTTTTTGCCTGAGCCAGAAATATGATATGCAGGTGGATCCTAATTATTGTCTGGGGACATTATGTCATGGTTGGGAAAAGGACCAGAAAGCTGGATCAGGGAAGAGAATAGCTCCCTAATAGGAGAAAGGTGTATAAATATTGTTGACTGTAAACCCCATCGACTTGATGTTATCTGGGGCCCATAATTAGCTTAGAAGCCTGTGTGACCTCTGCACCCCTGTAGATCTGAGCTCACATTCTGTGGTCATAAGTAGGAACATTCCATGCTGCCCCAGTATCAAACCATCTTCCTCAGGTGTAGCATAGAGTATGTTGTTCATCCTCCCTTTGGAGGATGGAATATTCTCTACCATTGTTGATCCAAGTTGAGGGTAAGGTCCTATGAGAGCCTATAAAGGGGTCTATTTTGTTGTTCCTGATAGAAATGAGTGTTAACAATGGAGAGAGGGATTTATTAGAGTCCTGGGCCCATCATGTCTGTTTGGGAATCTCAGGACTCCCCGATTAGGGCCCCAGCTGATGGGGTGGCCTAATAGTGACTAAAGAGTCACCATTAAAGTATGCCAGTCTCTTGCCCTTATTCAGCCTCTGCAGTCCTTGCTTTAATAAGGTTAGCTTTGGAGTGAGTGAGAGAACTATAATAGGAAGTAGGTGAGGAGGGTATCTAGGTCTAAGTGGACACTATTTCATTATGAACTTGACTTTTTTTTTATTGGAATTTCTCTTTCACTATGAAAGACTACAACACTATAAAATCTATATGAAGTAATTGTTTTGGGATCTCTGACAACAGGAACTTCAGAGTAGCAAATCATGAGGAAAAAAAATAAATAAATGAGGTGATGAAGTGAACCCTGCAAATTGTCCCGGATTTATTTCTACCTGGAGGCATATTCCAGACAATGAAACATTGACTCTGAGTTGAGAAAAAAAATACTGAAACTGGAGGTGGCAAAGGAAGCAGTAAGTTGGAGAGAAGAGTACCTGAGGCATGGGGAGGAAGCTTGGTCTTTTGGCTGTGTCTTTGGTGTAAGGAACAAGGAATTTCTCTGGGGTCTCTTTTATAAGGGAGCTAATCCTATTCATGAAAACTCTGACCCTGGAACCTGATTATCTCCCCAAAGCCCCACTTCCTTGATGGAGGCACACATTCAGATGTTAGCAGCACTTTGTTTCACATTACCCTATGGTCTTTTCTCCAGTATCAACACTAAAATGTTCTAAATGAATATTTATTAAAGTTTAGATGCCTACATATCAAAATTGTTTTCATTACAGTGATAGAATGTCATTTCTGCTCATTGAAGTAGATTTTCTCTGAAGAATGAAGTACTGGATAAAAACTTTATATTTTTTGTAGTGTTAAAAATGTTTAGATTTCTTAAAAATGTTCTTTTATTTTTTCAGAGTCAAAGGAAAAGAGATTCTAGACAATAAACCAAAAGAAGTTTGCCTAAACCAATGTCTGTTTTCAGCAGAAGTGTCACTATGAAAGAGAAATAGATGTCAAAAGACTACCCAAATATATATATATATATATATTTACCAGAGCACTATTCAGTTCTTGCTTATGGTGGTGTGGGGGATTGAACCTGGGAGTTTGGAGCCTCAGGCATCAGAGTTGTTTGCATAATCATTATGCTATCTATTCTACACCCAAGTTTTTTTTTTTTTTCTAAAGGGGAACATGTATATTCTTTTTTTTTTTTTCTTTTTACCATAGCACTAATCAGCTCTGGCTGATGGTGGTGCAGGGGATTGAACCTGGAACTTTGGAGCCTCAGGCATGACATTCTCTTTGCATAACAATTATGCTATCTACTCCCACCAGAATATGTATTTCTACAGTTCTTCCACTGGTAAGAGAAAAATGAGAATTTCTCAGGATAAAATAGAGGCAACTTTTTCATATGTGAGGGAAAATTCTAAATGGTGGTGATCCTCAACTTGACTCAGAATATGCTAAATCTTAAAAACATAAAGAATGAGAGGAAACAAAAGGCCAATTTGAGGCTAAATAGGCAAAAAGGTAGTTGCTGGGTGGGCATGGGGAGCAGCAGACTATCGTATCAGCAGGAACTCCTTCAGGAGATGGCAAGCTGGTTACTTAGAAATAAGATGAAAGTAGTAGTAATTGCAACCTGGAAGCAAAAGGAAGGAGGCATGGATACAGAAAGGAAAATTCCTTCCTTTAAGGGATTTTGGAAAGCCAGTTCAATCCAAAGTAGATGGAAACAGTAAAGAGGCTGTCTCCAGACAAGGACTAAGATAGCTCCTGAGTTTGAAAGAGAAAGCCCTCCTATATTTGTTTTGCCACCAAAGAAACTGTTGGAGAATGGGCGCTCTGTCCCGGAAAGTCTAGGCTGTTGTTTCCATGAGGTCCAAGCGAGTTGACCCCCCACTCTCCCTTCAGGTTGAGACAAAGGCAGGTCTCCCCAGTTTCTGGAATTTATGATTGCTGGAACCAAGGACATGGGCACCTTTCTACACATGCCACCTACTTCCCTTCCTTCTTTAATTAAAAACCATGGATTACTGTGTCTGGTTAACCTTAAAATCCCCAGCAAACATCCTGATTGCTCAGCTGTCTCCCTTTCCCCCCCTGCTGCCCTAAAGTGCCTGCAATGTACCTCCGGACAAATGTATATTGTAAAGCTTGTGACCAAACCTTGTATGGTACCCTTTTACTTATCATCAGTTTGATGGTCAAAATGTGACTCTGAATTGTGTCGTTGTGTTTGGGTTAATGGTTACCTCAAACTTCCCCCCAAATTAGGGGTATATCTACCCACCTTTCATTTCAATAAACGGGTTGCCCACCTTTCGGAGGCCACTCCCAGAGTTGAATGAGTCTGAGATTCTCTCCGCACATATCACCTCCGACATGCAGAGTTAACCCTGGAATTCCCTAGGGATCTGCTCTGACCCTCATCCCTTGTGGACCGGGGGGTTGGGGAATCTAGAAAGGTCTGCAAGAAATCACAGGAATTGTTCTATATATATAGAAAAGATGGCATTTATTGATCACAAACCACATGTATAGAAAATGGTGGAAAATATCATCAGGGGTGAATACCATGGGTCTAGGTGTGCTGTGTTTTGCAGCCTTCACTGACCAGCCTTGCCTGGTCAAGGGCCTGAGTTCCTTATCAACAAGATTCTGGATACACAATGTCTGTTATGGATGCACAAGGTCCTGGGTTCAAGTTTCTTTCTGGCACCCACCTGTAGCAAGAAACTTCAGAAGCAAAGGAAGAGTGCCACAGGTATCTTTCCTTCTCTATGTCTCTCCCTCTACCTTCCTCTCATCTCTCTATGCATTTCTCTTTCAAAAAAAAAGGAGAAGAAGAAAAGAAAAAAATGAAAATGCTGTCAGAGTAGTGAAGTTGTACAGGCATTGAGCTCCAGTGATAACCCTGGTGCAAATTCTGTCTTGGTCCAAATAAAGCCAAAAAGATGTTGTAATATGGCTGCTACCAGGTTGGAGTTGCCACATATCTTCCCAAATGCAAGTAAGTCCAAGTCAGTTTTTAGTCATGAAAAGTAGGGGTATAAAACTGCAAAAAGGTTTCTTTTTCTCCTTTTCTTTCTTTCCCTTTTTTTCTACCTTCTAATTTATCTTCCTCTCCTCTTCTTCCTCCTACTCCTTCTCCTTTTTCTCCTTCTCCTACTCCTTCTTTTCTTCTTCTTCTCCTCCTCCTCCCTCTCCTCCTCCTCCTCCTTCTTCTTTAATTTGTTGTACCAAAGCAAAGGACTCTGGGGGAAGAGGAAAGGGAAATGTCTGGAGAGGGGAAAAGGAAGGGCGCTTTGGGGCACTGATAGATGATGGTGGAAAAAAAACCTAATTTGGGGGTGGAGATTTTGTGAAAACACCTATCATGATGAGATGTGGACTTATGTGTCAACAAATGTACATAAAGTTTTAACTGTTGAAATTTGTGATTTTGCTCACCCACACCCTCTTCAAGTACTGCATCAGGCTGCCTTCAATGGTGGTGTGAACAGTCTATAGGATGAACTGCAGTGGGAGGGTAGCTAAAGGAAGAGATGGTGTTTAGCATGAGAGTGCAAGGTCTCTGTTGGGGGGGTGTGTTGAACTTCATACTAATTATTTCTAAAAGGCAGGGGTGAAAAAGTTAAAGACCAATGACAGTGGGAAAATTAGCCCTCTGAGATGTCAACTTTCTTAAGATGGAACAATCTAGCCATCCTGGATCTCCCTTTCAACCTCAGAAAGTTTCTCTCATTTACATTATGGTGGGCATTTGAGGTTGTCTCTATAAAGCAAAGAAATGTATGCAAATGGGACAGTGTTTTTGAATGGGTGGGGCTTGAATTAGGACTCAATGGAGGGTATAGTGACATGAGAATATGTATGTCTGAATATCTGAAGGTGAATAGAAGGGCTCAACTATGGGAGCCAGGTGGTAGCTCAGCAGGTTAAGGGCACATGGCGAAGTGCAAGGACCAGTGTAAGGATCCGGGTTCCAGCCTCCAGCTCCCCACCTGCGAGGGGGGCGGGTCGCCTCACAAGTGGTGAAACGGGTCTGCAGGTGTCATTCTCTCCCCCTCTCTGATTCCCTCTCCACCCCCGATTTCTCTCTGTTCTATCCAACAGGAACAACAACAATAACGATAACGGCAACAACAAAGGCAACAAAATGGTGGAGGGGAGTGGCCTCCAGGAG
Source organism: Erinaceus europaeus (assembly GCF_950295315.1). Lineage (NCBI taxonomy): Eukaryota > Metazoa > Chordata > Mammalia > Eulipotyphla > Erinaceidae > Erinaceus > Erinaceus europaeus. The sequence goes on from NC_080163.1 coordinate 72,579,643, forward strand.
CCGTGGATTCGTAATGCAGGCACCAAGTCCCAGCTATAAGCCTGGAGGCAAGAAAAATAAATAATAAATAAGGGCTCAACTATACGAAATCTCCCCTTTTGGATTGTAGAAAACAGACAAGACACAAAAGTGATTTTTTTTTTTTCTTTCAATAAATATTTATTGTGATCTAAGAAGTAAATTTAGCACTTAGAATATAGCCATGGACAATTTACAGTTCTGGGAGAAGTGACAGGAGGAAGAGCTCCGAACTCCAACTCCATCAGGATCTGGAGAGAGAAGTAGAAAAAGCGAGGGACGTTTAATTGCAGTGGTAGGGTTATGTGTAACTTGAAAAGGAAGACAAGACAGGGCAGAAAGAAAGAAAGAAAGAAAGAAAGAAAGAAAGAAAGAAAGAAAGAAAGAAAGAAAGAAAGAAAGAAAGAAAGAAAGAAAGAAAGAAAGAAGACAAATATAGACAGATAGTTGTGGAAATAATAGTTAACCCATATGTGCAACTTTAGGAAATCTGTTGTAGATTATAATAGAGGGACTGGGAATTCAGAACTCTGGTGGTGGAAATGGTATGGAATTATATCCCGTTCACATGTAATTTAGTAACTCAATATTAAATCACTAGTAAAAAAGATAATTTACAATAATTTCTAGCCTCTAAGAATATTATTATATTTGAATTTACCACATGTGACTCAGAGTCTTCTTAATCTTTCTCAAAACTGTTTATTTCTCTCCAAACATCTAGGTATTTGCCTAAAATTTGCCAACTTCTATCTTTTTTTTTTTTAGTGTAAAAGCATATATACATGCTTATATATGTTTAGAAATAGACTCTCTTCATTTCAGCTATTTATTTAACTTTAATCAGGACTTGTATTACTTGTGATGAATCTCAAATATATGTATGTTCTATGTATATTACCTGCATTCCAACTCTGTCTAACCAGTCATAAAACGTAAGTATGAATAAAGTAACACAATGATCTTCAGACTTAGAAGATTTTCATTTTAGTACATTTTCCTTTGCGAATATAGCAGGTTTTTATTATAGTAATTTTCCTTTATTTTTTTCTTTTCTTCCTTTCCCTCTGTTTTTCTTTCTTTCTTTCTTTCTTTCTTTTTCTTCTTTTGTTAAAGCAAATTCCACTAAATGGAGTTGTTAAGTTAGGATAAAATCTCAGAATTATACTGCTACAGTTGAGAAAGTAACTGCTATTAAAGCAGTAGGCATTAGTGGGGAAAAATGTTTTTGGGAGAGACCAATAGGCCTGGAGTCCTGATTTCTACACCTAATTATTTTTATACTGTATCTGAATAATCTATTGGTACTTTGAACCTATGTATTTTTAGCAGGAAATTTAAAGGATTGCATTACACATATCCTTAATTTTTTCTAAGTTACTTATTAATTTGGTTTATAAGATTATAAAATTATAGGGTATTGTTCTGTGCTGCAGCTACCACCAAAATTCTCTGTCCCAATCTTCTCAATGATAACCACTATAGTTCTCACAAAATTGAAGACAAAAAAAAAATTTTTTTTACTTACTTGTTTTTGCTAGTTCATATTTTTCAGTTCACTAGATTCCACAGAAGAGTGAAACAATCTGGTAGTCATCTTTCATGTCTTTTTTTTTTTCATTTCATTGGAGGTAAATTTACTGTTCATCTCTTATTTTCTTATTTCACTAAGCATTATCACTTCCAGCTTCATTTTGTCCCAAAGGACATAGTGTCATATTTTTTTTTGTATTGCAGAGTGGTATTCCATGGAGTATATATCTCAAAGTTCCTTCATCTAGTTATTTGTCAATGTAAATTTAGGCTACTTCCACTCTCTGACATGAATAATGCAGCTATGAATCCTTAATTTTTCTCTGCTCAAAAGACTTGTGATTGAAAGAATTGTAACTATAGATAGGCATGTATGGATTTTGTTGGAAGTTAGAGTAAGCAATATTTTGTATGAGCACTTATAAAAGCCCCCACAACTATTTTTTCAACAGATATTTATGGAATATCGACTATGTGTCAAAAATTATTTTAAGAACTGTAGATATAGCCATGAATAATCTAGGTTCAAACAAGCTTACCCTCATTAAACTTTGATTGTAGCAGAGAGGAATTGTAATGTATAAGATGATGCACAGTAGGGATTCGGGCGGTAGCACAGTGCATTAAGTGCATGTGGCACAAAGCTCAAGGACCTGCATAAGGATCCCAGTTCTAGCCCCTGGCTCCCCACCTGTAGGGAAGTTGCTTCACAAGCGGTGAAGCAGGTCTGCAGGTGTCTAACTTTCTCTTCCCCTCTCTGTCTTCTCCTCCTGTCTCCATTTCTTTCTGTTCTATCCAACAGTAATGACATCAATAACAACAATAATAACTACAACAATGAAACAACAAGGGCAACAAAAGGGAATAAATATTTATTTAAAAAAGATGATGCATAGTATATTTAAAGGTTGTAAATGTCTACATGTATTGATGTCTGGAATTTAAGAAAGCTGTGCCTGATGAATGAAGAACAGAAGATTAAACAAAAATTAAGTAACTGGGAAGAAACTATGAGCCAAATTTTCCTTTCTGTTCATCATCTGTTTAACTTCTAAGCTCTATTCTGACTTCTACATTCCTAATAATATATACATTTTATCATGCATACATCCTATATTTAAAGTGGCCACATACCAATGGAAAACTCCCAGTGACCAGGCAGTTGTCATTTGTGACATCTAAAACACCCCATCACAGACCAAAGAAACCTTGTTTGGCACTGGTAACCACCATCAACTACAAACTGTTTGTATTTTCTCTTGGCTAGGATTTCTCCTTTTTTCTTTGTATAATTCTGGCCTGAAATCACAAATTTAATGAATGGTATTAAATCATTCTTTGTAACCACCTAGATTTTAAAAAGTTAATTAATGATTTTAAAAAATAGCTGGGTAAATGTCAAAGTTTGAAACAAACTCTGGACACTGCAGGTTCACTTTCTAGACTAATCTTATTAGTAAGTTAAGATAATGTGTAATATTTGTGTCAAAGAAGGGAAGTCAGCATGCCCCAGTATCTTAAGAAAATTACATTTTCTAAAAGCAAGTTGGCTGCTATCTAATCACCATAAGATGTGTTTTTTTCTAGACAACCAAATAGAAATTGGCTGATCCTTTGAAAAAAAAAAAAAATAACTCAAAGGTTAAAGAAAGAGGTTAGAGTTTAAGTAAAACAAAACAGCTTAGAAAATACTTAATCATCCAACTTAGTCATAATCTGAATTGACAGGAAATATATGAACATTTCATATCAACTCAAATAGTAGAAATAAAGGCCAATATTTAGAAACTCATAATTTCTTGGGAAAAAGTCAAAGATCAAATTACAAGCCAAATTGCACAAGTCATGATTTATTATGGAGTTAAGGGGGGAATGGAGAGTAAGGGTATTAATAAAGACCCACAACTTTTTTGGAAGGAATTTTACACCACAGAGAGTGAGGAGCAAAGACAATAGACATAAGTTGTGATGCTTAGCTTTGGATTTCCATGTATTAATTTTTTAAATGTCTGCTGGTTGAATCAGAGTAGATAATGCCAGTTTAAGAGATCACATGGTGTGCTGATGGAGGGGGGGTGGAGTGGTCTGAAGCTGGGGGTACAATGAAAGTGTAAGCATACAAGTAGTAAGCTGCTGGAAAAACTCTTGCAAATCAACGGAGTTGTAAGCACTCTTGTCATTAATTTGTCCTAAAAAAGCAAGCTTCAGTCTCTGTTCCTGTTAACTTCTTACTCTCTCCTTTCTTTCGCTATGCTTTCTTTCCCAGAGAGCTGTGTGGCTATGTGTTTTACAATGATAAATTGTGAGCACTTAAAACTAATACTAATAAATCCTACTAAGAGTAGTGATTGTCATATTAAAAGCAAATGCTTATAAAGTGCCCACTGTTTTTTGGCCACTGTTTTAATTACATATGTTAGTGCATCTGACTCTTACAGTCACACCATGAGGTCAGTACAGTCTTGACCCTCATATTTCATATGAGGAAACCTAAACCTCCAAAGTTTTCTAAGAAAAAAAAAATCTAAGAACTAAGAGACTGACTTCAGCACATACAAACTCACTGGAAAACAGTAGGAGGTAGAAATGGTTAACTTCTCCCTTACCAACTATTCAATCAATTTTTACTCCTGTAGAGGTGTTTGAAGACAAGTTGTGGAACTAAGAGAATCTCTAGAAAATGTTCTGTCATATTCTTGCTCTCACCTGCACCTAACAGCACTCAATCTCTCAGGTTCAAGAGTAATGCCAGGATGAAAATACCAAGGCCTGGAGAGAGAGTACTAGTGGAGGTAGGGCCACTGAAACAAAGAGAAAACCAGGAACTATTGATGAAAGAAATATCAGTTAAAAATTATTTCTTGTTCTGGGAGAAGAACAATGAAATCTAACATTTATATAGAAAATATTTATTTGTAAGTCTCAGATCAGCATACATGGCTTGAAACAGAATTTAAAAATGGAACAGAACAGGGCCTATCACCCAACCTATACTTTCTGTTAAGAATTGAGGGACAGGAGGAGCCAAGATGGTGTCTTAGAGAAAACACCTGGTATGAGCTCTGCAAGAAAGCTGCTTTCAGCCTGGGAATCTTGGTTACCAGGTTCTAGATGCTACCACGATGCCAACACGACTTCCCTGGGCAGATGACCACATCATGTGTCTTGGAGCCCGCCTTCCTAGACCCCTGCCCCACTAGGGAAAGAGAGAGACAGGCTGGGAGTATGGATCTACCTGCCAACTCCCATGTGCCTATGTTCAGAGGGGAAGCAATTACAGAAGCCAGAAATTCCACATTCTACACCCCACAATGATCCTGGGCCCATACTCCCAGAGGGATAAAGAATATGGAGGCTACCGAGGGAGGAGATTGGATATGGAACTCTGGGGGTGAGCAATGTGTGGAAATGTACCTCTCTTATCCTATGGTTGTGTCAATATTTCCATTTTATGAATAAATATTTAAAAAAAAAGAACTGAGGGATCCAACTGTAAATCATTAAGCCACTAAAAGAACACAGGAGCTAAAAAAAAAAAAAAAAAGACAGACAGAAAGGTGGATCACCCAATAGAATGAACATGTTACCATGCATGAGGACTTGAATTCAAGCTCAAGCCCTTGGTCAACACATGAAAGAGCCTACAGGAAGGAAGCATCATGAGCAGTGGAGCAGTGCTGTGGTGTCTCCCTTTCTTTCTCTCACTCTCTGTCTCTCAACCTTTATCAAAAAGAAATAAAAGAAAAATGCCTTCAGAGAGCAGTGGAGTACTATAGGATCTGAGTCCCACTGATAACCCTGGTGGAAAACAAAGATACCTGTCCTGTGTGTGTGTGTGTGTGTGTGTGTGTGTGTCTGTGTGTGTGTGTGTGTGTGACAGAGATGGAGAGGGCTAAGTCAACTTAATTAAATGACTTACAGGTACCAAGGCTGTTTTCAAATTAGCTGCTACATGGCTGACTTTATTAAGCAAAGGAATAGAGGAAACTTGAAAAGGTGTGTATGTGTGTGTGTGTGTGTGTGTGTGTGTGTGTGTGTGTATGCACACATGCAAAATCATCTGAGGTTCAAGGGCCAATGCATTTACTAACTAACTAATCAAATTATATATATTAGGAGGTCAGACAGCGATGCACCTGGTTAAGCACACACATTACAGGAACCAGGTTTAAGCCCCTAGTGCCCACCTAAAAGAGGAAAGCTTCATGAGTGGTGAAGTAGTGCTGCATGTATCTCTTTGTCTCTTTCCCTCTATATCTCTCCCAACCTCAATTTCTCTCTGTCTCTATCTAATAAAATAAAAAAACAAATAAAGGTAAACGTTTATAAATTATATATGTTGAGATATTCAGGATAGCTCAGAACACTTGTCACAGAGGGGAGTTCATTTGATAACATACACTATTTAACACCATTATTCAATAATCTCTGCCACATCTCCATATATGTGTAAAGAAGCCAAAGAGCAACACTCAAAACTTAGCTCATATTCAGAGCACATACCTCTTGGACTTTTTGCTGTCTTCTGAGAGTTTTTAATTAATTGCAACAGAACAATAATCATGTCTGACCTCTCTTCCCTACAACTGCCGGAGGCTTCCGCAAGTTGCTTTTTAGATTACTTTGTCTTCCGATAATAAGAGACACTTCAAAAGAAATGTCCCCTACTGACATGGAGAAGAGCCAGAGGGAAATTCCCTTCAGAAAAGCTCCCATAAATGCTTCCATTTCCTGAAACAGGAACAAGAGGCCACAGAAATGAGCTCCCAGATGAGACACTATGGTGGCATTTGCCACAATTTATTATAGTCATTTATTGCCATTGTCTATTTTGCCTACAAGTGACTCTGCTTTAGCCGAGAGTGTACAGAGTATCACACATTAGTTACTCTTACTGAAAGAAATGAGTTCACTGCTTCTGACATAACAAAAAGAGCTGCACGCTCTAATGAAACACAAAGTATGAAGCCAAAATGAATTTATTTGACAATAAAGTAAAATTACTAAATGCAATATTATTTCTCATCATATCCTCAAAAGAATCTGACTTCTAGTTTTTAACATTTCTTTTCTAAAATATCAGCGAAACTGTCCTTAAAATTTCATGAGAACTATGGTGTTTCCTGGGGTGGAGGTGAGGGCAAGGAGCAAGTGGGGACATTGGGAATTGGGATTAAAGAATTTTGGTTGTGGCTGTGGTGCAGATATATTTTCCTGTATTCTTAAAATCTTGTAAATCATTATTGTCACTAATAAATAAAGTCATCAAAAATAAAAAGATAAGATTAAAATAGATCATCCATTTTTAAGCTGGCAAAATAGTTCAGTTGAATAGTGTGTTTGTCATACCCATGTTGTACTTTGGAACCTGGTCCTCAAAGCACTGGAGGAAACCAGTGCTGTGGATTTTTGTTCCTTTTTCTGCCTCCTTATTTTCTGCCTCTATCTAAAATGTCCTTTCTTTTACCATCAGTAAACTACTTCTTCAAGGGGGTGGAGAAATAGCTGATCAAATAGGGTAAATGCTTTGCCACGCACATGGCTCAGATTCTAGTTTAGGCATTACATGAGAAGAATTATGGCAGTGCTCTAGTACCTTGGTGCTTCTTCCTGTCTCTGTTCCTGTCTCCTTATCTGAATAAAAATGCTGCCTGGGAAAGGTGAAATTGTGCATGTGTGAGGTCTCTGGTCTGCAAAACAAATGAAGAGACCAACTTCCTAAAGGTAATAGGTTTTCAATAGTATTTGCTAATTATAATCCAAGTCCTCTAAGAGACTTTTTATTGTCATCACTGGAGTTATATCACTCTGGGTCAACTATCTTTAGATAGATAGAAAGAGACAACAGAGGCATAGAAGGAAAGCACCAAAGCTTCATCCTGTGTGGCAGAGATTAGGCTTGAGCCTGGGTTGAGCATATAGCAATGCAGATGAGCTATGTTGTCAGCCCCAAAGTCCTATAAAGAGACATGTGTTCCTAATATACCAGACAGGTAACTGAATCTAAGAGTAGTGTGACATGTACTCCATCAATCAGAGCTTATAATGAAAACCCCAAGGTCATGCAATATAGATCTGCACCACACCCACAACCAAAATTCTTTAATCCCAATTCCCAATGCCCCCACTTCCTCCTCACCCCCTCCCACCCCAAGGAAACACCATAATTTTCATGCAGAACAGTTTCATGCAGAACAGTTTGGGGGTCAGGTGGTGGTGCATCTGGTTGAGCACACATGTTACAATGCACAAGGGCCCAGGTTTGAGTCCCTGTTTCCCACCTGTAGGGGGAAAGCTTCACGAGTGGTGAAGCAGTGCTGCAGGTGTCTCTCTCTCTCTTCCTCTCTTACCCAAGCCTTCCCTCACTTTCTGTGTTGATCTGCTTCCAAATTTTGCTTCTAAGATCCCTTCTGTTGCACTGCTTAATCACTGTGGTCTATTTGCATAATCACTGTGTTACCTGGGAACCTTCCTGCCTGCAGGGTTTAATCCCACTGGTTAAACTCTCTTTTTGCTCCACCCCCTCTCCTAGTCACAGCCTGTTCTCCACCACTAGTTTGCATTCCTTTTTGACTCCACCCTCTCTATGTCACATCCTGTTTCCACCCTACTTGGAGAGTATTAATACAGCTGCTCTTCTGATATAACACACAGTGTAATTGCCTTCCAACTCTTAGAGTCACAGAATCTCTCTCCTGCAAAGCTAGCCCGTCATTTCTGGGTCTCTCTATCCAATCAATAAATAAAGATAATTTAAAAAACTAAAAAAAAAAAAGTCTGGCTCATATTTTAGAAAAAAAGTTTTAAAAACTAGAAGTCAGATTCTTTCACTATTACAAAGTGATCACTATTCTAGTTTCATTACCTTGCCTTTTATAAACTTTGAGAAAATTTGAGTATGAGTGATTAGAGAACTGGGAAGGGCAGGAGTCTGAGGAATAATCATGAACTAGAACCGGTGTCTTGGGAGGAAGTTAGCCTTAATAGGAAATGTAGTATACAGTGAGACCTCAAAATGTCTACTGCTCAAAGGCAGTAGGACATTTGTGGAAATGTCAAGTAGTCATTTTAGCAAGAAATAATTTTAACTCTAGCCATAAGGATAATGATATCGGGGCCATTTATTCCAATAGAGCAAGAGATGATGGCACTAAGAAAACAATAAGGTTAAAACTTTGTGAATGGGGGAGAGGAAGATGGCGGACTGAGAAGTCGCTAACAGCGAGCGCTCTGATCGCATCGTCGGCAATGGTAGGATTTTCTACCTTTAGCAGGCCAGTTAATAAGGGGTGACACCAAAAAGTGAGTACAATTTAATTTGGGTTAAGAATTAGAGTAAAGGTGACACGGACTAGCGGGGCTCCAGAATTCCCAGGGCGCCGGGCAAGGCGAGTGCGCCGGGCATTGTCCTCCACCAGCCCAGGAAGGCGGCTCCTCCGCTGGTTGCAGAGCGCGGCGGGCAGAGGACCCGGAGAGAGCACTTTAGCTCGGGGGCTTTCCCTTGGGAGTCTCCAGGGTCCACCACGACCCTGAGAGCAGATCCAAAGACTTCTTGAGTATAGCTCTCATTGGATCAAAGGACTTGGAGCTAGTTTTCATTTTTGAGAAATCCTTTAAAAATTCTGGAGGGGGGGGGTTTCCCGGAAGATGGCGGACTGAGAAGCGGCTAGCCTTTGAGCTCCGGACACATCTCGTGTAAACAATAGGATTTTCTGCCTTTAGCAGGCCAGCCAATAAGGGGTCATAGCGGTGACACCAAGGAGGTGTCTATAACTTAATTTGGGTTAAGAATTAGAATAGGGGGAAAAAAATTCTTTTTTCTTCCTTTTAATTTTCAAGCATACATCCTTCCCGCCGCCCCCCCCCCCCCCATAAGCAGTGCCTGGGACCAGCTACTAGCAGGATACCCCATACCACCAAACAGGGTTTTTTTTTGTTTGTTTGTTTGTTTGTTTTAAACTCACTGATACACATTTGGGAAGTTCCTCGCACTGCTCTTTAATTACAACTCTTCTTCTTATCTTCTCCCTTTTCTCTCTCTTATCTCTCTCTATCTCTTTTTTTTTTTTATCTTGTCATACACTTCTTTCTTCTTTGCATTTCTGAATTTGTGAACTACTTTGGGGAAGAAATCTGACCCAGAGTGGACTCTCTATGTATGTATCTCTGCTCTAGTTCCCTTTACACTCTTGTTACCCCTAGAATATACACTGGATAGTAGATTTGCATAACTGTCTATTCTTGCTATCCTCTCTTTCTTTTCTCTTTCTTTACTGGGATTTGGTTACTATTTTTTCACGGACTGGAGAAATTTTTTGGCTAACTGGTAACGATTAAACTCCTTCAATACTTACTTCAGTTGCTACTGTAATTCCGGAGGTTGGTGAGTGCAATTGTCATAAAGGTATTTAGTACAGTGTTACTTGTGCTCAAAACACAACAACTGAGGAACAACAGAGCATTAAAAAAAAAGAGAGAGAGAGAAACACATAAATAAAAAAAATGGGTAGATTAAAAACAAATAAAACTGCTACCCCAATGAATGAAGACAAGAGCCCAGAAGAAACCACAAATCAGTCAGAAGTAACCATAGATAAGAAAAGTATGCAAGCAATAATAAACTTATTAATCACAGAAATGAAAACAACATTGGAGGAAAGGAATGGCAGTATTAGGGAAACAACAGTTGAGACCCCCAAGGAAAATACTGATTATCTTGAGACAATTAGAGAACTGAAAGCTGAAATAGCTGTAATGAAGAAAGAAGCTGAGGCAAGGGAAAGCAGACTAACAGAAGCAGAAAACAGAATTAGTCAGACAGAGGATGAGTTAGAGAAAACTAAGAAAGAGGTGAAAGAGCTTAAAAAGAGATTGAGAGACACTGAAAACAACAACAGAGACATATGGGATGATCTCAAAAGAAGTAACATTCGTATAATTGGCCTGCCAGAGGAAGAAAGAGAGGAAGGGGAGGCAACCATTCTAGAGGAAATAATACAAGAAAATTTCCCAAACCTGAATAACAGAAAGGATATCAAGGTGCAAGAGGCCCAGAGAGTACCAAACAGAATCAACCTAGACCTGAAAACACCAAGACACATCATAGTCACAATGAGAAGAAGTAAGGATAAAGAAAGGATCCTAAAGGCTGCAAGAGAGAAACAAAAAGTCACATACAGGGGAAAACCCATAAGACTTTCTGCAGATTTCTCAACTCAAACTCTAAAAGCCAGAAGGGAGTGGCAAGATATCTATCGAGCCCTGAATGAAAAAGGGTTTCAACCAAGGATAATATATCCTGCTAGACTTTCATTCAAGCTAGATGGAGGGATCAAAACCTTCTTAGATAAACAACAGTTAAAGGAGGCAACTATCACCAAGCTGGCCCTGAAAGAGGTACTAAAAGACCTCTTATAAACAAGAACATCACTATAATACTTGTAATATATCAGAGTAAACAAATTGTTTTTTAGAACAATGGCACTACAATACATTAAATCCATAATATCAATAAATATCAATGGCTTAAACTCACCCATCAAAAGGCACAGGGTGGGGGGATGGATCAGAAAACATAACCCAACCATATGCTGCTTGCAAGAATCCCATCTGTCACAACAAGATAAACACAGACTTAAAGTGAAAGGATGGAAAACTATCATACAGGCTAACGGTCCACAAAAAAGGGCAGGAACAGCCATTCTCATCTCAGACACGATAGATTTTAAATTAAATAAAGTAATAAAAGATAGGCGAGGACATTACATAATGATTAGAGGATCAATCAGCCAAGAAGACTTAACAATTATTAACATCTATGCACCCAACGAGGGACCATCTAAATACATTAAACACCTATTGAAAGAATTTCAAAAATACATCAATAGTAATACAATAATAGTGGGAGACTTCAATACCCCACTCTCACACTTAGACAGATCAACAAAGCAGAGAACCAATAAAGATACAAGAGAATTGAATGAAGAGATTGACAGACTAGACCTCTTGGACATTTTCAGACTCCTCCACCCCAAAAAACTGGAATACACCTTCTTTTCAAATCCACACAACACATACTCAAGGATAGACCACATGTTAGGCCACAAAGACAGCATCAATAAATTCAAGAGCATTGAAATCATCCCAAGTATCTTCTCAGGCCACAGTGGAGTAAAACTAAGTTCTAACAACAAACAGAAAATTATTAAAAGACATAGAATTTGGAAACTAAACAACATACTCCTTAAGAACCACTGGGTCAGAGACTCACTCAAACAGGAAATTCAAATGTTCCTGGAAACTAATGAAAATGAAGACACAACCTATCAAAATATTTGGGACACAGCGAAAGCAGTACTGAGAGGGAAACTTATAGCCATACAATCACATATTAAACACCAAGAAGAAGCCCAAATGAACGACCTTACTACACACCTCAAGGACTTAGAGGAAGAGGAACAAAGGAACCCTAAAGCAACCAGAAGGACAGAAATCACTAAAGTTAGAGCAGAAATAAACAACATCGAAAATAAAAGAACCATACAAAAGATCAATGAAGCCAAATGTTGGTTCTTTGAAAGATTAAACAAAATTGACAAACCCCTAGCCAGACTCACCAAACAAAAAAGAGAGAAGACTCAAATTAATAGAATTGTAAACGATGCAGGAGATATCACAACTGACACCACAGAAATCCAGAGAATTCTGCGAAACTTCTATAAAGAACTATACGCCACCAAGCTAGAGAATCTGGAAGAAATGGAACAATTCCTAGAAACCTATGCACTTCCAAAACTGAACCAAGAAGAACTACAAAATCTAAATGCACCAATCACAGACAAAGAAATTGAAACCGTTATTAAGAATCTCCCCAACAACAAAAGTCCTGGACCAGATGGCTTCACAAATGAATTCTACAAAACTTTCAGGAAACAGTTAATATCCATACTTCTTAAGCTATTCCATAAGATTGAAGAAACAGGAATACTCCCTTCCACCTTTTATGAAGCCAACATCACCCTGATACCAAAAGCTGATAGGGACAGAACAAAAAAGGAAAACTACAGACCAATATCTCTGATGAACATAGATGCCAAAATATTAAACAAGATCTTGGCCAACCGGATACAGCAACACATCAAAAAGGTTGTTCATCATGACCAAGTGGGATTCATCCCAGGAATGCAAGGCTGGTTCAACATCCGTAAATCAATCAATGTCATTCATCACATCAATAAAAGCAAAGCCAAAAACCACATGATTATCTCAATAGATGCAGAGAAAGCCTTTGACAAAATCCAACACCCATTCATGCTCAAAACTCTACAGAAAATGGGAATAGATGGGAAATTCCTCAAGATAGTGGAGTCTATATATAGCAAACCTACAGCCAACATCATACTCAATGGAGAGAAGCTGAAAGCATTCCCCCTCAGATCGGGGACTAGACAGGGCTGTCCACTGTCACCGTTACTCTTCAACATAGTATTGGAAGTTCTTGCCATAGCAATCAGGCAAGAGAAAGAAATCAAAGGGATACAGATTGGAAGGGAAGAAGTCAAGCTCTCACTATTTGCAGATGATATGATAGTATACATAGAAAGACCTAAAGAATCCAGTAGAAAATTACTGGAAATTGTTAGGCAATATAGCAAGGTATCAGGCTACAAAATCAATGTACAAAAATCAGTGGCATTTCTTTATGCAAACACTAAATCTGAAGAAGAAGACATCCAGAAATCACTCCCATTTACTGTTTCAGCAAAATCAATCATATACCTAGGAATAAAGTTGACCAAAGAAGTGAAAGACTTGTATACTGAAAACTATGAGTCGCTACTCAAGGAGATAGAAACTGATACCAAGAAATGGAAAGATATCCCATGCTCATGGATTGGAAGAATAAATATCATCAAAATGAATATTCTCCCCAGAGCCATATACAAATTTAATGCAATACCCATCAAAGTTCTACCAGGCTTCTTTAAGAGAATAGAACAAATACTACAATCATTTATCTGGAAACTGAAAACACCTAGAATTGCCAAAACCATCTTAAGGAAAAGAAACAGAAATGGAGGCATCACACTCCCAGACCTTAAACTATATTATAAAGCCATCATCATCAAAACAGCATGGTACTGGAACAAAAATAGGCATACAGACCAGTGGAACAGAATTGAAAGCCCAGAAGTAAATCCCAACACCTATGGGTATCTAATCTTTGATAAGGGGCCCAAAGGATTAAATGGAAAAAGGAGGCTTTCTTCAATAAATGGTGCTGGGAAAACTGGGTTGAAACATGCAGAAGAATGAAATTGAACCACTTTATCTCACCAGAAACAAAAGTCAACTCCAAATGGATCAAAGACCTAGATGTCAGACCAGAAACAATCAAATACTTAGAGGAATACATCGGTAAAACACTTTCCCACATACACCTCAAGGACATCTTTGATGAATCAAACCCAATTGCAAGGAAGTCCAAAGCAGAAACAAACCAATGGGACTACATCAAATTGAAAAGCTTCTGCACATCCAAAGAAACTATTAAACAAACAGAGAGACCCCTCACAGAATGGGAAAAGATCTTCACATGCCAGACATCAGACAAGAAACTAATCACCAAAATATATAAAGAGCTCAGCAAACTTAGCCGCAAAAAAGCAAATGACCCCATCCAAAAATGGGCAGAGGAAATGAACAAAACATTCACCACAGAGGAGATCCAAAAGGCTAACAAACATATGAAAAACTGCTCTAGGTCACTGATTATCAGAGAAATGCAAATCAAGACAACACTAAGATACCACCTCACTCCTGTAAGAATGGCATACATCAAAAAGGACAGCAGCAAGAAATGCTGGAGAGGATGTGGGGACAGAGGAACCCTTTTACATTGTTGGTGGGAATGTAAATTGGTACAGCCTCTGTGGAGAGCAGTCTGGAAAACTCTCAGAAGGCTAGACATGGACCTTCCATATGACCCAATAATTCCTCTCCTGGGGTTATACCCCAAGGACTCCATAACACCCAACCAAAAAGAGGTCTGTACTCCTATGTTCATAGCAGCACAATTCATAATAGCTAAAACCTGGAAGCAACCCAGGTGCCCAACACCAGATGAGTGGCTGAGAAAGCTGTGGTATATATACACAATGGAATACTATGCAGTTATCAAGAACAATGAACCCACCTTCTCTGACCCATCTTGGACAGAGCTAGAAGGAATTATGTTAAGTGAACTAAGTCAGTAAGATAAAGATGAGTATGGGATGATCCCACTCATCAACAGAAGCTGACTTGAAGATCTGAAAGGGAAACTAAAAGTAGGACCTGATCAAATTGTAAGTAGGGCACCAAAGTAAAAACCCAGTGGTGAGGGGTAGGCATGTAGCTTCCTGGGCCAGTGGGGGGTGGGAGTGGGCGGGAGGGATGGGTCACAGTCCTTTGGTGGTGGGAATGGTGTTTATGTACACTCCTAGCAAAATGTAGACATATAAATCAGTAGCTAATTAATATGAGAGGGGGAAATCAATTGTATGTCTCAAAGTTTCTCAAAAGACAAACTGAATCTTTTTAATATATAGGCTATGTATTTGATATGCGGACTCTCTCAAAAGCCTAGACCAAGTAGATTAGAAGCTTCCAATAGCACAGCTATATACAAGATACTGGGTACTGTCCAGCAAACCATAACAATGGGACTTTTCAAAGTTAACCCAATTAACAAATAATGTGATGATAATATTAACTATTGATTGTCTTTTTGAACCCTAAGACAGCAGGAACCTCATATCTTCACTATAGAGCCCCTACTTCCCCCAGTCCTGGAACCCTTGGATAGGGCCTACTTTCCCGTATGCATCTCCCAATCCAAACCAAATAACATTGCATCTGCCGATCACAACCTAACCAAAGCAACGATTGCTACCTCAACATGCTTCACCTCAGAATGTATCCAGAGACTTCACGTGTGGAATGACAACCCTTCAGGTTCATTACTCAGGTGAGACCTTTCCTTTAATAGTACACTCTAATTTCATCTCAGGTAGTTCACTTTCTAACAAAGTCCCATAACCTAGATATACACCAGTTTCTATGAGAGAGAGCTTATGTGCACACGTATCCATAAACTACTGCAAAATATATACCTGAAAGCAGGACTGCACTAGAGTTTGCAGTGAGTACCTCCCTAACACTTCCTCTCCACTATTCCAAGCTTGGGATCCATGATTGCTCAACAAATTGTTTGGCTTCATATGTTAACTCTCTTTTCAATCACCAGGTTCCAGATGCCACCAGGATGCTGGCTAGGCTTCCCTGGATTGAAGACCCCACCAATGTGTCCTGGAGCTCAGCTTCCCCAGAGTCACACCCTACTAGAGAAAGAGAGAGGCAGACTGGGGGTATGGACCGACCAGTCAACGCCCATGTTCAGAGGGGAAGCAATTACAGAAGCCAGACCTTCTACCTTCTGCAACCCTCAACGACCCTGGGTCCATGCTCCCAGAGGGATAGAGAATGGGAAAGCTACCATGGGAGGGGGTGGGTTATGGGGATTGGGTGTTGGGAATTGTGTGGAGTTGTACCCCTCCTACTTTATGCTTTTGTTCACTAATCCTTTCTTAAATAAAAAATTTAAAAAAAAAGAAAAAAAAACTTTGTGAATGGTATTATGAACACAATTATTAAGGCATTGAAGCTGTTTGTTTGCGGTTGGCTCAGCAATACAAGAACTAACATCAAAAAGAAAAAATACAAATCTCCTTCACATGGATAAAGTACATTAGAAGAATATTCTATGAGACAATAAAAATAACAGTTGCAAAGTACTTGGGTTTAGAAACTTCACTACTTCTTAAAAAAACAAAAAACCCTAGCTGATGGGGGCAGCTTGAATTTACTGTGGACAGCAACGCCTGATTTGGTGTTTGGCCAAATTGGTGTTAGTTAGAGATGACACTGGATCTGACATGGTGTAGTTTTAAATGTACTGAAAGTTTATGTCCAGTATCTACTCCTCTAAAACCAGTGACAACATCAAGAATTCCATCAGAAGAATCAAAGTAGTTTTAGACACAGAATGTACAAAACTCTTGTTTTGCATATTCCCACAGGCATAAACATACCCAATTGTTTCCTGTTGGGAATACACTATGCTTTACAGACTATAAACAAAACACCATGCCACTTGTGTGTGACTAGCATATGGCTGACATCATCAGCATATAACAGATGTAGAATATGACATAAACTCTTGAGAAATTGTAGAAACTGAAAGTTATTTAAAGGAGGGTCTGTGGAAACATGCCCCTCTTACCCTTTTTCTTTTTGCCTTTTGCTATTTGCCAGGTCTTTTTTTATCTTCTCCTGGAACCTTAACACCTTGGAAACTGAATATTGGTGAAGAACGCTTAAGGACCCGTGCTACATGACTTGTCTAGTCTTTTATTTCTTGCCTATTTTCCCACCATGTTTATTTAAGAGCTTAATTAATAAGCTGACTTTATAAATCCAGCAAAAATAGTTTTTTTTTCCCTTCACAATATTTTCCATAGTAGTATGAGAGTTCTCCAGCAGAAAGTAAGTTTCTACAGTGATTGGACAAGGCAGACAATTCCTAAAAGAAGACAGAAAATATCCAAAGTACAGGGCAAATAGGAAACCAAAGAGAGAAAATTAAATGGGAGGTGGCATTATGCTAGCCATCCAACCACAAATATAACTATTTGAAAAGTACTCCTGAGGGTGGGGTGGTGGCACACCTGGTTGAGCATATTTTTTACAATGCACAAGGACAGGGGTTTGAGAGCCCCTGGTCCCCACCTGCAGGGGGAAAGCTTTCTAAGTGGTGAAGCAGTAGTATAGATGTCCCTTTATCTATCTCCCTCTCTATCTTCCTCTTCTGTCTCAATTTCTAGATGTCTCTATCTGATAAAAAATATTTTTTATATTTATTTATTTTCCTTTTTATTGTCCTTGTTTTTCATTGTTGTTGTAGTTGTTATTGTTATAGATGTCGTCATTGTTAGATAGGACAGAGAGAAATGGAGAAAGGAGGGGAAGACAGAGGGGGGAAAGAAAGATAGACACCTTTAGACCTGCTTCACCGCCTGTGAAGCAACTCCCCTGCAGGTGGGGAGCAGGGGGCTCAAACCAGGATCCTCACACTGGTCCTTGCTCTTTGTGCCATGTGCGCTTAACCTGCTGCACTACCGCCCAACTCCCAAGAAATTTCTTTAAATGTTAAAAAAAGATAGTATACATGGAAAAACCTAAGGAATTCAGCAAGAAGCTTTTGGAAATCATCAGGCAATACAGTAAGGTGTCAGGCTACAAAATTAACATTCAAAAGTCAGTGGCATTCCTCTATGCAAACACTAAGTTAGAAGAAATTGAAATCCAGAAAACAATTCCTTTTACTATAGCAACAAAAACAATAAAATATCTGGGAGTAAACCTAACCAAAGAAGTGAAAGACTTGTATACTGAAAATTATGAGTCACTACTCCAAGAAATTGAAAAAGACACAAAGAAGTGGAAAGATATTCCATGTTCATGGGTTGGAAGAATTAACATCATCAAAATGAATATATTACCCAGAGCCATCTACAAATTTAATGCTATCCACATCAAGATCACAAGCACATTTTTTAGGAGAATAGAAAAAATGCTACAAATGTTTATCTGGAACCAGAAAAGACCTAGAATTGCCAAAACAATCTTAAGAAAAAAGAACAGAACGGGAGGCATTACACTCCCAGATCTCAAACTGTATTATAGGGCCATTGTCATCAAAACTGCTTGGTACTGGAACATGAATAGACACACTGACCAGTGGAATAGAATTGAGAGCCCAGAAATGAGGCCCCACACCTATGGACATCTAATCTTTGACAAAGGGGCCCAGACTATTAAATGGGGAAAGCAGAGCCTCTTCAACAAATGGTGTTGGAAACAATGGGATGAAACATGCAGAAGAATGAAACTGAACCACTGTATTTCACCAAATACAAAAGTAAATTCCAAGTGGATCAAGGACTTGGATGTTAGACCACAAACTATCAAATACTTAGAGGAAAATATTGGCAGAACTTTTTTCCGCATAAATTTTAAAGACATTTTCAATGAAACGAATCCAATTACAAAGAAGACTAAGGCAAGTATAAACCTATGGGACTACATCAAATTAAAAAGCTTCTTCACAGCAAAAGAAACCACTACCCAAACCAAGAGACCCCTCACAGAATGGGAGAAGATCTTTACATGTCGTACATCAGATAAGAGTATAATAACCAACATATATAAAGAGCTTGCCAAGCTCAACAACAAGACAACAAATAACCCCATCCAAAAATGGGGGGAGGACTTGGACAGAATATTCACCACAGAAGAGATCCAAAAGGCCGAGAAACACATGAAAAAATGCTCCAAGTCTCTGATTGTCAGAGAAATGCACATCAAGACAACAATGAGATATCACTTCACTCCTGTGAGAATGTCATACATCAGAAAAGGTAACAGCAGCAAATGCTGGAGAGGGTGTGGGGTCAAAGGAACCCTCCTGCACTGCTGGTGGGAATGTCAATTAGTCCAGCCTCTGTGGAGAACAGTCTGGAGAACTCTCAGAAGGGTAGAAATGGACTTACCCTATGACCCTGCAATTCCTCTCCTGGGGATATATCCTAAGGAACTCAACACATCCATCCAAAAATATCTGTGTACACATATGTTCTTGGCAGCACAATTTGTAATAGCCAAAACCTGGAAGCAACCCAGGTGTCCAACAACAGATGAGTGGCTGAGCAAGTTGTGGTATATATACACAATGGAATACTACTCAGCTATTAAAAATGGTGACTTCACCGTTTTCAGCCGATCTTGGATGTTGAGTGAAATCATGTTGAGTGAAATAAGTCAGAAACAGAAAGATGAATATGGGATGATCTCACTCTCAGGTAGAAGTTGAAAAACAAGATCAGAAAAGAAAACAAGTAGAACCTGAAATGGAATTGGCATATTGCACCCAAGTAAAAGACTCTGGGGTGGGTGGGTGGAGAGAATACAGGTCCATGAAGGATGACAAATGACATAGTGGGGTTGCATTGTTAAATGGGAAACTGGGGAATGTTATGCATGTACAAACTATTGTATTTAATGTTAAATGTAAAACATTAATTCCCCAATAAAATAAATTAAAAAAAATAAAAAGTAAAAAAAGATAAGTACTCCAGTAGAGACTGGATATACATAATGCAAAAAAGCAGGCAAGATCTTGCCTTCAGGCACCTTGTAATCAAGAGTAAGTATAGGAAGTTCTATCAAGCTAGGTAATTCCCATGACCAGAATCCAGAAGTCTTTCCCAGAAAGTGCTAGTAATAACAGCAATGTCATAAATAGACTTGATCCCACTTTAGCTGACAGTAGTCTTATCAATTATGTGTTATTCCCATTTCACCATAGAGAAAATCAAATCAAGGTTAAAGTGTTTGGGAAGACTACAAAGCTAAGAGGGACTGAGCTCGACTTGTTGACTAGAAAGGCAGCACAGGGTAAAATATGATCTTTGAGGTCAACAGACAAATACAGATTCTAGTTCTCCCTCTCAGGCAGTATTGAACAATTTATGTGTTTTCTATTTCCCTTGGTGTCCGGATATACATAGATGAGATAAAACCCAATTTAGAAGGCTGAGATAAAGCTGAAAAGAAAAAAAAAAAAAGAAAAGAGGAGTTTCTTAGAGCAATTCCTATGTATGTATACAGTAAGTAGGTCATCAGTAAATGATAGCCACCAGAATGACAATTATTCTACATTTTTGTTCTTTTTCTTTTCCATTTCTTTATATTTGTCACCTTCCTTGACCATTAACCTGAGACTGCACAAGCCCTAACCTAACCTTCTTTCTCCCTCTCTCTATTACTGTAAACCATAGGCCCAACAACTGATTTAAAGAAACACTATACATAGAGACACCTCACTCCCCCTCCTGAAGGCCCAGGGAATTACACAATGTCAGCTGATCTAGTATGCTTCTCCAGCAGGCCATTTTGAAAGCTTGTCCCTTTGAACATACAGAAGTCAGGAAATGCAAAAATAACATTCCCAGAGTTACTATAACTCACTTAAGTGTACATCAAGGCATAAATTTCCCTGGAAACACACTAACATAAAACACTGAGTAAACCAGAGTGGGAGAAGTTAAAACTGTTGCTTAACTCATAAATTTGACCTGGGTACATTTTCATTGTCACCCATGATACTGTATTAATGCAGCATCCATGCTAGAAATTACAACATAACTCAGAGGTCTTTGTGTCTGTGATTGCGGTAGTTGTTTCTACAGGGACCTCTTCACAAATATTCATTAGGATTTCAGAAAAAGAGCCTGTAGTAGAAATATTATTCCCCTGAGGAATGCTGCTAAATCTACCTAACTTGAAAGGATTTAGCAACATTTTTTTCATTTTGCTTGACCTGAAAGCAAGCAACCTATCAAGTGCTACAACCCAGAAAGGAGGTGGTTTATCTAATCCCTGCCATTATCTGAGTCTTCCACAGGAGCCCTGAGGGAGTATGAGTTATATAGATAGGCTGTCTTCTCAACCCACATGGGAAAGTACCAATAATTATGAGTCAAATAAACAAGTGTATGCAAGTTGGTAATTTGTGTATTTTCAGTGAAAATCAACCTAACATTCCTGTCGTCTTCTTCTAGCGTTTGCCCTTCTTGCGTAGCCAGTCAACAGTGTCACGTTGAGCCTGATGTAAAGTTTCGAGACCTCTTTCGAATCTGGAGAGGTGGCAGTCGTTGACTATGTGGGTCATAGTCTGTCTGGAGCCGCAGGGGCAGTTCGGGTCATCTCTGGCTCCCCAGCGATGGAACATAGTGGTGCACTGGCCATGGCCTATTCAATACCGATTGAGGAGGGCCCAATCAAAACGTGCTAGGTCAAAGCCGGGTTGACGCTTGCAGGGGTCTGTGATGAGGTGTTTGTTCTTTACCTCAGCTGACTGCCAACTCTGTTTCCAAGAGTCTGGAACAGAGAAGTTCAGTGTAGGCGTAGGGGACCAGATTGGGTGACGAGACGTCAAGCGTTGGACAGGGTGGGCGAAGATATCCGCGTATATTGGCAGGTCCGGTCGAGCGTAGACGTGGGAAATGAACTCAGATGATGCCGCATCCCGACGAATATCTGGCGGGGCGATGTTGCTAAGAACTGGCAGCCATGGAACCGGGGTGGAATGGATGGTTCCAGAAATTATCCTCATGGAGGAATATAATTTGGAATCGACTAAGTGGACATGGGGGCTACGGAACCATACTGGGGCACAGTATTCTGCAGTGGAATAGCATAATGCCAGAGATGATGATCGTAGTGTGGAAGCACTCGCGCCCCATGAGGAGCTGGCCAGTCTTGCAATGATGTTATTCCTCTGCGCCCACCTTTGCTGCAGTTTTTATGAGATGTTTGTGAAATGACAGAGTGTGATCGAGAGTAACGCCAAGATAGACTGGCTGGGCTTCATGCCAGATTCTCGTATCGCCAAGCTGCACATTAAGCTCACGTGAGGCCAAGGCATGGTGTAGATGGAAAACAGATGATACCGTTTTTGCAGTGGTAGGGATTAGTCGCCATTTTTTACAGTAATTTTTTTACAGTAAATATTCCCGTAAGGTGTAGAGTCAGGCTATCCTGAATGCTTTTTTTTTCATTCATTCATAGGTAAATTGATAAATAGATTAGATAAGACAAATACAGACAACCATGGTACTGGCATAGCCTCTGGTGTCACAGTATCACTCTTTTGGTCCTGGAGATACCAACCCAGGTAATGCACATGGCAAAGTAGGTACCCAATCTGAAGAATTATTTTTTGATCTCTAAAAATGTACATTCTTAGAGTACGAACTATCCCTGTTCATCTTCAGGACTTACAAACTGATAGAGACCCCCCCCCCCCCCCAGGATCAAAGGACCTAGACTATTCCACCAGCTCAGTTCCAGCTCCCCTTTTTTCTGGGCCTGGGTGATTTATAAAAAGGTGTTTAGTGACAATAATCCTGTGCTTTCATAGCAGTTAGAAAACACAGGAGGCCTTCTGGTCCTACATATTCTCTAATCAAATATTCTTTGATCAAGATACAGAATATGAACACCCTTATGGCACACATTTTATTCCAAGACTAATACCCAAAGGTTCAACATTTTTTTAAATTTATTTATTTCCTTTTTGTTGACCCTGTTGTTTTTTATTGTTGTTGTAGTTATTATTGCTGTTGATGTCATCATTGTTGGATAGGACAGAGAGAAATGGAGAAAGGAGGGGAAGACAGAGAGGGGAAAGAAAGATAGACACCTTTAGACCTGCTTCACCGCCTGTGAAGTGACTCCCCTGCAGGTGGGGAGCAGGGGGCTCAAACCGGGATCCTCACACTGGTCCTTGCTCTTCGTGCCATGTGCGCTTAACCTGCTGCACTACCATCTGACTCCTGGTTCAAGATTTTTTAATCTACAACATTCTCCTTGTTTCAAAGAAGTCACATGCTCCATATAGAGGGGGCCTACTTATTTCTGTATAGAAACAAATCTTTCCCAGGCATATTAACAATCAAAATAGTCACCAGACTATTCTTATTCTATCTTAAAGAGATCATAGGTTTCTCTGCTCGGCATAGTCTGATCCTTATGAGGCTTCTAGAATCAAACACTGTAATCATCCAGTTTCTTTTGGATATTTTCACTTTTTTTTTGCCTCCAGGGTTATTTCTGGAGCTCAGTGCCTGTGTTACGAATCCACTCCTCCTGGAGGTCATTTTTTCCCCTTTTGTTGCCCTTGCTGTTTGTCAGTATTGTTGTTATTATTATTGTTGTCCTCGTTGTTGGTTAGGATGGAGAGAAATCGAGAGAGGAGGGGAGACAGAGAAGGGGAAAGAAAGATAGACACCTGCAAACCTGCTTCACCGCCTGTGAAGTGACTCCCTTGCAGGTGGGGAGCCAGGGGATCAAACCGGGATCCCTACATGGGTCTTTGATATTTTGCGCCACGTGTGCTTAACCCACTGCACTATTGACAGGCCCCCTAATATTTTCACTTTTATTTCCCTAATCAAAACACAAAACCCATTCTAGAAGACTTTAGTCATCTTTTCTTTATCCTTTTATCTGTTGTGCTCCTTAGATTCCCGATCCCCTTACATGGATATCACACATCTGTGCTTCTCATGTAATAAAAAAAATGTGATAGCTGAAGTCTTATATGTTCTGCAAGTTGGATCTTTTGAGGACTGGGACTGCTAACTACATTGCAAAATGAAAAAGGGCTCTCTTTATAATATCACACCTATTTTGGACCCCATACATGACCAAACTCTGTGACTCTTCTTCAGTGTTCCCTACTCCATTCACTACTCATATCTTTCTTTTCCATCTTCTCTGCTCAGAGTCTAATCATAATAAACCTGTGGTGGGTCTTTTTCCATCCACTGTTACTACTCAAACTGCTCTCCTTTGACATTTTTTCCTCTTTTTACTTGAAGAGGAGGTATATAGGTCACGATAAAACTATTCATTGGAACATGGAAAATGTTCTTTATTTTCCATCTTGTCAAATCTAGACTTCCAGTCCAGCTTTGTGAGTCTTCATCGGAATTTTTCTCCCCCCAAAAGACTGGGCATTTTTGGTTATTTATTTATTTATTTATAATTTATAAAAAGTAAACATTGACAAAACCATAGTATAAGAGGGGTATAACTCCACACAGTTCCCATCACCAGATCTCCGTATCCCATTCCCTCCCTGATAGCTTTCCTATTCTTTAACCCTCTATGAGTATGGACCCAAGGTCATTGTGGAATGCAGAAGGTGGAAAGTCTGGCTTCTGTAATTGCTTCCCCAATGAACATGGGCATTGACAGGTCGATCCCAGCCTGTCTCTCTCTTTCCCTAGTAGGGTAGGGCTCTGGGGAAGTGGAGCTCCAGGAAAAATTGGTGGGGTTGTCTGTCCAGGGAAGTCTGGTTGGCATCATGCTAGCATCTGGAACCTGGTGGCTGAAAAGAGGGTTAACATACAAAGCCAAACAAACTGTTGATTAATCATGAACCTTAAGGCTGGAATAGTGCTGATGAAGAGTTGGGTGGGGTCCTCCATTATGTAGATAGCTAGTAGGCATATTTTATTTATATTCCAAAGGGCCTGTGGCTATAATAGTTTTTTTTTTTCTTTTATTTCCCCAGAGCCTGAAATCTGATATGCAGGTGGATCCAAGTTATTGTCTGGGGAGATGATGTCATGGCTGGAAAAGTACCAGAAAGCTGAATCAGGGAAAAGAGTAGCTCCCTAATATGGGAAAGGGGTATAAACATTGTTGACTGTAAACCCCACTGATTTGATTTGGTCTGGGACCCATATTCAGCTTAGGAGCCTATGTGACCTCTGCATCCCTATAGATATGAGCTCACATTCTGTGGTCATAAGTAGGAACATTCCAAGCCAACCCAATATCGACCCATCTTCCTCAGGTGTAGCATAGAGTATGTTGTTCATCCTCCTTTCAGAGGGTGGAACATTCTCTACCATTGTTGATCTAAGTTGAGGGCAAAGGGGTCTATTTTGTTGTTCCTGATAGAGATGACTGGTAACAATGGAAAGAGTCAAAAGTCTTGACCCATAATGTCCGTTTGTGAATCCCAGGACTCCTGGAATAGGGTCCCAGCTGATTGGATGGCCTGATAGTGACTAAAGAGTCATCATTAAAGTATGCCAGTCTCTTGCCCTTATTCAGCTTTTGCAGTTCTTGCTTTGATAAGGTTAGCTTTAGAGTGAGTGAGAGAACTGCAATAGGAAGTAGGTGAAGAGGGTAGCTAAATCTAATTAGATACTATTTCATTAGGAACTTTATACTGACTCACTGCAGACTACTGTGTACTTTTGCTTTCAGGTATATATTTTGCCCTTATTTATGGATACATATGAATATATGGTCTATCTCATGGGACCCGGTCTATATCTAGGTTTTGGGACTTTGTTAGGAAGTGAACCACCTGGAATGTAATTAGAGAATACTATGAAAAGAAAGGTCTCACCCGAGTAATGAGGGTGAAGGGTTGACATTCCATAACTCACCTCTCTGGACACAGTCTGAAGTGAAGCATGCTAAGGTGGTACTCATTGTGTTGATTAGGTTGGGATTAGCAGATGCAATATTAGACTGGGCCTTTATGAACTAGAAACAAACTAGATCAAGAGGTGATTTGATAGTCATCTTCAAATAGCTAAGTACTTCTCTTGTGAAGGATATGTATTTCTTCAGAAAGCATAGTAGGAAGAAATGCTAAATAACTATATGGTCGTATCTGATTGGAACAAAAGAAAAAGAAAATGTATTTCTTTTAATTTATAAAATGGAAGTATTGAAAAGACCATAGGATAAGAGGGTTACAGTTCCACACAATTCCAACTACCAGAACTCCATATCCAACCCCTCTTCCCCCTGATAGCTTTCCTATTCTTTATCTCTCTCAGAGTATGTCTTGACTCAACTCTACCTTATATTCTCCCTTCTCCACAATTGCTTCCTTAAATTTTTCACTCTTGCTATGAAAGGTTTATTTCATTTTATTTTATTTTATTTTATTTCATTCACCCCTTAACTACATCATGTATTTTAAATTAGTCCGGCAGTTGACATTTTGATGGCTTTTATACTGATGCTGTACACATCCATTTACTTTGTTCAGTATATATGTTGCATCTCTTTCAATCATGTTACTTACAACCTTTTCTTATACAATCTTTAAAAATCATTTGAAATGCTACCAAATCCCACCATTTGTTTAATAGTTCAATTAATTTTGTCACTGAGTACTTGACCAATTGTCCTTCTACATTTATTTATTTATTTATTTATTTATTTATTTATTTATTTATTATCAGAGCACTATTGTCTCAAGTGGCCTCCCCCAGGGCTCTGTTCTGGCTCCTACGCTATTTAATATTTACATCAATGACCTCCCAGAAACTTCTTCAAGGAAGTTCATCTTACACCGATGACATCTGCTGTGCTACTCAGGCATCCAAGTTTGACATCCTCTAGGAAACACTCACAAAAGACATGTCTCTGATATCTGATTACTGTAAAAAATGGCAACTAATTCCTAGCACTGCAAAAATGGTATCATATGTTTTCCATCTACACCATGCCTCGGCCTCGCGTGAGCTTAACGTGTAACTTGACGATACGAGAATCCGGCATGAAGCCCAGCCAGTCTATCTTGGCGTTACTCTCGATCACACTCTGTCATTTCACAAACATCTCATAAAAACTGCAGCAAAGGTGGGCGAGAGGAATAACATCATTGCAAGACTGGCCAGCTCCTCATGGGGCGCGAGCGCTTCCACACTACGATCATCATCTCTGGCATTATGCTCTTCCACTGCAGAATACTGTGCCCCAGTATGGTTCCATAGCCCCCATGTCCACTTGGTCGATTCCAAATTATATTCCTCCATGAGGATTATTTCTGGAACCATCCATTCCACCCCGGTTCCATGGCTGCCAGTTCTTAGCCACATCGCCCCGCCAGATATTCGTCGGGATGCGGCATCATCTAAGTTCATTTCCCACGTCTACGCTCAACCGGACCTGCCAATATACGCGGATATCTTCGCCCACCCTGTCCAACGCTTGACGTCTCATCATCCAATCTGGTCTCCTACGCCTACACTGAACTTCTCTGTTCCAGTCTCTTGGAAACAGAGTTGGCAGTCAGCTGAGGTAAAGAACAAACACCTCATCACAGACCCCTGCGAGCGTCAACCCGGCTTTGACCTAGCACGTTATGATTGGGCCCTCCTCAATCGTTATTGAACAGGCCATGGCCGGTGCGCCGCTATGTTCCACCAATGGGGAGCCAGAGATGACCCGAACTGCCCCTGCGGCTACAGACAGACTATGACCCACATAGTCAACGACTGCCACCTCTCCAGATTCAAAGGAGGTCTCGAAACTTTACATCAGGCTCAACCTGACGCTATTAACTGGCTACAGAAGAAGGGCAAACGCTAGAAGAAGAAGAGCACTATTTAGCTCTGGTTTATGGTGGTGCAGGGGATTGAACCTGGGACCTTGGAGCCTCAAGCATGAGAGTCTGTTTGCATAACCATTATGCTGTCTAGCCCTGCCTTGTCCTTCTACTTTTGTGGATGTTTCTTCTCACCTTTCTAACTTGTTTCCCTTTTTTTAATCACTCAAATTTATTGATATAATAAAATATGGTGAGTGGGTTAGTGAGATAGTGAAGTGCATTACAACCAAGGACTTGCATGCCTGATAGCCTACCCCCCATCTCTTTCTAATAGTAAACAAACAAATGAATATATATATATATATATCTTATCCCCTGTTCTTAAATAGTAAAAAAATTCTTTGCAGGGTCCTAAGTTTAATTCCTGGCATGGTTTATGCTAGAGTGAAACTCTGATGATCTCTTCTTAATAAACATTAAAAAATAAAAGATTTTTCCTACATTAATATAAGATTATGCATTACACTTCCTACCTCTTAATACAGTTTCTGTGCCTTGACCTACAGAGAGTTACTCTAATCCTTCTCCTACAAAGTAATCCTTCCTGCATAGAAAGATAGCTTTGATAAACACAGCTGTTTTGATAGCTTCTCCTAAAATGAGTGTCATTAGGACCCAAATCTTCCTCTTAAAACTGAGACCTACAATTGATCACATTATTCTAGGTAAATCTTGATAGTACAAAGTACTGTATGGGTCTATTACTTATTAGTTACATAAAGTATTAAAATTATTGTTTTTTTCCCACTTTTCATTTATATTGAGATGTCAACTAGATGTTATTCCTTTATATTAGCCCTCTCTTCTACCTTTGATATGCATATCTTAAAAATCTGGTTTTCTCTCTCTTCTACCTTGATCTGCATATCTTAAAAATCTGATTTAAGAGGGCTAGGTAGAGATGCACCCAGCTGACTGTACACATTGCCATGCACAAAGACAAAGATTTAAGCCCTCTACCTGCAGAGGGGAAACTTCATGAGCAGTAAAGCAGGTCTGAATATATCTCTCTTATTCTCTCCCTTTTCTATATATTTTCCCACTCTCAATTAAATTTCTCCAGTCAGATTAAAAAAAAGAAGAAGAAGAAAAGAAAAGAAAGAGTAAAATCACTGCTGGAAGTAGTGGATTTGTAGTGCAAGCACCTACCCCAACAGTAACCCTGGTGGCAAAGAAAGAAACATGAAGGAAAGAAAGAAAGAAAGGAAGGAAGAAAGAGAGAAAAAGAAAGAAATCTGACTTTAACCAAGAACTTCTCAACTTTAAGTACAGTGTGATAAATTCTTCTTTAATCTTTTTAAATTCTTTTTATATTTATTTATTTTCCCTTTTGTTGCCCTTGTTTTTTTATCATTGTAGTAGTTGTTGTTATTGATGTCGTCACTGTTAGGACAGAGAGAAATAGAGAGAGGAGGGGAAAGCAGAGGGGGAGAGAAAGACACCTGCAAACCTGCTTCACTGCCTGTGACTCGACCCCCCTGCAGGTGGGGAGCCAGGGGCTCGAACTGGGATCCATATGCCGGTCCTTGCACTTCAAGCCACTTGTGCTTAAGCTGCTGTGCTACTGCCCAACTCCCCAGTGTGATAAATTGTTCAGTTGCAACCTGCTACATCAGCTTCATCATTACAGAGAAGAACAATGCTATGTGTTAATCTGTATGTTCTAGTATCACCATTGCCTTTTATTAGTGTTTCAGTAACCATTGTAAGGATTTTTTTTTTTTTTTAATCTTCAGAGTTAAATTATTTGGGAGCTTGTTTGGAGTTTCTAGCAGGGGAGCGCAGCTACTAGTATATTCTCTACCTAAGTTGGTCCATCTCTATTCAGGGAAGGTTGTTCTGCTGGTCTCAGTTCGGGATGCCAGATGCTGTTCTAGCTTCACGGGTGGGAGACAGACAACCAGGGACTCATGGCTGAGCTGGGAAGCAGTATCTCATTTATTAATCAGATACATCGCCTTTTATGCATCTCTTCATCACCTCTTCTTGTCACCAGAAGTGACAAGGGAAAGGAAAATGACTAGGAGAGGAGCAAAAAAAAGAGCGTGAACAGAACATAGAAAGCTTCCATCTAACCAGTGGGGATTAAACCAATACCCTGCAGGGCAGGGCGGGACCCAGGTAAAACAGTGATTATGTAAATAGACCACATCGTAAGTAATACAAGCGAACCTAATGTGATGATCAAAACAGGAGGCCTTATAAGCAGAATTTAGAAGCATACCAACAGTCCTCTTCCACTGAAAGTCATCTTCGAGAAGGCTTGTGTGCACGAGCAGCAATGAGGGAAGGAGACACCCGCCTAGCCAGACATATCAGCCAAATCAAACCTTGTCATCAATGGAATGACAGATGTCACAGCCAGATTGCCCTTACATCCAAGAGTTAAAGTACTTGTAAAAAGAAAGTTTCTTTCATTTAAATAGGGAAAAGATCAGATTTTTCAGGTTCTCTGTGTATTTAAGACTTTGTCAAAAAGGGATTGGTTCTTTTGAAAATCCAAACTTGCTTTATCTGAGTCTTTTTAAAAGTCTTACATTTTCAAGCGGACAAATTTTTGACTTTACTACCTTACTCATAGTGGGGGGTAAACCCTCCTGAAACTCTTTCAAATTATTTCTCAGTTGGAGTTGGATGTACCCATTACATGACATACATAAGAAAAAAAAGTTAAAACCAAAATATGTAAAGAGCTCACCAAACTCAGCAACGACAACAACAACAAAATGACCCCTTCGAAAAATGAGGAGAGGATATGAAAAGAACATTCACCAAAGTAGAGGTCCAAAAGGCCAACAAAAATGAAAAAAAAATGCTCCAAGTCATTGATTGTCAGAGAAATGCAAATAAAGACAACAGTGAGATACCTCTTCACTCCTGTGAGAATGTCATATATCAGAAAAGGTAGCAGCAACAAATGCTGGAGAGGTATGTGTGTGTGTGTTAGGGGGAGTGTGATAAAGAAACCTTCCTTCACTACTAATGGGACTGTAAATTTTTCCAACCCCTGTGGAGAGCAGTCTGGAGAACTATCAGAAGGCTTGAAGTGAACCTTCCCTATGACCCTGAGTTCTTCTCCTGGTGATATCTCCTAAGGAGTTAAACACACCTATGCAAAGAAATATGTGTTTACCTATGTTCATAGAAACACAATTTATATTAGCCAAAACATGGAAGCAACCTAGGTGTCCAACAACAGATGAGTGGCTGAGAAAGTTGTGGTAAAAATACACAATGGAATACTATTCAGTGGTTAAGAGTGATGAATTCTCCTTTTTCATTTCATCTTGAATGGAGTTTGAAGGAAACATGTTAAGTGAGACAAGCCAGAAAGAGAAAGATGTTTATAGGATTATCTCACTTATGGATAGAAGCTTATTTATTTATTTATTATTTGTTTTATTTATTTTAATGGGAGAGATACAGAGAGAGAAATACCAGAGCACTACTCAGCTCTGACTTATGGTGGTGCTGAGGACTGAACCTGGGACTTGAGAGCTTCAGGTATGAAAGTCTTACAGAACTATTATGCTATCTCCCCAGCCCTAGAAGTTTAGAAATAAGAACAGATAGAGGAAACACAAAGTAGAACTTGGGCTGGGTTTGGTGTACTGCACCCAAGTAAAGGGCTCTGGGGGACTTTTAGGTTCTGGTACATATGGCAGAGAAAGACATGGGCTGAGTGTGAGAGTGTTTTTCAGAAAACTGAGAAATTTAACACATGTACCAACAACTATATTTACTCTAAACTGTTAGTCGTCCAAAATTAAAAACAAAAACAAACAAACAAACAAAAAACTTGCAGCATTCCTCAGGCCAACATGGGCTATTACAGAGATGATTTTTTTTTTTCTAATAGGGTTATCACTGGGCTACAGTGAACAAAAACACCACTGTTAGAGGTTATTCCACATACTACTACTACTACTTCTCCTCCTCCTCCTTCTCCTCCTCCTTCTTCTTCTTCCTCCTCCCCCTCCTCTTCCTCCTTTTCTCCTACTCCTACTTCTCCTCTTCCTCCTTCCTTTTCTCCTACTCCTACTTCTCTTCCTCCTTCTTTTTCTTCCTCCTCCTCCCCCTCCTCTTCCTCCTTTTCTCCTACTCCTACTTCTCCTCCTCCTTCTTCTTCTCCTTCTCTCTCTATTTTTTTTTTGTCTTTGATAGAAAGAAACAGAAATATGGAGAAAAGTAGCTACACCTAAAGCATATGTCCACACATACACCCCCCACCACAAGTGGGAAGTGGGGGGTTTGAAACAGGTCCTAGTAGGCTAACCTAGTAGGCTAACATCTGTGCTCTAATAGGTATGTCACAGCTCAGCCAGAGACTTTGTTCTTAGCCAGACTTCAACTGCTGTGACTTGTGTTTTAGATTAGAATTATTTCTCATCAACATTCAAAAGAAATAATTTAGTAACATGCATGTCACTATGGGTGCTGAATTCCTTATAATGCGGGCAGACTTTGTTGAGTGCTAAAAGTCTTATAATGCAGACAATGTTGAGTGCTAAAGGACTATGTTGAGTGCTAAAGGTCTTTATATAAGAATGTGATACTAGAAAGTTCAGATTAACACCTAACAAGAAAATGCATTCAGTCAATATAATCCCATCTGTACCTGCCAAAAATCATCACTCTGCTTTACCAATGCCCTTGTAATAACATTGTTAAAAAGTTGACATTTCTTAGATAAGCACTTCATTTAGCTCCCTGCATTCTTTTCAGAAGGAAACATGACAATCCCAAACACAGTCAACTTGGTTATCAAGGTCTTCTTATCCAGAATGTGAAGTGCCCAGACCTTTTGTTTCTCTTCCTTCTCCCTCTGACTACCTACATTTGGGATGTATTAGTTCCACTCTATACCATCACATCAGGGTACTTTGAGTAAAAAGAGTCAAAGATTGCCAGAAATATTTTTATTTTACTTTTTATAAGCATGCCTAATAAAGAGCTGGGCAAATAAGGTCTTTGGAGCCCAGGAACAAAATGAGAACTGATGTTCCAAGTAAATTTGACTTTCAAACAATTGGTTCCAAGATAGCTTCTCTATTTTTATTTATTTATTTTTTAATCAGAGCAATGCTCGGATGTAGTTTATGGTGGTGCAGGGGATTGAGCCTGAGACTTTGGAGCCTCAGGCATAAGGGTTTCTTTGTATAACCATTATCTTGTCTAACTAACCCTCACCTGGCTATCCTTCAGATTTCACAACAATAACTACCCTGAGAAGGCCTCTGTCTAATAAAAATCACTAGACGTTTCTTTTTCTTTCACCGCTGAGTCATTTTCTTCTTTATTCTCTCTCTGTTAGAAAAGATAAATAAGCATGGCCCTTTTCAGCTCAATGGTAAAGGGATGTTTTTGTGTGTGTGTTTTTCTCTCTTTTTTCATAGAAATATTCAGACTAAAAAATCAGGGGACTCGAAGATAGCTCATTGGGTGTAGCTCACACTTTACCATGAGTGAAGACCTGGGCTCAAGTCCCCACCTTTTCTGGGAGGATACTTCATGAGTACTGCTATAATGTCTCTCTTCTTTCTTTCTGTCATCCTATTAGCCTCTCCCTGAATTAAACTGGGGGGGGGGGGGTTGGGGAGATAACATAAAGGTTCTGCAAAGACATTTATGCCTCAGGCATAAAGGTCCCATTTTCCAGCATTCCCTAAACCAGAGATGAGCAATGCTCTAGTTAAAAACAAATAAACAACAAAAAGATAAATCATGTATAACAAAACATAATTAGTTATAGTAAATAAAGTAATAAAATATAATATAAACAAGATAATAACTTATTATTATTATAAATAACAAATAATATGCCTTTGGTTTTAAAATCCTTGAAAATTTTGAGAAATCTCAATCAAATATCCATTATCTCTTATCTTCTTCCAGTGAAACGTTAAACAGATCAAAAGATGCATAATTAAATTTGACACACACACACACCCCACTCCCCACCTCAATTTGTGAAATTATGTGACTGTTCTCTAGTTTTTCTGTTGCAGGGGGACTTGATCTGTGAATAGTTTAAATTCAGAGATATGAAAGTCCAGAAGCTCAAATGTGGTCTACCTCTGTTCTTTACAGAAAATGCATTTATGTTTCTATAGAATGATTCAAAAGTTTTGGAACACTATTTGTATAATTATAACACAGATCTCTGAATGTTTCTTACCAAATCAATCTATGCTAACAGAGAATCCAGGACTTGAACAGTCTCAGTAGAACTGACTCTGAAATGTTTTAAAATGAAGTTAGAAATTGATGTAGGCAGTTAATCTGAGCACATAAGCTAGGACATGGCCAGAAGTTGTATTACTTCCTATGGCACCTGGGACCATTACTTTAAGTGCATAAATCAGGCTTTTGAGAAATATTATTTAGTTGCCTGAACTTAGTTTAAGCTGAATTAAAAGTGACCCTATAGACTTATTTTATTTCCCCTTTTGCTTGAATGCCTTTAGAAAGGATTAAAAAACCACACTGTCTGTTTTTATTGGCATGTTTCCTCTCACCCCACCTCATTTTAATAGCTTACTCCCTTAAATCTATATTTTCTACACAAAGTTTTAAAGTAATTTGTCAAAACCTGAAAATGCTCAAAGTAGGTCCTCACTATTTCTATAACCACTGATGCATATATGGAAGATATGATGGTCCTTTGGCTGTCAGTAATTTCCTAGGGGCATAAAAATGAGAATCTCTGTTTTTGTCAGATCTCCTAGTACACCACACATGTTGCGACACCATCTCTTTAGCAAACAGACTTTGACCCTAAACTGGAGGCCAAGAAACATGTTTGTTGATGGAGGCATTGAAGAAAGGACTGACGGATGAAAGGGAAAGATTCGGAAGGAATTATCTTGAGGAACAACCAAGATCCAGACATTTCTGAAGAGAAACAGAATCAGGAAGGACAAGAAAGTTTGAGCATTAAGTAACACTAAGTTTCATAAAAGTTTGAAAATCCCATGGAAGATCAGTTTTTGTGGTGGTACTTTTTCTTCCAACTTAAATTGAATGAACAAGGGAGATGTGTTAATAAAATGCCAGCAGGCAACCCCAAACTGAATTTGGTTTTCTTCAAAACACCCTACTGAAAGTTATCCTATTACCCCACCTTCAACCCACCCCAAACTTTAGACTAAATTGCATTTGTTCAGGCTGGTATGGTTGCTGACCCCAACCTTTTGTTCTAGATTTATTGGTCCTATTATTAGGAACAATAAAACTTTTGATAAGTAATTTCTGATTATGAGGGGTATTCAGTGGCCTCATGAACACAGACTTCTCCATTTCAAAATAAAGCTGAAAGTACAATTTATTATAAAAAATAAACCTGAATTTGTAAATGATTATCTGGCACAGACAGTAATAAAAAGTGGTCTGTAAAATATTGATTTCTAACTATAATTTTATAATATGTAGCCAAGCATTAGCATGGCTGATAACCAAGATGTGGACATCTTATACAACCAGACAAGACTGGAATGGTATTGACCAGGTTTTCCACTATTTTTTGTTGTTGTTGTTTTTGTTGTTGTTTTCATTTTAGTCAGAGCACTGCTCAGCTCTGGGTTATGGTGGTGCTGAGGATTGAACGTGGGATTGAACCTTACAATTGCCAGAAAACATCCTTTTACGTAACCACTGTGCTATTTCCCTGGCCCTCCACTATTTCTTTTAACCTTAAAGCAGTTGTTGTTGTACCTAGATTTTATGAAATATCTGTTGTTGTCTCCACATAATTGACATAGTTATAGATTATACTGCTAAATCATCCTTGGAGCTGCTGGCATAGAGAAAGAGTGAATTCTGGACTAAAGACTGGACATTTATTTGACCACTGTGGAATTTCTTAGACTTTGGTTATAATAAAGAAAGAACTTCTAAATTGCTTAGGCAAGATGCAGATTTTTGCCATCTTTTTAAAAATAGGTAGTATGTATGAAAAATGATAATGAACACAATCACCAGAGTTTCCACACAATCAATATTTACTCATACATACTCCTTAGACCTGTTTTTACAGAGAGAATGGAAGGTTTTATTTTTCATGTTTTTATTCTTGAACCTAATATATATATATATATATATATATATATTTTTTTTTTTCTTTAGTCAAACAAAAGTGGGGGAGGGGATCCTCCCTTTCCCCTTCATTGTACATTAATTCCTTCTTCTGATTCATCACTAAGAGGGCCAAACATGGGAGCCGGGCTGTGGCACAGCGGGTTAAGCACATGTGGCGCAAAGCGCAAGGACTGGAGGAAAGATTCCGGTTCGAGCCCTGGCTCTCCACCTGCAGGGGAGTTGCTTCACAGGCGGTGAAGCAGGTCTGCAGGTGTCTTTCTTTCTCTCCCCCTCTCTGTCTTCCCCTCCTCTCTCCATTTCTCTCTGTCCTATCGAACAACAATGACATCAATAACAACAACAATAATAAGTACAACAACAATAAAAAACAACAAGGGCAACAAAAGGGAAAACAAATAGATATAAAAAAAATTTTAAAAAGAGGGCCAAACAGATTTAAGGAAAGTCAGTGGGAAAAAGAGGTAAAAATTAGTTACTTTTCATCTCTGTTGTGAGAATTACAATCTTATTTCTTCTCCCCTCCAAAATGGTGCATGAGAGAGAGGGGGGGGAGAGAGAGAGAGAGAGAGAGAGAGAGAGAGAGAATGAGATGAATGAAATAAAATGATTATGTCTCTCATCTACCTTCAGGTAGTAATAAAAATCACACTAGAGAATTTTATGATATACCTTTCAATTTAGGCACATCTTCATGCTCCACAGGTTTAAGATTTGTTTTTTCCTTTGTTTTGGAGGAAGTGTGATATAGCAGTAATATCATAAAACCGTGGAAAGTACATAAAGTCAAATAACTGTAGGAATTTGAGATGGAAGAGATCAATCATGCCGAATCATCCTCAACCCCAAAGGAATCTGTGGAGAATTCTTTCCTACAATAGATTGTCTAGTACCTCAGAAGTACTGGCATCCCCAGCTCTTTTCTTTTATTTACCTTCATTATGTGTTGCTGAAAGTACCCCCAATCACAGACTTCATTAATAGATGAGAAGATCTGACATCTCTTGACCCAAACACTTTCACTGCTCCTTCCCAATGGGCCAAGCACCTTCCAGGTTTGGGTCACCTTACTTATTTGCTTATCTGCTTACTCTGTAGGAATTTTAGCCTGTGACCCTTACGTGAACAATTATTACCTGGTACATTCATTTATATACTTTATAAATGCATCACTTCTAAAGATACATGTTGTTAATATTGTGATTCCACTTCCCATTTAATTAGCTCAACTGGCAAGTTTGAAGTCATTATAAACTTGACTAGACTGAACTTTAAACTGACCAAACTGACTAGCGATTTTGGCCTTCTGTGAGTACCGCCTCAGTAAGATTCTTCTGAACTTCATGTATAAATGTGTGCCAAATTACATGCAAATTTATATTTTTCATGGGAGCTGAGAGCTTTGGCACTTAATTTTGATTTTTTATAGCTAAGTATGTAGCATTGGCCAAATTCTGCATATTTAATCCTTTTAATCATTCGACATAAATCATGCTCGCAGCCCCTTAATCATTCTTGTTATTCTTCTTTGAACTCTCTCCAGTTCCAGTTTCCTTACATCCTTCATTGCATAAATAAGATTGAAAAAAAAAAAGACTTGTTCTACTTCCAAGAATTCATTCAATGATAGAAACCATAGGGCTTCAGAAGATCCAGTGCTATGGCAATACAAGGGAAATGTTAGGTTTAGTCCCTGGGAAGTCATAGGAACTTGAAGGAGACTTGACCTATCCTTTTACCACACCTGACCTAGAAGGATAATTTTGCGTCATATCTTCTCTTAAATAATATAAAGTAGTATTTATATGATGATTTGGTAACATTCTACATTCTTCTGATATATATATATTACAAATAGGAGAGCTGTTTGATTGTTTTGTTTTGTTTTGGATAGAGACAGAGCAACAGGCAGAGAGAGAGAATGAAAACATCACAGTACTGAAGCTTCCTTGAACAGTGTGGGGGCTGCACTCAAACCTAGGTT
Source organism: Erinaceus europaeus (assembly GCF_950295315.1). NCBI lineage: Eukaryota > Metazoa > Chordata > Mammalia > Eulipotyphla > Erinaceidae > Erinaceus > Erinaceus europaeus. Next base: position 72,617,364 of record NC_080163.1, read on the forward strand.
GCACACATGGAAAAGCAGCCCACTACCCAAGTAATCTTTTTCATCTGCCTTAGGGAATGATAAAGTTCTTATCCTAATATTAAGTCTAGGCTAAGAAACAACTAGCAGAGGGGGCCGGGCAGTGGTGTACCAGGTTAAACACACATAGTATGTTGTAGTTATTATTGTTGTTGTTATTGATGCCGTCTTTGTTAGATAGGACAGAGAAATGGAGAGAGGAGGGGAAGACAGAGAGGGAGAAAGAAAGATAAACACCTGCAGACCTGCTTCACCACTTGTGAAGCGACTCTCCTGCAAATGGGGAGCCAGGGGCTCGAACAGGCATCCTTTTGCGGGTCCCTGTGCTTTGCACGTCTTGAGCTTAACCCGCTGTGCTACCGCCCCCTAGGAAGGAGAAATTATAACAACCACTAAGATGAGAGGGTTCTGTGACTGGCACATATGAAACATTCTATGATAGGATTTAAGGAGGACTGACTGGAATTCTTATTAATCTGCTAAGAGAAATTTTGTTTTGTTACTACTAGCTCATTTCGAAAAATGTATTTATAACTAATAATGATAGCAAAAGCCTTCATCTACTGAGTCTGTTCTGAGTCAGACACTATGATGACACTTAGGAAATATTATCTAATCCTCATAAAAGTCTTGTGAAATGGATACAATTCATATTCCCATTTTTAGAAGAAAAATTAATGTTATCTTCTTCAAGATCATACACTAGTAATTGAAGAGCTGTGAAACAAAAACACCTGGGTCTGGGTGATAATTTACCAGGTTAAGCACATATAGTATGGAGTTCAAGGATCCCTACCTGCAGGGATTTGCTTCACAAGCAGTGAAGCAGGGCTGCGGGTGTCTCTCTGTCTCTCTCCCTCTACTCTCTCAATTTCTATTCAATAAAAAAATGGGGAAAGAATGGCCTCTAGGAGCAGTGGATTTGTAGTGCTGGCACCAAGCCCTAGAGATAACCCTGGAGGCAAAAAAAGAAAAAAGAAAAACAAAACACCTGTATCTGACTTTTAAACCTGACTTCTGAAATAAAAAAACTTTGCATTCCAGGTGAATATATTTGATGCCTAAACTAGTATTTTGAAAAATTGTTAAATCTAAGTGTATATAGCATGTCAAAAGAAAAATTTCTCAGCAGTGGAGTTAGTTGATGTCTGAAGAAACCATTCTTTTTCAAAGATTTTTGATTTAGGGGTCAGCCAGGGATCACCTGGTAAGTGCATACATTACAGTGCACAAGGGCCCAGGTCCAAGCCCCTGGTCCCCACCTGTAGAGGAAAAGCTTCACGAATAGTGGAGCAGGGCTGCAGGTGTCTCTCTGTCTTTCTCCCTTTCTATCTCCTTCTCCCCTCTGAATTTCTGTCTCTATCCAATAATAAGTAAATAAAAATATAAAAAATATTTTTATTTTATTTGTTATAAGGGTGAAAAAGAACCAGAACACTATCAAATTCTGTCAGAATCCCAAGGAGATAGCTCCAGGGTTTGAACCTGTAGTTCTTGAGGCCTCAGAAATTCATTGTTAGTGCTCTAACAAGTTGGGCTATCTCCTTGGTCATTCAGGAACTGTCCTCATCAATTGTGACTACAGAGTCATGTATCTATTTAAAGCATATCTTTAACCCTACTTGACTAAGGTATTCAGCAAAAGAAAAGAATATTTTAACTGCTTGCTCTTTACAGCAAACAGATCATGTAATAGTCACATTTGTCAGCCAGGAGCCACTGTGCAGAACAAAACATTCTAGACAGGCTAGTACTTTATGTGCCCAATAACACAGCCATTTACAACCCAGAGGTACTTTATTGCTAATGATCTTGGAAGTTAACAAGGTTTGGGAAAGCTTCTGAGCATTATTATTACTATTTATATTAATAGCACTAGTGATTTCTTTTATTCTTCTAAGACTTAGCACTACTAATTGGTATCAGTATAAACAGAGGTATTAATGCTATCATGCAATGCAAGCAGAGCCAACTCTGGCAGCTTTGTGAATTTAATATTAATGAAAATGTTTGCTATCTAATGAGGACACAAAATGTTAATCTGCAGAATAAAATGTATTTATAGAGAAATTAATTATCATATGCAAATGTAACACACAGTACTTGCAAAATTCGTATTGCTGCTGGCCAGCCCTCTGCGACCTTTCTGAAACCCAGTATTTTGAGACAGCAGCTAACAGTTTCATACACCAAGATTGATTAGTTCTATTTTCATACAGAAATGAACTAAATGGGAGTGACTGAGCTCTGAGTAAGAGCAACTATCTCTTCCCTACTGATGATCTGCACTTTTTTGATGTCTCTTCTGCACATCAAAAGAAAACATCACCCAAACAAAGAGACCCCTCACAGAAAGGGAGAAGATCTTTACATGCCATGCTTCAGACAAGAGCCTAATAGCCTGGTCTAGATATAGACCAGGTCCCATGACATAAGGCATATGTTCACAGGTATCCATAAATTAGGGCAAAACGTATACCTGAAAACAAAAGTGCACAATAGTCGGCAGTGAGTCAATAAATGAAGCAAGCAAGTTAAAAGACCTAAACAAAAAAAAGACACTATAAAGTTCCTAATGAAATTGTTTCTACTTAGACCTAGATACCCTACTCACCTACTTGCTATTACACTTAACTCGGTCACTCCAAAGCTAATCTTGCCAAAGTAAGGACTACAAAAGTTGAATAAGGGCACAAGACTGGAATACTTTAATGATGACTCTTTAGCCACCCCATCATCTGGGGCCCTAGTCAGAGAGTCCTGGGATTCCCACACAGCCATGAGGGACCTAGATCTCGAATAGATCCCTCTCTCCATGTCACTGGTCATCTTCATCTGGAACAACATAATGGACCCCTTTGGGGACCCCCATAGGACCTTGCCCTCAATGTGGATCAGAACATTAGAGAATGTTCCATCCTCTGAAGGGAGGCTGGATAACATAATCTACCACCAGAGGAAGATGGGTCCTGAAATCTGGCAGCTTGGAACTTTCCTATTCATCACAACAGAATATGAGCTCAGATCTACAGGGAAGCAGAGGTCACATAGGCTCCTAAGCTGAATATGGGCCCCAGATCACATCAAATTGATGGGGTTTACAGTCAACACTATTTATATACTTTTCCCATTTTGGGGAGCTACTCTCTTCCCTAATCTAGCTTTCTAGACATTTTTCCAGCCATGACATCATCTCCTCAGACAATAACTTGGGTCCACCTGCATATCAGCTGTCAGGTCAGGAAAAAAACTAGTATAGTCATGGGCCCTTTAGAATATAATTAAAAGAGGCCTACTATCTATCTTTAAGACAGAGATCCAAAATCTTTATCTGCAACATTCCAGCCTTTAGGTTCATGACTAGTCAACAATTTGTTTGGCTTTATATATTAACTATTTTTTCAACCACCAGGTCCCAGATGCTACCATGGTGCCAATTGGAGTTCTCTGTGCAAACAACCCCACCAATGTGTCTTGGAGTCCCACTTCCCCAGAGCCCTGCCCCTCTATGGAAAGAGAGAAACAGATTGGGAGTATGGATTGACCTGCTAATGCCCATGTCCAGTGGAGCAGCAATTACAGAAGCCAGACCTTCCCCCTTCTGCACACCATAATGATCCTGGGCCCATACCCTCAGAGAGATAAATATTAGGACAGCTTCCAATGGAGGAAAAAGAATGCAGAACTCTGGTAATGAGAATTATATGGAATTGTACCCTCTATCCCAGATACTTGTTGATCATTATTAAATCAATTTTTTTATCTTTATTCAATAGAGACAACCAGAAATCGGGGGATATAGAGAGGTAGAGAGAAACACCTGCAGCAGTGCTTCAACACTTGTGAAGCTTTCCCTCTGATGGTGGGGACTGATAACTTGAACCCAGGTCCCTGGGCACTATAATGTGTGCATTTAACCAAGTGCATTATCACCCAGCCCCTTAGTTCTTTCTTTTAGAGACCTTATACTGGGGTTTTGTTCTTTGATCCTAATTTTTCAATCATGCAAAATAGTAACTACAGTAATACTCATCTCCTAGACTGTAGTGATAGTTTTAAAATACAATAATTTATTCTAAATATATATTAAACAACTTGACTTCTTTAAACACAATCTAATATCATGTTGCTTTGTATCTTTGGGCATCAAATTTTTCACTGACCTCACTGTCGTTCAGACTGGAAGGAAAAGGCAGGAATATTGACAGCTGTGACCAAGGTCCTATTTTCTCATTTTTGCAGACAGTTAAAAGCCTCATATATCTTCCCAGATGAAAGAGGAGTTACTTGCTTTCTATTGCCTATCCTCTGGGGAAATCACTTTTGTCAACTACCATACTAGTAAGCCATCTATTTAGATTTATCAGAAAGGATCATGCTTCGCTAGAGAAGGAATGTCAGTCACTGGTGTAAATAAGTACAGATTAGGTAGTAAAAGAGTCACTAAAAGTGGCTCCTATGGAGGACCCATAGATGCTGGGGTCACTGTTTGTAGGACCTATGCAACAGAATGCATGGATGAAGATGCCTCACACATAGGTCACAGTTTGTATTTCCTTCTTGGTGAAAAATCATAAAATTAACTGGTGATCAGAGTTAGGGTTATTGAGAGGTTGGGAAAAGGAGACAACAAAATAAAACCAACATGATGTAGGATGGTGAATGAAAGCCCTGGACCAAGAATTCTAATTTGGCAGAGTGGGATGTGCTAACATCTATCTTGTGGAGATGTGTGACTCTACCCCTGTGACAGCAATAGTCCAGTATATCAACATTCTCACTATAGAATGATAAAACATAATGAAGTCTTGTATCACAACTCTGACAGTGGCATCATCTTATTCATTATATGATTGTGCCCTTGTACAAATCTTGTAGCTTCTCCAAAATGCAGGAATTGAGTAAGGTAATTAGAAAGGTATATATGTTATTAAGACAATAATATTCAGAGACTATTAAATGGGTAAAGAAGAGTCTTTTCAACAAATGGTGTTGGAAAAATTGGGTTGAAACATGCAGAAGAATGGATCTGAACCTTACAGAAAGGTAAATTCCAAATGGATCAAGGACTTGGATATTAGACCAGAAGCTATCAAACATGAGTAAAATATTAGTATAACTCTTTTCCATCTACATTTTAAAGGCATCTTCAATGATGCAAATCCAATTACAAAGAATACTAAAAACAAAAATAAACCAATGGGACTACACCAAATTAAAAATCTTCTGCACAGCAAAAGAAACAACCACCCTGGAAGTCAGGTGGTAGGGCAGCAGTTTAAGCGCAGGTGCTGCAAAGTGCAAGGACCAGAATAAGGATCCTGATTCGAGCCCCAAGCTACCCACCTAGAGGGGAGTTGCTTCACAAGTGGTGAAGCAGGTCTGCAGGTGTCTATTTCTCTCCCCCCTTTGTCTTCCCCTCCCCTCTCCATTTCTCTCTGTCCTACCCAACAATAATGACATCAATAATAACTACAACAATAAAACAACAAGGGCAACAGAAGGAAATAAATAAGTATTAAAAAAAAAAAAAAAAGAAACAACCACCCAAACAAAAAGTGTCACCAAAGAATGGGAGAAGATCTTCCAGAGTGTTGTTGTGTGCCGCGGAGAAGAGAGAGAGGAGGTCTGGAGCGAAGAGGGAACACAAATCTTTATTTGCGCTGGTACCTCAGAGTTGGGTGCTAGAGAAGCAGGTTGGGCCACGTGGAGGTAGCAAAAATGGCCGCCTCACGCAGTAACCTTTCCTGAGTCTGAACACCGAAGTGGAGCGCTGGCAAGAGAACGAGGTGCGGAAGAAGAAGGGCTTTTATAGGAACAGCTTTCGTGAGAATGGGAAGCGGGAGGAGTAACCATAGCACTCCAGGATAGGATAATAACTCTTGTGAGAATGGGAAGGGGGAGGAGTGACCAAAGCACTCCAAATATCACAGGGAAATAGACAATGCCCTGAGGGCACAAAATGGTGGAACAGGCACTCCAAGAATGTCCCAACTCTCGTGGGAACTAGCAGTAGCCTGAGGGGACAACATGGCAGATGTGACTGCATTTGCACAATGCCCAGCATCTCCCCCTTCCTTTTGTCTAATGCCCAGGGCAACAGTGTGTAAAGTCTATGAACTACTCAGGGTCAGTCTATGAAAAACCAGCAATGTGAAGGGAAGGAAGCTGCTGTAAAATTGTCTAAAGTGTCCAAAGGGTATACCAGCAAGTCTGATAGAAGTCTCAGTCCAAAGTAGGCGACTAGGGGGAGAAATGGCAGGGTATGAAATGCTGCATGAGGAAGGTCAGACTCTGGAATTCTGTTTTTCTGTAGAGAGTGAGCTGGAATTCCACCGCCAAAACGTGACAGACAAAGCAGAAGCAGGAAAGGCAGACAGGCAGTAAAAAAGTTCTGTCCTTGGAGTCTGTGAATCAGGTTCTTCAGATCACGTCAGGTGACATCTAGGGTTTCGGGTGGGTTGTGCCACTGTAGTCGTGCCATCTAGTGGATGATATCAGGGTGTGCAGGGGTCCAGATAGTTTTTTCTGGGATTCCTGTGTAAGAAACACAAAAAATCTGCTTCTCATGGTTAGCAGGGCATCTGATTTGAATGCTTTATAGAAAAAGAGGTTTGGTGCCTTAGCCAACTGAGTATTGGGGGATGTATCTTTCCTATTCATTTATTATTATTATTTTATATTATTTGTCATGGTAGTCAGCCGTTATCTGGAAGGTCCTGGGTGATTCATGGGGAAAAAGAACTTATCTTTTAACAAGGACTCTAAGGTGTAGGGAAGTGGGATCTTTTTTTTTTTTTTGTATTGGTATTTTGCCTTTTGTTGCCCTAGTTGTTTTATTGTTGTAATTATATTGTTGTTGTTACTGATATTGTGGTTGTTGGATAGAACAGAGAGAAATGGAGGGATGAGGGGAAGACAGAGAAGAGGAGAGAAAGAGACACCTGAAAACCTGCTTCACTGCCTGTGAAGCGATTCCCCTGCAGGTGAGGAGCCAGGGGCTCAAACTGGGATCCTCAAGCTGGTTCTTGCACTTAGTGCCACTTGCGCTAAACCCACTGTGCCACCGCCCGATTCCCAGGAACTATCTTTTAACATAAACTCTATGGCCATGCCAATAGCAACCTTGAGGGCACATGTGGCTCCCCACATGTTCCCCTGTCTTATATCATGTTTTGATGTTTGGCGGACTTTGTTTTGTGGCAGGGTGGACTGTGCCTGTCTTAGGTTGGGGATCAGCCTTCCGTCTTACCCGTCATTGGAACACCTGGTCATTTTTGCCCAGTAGTACCAGGTGCCCTGTCTTAGGTTGACTGGATAGTGCTAGTTTCCCTTTTACCCATCATTGGCTAGCCAGCCCTCTACATGGTGGACGTTCTGATGGAGGGGGGCAAATCCTCCACAGCAACTCAATATTCTGCCATGTCCCATCTATGATAGTGAGTTTGTATAGGTTGCATCTTTATGGCATCAATCTGTTGTTGCAAAAAGGTCATGAGCTTATTAAGAATTATAGGACCGTGGTCTGGGAGGTGTCGCAGTGGATAAGGCATTAGACTCTCAAGCATGAGGTCCCAAGTTTGATCCCTGGCAGCATGTATACCAGAAAGATATCTGGTTCTTTCTCTCTCTTCCTCTCTTTCTCAATAATTAAAATGTTTTTTTAAAAAAAGAATTATAGGACCTATTGTGAGAAGGAGAAGTAAAACAAGCTAGGGTCCCACAACTAAGGGTAGACAAATAAGGAAGGGGGAATGTATCTATTGGTATGAAGAGGTGGGATCATATCTCAAGTCTAAGGGAAGCAGTCAGTGGATGTGATGTCTAGGGGAACAGCCGTTTGTCTTTGGGGGTAGTAAAGGATGTCCGTGGCATGGGTGATGTTATAAAGGGAAACATCTTTAAATTGTTGGCTGACAAAGGCAGGTCTATGGTGGCAAGACAAGATACACCAGTTAAGTGTACAAGAATATGTAGCTTGAGGGGACAAGATGGCAGTTGTGACTGCATTTGCACAATTTCCCAGCACCAGAGGATTCAATATAATAGAAAAATTCCATGTGTGACTTTAATGTGTTGTTTAAAGTTTGTGATAAATTGGCAGTTGAATACTTTCCTTTATTGCGCTGAAGGTTGAAGAGTGTACCCATCAGTAAAACCCATTTCCTTAACCCTCAGAATTTATCTGCAAACGTATTATACTTTTCATAGATTCATAGTGACTCAAAGCCTCCTACGGAGCTCATAAAGGAAAAGCTGATCGATTCACATACATCATGAAGCAGGGCTCAAGGAAACATGAGACATGCTCCTGAAAACTGCTGAGATGCTAAAAGGTGTGAAAGCTTTATCTAATCCTCATGTCGATTTCATGTTTGAAATTACAAAGGCTCTGAAAAATAATCTCTGACAAAAGTCATCCTATCCAGGTCCGGGGAAGAAGAGAAACCATGTCCAGACTGACTTGGCTTACTTGTTTAAATGATCTAATTAAATAAAAAACAATTAGGAGTTGGCTTCTGTCTTACAAGATATTCTCCCATGGATGAAATCCCAAGGCATGACAAAGAGCCAATATTGCTCAAGTGACTTCTTACTTAACTCAGCAGTTTAAGTGCTCACCAAGTGTTAAATGTAAATGTGTGTAAAGGATATTACCAAAAAAAAAAAAAAAAAAGTGGTAGGGGTAGAGTGTGAATATTCATATACAGGGCTGGCCACATATATAGGCCAAGAGGGAAATAGCTTCAGGATATTTAGAGTTAGCTTTTAGCAAATGTCTTTTTTTTTCTCCTCCCTTCAGTAAGTTGTGAGCTTTTAATAGCCACTTTCCTTGATTGCCTTCTATATTATCATCTCCTGCCAAGTGCCCCAATATGAAAACACAGACACTATGTCTTGCAGGGGAGGGGGCATTCAGGAGACTCCTCATAACGGGATACTGTAGGCTTCCCTAGACTGAGTCTACCATGTCACTCTTCTAAATTATGTAATGAAATGAAGTCTGAAGCTCAGATTTCAAGAATCATTCTTTTTAGAGTAGTTTTATATGCTGAGTTAGTTAGAAGATTGGAAAAACGCCCTCCTGGATTTTTTTTAAGTGTTTCTGGATTTATTATGATAACATAGCTATTGTAATATTTTAGAAATATCATAAGATTGCAGAGTGAATTGTTAAAATAGTGTGTCTTGAAAACTAATGATACTAAGTTGTTCTTTATTTTTTATTAGCGTGCATTATGTAAAAACAATGTATAATTTTTAATCTTTATTTTATAGTTTTTGACATACCTAGGGCCGCATGTGTGAATGATTTCATATCTCCTGGGGTGCTTTTTCACATAGATTGAAAAATAGAGAAAGGAAATATATCACAGCACCAGAACTTGCTCTTGTACCAAATTACCTCCTTTATGGTGCTGGAGCATGACACTGGGCCTTTCACATGGTAAAGTTCATGTACTATCCAGTGAACTATCTAGTTTTAGATACTTTGATAGTTATTTTTCTCTCTTTGTCTCTCTCTTTTAAAAATATTTTATTTTAATGAGAGATCAAGAGAGAGGGAGAGAGAGAGAGAGAGAGAGAGAAAGAGAGAGAGACTGCTTATGGTGGTGCTGGGAATTAAACCTAGGACTTCAAAGTCTCTGGCATGAAAATCTTGAATAACCATTATGCTATCTCCCCAGCCCTGACAGTTCTTTTTTCTTATAAGTTAAATCATTGATCTAGAGTCTATAGTTTGTATCTGAAGAATGGATAAAACAGCATAAACATTGTTTTGATACAAAAGCAAGCAATACACAAGATCAAGCTCATAGGTGAATAAATGCAATTTTCAAATGTGCTCCGTTCCTTTCCCTCAAGGCATATAACTTAGCTTATTGACTATCAGGTAAAAAGTTTAAATCTACCTAGCATTTGTGACATTCATCTTCTCTAGCAGTTCCTTCACTATTCCAGCCAGCACATAGTAATGAACACTGTTAACAAATAAGATATTTCTCTTTGTACCATCATTTCATACTTAGTCTGCTTTATTTATATATACATATATGTTGGTTTTATCAAGACATTGGGTGAAAAGAGGAATACTATTTAGCATGTTGGACCACACCAAACATTGTGGTAAACTGCTGATAATAATCTTCAAAGAAAGCACTAGTCTTCCTAATGAAAAACATGTCTATATTAATTTCCAATAGTCACTTAAAAATAGAACAAGTCAATAGATCTGAAAAGAAAAGTCAATGTTTTAAATGCTATATTTACTAAACACTCAGCAGTTGAACAGGTATTGATCAGATATTGAGTTTCCTTTGAAACAATACTGAATTATGAATCATATCTTTAGAAAGAAGAGACTCAAGTCAAAAACCTTCACACAGACAGCCTGTTGTGACACAGTATATGTGCCCATAATAGGATTATGAACATAATTAGCATATGGCTAATGTCAGTCTAGGAGCATAGTATGAACTGACACAAACTCACAAGAGATTGTGGGTGCCTTAAACTTACTTAACTGCCAGGCTTCTGGAAGTTGGACTCTTTTCCGGCTTCTCTTTTCCTGTGGACTTACAATGCCTGTCTGCCTCCCAAGGACTGCCATGGCAGCTTCTTTGCTTCTCCCAGGACCTGTACACTTGGAGCTCAGTTCTGGTTAAAGTCGCTTAAAAATATTCATGCCTCGGGAGTCAGGCGGTAGTGTACTGGGTTAAGCACAGGTAGCACAAAGCACAAGGACCAGCATTAGGATCCCAGTTAGAGTCCCCAGCTCCCCACCTGCAGGGAAGTCACTTCATAAGCAGTGAAACAGGTCTGCAGGTCTTTTTCTCCCACTCTCTGTCTTCCCTTCCTCTCTCCATTCCTCTCTGTCCTATCCAACAACGATGACATCAATAGCAACAACAATAATAACTACAACAATAAAGCAAGGGCAAAAACAGGGAATAAATAAATAAATATTTAAAAAAAGATTCATTGCTCTACAGCCATAATGACTTGCTGATATTTGCCACTTTGCCTATTGTGCTGTACTTGAATAACCACCATGTAATAAACCTTTGCTTGTCTTAATCCCACACTAAGCAGTCAGAAATTATTTCTTTTTTAATTACCACACACACACACACACACACACGCCATTAGAAAAACACCAATAAGAGGGGTAGACAGGTAGAAGTTTCCACTTGATGTGATTGACAGGTACTTTGATGGTGGAGGATATTGTGAGTTGTTTGTACATACATAATCATACACATACAGATATATGTGTGTGTGTGTAAAACTATACTGCTAAAATCTTAAAAAATAGTGTGGACCATTGTTGAATCCATAAAAAATAAAAGTTTTAGAGTGAGGGAGATAGCATAATAGTTATGCAAAGAAATTCTCATGTCTGAGGCTCCAGAGTCCCATGTTCAATTCTCTACTCCACCAAAAGCCAGAGATAAGCAGTGCTCTGGTAAAACAAAAGAAAACAAAACAAAATCAAATGAGTTAACAATGAAATGTTTTAAAATGCCCTTTTATTGAAAGATATTTTTTTATTTATTATTAGATAGAGATAGAGAGAACTGGAGAAGAGAAGGGGATATAGGGAGGGAGAGAGTCAGAGACACACCTGCAGCCCTGCTTCACTACTTGTGTAGCTTTCCCCTTGCAGGTGGGGAGCGGAGACTTGAACCCAGGTCCTTGCACACCGTAATGTGAGCACTTAACCAGGTGCACCTCCGCCTAGCCCCAGATGTAAGAGGCTTTCTAGTTTTTTTTTTTTTCACATTTTAATTTTTTTGGATAGAGGCAGGGTTAAATTGGGAGAAGAGAGTTAAAGCAGGAGAGAGAAAAACAGCTGCTTCACTGCTTGTGAAATTTCCCCCATAAGTAGGAACCAGGGGCTTGAACCTGGGACTTGTGGTTGGTAGTGTGTGCACTCAGCTGGGTGTACCACCACTCTACCCCTTTACACTATTTAAAATATATATATATTTATGTATTCCCTTTTGATGCCCTTGTTGTTTTTATTTTAGTTATTGTTGTTATTGATGCCATCGTTGTTGTATAGGACAGAGAGAAATGGAGAGAGGAGGGGAAGACAGAGAGGAGGAAAGAAAGACACCTGCAGACCTGCTTCACCACTTGTGAAGCAATTCCTCTGCAGGTGGGGAGCCGTGGGCTCTCACCTTTGGAGAACTGCAGTGGTTTGCAATGGAGGGACTTGGGATTCAGAACTCTAGTTGTGGGAACAGTGTGGAATTATACCCCTGAGGACATAATTTTGTAAATCATTATTGAATCACTAATACTAAAATTTAAAAAACTAAAAATAAAAAAAAGATTTTTTCTTATCTAATTTTCTTTTACTTTTTAAAAGAATATTCAGTAATGTCTGTTAAATATTTTATATATTTATTGGATAGAGACAGTGAGAAATGGGAAGGGAAGTGGTACATATATATGGAGAGAGAGAGAGAGAGAGAGAGAGAGAGAGAGATGGGAGAAACCTGTAGCGCTACTTCACTGTTTGCGAAGCTCCCCACTCCATGCAGATGAGAACTGGGGACTTGAACCCAGTTCCTTGCACACTGTAATATGTGTGTTCTATCAAGTGTGCCATCACCCAGACCCTATTTTATTTCTTCCTTTTTATGTGACCTTCTTTTCTGCTTTAGTATCAATCTAGTGTTGGTCTCATAAGTATATCTGGAAGAATTACCTTTTTTCAACTTTTTGGGAGAGCTTCAGATGAGTAGGAAATAGTGCATATTTCAAACTTTGACAGAACTCACTATAAAGATATATTTGTTCCCTCACTTAATATATTCATTTAATGACATATACAGAATGCTGACAATATGTATGTGGTGTGTGTATATCTTTGAATGTAAGTGTCTGTATGTATAGATATACATATTTAATTATATTAATTCCAAAATTAAGTGAGATCTTATTGAAAGTATTTCTCTTGGTATTATAGAATTTATAATATCAATAATATCAATATGTATTAATGAATAGAAAAAGAAATATTTTCTATTTAGTTCCAGATTTCTTTTTTTAATTTTTTGTTATCTTTATTTATTTATTGGATAGAGACAGCCAGAAATTGAGAGGGCCTGGGGTGATAGAGAGAAAGACAGACAGAGAGACACCTGCAGTCCTGCTTCACCACTCGTGAAGCTTTCCTCCTGCAGGTGGGGGCCAGGGACTAGAACCTGAGTCCTTGCGCACTCTAACAGGTGCGCTCAACCAGTTGCACCACAACCCGGCCCCTGAGAAAGAAATATTTTCTAAAGGAAATTTGTTTAAATGTATTGAAGAATTATATTTCTAATATCAATAGTACATATATATTTTATTTAAATGTTTTGATGTATTTATCTATTCTTTTACTGTGGATAGAGGCAGAAAAGTTGAGAGATGAAGGAGTGATAGTGAGAGGGATAAAGATACCTGCAGCACTGCTTCACCATTTGTAAAGCTTTCCTCCTGCAGTCAGGGATTGGGAGTTTAAATCTGGGTCCTTTTGTCTTATATAATATGTGCCTTCTACTGGGCAGGGCATCACTCAACCCAATACATTTATTTTTAAAAGTAGATCAGTTGTTTTTTTCTGTCAATAAATATGAGGAAACTCCACTACCCATGAAGGGAAAGACTATACACTTTAGTTTTTTGTCATATGATTTCTGGGAGATAAAGGAAGCACTAACAAGCATAAAAACAATGAAGAAACATTACCACTGAGAGTCAGGGATGAGACTAACTGCACAAAGGTTGCATGTGGGGTATGCACGGGACCTGAATGGAAAAGAAATGAAAAGTGACAGTAAAGAAGGTAGCAGGGATCCAAATGGGAGGTCTGGCAGGTGGCCTGTGTCATCACATTTAGGAAGTTTCATAGAGCATGGTGTATTTTCCTTCCACAAGACAGCTTTGCCCTGTGAAATATCACTGCTAGCTTGAAGGGTTACTATGGATATAATCCAGGTCACATTATTATTGTCACCTACCATGTAAATAGCTGAGGGTCATAAGTGCATGTACATGGTTGTCATTTATGTTTTCGCTAAAGAGAAGAAACATTCTCAGGGAAATCCATCTAAAAGGCAAAGAGATGGGAGGAATTCCAAATTATTTCTAGCATATATTTCTATCAATATATTATTATGTGAACTAAATATCACTTTTATCCAGTCTTATCTTGGATAAAGAGTCATTTATAATGGAAATAATAAATTTTGTCCTGAATTTTTTTTTTGAAAAATTAAAAAGGACGGAAGAAAGTGCATGTGGTATTTAAAGTAGCCACCATTAGCATTTCATGCGGATTCTTATCACTTTGTTTATGCAGATACTCTGAGTTGTAAGACTAAGATTATAAAGTAGTTTCTAAGACCTCTTTTTGATATGAATTCTCTGTTATTATAAGAGATTTGCAAACATCAGTTTTCTTTTTTAAAAATTTCTTTATTGGGGTTTAATGGTTTACAGTCAACAGTGAAATGCAATAGTTTATACATGCATAATATTTCCACATAACAATACAACCCCCAATAGGTCCTCCTCTGCCATCATGTTCCAGGACCTGGAACCCACCTCACCCCACCCCAGAGTCTTTTACTTTGATACAATACACCAACTCCAGTCCAAGTTCTGCTTAGTGTTGTCACTGATTCTTATCATTTTGTTTATGCAGATACTCTGAGTTGTAAGCCTGAGATTATAGTTTCTAAGACCTCTTTTCATCATTTATTAATATGAATTTTCTGTTATTATAAGAGCTTTGTAAACATCATTTTTCATAATTGGCCAATTAAGATCCTTTTGTTCCCATTTTCTATCATAAGACTGTAATGAACATGTTTGTGTACAATTTTTTCTACATATTTCAGAATATTTACTTAGGAAGGATGCCCAGAAGTAGAATTAGTGGGCTAAAATGTAAAAACATTAATTCTCAAAACTCGATTTATATGTATTTCTTCCTACATGGTTGCATGCTCACTAACAATTCTAGTAATATATTTTTTTTAGACAGACAGAGAAACTAAGAGGAATAGGTGAGATAGAAAGGGAGAGAGAAAGGGAAACACCTGCAGCATGGTTCCACCACTCATGAAGCTTCCCTCTTTTTGGTGAGGACCAGGGGATTGACCCAGATCCTTGCAGAATATAATGTGTGTGCTTACCAGAGTGTACCATTCTTAGGCCCACCCATATCCTTTCAACCACATTCTCAAAAGCACTGTGCATGATTATTTACAAATTTATCACAATTTTGTATATATATATGTGTGTGTGTGTGTGTGTGTGTGTGTGTGTGTGTGTGTGTGTGTCTTTTTTTAAAAAGAGTCAGAAATACAAAGAAATGCCAAAGCTATGCTCATCTCTGGTTTATAGGAAGGGATGCTGGCGATTGAGCTTGGGATTTCAGAGCCTCAGGAATGGAAGTTTGATTTTTTTTAAAATAATCATTATTCTGTCTCCTTCAAGCCTCAATTTTGTATTTCCAAATCTAATATAAAGATATTAAGTATAGAAGCACAATAAAAATCATAAGTTAAACTTCATTTATTCAGTGATTACTATAGAGAAAATATTTTATCCACATTAACTGTATATTTCTTACCTTTCTCAAGCAAATGTAGTATTATGCCTGCTTAATAAATAGGTAGTGACATGTATTAGATTAAATAACTAGCCCAAATTACTGGAATACATACTTTTTTTTTTTTGCCACCAGGGTTATTTCTGGGGCTAGGTGCTGACACTATGAATCCACTGCTCCAGGCAGTCATTTTTTCCTACTATTATTTTTTCTTTCTCTTTTATCATATAGGGCAGAGACAAATTGAGAGGGGAAGGGGATATAGAGAGGAAAAGAGGTAGAGATAAACCTGCAGACATGCTTCACCACTCATGAAGCATCCCCATGTAGGTGGGGAGCAGGGACTTGAATCTCAATTCTTATGCATGGCAACCAGGTGGGCCACCTTCCATCCCTGAATACATACTTCTAATTCATTTACTAGCATATTAACTTGTTAATGGGATTTTAAACTAAGATATTTTTTGCTCTTTCTGCTGATTTCAGTCCATTACAGCTTTTGTTTTTCTCTGCTCCAGACCTTCCCTCTTTTTTCTACTATGGTGGATTCCTACTCATTCTATGCAGTCGAACCTATCACTCCTCTGTTCGATCTGTCATGATCTTCTTTAACAAATTCTCATCTCACTGGTTTTAGTATCCTGTCATACACATAACACCTTATTTAGGAAGTTTGTGCCCTCTGTACTATAGTGGGGGCTAACTGGAACAGAGAAAAGATGCCGTCCATTGTGTGACTTCAGTCCATTCCACTTTTAACTATTTTCTGTACCAACACTGTCTCCTCTTTTCTGGTATGGTAGACTCTCTTGTGAGGCCTTATTTCTACCCATGTTACCCAGATAGTTGTGTACTAGCACAGGAATGTGCAACATTGTCTATGTTTAGTTCTAATCTGCCTAGAATGGCAGATCATGATAACCCAGCCTCCCTTTGAAAGTGGAGAAGTCCCTACCATTGCTAGTTTATAGTGAGGGTACCTTCCTAAAGAAGCCCACAAAAGGACTTACAATGATTTTCCTAATGGACGTGACCAGTGATGGTAGAGAGAGGGATCTATTCAAGGTGCAGGTACATAATATCTATGGAGGAATCCAGGAATATATATACATATATATATGTGTGTGTGTGTGTGTGTGTGTGTGTGTGTGTGTGTTTTCTGCTGCTAAGACAGTAGGATCTTACTCATACATACACACACACACACACACACACACACACACACACACACCATACAGAGACCATGTTTAAATAACTGTAAATAAAAATCATGAGCGTTATTGGATGCACAGTTCATGGGGAGGAATCGACATCCACCCAGAACACAAGAAAACCTTTGAGACAGCGTTCCTGAATACATATCAAGAAAAACAGAATAAAAACCCAGAAAAAACAAAACCAAAAAAATCAAAACCTGCCCCAGAAGTCAGCGATCCTTCCCCACTCAGGATTTTAAAATAACTCCCTGCATGCTGCTCGCAGCATCGACACACCCCCACCCTTGCAAAAAAAAAAATCATTTACAAAATTATCCAGATATCTCTATAATCCTTTAATGACACATAAAAATCTCAAATTAAAAAGCACTACTCATTGAACATGAGAAAGTCAAGTTTGTAGACCCCGTGGCACTGCGCCTAGTGGGCTCTGATATTCTGGAAGAACTTGGTGATCACCTCGTCCATAGTTCGCTTGGACTTGGTTTAGGTGGGGAAGCCCAGCATGCTACCCCTGCCCTGTCTGCGCAGTGTGTGGTTGGCGTCATCCTCCAGCGTCTCCTATTAGCCCACCTGGTGGCAGCAGATGTGGCAGGGCTAGCAGAGAGTGAATGGTCTGCCAGCGCTCATTGAACGGCTCCTCTGCACCACGTGTGCAGGTCTACCAGGTAGGCCATGAACTCCTAGAACTTGACCGGGGTGATGGGGTGGCCTGATAGTTGCCAAAAAGATCATCATTAACTGAGCAAGTCTCTTGACCTTATCCAGCTTTTGTAGCCTCTTCTTTATCTTACAAGCTTAGACTTCGTCCCAATTATTAAAGTGTTGAGTGTCATTTGTTGTATCTAAAACGGTATTAGCTTTATGGGATCTAGCCTCAAGTTAGGAAAGAAATAGGCCCAGGATTTTAGTAGGATGTTAGTTAGCCACCAGTTTTTTCCACATTTACTTGTTTCATTATTCTAATAAAGGATGTTATAGAGACAATAATTGTCCTTACTGGATACATAGTTTTTGCCAGGATATCTCTTGGCCAGTTGTATAGTGTTTGTTCTAAAACTTATAGAGGGGTAACAATAATGCTGATCCTCCATCAAGAGACGTTAAAAACAATGGAAAATTTTATCTTACTTTTGTTTTTATAATTAACTAAGTAGGTGGAGGGACTGAGGGAAGTGAAGTAAGGGGTAGGAGAGGAAGGTGTCTAGGCCTAATTACTAAATATAGATTAAAGAATTTACAGTGCCTTCTTTAGACCATTCTACTAGATTGAGGCAGCCTGAAATGTAATCCACATAACTAATCATGAAAAAATGCAGTCATAAATTTTGCGAGGCAAGCATAGACCAAATCTAAGTCTTTAAAGTTTAAATAATAAAGTAAAAATAAGAATGAAAGGATTGATGTAATTAAATTAATAAAGGTAGTTTATATATCTATACCCAAAGAAAGAACTTATCTTCTTTTCAACTATCTATGAAACACTTACAGAGTAGGTCCAAATCTAGGTCAAAAATAAAATATTGAAAACAGAACTAGCAAATCACATTAGCTAATGGTATATAATTAAAAATTTAACAGATTGTAATCTCACAAATAGGTCAACATAACTCAATTCTAATCTTTTACTGAAAGAAAATATAATCCTTTGTAAATCCTAGATAATAGAGAAAATCCTATGTGGAATTAGGGTTATATTTGCAGCTTAAAAAATAAATTACAGATCAAGTAAAAAAAATTTTAATGTGCAATCAGGTAAGTACATCCTATATTAAGATAGACAAAAACCTCTCGAGTTCTTTTTTTTAAACAACAAATAAATTGCTATGACAATAATGATCTACTCTTAAAGTAAAAAGTTTAAATATTTTAAGTAAAAATTAACTTTTTTTCAATTTTATGATTTTTAACCTCCTAATAAATTGGAATAGAATATAAATATTGTTAAGAACAAAAGCTAGATCCAGATCATGGCCCTGTGAGATAACTATTTTTTTTTTTTTTTTACTTTTCCCTTATTTATGTGAGAAATCACTAAAGTGGGACTGTTACTTACAAAATCAGTATTCTCTGGCATGCTATGGTCTGTACTATTTTAAGTGGTTGTGAAATGGTAGTATATTCAAAGTTTCAAAGGTAAAAAAATAATCCAAGATAATTAATATCTCTCAGCACTTAAAAACTTCCTTATTGAATACATTAGCTTAATCTGTATACATTTATTTGAATACACACACACACACACACACACACACACACACACTGCTTTATCATCTATATTTCATCTATTCTTGGACTGATTTTCTATTCCATGAAATTCTATTAACTTACAGTGCTTCAAATCACATTTGCAATTATCATAATGACACTTTTATAAAGTGTCAGGCATGATAATTTCATTAATTTAGGTCAATGTGCAAAAAATTCATTTAACATTCACATAGTTGAGTAATTAAAATAATACCCTTTCTATATTCTCCAGTGTTTTTCTCATTAATTTTTCTCTTATATGCCTAATTTTCTTTTTTATTAATATATAGTAGTTTTTTGTTATTATTTTTATTTTTTTATTTAAGAAAGTATTAATTAACAAAACCATAGGGTAGGAGGGGTACAATTCCACACAATTCCCACCACCCAATCTCCATATCCCACCCCCTCCCCTGATAGCTTTCCCATTCTCTATGCCTCTGGGAGCATGGACCCAGGGTCATTGTGGGTTGCAGAAGGTAGAAGGTCTGGTTTCTGTAATTGCTTCCCCGCTGAACATGGGCGTTGACTGGTCAGTCCATACTCCCAGTCTGCCTCTCTCTTCCCCTAGTAGGGTGGGTCTCTGGAGAAGTGGAGCTCCAGGACACATTGGTGGGGTCTTCAGTCCAGGGAAGCCTGGCCGGCATCCTGATGACATCTGGAACCTGGTGACTGAAAAAAGAGTTAACATATGAAGCCAAACAAATTGTTGAGCAATCATGGACCCAAAGCTTGGAATAGTGAAGAGGAAGTGTTAGGG
This sequence comes from Erinaceus europaeus, assembly GCF_950295315.1. NCBI lineage: Eukaryota > Metazoa > Chordata > Mammalia > Eulipotyphla > Erinaceidae > Erinaceus > Erinaceus europaeus. Next base: position 72,637,222 of record NC_080163.1, read on the forward strand.
GGATACTCACTGCAAACTCTAGTGTACTTCTGCTTTCAGGTATATATTTTGCAGTAGTTTACGGATACGTGTGAACATATGCTCTCTCTCACAGAAACTGGTGTATATCTAGGTTTTGGGACTTTGTTAGAAAGTGAACCACCTGAGATGGAATTAGAGTATACTGTGAAAGGAAAGGTCTCACCCAAGTAATGAAGCTGAAGGGTTGTCATTCCACACATGTAGTCTCTGGACACAGTCTGAAATGAAGCATGTTGAGGTGGCAATCGTTGTGTTGTTTAGGTTGTGATCGGCAGATGCAATATTATTTGATATGGATTGGGAGAGGCATACGGGAAAGTGGGCCCTATCCAATGGTTTTTAAGGTAATCTTGGTTAGTGATACAATAAATGTTTTATAATTACAGTTTTTCACCTTCTCAAAATATGTGACCCTATACCTTAACAGTTATCAAAGTGTCAATATCCCTCCACCAAACTCCACCGAACCGTTCCCCTTCCACCTCTGTAGCCCATTTCCTACCAGGCCACCTCAGTTTTGCACTCTGAGGTCAAAGGCTTCTCTTGTTGGACCTTGCTTCTTTCCTTGTTCATTTACTCCAAAGGATAGAGATGGGGTGGGGGTGGGGATAGTCAGTGTTTTCCTTATGTATAAGTCCCTTTAAAATTTCTTATAGTGTGGAATTGTACCCATCTTATCCTATGGTCTTGTCAATATTTCCATTTTATAAATTAAAAAAAAATTCTTATAGTTGTCTCTAGGTGTAGGGCCTCATTTCTGGACTTTTGACTCTATTCCATTGGCCTGTGTGTCTATTTTTGTTCCATTATCAGGCAGTTTTAATTATAATTAAGTTCTAGCATAATTTTAGATCAGGAAGTATGACGCCTCCAGTCTTGGTCTTTTTTACTCACGAATGCTCTGGAAATCCTAAGTAATCTTTGGCTCCAGATAAACCTTCGTAGTTTTTGTTTAATTCATTTGAACAAGTTTAGTGGTACTTTGATAGGGATCTCATTCCATCTTTACATGAGTAGGGTCATCATTTTTACCAAGCTAATTCTTCTAATCTTTTTTTTTTTTTAAATGTGAAGCAATGATATATGTCCCGACATGAAGAATTTATCTTTCATTGTATTATTTTCCTTCACAATGGCCTTCAAATCACAGGAGGCAGTGATTCCATACCATTTCCTCTTCTTCTATGACAAGCTGCAGAATTTCTGAATCAGTATCCTGCCCTTGGTCTTCTCATTTATAAATCAAATTCATTTTCAATCCATTGTTTAGAGGGAACATACTTTCTCTGTTCCACAAACAGGACTTTTTGTTTCCCAACTGGATCATAATGCAACAGAGTCAGTTTCTCCTGCAGTCGGCTCCTCTTCCTGTTGAAGGAGAAACCTGTCCCAGCTTCACTCACCATTCTCACCAGAATGACTTTTGACTTGCTCTTGGCAACGGAGAGTCAGGCTGCTGCAAGGAAAAGCAGTTTGATGAGCAGGAAGGAAGGCCTTTCACAGGCCAGTGCACGACCCTGGGCACCGACAGTCCCCTCAAGCAATCTTTAGAGGTTTAACACCAATAGGTTAAAATCCTGAGCGCTTCTCCAGCTTAGACATCCAATGCTTCTGTTGACACATCCCCACAGAGGGTGAGGGAGGGGCCCCAAGCCTGTCTAATTCTTCTAATCTTTAAGCATAGTGTATCTTTCTATTTCATTGAATAGTAACATAATTTTCAGTGTATAAGTCTTCCACCTCCCTTGTTAAGTTTATCCCTAGATATTTGATTTTTTTTTACTGCTATAGTAAAAGGAATTGATTTCAGGTTATTCTTCTTCTGCCTTAATGTTTGCATAAAGAAATGCCATTGATTTTTTTATATTAGTTTTGTAGCCTGACACCTTACTATATTTCTTAGTAATTTCCAAGGTTTTCCTACAGGATTCTTTCAATTTTTTTATATACTACCATATCACCTGTAAATATTGACAGTTTTGCCTTTTCTCATCTATATACTCCTAATTCTTTTCTTATTTAATTGCTATCTATCATACCTATAGAGTTGAGGAAGGAGAAGAAAGATGGAAATTGCCTGGACAAGAACACCATAGATTTATGCTGTTTTTTCATGAAGTTCAGTGGCTTTGGTCAATTTCTCCAGCAACAAAATGTATACATTTGACCATTTTGTTGATTTGACACAGCTTCTGGGGAGGAAGAGTTATTGACTTCCTCACTACATTATGCTAGAAATGGATTTCCTTCCTGGTTGTAATATAGAAAAGTGAAACTCATGCTAGCGTGAGAAAGGTTAAAATTAGAAGCAAGCAGTAGTAAAAATAGGGGGAAAAAAGTATTGCTTACTAGAGTATGACATTTCCCAAAATTTTAACAAGATATCAAATTTGATAGCTTTTACTATTCTCAAATTTTGGAGTAACTCAGCTTAATACAAGAATCAGAAAAAATAAATATTTTTTGGATAGGAAAATAAAAACCTGTGCTAGAATTCTGTGGGTCACAGCAAGGTTAAAATAAAAAATTATGATATGGGCACCAGGTTGATTAGGACCCAAAATGAGTATTGGATATACCATTTTAACATTAGGCAATTAAATTCATATTCCTCTAATTCAGCTTACCAATTGCAAAGTAATAATAAAAAGATAATAATAAGTAGCTCACAAGGATATTGAGGGTATCTTGTACAATAACATTTATGTAGACAGTTTTCTTAGTATCAGCAAGTAATAAATATTTAATGGATTCTTTTTATTTTCTTTATAATTCGACTTGGTACCTGCCCAGTAACTCCACTCCTCCCAGTAGTCCCTCCCCCCCTTTTTTGGTAGAGTTAGAGAAAAATAGGGAGGGAAGAAGGAGGAAGGTATATCTGACATACTGATCTATTGCTTACTAAATGTTCCCACCCTCTGGAGTCCGGCGTAGCGCAGCGGGTTAAGCGCACGTGGCGCAAAGCACAAGGACTGGCAGAAGGGTCCCAGTTCGAGCCCCTGGCTCTCCACCTGCAGGGGCGTCACTTCACAAGAAGTGAAGCAGGTCTGCAGGTGTCTATCTTTCTCTCCCCATCTGTCTTCCCTTCCTCTCTCCATTTCTCTCTATCCTATCCAACAGCCACGACATCAATAACAAAAACAAGGGCAACAAAAAGGGAAAATAAATAAATATAAAGCCGGTCCCTATGCTAAAAAAAAAAAAAAAAACCTTCAAAATGTTCCCACCCCCTTGCAGGTGGGAACTGGGCTCTCTAACCTGGATCTTCACACACGATTCATGAATGCTTTGCCCAGTGTACCACAACTCATCTCTAGGATGCTTATTTCCTATAATATGCTTTTCTCTAGCATTGCAGAAATGGATGTAATGCTGTTCTTATTAAGCTACATTTAGAAAAAAGTGTCATAGGATGGCCCCACTCATAAACAGGAGTTGAGAAAGTAGAATAGAAAGGGAAATGCAAAGCAGATATTGACTGAGTTTGGAGTATTACACTAAAGTAAAAAAAAAAAACTCTGCAGGGGGAAGAGAGAGGGTAGATTTTCAGCTTCACTATAGGGGGTAGGGGTAGGGGCATAGACCTTTGGTGGTGGGAATGGTGTTAATATGCACTCCTAAAAAGTAAAAATAAATAAAATTAAATAAAATGTCTACTTTAAATGATGTTTCCTTTTTACTGTGAAATTATCTCTTTTAGTCTCATTATTTAAATTTAGAATCACAACTTAGATTACGAAGAAAACTTTTTCACAAAGAAATGGGGATGCAAATTACAAATTTGCTTTGCTTTTGATAGGTGACATTTTTCGAAAGTCCTTAAAATTGCATAAAGAAAGGCAAAACTATAAAGTTTAATCAAATGAGATTAATAATATGTACCAATTTTTAATCTGTAAAATATGGCAATTTATATAGTTCAGCTAATGTGTTAGAAAAAGAACTGAGTTAGGAGCTCTCAGTTGCCTGAGTAAAGCAGTGTGAAGAGCTCTGTGATACTGAAACCGTATCTAGAAATATAGGGTATTTCTGATGGATCTTTTTGCTACCAAGATTATTGGTGGGGTTAAGTGCACTTCAACTAAGATTCCAGGTTTATTAGATTTAAGTCTAATCACCAAGGACTACTGAGCACTTTAACTTTGAGTTATATAATTGCCCTTTGCATATGACTTCATGTACACCTGTACCCAGTCCCCTAAACCCTATCCTACATCTAGTATCTGTTACATAGTTAAATGATATGTCCTCTAATGGGGATTTAGGCAGTCCCATGTGTTAGGAAAGATCCCACCAGATATGAAGAGTCGAGATGTTGACTTACAGTCCACCATAAGAATTCAGTAGCTGCATGATGTAGGAGATAGCAGCACTAGTAGAGATTTGACTGAAGTCAACAGAAGTGGTATGGCATTAAGGAATCATAGAGAAGAAATATAGGCATTGTCCTAGAGGTTCCAAGACTAGCAGAAATGAGTATCTTAAAGAGAATGCAAGGGGTTTCTTGTAATCTTAGAGAGAGTTTAGAAAAATCTATAATAAATTATTGTTATAATCATGTTAGTTGGAGAAATTCTCTATGATAACTGAATGGTTAGTATCTATAGTAATATACTTGACTTTACTATGCTTTGTGCCTTTTAGTGGTATCTGAACATCTCATATTTCAGATAGTGACAGGGCCCAGTGGTCTTGATTTGTCTGGCCTAAAGTTGTAGTTGACTTAGACGTTCAAAAAGCTATATATGCAGACAGACTTTTAAAGCTCCTTGAACAAGTTAACCCATTGTCAGTGTTTGATCATCTTACAGTTCTAAGATATTAAAAGTTTAAGCTAACGCAAATATTTATACTTAGGGCTATGGTCTAAGCAGTTAGAGAACTTGAAGTAGTACATCTATTCATCCCTGACATGTCACATTAATAGTGATTTATGACTATGTAAATCAATAGGATTAAAATTTCACACCTTTCCTGCCACTAAAAGTCCATGTCCTCTCCCCTCCTCCTTAGGTAACCACTATAGTTTTCCACAATCTAAATATGGGTTATATTGTGTTTGCTTGTTTGTTCAAGTATGTGTGTTCAGTTCTCTAAATTCCACATAAGTGAAATCATCCCATGGTTTTCCTTTACATCCTTGCTTACTTCACTAAACATATGTTCTTGAGTTCCATCCATTCTATCTCAAAGGATATAAAATCTTTTTTTATTTTTTATTGCTGAGTAGTACTTCACGGAGTATGTGTCCCATGTATATATATTTTTTATCCAGTTATCTGTTGAAAGGCCTTTCCATTGTTTCCAAATTTTGGCTATTGGGAAATAATGCAGCTGTGAACAAGGGGGTACATATATTCATTCATTTAGTGTTATTATCTCTTTTGGATAAATGCCTAGGAGTTGGAATTAATGGATCATAAGGTATTTCCTTCTGTATTTGCTTAAGGATTCTCCGTACTGTTCTCATAGTGGTTCTACCAGTTTTCATTCCCACCAGCAGTGTAATAGAGTTCCTCTCTATCAGCATCCTTTCCAACACTTACTCTCTCCTGTTTTGTTGATGAAGGCCATTCTCACAGGTGTGAGGTAGTATCTCAATATGGTTTTAACTGCTCCTGTAGGTCATGCTTTTTCCCGTTTTTGTTGCCCTTGTTGTTGTTGGATAGGACAGAGAGAGGTGGAGGAAGGAGAGGAGGACAGAGAGGGGGAGAGAGGGATAGACAACTACGGACCCGCTTCACTGCGTGTGAGGTGACCCCTCTCCCGGAGGTTTGAACCTGGATCCACTAGTCCTTGCACATCATGCCATGTGCGCTTAATTCACTGAGCTACCACCTGGCCCCGGACTTTCAAACTCATAAAATATTGTAAAAATATTACTTTTAACCATGCACACAAGTTATGTTTTGCTGTTGCTTTGGAGCGAGGATATTGTATGTGTGATTTTACTACTTCCAGGCTCACTTTTTCATTCAGCTAGAAAGACACACAGAGAGACAGACAAACAGAGAGGGAGGTACTACAGCACTCTCCTGTGGAGCAAGGGTTTGAGCATGTAAAAATGGTAAGGCATGTACCCTGCCTAGTGAGTTATGACTTTGGCTCCTACACAAGTTATTGTTAACAAAATCTGATTGTAAATCTTCCAAACAATTTGGATTAAAATGTAAAATGTAGAAGGGTTTTGTTGTTATATAATGTAGTTATATCACAGCTTCATTAAAGATTACCCTATTACGGAATGATAAAAATAATTTGCATTTCTCTGGTGATAAGTTAGAGTATTTCTGCATATGTCTGTGGGCCATGGATATCTCTTCATTAGAGCACTGGCTATTCATATTTTCTATTCACTTTTGATTGGGTTGTTATTTTTCTTTTTGTTGAGCTGTATGAGTTCTTTATAGATGTTTGTTACCAATCGCTTGTCTCTAGAACTTTTCATTTTTCATTCCATAGTCTCTCCTTTCCGCTAGGGTTTGTATAGAGAAATATGATAAAAGCTGGATAGCTCTACCTTTGTATATTTCTTCTTTCCTTTCCCTAGCAGCCTGCAATTTTTTTCCCTGTCATTGAGTTCTGATTGTTTCACAATAATGCGCCTTGGTGTTGATCATTTTATTTTTATAAATCTGGGTGAGTGTTCTGCCTCTTGAATGAGAATGTTATGAGGGTTTCCTAAGTGAGGGATATTCTCAGCTAAAATTTCTCTGAAAATTATCTCTTGTCCTTTGACCAGATCTTCATCCTCAGATATTCATTCCTATCACTCTTATATTAAATGTTTAATGGATTCTGCAACTTCACAGAGAGTTACTTCATTCTTTATAAACCTTTCCTCTTCCTCATCTTTGAATTGGAACAGTGGACTAATTGTATGTTGTAGATTGAAAATTATTTCTTCTACAAGTGAGTCTAATCCCTAAACCTTCTACCTGAGCTTGAATTGCACTCAGAGTATCTTTCAATCCCTGCAGTTCTGTTTGAAGTTTTTCTTTCATGATTCCTAACTGCTAAATGAATTCTGCTTGGAGTTCTTCTTTCAAGTTTTGTAGTTTATTTAGTGAATTCTGTTGTGAGTTGCTCTTTTGTATGTATTAATTCCATAATAAAATGCTCTTTCAATTCTTGCTTATACTGTTAGTAAGTTCTCATAATGAGCTTTCTATGGTCTGTCACTGATAGTCTCTCTGTATCTGGAATTTCTTGGAGTTCCTCTGTTTTGTTCCTTCCATTTTATGTGGCATACTTAGTCGCTTATTCCTATTTCTTTGCTTATGCACTTATCATGCTGTTTATTGTTGGGCAGCAGGTAATGCTATTGTTGATCTCTAGCCCTTTCTTTGTTTATATAATTGAATATCTTAGGGGCTGAGTTTTATGCCTTTTATTTATTTTTTAATAGTCTATGTTTTTTGTGTTGTGTTTATGTTGTTACTTTGCATGATTTTGATCTGTAATCACACCTCAAGGGATTGTTTCTGGTATTTAGCTGTGTTCATATAAGTAGAACAAATTTCCCTTTAGTGGTTTGACTGTTGTTGTTACCACCTGTCTAAATTACTTTTAAGTTTGAACAACAGACCTAATTTTTTTTTAATATTTATTTATTTACTTTTTGTTTCCCTTATTGTTTTGTTTTTGTAGTTATTATTGTTGTTGTTATTGATGTCATCATTGTTGGAACTTCTTGTGGTGGATGTTTCCTGGTTTTTTTTTTTTTTTTTTTTTTTTTTTTTTTTTTTGGTGTGTCCTTGCCTTAAATTCAGAATGTTATAACCCCAGAGTCAAGGATTACAATGTAGTAGGCTATTTTCTCTCACCACCAGCTTGCAGTTGTGGGTAGAGGTGAAAATGGAGCCAAGTCGTGTTGGTATGTTTCATATTGGTTTGCTCCCCTTCCCCCCGACCTCTGAGAGATTTGGTTTGGCCCTTGCTAGTTTCACACCCGCTTTCTCCCGGCACCCTATGCTAAGGACGTCCAGAGTCCCAGCAGCAGCGGCGGAGGGAGAAAGATGGAGAAGCACATGGTGTGATGATTTGCCCGTTCATGAATAAAGATTAAACTGCAGCTTCTCAGCCCAGCCGTGTGTCCCCAAGTCTGTCTCTGTCTACCGCCACGAAGCTAGCCTGGCCTGCTGGAGGCTCCAAACATTAACAACAAAGTCATGTCATTCAGAGCAGAAAATTTTCATGTTTGCCTAAAAACCCATATCCCTTCTCACCCCAGCCATGTGCATGAACACCCACTTAGAACTGCAGATGTCTCAGGTTTAGTTGCTCCCTTTGATGAGGTTTATCACTGTAAATATTTGTTGTTTTGAGAAGCGATCCTATCTCTTCCTGGTTACTATATGGTCCACACCTCCCATAAATCCTATATATTCAAGTTTTTAAAAGACAACTCTCAGCCTTGCATACTTCACCCAGCATGACTATCATTCAAATATGATCTATCAAAGTAGTACCAGACATACAAAAACTAAAGGAGTTTTCTATTACCAGACCTGTATTGCAATAGTTATTGTACTGAAAAAAGTGTTATAGACTAAGAAACAATGAACATTTAATTTTCAACAAGGTAACACACAGTAAAACAAACACAGGAACATAGAAATATGTCACAATTTTAAATTATGAAAGAGGAGGAGGTTGAACAGATGCTATGAATAAACAATAATTTTTAAAAGGACTCTCTTAGAGATATATATTAGGAAATTTTATGTATTACACATTTAAATGTATATAGTCTTCTTTGTTTTTTAAATGATGTCATTTTCTCACTAGTACTTTTTATATAGTTTTTTCCTACATTTTTGTTTGTTTTTCTCACTGCTTATCATGTATAATACCTTGAAGTTCTTTGATTTGCTATGTGTTTACTCATGTTGCTATAGTATATATGTATATATACATATATATGTATCCAAATGTTCTATATTTCTTTGAAAGTTACCTACTAGAAGATGTTACTCATATGTGAAATATAAAAAATAACTGAAGCATAAAAAAATTGTTAAAAAACAAATAAACAAAAGCATGTCAAATTTTTGCTAAGATTTTATGAAAACTATGATGGTTATTCCTTGTGAAGTGAATGTGATGTGAAATATATCCTTGAATTCTTATGATCATGTAAACCTTTATTAAATAACTAATAAAAATATGAAAGAAAAAAGTGTAAGGAAATTTTAGTGTCTCATAGAATGACAAAATATTCTCCTTGCCCAAAGTAACCAGGTCACTATGTCCTTTTCTCAGAAATGCTTTACCTATTGCATGTAACGAGTTGAACAAGTACTAATATAGTCTAATATTAAGTACTAATATAGTCTAATCTCAAGGCTACATCCTTCAAAATACCATATACTCACTCCCCACCTTAAAAGTTCTAAATAGAAAATTCAAGGCTTCCATTAAAATCTGTTTCTTCTTCCGGCCAACTCCTAAGGATCAGGCCTCTGTCTCCCAGTCATTGTGGGAGGTTAGAGATCTAACATACATGAGTGTCAGTTAGCAAATCCATATGGATTTCATACAAACCTTTCCTATCCCACCCTTCCTTTTCACATTTTTTCACTTTGCTAACTCTTCAACATCCCCATTTTCTTCCTTCTTGATTCCTTCAATCTCCCATTAAAATACTGTTACCTCTGTACAAATAAGAAATTAGTTGAATTAACTCTGAAACCCTCCTTATCACACTAATACTGATGAAAAACTTCATGTAACTCTTGCATTAGCAGCTGGCTTTGCCTAGTTTAGACAAGGATAACCTGTGATTTGGTTGTTTTGTATGGAAAGAGAAGAATTAACAGTGACTTGTCAACTCTCAGTAATTTTTACCAGGTGGTTAGGTTTCATTAAACAAGAACAACAGTTTTCCAAGGGGAATTTGTACAATTCTTGATATAGCCCTATGATTGATTACGGGATAAAAAAAAGAAAATATTTTCTTTCAAAAGATAATTTTCTTAGTAACAGAAACCAGACTGATTCTTATGAGGAATTAGTGAGAGCAAGGGATTAAATATGTGAAGCAGCACATATTTCTACATATGCTAGAACTCATAAAAATGCATGCTATATAAAGAAATTTCACTGTGTATTGTTTAGAACAATAATACACACAGACACACACAGATATATGTATGCATGCTTTTTTTTTTTTTTGCCTTCAGTCATGTGGCTCAGGGTTGGCACTGACAACCCATTGCTCCTGGTGACCATTTTTTCTTTTCTTCTTTCTTTTTTCCATTTAATTAATTAAGACAGAAATAAATTAAGAGGTATAGGGGGGAGACAGGGAAATAGAAAGACAGAAACTTGCAGACCTGCTTCATCTCTTGTGGAGCGTCTCTGCTGTAGATGGGGAACAGAGCTCAAATCCGGTTCCTTGCACAACTCCTTGAGCATAGTATTATGTGTGCTTAACCAGGTGTGCCACCACCCTTACCTAAGATATTTTAAATGCCAAAAAAAAAAAATCCTCAAGTTAAATTTCAAAGAAAAAAGAAAAAATAGTAGTGATGTCATTACCCAAAGAAAAACACTATCTTCATTGTTTAGAAAGTTATCTATCTCACAACTACACCATTCCCAAAGGTCAGGATAGCACTGGCTTCAAGTGTTGAATATATAACACACTTATAATAACAAAGTTTATACAGTTTGGTGTCAGGTGGTGGTACACCAATTAAAAGGCACGTGCTACCAGATGCAAGGACCTGGGTTCAAGTTCCTGGACCCCACCTACAGGAGAGGAGCTTCATAAACAATGGAGCAGTACTGCATGTATCTTTCTTTCTCTGTCTCCCTCTCTATTTCTGTCTTGCCCTCTCTCAAGAGGGAAGTGAAAAAAATGGCTGCTGGAATGATGGAGTTGTCACTATTACCCAGTGATAACCTTGTTGGCAAAAACAAAATATAGTTTGTATAATTTGCTTATAAGTTTCCATATAATACATTGCTATCAACATCTTTCTCATGAAGCAATTACATAACTGTATAGTATTACATCATGTGAAAGGCATACTTATTTCAACAATTTCCAGTATATTTAGAGTGCTTCTAGTTTCTTTACATTCTATAATATGATTAATACATTTTAGATTTTATCAAAACTAGAATTATTTTTTTAGGATATAGTTCTAAATATAGGTCATAGAATATGAACAATTGGTGAGGGGGAAGGTGAAGTAGCACCATAATTATGCAGACTCTAGTGCCTGAGGGCCCAGGGTTCCAGGTTCGATGCCTCGCACCATCACATGCTAGGATATGAGTAGTGCTCTGATGTAAAATAACTTTTTAACTAAAAAGAAAAGAATATGAACAATCAGTTAAGTTAAAATAATGGGTATTGAGTCTAATATTCACAATGCAGTATGTTACATACTGAGATAAATGATATTGAATCTAGAGTAACTCATTCATAGCACTAAAGACATAATCTCTCCATCACTAGGAAAGATGAGTGGTAGTTTTAGGGACCAGTTATATGTGAAGTGAATCCTACTAATGTGCTATCATCAGAGAAGTTCCATTACTTCTAACTCTAAGAGAAAGGAGTAGAGCTTTTCAATTCTAAACCTTCAGATTGTAACATAGATATATAGTAGTTAATTCATATTCTAAATAAGTGGTGCGTGACATAAAACAATCAAATGCAGAGATATTTTCAAAGCATGTAATCATTTTTATATCATTCAGTCCACACCATGTGGTACATTAATGCAAAAAAAAAAAAAGATCAGGAAGGGAAATGGTATCATTAGTATGTGGCAGCGATTACCTTGTTAATGATGCAAAGCTCATTGTTCTCATGCAAGCAAAACTCATGCTGAAGTTTTACTATGTTGATTCCTTTCTCAGACTGCAGGTATCTCAAAAGGAAATAATTACTTTACTGTGCTGCTTTAGGTTTCCAGTGGGAAACAGACCTACAAGTTGTCAGTTCTGTCCCTAACTTTCATGCTATAGCATGATATTTTCTAAATGTCAATTCTGCTGTAGTTTCTTTTGTTGTTAGGATTTTGCTTTATGGTATTTCCTTTCAACTTTTGGTTTTCAAAGATTTATTTTGTTTGTTACATATGAGAGAGAAGGTTGCAAATAGAATATAAAGAGAGCTAAATCACTGTACCAGTCTACTATATGTGACATCTGGGATCAAACCAGTAACTTCAGGGATGACAGTCTCATGGTCTACCAGTCAAGCTATTTCTCTGGGTGTCTCTTTCAATATCTTTAAAAAAATATATATATATATGTGTATTACAAATGTATATATTATACATATATATTACAAATATATGTATATATTTGTATTTTTATTAATTTTATTAATTATTTAATATTGATTTACAAAATTATGAGGTAACGGGTATAATTACACACCATATCTACCACCAGAGTTCTGTGTCCCCATTCCCTCCGATGGAAACTGCAGTAGTTCTCCCAAAGTCACAGATATGGGTTGACTATTATTTATATATATATATATATATATATATATATATATATATATATATATTTGTCCATTTTTTTCCTATAGTACTAACTTCTATTCCTTTCTAAGTCTCACCTATACCTATTGCTATTTCGAATGGCCTTCCCTTTTTTTTTCCATTTTTCTGTCTCTGGGTCTTGATGAAATTGAAGTTCAGAGCCCTCTGGTCATCTTCCCCTAACATTTCTCCCTCTCTGGAGGTATGAACCAAACTTCTTTTTTAAATTTTTTAAAATTATCTTTATTTATTTGATAGAGACAACCAGAAATCAAGAAGTAAGGGAGTGACAGAGAGGAAAGAGAGACAGAGAGACACCTGCAACACTGCGTCACCACTTGCAAAGCTTTCCCCTTGTAGGTGGGGATGAGGATTCAGACCTTGGTGGTCCTTACACATTGCAGTATGTGTGCCCAACCAGGTGTACTACCACCTGGCCCCTTGAACCAAAATTCTTTATGGGATGCAGAAGGTGGTATTTGTGGGTTTTGCAATTGCTTTTATGCTGGACATGATGATTGGCAGGTCCATCCATACCCCTATCCTATGTCTTCATGAAAAAACATCTACACTGACTCTCCTCAAGATATATCTTCAGATCCTGGGATCTTTGAATGGAAGCAGGATTGATTTCTAGGTCGGTAGGAGAGAATCTGCACAGGGGGGACTGAAAGAGAAGCCACAGTGAAAAGTTATAACACATTTATGAATTGGCAAAAGGGTGTTGAAAAGGACAAAAGAGAGCCAAGTTGTGCACCCAACACTCATCCCAAGGCCAGAGGAGATTTATTTGGGAAGCAGGAGCAGCCAGAGAGAAAGGTGTGTTCTATGGAGTCAAACTTGTCAGATCAGATTCCAGGACTGGATTTTTTGTCAGAATGCAAAGGGGATCCATGCAACCTTTCCTGACTGGATCTGAACTATAAATAGTCCCTAGAAATTTGTTTTATCTTAATGAGAGAGAAGAAGAGAGGGAGAGAGACCAGAAAAACTGTTCAGTTATGGTTTATGGTGTTTCTGGAGACTAAACCTAAGGCCTCAGAGTCTCAAGCATGAAAGATTTTTACATAATAATTATGGTATCTTTTAATTTTACTTCTCAGTCTCAAAACAAAAGGGATTATTTCTGTTTTCTAGTCTGTAATTCTAAAGAGACAGAGGATTTGTTTTATTCACATATGTTCACATATGCATATCAAGTAAGTAGCTAGGCTGTTGCTGGTGTATAGTAATATTCCAAAAAATAAGGATTGAACTAAACAAAAGTGTGTCTTGTCTGACTCCTTCAGTTAGTCATAGTAATCCACACTGAAAAACTATTCATGCTTTAGGTTACCCCTTTTAGGTAGCAATGGCATTTTGCTAAAGTGAATTGGCCTATTAACCCAAAGGTATAAGAACTGGATCAACCTTCTCGTGGTGCATCCCGTGAGTACCCATTCATTGGGGAAACTGACGATCCTTCCTAACCGACTGAATCCACATGGATCCCAGTCACTTTCAAAGCCAGCAACAAGCATCTCCTGACAGCTTTCAACCTGACGCTGTTGACTGGCTATGGAAGAAGGGCAAACGCTAGAAGAAGAAGAAGAATTATAAAGCTGACATTTAGAAAGACTAGAAAAGCCTGTGAAATAAACAGATGACCTGGACAGTGTGACCCACTTTCAGAGTGGGTCGCTTCACAAGCAGTGAAGTAGGTCTGCAGGTGTCTATCTTTCTCACTCATTCTCTGTCTTCCCATTTTCTCTCAATTTCTTTCTGTCTTATTCAAAAAAGCTGAAAAAAGGATGCGAGATCAGTGGATTTATAGTGCAGGCAATGAGCCCCAGTGATAACCCTGGAGACTAAATAAATAAATAAATAAATAACATTAGGGGCCAGGTGCTGGTGGTGCACCTGTTTGAGCTTACGCATTACAGTGCTCAAAGATAGGTTTGAGTCCCCAGTCTCCACCTGTGGGAGAGGATTGCAAGTGGTGAAGTTGGGCTGCAGGTGTCTCTCTGTCTCTCTCCCTCTCTATCACCCCCTTCCCTCTGGATTTCTGGCTGTCTTTATCCCATAAATAAACAAAGATAATAAAAAAGTTATTTAAAAAATAATAACAATTCAGCTCTGAGCAACTAGAGGTTAGGGAACTTCAGGATTTTCACCAGTAAATGGGAATAATATCAGTTTTCTGACAGGAAGTCATGAGGATATTTGAGGCTGTGCATAGAGACACACAGGCCGAGTTTGGGTCATAGTTGAGGCTCAGTGGATGCTAGAGTGCATCCTAGTCCCAACCTCTTGCCTTCAGTCATGCTGAATTACCTGATGCTCTACAGTTCCACACTGATCCTTATGCATCTTGTTTATCTGCTAATATTTTATCTTTAACTGGGGAGTCTTTTTTCTTTATTCATCTTTTAATGCACATCTATTGACTGCCATTCTTTGGCAAATCTCTGTGCTACATAATAGCTACAGTGAAGGTAAAGAATGGCATGAGGACCTTGCCCAACAAAGGATACAAAATTATAAAATGGGGTAGCTGGGTGGTGGCGCACCCATTTAAGAGCACGCAGCATGAAGCGTAAGGACCAGCGCAAGGATGTGGGATCGAGCCCCCACTAACCACCTGCAGGCGATCGGCAGAGAAGTAGGTCTGCAGGTGTCTATCTTTCTCCCTCTCTGTCTATCTCCTTCTCCTCTTTCAATTTCTCTCTGTCCTATCCAATAACTGGACAAAAAAAAAAGGTCTCCAGGAATAGTGGATTCTGCTTGCACCGGCCCCAGTGATAGCCTTGCAGGCTATAAATAAACAAATAAATAAATAAATATAAATTACAAAATGGAAGGAAAAACAATCTTTCCTAAATTTAAATTCCATTCAAGCCTTAAACAAAGTAAATTATGTTTTGTGAGGATTATGTTTTTTCATTAATATTTATTTTTATAATTATAAATGAATATTCACTGTAGATTGGAGACACTAAATGCATATAAGATACATAAGCATGTATAAGGAAATATGCATATAAAATACATACAAAGAAAATTTATTTATTTATTTACTCCAGGGTTATTGCTGAGGCTTGGTGCCAACAATAGGAGTCCACTGCTCCTGGTGGCCATTTTTTTATTTTTTGTTTTGTTTTGTTTTGTTTTTAATATTTATTTATTTATTTCCCCTTTTGTTGCTCTTGTGTACTTCAGCTTTCAAGCCTCTTTTTAAAGATTGGTTTTGAATTGGTCTTATTTTTTTTTTATTATTATTAAGGTATAATCTCTGAAAGGAAATGCCTTCACTGTTATTATTTTTAATTTCCCCCTATTTCTCATGCAAAATACAAACTCAGTGTGTGCATACAATTATTTGCTAATATATGACCAAACCTCACATCTACATATGCAAAGAGTTTTGCTCCCTGGTATAACAGTCCAGGTACTATTTTTTCTAAGTTCCAATATTGCTACAGTAGTAAAGATAGCAACAACTTTTAAACATATTTCAGCTAATTGTTGTTTTAGGTTTTGGTTGATGAAGATATATACTTTCTAATCTGATTTTTTAAGTATAATTCTATAATTAATTAATTTACAGGAAATATTTCTTTTTCTCTCTCTTTCTTTTCTTCTTCTTATTATTTTTGCCTCTGGGGCTATTGCGAGGATTTGGTGCCTGCACTATGAATCCACTGCTTCTGCAGCCATTTTTAAAATTTTTTTCATAGGACAGAGAGAAACCGAGGCGGGGGGGGGGGGGGGGTTAGAAGAAAGATTGATAGACATCTACAGACTTGCTTCACCACTTGTGAAGCAACCCCAGTCCCCAGCAGGTGAGGAGCCAAGGGCTCAAACTGGATCCTTGTGTGGGATTTTGCACTTTGTACTATGTGCGCTTAACCCTGTGCGCTACCGCCTGATCCCCACCAACCCATGGAATGTTTTTAAAACAGGAGTTATATTTTGACAGAACTTAATCTTCTTCTTTTTCTGATTTATTACCTGAAATGTAATTAGACTATCGAAATTAAATGAATTATCTATGCTTGTATTTCCCTAGATTTATGATGAATCAGTAATTCTTTCAGCTGAAATGATCTCTACTGATTTGCATGCAAAAATGAGTTATCACATATAGGGAGGAAACAATAATTCACTAACTTGAACAGTCAGGAAACCTATATTTGCTTCTTAGGAAAAAAAAAAAGATAACTTAGAAATACTTTCAGGTGGTCGGACGGTGGCACAGTGGGTTAAGCGCGTATGGCACAAAGCGCAGGGACTGGCGTAAGGATCCTGGTTCGAGCCCCCGGCTCCCCACCTGCAGGGGAGCCGCTTCACAGGTTGTGAAGCAGGTCTGCAGGTGTCTATCTTTCTCTCCCCCTCTCTGTTTTCTCCTCCTCTCTCCATTTCTCTCTGTCCTATCCAACAATGAACAACATTAACAATAGCAATAATAATAACCACAACGAGGCTATAACAACAAGGGCAACAAAAAGGGGGAAAAATGGCCTCCAGGAGCAGTGGGTTCATGGTGCAGGCACCGAGCCCAGCAATAATCCTGGAGGGAAAAAAAACATTGAAGAAAACAGAAATACTTTCGGAGGGGCTGGGTGGTGGCATACCTGGTTGAATGTACATGTTACAGTTTACATGTTACAGTTACATGTTTTCCCACCTGCAAGGGGAAAGCTTTGAGAGGCTTTAAAAAAAAATATTAAAAAAAAATTTTTTTAAAAGAAATACTTTTCGGTATAAGAATTCTCTCAGTATTTCTCTTAACAGGAATAATATTGTTAGTGAACATATATCAGGGAAGTGTTTCAGTGTTAAAAGTACTGTGCCGTATTGTACCAGAAATCTTTTAATTCTAATAACTATTCCTAAAATCACTAAGAAAACAGTGGTACATTAGTAGGTTTGTGGTTCATAGCATGGTATAATCCTAGTAAAAAAAAAAAAAAAGGAAATCATCACTGAATATTCTTATCGTTTGAAGGTTTCCCACACAAGATCTTCTTCTAAAAATTATTGTATAGGGCAGGTAAAGAAGTACATTAATAGGACTTGGTGGTGGCATATCTGGCTGAGTGCACATGTTATAGTGTGCAAGGACCGGGGTTCGAGCCCCCATTCTCCACTTTCAGGGAGAAAACATCACGAGTGATGGAGCAGAGCTGCACGTGTCTCTCTGTCTCTCTCCCTCTCTGCCACCCCCTCCTCTCTAAATTTCTGGCTGTTTGTATCCAGTAAATAAATAAAGACATTTTTTTTTTACAAAGAATACTAATTTAACTTTTTTGACTTAAGAAGCATAGCATCTTAGAGATCACTCTTTTAAAAAAAATTTTAATTAATTTTAAAAAGGAGACATTAACAAAACCATAGGATAATAGGGGTACAACTCCACACAGTTTCAACCACCAGGTCTCCATATCCCATCCCCTCCCCTAATAGCTTTCCTATTCTTTATCCCTCTGGGAGTATGGACCCACTCTTATCTCAATAAAAAAAGTGACACCTGAAGTTTTCTAAGTCCTAAGTTTCAGAGTTGCTTTGGTTTGGAGGGTTGTTCTCTAAAGGAGCACTGGGAATGCTTCTTCCTGTGGAATATGCTGTTGTTTTCCTTGGCCAAGTTACCTGGGTCAGCTTTACTTAAAAGTAAATAAGGTTTGCAACAAAAATGTGGTGCTCTTGTGTGGTTCCAGAGATTTAACACATGGTAAGGCACAAGCTCCAAAAAGTGAGCTATGTCTAGTCCTCAGTTGGTGGACATTCAGCTGGAACAAAATCTTGTGGGGTTGCTAGGGCTAGTACTACCAAGCCCCAGCACTAGAGTAATGATAGCTCTGTGTTGCTAGGGTCCTGGGCCTTTCAGCAGGAATGATGGAGACTCTGGCTGAGTTAATTTTCAGGGACAATTGTTCACAGGGAGGCAGTCTGAAGCTCAGTAATGGCTGTAGGAGCACTTCAGGAGCCTGAATTCTGAAACTGGCGACTCTATGAAAGCAGACCCCTTAATACCTTTAAAACATGACTTGCTGGGAGTCCGGTAGTGGTGTAGCGGGTTAAGCACACATGGCACAAAGCACAAGGACCAGCATAAGAATCCCAGTTCTAGTCCCCGGCTCCTCACCTGCCGGGGAGTCACTTCACAAGCGATAAAGTAGGTCTGCAGGTGTCTATCTTTCTCTCTCCCTCTCTGTCTTCCTCTCCTCTCTCCATTTCTCTCTGTCCTATTCAACAACAATGACATTAATAACCACACCAATATTAAAACAACAAGGGTAACAAAAGGGAAAATAAATAAATAAATATTTTTTAAAAAGTGACTTGCTTTGTTTCCTCTCTTTTTGGTGTGCAGCCTCCTATCATGGGTAGATAAGAAATTAGACTCATGTGACAACTGTCTTGTAAATTTGAAAATCATTATCATGATTTGAAAAAAAAAAACCATTGTATAATTTACTGGGCCTCAACCTAGCTGTGAGGGTTGTATGTGGATTCTCAGACAGGTTAGAGAGAAATGACTTACAGACTCATAAATATATTTTTGTAAAGTCTCCAAAATATTTTGGGAGTCAAATACCAGGATAAGACTGGACTTTAACCTGTCCACCATCTGGGGACACAAGTCAATGAGATATTAGTTATTTCTGAAATAACCATATAAAATGCTTAGCAGGGTATTTAGCCGAGAGTGATGAATAACTGGTAGGTGCTGTTGTTAATACAGATTGTCTCTGTGCTAACAGACTCTCAAAGCCTGAGGTATACACGGTATACTTTCATAACCTCATTACCCAGTCAACACAACTAATTTTTTTAATATTTATTTATTTTCCCTTTTGTTGCCCTTGTTGTTTAACATTGTTATGGTTATCGATGTCATTGTTGTTGGATAGGACAGAGAGAAATGAAGAGAGGAGGGGAAGACAGAGGGGGAGAGAAAGACAGACACCTGCAGACCTGCTTCACTGCCTGTGAAGCGACTCCCCTGCAGGTGGGGAGTCGGGGGCTCGAACCGGGATTCTTATGCTGGTCCTTGTGCTTTGTGCCATGTGTGCTTAACCTGCTGCACCACCACCTGACTCCCAACGCAACTATTTTTTATGATTTTTCCCTTTATAAAATTTGCAAATTTATAAGCTTACTGCGTGTAAATGTTCATCTGATTCTCATTTGACCTTTATAATAACCGTTGAGCTTGGGTTAGGTTTCATAACATGTTAATAGGAAACAAACAACAGAGAGATTGAACAATCCTAGTCATTCAATTTGAAAACAGTGAATGTATGAGTTCAAAACTAAGTTAAATCAAAATTACTTTTTCCTCATTGTTTTTGCTGAACTCTACACCTGCACCATTTTTCTGTTCTCTAATCAGACTAATTGTTTTTATTATTATTATTATCACCAGGGGTGTCATGGATTTCAGTGCCTGCACTATAAATCCATTTCTCTCATTTTTCCTTTCTCTCTCTCTCTTTTTATTAGATAAGAAAGATTGAAATAATTGAGAAGGGAAGGGAAAGGAAGATAGACAGTGAGAGAGAAAGAGAGAGATCTGCAGACCTGCATCAGTGCTCTTGAAGCATACCCTTTGCAGGTGGCGGCTCAGGGGCTTGAACCTGGTTCCTCATGCTTGGCAATGTGTGTGGTTAACCAGTTGTGTCACTGCCCAGGCCCAACTGACTGTCTCTCTCTCTCTCTCTCTCTCTTTAATTTTCTGATAAGAGATAGGAGAAAGGGATAAGATGTAGTCATGAGTTTTCCCCTAAAATGAGAAGTAATTTTACTTAAACATTTCAAGAAAATGACCACTACAACCATTTTGAATCAAGGGCTTTTACTCAGGACAAGCTAAAATTTAAGCTTTACAGGGTCAGATGGTGATGCAACTGATTAAGAACACACATTACACTGGGCAAGAACCCATATTCAAACCCCCAGTCCTTACCTGCAGGGGGAAAAGCTTTGTGAGTGGTGAAGCAGGGCTACAGGTGTCTCTTTTTTTTTCTCTCCCTCTCTGTCTCCCCCTTCCTCTAGATTTTTGGCTGTCTCTACCCAATAAATAAAGATAATAAAAAATTAAAATTTACTATTATTGTATTATTATTAATTTATCTTTACTTTTGTAGTAATTTTAAAATTAGTGAGGCCACTTACTAATACTTGCTTTAAGTACTTTTGTCACATCCTCTCCTGCTCCTGGCAGGAAGCAGCTATCAAATTATTGGGTGCACTACACACTTACTGGTCACATTGAGTATAACAAATTAATTTTATTTTGCTATACAAAGCCATATATTTTCTAATATTAGATGAGTTAAAAAGAAGGAGGGTGGGAGATTGGGCAGTGGTGTACCGGGTTAAGGTGTGAAGAGCTAGGACTCACACAAGGACCCTGGTTGAGCCCACTTCACAAGAGGTGAAGCAGTCTGCAGGTGTCTATATTACTCCCCTTCTCTGTCTTACCCTCCTCACCCAAGTTTTCTCTGTCCTATTCAACAACAGCAGCAGCAGCAACAATAACAATAACAAAGGAAAAAGGAAAATGCAGCCAGGAACAGTGGATTTGTAGTGCAACCATGGTGCCACAGCAGACTGGAGGTAGAGGAGGAGGGGGAGGGGGGTAGGGGGAAGGGGAGAGGGGAAGGAGAGAAGGAGGTATGGGGGAGGGTTTACAGGGAGAGGGAAGTGGGAGAGGAAGCAGCAGTATGGTTGAGGAGGTATAGGCCAAGTTGGGGAGGGGGAAAAGGGGAGGAGGAAGGGGAGAGGGAGAGAAGGAGGGAGAGGGGGAAGGGGAGGAGAAGGAAGAAAGTGGTAGCACAAACACAAGTTAGAAGAAGGTAGACATTACCGTTATTAATTAGATAAGTCATTTACCCTCTCTGGGCATTGCAATCTCAAGATTCCTAAATGAAGAACATAATGTCTTTCTGTCATTAGAGGGCCAGGGGTTTGATGATAAACCCTATCCTAAACAACACAAGGTCTCCAAAGCTAGGGAAATGAAAATTTGCATAAATCAGACTATGGGTATAGTTGAAATCTTGTTTTAAAATTTAAATAGTTCAAGAGCAAATATCCTGCAATCGTTTGACTCGTTCTTAATTTGTTTCATCTTCCTACAGTGTTTGCATTCTTATAGGCTAACTTAACTCCCTATGGGAATAAGATGGGGAAAATTTAAGTATGAACTGAATGTCTGAGTTAATTCATGATTTCTCAGTGTGTGAAAGGATTTATTTTAGGAAAACATCTTGTTGAATAAGAAATAAAATCAGGGGAGCATGTAGCGGCACACCCATTTAAGCACACATATCACCAGGAGCAAAGACTCAGGTGTGAAGTAGGTGTCTATTTTTCTCCACCCATCTCTATCTTCCTTCCCCTCTTAATTTCTCTCTGTCCTATCAAATAAAAATAGAAAGAAATGGAAAAAAATTGCCACTGAGAGCTGTGGTCCCAAGCCCCAGCAATAACGCTAGTGGAAAAAAAAAGTCAAATTAGGGGTTCCCATATTAGGGAGCTACTCTCTTCCCTGACCCAACTTTCTGTCCCTTTTCCAGCCATGACATCATCTCCCTAGACAATAACTTGGATCCACTTGCATATCAGATTTTAGGCTCAGGGGAAGAAAAAAAAAAAAAACTAATATAGCCATGGGCTTTTTGTAATATAATTAAAATATGCCTATTAGCTATCTACAAAATGGAGGACCCCCCCCAACTCTTCATCGGCACTATTCCAGCCTTTAGGTCCATGATTGGTCAACAATTTGTTTGGCTTTGTATGTTAACTCTCTTTTCAGCCACCAGGTTCCCGATGCTAGCAGGATGCCAACCAGACTTCCCTGGACAGACAATCTCACCAATTTGTCCTGGAGCTCCACTTCCCCAGACCCCCACCCTACTAGGGAAAGAGAAAGACACGCTGGGAGTATGGATCCACCTATCAACGCCCATGTTCAGTGGGGACGCAATTACAGAAGCCAGACCTTCAACCTTCTGCATCCCACAATGACCTTGGGTCCATACTCCTAGAAGGAAAAAGAATAGGAAAGCTATCAAGGGAGGGGATGGGATAGGAAGATCAGGTGGCGGGAATTTTGTGGAGTTGTACCTTATGGTTTTGTCAATGTTTTCTTTTTATAAATAAAAAAATTAAAAAAAAAACCTAGAGGTTGAGAGATAGTTTATCGGGTACAGCAAATAGGAGTGTCACAGCCCTTGGTAGGTAACTCCAGTGTCTCACTCTAATGAAAAAAATGTGGTCTGGCAGCGTTGAAAATTGCCCATGAATGAGGCCAGGGATCTATGTAAAAGATCATTTTAGGAAAGAAAAAGCCAACTGACAAAGACGTTTTAACATACTGGAGCAGAGAGTTGTAATCAACTTTTCAGGTCCTCTGACTGTTGTTATTTCAATTAGGCTTGCATTCATGCTCTAGAATCCTTTGGTAAGTAACTCTGTCATTGGCAGTGCCATCTACATTCCTATCTCTGGATCACTGGGTAGAATGGTTTCCTATCAGCTGTCTGCTGAGTGTCATTTTTTTGCCATTGTCTGTTACTACATTACAAGTTTGGACATGTCCAAGTGAGTATTATCTGACCAGTTACCAGAGCCTTAATGTTTTGATGGACACAAGTGTTACTCCTAATACTGCTATGCATGCAGTGTCATGAATGTTTTAGCTATTTAACCTTACCATAGTCATTTTTTTTTTAAGGGAGGAGATTTATCCCTTCCATTTACGTTTTAGTCAATCAGATAGATCTGAAGTAATGCAGTATACTTCAATGTCTTAAAAAGATAATAGTAACAGTAAAGCAGCTTTTTTTTTTTTTTAACCACTTGGTACAGTTAAACTTCCCATGCTCCGTAACAGTTACATAAATATTCTTTTCACTCAGTTGAGAAATGAATCTAAATGACAGACACTACAGACACTGTACTTAGACTTACTTGCTGCTCTGTTGGGTACGATTGTCTCGAAGGTCAAACTCTTGTTGCCAAGCAACTTCTTCCTTCAGAAAAGAACTGTCCCAAGAGAATCTTCAATCCATATGCAAACAGGCTTCTGGCAGCTGCTCCCACCAGTTCAATAGACAGGCTCAGGCAGGACTGAAGATTATCATTAAGTTAATTGAAGGAACCACACATTCTTCTCTCTATTCTCTCTTTTGTGAGATCTTTTTTCTTTTTATAATATGTTAGACACATAATAAAATACTGTAATGTTATAATGCATCTTCATTTACAAACCCAGTCACTCTTCCACTGATAAAGAGAACTATCTTGAGTTGATTTAATCAGTTTTTTTCTGTAGGTTTTATGAATGTCCTTATCAATAGTTAGCGCAAATAAGTAGCCCTGAACCATATTTCTTAAGGACCTTCTAAGTTTCCAGTGCTGTGCTAAGTATCAGAACTAAAAGTGAAATCAGCATAATCCCCAACTATGGGAGATGACAACTAGTTGGGAGTTGGCCGTAATCATATGTGTAAAACAATGTGGTATACTATATTTGATAACATCAAAACCAAAGAATAAGCACTAAGAACTGTGCTAAGAACTGTGCTAATTTATTAGAGAAGCAGTATCAAGTCATTCCTCTGGTCTTCAAACTTGAAGTCTAGAATTCTTTTAGTCATCACTGCACTTTGCTGTTCTGGGTTGACATCTTTGGATAGAAACAGAAATAGGGAGTGAGAGACACCACAGGACCAAACATACCCTGAGAGTTGTAGTACTTCAGTGTTATATACCAGGAACTCAACATGGGAATAGGAAAGGAGGTGCCTTCCCCAGAGAGCTATTTAATGCATCCTGTGGGCTGGGATTTTGTTTTTTTTATTCCCCTTGTCCTTATTTATTTCATAGTGACTTCCTGTTGATAGCCATGCAGGCTGCTTTCTATTACTATGCTCATGTCAGAATAGAATCTCTTTAAATTATTTTTCATTTGTTATTTGCTTTTTTGTTGGTATTAGGGTTTCTTCACTCGAGGCTATCTTTTTCAGATAGTCAAGGAGGAGTATTTTTCCATCACCCTTTTAATTTTTTAAATATTTTTATTATTCATGAGCTAACAGTGATTTATAAAATTTTAGTGTATAGAGGTCAGGTTGCAGTGCACCTGGTTGAGCACACATGTTACAGTATGCGTGGACCCAAGTATGAAGCCCTGGTCCCCACCTACACAAGGAAAGCTTCACAAGCGGTAAAGCTGGGCTGCATGTTTCTCTTTGTCTCTCTCCCTCTCTAACTCCCCCCCATTCTCAATTTCTGGCTGTCTCTATCCAACAAATAAAGACAATTAAAAAATAAATATAAAAAGACATTTTAAAATGTGTGTGTGTGTGTATGAGAATCACTTGTACCTACCACCAAATTCATGTTCCCTCTTCCCCTATGATGATAATAGTTCTCACAAAGTCCAGGAGACAGTTTGGCTTATATTTTTTTCTAAAGTTTACTTGTTTAATTCTCTAGATTTCACATATGAGCAAAGCCATCCAAAAATTGTCTTTCATCTCTTTGCTTATTAGCATAATCATGTCCAGTTCCATCCATTCTGCCTGATAGTTGGCCTCTTTAAATTACAGAGTAGTAATTCATTAGATATCAAGATTCCCAACTTGTAAAACAATGATGAATATGCCATTTTTAAAATTGCCAAAGAGTATACATGAACAGAAATGATCAGTTGCACTTATTTTTGTAAGATCCCATAATCATTTCATAGATGAGGCAGTCATATTTGATGCATTTTAACCTATAGATAGGACACCTTTTCATGAAAGTTTTGCCAGTCTCTATGGAAACTTAGAACTGAAATCTTAATTTCAGTTAGAATTTATGAGGTAAATTCCAACAAAAGTCCTTGACTGCTAACTTTCAATCACCTTTAGCATTTTCAAGAATTCTATAAATGAAGGAGATACACTTATTTTTCTGTAAACTGTCAGATTGCCAAAGAGGTAACACTTATTTTTATAAGAGTCAGTGAGAGGAAAAGAATAGCCAGAAAAAATCCTAAAGGCTTCTTAGACACCTTCAAACAGCTGACACAGTGCCTAAGACAGTTCAGGAAAACAAAGACTGTTAATAGGATGCTACCAACAGGTGGTTAGGTCAGTGAATGAATAAGTCACAGAAGGCAATGTAATATCAAGAATGAATAAAAGTTGACATAGTCTTGTTTCTTGACACCAAAGCATAACTTCAACTTGCTATATTGCAGTTACTTATGTGTTATTCTTCAGAACTAAGACATGCTTACTCTGAAGGTCTAGATGTGCTGAAATAAGATGTACTTTTTTAAATAAATTCTTCAAATCACCAGCTCTTAGCCCAGTGCCATGTACAATACTTATGCTCAGTAAATACTTGCTGAGTAAAGTTATTAAATGTCTGCACATGAATGGGGTTTGGCTGAATGTCCTAAGGGAGTGTAGATCCATGAAAAAATATTGACACTCGAACATCTAATAGGCATACATTGTGGCCATGGCTATAATCAGTGCCAGCCTGTCTATGAGACTACACTAATCACATCAGAAAATCTAGTCTCATAGGCTTTCTTTGGCACTGAACCTTATGTTGCAAACCTATTCACAAGTGGGATAACTGGCTGCATGCACTCTTCTAGAAAGTCAGCTGTCACTTGTCTAAAGTCATTTTCTTCTTAACAGAAAAAAAAATCATGTACCCCCCTCCCACACAACTATTACTTCTTTTTAAATATTTCACTTATTTACTTATATATTTATTTTGGATAGAGGTAGAAAGAATTTGAAAGGAAGGACAAAAGAAAAAGGGAGAGAGGGAAAGAAGGAGATGATAAGGAAGAGAGAGAGAAAGAGAGAGAGAGTGAAAGAGAGAGAGAGGAGAGAGAGAGAGAGAGAGAGAGAGAGAGAGAGAGAGAGTCCTGTAGCACTCTTTCACCACTTAGAAAGCTTTTACCTTGTAGGTGACCACTGGGGCCTTGAACCCAGATCTGCTTCTCCTTTTAAAGAAAGTAAGTGAAATTATAGCAGGGAAAACTTATGCTCCCACAGGATGTCTTTTCTCTCAAGCCTGAGTATAGCTGCTAAAACATTGTGTGACATCAGCCTTACTTCAATGTTTAAAAGATAGGATTTGTAAGCCCTGTGTTCCCCAATAAGTGTAATTAATATAAGAATTTGTGCCCAGCTGAAACCTTACAGAAGCATGAGGTAACTTACTATCTGCTTAAATAGGAAAGAACATAGTTGTCTCCTGACTTTTCTACTTAGGTCTCATTCCCTAAAGAAGTTTCCTGTTAATCAAAGTCCTGGCTGCGCTATGGAAGGACAGATAGAGTTGATCAAAATCGTTGAAAGCTGGGTTTAGCTGGCTCCATCAGTGTTTTCAAGGTCTAGTAGCCACAGAATCATTTCAAGGTCAGACAGTGGTTTTGCTGATTTATTCACTCTAAGCATATTTTAAAATGATCTTATAGATGCAGAGTTACCAGGTTTCTATTCCTAGGAAAGCATTCTCTGTCACCTTGCTAGATCCTGTTGACAGCGAAAAGGTTTCACTGCATTTTCCATCAGCCTATGAGTCATCTGGAATATCTCATATTTGCTCTGCTCTTGATGTTGCCTGTGGGTAAATTTGAGCCCATTTTGCAGCACTATTCTTCTGCTGAGCTATTACATAAAAGCTAATTAAATTAAGCCATAAGGCAGGAGAAAACTGTGCCATAACCTTCATAATCTGTGAAACCTTTCATCATTTGCCAAGTATCCAATGCCTCAAAATGGGAGCTCTAACATATCACTGAGAGATAAAATCCTAAAATGGAAATTGTGCTTGTTTACAATGTGTTTAGGGATGCTGAGCCACAAAACCAAAAGGGAGTGGAGCCAGGGCTCTGGGCATGTGAGGAAGGAGTGTGTCATACACAATGACCTTGAAATCTAAATTAGCTTCTGCTAATTGGATAGATCAAACTGTCATTTCCATTTCTGAATTTGCAAAATTATTTTCTTCCCAGAGAAAAAGAAACATCTGCTCTACTTACTCATTTCTGAGTAAGTTTGTTTTCCTGGGCTTTGGTGCAGCTTGGGGAGCAAAATGCTGGCAGGAGACTCTATCCTAGCAGCAGAGCCCAAGTCCTGCTATCTGATGACACACATCCTCAACAGCTTCCCCAGAGGAGTTTTCCACAGACAGGGTAGGATGAACCAAAGCTAGCTAGGTTGCTATGCTTGGGAATGCTGTGTGTCCCCTTCTCACTTTTAGATAACCAACCTTTACTATGCATGAAATTTACCACAGAAAATGTGTACTACTTATTGAGCACCTATTTTGTGGGAATGCACCATAGAAATACTTGTACATAAGTAACAATCTCATGTTGTTCGCACAATGAGTCTGAGACTTGGGAAATGCTCAAGTCAAAGAGGAAAGACTAATACCCATATCTTAATGGCTTTATAGTTCCTGTTATTTATACTATCTTATCCTTACACAATGGAGGGTGATTTGAGGGAAAGTGACCCAGTATTCACGACTTCCAGAACAGAATGTGGTTCTATTGGTATGGGCCACAAAGACCGTGGGATTGCTACTCTTCAGTTTTTCTTCAAGGGCTGGGTAATTGCATGGCCCAGTGACAGCTGGTGTTGACACTTCCTCTTTCGGTTAAATTGACTGTGTGATAGTCAGCAATTGCAATCACTTTATATACTCAAGGTATGAATTCAAAGGAATCATAATTAGAGTAAAAAGATAGCTCATCAGGTAGGGCTCATGTATTACCATGGTATCACTCATGTTCAAACCCTATCACTGCATGGGGATTACCATGGCAAGGAGAAGCACTGGTATTGTGCAAGTTCTTTTGCTCTCAGTCTCTTTCTCCTTAACTCTTTGTCTGAATGAAGTGGTTGAACACAGAGTGGTGAAATCACACATGTACACGGGACTCTGATTCTACAAAAAAAAAAAAAAAAGAAAAAAAGGGAAAGAAAAGATATAAACCTCTAAATGTCTTGTTCAGAATCTCCTAGAATTTGATTATATAAGAAAAATAAACTACTGACTTTGTCTTAGAGTATAAAGTCTGACATTATAAATATAACTGTGTATAAACTCCTGAATTATTCATATTTTAATACCTTCTTACCATCCTGGTGTGATTTAGGTAGGGGCATTGATGAAATTGAGGCTAGTAGGAGCTATGTGGTGCTATCCTGCATGCTATACACTATGCTGGTACCACAGGCATTACTGAATTGGCAGTGCAAAGAACACGTTCATGAATCTGACAAACACAGAATTTAGTAGATTTGCAGCTCTTTTTTTAACACAATACAGTGATACTCTCCTTGTAGTGAAAATGTCAATACTCCATTTTCAGTTGAACTATCTTTTCTCTGAAGTGTAAAGTTGCTTAAAATTTCACTGATAAACAAGTTGCCGTACAACTAGGCTATTTTTTTACTTAGTAATGTTTAAAAATATCCATATAGTTATATCCTTTTTAAATAATTTTTATTTATAAAAAGGAAACACTGAATAAAACCATAGGATAAGAGGGGTACAACTCCACACAATTCCTACCACCAGAACTCTGTATCCCATCCCCTCCCCTGATAGCTTTCCTATTTTTTATCCCTTTGGAAGCACGGTACAAGGAATATTATGGGGTGCAGAAAGTGGAAGGTCTGGCTTCTGTAACTGCTTCCCCGTTAAAAATGGGCATTGACAGGTTGAGCCATACCTGTCTCTTTCTTTCCTAGTCCGTCTCTTTCTTTCCCTGGTGGGGTAGGGCTCTGGGGAAACAGGGCTCCAGGACACATTGGTGGGGTTGTATGCCCAGGGAAGTCCGATTGTCATCACGGTAGCTTTTGGAACCTGGTGGCTGAAAGAAGAGTTAACATATAAAGCCAAACAAATTGTTGACTAATCATGAACCTAAAGGCTGGAATAGTGCAGATGAAGATTTGGGGGTCTCCGTCTTGTAGATAGTTAGTAGGCCTAT
Organism: Erinaceus europaeus; assembly: GCF_950295315.1. Taxonomy (NCBI): domain Eukaryota; kingdom Metazoa; phylum Chordata; class Mammalia; order Eulipotyphla; family Erinaceidae; genus Erinaceus; species Erinaceus europaeus. The sequence continues at coordinate 72,666,772 of NC_080163.1, forward strand.
TTTAATTATATTCAAAAGGGCCCATGACTATACTAGTGTTTTTATTGTTTGTTTTGTTTTCTGAGCCTGACATCTGATATGCAGGTGGACTTAGGTTATTGTCTGGGGAGATGAATGATGTTATGGCTGGAAAAAGGACCAGAAAGCTGGGTCATGGAAGAGAGTAGCTCCCAAATATGGGAAAGGTGCATAAATATTGTTGACTGTAAACCCCATTGATTTGATGTGATCTGGGGCCCATATTCAGCTTAGGCGCCTATATGACCTCTGCATCCAGTAGATCTGAGCTCACATTCTGTGGTCATTAGTAGGAAGGTTCCAACCTGCCCCAATTTCAGAACCCATCTTCCTCAGGTGGAAAATAGAGTATATTGTCCAGCTTCCCTTTGGAGGATGAAACATTCTCTACCACTGTTGATCCATGGTGAGGGAAAGATCCTATGGGGGTCCACAGAGGGGTCTATTGTGTTGTTCCTGATAGAGATGACCAGTAACAATGGAGAGAGAGATTTATTAAAGGTCTAGGCCCATCTTGTCTGTTTGGGAATCTCAGGACTCTGCAGTAGGGCCCCAGCAGATTGGATGGCCTGATAGTGACTAAAGAGCCATTGTTAAAGTGTGCCAGTCTCTTGCTCTTATTCAGTTTTTGTACTCCTTACTTTGGCAAGGTTAGCTTTGGAGTAGTTATATTCTTTTAATATTTGGATAACTGATAAATCTGAGGTCAGCCTGAAAGTCACCAGGCCAAAGAATAACAATTTTACTTTATTATCAGCAGCTTGAGGAGTCAGGTGGCAGTGCACCTGGTTAAGTGAACACATTACAGTAGTCCCCAAGGATCCAAGTTCAAGCCCCTGGTTACCGTACCTGCAGAAGGAATGTTTCACAAGTGGTGAAATAGGGCTGCAAGTGTCTCTCTGTCTCTCCCTCTCTATCTCTTCCTTGGCCTCTCAATTTTTCATAGTCTCTATCCAGTAATAATTAAATAAAAATATTTTAAAAAATGGTAATTTGGGAATCTGACAGTAGCGCAGTGGATTAAGTGCACATGGATTAAGTGCAAAAGAGCCAACATAAGGATCCTGGTTCAAGCCCCCGGCTCTCCACCTGCAGGGAAATCACTTCACAAACGGTGAAACAGGTCTGCAGGTATCTATCTTTCTCTCCCCCTCTCTGTCTTCCCCTCCTCTCTCCATTTCTTTCTGTCCTATCCAATATCAATGAAATCAATAACAACAATGATAATAACTATAATAATAAAACAACAAGGGCAACAAAAGGGAATAAATAAATATTAAAAAATATATTAAAATGGTAATTTGGCAAATATTTCTTATTAACAAGGAGACTGTTTCTAAACTAGAAAAACCTTTGAAAAATGAAATCTTTACTAGAATATAGATCTTTCAGTTTCCCAGATAATGAGATATATGACCTCATTAGAAAAAGGATTATCTAGAGCATATCACTCATAGGTCTTGCACATGACCAATCTATCTAGAATGACAGATTATTCAACCTATCTGTATAAGGTGCTTATCTCATATTTTACACAAACTGTATATTAAAAAATCCTTTTGAGAAATTATTATATGCAAGACACTGACTTTTCAAAAGACTGGGGGCTTAGATTGTAAAAGATATGAGATAGTCATGTATTTACTACAAAGTCTAGTCTAAACCATGGAGTTCCCATCCTTGAGACTGACACCAGTGTTTTTGTCCATGGTTTAACAAGCTTGGTTCTACTCTCATATATGTGTCTAGATCCTTTTAGCAATGAACTGGACTAATATTTCCTTGATCTTGTTTTTAAAATGTTTGGACCTGCTTAGGTTTCTCATATGCTTGCCAACTTATGTGGATATTTTGAGTCTTATTTGGTAGTGATTTATTCTCTAGACACCCAATATCCATCATGTTCCAAGCACTGTGCTAGGTATACACATGTAGGGCAGTGTCTCTCCCCTCAATGGTTCACTGTGGGAAGAATTTCAGTTAACTTGCAGTTGTGAGATAAGTGGAAAGTAATGTGAAGAGGAATACATGGCATGAGTGAGATAGCAGAGGAGAAGCAGTCAACAGATGGAAAAGGTGAGACTTTTTATGAAAAGTTTCCCGAAGACATTCTTTTTAATCAGAGAAAGATAAAATAAGTTAATAGGGTAAATTAGCTACATAAAATAAGTTAACAGATAGGGTAAATATAAGTAAATAGATAGGGAAAGGTGAGATTTGTTATGAAAAGCCTCCCAGACAAAGAAATTCTCTTTAATCAGAGAAAGATAAAATAAGTTAATATGGGGGAGTCAGGCGATAGTGCAGTGGGTTAAGCATAGGTGGCGCAAAGCGCAAGGACCAACATAAAGGATCCTGGTTCGAGCCCCCCAGCCCCCCACTTGCAGGGGAGTCACTTCACAATGGTGAAGCAGGTCTGCAGGTATCTTTCTTTCTCTTCCCCCCCTCTGTTTTCCCCTCCTCTCTCCATTTCAAAAGTGCTCTCTTGGTAGCACAGCAGGTTAAGCGCAGATGGCTCAAAGCTCAAGGACCAGCATAAGGATCCCAGTTTGAGCCCCCAGCTCCCCATTTGCAGGGGAGTTGCTTCACAGGCGGTGAAGCAGGTCTGCAGGTGTCTATCTCTCTCTCTCTCTTTGTTTTTCCCTCCTCTCTCCATTTCTCTCTGTCCAATCCAACAACGATGGCATCAACAACAATAAATACAACAATAATAACTACAACAACAATGAAAAATAACAAGGGCAACAAAAGAGAAAGTAAATAAATAAATATAAAAAATAAGTTTATAGGGTAAATGAGAAGGGAATTCCAGTAAATGATCTGTACAGCACTGTGTGGTTATTATGTAATATTTGTGGATTGTGCGGCACATCTGAAATCATTTTAGCATCTACCATTGAACAGCACTGTATGAAACAGTAGAAGCTGCTCCCCTGTGAATTTTCTCTCAATCCCAGTTAACTCAAGGAATAAATCATTCTGTATTGCCTAAATAGATTTCCTTTCTTTTTAAAATTTGCTGAACACCCTTTTTGTCAAAGAACATGTTTTAGCCCCAAATTTTTAGCAGTTAGAACTTAACATTGTTTCACATTTATTAAATTTCTACAGTTTTGTTTTCATTATGACAACTGATTGCAGGTTTTCACTTACAGCATCAATACAGAGTTTCATTTGAAATGACTTTATTTTAGTTAAAAATGCAGTCAATTAAAAACAATATGCAAAAAAATACAGGTGGTACATGAACATGGTAGTAATCATGATATTGATGTGCCAATGACTACATTTGTAAACACTGGTGTGGTATATTTGGGAAGCAGACAAATCATAAGTTGGAGTACAATAAAATACAAATCAGAAGAGTTTGGCAGAAGTTGCCTTTGTGAAGAGACTCCAAGATCAAGCTGAGGAATTAAACTTCATAAGGATTAGTGTAGGGTTCAAACTCAAGAATGAGATGATAAGGGTTGGATATAAGAACTTCCCAGTAGATTGTGAAGGGTAGCCCAGGGAACAGAAGGAAGCAGATTGGTTAGGAAGCTAATAGGGCCGATTGAGAGATGATGAGGGCATGGTAAATGGTGGAAGCAATGAGGCACTGAAGAGAGGGAGATTATTTTTCAACATATCAGTAGTTTAATTATCTATTATAGATGTGGAGGGAGAAACAGACTATTTCTCAGGTTTCAGCTTCTCGGTGGATTTGCGTGACCCACTTACCTGGATTAAGTGGTTTTTTTTATTCACTTCCTCATGTATTTTATTCACTAACTCATTTGTTTGATATTTGAAATGATTTTGACCCTGAGAAAGTGAAACTCTAAATCTCAAGAACTTTATGTTACCAGCTTAATAGGAAGGACCCAAGATTCTTCCTTATTACTTAGCTTTCTGTCTAAAAATCTTTCTCAGACAGGACAGAACTTAACATATGTGGGGATGTTCACATATTTTTATGTTTTAAGAGTTTTTGTCAAACAGTGGAAAAGATGTAATGCTTTCTCTGTCCTAAAATTTTCTAATGAGCATATAACAAATCAAGTATGATATTCCAATTTAATAAAATCAGTTTAGATCTTAAGCCTTATAATTCTGACTAAATTTCTGTTTTCTTATGTATATTTTAATATTTATTTATTTATTCCCTTTTTTTGACATTGTTTTATTGTTGTAGTTATTTTTGATGTTGTTCTTGGATAGGACAGAGAGAAATGGAGAGAGGAGAAAAAGAGAAAGATAAGACACCTGCAGACCTGCTTCACCACTTGTGAAGCAACTCCCTTGCAGGTGGGGAGCCGGGGGGTTGAACCAGCATCCTCAAGTCTGTTCTTGTGTTTTGCACTACCTGCGCTTAAGCTGCTGCGATACCCCCCGACTCCCTAAATTTCTGTTTTTAAAAAAGTAAAGTTATTTAATTCTAACTTTAGATCTTTTGAAATCAGTGTGATCAGTGTAGTGCTGAGAAGGGTGTTAGACCAATGAGTTACTGAAGCAGGTCTTTATTTTGCACACACACAAAATTTTATATATTCTTAATCACTGGGATCTTTACAAATAGATCTTTATGTAAAAGCAGAATCATCTCACCACTGAGGGAATTTGTTTACTGAGAACTGGAACATGAGAATTTCCAGCACAGCATTTTCTATCTTCCTATTTTTCAAAGTAGAGAGAGGTAAGGTCTAAGGGAAAACCAGCTGTTCTGTTATCCCACTAGCTTATAAAGTACACTCCCAGTGGCAGCCCTCCCTCCAAAGATGATGAAAAAACTCACTGTAGGCTTAGTTGTCAGAAGCCAGAAGAATTGTACAAAGCTGCCCTAAGCCTGAATTCCTGCATCATGAGGAAGTCTTTTAAACATCTCTCTCCAAGAGAAGGACTCCTGGTTAGGCAGAAAGGAATCATTTAATCAAAGTCATGAAATAGAGGGCAAGAGATATCTTAATGCATGATGACTAATAATTCATGAAATATTTTATCTATATTCTCTAAAAATAAGAAAAAAAAACCTTATTTATTGCTTTATATGAAGCTACAGTTAGGCTTATTTTTAATAAAATACATTTCTACTTAAATAAAATATAATGTGTAGACAGTAATATTACTCTTTTGACATTAGCAATTCCTATACCATAATACTGATGATGGGTATTATAAAAGCAACTCACCCACCTACAAGCCTTGATGTAGAATAAAGTTTTAATGGGTTAATTAAAAAAATCTTTCATTTATAAATTACTCATTGCTTCATACTCAGGATAATAAAATGAATCTTGTTTTATGTATAGAGTGAAAAGTGAGTAGAATCTGAGAAATATTTGGGTAAATAATGAGAAAATGAACGGGAAAGATATCTAAGTAATGCACAATCTTAAATATAGGAATTAATTTGAGACTTTATTCTCATTTTGACTGTTGACACTTCCTTAGATATTGTGTGTGTTCTTTTAGGAAACTGCAAGTATTTGAACAATTTTAGTGCAAAATAAGGTAAATGGATGTTTACAGACTACCTCTCAATTTTGGATAAATTTTCTTTTACTAGATGTATTTGAGAAGTCATGTTTCAGAAAATATCTGTGAAATGAAATATGTCATATGCCATAAAAATTAGTTATTATATATATCCAGTGTGGCTACATAAGGAAACTTATACATCAAAAAACTTTAAAAATATAAAATTAAATGTTGGTGAGTGATTATGCTTCTCAACAAACAGTTGTTATTAAGTGATTTCCTTACTGGCACTATATTGGTGAAATGTGTGTTTGATCAATTAGTACACCGAGTCTGAGAAATTTAAGTTCCAAAACTTAGAACCTAGAGGTGAAAGAGTGAACAGGAAACAACAATACAAACTCACTAGGTACTTGACATTCTCAGACTTCCTCACATCAAATTTAATCCTTCCCATACCATAACTATGTAAAATTACTTAGGTTCCTATATTATAGATTAGGAAATAACCTTGAAGAAGGACATTGTCCAAATTCACAATGTTGCTAAGTGGTGGAAATGGTTGCTGAACTTCTTTTCACTCAGCTGTGCTACTCTGATAACGAAGCTGTGAATCCCATGGCTGTATTTTTCCTTGAAAAGTTATATTTAGGGAAAAGTTCATAGAACTGCTAAGTTGAGTACATGGTTTCTAGAGTGACTTTAAATCAAATCCAGGGACAAGGAAGAATGAAGACCCTAAACGTCAAATAGAAACTTTATTTTAAATGTAGCTTGTACTTTGTGTGTGTATATATATATATGAAAGGTTGAAAAATTAAAGACTTATTTGTATTTGGGTAATGAGGAAAAGTGGGATATAATAGGTAGAAACTTGTATATAATTATTGTCTTTATAATTTGTTAAATGAGTATATAGCTCAAGAAAATATTTTTTACCTTTCTGAACTTAATTTTCCTCATCTATCATATCAACATTGCACAGGGCTAAGAGAATAAAAAAGAGTGAAGCATGGGTTAAGTCATAAAATATGTTATTAATATTGACTGATTCAAATCACTGCCTATAATCAAGCCTGTACATTAGTTATTAAAAGTGTTTAATTATTTAGACTCTTGGACATATTATGGGAGTGATGAGATATTCCTTCCTTCAAATTCTCTCCTAATAAGTCTATTTGAATGGAAAGGGCTATAAGAAGTTCCTGAGCAGAACTATGATCTATTCTATATCTGTTCAGCAGGAATTACTAACCTTTCCTGGAAAGTTTTTAAAAGAACCAGGTATACCATGATAAAATTCCTTCAGGTAACAAACCCTTTTTCTATCTTCTCTGATGGGTAACATTTTGAAATACACTGAAATTCAAAACCAATAGATCATCAGAGAGAAGTCCAACAGTTACAGTCCTAGAATGTTAACAGGAAAACAAAAATCACACAAGGTTGAGCCTGACTACTCTGTCCAACAGTCTTCATGTTAGGAATATTGCAGCTTCCTACAGTAGAATGAAGGTTCTGTCTTTCATAGACTGAAACTTTTCTATTGCTTACCGAATCAATTTTTTGGATAAGTAGCTTCCATAAATTTCTTTTCTTACATCTGTTTTAGGGAAGAGAGAGAGAGAGAGAGGAGAGAGAGAGAGAGAGAGAGAGAGAGAGAGAGAGAGGAGAGAGAGAGAAAAAAGAAGAAGAAGAAGAAGAAGAAGAAGAAGAAGAAGAAGAAGAAGAAGAAGAAGAAGAAGAAGAAGAAGAAGAATAGGAGGAGGAGGAGGAGGTGGAGGAGGGAAGAGAGAAGAGAAAAAGAGAGAAATGATTCACATGAGATCATAAAAAATTTCCATTACTTCCAGTATCCCAAATAATTGTCATCAGGACAGAGAGCACATAAATTTATCAAGAGGGAAGACATTAGTTTGGAAAGACGGATTGTTTTCTAGTCTGCAGAGCTTTCCTAGATTTTATATTTAAAAATCTATGTGTTTGAAATAAATGGAAAATGGTAATAATTTGCTAGATATCCAATTTAACTATATGTGAATCTTTTCTATGTATACCACCTTCCACCCAAAAGTGCTTCTAACTCAAATGTCAATAAATTACATACACCTGTTTTATCCCAAATTACTAGAATAACTGTGGTTTTCAGTTTAAGGGTGGGGTAGATGAGCAAAGTCTTATCATAAGCATGAAGACATAGGGAAATGACTGTCTTTTCTTTTTAAATATTCTATGGACTTTTTGATTTAATGAGTGGTTGACTGATTGGATTAGACAACTGAAAGAATGTATGGCTTCAGGACAGTGTGTACTAGGAGTGTGTGTGTGTATAAAACAAAGTTGACACAAACAGGAGGTTCTGAGTAGTTCTGAAAAGTCAGTAGTATAAATAGTAAAAACTAGCACAGTCAAAGGCCACAAATTTAATATCCTCAGCATCCATATTATTTTAGAAATGACACTAGGGGACCTAGTAGTAGATTATAGAAATCATGTGCATGTATGAAGAGACTCTAATGGCATGTCTCAGGATACCTTCAAGCCCAAAAAGAGGGAACTGTGCTCCCCCCAAAAATTGCTGACCTCTACTCCTATGCTTTAGAAGTTGATAGCCTATCAGGAATAATGAATAATGAATAAAATGACTTAAATATATCAAAAGTACCTTTCATGCAAATATCTATTTGATAAAATATGGCTTTTATTTAGGCTAATTTCATTAAGAAACATAATATCCTCATTTCTCTAAGTCTTAGAATGTGGGAAGTTTCTCATGCATAGGCCCCTCCCTGAGCAGTAAGGTGACATTTAGTTAGATTTATTGATAGGATTAAGGGAAAGAACCCAATTTAGCCTTATCTTCTCTCTTACAGCTGTGAATCAACAAATTATGGGCCTACTGAAAAATAAATGGGCATGTCCAGCTTCTGACTGGCCACTTTTTCGGTCATACTGGCCATCAGATGATTTGAATCATGATAAATTTTACCTCCTTGACTGTCTGAGATCATTACTTTGACATTTCTGTTAGTCTGAAGAAGCTTCTTACTGTCACTATAAAACATGGTATCAAATAGGACCCAGGCATGATGCCCTGTAGTGTCTTATTTGATATGTTACTCTGTGAGTGTGAGAGAGGGCCGGAGACCATCATATTGCTTGGTTATGGCCCCTTCAGCAATGAGTACAGTGGTAAGCAGAATTAACAGACAGAAAATGATCTAATTATAGGCAGTGTGGCAGAAGCAATGAACAGGCAAGGATGAGCATAGAGTTCATCAAATACATTCCTAAATGAGTACAACTGCTGTAGGACAATGATAGGTGCTGGTCTAACAGACTGAAACATTAGTCTGCTGAGCAACACTCCTGGGTCTCCACAGAGTAGCATTTTTTTTTATTGCAGTATGTCTTTCATGGTAAATGAACAAAACTTTAAATAAATCACAATTGCTTATTCCTAGTATCTTGGATAATAAATTCTTTATCAGTACCTCACGGGCTTCAAATGTGCATTCTTCAAATAATTTCAATTACATATACACTCTTTCTCCTGAACAATAAATTATTAAAAAAAGAAAAAAATACATAATTTTAAAGCAAAGAAAAACAAAAAAATCATTTTTGACATTTATCTTATACAAAAACAACTGTTAGATGTTTAAATATAAATAATAAAGGACATTATATTATTTACAATGTTACATAATCTAAGTTGAGAGAGTGAAAAAACTGGCATTAACTCATAAAGACATTAAATGACGTAGGATCACATCCAAGTAATGTACAATGTGTATTTACAAAAAATAATATATAATAGAACTTGTGGTATGTGGCCGTTTCCTTTTGTCTGTACTTCTCTGCAGTGTTTCATAGGCCTTTGCAGACAGAAATCTCTGGCTGGTAAGAGGTAGCCAGTACTCAAATCTCGAACCAGGTCTTTACTTTCACCAATGTGAACCATACAACTTTTAAGTCTAGGCCACAAAGAGGAATAGCTACCAAGCAGGTTATCCTGGATAAATGCCACCCATATCAAGACAGTCACAAGCAAGCTAGAAAAATACAGCAGGCTTCTGTTTGGGGGCACATTCACAAACACCCAGACAGAGTGCCACATTGTAGAAAGCATGAGACTGTCCAGGCACTCTTGAGAAAAGAAGTCAGACTAGGCAAGAAGGAAGAGTGGCCAGAAAAGGAATCTTGAGTGAGGGAATAGAATTTTGCATATACTATGAACTTCATTATCTCTCAGTGGGATGGATTTGATATTTGGAAAACAAAGTTGCTGTCAAGCTTCTGGGCAATGTTCACTATCTAAAAACCAACAAGAGCTTTTTCTCAGGCCAAAAACATAGGATTAAGTTTCTTCTTTGAATCACCACTTAACTGCCTGAGTTTCCAAGCAGAAATAAGAGTCATATGGTGATTAAACATCACAGAGTAGTCCCTGTGAACACAAATATAGGATCTTCAGCAGGTGGTCCTGAGGAGTTTAATGAAGAGAAGCTCTTGTTCTACAGATAGAAACATACTCAACTAATATGCTATTTCACTGAATAATCAGAATCCAGTTGGAAATTAAACTTTCTCTTATAAATATTTATCTCTATTTGCAACTTGAAAATTTATAGCAATTTTCACAGAGAAAAATTTTTCACTACTTAAGACAGAAGATTTATTTTATTTACTTCTGAAATTCTTCAGAAATGGGATATTAAAACACCATAATGCCTGCAGAATTTAAAGCAAAAATAAAATCCTAAGACTCATTTATGGCTGGACTTTCTATAATGAAGTAGTCTAAGACTGAATCAAAACCTTCAAATATATATATATATATATATATATATATATATATATATATATGTGTGTGTGTGTGTGTGTGTGTGTGTGTGTGTGTGTGTGTGTGTGTGTGTGTGTGTATGTATATATACATATATATTAATGCAGAGAATCTCTTTGAATTACTATCCTCTTCCTACTACCATGAGCTCATTCATTTCTACAGAATTAAAAAAAAAATAGTGCAACCCTTGAAGACTAGCAGAGATACCTCAGAGTACGTTTAAAAGCAAGTGAAGACACTGTTGGACACAGGCAATATAGTGAATAATGCAGTGTGAACAATGCAGCATGGCTTGGAAGCCCTGATAGTAAGGATAACTTCAGAGATCTGTAGACAGGCATCTCTGTGGATTGTAGAAACATGTAGATTTACTGACACAACTTATGCCCACCCTAAGACCTATACTTGTATGTCACTTTTCCCCTTTAATTTTAAGATAGATTTGGTAAAATAACAATAATAATAAATTTAGTTCACCAGAAAACAAGAAACAACTACTCTCCTTGACTCTATGTCTGATATTTTTAAACCTTCATAACTTGTTTCCTGTTTTTTTTTGTTTTTTTTTTCATGATGGCTTGTGGGAGACCACTTGGAACCTAAGTAAACCTCTAGTCTGATTTGACAGTGATCAGTGAGAGTGACTGCACTTTAAAATTATCTTATTTTCCTGAATTAGCAGTTATTTCAAATGTTATTACACATATGCCTGCCTTAGATTTATAATCATAAGAACATTCATTTTTAGACCAATCTTAGTCCTTTGTATGACAGTAAAGTAAAAGGGGAAAATAGGTGATACAAGCTGCCAATCGAAGGGTCAGTACACAGTTTGCAGGTCAATTCTGTGAGTAAAGGTGCAATTTTCCCAATGCTATTCGCATTTCCTGATGAACTAAGCAGATGTCACGTGCACGTTGACCATTCCTGACAAAACATTCATGTGTCACTATGACTTAATCAAGGCAAAGTTGAAAAACAAGGGGAAAAATGAGGGTGGAGTGTTCAACAAAACAGATAAAAAATAAATAAATAACCATATTAGACTGCTGTTCTTCCCCTGTGCCTTCTGTTTATTTACTCCTTCTACACAATCTAAGTTGAAAATGTTTCTTTATGGTAAGTTATCACATTGTATGCAGGCACATGCTACTCAGTAAGTATTTCTGACAACCCACTGCGAGTGCTATTTAAGCTGGGATCTTGCGAGATACACTTCTTGGTCTGAGAAGATAAAACTAAACGCTAGCTCCAAAGTCAGCAGAATGATTGCACCTTTTCAAGCCATGGTTTGCTCTTTAATTAGAATAAGCTGCTATACCATCCCTTTAGGGAAAACAGATTTATTCTGATTGCAAGGCAGAACCCATTTTCTATGCTATCTTGAAAACTTTTTTTGTCAATCAAAATAAATTAAAATAAAGGATAGCTCCTTTTAGTGAGAGCAAGCTGTAGTTTTTAAGTCACAGGATTACTTTCTTCCTAATATTGAACATTACTTAATGCAATTTCCTGCTATTAATAATAGTAGCATGCTGTTGGATCTACTGTCATCTCAGAACCCAATTGAAGCGAACCGTTGGCTGGCAGAGTAGACACGACTCATGTCATATACGGAAAGCAAAACAAAACTTCATACAAAAGAGGAGTATTGGGGTGGATGTGCTATTACAAGACATACTGATTGGGTGCTACTATAAGAAAACAGAGGGACAGTTGCAAGTTTTGCAAATCATATATCCAGTCAACACCATAATGCAATGCACAAGAAGCCAGCAAAAACGGAATATATGGAGGTTTTGCTGAAATACTGTGAAAAAGCAATCACGGCAACTGTACAAAACTTGCTCTCGACGTAACATAACATAAAGGCACCATTGATATCTTTCTCATTTTGAAATACTGTAAAAAACTGCTACATATGGCACATAACACATTTTACATACATATATTTAATTTATAAAAGTTTTTTTTTCCTGTTTTCTATTTGCAGAACTGCTAAAATAAAATAAATTGTTTAATTTAAGGTGGAATACTTTATTATATAAAATAAAGTTTTACAGGTGAATCTATGTGTTTTATTTAGGTTTTATACAGCAATGGGATCTTGGTTAGCAATTACACTAGACAGCCTGGCCTGCATATCTTCTTGTGTAGAGAAGCGGGCTGCTGGGTTAGTCCTGCTCTCAGCCAGACGGAAGGCAGAAGTTGCCTCAAGACTGGCTGCCAGGGGGTTCTGTATGCCCAGGAAAGGTGTATCTTCACCTATTCTTTCATCTTCTGTTTCACTCTCTGAGTTACTGCTCTCAGCGCTTGTGTTGTTGTCCATTTCCAACCTGTTGGCAATGTGGCCATTGGGCTTGGTTCTTTTGGCCCGCCGGCTATTGGTGAGTTTCTTAACAGGCTCATGAGCTGACTCATACTCCTGGGTGGTTTCATACTCCTCATCCTCCACTATCCTCAAAGGGCTAGGGGGAAGGCTGTTGTTCTCATGCACGGGGTTGTGGTGGAAGGAGTTGAACTGCTGAGGGTGGTGGTCGTACTTTTCCCGCAATCTGGGTGGTGTCACGACAAGCAGAGGTCTCTCTTCTTCCATGAAGGGGCTGACTGCCATGGAGGGCATAGACACCGTCGTACTGGACACAGGTGGAGACATATCCGATTGGGGCGATTTGGGGGAGCTTGGCGTGTGGAAATCTACGGGTGACATACGAGCCGGGGTGGTCATTGCTGATACATACCTGTATGAGCACAGAATACCCTGCATAAGTGTGGTGGAATAAGAAGCATATAGCAGGGAGGGTTAAGGGACAGAAGTCATGATATATAATCAGAAAGCAAAGAATTTCTAATCATTGTATATCTTTTGATATTTACACTAGGATATTCAGTACCCTTGGAATCTAAAATTATGAAGGCAAGAGTCTTCTCAAATGAAGTGCATGCAAAGATCAGCTAAATTGCCTAGCTCATCAAAGCTTTGGGACTTTTCCATTTTATCACGATTTAAAACTACAGCATGTGAGTCAAGACAGGACGGCACTAGATCCTGGGAACCTGTCAGTTTGTGAAAACCAAGGCTCAGGGGTTTGGTAGGGGAGGAAGTATTTCTTAAATACTATACCTTCCTAAAGGCCAAGGGATCTTAGAGAATGAAGCCCAAATGGGGAATGGAGGAAGATCTAAGATGAGTTGCTGATAGCTGGATCTGCATGCATTTGGATCTGTGTGCCTTGTTTCTCCTTAGCTCAGCTATAAGGTTATGTCTTATAAAAAAAAAAAAGAGCATAGTAACTTAGATATATTCCTGATCACAGTGTTAAAACATTTCTGTGTTTTATTTTTCCATAAAGTGCTACTAATAAACATTTCATTTAATACATCCCACTGACCAAGGTATGAAAGAACCGTATGTTGGCTTCATACTTAAGTCAAATCTCTGGTTTACTTCTCTTCCAAAACCAACAACAACTGCACCAGTCTCTGGCTTATCTTCCTTTATTGCTCAAGTATTGCTTGTACCATGTCACCTTATACCATGTTATGTCTGATAAGGTTCAGTGAATCTTGTCATCAAGACATTGAGTGCATTGTTTTTATCATACTTCTACACCCAGAATAAGAAGATCTGACTTTACATTTGGGAATATGTGGCTTATTCAGAGTCACATTTCTCAGCTTTTGATAAAAATGTTGCCAATTCATAGCACTGAATGACTCCTTTCTTCACATTAACATTCACAGAGTTTAATTTGACATGACCTGTGATGACACAGGACACTCATCTAAACTCTAACAGGAACAGAAAGCCTTTCAACTTTTTCTGCTCCTTAGTCATGATTCAGAGTCCTATGGATGTGAGACCTAGCGGTATCTAAACTGGGAATGTGCCTAGAGATTGAAATACTTGGGGCTGGAGATTTCAGGCTTCTTGCTTTGGGGATACTTAAACTTTCTGAGAAATACTAATTTAAATTTGACCAATACATAAGAGTGATTCATCTTTTCTCTCTGTGAGTTCTTAATGCAGGTATAATTTTCAGTCCTGGGTAACATTTGTGGTATATGTGGCATCCTACTATAACAAAGAAATGACAACCTTTTAAGATAAACACCACATATAGAGATGAAGAAAAACTTTGTCTTTGTCCTCTTTTTCCGGTTTCAAAGAGGAGAAATTAAGACAAATTTCTTAATAAAGGTATAATTGTATAGATTTAAGACTAAAGTCTTAAAACAATTTTAAGCCATGCCTATTTTTTCATAGATGTGTTACAGAGAGACCTCTACTTTCATAAATCTCTGAAATACCATTTTGGAAAAAAGACCTTGTAGAAGTAATAATAAGTAAGTTCCATATGGCCTGCAAGCCCAGAATGGTTATTCTTTGTTGCAAGTGCTTCCTGAGTGATCAGTTCATGAGCAATCAGTCTATCAAAATTTCTTTTGCTGTAACTCCCCAACCCAACCCAATGCCCCCCAGAAGAAGAAAGCCATTACACTCTAAAGTAAAGAGCCATATAAAAGGCAGTATCTACTTTCAAAAATCACCTGTGAAGACTGCCAGACGCAGCATATAAAAGATTTATTTATTAATCCCTTCTTATAGTTTCATAAAAGGGATACTACATGGTGGAACGCAAGCAGTTGTTCCCCATGACAATCAGCAGTGACATAGCCCTTGATTTTATTTAACTGAGGCTGGAAGGGAAGACAGAGTTAGTGCATAGGAACATGAGGCCAGGATGGCCAGAGTTTGGATAACTGGCAAACTGGAATTATAGAAGGGTCCTTATCAACCATTGATGCAATCTCTCTAAAGTTACAGCTGAGAAAAACTGAGATCCCAAGTGGGTCTGAGCCTATGGTCAGAACTAGGAATTCCAAGTTTGCTGCACCTTCCACATCAAATCATGCCCGCTCTTTAAGAGTCTGTTGCCTGTCAGCCACTGGGACGATGCGAGAAGCTCAGAAGAAATGAGTTCAGTCAAACAAAAAGATGACTTCATCAACTAGGAACACTCCTAGAACAGGCAACTGTTGCCCCTTATTCTCATTAGAGTAGGTTTCCTTAGGTAAGACCGCAGGTGTCACGGGAATTCTCTTACTGGGGTTCTTTCTCCTCTGCAGTAGCTTTGCCCTTCAGTTTTACCTTTCACTATGAGGAGAATCTCTGTAGGAGTCAGGGGTTTCTCTGGCATGCCTGAGGAAGCTGTTACATTCACGAGGGCCTCCCATGCCATTAAGACGTCCTCTTGGGCCCCCAGTTGGGCTGCTGTGCCTACTGTTTTCTACTGATGACATCATGATAACAGAGTGATTTTCTGAAATGATGCTTTCAGTGTGTCCATTGCTCCAGCTAGAGGGGAAATGAGGAAGGTAAAGACATTTTTAATTATATACAAGACAGAAATTAAAGTTAGTGGTCTGATAAATAGTTAAGTTATTGGTGCCACAGTATTTCACTGTGATATTACTTGTCGCAGAACTGTGAAGGTACTATAAAATGAATCTTGATTTCTATGTTCTTTTTAAGGATACAGCTTATATATTTGTTCACCCACTCAACACATTTATCAAATGCTCCTATGTACTTAATAAGTATTCTTAGAACTTAGGTTCTTGCGTGTTTTAGGTGTCCCTTGATCTATAGTTGAAAGACTAGTGTTGATCTTGGTAGAATGCACTCAGAAATAAATCAGCAGGGCATTTGAGAATATTAGGTTTAGTACTTTAATTAACTCTAAATTTCTAAATTCAGTTCAGTCACTGGAAGAAGCCAGCTTCTAATATTGCAAAGCATCTAAGACTAATTACTCCCAGTATAGCAATTCAGTGAGTAAAGTCAATCCCTAAAATAGGGGACAAAAGACCTATAAAGAAATAATTTTCTATGTGGAGATGTGGGGGCAATGGAAAAATTAAGGCTTAAACTTATACAACAATTTAGATATAGAGTCTGGCTATCCAAAGTCTGTTTTTATCTTAAACCATACATTATATTATACATCAATGCTAGTGTCTCCTTGTTCCTTAGTTACCCAGTAACAGTAAAAAGCTATATGCAAAAATTCATTTAAGAAGTAATGTCAGATAGTTTTTTTAAACTTCTCATACCTGTGACTAGGAGTCTGGGTGACAGTAGTGGAGTGATGAGCTGTAGAGGTATAGTGACTTGTGGAAAAAGAGGTCTCCGCTTCTCTTTCAACAATATGCTCACTAGAGATGACATTTTTAGATACGTATTGCTGGATAAATAAAGAGATACAACTTGAATTTCATGAAACACAAATAACTCTGTTGCATGCAAAATATCTATCTTAGTACAAGTCCTACACAACAAATTCTAGTTTTTTTCATTGACCAGATGGAAAATTATTTGCTAACTACCATGGCCTTTTAGATAGATACGATTAATGGATTACTCTTTGAGTGTGTGTGCAATGTAGGTCTTATCCACATGTAATCACAACTGCATTTAATCAGGAACAGACCTACTTAGTCTATTTTCATTCTAGTCAGTAGTATGGATAGAATTAAACACCAAAATTTGTCTAATACTCATTATTTTTGCGGTGTTTTTTTCCAAGTCACAGACTAACAGATATTTAATAAAAACTTTTTTTAACTTTAAGATTAGTAGAAGAGTTAAAAATAAAGTGGGGGGATTTGGGTGGTGGCACAAAGCGCAAGGACCGGAGTAAGGATCCCGGTTCGAGCCCCCAGCTCCCCACCTGCAAGGGAGTCACTTCACAAGCAGTGAAGCAGGTCTGTAGGTGTTTATCTTTCTCTACCCCTCTCTGTCTTCCCCTCCTCTCTTCACTTCTCTCTGTCCTATCCAACAACAATGACATCAATAACCACAACAATGGTAAATAAGGGCAACAAAAGGGAAAATAAATAATTTTTTTTTAAAAAAAAAAACCTTTCATTTTCAGTTTCTGAGTACCCATGCTGCCCAATGAAACCAGTGAAATCTTCAACTTGCTGTTGAAAGTTGAACTAACAAAACTACTGACAGATTTGAAAGAATGACAGCAGTTGTCAAGTAATATCTTGATGATACATATAATACACAAAGGCCCTTATATTTAGAATAAGTAGATTTTATTTTATTTTTGTGCTTAAATCATAGTAAATATTATTATGACCTGCCAGTGAAAAAGGTCCACTTTTGTTTTAACTGTTAAGAGTATATTCAGGCTTGAGTTAAATAACAGGAAAAGTAAGGAGTGGGACATAAAATAAAACATTTTAAAATCTGACTGGTTATGAGCGCTAAAGAATGCATGTATTCTTTTAAGTCCAACAAACAGCTTGAATTATGCCTGAATCTCTAATTTGTTTTTCAAGTGAAGTTATTACATGTGGTTGTTTTTTAAAATCTTTATTTATTGGATAGAGACAGTCAGAAATCAAGAGGGTAGAGGGTGATAGGGAGAGAGACAGAGAGATACCTGTAGCGCTGATTTACCACTCACAAAGCTTTCCCCCTGCAGGTGGGGAACCAGGGGCTCGAACCTGGGTCCTTGCACAATATAACATGTGCTTTCAATTAGATGCACCACCACCACCTGGCCCCTACATATGGGTTTTATGGGGGAAGAATAGCTACCCTGTTTTACAGAAAAGACAGCAGTGTTTATACATAATGTGTGGTTTCTAGTCTGTACCCTTTTACTCTTGCTTCTTGAAGACAATGTAAATGCAGTGAACCTAATTAGAATAGCATTTAACAATTATTGAGTGCTCAGAAAATGTCACTGAGCTAAGTGTTTTATGTAGATTATCTTGTTTAGTACTCACAGTAGTTCTCAAAGTAGGTATTTTTTTGGTCTGTTTTCATAATGAAAAATAGGGTTTAGAAAGACATTATAATGCCCAAGTCAAACATTTTGAGTCATAATTGGAATCCTGCCTCCATATATGGTAATTTGCATTGAGATAGGCTATTTATGATGCATTTACCAATTATGCTGGACATTCTAATAAATGCTGGCAATTGGAGGAAAGCAACACAGTATGATCATAAAATACATCTTTCCTATAGAATAAAAGACAGTTCTACTGTATAAGCACTCTCTATGAAAAGTTGAACACTAGAGAGAAATGAAGGAAACAGGAAGATTAATGGTAGAATGGGAAGAGTAATACTCTAGAAGTTAGAAAAGCTGAGTACAGTTGTGACTTTTATCTGTAGAATGGGATATAAAGATGATGTACTAAGACTCCAGAATCTGATATTCTGTGACTTCATTATTTCTAAGAGCTGAGTACTTAGCAAAGTTTCTAAACAAAATATCTGAATGGCTAACAACATATTTCATTTTGAGGGATTGCCATCATACAGAGTCAGGAAATAAGATAACATTAAATTCTTATAGTTGTGCTACTGAGAAGTGAGTTTGATAAGTTACTTGACCTTTCTATGTTTTCTTTCTTTGTACATCAGAATTAGTAAATACTCAGGCACTATGAAATGCCTAAAGTTAAGATAACTCTAAATCCTTCACCTTACTTTTTGATATTAATCATTTGTAGACTAGAATGCCCGTCATTTTTAAATTATAAAAATATAAAACACTTCTTGCTTTTGTAACATTACTTTTACTATTTGCCTTTGCATTTTTCTTTCTCTCTTTTTCCAGTTATGATTTTCCTGTAGAACAACCTCAACATTATTATTCCAACCCTTTAGTGAACACTTTATAAAAGGAAATGTGTTGGTTTTACAGTAACCAAATACACTTATAAAAACATTCCCTTTATTTTCTCCTAGCAAAATCTTAGGTTCCTGGAAGCTATGGTGATTAATGGTAGCTGAGGAACTTTAGAAAAAAGAGTCTAAGAGCTTTTGAAAATAAACATCAAGATGCATGAGCTGAGTAGAGATGCTTAGCTTTTATACTGGCCAGAGTCAACGTACATTCACCAGCTGAACATTCTCGGGAGGTGGATTTGGATGGTGAGGTCCATTAGCTATGTTCACCATGTTGTTTCGTTCAGACCGAAGACTCTGCCGTAGCCGGTCATGAAGCTTTTTCCTTTGTTTCCTGGTTGTGAAAAAAGAAACATCTTTTTTTTTCCTTTTAAAAAAGTATTTATTTATTTATTTAATCAATCAGATAAAGAGAAATTGAGAGAGGGAGAGGGGTGGGAGACAGGGAGAGAGAACTAGACACCTGCAGTATTGCTTCACCACTTGTGAAGCTTCCCCCCCCCCCCCCCCCCCGCCCACACACAGGTGGGGAGCAGGGGTTTGAATCCACATCCTGTGCATAGTAGTGTGCATACTCAACCAGGTGTTCTACTGCCCATTCCATTACTTTTTTTTCTATTATCTATTTTTATTTATTTTTTTTTTTAGTGTAGTCAATCACCCTACCAACAGGTTAATGGAAGGGAAAAGAGTTTGCTGCTCATCTTTATATCTTCCTATGGGTAGAAGTAATATTACATATTTTAAACAAATGGACTTAAGAACCTGGATGGAAATCTTACAGAAATTTAATCAGATAACCAAGGAATAAGAGAAAAAACAAGATTAGTCAAGTTGACATTTGGCTACAACATCAGTTTCTTAATCAATCAATCTTTGACTAAGCCTTACAGATGGCCATTTGTCTCAGGTACCAATTTGTATTGAGTTAATAAGCTGATTTCATTTATAATTTTTCCTGTGTGTTTCTTAAGAAAATGCAGTTAGAGTGGCCAGGGAGATGACTCAGCTTTGCATGTATAAGCCTTGTTTTCATTTCCCTGGCACTATCTTAAAAAGAATGAATATGTAATTAGTATTGAATCTGTACATTATATATAGCATTTGTGCATGTATATGTGTTGTGAGTGAAGATAGGTACATAATTTGCCAATAGACTGATATGACTGTAACATGATCCTAATAATTTATACTTTATATAACTAAGTAGTGTTTATCGCTATATTTTAGTAAGACTCAGATTCTATAAATGTTTTTCTCTCATACCTATTCTGTTCTGGTAAAACAATGAATTTCAAAATATTAATAAAACAGCATCTATATCCTGATTTTTTAAACATAAAATCCTATTGTTTTTGCTTTTCAAAGCAACATTCATACCACTATAATATTCCTATAACTAGTTTTAGCAAAAGAGTATTATGTGATAAAACAACAAAACGAAACAAAATGGTTACTTTTTTCAGACTTGAAGTCTAGATGTTATATTTGAATATATATTAAATATATAGATGTATATTTTATATATTGAAAATATAGATGCGCATTTACTTGAAGTAAAGAACAGAGAAGATTAAAGAGGACTCAGAGTATATTATCATTGTTTTTGTTAACAAGAACCAAATTTCAAGGGATAAACAAAGTGAACAAAAATCAAGTTTAATATTTTATTTTATTCTTTCAAAGCAATTTTTGCTTATTTTCCTCCCATGTGATTCCTTTTGCTTATCTCACACTTTGAGAGCAATTGAACTGGAAAATTAATTGGCTGGACTTGAGAAATAGTTACCATAACATTCCAAAAAATACACTTTAAACACCATTAAATCTTTCCTTCATTTCTTAAGTCTAAGTAAAATTTGTGTGTATCCTCAGCAGTGATATAATAATGGTTCATTTTGGTAGCCATCATTCTCCTCTTAGGAAGTGGTGTGTATATTTACATGCGCACGCACACACACACACACACACACACACACACACACACACACACACACACACACGCTCCTATACAATCCTGCGGCACCCCCCCCACCCCCCACCCCCAGTCCCTTCTGCAGTCACAAGGTTGTGATCATTTGTCAGAAGTCTTCTGAACTCTAGTACACAGATTGGCAAGCTTTCTTGTGTTTATGATTAGAAAAGGTCCTTGTAATAGATTGCGTCAAGGAAAAAAAATGGTAAGAGAAGAGCTTCCCTGACTATAATATCACCCTTTCCTTTTTTTCCCCCAGACTAGGTTGGGGAGCCTGGTTTCTATAAAGTCTTTGATGGCTAAGCCGTCTGTGCACTAAAAAGACAGATGGCATGGAAGAGGAAGGTTTACTTGGTTTTGCAGTAGGCCACCACACACATGATGCCGACCACAAGCAGGGCGATGCAGATGCCAGTGATGGTTAGCACTCTCTTCTGGTAGAGCTCCTCTGCTTCTGGAAAGGGATAGAGCAGATGTCACCAGAGGTCCTTTATACCTGCCAGGGTTTACAACTAAAAAGTTGGCATGCTATATGGCATTGTCCATATTCACAAGAAAATACATAACTATTCATTACATTTGGAGACATACTTAAAGTGCAGCACATTCTGCACTATACTATGAACATAAACATTAAAGCCACCTGGGGCCATGTGTATTTATACAATATTATACTAGAAATTAATATCATGATATAGAAATATATCAACTAAGTTGACAAATCATAAACATTGATTAAAAGTTATTACTTGTCTTGTTTTTAACTTATAGATTCTCTTGCAAAGACAACAGGAATCAATTTTATAAAAGGAGTTGCCTCTCCCATCCTATCTCCCTCCTCCACCCCACCTTCTTATTTCCCAGTTACTTTATATTCCAGTGGTCTTTACAAAGAAACATTTCTAACTTAATAAACAAAATAAATAAAACTCAGACATTTGCACACATGAGCTTGACTGGTAGCTTGCAATTGAAAATTAAGACAGGATTTCTATGACTTAATGATAGATTGTGGTCATAAATGATATGGAATAGCCTGGCACTGTATCAGAGAAATAAATGTGGTAGGTAAAGTAGTTCTGCACCAGGATAAAGATTTGTTCTTTAGTGGATCATTATTCATTCTTTATCACTTGTACTTAGAGACCTAATGTATTTGTATAAAGAAACTATATGCACAAATCAGGCATTATTTAAAGCAGATTACACATTCCTCTATCAACCAACTTGGCAAACTGGCTAACACATATAGGTCTCATTAAGGAAGTGTCATGCTCAAAACATTGAATTAAAGTTACTGCTGTAAATCTCTTAGTCATGGAAATCTATTTGCAAGTCAGTTTGGGAGACATAACTTAATCATACATATTGCAAGTCAAGTTATTAACAAAAGTGTTTCATTTACTGGTGAGCTTCATCCCTTAGGAACTGATCTTCCATCCAGTCTAAGTGTATTTATTGGGAGATATTAAAAAATTCATCAAGAAGGCCCAGGATATCTTATAATGGTTATTGAAAAGATTTGCATGCCCAGGTTACAGAGTTTCCAGGCTCCAGTACATTCAGAAGCCAGAAGTGAGCAATGCGATTGTAAATAAATAAATAAATAAATAAATCACTAAGAAAGAGCTCAACCAATGAAGAATAAATAGTGTATGCTGTTCTTGATATTCTGATTAATAATCTGGTGACAAGCTAGAAATGGATACGCAAAGGTCTCATATCTGGATATCAATTTGAAATATTAATGACATTTTCCATTTTTATTTCAATAATCACATCTATTCTATATTGAAAAATGCCAGTTAACAGGAAATTTTCTTGAAATGAAAAAGTGCATTTTAATTTCTGTGATACAGTAGACCTTATCATTAAACAAAACATTTCCTACAAGCCAAGCCCATGGTAATCAAATTCCAATTAACAGGTCAGGAACATTGTCAAATCAATTAATATAGCACTGATTATTAACAGGAGGAGAATAGAAGTCAGTGGGTAAAAGACTAGAATGCCACAGAGATTATACAAAAACAAACCAAAAGAGTTGGAATTAGGAAGGAAAAACAAACGAAAAAGGACAGACAGGCTGACAGAATGACTGAGAGAGGGAGGAAGTCAGGTACAAGGGATAACAAGGTTAAAAGAGAAGGAGTCATCTGAAGTCCCTGGCACAGCATGCCTGATACTAAGGGAGGAAAAATAAATAAAAGGAAATCAGAAGGAGGAAGTGCTGGGTGGGGTAGGAAGACAAGGTAGATGCAAAGTTGGAAGGGTTATCCCATACAGCATAACTCCTAACCTAGGCTGGTGGGCACGTGGAAGCCACAATTAAAAAAAAAGCAAAAGCAAAGCAGCTGGTGCAGTTGTGGTGAGACAGTGCACCAGGAGACAGAGAGGTGTCACATATTTGGGCGCATCAAAAGTCAAGAAAGGATGTGGAATGTGAGTGCATGTATATTACTTGCTTGTGATTCCTGCCTCTCCTCATTTCTGCACCTCCCCCAATTCCCCCACCAACACTCCAACTATAGGCCAGGGATCAGATTTTATGAGGTGCTAATCTGTGAGCAGATGCCACTGGAGCCTCCCCTAGGACCTGGCATCTGGGTCAGTGTGTGGCTTGTATATCTAAGAAGCAGGGGTGTCACACCATTCACTTTTTTCTCCAGGGGACCTGGGACGCAGAGCAGACCTCCTTGTGTTTTGACAGGCTGCTAAAGTAACAGGCATGTAAAAATGTTGCTGCCAAAAAATGAATACCCTGCTATACTGTGCCTTCTAACTTAAAGTTTTTCTACTTTTAAAAGTTTAAAACAGTATTGCTGACATCTTAACATTCTGTCTCTAGAAAAGAAGACAGTAAAGTGTTTCTACAGAGTACAGAGATGGGACTTATACACAAAAACTAGTGAAAGGAAAGGCATCATGTGGCCTCTCAATTTTTTGGTGGTTGTTAATCAGAAACTAGATTGAACTGGATTTTGAACAAGTAGTGTAGGAAAACTCACCTGTTCTTCGTATGTTATATAGAAAGACACATGTTTCCCAGTGAAATCAGTTATGTAATTAAAAGGAAGCTCAATAAAGGCCAAAGGTTAAAGGACAAGCAGGATAAGCCAGTGAACATAAAATCCCACAGAATAAAGATGTGGGAGTCAGACTCTGTGTTCACACCAGCATTTACTTAGTACAGTAAGTATATCTCCTCTGAGTTTATATTTGATTTTTCCATATGTTACTAGATCAGATGCCCTCATAATATGGATGTGTTAAGAGAGAAATACTTGATGAATAATATAAACAAAGGGATCTTCTTCCCTACTGTAACAGGGTCAATAGGGCAAAAGCAAATTAGAGGCAGCATTGAAAGAATGAATCTGTCAGTCTATTTGGCAGAGCTACCTTAATGAATTGGAATACTTCTGAGTCTTTACCCTATGGCTTGGCTGGATGCATTGAAGTGTATCAGATCAAGTCCATTTTTTAGCCTGATCTGGCCAGGCCAAGAAAAAGAGATGTCTTTTTAAAATTTTAATTGACCTTTAAGATTTGATTTTTCCTTAAGGCTGAAAAATTCTGCTTAGTATACTGGCCACCTGAGTCTGTGAAATTCCTAGTAGACTAGCTTTTAAGAGCTATACAACACACTGTGTCTTTACTAAGGCTTAAAGTCTTCTTAAGGGAGAAGTCATATTCCTGAAATTGCCTTTGTTTGAATTCATTGTTAGACATAGAAGTATTAAATTATGTAGTCAGAATCTATAGTGATAAAGTGAGGAAGATAGGGAAAGGGATGATGATATTTATTTTCATCCTTTTATAAAAGACCAACGTGTCTTTCTAGTAGTAGGAAAATTTTGATCCCCAGGGAAGTAACCTGAGTATATAATCCTATTTTGTAATGACAACATGCAAATAGAATGATTAGTGAATCCTGTCGTGCTTTTCACTCTTCAGAGATGTTCTCTGATGTGCATTAAGACTGCAAACATAAATGTGGGTTTTTTCCCTCATCAAATGCATAGTTGTCCCCTGGAATTTCTTAAGATACTGAGTGTTTAACTGAATTTCTTCCTTTTAGCTTCTAGAGCCTGCAACAGTCTCATTCTCCACAAATCTGCAAAGAGCAGTAGGTGTAGACTATAATGTTATATTCCCAAAGCAAGAAGAAGCTGTGTGATGTCATTTAAATGAGCTAAATAGGGCTTAGATTCTATTAGTCAGAACACTGTCCACTGCCATGTTCCAAGGCTGTACAGAGTATTCACGAAGTCTATAGCCTGCTTGGAGAAGCCTCTAGGAAAAGTATCCTTTCTCCTGTCTCCTGAGACTGGCCTTTACACCTAACATTGGCAGAAGGCCTTTGAAAGAAGTGTCAAATTCACATGCTTATAAGAGGTATTTTGTTTACAGTATGAAGAGTTCCGTATGATTACTTGCCTGGAAAATTTTAGTGACTCAAATTTAACTCTACTAGTGCTAGAATGTCCAACTAAACTAGCACAAGCTTAATTTCTTTTCTGTTTCCTTGCCCATAGGATAACGGAAATTAGAATAGTGCTTGGAAGTCCCTAGAAAATCAGTTATTCAAGTCTTTGGATGTAATATTGCGTTGCAGTGAAAGGGATTCTTGTGTTACTACTATACTAAAGATTTTACATATGCCAAATTCCCATCATCTCACAATATGTATCTTCAGGATGATGCATTTAAAACTTCAGTTGATTTTTGGACTCTGCTTTGATTTCTCTGCAGCCCTCACTCACCACTCCAACTTACCCCAACATTTAGAATTTTAATTCTAAAGGGAGCTTGGGAATCTAAAAACTGCTGCACTTAGTACATCTAAGTAATCATAGATTAAAAGCAGAGAAATCATTGTTATGGCTGTATGATCCCTTCTAGAGAAAAAGGATATTAGTCAGGAACTGGAAAGGTAAAGAGAAGGAAAGGGAAAAAAAGATTTCAGCTCAGAGGCTCTAAATTCTGCAGGCTAAGAGGAATGATGATTGGTCCATACCCATAAATTCAATCCCAAGATGCTCTGCCAATGCAGAAAGTTGATAACAAAAAAAGAAAGGGAAAAAGTTTCAGAAAAGAGCAATACACTGCACTCCAAAACACATTACACATGACTATTGCAGCTTTTTGTGCGTGCACATTGACCAGGGCTGTTAATGAAGCAGTGCTCAGGTATGCCTCCTAGAGTTCACACAGGGAAATTTTATTTTCCAAAGGTGTGCAAATACCAGCGCACTATCTTTATTAACCCTTAAAAGACCATACTGAGGGAGAAGTTGTAGAGGTATGTGTCCTTCATTGTTTAGAAATAGAGGCATATAATCATAATCAGAAAAGGCATCTGAATTTCACTGCCTTTTTTCTAAGGTAGAAGCAACATTTCAGTGACTTCACCTTTTTTTCTTTTTCTTTTTGCTCAAAGATATACAGAAACATGGCAAATTTAGGAGAAGCCAAGACAATTAGTAATTTGATCTCATAATTTTATCAAGCTAGATTTGTATTTCTCATAACTTGCAGATAGTTATGCTCTAATATCCTTTGTTGTTCTGCTTTTTTAAAAAACATCTCTTTTCCTAACTTTCTACTTTCTCACAACTTGTATTACATGTTCTTACACAGGAGGTAACAAATGCTTTTGCCTCAAAAGTCAGACAGAGTACTGGAGCACCAAGGACATACTTCTATTTTTTTATTTGTTTGTTTATATTTTTCATAGCCTTTTGTGTGGCATAAAATAACACTCAAGAGCTCACCCTTTTTAAACTAAAAAAAAAAGTAAAAGTAAAAATAAGTAGAAGGACACAATGTTTGGGGTCTCTGTTAATTTTAATTTATAACTATGCAGATAACAGCCAATTAGCTGATCACTCTATGGTGCTGAATTTTGATGCTTAGATAAGAGCCAAGGGGCACAGACCCTTAGAGGGCCTGCAGGGTTGCTCAGGGGGAGGGGAGCCTACACCCTGAAATCTTCACAGATCTGAGAGCAGTGGTACTCTCAGCCTGCAGAAACCACAGTGTGAAATGAGCAATAGAGGAAATGGGGCAAAACTGAAAAAACAATTAAGCAAACAAAAATAAAAACAAACCTCCAGAAATGATATTTAATTTTTTGAAACAAAAAAATGGTTATCTGAGTGTCATCATGCGGGGATTTTTCAGAATTCCTTATTTCAGGAATCATGCTGGGTTAAGCACAAGGACCCACACAAGGATCCAGGTTTGGGCCCCTGGGTTCCCACCTGCAGGGGTGGCGCTTCACAAGCTGTGAAGCTGTCTCTCCCCCAAACTTCTTCTCTCTCAATATATCTCTCTCACAGAAAAAAGTATCCTTATTTCGTGAAGGCAGAGTAGAGTTGTAGGTGAGAGGGGGACAAAATGTAAAGTGATTGTCTGATGAAAGTGATACCAAGGTGACCAAAAAAGGTGTCAGAATTATATCTTAAGTGCTAAAAAGGTGTTCCTTTTGGGTATGCAAACAAATTGGGCGAGAAAATGCCTATTATGGAGAAGGAAAACTAGGAGGCAAGTGGGTAGAAGAAGTCTTGGCTTCAGGTCCTGCTTTTGCCATCTGTCTGTGTAATGATTTTGGACAAGTTAATTTCTCATTGACAAAATGCTTAAAATACTAA
This sequence comes from Erinaceus europaeus, assembly GCF_950295315.1. Classification (NCBI taxonomy): domain Eukaryota; kingdom Metazoa; phylum Chordata; class Mammalia; order Eulipotyphla; family Erinaceidae; genus Erinaceus; species Erinaceus europaeus. The sequence goes on from NC_080163.1 coordinate 72,694,449, forward strand.
CACAGCCTTGCAGGGTCACTCTTGTGGAATAAGGGGGGCACAAATAAGGTACTAGGTTGGAGTAGAGATAGATCTGGAGGTTCACCTTGTGCTACTTATTCTATATAGGCTTACTTTTGACTAATTTTGTGACTAGGAAAGTAGGAAATCTGAAAGCTCCTGGGATGGATGCATGCACGGATTATATATATGTATGCATGCATATATAAATGTATATATATATATGAATTAGGTTAAAAGCTTTCCATCTCTTAAGGAAATGAAAGATTTGTATGATATATATCAAACAGAGTATTGAATAGTGATTATGCAAAGTATGTAACAGTTACCTCTGTCTTTGTCTCAGGGTACTCAAGAAAATAACCTGAATATTTCATAAATTAAAGGACAGAGGATTTAGGCTTAATTTGGCTGCATAATGTTCAAAGCAAGATAACACATTCAAATCCATACAAATTAATTTTGACTTTGTGCAATACTCAGCTTGACAAATTGACTTTTTTCCCCTCAGTTTGTTATCTTAATATAAATATTTGGAAATTCAAGGTACACTCTTTCATGAGAAGCAATATTAAGACAATTTTTTTGTAAGCAATTTTTCTTACTAATTTCTATGATGGTGTGGTTTGATTCTTTTCCCTAGGACCTCCCTCCCTTTCTTGCCTTTTCTTTCTACCAATCAGTAGTCATTTAAGGGTTAAAATCAAGAGATAGTTGCAGAACTCTTTCCAGAGGGCCATTATTTCATGCCTACATGAACACTGCTAATGATATAGATTAGTTGCATAGAAAGCTTGGTTAAGTCTTCAATAAAATTAGTAGCATGCCCATGCATACATATTACTGCATTTACAATTTTATAGGTAAGTCTGTGAGCTTAACTATATAATTTCATTTCATGGGAAGTCATTCATATCAGACAGCTCCAATTTCAAATAATTCAAAGGGAAATTGGTACTTAAAAATGGAATCTCTTTTGACTCTAACAAGGAAACAAGCAGAGAAAACATGCATCGCTCATTCAAGACTTGGAGCAAATACTGCTCTAATTTATTTTTACTACTGGTGGCCATATTTCTTTCATTGTGGGTCAAGAAAAGCAGAACACACAAACACTTTTTATTTTATGAAAAGGTTATTACTTTCTATCTGTTCTATTTAATCTAATGTTGGCCTAGTCTCATTACCCATCATATGCTTCCTATTGAACTTCTGCCTAGACACTACATTTTTTCAAATTAAATTAATAATTCAGAAACACAAAGGTTACTGTAAACAATTTAGTTTCTTTTTCTACATGTGATTTCCTGTTGTGCAATAAGCAATGTAAAGATTAATTTAAATCCCAGAGTCTTAAAAAAACTATTAAATATTGACTCATGAAGTCTTTGATTTAGGACTTTATAATTGTCTGAAGAAAACTGATTAACCTGCAGGTTAATTTAGAATTTTAATTTCATTATATTACAATCAAATCTTTTTACCAAAATTATGTAGTCATGCAAGTGTGGATTCTGTTAAAAATTGAAGATATCCAGATTTCACTAATATCTTGGGTTTCCTTATACAAATAATGTCAAATATATATATATGTGTGTGTGTGTGTCTGTGTGTGTGTTCTTGATTTCTGTGTCTCTGATATTTTAAAAGTGATTCTGTCAGTGCTAATTATACATAAACTAATTCACTGTCTGACTTTTAATTTTCAACTTACCTTTACAAATGTGGGTACTTTTTTTCACCCACATATCCCAATATTTACTGGTACTGAGCATTTCAAAATGTAATTGAAGACTTCCCACTACTCCCAAGTGTTCATGTTCACACTCATAAACACACACAATAAAATCTCGCAGTAAGTTGGAGCTTATAATTTTTTCTTAGACTGAATGTGCCTTTATATCCATTCTCTGCAAGATTTGCTTGATAAATAATGTCAACAGGCTTTAAAGCATTTAGAAATAAGCACAAGTTATGCTTGTTAACATATAGTTCAAAACAGTTGTTTATATGTTTGAATGCTTAAAGATATCTGTTCAGTCCATTTTGAGAATGTCCTGAAAATTTCTAAAATTATCTTTAAACAATTTGGGTTGTTTTATAATTATTTTTTATTATATACTAGTCTATATTTCACTTACTTGCTCCATATTGCTTTGAAATGTTAAAGTTATGTCTATATCTCTCTATAAAAATCACTCCACAAAAACTGTGGATGTTCCTGGACACAAACACACGCACACACAATTATTTACAAGGAGAATTCTGTGATAGCAGGTCTTGACAATATTCTCCTAGAAGTACTAAAAATAAATCTTATTTAACAAATTGATACTTGTAAAAAGTTATATAAAATATACACATTTTCCTTCTATATTTAAAATTGATTTTTAAAAATCAATAAATGCCAACAGGACATGCTGACCAGAAAAATGCATCAAATCCCAATAGTGTAAGCTATGTATTATGCATTTTGAAAATTCCCTTAGAAAATTATACCTTCAAGTGAAAATATAATTTGGTAAGGTGAAAAATGTTTGTACTTGAAGTTGGGGGATATCATTTCTTCTTAAATGCCCTACTTTTCATACTTTATGAATAAAGCCAACTTTAAATATAACTGCTGTGGCAACACTATCCTTTGTGTAGCTTTCATTGTTCTTTGGAACAGAAAATTCTTAAGGAGGCAAAGGTATATCTTTCAGCCTTCTATGTGGAGGCTTGCAGAAATAAAATTAGAGAGTTTGAAAGACAGTTGTTAGAAAATTAACTCTGGGCAAGACAACTTTGAGACAGTTTGTGATTGAAAGCTCTCACTTCTAGACATGAAGTAGCACAATGCAGCCACTACAGATTACATTCATAGATGTGTTTCCTTTCAATCTTTGATAAATCACGTTAAATATTTTTGCTTTTATAGATGTCTTCCAACAGTTCCACTGACAGTTTACTAAAGAATTTGTTTAAAGAATCACCCAGTGATTAAATGTAAAATAGCTACTTTTAAATGCAAGAAAAAATGGTCTAGAGGAGAACCTGAGAACATTAGATCTGGTTATTACTGTCAGATCTAACTGCATTGTTATTTTTGGAACTGTTTTCATTTTAATACTTTATAGTGACTGAACATGGTCTTCAAAATAGTATAAAATTCCATAACACAAAAGACTAGTGTAATACAAGATTTTTTATTAAATTCTAATATAATCTTATTGTATATTTTCTTGAATGTCTTATTTTAATACAGACATTTAACAGGACTATTTAATTATGTTAAATAAAAATCTATGTTTTTTATTATCTACTTTTAAAAATTGTTATTTATAGCTACACAAAAGTCTGTCCAAAAATATACATTATTAGAGGTTGTGAAGACTGTATTTGAAAATTTTGTAATGATCAGGGGGGCAGGTGGTGGCGCACCTGGTTGAATGCACAGTGTGCAAGGACCCAGGTTCGAGCCCTTGGTCCTCACCTGCAGGGGGAAAGCTTCACAAGTGGTGAGGCAGTGTTGCAGGTGTCGCTATCTCTCTCCCTCTCTATCACTCCCTTCCCTCTGGATTCCTGACTGCCTCTATCCAATCAGTAAATAAAGATAAAAAAAACTTTAAAAAAGAAAATTTTGCTATGACGATTAACCAGTATTTCACTGCATGAGATGGTAGAGAACATAAATTTTGACATGTAGCTTTTATAAAACATACTAAATACACCTCACCAAATAAGTGTTTGATTATAGATCTAGTATATCCATAAATCATTTATTTCTCTATAGAATTTATTATTCCATGGCTGTTAAAAGTGAAGAAAATAATCTTATTTGTTGAATGCCTCCAAATAAGGAAAGTCTCTGATTCTTTTATGATAATATATGAGCAGACAGATGAACTGTCTGTTGTGTTATGTGAATTTACAATATAAAAAGTCACATAAAGGGGCCAGGCGATGGCACACTTGGTTGGGTGCACATGTTACAATGTACAAAGACCTGGGATCAAGCCCCAGACCTCTACCTGCAGGGGAGAAAGCTTCATGAGTGGTGAAGGTGTCTCTCTGTCTTTATCCCTCTCTGTCTCCCCTCGTCTCTCAATTTCTGGCTGTCTCTATCCACTAAGCAAATAAAGACAATAAAAAAAATTAAATGAAGCCAGGAAAAAACAGTCACATGAAATATTTCTCCAGGTGTGCAACTGACTGTCACTCTAAATCAGTGGTTGGCAAATATAGTCAATTTCCTGTTGTGTAAATAAAGTTTTAATAGAAACAGCTTTGTGTCTGTATGCTACAATGGCAGAGATGAGCAATTATAATATTGATGTTATCACTTGCACACCATAAATTCACAATAGGGTCTTTAAGAAAAAAAAATTCGAACAATTATTCAAATTGTTAACTATATGGAATTCATGTAAAATACAATGCTTTGAAAGCACAGATCCATTATTATGGTAAGACAAAAGATCCAATCAAAAATTGTCAGCTTTGCATTAAAGATATAAAGAGGTGAAATGTAGTATTTCTAAATAAGTAATGCTTTGATATAACTATTGTCTCCTAAGTTTATACATAAAAAACCCCCTAACATACAGGAGTGTTTTTTTTAAGTGTTTAAGTTCATACTGAATCACTTGTTTCTTAAGTAGTATAAATAAATAGGCTATCTCATCTGTCTGAAATGTTTGTTTTCAATTTTTCTACTCAGTGTTTTTTTTTCTAACACCTAAATGCAAACTGTTTGGTTAATGAAGAAAAACATCTGAACTCTTTTTATTATGTTTATTTGTTAAAATGACACATTCTGAATCAAAATTAACTTACCATCATTTCAAATGCATAGTGGTCACAACTTAGCAACAACTTCAGAATATTCTCATTTTATAAAGAAGATGTACTCTTCAGTGAAATGATTTTATTTTATCAATAAAAATTGAGACTTTTAAATGTCTTTATTATAATTGCACTGCTTGATATTGACTATCACATTATTCAATATCATTTTCAGAAACATCTGGAGCTTCACACACCTATTAGTATCTGAGAGCCAACTAGTCACAAACAGAAGAAGTAATACAATTGCTTTTGTTAATATTTTCATGCGACAGGCAGAGGCAGTCAATGTTAGACCTGGTAAAACACATCTAGCTCTAGGTGGAATCTGAGGGGAGATGCAGCAACAAGAAAGCAGCACCGACTGAGCATGCTCCTATTCAGGCAGAGACAGAAAGGGAGTGGACGTACTGTAGAAGCTGGCCATTACGTAGTTTTGGCAACGATCACCAGTAAACTCATTTGGGCACCTGAGAGAAGAAACAAAAAACAATGGTAGAAAAAACAGAGAAAAAGAGAAGAGGTGAATATATGCTAGAAAGAAGCTCCTTCAGTGTCATTTGACTTGAACTTGGCGAGTTCACTCTCAGGAACTGGATCTTTGTCATAGTTATAGCTTGCAGACTCTGGCATTTCTCCCAGAATGTTAAAATCTTGGGCGGAAGGTATGAAGCACATATTCTAGCATCTCAAGTGACTGCTTTCTTGCAAAGGCAGTCACTTTATGTTTTCTATTTGATAACTTTGGTCAAACACTGGAAGAAAATTCTTTTGTCGTTGACTTGTCTGCCATGCATGCCAGCATCCCTGGCTAATCTGGCAGGTGATTCTTTCCAATTTATGACCTTTGCGGATCATACTGAAAGACAGGCAAACAGGGTCATATTCTATGTGTTTATGCCCTGAGTAGTTAAACTATAATTAGAACAAAAGGAACCAGTTGCAACTGAGTTGAAAAAGCACCAAGTGGCAGTGATTGTTGCTGTAGTTTGGGGGAGAAAGCAAATTTCAGATTATTTTAACATACTTTCTTGGTTTTGGACTTTCATGGGCACATTCTCAGTACATCTTGCTCCAGTGAATCCAGGTTGGCACCTAGAGGGCAAAAATGTGATAAGCAATAGAATGCTAAAGACACTGAACTTTCAGACTGGTAATTTTCCTCCTAGGGGATATGGAGAGTCCTACAAGTGACCTGGTGACTGACCATGATGAAAAGGAAAAGACAAAACGTTTAGAAAACCATACCCCATGAAATTGGGGTATGGTATACATTTTTTTTGTTGTTTTCTTCAGTCTTCAAAAGATACATTAACTGACATTTAAATAAAATGAAGTTGAACAGGGGTGATAAAGCCTGGGCAGTTAAAAATTTTCTCTTTAAGATTTCCTTAATTGCTACTGATGATTAATTCTATGTTAAAACACTGGTTATAGTTCCAGCCATAATTCTTTCTTTTTGATGTCACTGAGAAATACCCGAAATGGCAGATAGCACCAAACCCTATGAAAATTACATTTCTTCTTCTTTATATTTATTGTATAGATACATGGAGAGGGACACCTGTAGCACTGCCTCACAGTGTGTGAAGCTTTTCCCCTGCAGGTGGGAACTGGGGGATTGAACCTGGGGCTTACACATTGTAATATGTGTGCTCAAACAGGTGTGCCACTGCCTGACCCCCAGCTACACTTTTTTCTTCTTATATAGAACTATAATGAAGTTTTAGATTAGGCATAGTAAGAGATTGATAGCAAACAAAATACTGTGAAGTAAGCTGTGTTAAAGTGATCTTTCACAATAGCTTATGCCTGTATAAAATTTTCATGCTGAACCCATCAGTGAAACTATAGATTGGGAGGGGTAATTGCAATGTAAAGCCAGCACTTTCAAACTCTAGTTGTCACTGAGACAAAAATTTATCTTTCTTGTTTTTGTTTTAAGATACTAAAACTATTACAAATTGGATTTTATTTCTAGTAGTAAAAGACAATAGAAACAGATGTCTATAAGTATAAATTTCATTTCACCCAATTATCCCAAGTCAAAGGCAAACATATTTAAAAAAAATAGTTATCTGTAAAAGTCATTAATTGTCATTTTGACTTTAAGATAAAAAACATTTTGAAACTAAGTAAAGTTTTATTTTGTATGGATATATATTCACCTATCAAATTTCTAGAATGTGCATAGAATGTTCATGAGGTCAGTGTCTAAATAACTACTCTTTTTGTTGCTATAATAAAAGTATTTCAGATTGGATGCATTTTACCTGATAACAAACTTTAATAAATAGGACTATCAAAAGGTTCTAGATAGTACTCACACTTATAGGTGACTACACTGTTTTGCTGTGATTACTATAGCAATATATGCCACAACCAGAAAGTAACACTATTATCTAGTTTTTCTAGCACATAATTCAGAATTTACACACATTGTTTCTTCTCCAGTCAAAGCCATCTTTCTGATATTAAGATATGAATAAAACCACTCATTTTTACTAATTTAAAATTGTGAATACTAAATAGTTAAAGTCATATTCAGTGTCAAAATGATATCAGTAACTTGCTACATCTATTTTATGAAGAATAGTATGCAATAGTCGTACTAGCAAGTCCTAGATGTGTAATTTCATGGCACTAGTGTAAACTCACAGGATAATTATGGTAATATTACCAAGTTCTTAACAACAAAGTCTTGTACAGCTCTTTAGATCACTTCAAGACTTTTTTAATTTTAATTTATAAAAAGGCAACACTGACAAAAACCATAGGATAAGAGGGGTACAAGTCCACACAATTCCTACCACCGTAACTCTGTAGCCCATGCCCTCCCCTGAAAGCTTTCCTATTCTTTATCCTTCTGAGAGTATGGACCCACGGTGATTATGGGGTGCAGAAGGTGGAAGGTCTGGCTTTTGTAATTCCTTCCCTATGTAAATGAACTAATTGTTTTTGGTTAGAATGCTGTGCTTTAGTGAATCAAGGAAGATCTATCTAAAGATATCCAGAAAACAAATAATCTATAAACTGTTAGGGTGGATTATTTCTATATTGAAGCCATTATACACATTATACACACCTTAATAAGAATGTTTTCACATACATACAAGAAAAATCCTGTGGAAGTTGGGTGGTAGCACAGCAGCTTAAGTGCACTTGGCACAAAGTACAAGGACCGACTTAAGAGTCCTGGTTCGAGTCCCCGGCTCCCCACCTGCAGGGGATTCGCTTCATAAGTGGTGAAGCAGGTCTGCAGGTGTCTATCTTTTTCCCCCTTCTCTGCCTTCCCCTCCTCTCTCCATTTCTCTCTGTCCTATCTAAAAATAATAATAATAAATCCCGGGAACTTCTGAAGCAAATGGTTGTGTATGTATATTTACTTTTTCACAAGAACCCCAAGTCCATATGGACATATTTGAATTAATCAGGTATGTATTCTATAATACTCTTTTATCTTACCCATTTGATATCTTACTATAATTTAGACTCATTGCATGCAATATTTTATGTAATTTTTATACAAAGAACATGATATAATATATGCAAATATATGTTTGAGAGAACTACTAGAGATTAAAAAAATCACTTATTTAAGGATCATAAAGTTGAGGAATCTTTGAGATTATAGAAATAACTATGTAAAGGAGTTGAAAACCTTTATCTCATCAATTTTCTAATTACCATAGTATATTGGTACTAGACTGTAATCAGCCTGCTTCACATGGCATCCATTTTCCTCAGTACAAAATAAAAAAATTATCAATGAATTCTATATTCTAAGATAATGGGAACTGACACAGTCTAACACATGGAATCACTGTCTAATATCCTTTCTTCTGAATATATATCCAGTCAGGGAGAAAGAAGATCAATGAAAGACTTAAAGGTAGCTTCTTTAACAGTGAATTTTTAAGACAATCTTGGGGTTATTTTTTTTTTAAAGTATCTATTCCCCAAGAGTTCAGGTGCAATAGTCATTTTATAACCTTTGTGGACACTTAAGAGTTGTTATCAAGTCAAATGAAAGGAAACAGAAATTGAAACAGTTTCTGCATAAGCAAGTAGAAATCTTTTTGGTCTATACATTGACTAACTTCTATGAAATTACCTCTAAAAGAATGAGACAGGGAGTAGGGCTATAGCACAGTGGGTTAAGCACAGGTGGCTCAAAGTGCAAGGACCAGTATAAGGATCCCAGTTTGAGCCCTGGCTCCCCACCTGCAGGGGAGTCACTTCACAAGCGGTGAAGCAGGTCTGCAGGTGTCTATCTTTCTTTCCCCCTCTCTGTCTTCCCCCATCTCTTTCCATTTTTCTCTCTGTCCTATCCAACAATGATGACAACAATAATAATAACTACAACAATAAAACAACAAGGGCAACAAAAGGGAATAAAATAAATAAATAAATAAAAAAGAATGAGATTACCTGGTTTCCAATATACTGGGTTGTCGAAAAGGTCATGACACATTTTTTGCATACAGAAGTAGAAAGAAAGGTACAACATGACTTTACTGACAACCCAGTATTTGCACATCATTATATCCTAAGTGTCTAATATGACACTTTCTAGAAGGGTAGGAAATGGAAACTGAAATCTGATTTTGAACAATGTGCACAAGTCCGAGTAAAATCAAGAATTCTTTTCTTAAAATATTTAATTAATCAATTAATTAATTATTGGCTAAAGATAGAAGTTGAAAGGGGAGGAGAGATAGAGAGGGAAAGAGACAGAGAGATACCTACTCGTGAAGCTTAACCTCTGCAGTGGGGACCAGGGGTTTGAACCTGGATCCCTGTGTACTATAGTGTCTGTGCTTAACCAGATGTGCCTGGCCCCAACTCAAGAATTCTATTCATAGAATGACATGAATAATAATCAAGTTCCTACTAGTCTCAAATCTGTTTGTGTCACATACATACACATTTTGGTTTTTACTGTTCAGATAGAAGATGGAAGTGATTTTACTTTAGAACTTACTCATACATGATAAATAATCATTTCATATTTGTTCCTAAATGAATTATTTCCCATTTTTAACTCTGGCATATGTAGCGCCTAGGGGCCAAACATGGAACCTTCTTCTATCTTCAAGTCCTATGTTCCACCATTAATAAGATGATCTTTAGTAAGATGTTCTTAATAAGATGACATTTCAAAGCCATTTTTGTATCAACCTAGGCATTACTTCCCCCAGATATTCCTCAAATTCCTGGGTGAAGATTCCCTCTTTGGCTCTCAAATTGCACTTTACCTTAATCTCTTATTGCTTTTACCTGTCTGTGTTGTTACTGTAAAGACAGTGACCATCTTTTAACCAATTTGTATCTCTATTTTTCAATGTATTGAGTGGATTATAAACAGTTTAAGCTGATCTCAAGATAGGATCTAACTGTAGTATCAAAAGAGTCTTTCCTACCATCTATTGATTTGCTGAGTACAGGCCAGTATTGAACTTCCTGGATGCTATGTTTATGACAAATGACAAATCTTTTTCTGTGTGCTCCCAATACCTTCATCTTAAGACTATTCTCTAAGTAGAAACCTTCAACATAATGTTTGGAATTTATAAAATAATCTATAACTCTAACAATAAGCCTTGTTTCTCAAATTGAATTTCTCTTTCTAAAATATCAGCTCAGCATTCAGTAACTCAGTATATTCCTCGAGACTTTGGGAAAACATCAATAAAACACACAATGCCACCGAGGTTTTCACTGGGGCTCTGTACTCACGTGATTTCATAGCTCCAGGTAGACATTTTTTATATATACAGAATGTGTGAAAGAGGGAGAGACCTAAGATACCACAGTATTGCTTCAACATTCATGCAGCTTCTACTCTGCATAGTGCTCTCATCTAGTACAATCAGCCATGCATTCATGCATTTTGAGAACTGATTTAATGCTGGGGGGATGTATTTTGTTTTTGTTTTTTCAAATAAAAAGAGTAATAGAGAAGTAGCATTGAAGCTTCCTTCAACGTGGTAGAGGTTGGGCTTGAACCTGGGTTCAAATAGCAAAGCAACACACTATTCAATTGAGCTGTTTTGCTGGCCCAAATTATTCTGACTCTATGAGAAAGAAGAGAAACCAGAGTTCCTCTCTGTTACATGTAGTGTGCTAAGGATCAAACCTAGGGCTTTACACATGCAAGCTATGTACTCTTTCCACTGAGCTACATCTCCAGTGCTTATATTCTAATAGTGTAAGTTCTTTCCCATATTTTGTGGAGATAGATCCAGTTATCTATAGTGCCAAGAAACTTTGTTTTTTTTTATAGTTGGCTTTATCAATTTCTGGATAATTTATAAACTATCCTTATTAACAGTATTCTCTAGATATTGTTATTTCTTAGTTCCATTAATTTTCTTCAGGCCATTAACTTCATCAGATAGCCAATGGGATATAAGGCCTGTATCTGATTTCTTTTTCTCTATAATTATGACTCCACACAGAAGTGTTTGAACAATTATAAACTATCTTGTTTAAAAAGGAAGAGTCCTGGGGTTAGATGATAAACCACACACTTAAGTCCATGACTAACCCAGCACCACATAGGAGCTGAACATGAATGATGGAGTGGTGCTGAGGGGGCTCTCCTCTCTTTAAAAATAAATAAAAAATAAAAAGATGAGATATCACCGCCTATTACGCTGTACTACTACTATTTTTATTTCCTTCATATCATATGGCATGTGTAATAATTTTAGTGTCCATGTTTACAAAAATCAGGTAATATAAATACCAACAAAAATACTGAGGAATATCAATGGTTTTGTGCTAGACACCCAGGCCTTTTGCTCTCAATCTGTGTAAACTCGAGTTGGCAGTGTATATACTACCTCAGGTTGTGTGAGTCTGTTTTTCTACAGTATCGTATTGCAGATGCTTACTTTCCTCCTCCTTGCTTGCTCTACATGCTGGCTAGAGCTCACCCACTCACTAGTTGACTATCTGTGTTGTACATTAGTCTTTCCCTAATGTATTGTTACTATTAGTCTGCATATTTCCAAGATGAATCTCATTTTGTTATCTATCTCTAAGTAACATTTCTTAAGGTTTGTATATGTTTTTCAAATTTGTGTTTTAGTGTCCTTTATGGCTTTACCTGCAAAAGACATTTATTTCCTCAAAGGAATGCCTTTTCCAACATCATTAAAGAAAACCTTAAATTAAAAATGTTCCAATAACATTTTCTTCAGATCCAACCCTATGCCTTCGCATGACTGTTCAGTTAGTCTGTGTTATCCCTTCCCTTTTTTATTACAACCTGGAGGCTTGTTGTCAATTCATGAGATAATAGTATACATAAAATGGCCACACTGGACTCATAGGTAAACTGAAGGGGAAAAGTCCAATTTATGCTGGCTCTCCAATGTTTTTTTCAATGTCTCAGACATACAGACCCCAAAATGACAGTGGCAGTGTTTATGAATTAAGCCCTCCTTGCTTGAACTTTAATGCCCTGCCCAAAGCTCTGTTTGCACAGCTTGTTCTAAAATGCTCATCTGTAGACAAAAACCTCTTGTCAGTGTTTACTCTACATGATGTAGCCCTAAATTTGGGGTCAAATACCTTAATCGGATATGGGATCAATCTACATTCCCCTCATCTCTGTGTCATTGTGACACAATGACATATTGGCTGCTAATGTATGGTTTGGCTTTTCCTCTCTAGCGGGTATCATTCCCAATCTCATCAAATAGCTTGGAGATTCAGGACTTCATATCAGTAATTCTATCTTCTCTATCAGCATCATTTTGTAATGAAACAATTCACTTATTAATTTATATCATTAAATATAAATTTAAGAATCATGCATCTTACTTTAAATAGACTAATAATGCTTTTCAAAGAGAGTGGTACATTCACTTTTATTTTATAAAGTCTGTCTTGGCAGGTAGAGGTCCCCCTCAGCTCCCTAAATATCTTTCACAGAAGTACTGAATACCCTAAAATTTTATAACCAAACTACTTGAAATGTTTGCCATTTTGAGTAGCCAAAAAAAAAAAAAACAAAAACAAAAAAAACCTCTGTGAAGGGAGACACCAGCATGGTTTTGTTTACTGCTTCATATTGTTATAAACCTGCATCAAAAAGGACCTCAAATCTTTTTCTCTCTCCCTCTCCCTCCCCCCCCCCCCCCACACAGAGAAACTATAGCAGCTTGGTTTATTTTAGGGGGAAAAAAGGAATCAAGCTATTAAGATGATTTGGTTAATGCACCTGGCAATTTAGGCAAAAGCATACCTGAATTATTTCCTATAAAAACAAAAGGCTCTTCTTGAAGCTACTTTGGTAAGGGAAAGTCAAAATGAGTGAAATACTTAATAAACACAAGGAACCATTTTACATACATGAAGGGCACAAAAAAATAAAATGAATGGTCATCTGAACTGATTCTCTATAAATTGGAGACATAAAAGTATTAATTCACTTTCACTTATGTTTCATTATCTGTTAAATGCTATGATTCTGAAGAATAGAGGTATGCTATGGGCAAATATCACATCCATTTGGAAGAATTAACTCTTATCTTGGATGGGACTAGATTTAGTGGTACTAGATTTAGTCTGTTTTTCAGACCGGAAGCTATAATTCATCATATATCTCTTTTATATATGCCAAATTTATCCTTTTATAGCCCTGATGATGATGAGTCGAAGGTATTTAAACATTTCCTTGTTTAATTATAATAAAGCTATGAATAAGTAAGCATCATCATAATGATTATTAAACTGATATTTTACAAAACTTTTTATTGGTGGTTTAACTGTGTTTTATAAAATTAAAATATTTCAGGGATATAATTTCAAATACATATGGTGTGTGCGTAACTTCAGTGTCTTTGGTTCTCTCCCCATCTTCATGTGTCCCCAGACATCTCCAGTCTGTACAGACTCTCTTTCCTAACTATCTGCTATGACACTCTTATACCAGAAGTTATTATAAGCTCCTGCTAACTATCACAAAGTATAACATTCCCATGCTCTCAGTAGCTGTCAGAGCTCAGAAACTTTCTCTAATGTCTAGCTTTCTGTTTTTTTATTTTTCTATATCTGAGACAATGAGGGACACACAGTGAAAGAGACCACAGTACCCAACCTTTCTTCAAAGCATTGGAGTTCAGACCTTGATTGTATGTGTATGTGGTCAGGCAGCACATAAACCAAGTGAGATATTTTGCCAGCCAGCTATTTTATTTTACTTAATTTTCTCACAGTAATTTAGATATCTAAACATGAAATCATTAAGGTATATTAACTCCTGTTGTATCTACCTATAATGACTATTGCACCCTCAGTGCCTGCCTGCCTGCCTAGTATATAGCAGAGACTTCATAAATGACTATAATTATAAAGATTTTCTGACATATTCTAGTCTTTATTTTTTTTTAATTTTCATAATAACCAGCACTATATCATTTAGAACATAATTACTCTTGATTGACTATTTTAGCTACTTCCTTTTTTTAAACAGACCAAGTCCCCAGGGACAAGAGATCAAACATCAGATTTACTTTGTGTTAAAAAAAAAAAAGAAAGAAAAGAAAACCTGATGGGGCCAGGTGGTTCTTCATTTTGTAGAGCTCACATGTTACCATGTATGAGGACCTGAGTCTGAGGCCTCGGTCACCAGCTACTGTAGGAAGACTTTGGGAGCTGTGAAGTAGTGCTGTAGGTATCTCTTTTGTGTCTCTTTCACCCTTATTCTCTCACCCTCTTTTAAAAAAATGCACACGCAGTGTGGTGGTGCGATGCATGTATCAAGCCCTGCAGTAACCCAGCTGACAAAATAATAAATATGCTTGACATAGAAGTAGCTGTTCTATAAACATGTAATATTCATTTAAGTTTTATTATATATTTTTATGGCTTTATCTTCTATAATTATGTTCAAGTCCCTGTTTGCCACCTGCACTAATAGTAGACCAGTGCCATAGGTATCTCTCTTCCCTTTTCCCTTCTGCCTCTCACCCTCTTTCAAAAAGGAAAAAAAAAAAAGATCACTAGGAATAGTGGAGTCATGTAGGCATTGAGTCCCAGTGATAGCTCTTGTGGCAAAAAAAAAAAAAAAAAAAGTCTGATTCTTTCACTGGGGAAACTACATCTACCCATGGGATTGCCTAACAGTTTTATAAACACAGCCTGGTATAAAATAATTTTTAGTTTAAAAAAATCCATTAAGTATATCTTCCAAAGTAATCCTCTACTAAAACTGTTTAGCATAATATATGCATAAGAGTTCAAGGACGGGAAAGTAAGTTAAAATCTGAACTATTTTATGTTCAAAATTCTTGTTTTTTTAAATTACATGGTATCATTGGGTAAAAAGTTAAATGAGTTTTTTCTCATCTTCATGCAATTTGGAACAGTAATTTTTTTCTCTAAGATAAACATTAAATTACTAAAGAAAGAAGCAAAAATTAAAAGTTGAGAATGACTGCTGACTTCCTGGAGAAGTCCAAGTAGCTAACCAACCTCTCCTCAGAGAAATATTTAAGTGCTGTGTGGTTAACTCATTTGGAACACCTTGTTTTGAAGAGGCTAAAGATATCTGCCATAAAGTCTTCTACTTCAACTCCCAGGAAGACAACAGTGGATTAGATGACTAGAGAGGCTACTTGGAAACCTCCATGATTATGGTGATTCTGAGTCATGGATTTAGTCAAGGTTAAAGTTGATTTCACATGATGAGTCTCATGCTTTAGCAATGTTTTGCTCTAGACAGATGGACCATATGGAAATTATGATCTGCCTTCATAGACAGGACTATGATGAGCCAACACAACATTTTTATGTTTTCTGTTTCAAATGGTCTAGTGACTAGCATATTATCAAAAGACATGGTATAATATATACCTTTGCTTCAATTCAAAGCATTGATTACTTTTAATGATATAGATACTTTTATTATAGAGATTAAACAAAATATACTTTATCTTAACAGAAAAAAAAACCTGATGTTTCCTGGAGGCTAAATATATTTCAATTTTTACTGGCTTATTTTGATGCAAAGGTGAGATTCAAAAGTAAGTGTGGGTTTGGGGGGGTTAAAAATCATAGCTGTCTCAAGATTTCTATAAAGATATAGTATGTAAGTTTTAGCATTCTGAAAGGTACTGGCTACCAAACGAAATAAAGTACACTTTTTATGGCAATTTGATGAGACTTAGAAGATCAGTATAGCCTACTGGGTAATTAACTTGGGGCTATAAAGTATTTAGTCATAGTTTGTTGCTTTAATAATTATAAAAGGAATAAGAAGCATTTCACTTCAAGACTGAAATAATATATTACAAGTATTTTTTTCTAGATTGTTCTTAAGAATTAATGAAAAATTATGTGGATGGAAAAAAAAATCATAGTTGTTGGCACAATACCAAAATGGACCACATGAACAGCACTTATGTGATTGAACATTTTGTATGGGATGTGGGAGGGCTACAGAATAGTTGAAATTAATATACGGAAAATGACTGCACTGGTTCCTTAGAGGTATTCAGAAACTATCATATGTACTCACTCAGCTTGTAAATCTCTGCAAAAGCTATGATGAAAAATGATCATTTTTATAATTAAAACATAGTGGTCTCATATGCTTTTTGAAAGAAGTAAACTCTGAGATATAGATAATGTGGGTATAACTGTTTAGAAAGGAGAATAATTTGAAGAACTATAATTTAAATATTTTCAAGTCGATTTATTAAAATGGAATACATACACTGTGTGCCTAAGGTTAGGAAGGAATTGCACGATTTCCCCCCTACTAATAAATGAATGTTATATTTTAAAGATTAAAATTTTCAGTGTCTGGTATTTTCTGTTGTGTTCAGCAAAAATATTATAGGAAACTATGTGTGTTCAACCTAAATGATAGGATAAACATAGAGATACCATATTTGTATTGTATTCACATTAAGTTGGCAGAATTAGATTAAAACTGACCAGTTTTTTTTTTTTTTTTTTTTTTTTTTTTGTCTCCAGGGTTATCACTGGGGCTTGGCGCCAGCACTACAAATCCACGGCTCTTGGTGGCCATTTTTTCCATTTTATTGACTAGGACTGAGAGAAATTGAGAGAAGAGTGGGAGATAAGAGAGGGAGAGAGCCAGAGAGACACCTGCAGACCTGCTTCTCTGCTTGTGAAGCGACTCCCCTAAAGGTGTGGAGCTGAGGGCTCGAACAGGGATCCTTACGCAGGTCCCTGCATTTTGTGCCACCTGCGCTTAACCCGCTGCACTACCACCTGACTCCCAATTGACCAATTTTTATATACTTTTGTTATCCTTAGGGCTTCATTACTTCAATTTTTTTCAGATATATGGACAGAAGAGACATCAGAGCATCAAAACTCCCTCCAGTGTTGTGGGGGCTCAGCTTTAACTTGGCAGTGCGCATGACATAGCAGGCACACCATCCAGGCGAGCTATCTTGCCAGTCCTGAAACTTAAATTCTTTGTTGCAGGTATAAATATTTGAATATACTGATTATTTAAAAAATGTAGATATATAACATTTACAAACAATAAACTCTGATAACCATATGGAATTATATAAACTCAAAATGATTTTTCAAAATTAAAATACTACTCTTCTTATTTCTTGTCCTTGATTCACTGTAACAGACTACACTTACTTGTACAAATTGTCTTCTTCTTTTTTTAGTCTGAGACATAGAGGCAGGGAAACATAGAATGAAAAAGAATACAGCACCAAGGTTTCCTTCAGTGTAGTGGAGGTCAGACTTGAACCTGGGTCACACACATGGCAAAGCAATGGACTATCCAAGTGAGCTATTTTGCCAATCCTAGTTATCTTTCATCAGTGATAAAATTAAGAAATTAAGCCACAGCAAAAATCCTAGTTGGGGGGGCCTACTTCTGTCTCATATGAAATAAGTAACATAAGTTTTTAAAGGTGGATTTATCAGGGGGAGAGAGAGGACCAGAACTTCTATCACTTTCCCTCTCTTAGACTACAGAAGCAATGCAAAAAATAGGAGGTGGTCAATAGTTATGTTTTTATTAAATTGATTATTGCCATGGGACAGTGACCCTTTGACCACTACTTATATTTATGAGTCCTGAATGTGTATATTGTATTTTTTCATAGCTTCTGAAAATGTATACTTTGGGGTATTTTTCTTGTTGCTTGACCTGTGTTTGGTGAGTGTATTTTTCCAGGACTTATGAAAATGATTATATTCTATATTTTTTCACAGCCAAAAAAAAAGAAATATATATATACACACAATACTGGTACTACTTCTATACTTTTAAAAGAAAAACTCTTTAAGGGCAAGAAAAAAGTCCTGGGAAGGATTTGTTCACAGCCACAATGTCCCACAAGACTACAGAAAATCCATTGTCTAGGAAAGCACAGGGAAAAGTAAAACATGTTGGGAAAATAGCATTTTTGTGTTAAGATTTTAAAAGATATTAAAGGTCCTCTTTATTACTTAGAAACAAGATTTTTCTTAGCACTGCCATACAACCATGTGTATACTATTTATAACAGGGTTAAAAGGGACATGGCCTTGTTAACTATTTCTTGTACAGTGTTTTCATTTTTCTAATTGCTCTAATTTATATAATCTTTTTAAAATTTATTTATTTTCCCTTTTGTTGCCCTAGTTGTTTAACATTGTTGTGGTTATTTTTGTTGTTACTGTTGTCATTGTTGGATAGGAGAGAGAGAAATGGAGAGAGAAGGGGAAGACAGAGAGGGGGAGAAAGACAGACACCTGCAGACCTGCTTTACCGCTTGTGAATTGACTCCCCTGCAGGTGGGGAGCCGGGGGATCGAACTGGGATCCTTATGAAGGTCCTTGCACTTTGTGCCATGTGCGCTTAACCCGCGGAGCCACCGCCTGACTCCCTAATTTCTATAATCTTAATTGCTTCTCTGACAAGCTTATTCTTCTTAGTCAACATTTGAGTCAAATTAATAATATGGAGCAGCAGACCATTTTTATGATGGTGTAGCTTTTTTTTTTTTAATTTAGGACAAGTACTGCCATTTTAGAACAATGAGGCACAGCTGCTAGTAAATTGCAACATACATATTTTTCATCATTTCAAAGAGATTTTCAACTTCACTTACTACATCAAATTATATAAATCCACACATAGACTAAATATCAAGAGTAAAGAAACTGCACAATAATATAACTATGTGCTTTTTAATGAGACCTACTAATTTTAACTTCAAGGCTTAAATATTTAATGTGCTGATAATATTATTTTATCCTCTCTGTAAAAAGAGAACAATGTGATACTTCTTAGTGCATCAATTCCTTCAGGTTATTGGAAAGCGAGTGCCATTTGAGTCTATTTATAAATAACTAAAGTGCATGTGAAAGAGTTCTCTGCCTTATATATACAATGGATCCTACACAAACTAAATGCATTTCTAAATACATGCA
This sequence comes from Erinaceus europaeus, assembly GCF_950295315.1. Lineage (NCBI taxonomy): Eukaryota > Metazoa > Chordata > Mammalia > Eulipotyphla > Erinaceidae > Erinaceus > Erinaceus europaeus. The sequence goes on from NC_080163.1 coordinate 72,713,709, forward strand.
ATTTTCCTTTTTAATAACAAGATAAACCTAAATTGCATTTAAAAAACAGTAAACAAACAAAAACTACTACTGCCAGATGTAAGAATTGTATCATCAAGAGTTGTCTGCCCATCTTCTTCCTCAAGTAGTCCTATTCATTTTTCAGGTGATTTGGGGGGGGGGGTTGAAAGAAAAATTAGCTTATAGCTTAATGCATACACTGAATGCATGGATAAGTGGATATCAAGAGTTATAGGCATCTATGATATTTATACATCTCTTCTAGATAACAATGACTAAAACCACAAGGAAAGCAACTTCATAAATATGAAGGCAAAGAAAACAAAAAGTGAATTTTAAGAAAAAGCAATTCTAAATATAACAGAAGATGAAAAATGACGTGGATGCTTCAAAACACTCTAAAAATAAAATGGGGTGCAACAAAATAATAATAATAAAAAGAAACAATACTTCATGGCACATAGAGTTTTATGAGTTAAGCTGTTATAGACATAAAACACAGAGAGGATTTCATTTCTTACTTGCACAAGTATCTTGAGGGGTTTGAGAGGTCTTTCACCATGAAACACTCGCCTCCATTCACACAGAACGTTTTCTCCTTCTCTGCACACTTCACAAGATGGCTTGTCCCAGTTGTAGATGTAGACGTAGCTGGATAAAAGATACAATGAAATGTTTATCTCTATCTCTTGCTCTTCTACAAAGACTATAAACTTATATTCTTTTAAAAGAAGAGTCCATATAAGGTACAGTGCAGTAAACAACTAGGTTTAATAAACATCAGCAACAATACTGGGAATAACAGTAAAGTAAGATGGTGGTGGCACTCCTGGTTGAGTGCACATGCTACAAAGATGGTGGGACAAGGTGGTTAAGGCAGAGGACTGCTAAGTGGAATAAAACTATAAAGGGTAATTACACTTAATTATAATTAATAGGAACATACATTAACATTTAGTTTATCTTCTAAGGAAGTAGGAAAAGAGAACATCCATTGTCATTAAGTAAAACATATTTTCCAGGAAGGCTCAGAGATAATGAAATAAAGACATTTCAATACAACTCAATTTAGATCTCAATTTTCAGGGACAACGACTATTTATTTTGGAAATTATATTTTATATGTAAAATGACTTTACATAATATAAATAATATAGCCAGGGAAAGTAGAAAGTGGCTTGTTTATTCCTAATGAAAAAAATCATGTATTATTACATACAGGTCAGGAGTTATTTCATTGACAATTTCTATTCTACTCTAACGTCAAGTTAACAGAATATTGCTAAGTCTTACGTTGTCATTATACTTTTGAGGAGATGGAAAGTCATTTGAACACTGCTGCAAATGTAGACTGTTACTATATGGTTTATATAGCATGGTTTATAAGAACAAGAACAGTCTAGGGCACCAAAACAAAAAACCTGGGTGGTGGGTGAGGGTGACTGTTCAGCTTCATGGGGGGGGGAGTGGATGGGACACAGTCTTTTGGTGGTGGGAATGGTGTTTATGTACACTCCTATCAATTTGCAGTCATATTAATCACTATTTAATTAATAATAAAAAAAGAACAAGAACAGTCTAACTGATTTGTACTTTGAAGACAGATCTGGTTCATAGCTATCTCATACTAGCATTGTGTATTTGAGCAAGTCACTTAACCACCAGATGCTTTATTTTCCATTTAGAAAGCAAGGGAGGTAATAGCAATCTTGAAGGACTTTTCTAGAGACTATAAATAATTTAGGCATAGAAATTGGCATCGAGATGATACTCAATGAAAAACAATAAGCAATGTTACTGGGAAAGTAGGGAAAGCATTTACCAATCAGATAAAAAGTTTGACAGTGGAAATCTGGAGATTTCAAAGATGAATGCTATTCTTAAGTTATTACAGATACTTAAGAGCTGAGTAATTATATATTATATAGCATTTCTATTACATCACATCTGTAATTTTTAACAGTATAATATCTTCACAAGGCAAGCTGTTGACTTGGTTGGTATATGTACTAACATTATTATTCATAGCAATTGTCAAAAGGAAGATCCTTTTAAGGATTAGAGTTTCTGTGCTCAAGCCTTTCAACTGTTGACAACATTCTGTGGGAGGACAAATTGGTTAGGGGATCCTTGCTGTCCCAGCCCACAGTGCTGAATGGGCCATGTACATTCTGTTGTCAACTGACCATACTCTTGCAAGGGAACTCTGAACCCCCTGTAACCCGCTGGGGTCTTAGAATCAGCGACAGGCTGCTAAGGATTAGCCTTTACCTAAACTGAGCAGCAAACATGGTACCAGACTCCTTCAACTCAGGTAAAACAACAGAATCAGCACTACCTCCCCACCCGCCTCAGTAGATGTAACATGTAAACCAACAATTAAAATTAGTCATGATGTAAGCAAGAGATAGATGGATCACATTTATTTCTTGGTATGATGAGATTTTGATCTTGTAAGAATAGTCAATATATGTTAATACTGGAAATAATCCTTTTCTAAAGGTTCTTTAAAGTATTCCTCCTGGAAAGGTAATCTTTTTAATTATGGCAGACTCATCTGAAAAACTGTTGGATCATAATTTGAAACAAGTAATATGGTACTGATAGTAAAAACAAGTCTTGGAGAGAAATGAAGTGGCAACCATTTTTTAAAATTTTTTTTAAAATTATTTATTTAGTTATTATTGGATATAGACAGAGAGAAATCAAGAGGGGAGAAGAAGATAGGAAGGGAAAGAGACAGAGAGGCAGCTGCAGCCCTTCTTCACTATTTGTGAAGCATTCCTCCTGCAGGGGGGTACCAGGGATTTGAACCCAGGTCCTTGTGCACTGTAATGCATGTGCATAACGAGGTGCGCCACCACCTTGCCCCCAGCAAGCATCTTTATAGTCACAGATAATCATGTTTAGTATGATTATTCTTTAGCAGCAACAAGAATAAAAATGATCATGAAATTTAAAGCCGTAATTAACTGCCAGGTGATACAGAGTGTGAAATGACTGGGCACAGCTGTTCTGAACCAATAGTCAGACACAAGAATAAGTTATAACTAGCAGAAGAACCTAGGATGAGAGTGGTGTGTGTGGACCCTTCAGAATTGTTGTTAAATTTCGGAGGCGCCAGCTGGCTGGGCTAGCGTTGCGGCGGTAGAGAGACTCGGGGACACACGGCTGGGCTGAGGCAAATCACCACACCATGTACTTCCCTATCATTCTCCCTGGCGGCAGAGAGAGACCCTTAAACTAACCACCACACAGAACTCTCCTGCATCCTTCTCCTCATGCAGCGGTGCCAAGAACTCTGGAACTCTGTAGGGGTTCCCTTGGGGCAGGGACAAGCGGGCCAGCGAAACTAGCAGGGGTCAAACCAATTTTTTTGGCGGGGGGAGAGCTAGACCAAATCAATGTAAAGCATACAACGAGAGTTTTGCCAGGTTTCCTTTTTAAATTCCTTAGTTGAATGCAGTGCACAGTCAATCCTAAGTAGATCAATAAATTTTGCAGCGACAGTCTTACTCTTTGGCTTACATATGCTGTATATTGCTAATTCAGTTTCCAGTAGCTGACTGTCAAAAAATAATAAAATAGACAAATTGAGTTCTTAAAATATGAAGCTTTTTTTTCTTCTGGTGGTGGATATGGGGGTTTATTAGAAGTGAAGCTAGAGATTTTGTAGGTAGGATGTGTTTATAAAAGATAACTCTCAGTAGTGTTCCTCAAATTAGGTGAAAGAAATTTCATTCATTATTTACTGAATAAGTCTTGCCTCCCTCTCATCTGTGATTAGTTGTCATATTTGAGAGTTTCTCATATTTTTGTGAGTTTGACATGAGGAGAAATTAGGAGCAATGTTATATGACTCCATCACTCTTATGCTGTCATTTTGTGAACATTATCCCAAATGCTCTTTCTTTAAGATGTTAGTAACTACTATATTACAAAGACTATAAAGCTTTTTAAAAAGAGAGAGAGAGAGAAAGAAAGAAAGAAAGAAAGAAAGAAAGAAAGAAAGAAAGAAAGAAAGAAAGAAGGGAGGGAAACGAAATGAACGGAAAGATAGTGACTAGTTATTAGAGAATGTACCTTGATGTGTTTCAACCTTGAGTTAGTCTTTCTTGGCTATGTAGGTCAGGACCAGTGACTATACCTTAAGAATTGGACTGTGTTCTGATTTCAGCCAAGGATTAGGAGACTAAGATATCACCATTTATGAGTTCCCCAAATCCTACGTAATACAACAGGACTGTCTTCAATTTAGTCTGCCTATCTGCAAGTTTTCTTCACTCCTTTCACCCTCTCTCTCTTTTAGTTCAGTCCACAACTGCTTAAAGTTATAACAACAATTAAAATTACTGAACTCCAATTAAGTAAAATAAAACTGTGAAGATATCTAAAGGAAATCTTAGCAGATACAATGCAGTGAAATGAACACAGAAGTTAGCTAAGGAAAATCAGGTTCAGTGCTCAGCTTTGCTAATTACTAGTAGCTATGTGACTTGTTGAGCTACTTGTCTAGGTAAATTTAGTGACAAAATGAGATTATTACACATTGTTGTAAAACCTGGTGTCAGCTGTAGCACTACACAAAAATCTGATGTACTTTTACTAGTACTAATGGCATAAGTATAAAATGAAGGAAAACATTTCTGTCTAGACTGTGGAATCATATATAATAATCAAACTTAAAATGCTTCTGAGTAAATTATTCATCTACAAAATATGGAGATAGTCTAGTTTGGAGCATTAACCACTGAATGATTATACAGCATTAAATACATATCAATATCTACTGTATCTTAGTATAATCATAATTGCTTGACAATAATTTGTAATGACTAAATTTTTGGATAAAATACAATGGAAGGGGACCAGATGGTGGTGCACCTAGTTGAGCGCACATGTTACAATGTGCATGGACCCGGGTTTGAGCCCCCGGTCCCCACCTGTAGGGAGAAAGCTTTGCGAGTGGTGAAGCAGGGCTGCAGTTGTCTCTCTGTCTATATTCCCCTTCATTCTCAATTTCTGGCTGTTTCTATCAAATAAATAAAGATAATTAAAAAATATAATGGAAGAACAATTAAAAGAAAAAAACCTTAGGTCTTAAGTGTGTAATTGTTTTAATTTTCAAGAGCCTCAAAATTAATTAATATTCCTGAACAACCTTCAAATTTACCTGGATTAAGTAATGAAAATATAATTACTGTAACACTAATACTATAAAGGTTAAAAATACCAAGAAATAGGGTGGTGCCCATAGTATTTAGGACATAAGCTTTGTTTATAATTTATCATTTTGGAAACCACATACTCTTACCTATCTTTGTAATAATACAGAGAATAAAATCTGAAGATTCAGTATCTGTTCCTGTGTGTTATTAAGTAATTTCCCATGAAATCACACAACTCCTGTAGGACACCAGACTTTTCTGCTCTAGACAGGCTGAAAAGAAAATAATGCCACAAAGGACTGCTTACTTTCTTACTTATTTTTAAGTGATGTTTTGCTTATCAGTGAAGTAGACAGCACCAACAGGCCAGGACCATTAGACAAAAGAGAACTGCTGATAAGAACTCACTCTATTCTTCTTTGACAATTCGAAGAATGAGCACGAGTGTTTACCCCAAGAAGAGTCTAGTGACCCTGTCTTCTCAGAGTAAATGAATTCCTACCTGTAGTTTTTAGGAACTAGTGGACAACTCTTAGTAATTTGTATGCAGAAAAATAAATATTTATTCAGTATTCTCAATAAAACATATAAATTTTAATAATTTTATATTATATACAATGATCAATTGTTATAAAATTATAGTTCTTTTTTAAAAAACCTTACCTGCAGTTTCTTCAAAGCTTATGGATTTAGACATTTCCATGTTCTTTGTTCTTTAATTTCCCAGTTAAGAATAAACTGAAGTAATTATTATTGTTTGCAATATAGCTCCTCTGTTATTATGTATTAGAATCAGTTTGAACTTCTGCTAGGAAAACATGCTTATGTGGCTCTTGAAAATGAAGCTCTGAAGCAGAAGTTGAGCAGGAAAAGCTGCACATCTTAAGGTGGCTTCTATAAGATGCCAAGGCTATAAAAGGCAGAATCATTAGTTTTCCAAAGTAAAGTCCTGCCTGGAGCCAGACTCAGAATCATTCTAGACTGGCATTTTTTTCCCCTGCACAGTAATTTAATCTTTTGCTGAATAGCCAATAGGTTCTTGAAAAGAAAAGAATGACAGGAGAGAAAAGAAACCTATTCTGACTGACTTGAAGGTTCCAAGAGCCAATTCTGTAACTTAAAGCAATCTAACCTTGACCTCTCCTCTAGTGAATTATAATAATAAAAGTAGTCTCTGAAGAAACCATATGAGACCATAAATGGAACCAGAACATTCCAAAGCAAAACTTGGACATTTCAATTCATGGACCTATGAAATTAGCTAGTAAACTGGAAATATTTAGGGATTTCTAGAGAAGTTAAAAGGTGAGAATTTGTCCATAAAGACAAATTGATACCAAGTGTTGATGGAGAGTAACTGGGTTAAGTGATAAACTTGACTTCTGTGTTGAAAACATAGTTGGTTTAGAAAGAATACTTATTTTTTATAGTTTTCCCATAATTAAAAAAAAAAGAGTGCACAACTTGTCTCAAAATAACAGTTTTGTGGTCTTTATTAAATAGCTCTAGTAAAGAGTTCACAAAAGTGCTTAGAGGAAACCTGTCTAGGGTCACACAAGTGAATAAGAAAATGTATGTTTTCTGTTTTGGTTAAATGTATTTTATAGTTGAATTAAGTTAGTGAAGATTGCCTTTGGGTATCTCTCTCCCTTACAATCTCCCTAAGCATTCCTAATATATTTCTTCCTTCTTTAGCAAAATAAAACGTGACCTCTGGGTGTTTTGTCCCATAAAACAATATTATAATTTTTCTTGTAATGCTGATCTCATTTATAGCTTAACAGAAAGCAGATTCTAAGTTCTCAGGCAAATGATATGGTGTCATTAGATAGTGTTATCCTCAGAAAAATAAAATTGTCAAGAAAGGTTATTTTTCAAACATATAAGTTGCTACTTTATTTCTGACAGTGTATTTTACTTAATAGTGTAACCATCATAGTCTGGAGCTTCATATTACAGTGACAAATGTTTTGTAGGATGCCACAGTGTTTTAAAGAAAAAGGAGACTTCTCATAGTGGGTTGCTGAATGGGAGGAGTTTTCTTCCTCACAAAGCCAGTGACCTCTCTTATTTAAGAAGTCAGTTCCAGAAACAAAGTTATGGTATATATATTTTTACTGACCACTGGCATCTGTTATATGAGTATAAAATTCCCATAGTCAGGAGTCCACAAAGCTTCAAGCTGTCCCTTGAAACTTTTGCCAGCAAAACTTATTCTGGAGGAGTAAAATCTATCTAGGTTTCAAAGCAAATATGAACAGTTCACTCAGCGGGCTTAATCTGGTGCTGGTGTATTTATAGATGTATCAAACTAAACATAGACAGCAAATATTCCTTACTAAACATTTTCTACCTGTGCCAGTTTGGCTGGGAGAAGATTATGTCAATGAAGACAATGCAATACTGTCATTTTCCAAATTAGCCAAATGTTTTGAACAACAGACAAATCAAAATTAACAGAGCTGATCAAAGATTCAGTTATTCAGGGAGCAGCTGAAATTACCATTTGACATTTAATAATATAGGTTAATTCACTCATCCACTAAAATATATATTTAAAAGTGAAAGTATATGAAAGGTCAAAGAGAAACTAAGATCAATTCATTTTGTTATTTAACAGATTAAATATCACAATATACTAAAAACTAAGAGCCATTTCAATAAATACTACTGACTCAACTTTTTATGAGAGTAATGATCATTTAGAGATTAGTATATACTGAAATATGTATACATAAAATGATGTCTAGAACTTGCTTTAAACTCTTTAGTTAAGAGGAAAACTTGCTTTAAACTCTTTAGTTAAGAGGAAAACTAACTCTTTAGTTAGAGACACGTAAATTCATCATACTATTTTTGAATAGTCATATATTTTACATATTAATATGTATATATGCATGTTTAAATAAATGATTATGCTTGAAACTTTTAAGTATTCTCCAAAGTTTTAGGCTTTTCAAAACATCTTTATGAAGTAGAAGTATAGTAATACTTGGCATCTCCTAAAATAGTCTATTTTTAACCAACAGTCATAATCCTATATAACATTAAAACTTTAGGGCTTACCATTAATGCTAATGTCAAGGGTAAGTCAAAGGATGATGACTATCAGTGTTATTATTTACACCCTAAGGCAAGAAAATATCATTGTGGTTATACAAACTGATTTTTGTGCCCGAGGCTCTAAGACCCCAGGTTCAGTTCTAGTGTAAGTATAGAAAATGAGACGCTAAAATAATCCTTATTTGAAGGTTTGAAGGTGAGGTAATTTCACACCAGTACTAGCAGGCAAAATACTAAATGAATAAAGGAAAAGTTTTTTAAAGATCTTATTTATTTATTAATGAGAAAGATAGGAGAGAGAGAAAGAACCAGATATCACTCTGGTATATGTGCTGCTGGGGACTGAACTCAGGACCTCATGCTTGAGTGTCTGATGCCCTATCCACTGTGCTACCTCCCGGACCACTAAAGGAAAAGTTTTCACATTAGCAACAACAACAACAAAAAAATTAAGAAGGTAAACTGGGCCTGATATGGGGGAAAGAAGGCATTCCATTAAAGGGAGAAGCAAAGGAAATTATGGAGACAGAAAATTCCTGTTCAGTGAAAGGTTGTAGCAGTTCAACATGACTAGAGATGGATTCTGAAGGGGAGGGAGTTGAATTTAATGAGGTCATAAAATAATAATAGACCATATCAGAAAACTCCTTATTAACTTGACTAGAATTAATGTTTAATCTATGAAGAGAGGTACTTTTTTTTGTATATAGCCATGATTAATATAATTAGTGGTCTAATCTGTAGGTTTTGGATAAAATAGAGGTGAAGAGTTAGTGAAGAAGATGTTGCAAATTCAGTAAATTAAACTAGCACAATAATGATGGGAGAGTTTACTAATACTACTTTGTGTTTCTGTACATTAAAATTAGACTGGAACTATATACTGAAGCTCATTTACATTTCACACTTTCTACTGCACCTCTTTCAAAGACATGCAAACTGCCTAGCACACATTTTCTCATTACCCTTTATACAATCTAGGAAATACCCATCATATTAGTAGAGGAGCTAAACCTATTCTCAATATTCAATACTCATTAGTGAAATGGAAAGGTCTAAGTTATAGGCAAGGCTACATAATTGATGGTATCTACTCTAATTTGATTATACCACATGTCTATTGACATAAATGAATCCATTAAGAACATCAATGAACCCATTAAGAACAGACAGTATTCTGGCTGATCTGAAATTATAACTTGCACAGCCAACAAAGGTAGTGATATTTTTAAAAGTTAGGAAAGGATTTTCAGGACAGAAAATGATATTTGGTGAATATTTTAATTAACCCAGATTTCCAGTAGTTTGAATAAAGGGTCCTTCATAAAAGCATAGGGGAAAAAAGATGGGGGAGGGGGCACCCAGGAGAAGACAGACACAATTTTACAAGTGTTTCAGATTTGAGTCATATCTGTTTGATTAATGGTTCTGTAAAGAAAGAAGACTAAATACTGTTCCCTAGGATATCACTTTTGCAGCTCTAAAGTTCCAGATTGCACATTACTGTATATCATTTAACCACATTACTGAAATTCTATGTTTGTGTGATGTCTATAGCATAAATAGCCAGATTCTGTTTCCATAAGCACAACAATTTTCTCACTGAGGTCAAAGGTTGCTGTATATTTTTTTAAAAAAGGGAAGAAGAAGTAGTAATAGTAGTAAGAACATCTTTGAACATATGAATCTTTCTCTGTAACACAGGGCTAATGCTAATGCAGTGCACGTATTTTCCCAGAACTCCCATGAGTTTCTTGCCCCCAGGTTCGTGATCAGAAAGCAAAAGATCCCTCGCTCACTGTAAATGGTGTTATTAAATGTACATTTTCAGTTTTCTGGTTCCCAGTACAAATTCTATGCAACCAAATAACAATTGGAAATCTGAATTTTTCAATATTGTTATTGTGGTTTGCATATGGCCAGAATATGAAGGAGTAAAACAAGATTTCAAAGAAACACCCAAATAAAATGATTTCCTTTTAAACTACTCACTAAAAAAACCTAGCTTGTCCCATATTATTTAACTTACTGTAGATCTTTTTTCTCTAAAGAGCATATACATCGAACTTTAAGTTAGAAATGGGGTCAATGGGAGAGTTAATATTACAGGCAAACACTGTGCCTTTATAGGACTTATATTAAAATGATAAATTAACCTTCGCTACTTTATGTCCCAAACAAGTCTTCCTTAATGCCTTATTTATAAAAGAAAAAAGTTCTGGCCCATTGTATGCAAACCTAACAGGCACCAAATTAAAAAAATATCTATCATTCTATTTTATTAGATAAGACATAGAGAAACTGAGAGGGGAAAAGGAAGGGGAGAGAGAGAGAGAGAGAGAGAGAGAGATTTCTCTAGACCTGCTTTACCACTTGTGAAGCATCCCCTCTGCAGGTAGGGAGTGGAGGATTGAACTTGGTCTTTACATGGAATGTGTGCAGTTAACTGAGAGTACTACTGCCTGCTCCCACCCTGCCCCCACCCCTAGCAATTTCTAATACCACACAGTATGCCTAATGCAAATTTACATTTCTAATTCTGTTGAAATAGGCATTAGCAGGACCTAGTAAGGAATTTCCAGTTCAGTAACTATAGAATTCAGTAACTAACATAATGAGGAGACATATGCAAGGTTAGTTATGCTTCCGAATCCTACTGAGGGAGACTTCACAAATGACATGCACACTCTGGTCATATTTCTAAGCAGAAAACAGGGCCATATTAGGGGGAAAATGCTCTTATTAATAAGAAGCCAGATCTCTGATCTCGTTCTTTTTAAAGGTCTGCTTTATGTATGGATTTTTCCATACATAAGACTGACTTGTTTCTAGAATTTGAAATAGAGAAAATCCTTTCTGTTGAGAAAGTAATTTTCTTTACTACACACTTTTTTTATGTGTAGGGCAGAAAATCTCTGGGGTGTGATTGTTGGCCCTTTATAAGACTAATCATGAGAGTGTTTTTTGTTTTTTCTATTGAAGGACTCTTTTTTTCTCCACGTACTTTATTATCTAGGGTTCTATACCCAAAAGTCAAATGCCTGAGTTTTTCTCTAAGTCTGGAGAATTTATTCTGTGTCTTTCTTCTTATGGAAGTCACAACGTTCCCTGGAATAAAATGATAATAAAGTAAAAGGACTTTAATTACCAGAAAGATATGTTCAGAATTCAGCATTCCTTCCCTATCCCATCACAGTTCTTCATTACAAGGTTAGCAGAACGTATTAATGACACTAAAGATCTAGAACAGTCACTGGTTCTTTCTTCATATATATTTGATAGAGAGGGCTGGAGAGATAGCATAATAGTTATGCAAAAGACTTTCATATCTAAGGTTCCAAGGTGCCAGATTCAATCTCTAGAACCACCATAAGTCAGAATTGAGCAGTCCATGCTCTGCTTTAAAAAAAAACAATAATAATAAACAAAACAAAACAAAACAAAAGACATATATGAAAGACAAAGGGGGAGTGAGAGGAGACACATACAATACTGCTTCTCAGTTCACAAAGCTTTTCCCTTGCAGGTGGGAACCAGGGCCTTGAACCCAGGCCCTTGTGCATTACAGGAGGTATGCTCACTTGAGTGCACCAATGCCTACTGATTCATTATTGAGGAGTAATTCCCCTTTTGTTAGATCACACAGTGTGTATGTGTGTGTGCACACCTGGAAACCTACATATAAGTGCGACTACCCTTCCAATGAATAATCAAATTGTACTTTGTCACCCACCGACTATAAGACTGGTTTTTCTGGTCGCATTTGTAAAATAAGTGACAGGAGCTGGAGGATTAACTGGTAAATGAGGATGAAAGTTATTGGTCCTTAAGTAAATCACTTCACTACTGCACTCAAAGATTTTTTTTTTTCCTTAGAGCTAGGAATTCTATAAATTTTTCACTTTCACTTTGTACACTTTTGATTTTTGGCTAATCAGTACATATTTGCTCATCATAAAGCCAAAGTTAATTTATAAGCTGACTAAATATAAAGTAATTAGAAGACAGTCCTACTAGAATAAATTATGACATTTAAACATTTTACTTAGCTCAGTTTAATCTTTTGCTAACTTTAGTATTCAAATACACAATTACCAATTTTTTAAAAGATTCTTTTTCTAATATTTATTTATTTTATCTTTTGTTGCCCTTGTTTTATCATTGCAGTTATGATTGTTGTTGTTATTGATGTCGTGGTTGTTAGATAGGGCAGAGAGAAATGGAGAGAGAAGGGGAAGACAGAGGGGGAGAGAAAGATAGACACCTGCAGACCTACTTCACCACCAGTGAAGCTGCTCCCCTGCAGGTGGGGAGCCAGGGGCTCAAACTCAGAACCTTCCGCTGGCCCTTGTGCTTTGCGCCACGTGCGCTTAACCCACTGAGCTACTGCCCACTCCCCCAATTGCCGATTTTATTTATTTATTTTGGTTTGGATATTTGTTTTCAGGATTTGAAGAATATTTCATCTGTGAATTGTTTTAGTTATTCAAAGGTGACCAAACATCACATGGATAAGCAGATAGAGATCCTAAAGTAAATGCAGTGTCAATATTTTTCTTCTTAGGGTTTGGGCACACCCTCCAAAATTCTCCTAAATTCAGAATGCAGCATTGGCAGACCCACAGAAACATTCACAGAAAATATGGATAAAAGAAAGGTATCTATTCATAACAGAGGGAAAACAAACAAAATGGTAATGTGATAGTGGATGTTTGGAAAACAGGAGAGAGTTGGAAGGATGTTAGTTATGTGAGAATATAACACTTCTTAGAACAAAGATAGTAAACTTTAAGTCCAATTCAATTAGGAAGGCCTGGAGTGCCAGTTCTGTAATGGAAATAAGTCTGTAATATTCTTGGGGGGTGGGGGTGGGTATAGGTAGTGACAAGTGGGTTTACAATTGAAAGAATTTTTAGTGTTCAAGGTAGTCACATTTGTTAAGCTGTTCCTTCCTGATGAAAAGACCTTATTTCTTTGAATTGCTAAACTTGAGAGTTGAACTGACAGTAAAATCCAGTTTCAAATCCTTCCATAAAATGGATTTCTCGTGTTAAGCAGTATGGTAAGAGAGAAACCTTATAGTAACTAATATGAAAAAGCCAATTACATTAATCTATTACATGGTCATTTTGTTGTTGTTGTTGCTGCTGGACTCACATTCTATAGACAGGTAAGTGAAAAGTTCAAAAAAGAGAAGGTACACAAAATGTGAGTTGACAAAGTGGATAAAGCTTTGGGCTTTCAAGCATGAAGTGCCAGATCTGACTCCCAGTATCATGTGAACAAGAATTATTTTTTGGTGCACTGTCTCTTCCTCTCCTTCATAAATAATTCACTCTTTAAAATAATGGGGAAAAAAAGAGGAGGTAAGTTAACTAGGAATTGAGTTATGATCTCCAGGTGTGTAAGATCAATGCTAAAGATTAATATTCACTGCATACTTGTGTCAGATAGTGTAGGCCTTCAATGGCTACAATAGCCCTAGAATAGAATAAGTGATATTGTATCCATTCACAGATGAAGAAATTGAGGCTGAAATAAGCTAAAGGCCATGCTTGTGTTTTCAGCATAGTAGTCAATGTGGAAAGGGCTTGACCGCAAAGTTTCTAATGTAGTCACAAAACATGCTCATGTTTCTTTTCTTCCATATCTACACGTGTGACTTTCTAGTTAAAGAATAGAAATGCTATGAAGGGAGGGGATTGGATATGGAGTTCTGGTGGTGGGAATTGTGTGGAATTGTACTCCTCTTATTCTATGGTCTTGTCAATATTTCCATTTTCTAAATAAAAATTTGAAAGAAAATAAGGACACAACCACAAAAACATATTTGCTTCACAAACTATTAGAGAAATAAGCTTCTCCCATTTTCCAGAAAATATTCTGAATATAAGACTCTATTTTCCAAGTGCATTTTAAGGAATGACACTTAAACTATTACATGAAGACTGCATATTCTTAGCAGAGGATTAGAGGCCAATGTTAGTCAGTTTGATGTTGATTTAGTCTTAACTCAGAAAAAAATATTCAGTGTATCACCTAGTGTTTTGTTCTGCCTTTTAGAATAAAAAGTAATATTTTATGTTTATTCAAAGTACTAGAAAATAAAACCAAGTCTAACTAGAATAAAACAATCGAGTGACATGGAAAAGTGGTGCAATGGATTACGTATGTGCCCTCAGGCATGAGGTCTCAAATTCAACCCCTGGCATCACATGTACAAAAGTGATGCTCTGATTTCTCTCTCTAGTAACCCCCCATAAATAAGGGAATAAATATTTTTTTAATTAACATGCAAAAGAAAAAAGGCAACCAGTCTCCTGAGCTTTGTGAGAACTATGGTGGCTGTGGGGGAGAGGAGGGCACAGAACTTTGGTGAGTGTGTGGTGATTTACACTGACCATGTATGACTGTGAAATCATAACCCCGAAACCTTATAACTTTGTAAAAAATCGGTTAAGTTACTAAGTAAAAGGAGAAAAGGATATGGTACATACCCATTAATAATGACAATAATAAAACTGTTTAGTCTAAGTTAGCAAAGTTACCAGAAATTTAATGTATCCATCCAGTGTCTTGATATAATAGACTCTAACTTCCATCCAAATTATTCTCATTTTTTCCCTTTGAAAATTATTTTAGAAAAGGAAACTCATTCATCAATGATTTTAGAACTTAAACAGAACTCTTTTAACTACTTTATGAATCCCAAGTAAGAGGCATTGTGTATGTTATTATTAATACACACACCAATGTAAATATGCTAAGATATAGACATCATTGATGAGTTATGGCAACAGGAACTATTCCAAATGAAATGCTAAATTTAGTTATAATGCCTGTGCAATATCTAACATTTGCATAAGATGTCTAATTGACCTCAATGTAAGATTGACCTCTAATTCCACTAGAATCTTAACAAGCTGACTGGATTCAACTTGTTAAGAAAAAATGTGTATCTATAAAAGATGCATATATATTACAGAAATGAAAAACTCTGCTGACATTTAAATTTGGACTTAACTTTGCTGATTGGTTTGTTCCATTTAGTTATCTCCAGTGCTACACCACTGCAGGCTAACTTTTTCAGATAGACACAGCAAGAGAGAGGGCAAAGAGCCATAGTACCTAAGATTCCTTTAGTGTGGTAGGAGTTAGGTCATGCACATGGTAAGCAGCATACATACTATCTGAGTGAGATATCTGACAAGTATTTTTTAAACCTCATTTTAATATAAGATATTCATCTCCCCCCAAAAGTTTTTAATAAATTTATTTTAATATATTTTATTTATTTTGGATAAAGACAGAGAGTAGCTGAGAGGGAAGAGGAGATAGGAAGGGAGAGAGGATGGGAGAAAGAGAGAGGTAGAGAGGAAAAGAGCAATAGGAGAGACCTACAGCAGTGCTTTACCACCTATGAAGCTTCTACCCTGAAGGTGTAACGAGTGTGCTCAACCAGGTTCATCACCACCTTGGCCTAATGAGGACTTTTGAAAGATCCCTTTATTTTGAAAGAATGAAAAATGTGGGAGGGAAAGAAGTGGGCAGGAAGGGACCTGGAAAAATAGGACCAGAGTATTAATACACTCTCGTATAAAATGTGGCCTGGGGGTAGGGGGTGGGGCTCTAGAATGCAAATCGGTGTTCTTACAGACTGAGCTATTTACCTTGTGACAGGATTTTTTTTTTTTTTTTTAAAGATAGAATCTGAGAGAGAGGGGCCAGGTGGTGGTGCACCTGGTTGAGCACACATGTTACAATGTGCAATGACCCAGATTTGAGCCCCTGGTCCCCACCTGCAGGAGGAAAGCTTTGCAAGTGGTGAAGCAGGGCTGCAGGTGTCTCTCTGTCTCTCTCCCTCTCTCTTCCCCTACCCTCTATCTGACTGTCTCTATCCAATAAATAAAGATAATAATTTTTTAAAAAAGTATCTGAGAGAGAGAGAGAGAGAGAGAGAGAGGAGAGAGAGGTGCACCATAGTCCTGAATCTTACTTCAATGCAGGGGGGTTGAGCTCAAACCTGGATCACATGGATGGCAAAGCAATGCACCACCCACCACCCACGCAAGTGAGTGAGCTCTTTCATCAGCATGATAATAAAATTTAAAAAGAGTGATCTGTGTAAGTAAACTAAATCACTAATGTAAAAGTGTGTTCTTTTCTTTTAGTTATATGGTGATATCATTTAATCATACTTACTTTACATATTTATCACTGACAAAACAAATTCTGTAAAAACCAGAAAGAGGCAGGATTAAAGTGTGTACTAATGGTTAATGACAGTAAAACTGGAATATATAATTGATTTGATTATTTTTTTTTAGCAACTTTATGTAGTAGTCTTTTTTCCCCCTTAATTCAGGTGAGAATGCCAAGTTTTATCTTTGGTTATTTAAAATTTGAAAGAGTATAGGTTAAGTCAAGGATTTATCCTAAGTAAGTTAAGGCTATCAAAGAAATTTGAGATTCACTGGGTGTTATATTTACTTGTGCAGGAAGAAAAGACAACTGAAGCACACAGTAAAACTGTTCAATCATTCTTCAGAGACTAAGTATATATGAGCCTAGCATACTGAACTTTCTACTTTCAAAAGCACCATTAACATTTTTAGCTTAGCATCCTTTGTTTCCTAAAAGAAAGTAGTCAGTGTTGAGTAGAATTGTCAAGAAATCAATGAAAAGTAATTAGGAAGAGTATTCAATGTCCTTGAGAAAAGCTTTGAAGGCAAAAAAGGGATGCTTTGGCATAGTAAACAGCCAACATTCTGGGGTTTCCTTCCTTCATAAAAAGAAAAGGCAATAGTTTAAATTACTTTACCTAAAAAATATAAATGTCCAGAGTCACCCTAGGCCATGCTGTAGTTAATGTGGCTGCTTTCCATTATAAAAATCCACAACTGAAAGCTGACTTGCAGAACTAACTGCCTTACAGAACTTCTATAATCAGTGGCACATATTCTACTGATGATGACAGTAAGCAGCAGAGAAGGCAGCTCCATTTTAACACCAACGTACCTTAGCTCATTCTATTATCTCTGAGGAAAGACATCGAAGGAAAGGAAATAACAATTATTAAGTGATTTCATTGTGTCAGGGAAGAAATACATATGACGTCACAGAGCGCTAACAAAAAACCTGTAAGTTCTGTATTATTTCCCCTACTTATCAGAAAGTAAATAAAGTCTGAGAGTGATGCAGGAATTTGCCAATGTCCTACAAACAGAAAAGTACAAAGTAAAGATTCTAACTCGGATATCTGATTACAAAGCCCCACACTCTCCAAAACACCACTCAAGTATTTTGAATACTTTAAATCGTGTTTATGTTCTTTTCTGGGTATAGGCTCATTTGGATTTTTGTGTACATTTTCAAGTAAACTAGCATACAGTTTGGGGTGCCATGGATCTCTCTCCTCTGAATCCTTCTCATACTGATTTTAAGCTTCTTGAGAATTTCTTATGCTATCAGAGTCTAAAGGACTTTGCTCTCCTGAAATTCTGAATACTCAACATCATGTTTTCATCAAAGATAACAGAAAAAGTCATCCCTTCTCTTTGCTATTTTTATTTGCATTCAAAAACCTTTCTCACAAATTTGTGCTATTCTAACATAGTATAATATTAAGAATTTTTTATTTTAAAGAAATATTTTTAATATTTATTTTACTTATTACTGGATAGAGACAGAGAGAAATTGGGGGGGGAGACAGAGAGGGTGACAAAGAGACACCTGCAGCACTTCTTCTTCACCACTTGTGAAGTCCCCCTGCAGGTGAAGACCAGAGGATTGAACCTGGGTCCTTGCACACTGTAATGTGAGCATTTCTCCAGGTGTGCCACTGACTGGCCCCTAAGAATTTTTCCAAACTTACATGAGATGATTTTAAGATAAAATAATATACATTAGGAAAGGAAAGCTTAATTTTTGTATGTTTACATTATAACTTCATTACCAATAATGTAAGTACATAATGCACATATATATAAATAATAAACACATTTTATTTAAAAAGTATCCCCATATATTTTTTTATCTCTTCCCACCACCGTCCAACACATTAGAGTTGGGGCCTGATGTATGAGCAATTCACCATTCCCAGGCCACTTTTTTATTGAAGTAACAAAATAGAGAAAAGGAAAGATACTATAACACTAATGTTTTCCCATACCATGGCTTGTATACCAATGTGGTGCTGGGACTTGAGCCTGGCCAGTAACCACATTCTAAGAAAACCATCCTCAATACATTTAAAAACATTTTATACTTAAACATTCAGAAGTTGGTGTCAGGGTTTCAGATAGGGAAATAGGGAGAGGATCCCTAGAGCTTCCTTTTTATTGAGAGGAGCGAAATACTTAATTTCAAATACTATCTTTTTTTAAAGCTTGGACTAGCATTATTTGATACAGAAACTCAATTTTCTGAAAGGCAGCTGTCTCACAATTTAACAGAAACCATACTCCTAAAAGAAACCAAACACAAATACCATAAGTCGCAGAAACATATTTATTTCTCTATTTTGTTCATTTTGAAGTTATATTATCAGAGGACTGTACTTAAAACCTTTACTATGGTTTTAGTGGGAAATCAACATTTAATTATTTTAATATTTAATACAGAAAACCATACATATAACTCTAAATACTGTTAACCATGAAATATAAATGTCAGTTATTCTCTGAGAAGTCAAAATAATACTTTCCTTCACACAAAATTAGATTGAAACAATCTCTGACTTTTTTTCCTTCTCTCTGAATTGCTCTGTAAATAATTTTTTGAAGTAATTTCCTATAGTGATATTTGTTCCTCTTATGCTCTCAGATGTCTGACAAAAGATTAGGAAGAAGATTTATCTCTTAAGTCTGCTTAACCTTCTATCCTAGAATATTATTACTATCACCATTATCACCATCATTTATGCCACAAGGGTTATCACTGGGGCTTATACCTGTATATCACCACTGCCCTTGGTGGCCATTTTTTCTTTCTTCTAGATTGAGTGTGAAAGAGAGAGAAACAGAAAGGGAGATAGAAGGAGAGATACAGCAGCACCACTCCACCACTCATACAGGAGCTCTCATGTGGTGAGCAAAGGTTCAAATCGAGATCTTCCAGCATTAGGCAACATGTGTGCTCTGTCATGTGCGTCACCTGCTGGCCACTAGTACGTTATTATTGCTGATTTTAGGTAGTATGCTCGCTACTTCTAAGCTATCCAAACATAAAAATGGAGTCTTATTTTACAGAAGTGTAGTGGCAGGATTATAAGTAGCAAATGAATAAGAATTACTCTAACTCAACTGAAGGTACAATTTATCAAGTGAGGAACAGGGTTACATCTGAACAGAAAAAAAAACACTTTTCTTTAAATTTTTCTCTATTAGTGGATTTCTTTGCATTTTCCAGAATATCCAAATATTATGGAAAAAAGAAAATGCAAAAACTGATTTGAGAAGCTGAGTAAGATATATTAGCTTTGATAATAATTGGATGGTAATTATCAAAGAAACCAAAAGGTTCATTTCTAAAGCTTTCATTCTGTTGACATTCTATGTCATAGAATTCATTTTGGCTATTTGAACAATTGAATCAAATTCTTTAAGTGAGACAACTATTTTATGAAATATTAATCAAGTATATTGAAAATTATAAAAGAAAATAATTAGCTCTGCATGACTTCAACTTCCAGGTCTCACATACTACCCAAGCAAATTTTCTCTTGACAGCAAGTGAGAGATACCATTGCACAGTTCAGTCATACAGTGCCAGTGATCAAACATGAGGCCTCATACATGATAGGCATGAACTTTACCAGACGAGACCCATCCCTGGCCTGCAAAAGGAATCTTCTGAATATTTTTTGAGGATCTGCAACATTTGCCATTAATTAGAGGCTAACAATCCAAGTGAAAATGTTGCCTAAGTTTTCCTTAAAATATTGCTATTTTGTAAAAACTTTATAATCTTTTCAGATATATACATACATACCAACATACCTGAAGTTCTCAGTTTTCAAATTTTACTTCTAAAGAGCTAACTGGCTATAATATACACAGAATCTTTTTCCCAGGCACAATGCCAAAATCACTCCATTTGACAAGCTCTGTTATATATCATATTGTTTCTCAGATAAAATAAGTAATAAATATTTCTTGTTTGCTTACTCAGATACTTATAAATCCCATTTATCTAGAACTGAAGAGATAAATGAGAGAAGAAATGAAGTATTGAAATACAGCTAGGTTTATATATGATCTATTTGAAAATATCCAATGAAATTTCTATACAAGACAGACTTTTGACAGTCATAACTCTTTGACTTTACTACCCTGTCATCAGCTCAGCTACTTTCTTGTAGAGACACAGATTTAGTATTTGTGGAACTGGTATAGGTATTTAAGTCTTGGTTTGGCTAATTTATATGTTTGGTTTATTTCATTTTGCTAGATCATCTCTGAAAAAGATTTTTTTTTTTTTAACAGAGCACTGCTCAGCTCTAGCTTATGGTGGTGTGGGTATGGGGGATTGAACCTGGGACTTGAGAACCTCAGGCATGAAAATCTCTTTTGCAATGAAAAAGAAATTTATCTTAATCACTTTGCATTCCTTATATCCATGAATATGATATAACACCTTGTTGCTGCGGCTTAAAATTAGACTAATCCTTTTTCCATCCTGTCCACTACCCACCCACTACATGATCACGTTCCTAAAAGAAATTCTCTTTTCTCAAATGCTCAGCCTAGGACTAATCTTTTTTTATTGATAAACATACTCTGACTTCGAACACACTGAGACATAATCTCTGGTTTTCTAGTTTCTTCCTCTACTGACCATTTTGGAAAACCATCTGTCTGACTTACTCATGGTTCCTAGGAATGGAAAATCCTGGGCCTTCTGTTTGGTCCCAGTTTCCCAGTAGTGTGGTTTACACAAGAAGGGATAAGACACCATTTAGTAATCAATAACTCTCATTTCTGAAAATTTAAAAGCCATACTTCCCTAGGAGTACAGTTCTCTGAGCAGATCAAGATTCACTAGCTGACATGTTCCAAGCAAGGTTGAAAAATTTTAACAAACAAATATACATGATATTCTTTTGTATTTTATGAAATAAAACATATTTTTGGTATAAGTATGACCCATAAATATTTGAGCCATACTTTAACAAATTATACACTGTTTATCAAAACTTCAAATGTTAACTAAATGCCCTGCCATTTATCAAACAGTAAAAGGAACTGAAAACAGTATATGACACTTTGTTTCCTTTATTAAGGAGATGAAATCTCAAAACACCAGTATACATGCACACACAGAATGACAGAAATAAGCTAAAGGGCTGGGTTTTTTTTTCCCCATACAGTGCTGAAGGTAGCTTTATCAAATTGGCAAAAAGATTAAAACTGCACTATTACATTGTTACTGTACCTCAGGGATTTTTCATTCCACTTCTGTTGTGATTGAACTAAAGTGTGTGGGAGAAGCTTTTCAATTAAAACTCACTTCAAGAGGGCAAAATTTAGTCAGCCCCCCCCCCTCCCCACACACACACACATTTTCTCCTTTCTATGTGCTTGATGGACTCAGGATTCAGATCCAAGGGCAAAGGCAATAACACTGTCAATTAAGAGGGTTACTTCTAGGCTCTAGTAGGTCTAGACAAAGTTACTAAAGAAATTTCTTATTAGATTTTTAAACAACATCCTGTGTTTATACACTCTAATATGGAGGTAAAGTAATCTGGAGCTCCAAATTTGGCTTAAATTGTAATAGAAAGGCTATACTTATAGAAAGACCTGACACAATATTTATAATATATTCATTTAATTTTTCAGCCTCAATTTTTACTTTTTAAATGTTCATCTAAATTTTATAATTTCTGATTCCCAATCAACTTGTAATTAGTAGAGAGGAGAGTTTATTCATCGGATAGCACTCTTGGAGAGAGAAAGTACATAAGATCATTCACAAATTTTCTATTTCTATAAAGCTTTATAACTGAAATTTTGCATTTTAATAATTTTTTTCAAGAATAACAGAAAACAGCTAAACTACGTACTCCATTATCACAACTAATTTTTATTCCTAAAAGCAATATTTTTAAAATACTTGTGAAATTCATTGACTTATTAAAGAAATTTTTTCTGTTCAGAATTTTTAAGCATCTTATAATGAATCAACTCTCAATATATTAAATTAAGGCAATATTTCCTATGGCCATACAAAAACACATCCTGATGACCACAAATCTAGAATGACAGACATTGACTTCATCTCTGTCCCCGCAGATTACTAATTTCATTGATGAGACTTCCTATAACTTTTATTGACCATCAGCAGATGAATGGGGGAAGGGTGACTAAGTGTACCA
Source organism: Erinaceus europaeus (assembly GCF_950295315.1). NCBI lineage: Eukaryota > Metazoa > Chordata > Mammalia > Eulipotyphla > Erinaceidae > Erinaceus > Erinaceus europaeus. The sequence continues at coordinate 72,736,317 of NC_080163.1, forward strand.
CTGCCAATAAAACCTGCCTGCAAATGACAAATACTAGTTTGCCTGTGCTATGACTATTACAACGTTGTACCTTAGTTAACCTTTCTAAAGAAGAAATACTTGAAGATGCTTCACTATTTTCATGACAGTTGTGATACAATAAAGTAGGATATAACTATGCTTTTTAATATTTTATAGAAATGCAGGTGGCATTTATGCATTTTTCTTAAATGATAAACTGGCTTGAGCCTTGAAAACCAGGTTTTACCTTTTAGTAGATATTAAGAACTCCCTTTGTTTTGCTTTCCTCACAATGAAAAACATGTTACTACTCACTTGTACCTTTGACTATGTGACATGCAGGTTAATCTTCCAGTTCATTATAAAAAATTATTTCATTGTGTCTTCTGCAGAGCTATTTACACACTCTAGTAAACCTTGGGTGAGTTAAGCTTAATGGTATCACTGTTCTTTCAACGAAAATATTCAGGTTCTAAATAGACCCTTGAAAAAAAGAAATGATCAATTAAAAATTTAACTCATAATAATAATAATTCACCAGTCTATGACACTTTTTTACTTAATAACACACCTCATGTTTACTACCCTTTTCCAAAAGTAACAGAAGATAGAATGTAGGAAGAAAAAAACTAATGAAACTAAATTTGGCAATATTCAAGTCACTTTGGCATGTCTTGCTTAGGTCCTTCCTCCACTGAGAATGCTTCTGGGCCACTAGCAATTTGTTAAGTTAACTCATTTCCTCTGAATCATACTTTATTACTGAAGGACCACAGCTCTGTTCCCTTAAGAGCCATTAAATTATAAATGCTTGTTCAGCAATTTCCAGTTCTATTGATGGTGCTTGAAATTAATCAGAGTACCATAGTCAGCACTTGAAAAGAGTCAAGGGACAGAGAAGGGTAAAATCCATCCCTATCAGAAGACACTACTGCAGACCTGCTCAAGCTGTTTCCCTAAATAAGACACATTTCCATCCCTTCTGACTTTTTTTTTTTTTTTTTGGTTGTTTTTGTTTTGTTTTGTTTTTCAACCAGAGCACTGCTCAGGCCTGGTTTATGGTGCAGGGGATTGAACTTGTGACTTTGGAGCCTCAGACATGAGAGTCTCTTTGCATAATCATTATGCTATCTACCCTGCCCCCTTGCCCCTGAATGCTTTTTAATTCAGAGTAAAATACAGAAAAAGCGAGGGAGCAATATCACAGCATAAGGACTTCCAAAGGTACTAGATATGCTAATACCCTGTGAGGCTGGGTTTAAATCTAGCTAGCTCAAGTGACAACATGCATCCTACCCAGTGAGCTAACTCTTTGGTCCTTTTGGTGACTTCTATGTTATTTTTCTATTGTTGAAAAATATATAAGCTTGAAAGAAAAACTAACAAAACAAAAAAAGCAGAACTATATGACAAAATAGTCTAAGAAATCCTATAACTCATTTTTTAAATTTATTTTTTCCTCAGGTTCCAAGTCAACTGATATCCTTGCAAGTGAAAATACACAATATTGAAAATGTTCCTATTACTTATTTATTAATTCACTCTCCTTTAAAAGCTTATTTCTAACATTACAAATGTACAAACATGTTTGCTTCATTGGGTCCATATGATGTTCATATTGATATAGTTTCATGTATGACCAGTAAGCACATCTGAACTTTTGAAAGCATGTTTTCTCCACAAGTTTCCTGAGAGATTAAAGTATCAAAGTCATTTTTAGATGTGGGCAGTCTTTAATCAGTGTTTTAAAGAGCACTTGGGACATGTTTTCCTTAAATATTCACTACTTATTGATTTTTTTTATCCCTGCAACAGGAAACTTATTCCTGCAACAGGAAAAAGAATTTAAAGATTTTCCATTTTACTGTTAGTTGCCTAAGTCAAGTTTCAGAGATAAGCAATTGCTTGTCTTATGAGAAAAATCACACTAGAAGCCCTCTGGGTTTCTGGGAAATGAGAAACTATTACCTATAACTTCAAATTGTTTTGTGATGAAATCAAGGAAATTTTATTTTTGCTGTCTCATGATCTCAGTACCCCTGTCAATTTAAAAATATTCAGACTTATGTAAGAGGGTTCCAATTCAAGTGGACGCCATTCCAAATTTCCATTTGTTCAAGCAAATAAATGTGTTACAGAACATTTTAAATCTTCCACAGGACAAAGCAGAGTAAAAAAAAAAATTCAATTAAGCCAAAAGTGCTACTTGATCATCAATTTTTATCAAGTCTAACAAAGTAGATCATTTTAGTTGAGCATATTTTCTTTGGATGACAGCTCTTTCTTTGGATCAAATTAGTTTTTGAAAAGATGACATCAAGTTTTAGTGAGATATGAGACCTTTTAAAAATTCAGAATAGGACCCCTTCAAATATACCTAAAATAGACTTCCTAGCTTCTTCATACATGAAGACCCTTAGTTCCACCTGCTCTATTCTTACCTTTAGGTTCCTGATTATTAAACAATTTGTCCTGCTTTACATCTTACTGCTTTCAGCCATCAAATTGCAGATGATGTTATGATGTATTCCTGACTTCTGTGGGCAGATGACCTTACCGATGTGTTCTGGACCCCACCTCCCCAGAGCCCTACACCACTAGGGAAAGATAGAGACAGGTGGGGTGGGGGGAGGTATGGATCAACCTGCCAAAGTCCATGTTCTGCAAAGAAGCACTTAAACAAGCCAGACCTTCCACTTTCTACAGCCCATAAAAATTTTGGTCCATACTTTCAGAGGGATAAAGAATAGGGAATCTTCTAATGCAGGGGATGGGATACATAAGTCTGGTGGTATGAATTATATGGAATTGTATCACTCTTATCCTACAATCTTGTTAATCATGATTAAATCACCAATGAAAAATTCAGAATAAAAAAATAATTTATTGAAGATAACAACAATATTTCAATATCACCTTCAATATGCTCTAGTCTTTATGTCCTTTTATTCTGATTATCATCTATCTGAGAGAAAGATGCCAGGCATTTTAATAGTGAAAACTGGTTAATTACTTGTGGATTGTTATTTCTGGCATTCTTATTGATCCATTTTAACATAGAGAATAAATTTCAGTCAAGTGCAATTACTGCTTATCGTTCTCCCTTGTGCAAAATAAACCCAAGTTATTTACTAGTTGTGACAAACAGTATAAGAACTTTGCATTGTATTTGTAGACTAGGAAGTATTTGTTGAATAAAGTAAAGGCAAAATTTTATTGGGGATGGGTTAATAGATTCCAGTATAATTGTTGACACATCTCTTTCCATTCCTCCTTCCTCCCTCCCCAGATTCCTTTTTTTTGCTCCAATATATCAAATGCAGACCAAGTTACATTTTGTATTTTCATTTTCTAGTCTTCTTTCTTAAGTTCCACCTATGAGTGAGATCATCTGGCAATTATCCTCATTGGAGTTTATCTCACTTATATGATTTCTTCAAGCTAAGAATTTCTTTTATTTTTTTTTATTTTTAAATTTTTTATTTAAGAAAGGATTAGTGAACAAAAGCATAAGGTAGGAGGGGTACAACTCCACACAATTCCCAACACCCAATCCCCATAACCCACCCCCTCCCATGGTAGCTTTCCCATTCTCTATCCCTCTGGGAGCATGGACCCAGGGTCGTTGAGGGTTGCAGAAGGTAGAAGGTCTGGCTTCTGTAATTGCTTCCCCGCTGAACATGGGCGTTGACTGGTCGGTCCATACCCCCAGTCTGCCTCTCTCTTTCCCTAGTAGGGTGTGACTCTGGGGAAGCTGCAAGCTAAGAATTTCTAAAGATAAGCCTAGTTTGTTCTAGAAATGGGATTATAAAATTTATGTAACTTTTTTACACTAATAAAGTCATTTTTTCTTCTGCAATTGGGTTTTCTACATGCACAATTACCAATTCACAGGCCAAATTTTCCTTCTTTAGTTCAGATAGAGGAGGAGGCAAATAAGACAGAGAGGAGAAAAAATACAAAGTCAACCAACTAGGAGGGGGAGAGGCAACACTGTGATGCTCTGGCAGGCATGTGATGCTTCCCATGTGCCTTGATGCTACCAACTGGTGCTGCAGCTTTGAACCCTGTCTGGAATTCACACATGAGAAACCACACTCTATCAAATGAATGATCTTTTGGTCTTTATCCTTTTCAGTAATTCATTTTTTTCTCTTTGTTCTTCCAGAGCCCTGAACAGCTCTGGTTTATGGTGGTGTGGGGGATAGAAGCTGTGAATTCAGAGCCTCAGGAATGCAAGCCTTTTGCATAACCATTATGCTATGTCCCAGGTGCTTCACTAATTTATTCTTAATTTACCTAGATAATTTTACTTTCAGATTATGTCAATTTTGAGACAAATTAAAATAAATCCACTTTAATTGCCTGAGAGACTTGCAGCAGTAGCACACCCAACTTTCATGACTGAAGCCCCAGGTTTAATCCTTAGGACTCTGTCTCTCACTGGTGAAAATAAATGAAAAGCATCTGTTTTAGTTAACTTACAATACTGCCAACACTGCTAATTTGTTTCCATCTATGAAGAGACTTATTTCAAAATGAAAACTTTCTAACAAATTAAATTTACATATATTGGCATAGAAGTATTTGTTTTGCATTGTAAAGTTTTGCTACAAATAGCTGTATTCTTTTTTCCAAAGGCAAAAACAGAGTTCTGATAAAAGCTGCTGTTTTAAAAATAACTGGAATATCTGGGGGATGAGGAGTGGGGGAAGAGAAAATGAAAACGAAGTGCTAATGCATGTGAGTTTTTATGGGGGGTAGTAATGTCAGTACACCGGTGGTAATTTTGTGCGTATACTGAAAAAAATCAATCGCACACTCTGAAAAAGTGAATCCATACCCCACGTTCAATCCCTAATACCACAAGCCATAGCAGTGCTCTGCTAACAAACAAAAAAGTGAATCTTACAGCATGTGACTTTCACAATAAAATGATCAGTAAATGTACTATCATAAAATGATTAAGTAGAGAGGGGAGAGGTACATTTATGTACTTTATTAAATATGTTTTTGCTTTGTTGGTAAGATAAGCTTTGTATCTCTGAATAATAATTTATACACTAACTTTACAGTAAAATTCAAAGCATAAGTAATATTAGCACATCTCTGGAGGGAAGATTACCCAAGACAACAAAACACAAAACCTTCTAAATGAATAATCTCAAGGCTGCACTAACCACATTCATATGGTGGCATAAAAAAATAAGTTGAAAAAGTTGAGATAATATTGTTCTTTTACAGTAGAAGTAATCCTTTTTCAAATCCCAAAATTAAGCTACATTTATATTTGACTAAGTTCAAAGATGGTTCACTTAAATGGACAACTGTCACATAACTCTTTTCCACTATAGGTTCTCCTCTGACTACTCTGGGGAAGCAGATTTCCTTCCTTAGAACTGCATTAATTACTAGCCCAGGCAAGCTATTTAACTAATCAAAATCTGAGTCTGACAATTGCTCTCATTTACTGATTCCCTTTTTGTGCCACCATGAGCAAACCATGCCACTCTATCACTGTCAACTACAGACTAAGAGGAAGTAGACAGTTTCATTTTTAATGATTACTTATCCAAAGGCAGAGTTACACTTGCATAGTAGGTTTATCCATTCAATATTAGTCATATAGACTTTAAAGATAATTGATCATATGAAAATGCACTTATATGAAATAGAAACCTAAAGTTACATTCCCAGGGATGAAACTGAGATTAGGGAGCATTTATTTAAAACATTGAATATCCTAAGCAAAATAACTATTGGTTAGAGTCTTTATCTCTGGAAGCATTTATACCAGCATTTGTGAAACTGGCTCCAGCAAGTTTTATGTTTTATTTGTGAATGGATAACACAGCTAAATGAATTCCCTAGTCAATCTAGATGAAGTGCTTTCTTAAGGTAATAGTTAAGACTCAGTAGCCATTAAAGCCTCTCCTGGTCCTAAGACTAATATAATAAAAATATCAAACCCAACTGTATTTATATGATGGATATTCTTATCATCTCACCTCCATTGCATATTCAATAGGGAAAAAAAGGCAGATTAAAAGTTCACTTGAACTAATATTGGTAAAGTAAGCTGTGGAAGATACTAATTGTTTCTCCTATAAAGATCAATTTAAACTGTAGTGTGAGACTTTCTTCCTTACTCAGATCTCTCTAGCCTCAGCAAGGCCTTTATTTTGTCTCTATTTCTTCCTATATATCAGGGGTGGGGGGTTTCTTTCCTAGAAAATGCCATTTTAATATTTGTAATATGATTCATGGGCCATACAAATATACCAGCAGGAACATTAGCACACAATGTTGCCATGAATAAACCTCCTACATTTATTGAATTTCGAGTCCTACCAGTGGTTGCTTTGGCAGAGCTAGACCAAATGATTTCATAGTTCCTATGGTTGGACTTCTCCACTCCTGCAATTTATGTTCAGGGAAAACTTGTAGAGCTCTTATTTCTTAAGACTTCAAAAAAAAATCATTTGGGTTTCTCTCCAGTATAGTCAGACAGCCATGGCTGAACATGTTGACACCCTAAACTGTACTGAAGTATTATAAAGCCTTTATTAATAATGTTATACAAATCCTTAAGAGCTAAAAGTTCTGTCTGCCATTATAACTCTCCTTTAATGAACTTTTCCAACCGTTCAATCACCAGTATGTATTTCTTAATGCTTTATTCCTTTTCTTGCAGCCTCCATTTTTCCTGAAGGCTATATAAAAAGCAATTTTTATTCTATGTGCTTTACTTATGTGTTCATTCATTAAAAAAACACTATTTTTCTTTTTAGCACATAGATGTCTGATTGTTCCATATTATACTGAGGTATCATGGAACAGAGATATACTTTTCTGGTTTATGAAAATCATATCTGCTTTTACAATTTGCTTTGAAATGCAGTTTTACTCTAAACAATTGTCATGTCTTTTGGTTGGTCTTTGAATGGTCTATGACCTGGTTCCAGCTCATGCATACAAAGTTTGGATATAGTCCTTTTACAATTCTAAGATTAATCAACTCTCCTTTGGAGACAAATGTAAGTGAGTTGAAATTTAACTGCGGAGTGTATTTATTCTGGAGGACTATAACAGTCTCAAGAAAGAGTGCTGACATTTGAGGGTAGTTTAAAATTAATATATAAGCCAATAAAAGAGCTTTTTATTCTTTCAAATTTTTACCTATAGAAAAAAAAGAGGTAAGTATTTGGCACAAAGTAAAACTATGATTTGTGCAAGCCAAAAATGAACTGTTAAATTTGGATTTGAGGTAGGGAATTTTTAATAATTAAATTGAATTTCTCCGAATTAACCATGATGAACTGTATAAACATGGAAACTATAGAAATGGATATCTAATCCAAGACTGTTCCTTGGTGTGCCATAGTTATTCTTCAACAGAATGAACTGATTCACGTTCAGTCCACATGACTACAATTTTTTTCTTAGCCTCCTTCTACGAAACGTTTAATCTTTTTTTTTTAAAGATTTGTTTATTTCAATCTTTTTTTTCATTTATTTATTATTTGACTGATACAGACAGAGAGAAGTTGAGAAGGGAAGAAGAGATAGAGAGGAAGAGAGACAGAGAGACACCTGCAGACCTGCTTTACCATTTGTGAAGCTTCTACTACAGGTGGGGACCAGGGGCTTGAGCCTGGGTCCTTGTGTACTGTAATGTGAGTGCTTAAACAGGGGCACCACCTCCTAGCCCCTTAAAGCACTTGATTTTTCAGGCATAATGTTTAAGGTAACAATAAAATTAGTTCTAAATATTAAATTGAATTGTAGTCAACACCCAATTGGCTATAGAACTTTGTATTCGTCATTAAGTACAAAATGAGACACACAAAATCCTTAAAGATAAATTATACTGGGAGTCAGGCGGCAGCGCAGTGGGTTAAGCGCAAGTGGCACAAAGCGCAAGGACCAGCATAAGGATCCCTGTTCAAGCCCCCGGCTCCCCATCTGCAGGGGAGTCACTTCACAAGCAGTGAAGCAAGTCTGTAGGTGTCTGTCTTTCTCTCCTCCTTTCTGTCTCCCCCTCCTCTTTCCATTTCTCTCCGTCCTATCCAACAACGACGGCAACAATAATAACTACAACAATAAAAAAACAAGGGCAACAAAAGAGAATAAATAAATTAATAAATATTTTTAAAAGATAAATTATACTGCATTTAAGGTTCTTGGAAAATAAACATGAACATTTTTCTACCTTGTAGTTTCATCTTCAATAAGTTTATGAACAAAATTTAAAAGAAACAAGGGGCACAGAAATTTTTGAGATAATGCAATCAATATTTCTGAAAGGACAATTCTCAAGAACTTTTTTTTTCTTCAAGATGTAGAGTAACTTAAGTTACTGCTGATGAAGGGGTTAAATCACAATAAAAATTAAGTTTAGAAATTAGAGAGAAATTTCAATTGAAGGACATTAAGTTCTATTTCACCAGGGAACAAGAAATGTAGAGTCATCACTTACTTTTTTGTTCCCCAAAGATAATTATAGAACTTTGAAAGTGAAGATCATAACTTTATCCAATATGATTCAACTCTTGGGAAAGCTTTTCTAAGATATGACTAGACTTTTCATTTTCCCTAAGAATGTTTATTTTTAGAGGAAACATCTCCTTCACATTATAGTTCAGAGACATAACGCTCTTTTCAAAATAAAAAAAATGGAAAACCATTTTCATTTCCACCTGGGACTAGGGTGAAGAGGGAAAACACTAAAATGGAAAACTGGCAAACCTGCTTAAGAAGGAAGCCCATGCATTCTTTTGGGTCAAAATCACCTAATTCTGTGGTCACTTCCATTGATTAGTCAGTCTGAATTTTATCATTCAGACAGTGGCTTAAAATAATGTGGACATTCCTTTGCTTCACTCTTGGACTCGGCTTTGAATTATTTGATTATATCCTTATTTGGACATTATATTTTGATAGTATAGGGAAACATATAATATTTTCCATTTCCAAAATTTTAGTTTCATTGTTAAGCATTTTAATAGATATTATTTATTAAGTACTGATAACATCAATAATAGCAAAACAAAGTGCTACTTTTATCATGTATCATGCAGTTATAAAACTTGATGTCCTGGAGCCCTACTTCCCCAGAGCCCTGCCCCACTAGGGAAAGAGAGAATAAGGCTGGGAATATGGATCAACCTGTCAATGTCCATGTTCAGTGGGGAAGCAATTACAGAAGCCAGACCTTCCACCTTCTGCACCCCATAATGATGCTGGGTTCATACTCCCAGAGAGATAAGGAACAGGAAAGCTATCAGGGGAGGGAAGGGGAGACAGAGTTCTGGTGATGGGAATTATGTGGATTTGTACTCCTTTTATGGTTTTTGTCAGTTTCTTTTTTATAAATATTTTTTTAAAGTAGATACTGATACCTCCCCTGCAGAATGTCATCGCCCAACACACTGTAATTATCTAGTCACCTAAATTTGAACAGGCTCTCAATGTATGATTTTCATAGTTCTACTATTCAACCTCAAAGAAATCACTGGGCTTATAATAATTCTTCCCCAACATCTCTGCAATGTTCCCATTCACTAGAATGGCTAAGAAAGGGACCACTATTTTACTTTTAATTTACTACTCCCTTTCTCCGTTAAATAGTGGCTTTGACACACCTGTATATTCCAGTTTGGTTTCATAACTCCTGTGTTCACAATCCTCTTGGTAAATTTTAAAATCTGAAGACTAACTGGCATGCTAAAGTTTTACCTTCCTTCTTCTTTTTGCTTCCTTCTCTTTTTGCTTTCCCACAGCAATGAATACTGAAGTAGTATAATAGGTTTTATCCTGAATTGGATTAGAGGGCTGACTAGGATAGAAAGGGAGACCTTTGTTCTAGATTCAGATGACCCTAGCAATGAGATTTCAAACAAAAAAATTATATTCTAGGCTTCAGGGTTCCAAACTATAGCATGAATACTAGACACATTCCAAATTTCCTTTCATTTTATTACACAACACTGAGTAGGAGCTCTCTGAGGAAATATTTGCATCATGGGATATGTGCAATCAGTCACTGTCACATACAGACAGACACACATTTTGCTTGATTCACAGAAAGATTTCTTTGAGACATGACCTAATTTCTTTTGGGCTGAGAATCTTGTCAGTTTAAGTATTCATATTTGCTTCATTCAATTAAAATAAGGAATATGAAACTAGAGCTCAGATTTTTATCATTATTAGTCATACTCAAAGAAAAATAAAGAACCGATCAAACACAATGATGGGTCAGCAAGAACATAAAGGGCACATTAAGTTGAATAATTTTTAGACAAAACATCTCATGAGATTAAATATTAGTGATACTGCAGTATCTGTAATGTCAGAATAGTTACATATCAAAGACTTGTGTAGAGAAAAACACTTAAGCTGTAGTATTCATCTATGGGAAAAAACAGACAAAAGAATATTGGCAAAGTCATAGGGTGAACATCTGCAGTCTGGTATTTAAAATTATGACAATAATTGATACTAACAATTATTGGATATAATATAGGGCATGTATTTTTTAAATGTGAATTTGAATCATAAGATTCTAGGGTGAAAGGCAGGCTAGAAAATTATGTTATAATCTATCTCAGTGAAGAGAAGATACTAGTATCTACTTGGTAATGTATTTGGTACACAACAGCTAAGAAAACATAGTTGCAACAGCGCCAAAACCTGTTCCTTGAACTAGACAGGCAGAAACAAAAGGCAAAGGAAAAACAGACAAGTATGAGCTATGCAGCACTATGTGCAATCTTTCAAAAAGGAATCAAAGGAGAAAGTAATCCACTCTTCTTTCCATTTTATAAATATAATTTTTAAAAAAGTACAGAGAGAGGGACCTCATAATACACTAAAAAAAAAAAAATCAAAGTACAGCTCATGCAGTTAAACTGTCTTGTATATGCTTTTAGCAAATATAATTAAACAGCAAAGTTTTTCTATTCCATGGAAGAAGATTCACTATGCCACAATGTTTCAAAAACAGTTTAAGTTTCTGTACTAAACAGAACAAAATGAACACAAGTAATATGTACCTTAAGTCAAATTTCTCCAAGACTAATCAACATGTACATGATTATTTGTAACTTAGTACCTTTCAATGAAATGATTTCTGATAATTAAGACAACTAGCTATGAAGAAAAATCATGATATCAAGTCTGTCTTCTTTCAATTTCAGGGCCTTAGATGATTCTGGAGAACTGAGAATTTTTCTGAAAACCTTAGTATTCACTGAAAAATCAATGACATAGTGAAGACACATTAGGTTGCCCTTATAGTCATTAGCTGAAACAATATTCTTGCAAAATATGAGCTATATAATTTCTTCTAAGATTAAATATAAGTGCAATCAACAATTCCTACCCCAGTGTTGCCTCTAAATGCAGTTTGTTCACAACCAATGCAGACAACTATAAGCAAAAACATTTTGTGATATCATTCCATAAGAGTTTTTATTTTAAAATCCTGACATCAGTTGCAATGCTTCCTTTCTAGTTTCCTAATAGAACACGAATATATGGATGGAATTACTCCTGATAAACTTCATACATGGTGATCTTGGAGGAGTAGTAGAGGAATACTCATCTCTTGGCTAGATGTGGACCCTTATCCCATCTACTGTGCAGATTTCCTTTAAAGATATCACCCTGAAATGCCATCATTCAACTGTGACTCAGGACTATTAACAAATGCTATTCCATCACTCTTTGATTAAGCTGCTTTTTGAAAAAATCTTTTGGAGTGGTCCGGGTGGTGGTGCAGTGATAAAGCTTTGGACTCTTCAAGCATAAGGTCCTGAGTTCAATCCCCGGCAGCACATGTGCCAGAGTGATGTCTGTTTCTTTCTCTCTCCTCCTATCTTTCTAATTAATAAACAAATAAAATCTTAAAAAAAGAAAAACAATTTTTGAAATTTAAAATAAAAAGAAGAGTTGGGTCTGACATAATCAAGAACAAAATGCTATTTCTCAGTGCACACATTAATATTAAATAGACTTTATACATGGATATTTCTGTTCCATAACCCATTTCTTGTTTTGGTGGTATTGCCACTAGTTTTTCAGTGCAACAGGCTTATTGTTACTACTAATATTATTATTATTTTAGAGAGAGAAAGAATTAGAATGAATCATGGCCCCTTTTTTAAAAATATAGGTAAGTTGTAGAATCTATTTTTTCCAAGACACTTGTATTAAACCATTTTACTTCCATAGAGAGGACTTCAATCCCACAGTACAGACTTTAAGGACCCAAAGCAGCTGGAATCCAAAGGATGCAGAGACTGTGCTTGTGATGGTAGTGCCAGGCAAAGGCCCTACATGACAGAAAATCCTGTGCTGCTGGACAAATTGACTTTGCTAAGAGGCTGAATGAAACGAACTCGCTCATGATCCATTAGGCAATTGGCCGACATCCAACAAGCTAGAAAAATAGCTACACAGAATAAATCTTTGCATCTGTTGCCAGTGGCCAACTGCTCTAAATCCTTCTAGTGTATGCATGTAAATAGGTAGTGCTGATCCTGTCTGGAGAACACTTAATAAAAATTTATCTATTTGACTGAGTTTAGATTATATTTAAAATCACTAAATGTATTAAGTTGTAAACAAAAAGTAGAATATAACAATGCAAAGACTTCTTTGTCTTAATTACAGCAGTGTTGGGCCTGTAGAGAATGTTCAATACTAGTGTCTTGTTGCTAGCAACAACTGATATGACAAAATCAATGTCATTTTTTTTTTACAGTGGAAACAGCCTATGTATAATTTGCTTTTAATTTTCAAAGCAGAAAGTACCCCAAGGATTAGTAATAAAAGAGCTAGCACAAAAAGGCAACTGAAGTGTCTTTTTAACACTAAACTTGAATGCAGCTTTCTATTAGCAAGAAAAAATACTAATTTTACAAGTGAGGAACACAAACAACTCCCAAAACTTCTTTGCTATTATTCTTTATTTAGATTTTGTAGATTATTATTAATTAGCAAACTGCTTTTTCTCAGAGTTTAAATTCATTGACTAAAACTACATGACAAGTGTTAAGAATTGCTCAACATATTACCAAAATTATCTTTTATCATTGGTATATAAAAATTAATGTCTACAACTAAATTTTTTTTTCTTAGATCTCTTCCAGCTTTTCTTTTCATTTTTCGTTATTGTGGAGTTGAGCCCTTCAGTCAGTGCAATTTCACAGAAGCAGGGATTCATTATCATTGAGAGAGGGAGAGGTGATAGAACCAGAGCCTCCCCTGGTGTTCCCCTGTCGTGCTGGGACTCAATCCTGATCCACATGTCTGGTATGGGAATCATCCTACTTGGTGAGCTATTTCTATGCCCCCAGATTTGGTGTTTCAAACAGTATATCCACTGTTTTTTTAAGAAATGAAGTCCTATCCAATGGTTCCAGGACTGGGGGAAGTAGAGGCTCTATAGTGGAGATGTGAGGTTCCTGCTGCCTTAGGGTTCAAAAAGACAATCGATAGTTAATGTTATCATCACATTATTTGGTAATTGGGTTAACTTTGAAAAGTCCTTTTGTTATAGTTTGCTGTACAGTACCCAGTATCTTGTATATAGCTGTGCTATTGGTTGCTTCTGATCTACTTGGTCTAGGCTTTTGAGAGAGTCTGCATATCAATTACACTGCATATATTGAGAAAAGATTCAGTTTGTGTTTTGAAAAACTTCAAGACATACAATTAATTTCCCCCCCCTCGTATTGTATGCCTCTCCCAATCCATATCAAATAATATTGCATCTGCTGATCACAACTTAACCAACACAACGATTGCCACCTCAACATGTTTCACTTCAGACTGTGTCCAGAGACTACACGTGCGGAATGACAACCCTTCAGCTTCATTACTCGGGTGAAACCTTTCCTTTCATAGTATACTCTAATTCCATCTCAGGTGGTTCACTTTCTAACAAAGTCCCAAAACCTAGATATACACCAGTTTCTGTGAGAGAGAGCATATGTTCACACGTATCCGTAAACTACTGCAAAATATATACCTGAAAGCAGAAGTACACTAGAGTTTGCAGTGAGTATCCCCCCTAACACTTCCTCTCCACTATTCCAAGCTTTGGGTCCATGATCGCTCAACAATTTGTTTGGCTTCTTATGTTAACTCTCTTTTTCAGTCACCAGGTTCCAGATGTCATCAGGATGCCGGCCAGGCTTCCCTGGATTGAAGACCCCACCAATGTGTCCTGGAGCTCTGTTTCCCCAGAGACCCGCCCTACTAGGGAAAGAGAGAGGCAGACTGGGAGTATGGACCGACCAGTCAATGCCCATGTTCAGCGGGGAAGCAATTACAGAAGCCAGACCTTCTACCTTTTGCAACCCACAATGACCCTGGGTCCATGCTCCCAGAGGGATAGAGAATGGGAAAGCTATCAGGGGAGGGGGTGGGATATGGAGACTGGGTGGTGGGAATTGTGTGGAATTGTACCCCTCCTACCCTATGGTTTTGTTAATTAATACTTTCTTAAATAAAAAAAAATAAAAAACAAATGAAGTCCTAGGCAAATGACTTACAAGCCTTAGAGGCACTGCACCAAATGGGAGAAAGTGACAAGTACAAAAAAAAAAAAAAAAAAAGGTACAGCTACTAAGATAATCTGTTTTTTACCTATTAACTTGTATGGGAAAAAAAAAGTTTATGGACTATCTTTCTCTCTCTCTCTCTCTCTCTTTTTTTTTTTGATTTTTAAAATTACCTTTATTTATTGGATAAAGACAACTAGAAATCAAGAGGGTAAGGAGAGATAGAGAGGGACAGATACAGAGAGACACCTGCAGCACGGCTTCACCACTTGTGTAGCTTTCCCCCTTCCACCTTGCATACTGCAACATGTGCGCTCAACCCTGTGTACCACCACCTGGCCCCTTGGGCTATAGAAAGGTTTCCGTAATTAAAGCATAACAATTTTCAAAAATAGAATAACCAAATTGTTTTCCAGACTTGAGGGTGATGATGGCATAGGACTTTGGGGGTGGGTGCAGTGAGAAACTGTACCCTTATAATCTTGTAAATTATTATTAAATCACTAATAAAAATACTATTAAAATGATGGATAATAGGAAAAGGCATCAAAATATATAGATTTCCATGTTATTTTTAGGACAGCTCTCAGATAGTAGTTCATTACTCATACTTAGAATGTAAGATAAAATTAAATCATTTTACATTTCTAATTTTCTTTTATGTACACCTCTCTTGTCTGAATATCAATATCCCAATTAAGGGATCAATGATCACTGTGCCTATTTTCTTTCTTATTCTTTTCTTTATTCTTTTCCTTTTTTTCCCAAAGCATTGCTCAGCTTTGAGTTATATTGAGGCCTGGGGCTGAACCTGGGACTGTCAAGCCTTAGGCATGAATACTTAATACTGAAACTACTGTGCTATCTACCTGACCTCTCCAATGCATTCTTTTGTATATCCTGTGTGTTGATCTTCACCAAGAGATCTACTGGTAGTGATTTACTTCTACTGCTACTGGGAATTGAAAGGTATTAACCTCAGAGTTTTAGAAATTGAAAAACAAACAAACAAACAAACAAAAATAAGACTGAAAATGTTGAGGTAAGTATCCTACAGTAAAACCAGCCAATCCTCCTGGAAATGTAGCACCTCTCAAGTAGGTTGTTCATCTCTGGACCTCTACTTTCATTGCCCACGTTACCTGAGGGCCCAGCCAGTGGAATCTGACTTGTGTAAAACAGTGTTTTAGCATTGTGCTAGGTGCGTTGTGGAGTCACATAATGGTCTAAGGGTCTGCTGCAGTGGCTGGGCTGAGCATGAGGCCAGTGGAAATATCACTTCTTGGGATCTCATAGCTATTTAAACATAAAGAAATTTGACTTTATTGATTCAAAACCAAGCAATAAAAAGTCATTTGGATAAGACAGGAATTTAGATGTTTAAAAGGAATTGAGGAGGGGTTTGGAGGTGGCTCAACAAGAAAAGTGCATACCTTACCCATGTGTGGGACCCTGAGTTTGATTCTGAGCAACACAAGAAAGCACCAAGGTTCACACAAAGAGAACAGTGACTTGTTATTTCTGTCTCCCTCTACTCCCTTATACACTGAGAAAATAGTATGAAACTCAAGCAAGGAGGTAACTCAGCAGTATCAAGCATGTGTGAAGCCTGGGTTCATTTCCTGGCACCATATTAGAAAAATATTTAGAAGAGTACTGGTGTCTAAGTCAGCACTGAGCAGCCAGCTGTTTTGAAGATCAACCCCTTCAAGGGAATACTACATCCAGGAACTCACAATTGAGGTTATTTCAAAGTTTGGCACAGGCAGGCTATGGACACCTCAGACCATTTTTTCCTAAAGCCTGAGACAGACCCCAGAACCAAACTGACTTCCTGTTTGTTCCTGTCTCCTAGACAGTGATATAATTTAAGCTATTATGATTAGAACAGAAGCCAGAAGATTTTCAGAGGCAAGAGCGAGGAGTAAGTTTGACTAGGATATTATCATGGCATTATGAAATTCCATGCTTCTTTAGAGTGTCATAGTCATGACCATAAGCTACATTAATGGTTGTGGAAAAGATATGAATAAGTTAATAAGAGAATGAAATGAAACGCTAGGCATAGCATTACTACACTGACTTGTTGTCAACAGATAAGTAAGCTAAAAGGACCCCTTGCCACAAAGCTATAATTAGTTGTTAAACACACACACACACACACACACACACACACAATTGCAGGCATCCCTGTTCACTGCAAAAAAACAAGTGTTTACACTTGTCATAGTCTAAATTGTAGAAGCAACCTTTGTTCATTTTTTGTGCTACATGCAAATACAAAAAAGAAAAGTACTTTTATCATGCTACATTTATAGAGTAACAATGTGTAGTCCATAAACTTTTCCTTTCTTTATTCACTTGATGTTGCTATAATCCTAGTTTTATCTGCAAACTGCCAAACACCCAGTGCACACTTGAAAAGCAGATATTATAAAAATCAATGAAGCTGAAGATATTATCATTTTTTTAATTCTACTATTTGATCACAAAACCTCTAACTATACAAATAATAGGCTTACTTTTTCTTGGACAGCTACCCAGTTGGCAGTATGGCTGCTTTTTTAGTCATATCAACCCCTTTGGGTATTCAAGATACTATCTTGCTTTTCTTGGCTGCAACACTTTCTCTTGGAAAACATCTGGGCCACAAGACACATGTTGTGTTTAAGATTATGGTGTGACGACCCTAGGAGGCCAACTAGAGCACAGACAATACAAGAATAAATGTGATGCAAAGTAATTCAACATTTCAAATGCCTAATAGATGAACCAGCAATAAGCAGTGGTTACAGGAGTACAATAAATACAGGCACAGGAGTTCACTGAGAATCAAATGGATCTAACAGATTATAAAATATATATCTTTATCAACTAATACCTAAAGCAACAATTAGCTGAAATATGTTTAAAAGTTGTTGCTATCTTTACTACTGTAGCAATATTGGAACTTAGAAAAAATAGTACCTGGACTTTTATACCAGGGAGCAAAACTCTTTGTATATGTAGATGTGAGGTTTGGTCATATTTTAGCAAATAATTGTATGCACACACTGTGAGTTTGGATTTTGCATGAGAAATAGGGGGAAATTAAAAATAATAACAATGAAGGCATTTCCTTTCAGAGATTATACTTTAATAATAATAAAAAAATAAGACCAACCCAAAACCAACCTTTAAAAAGCGGCTTTTAGGGAAACCTTGTAGCAGAGAATAAAGGGAGGTTTGATTCATAATTTGCAAGACAGGTAGAATGTCCATTAATGAAAACTGATCATGGAGCAAAAGCATTCCAGGTGAGGGGAGTTGCACAGGTGGATAACACAACAAGGTATTTGAAATTACAATAAGCAATGAAGGAAGACCTTTCTTAACATCTAGCTAACATTTTCTATATGTTTTAGTCACTTTATTTTCTTTCATTAATTTCTTTATTTTTCTTTCATTAATAATATTACATTAGCCTTGTTCTGCCCTTTCATGGTTTTTCTTCTTATATGCCATCAGAGCAAATTTCGGGATGCATTGGATCGACCTTCTCGTGGTGCATCCCGTGAGTACCCATTCATTGGGGAAACTGATGATCCTTCCTAGCTGACTGAATCCACATGGATCCCAGTCACTTTCAAAGCCAGCAACAAGCAGCTCCTGACAGCTTTCAACCTGACCTGTTGACTGGCTACGGAAGAAGGGCAAACGCTAGAAGAAGAAGAGCAAATTTCTAGTGCCAATTTCTAAGAATTACCCAACATGTTTGTGAAGTCTGTTTCTCCTTTCCTCTTGCTATAGTTATGTAGCCATCTTTATAAATGGTCATATTTTTTAATTAAGTGGCTCTGATACTTTAAATGTGTGCCCACATAGAACTCAAGGATAATGGAAAGAGTGAGAAAAACAAGGAAAGGTACACTTTGGATAATGTTACTTTGCTAGAGGAAGATCTTGTCGAAATGTTTTACTTAATTATAGCTAACTGAAACTTCTTCTTTCTATGATTTAGTATGATATGAGCCCACCCCCCCATCTTATGAATGAGGAAAGTGAGGCTCTAACACTATTAAGACAGTAGAGTCAAGAATCAAACCTAGGCAGTTTGTGTTCATATTATGTTCAAATATATTATGTGTCATTAATCAAATTAGGAATAGTGGTGGAATAAAAGATGCAAGAATACCAGGAGTCAGGCGGTAGCACAGCAGGTTAAGCGCATGTGGCACAAAACACAAGGAGCGGCATAAAGATCCAGGTTCTAGCCCCCCGCTCCCCACCTACAGGGAAGTTGCTTCACAGGTGGTGAAGCAGATCTGCAGGTGTCTATCTTTCTCTCCCCTTCTCTGTCTTCCCCTCCTCTCTGTTTCTCTCTGTCCTATCCAACAACAATGACATCGATAACAACAAGAACAATAAAACAACAAGGGCAATAAAAGTGAATAAATAAATATTAAAAAAGTATACCATTAATAAAAAAAACACCATTTATGAAAGGAATGATACTAGGAGGTCATGTGGTAGTACACCTTGTTGAGTACATATTACCATGTTATACAAGGACCTGGGTTTAATTCCCACTTGATACTTGGAGAGGGGAAACTTTAAGAGTGGTGAAGCATGCCTGTAGATGTCTATCGTTCCCTTCCCTTTCAGTTTCTCTTTGTTAAATAAATAAATAAAGCACTGATACCAGCTTTCTTCCTTGCCAAAAGAGTTGTATTATATGATTTTCAAGTCTTTCTTTCAGAGATAAAAATCTAGCAAAACTGCTAAAGTTATTAATATAACCAATTTTTACTCTTAAGTACTTCCGAATTGCTATTCTATACCTAAGGCTGTCTTCCTTTAATACTTTGTCCTATCTTTTAAAAGTTTGTGGTTTAGAACTGGCTATATTCTCATGATCTTCATATAAGAGGTAGTAACCATTCCTAGGTGGTTTCTGATCATCTCTCCAGGCACTTAGAGCTATGTCCTCCCTGAAAGGATTATACTCTTGGCTAATGGTTTTGAGCTTCTTGGTTTCCACTGGTAATGGATCATCTGTCTAGTTTGACAACCTCCTTAATAGCTCTTCCTCCTCACATTGTGTTCAGGCTCACATTCAGCTTTGCTAATCCCATATGTGATTTCCGGTTTTTCCTTTGTTCTTTCTTTCTTTTAGAGTAATTTCATGAGGCTTGAGAGGATGGTGTTGTTACATCCTTCAGTGAACATTTCTACTTTAGCTTCCATCCAATCTTCTATCCATTCATCCACTTACACATTCATTTTCTATCTTCCCACTTTTCTTTTCAAATGGCTCATCTAAAATTCCCACAGATTATGCCAGAACAATTTTATTGTCTCCTTTACTGAAGTATTGGCCATGTTAATATGTTATTTCTATCTCCTCTCCACATTAGTTTTCCATTTCATGAATATAGAGTGATATGGTAAAGATAGTGGGATGTGGTTGAAATTACATAGATAAACATTTCCAAACTCCTGAAACTGGCACTCATTCAGGAGTGAGATTATGAAAAATCTGGCAGCTGGCACTACACAGGACTTTGTATCCAGATTCAGCCATTGAGTTAATACAAAATTCATTCAGTGGTTATTGGCTTTAGTGGTGACTTCCTGTCCTCTGTGGTATCAATATCATTATTACCAAATGATTTGTCTTATGTACCACTCAAACCTGGCCCATAAATTGAACATATTTCCTCTACTTCATATGAGTCATCCTTGGATGCTCTCAAGCACAGAACTGGTCTGCTTCACAGTCTCTGGGGCTCCCTCAGATCTTCCTCAGTGCATTACTGAGAGCTAGCAATTCATCTCCTAGGACAGCTATGTCACTTGCCTTATTAAATAGAGGATCTTTTTGAAAGCAAGTACCCATGTTCACATTGGCTTTCTTTAGTTCCTAAACTCCAGTTAACTGTGGAATGAATGACCATATATTTAAGTATGAAATTTCTATAGCTTTCATTTATCTAAATCTAGATGATGAGATATAGGAGTCAAGCTTTTTCTTGTCCCATAACTTCTTACCCTACCTCCTTCCTTATTTGGCTCATTCTAATATAGTTCCAGAAATATCATTTTTAGAATATATTATTGTTTCCTCATAGTTTATCCCTAACAGGACTTAGGAAACCTTATTTTCTTTCCTTTTCCTTGGCTCTTTGTTTGGTTCTCAATTTATACACATTTATTTTAACATGCTCATATTAGGCATAATTTGGAATCCTAGATTTTTCTCTTTGTTTTGGTTCCTAACTTTTATAAGACTCTACTTTGGAGAGACCAGCAAAATTACAGAAATAGCTATCTTTTCCATATATATGTGAAATATATATGGCTTCACACTATGTCAAAATCTTATGCTCAATGACTATCTTTAGGTTCTCAATACAATTGATTCACTTTCTGCAGAAAAATCTTCTAATAATAACTGCATTTCCTCAGATTCCTTATTATTAATGTTTCTCCTAGAGGATACCTTCATATACCTCTTTGAACCTGGTTAATAGATTGAGCATTTTATCCTACTTTTGAGTTATCAATTAGGTATTCAAAAGTGGAAAGGTTTTAAATGAACTTTGCAAGTGCTTATTACTGACCACTTTTGAAAGTAGCTCAGGAATATAGTTACTGCTGGAAAACTATACCATACTAATGACAAAAGTAATTGTTACCATAAATAAATTTCAAAGTAGGATGAAGAAGTTAAAATCTTTGAAGTCTAGGAGCAAAAGTCAGAATCTACATGTGATGCAGGATATTGGGGAATAAGGAACCTGGCTGTGTTGGAAAAAGTTCCCCTTACCCCAGATTCTGTCAAGTCTTTATAGGAGAAGAAGACATCACTCACTCTCATTATAGTTGAGAATCAGTGACTTTGGCAAAATTGCTAGAAATGAGGCCCAATCACAATAAATAGTGGTCACCCAGACATGATTAAATCCATTAAGTAATTGAGCTGAGAACTGAATTCAAACTCACTGATTCCTTTTCAAATAATTTCTCCATAATTTGGTTAATTGGTTCAGATGTAAGAATATTTAGTCTAAAGAATTCAAAGATGGGATAGTTCTCAAAATCTAGTAATACTTAATTGCACTTACACAGTTATAGTGATTTTAAGTGCAGAAATTAAATTAGTAAACTATGTATTTGATTGTCTGAATTGTGCCATCCATTTTTCCCCCAGATAAGGTCAGTAGAATCAAAATTGTACATTGTCTGCCTAATTATCTCTCTGCTATCACAGCAAGTTTACTAGAATGACAATAAATGTTCACAGTGGTAGGTTTTATAAAAAAAAATCAATATTGAGTACTGACTAAAGTTGCCTATTCAAATTTGAGAATTTGTCAAATATGTCATGCATATATGAAAGATTACTAATTATCAAAAATGGTGCTTTAAGATTATTTCCTCAAATAAGACCACTAATTGATTTAATACAAATATACACTGAATACCTCACTTCTACTGAAATCTACATTATTTACCAACATAAATACTTTCATAAATAAATGAAAAAGTAAAACTTTGCTACAACAATTTCATTCCTGTTAATATGTTAAAAGTGATAGTATCTCTTGATAAAACAAGAAGAAAATTATCCCATTTGGTGAGGCAGACTAAAAGCAAAAGCTGCTGTAACTATACCTTCCTTGTTCATTTATATTTAAAAAAGTAATTCTTAAGTGAGAGCAATGTTTATGAAATATAACATGACTTAAGTAAAAATATTATGTGCCTTCCAGCTTGTTCTTCTTGACCTTTGTTCTAGGGATTCTAGAATCCATTTTTATTCACAAAGCAAGGCAAGAGAACTCAGGGTTTTCAAATAGGAATTTAGAATATTTAGACCTAGTTCCTGGCTACAGTACATGGTGAAGTCAGCAGAACTCACTAGCAATATGGAGACTTGGGTAAAACACAATGGTATTTTATCAGCCTAGAGGCACAAAGGTAACAGAAGAGATTGGCCAGAGGAAGTCTTACTTCTGACCCTATAGAGTGGGGAGAGCACATGAAAGAGGGGAAACATTAAGATGGATTAGAATGAGGCAACCCTACCCCTGGGAGCAGTGCAGGCTCCAGTAAAACATGAGGGTGGCAGAATGTTGAGTTTGAACATCCATTGTGAATGAACTAATGGAATCCTATTTTTATCTTCATGAAAACAGCTATGTCTGTCTATCATTGCTTTTAGCCTGTGTGGTGGTTCCTCCCTTTCCATAACTTTTGTTCCAGAGATTGTAAAGTTGGGACCCATCTGCATTTAGAGTCAATTTCCAAAGACTGACACTGAATCATTGTACAAATGCTTTTTCTTAAATCCTCCTGTTCTGCAGTGTTGGGCCTCCCTGACAGTTCTATAGCTTATGTTGCTTGCTTTATGGCAATTTATATCTACACAAGCCCTGAAAACAGTCAACTGACAAAACACACAGAAACTAAGAATAAATAAACCTGAAAATAGACTGTTGACTTTTGATCACAAATGTAGAAATGGTAAAGTTCTCAACTTTGCACTTTAACAAAAAACCGTTATTATATGGAGCTGATCCCAAAATTTAAAACTTATTTTAAAAAGGAGAATATTTTAATATGACATATGTATTTACTTAATTCATTTGTTTTTAAGGATTTCTTTATTCTATGAAATAGACCAAAGCTCAGCTGCAGCACAGCAGTGCCAGATATCAGACTGGAGGCTTCAAGCATGCAAATCCTGTGCTGTGTTACTGAGCTCTATGTCTCTTGCCTAATAATTCTTGTTATACATATCCAGTCACTAAATATTTTAACCAAAAGATGTAAATGAAAGTTGCTTGCTCAGACTAGCTGTGTTGCTCTTAATTATCATAAAGATAAAAGTTTAAGTATATGTTATATTGAAAATATAGCTGACTTTAGGAATTTCACTTTTGGCTATAAATCTTCTTTATGAATTTTCTTATTGTCAAAATATGGACTCTATAAATCAGCTTAAATAAGGTAGATGTTTTTATTCTAAAGCAAGTTATTACAAAGGAGAGGTACTTAAGGGAAAGTAGAAAGTTTTTCTACATAAATTGTATGAACACTACAGATTTATAGGAGCTTTCATTTTCATAACCCTACCATAACTATCTATGGTTCTAATATATTGTACATGGAAAGATAAAAACAGTACACACTTGGGAACTAGCACCTGCTGCCTTCTCCATGACAACTCTTAGAGATAGTCCAA
The DNA here is from genome assembly GCF_950295315.1 of Erinaceus europaeus. Classification (NCBI taxonomy): domain Eukaryota; kingdom Metazoa; phylum Chordata; class Mammalia; order Eulipotyphla; family Erinaceidae; genus Erinaceus; species Erinaceus europaeus. The sequence goes on from NC_080163.1 coordinate 72,760,119, forward strand.
ATGGAAAAACAGGTTTTAATCTAGCTCTGTAGTAGAGGAGATTTCACTTCTAGAAAGGAATCAATACATTCTAAATAATAACACTGACTATCAGAATAGATATTTACAACTAACTACATTACTACAAGATTATTTACTCATTACTAAGTTCTAACAAGCCTGGAATCTTTTAAGTAACATAAAATTGCTGAAATACACTGAAAATCACAAGTCTCAAAAATTTTCATATTAAAGAACAAAATGCTAATGCAATGATTACAAATCTACCCAAACTGAAGAAGAAACATCTTTTCCTGAGAAAAAAATGAAATAAAAATAAAATTCACTTTCTCTTTTATCCTTTATTTTATTTTTTAAATCTTTATTTATTTATTGGTTAAAGAGAGCCAGACACTGAGATGGAAGGGGGTGACAGAAAGGGAAAGAGACAGAGAGATACCTGCAACATTGCTTCACCACTCACAAAGCTTTCCTCTGCAAGTGGGAATTAGGGGCTCAAACCCAGATAACATTGTAACGTGCATTCAGCCAAGTGCACTACTATCCAGGTCCAAATATATTCATAGTCTATATTTTTAACAGACATACATTAAGAGAAATTCCTGTTTAATTATCAGAAATACAAAAACAAACACAAAAGTTCTGTAAGACACGTATTTTGAGGGTTCTATTTTGGCTTACTCATTAGTAGTTAGCTTTTTTTGGCAGCAACTATCTACAAAATTCATTATGGAGATTACAAGAAAGCCTTAATTAGTACCCATAACAATATTAGCATAGTCTTCTATACTGTTGATTTCTATTTTCTTATCTGAAGGAGAGGGCCTTCCTCATTGCAATGTTAGAAAGCATTAATTAGCAGAGTAATGGAAAGAAGATGGGTTTGCAATCAGAGAAGTCTGATTTTTCCATCTTTGACTTCATTATTTATTATTATTGCTTAGTTATGTTTGTAACATTCTGAATCTTTGCTTTCTCTGTCAGTAAAATTAGGATAGTAAATACATTTTATTTTTATTATGTTGAAGGTAGAGAGTATGATAAAATGCTAGTTATGTGTGGTACAAAGGAGTATGTGTGCAGTCTGGCAAAGGGAGACAGTGAGGTTTACAAGTACAAAAGTAAACGTTGGTACTGAGCTCATCAGAAGTAAAAAGTAAATTCTGCTTAGGGGACAGATATAAAAAAGTCTCAAGAAATTTACTTTTAGTTTAAGCTTTGTTGTCATTTGAGTTCTTTACCTATACATCAATAGTGGGTAAATCTACATGTTCATAGACATAATATCCTCACAGGAATTAATTGAATAATGGCTTAAAAACAATTTAGTTGAAATAAATTGTGCAGTGAGCTATGCAGTATGATCCATTTAATATCAGAGTAAGGTTTTATCACCAGAAGTTTAGCATCCCTGGAATCATTCAAACTCAGTTCTAAAGAGGTAACTCCCAGTGTTGAAATCCTCTCATAGTCCTGGGCAAATATCTAGTCACATAGGTCTATGTTAACAGTTACTATGGCTTAAATTAATGGGTTTGCATTTATTATAAAAATGTAGGACTGGGGACAATCCATAGTCAACCTGTCATCAAAAATAACCTTTTAAGTAGGAGAAGGCTAATTATCTTAGACACTACCTAATACAGTTCATTCCCTTAATTCATAGTTAAATGCAATCAAATGTAAATCTGGAGGATTAACAAAAAGATAAAATTTCATAGGTTCATTTACAAAATTACATCACTGACATCTAAAATAATAACAGATTATTTTGAAAGCAGCTGAGCTTTATCTTTTAGAAGAAAAATAATTTTCAGAAGTTCAAACGCTTATTTAATAAAATAATCAAACATTTTGTTACATTATGCCCTTTCTTTTCTCCAATAAAAGTAAGATGTACTCTCTTAAATTAAGAAAAACAAAACTGAATGGGTCTAAGGCTTGTTATTGGAAGTGTGTGACAACTCCATCCTGTGTGTTGTTGCAGTTAACATTGTTTCAGACTTGATCAGGCTATGATAGAACCTTACAGATACCTTTGTACTGATTAAGTATTCAAGGCTTTGGACTCCACAGAATTGATCAGTGGAGTCGGAGCAATGAAGCTCTCTAAGACATAATGGCATCTTTCTCCTAATTACCATACTAAAAACCATCCTTATGGATATTTTCTCTGCCATTTTTGTATATAGGATGTACATGTATATTCATTATATGTTCCTCAACTGCTCATGACCAATCTTCCCCTCCATGAATATGCATGATTTTCATAGAAAATCCTAAATATGTATAGACTACTGTCTCCCTAACTCAATAGGACATTAAACTGGACCTTTCTGCCCCAAACCTTTTCCCCCTACAGACATAGACTCACACACACACACAGACACACAGACACAGACACACAGACACACACAGACACACACACACAGACACACACACACACACACACACACACACACACACACACACACACACACACACACCCCTTCTCAAAGTTTATTTTATGTCCTAGGCTATTTTAGCCAACTTTGCCAAATTAAGTAGTTTTTTTTCCAAGTTAAGTAGTTTTTAAGTCACCAACATCAGCCCACAGATATTAGATGTTTACAAAAATAGTGTTTACAGGTTCCAGATGTCATCAGGATGCCAGCCAGGCTTCCCTGGACTGAAGACCCCACCAATGTGTCCTGGAGCTCCACTTCCCCAGAGACCCACCCTCCTAGGGAAAGAGAGAGGCAGACTGGGAGTATGGACCGACCAGTCAACGCCCGTGTTCAGCGGGGAAGCAATTACAGAAGCCAGAACTTCCACCTTCTACAACCCACAATGACCCTGGGTCCATGCTCCCAGAGGGATAGAGAATGGGAAAGCTATCAAGGGAGGGGGTGGGATATGGAGACTGGGTGGTGGGAATTGTGTGGAATTGTACCCCTCCTACCCTATGGTTTTGTTAATTAATCCTTTCTTAAATAAAAAAGAAAATAAATAGTGTGTATTTACTCAATAATATTTGAAATTATTGTTTTGTTCTCAAGTAAATGATTTTTATATGGACCATAGAAATAGATCGAGCCAGCATTTGAGATTCTACTTACTATATTCTTAATTTAAACAAGATCGTCTGACTAGTCAGTTTCTTTACAAAATAAATATTAGAGCATCTTAATAAAAAGTGCCCAAATAGTCTATTTGATCCTAATGTGCAGTGTGGTATTTGATAAATTCAAATTATACTACAGTGTCAAGGAAGGAGAGAATCCATTAACTTTGTTATATTATTAGAGTAAAAATTAAAGTGACACAGTTTTTGAAATAGTTAAATATTTAATTCTTTTGAAAGAAATAACTAAAGTTAATCTAAGTTATACTAATATATGCTCAGACGGTTAACTGGCCAAACAAAGAGGGAATTTTAAAAAAATTTCTACTTCATTAAACATCAGAACTGCCACCTAGAAAATAAAAATGTGCCATATATTGTTAAAAATATAAAATATTAATCCGAAAATTTATACTATGTGCATTTAACCTGGTACGCCACCATCTGAACCCTATAATCAGAAAACTTAAACTGTTGGCATTTATAGCTCTGGAAATCTGAAAACTTTGAGGGCTACAGGACATTTTAGTTCTTATGTATATGAATAATCACTAAAACATAAATTGGTTTTCATTTCCAGAACAGCAAATGAACTGAATTCTTAATAGAGAATATTTACTGTTCCCTTTTCTAAGTTATTTTCATAGCTTTTCCATTTTCATCCCATTTAAATAGTTGTTGGTATTTAATAGTTAACTTTTACGCAGGTCTGTTGACCAATAATTAAAATTTCATCTTGAATGATTAAAATATGGAAAGATCTGTTTCAATGCATAGACACTAGAAAAAGATGCCACTTTCAGCATGCATTAACTTTGCACTAATCTACTGCATATATGATAATCTCTTTCAAATAAAATATTGAAAGTGGTTACCCATTTCTTGTCCCTACTGGTAAAATGATTTAATTAATTTCATCAAAGCCCTGAAGTATAATTTAACCTCCTTTATTCTTATGTTAATTGCTTTGAAGAAGGTGAAGCAATTGACTGAGACTAAGCTCATCTCAGAAGTCTATATAATGAGAGTAATTCTGAGCACTCATTAAAGCTGACCATCCTATAATTTTGAGGATGAATACTTTAGAAAACCCTTAATTGAACTCACACAGAATGATAAAGTCTACAGCAGTCATTTCAAAGAAATCCCATAGAAAATAATCAAGTCTATCTAGTGTGTGTGATAGGAACAATAAGTAAAATGCCCACTGGTGAAAGCCACCTTAGACCTCAGATGAGATTTATGTTATCATTTTTCTCTACTTCCTAAACCTACAGCTTTCCTACTCATCCCTTTTCTGACTTCTTTTCAGTAGTCTCTTCAGACAGATTACTTAGAAATTTCACTGAGAAAACAATCCAATGAGACTTCCAAGACTGACTAGTGAAATATTATGTTCCACTGACTTGAAAATATCTTAAACATTATTTGTTTCACATAGATGGCTTTTTATCAAAATAACGTGACTGAAAAAGTAATGAACATTATTTACCTAAAAGGATAATTTGGTGCACAACATAATTATTATAAACCTTTCAGCTATAATGGGAATATGACCAATGTACTACAAAATTAAATAATTTCCATATATCAATATTCCCAATATGATATAGTCTTTCTTTTCAACAGGTTAATATCTAATTTTCTGAGGAACTAAAAAAGCATATGGATTATAACAAGTAAGATTAAGTCCCTCATTAAAAAATAGAATTAAAGAATCAAGGAGACAATGCTAGTTTGATTGATGTAAGTAATATTAAGTAACTGAATGAGTTCCATTTGGATAAACTGAAAAATACAAGGGCCTAAATGCCATACATATATTCTATTTCTCTTCGGTTGTTTCAAGTGAAAGTCATTTAGAGAAAACAGTTTGGAACAAACTTAAATATTCATGGCTATTGTCCTTCCTGTCAGTACCATAACACAGTAGCTCTACTGATGGTACTGACAACTGATATAAGAAGCCAGACATTCCACGGGCTAACAGGACAAGTTGAGAACAGGGAGGAAGAAGAAGTCAATATATAGACACGTGGTAAAATCATAGTTAATATTAAGTGTCAACCACTGTTAGTATTTACAAAATCCTATCCACATACATCATATCAATTCATTTATAAGATGCATATCAATTTTGTTGGTGAGAAAGAAAATGGAAATACTAAAATTTAAATACATCACCAAAGCTCATATGACCAGTAAGTGGGGGATATGGGATTCAAATCTAGGTTTTCCAACTTCCATCATATTGAGAAATTTAGAAATTATGAGAAAGTCAAGACAAATGGCAGTTAAGTCTACTGTCAAAAGGTAGGTAGTATAGAGCAGAATGTTATACAACATTTCCTCTAGAGCAGAAAACAAAGTCTCCCAAGTGTTAACACAGATCACATTGTGTTCAAGTTTTCATTCAAGATGGCTGATCTCAAGAAGATCTTCAGGTGTTTTACTTTACATTTTACCCCTACCACTGAAGTCCTATTATCAAAGGAGCAGCAGTTACCAACATTTTTTCTGTGATACTATAATTATTATTAACCTCATTAATAATAATTGCCATGTTCTTTTATATATTATTTATTTATTTATTGTATAGAGACAGAGAAATCAAGAAGGATGTGGAGAGTAAAGAGGGAGAGAGAGACAGACAACTGTAGTACTACTTGAGTACTTATAGAGCTTCCTCCATGCAGACTGGAGCCAGTGGCTTGAACCTGGGTCCCTGAACACTGTAACATGTGTGCTCAACCAGGTGTGCCACTGCCTGCCCTGTCTCCACTGATATTCTCTTCGGTGTATAAAGCCAACAGGTTAACAAAAAGTTAAAAAGCATGCAAGTACATGCATTACTGATTCTCTCTCTCTCTCTCTCTCTCTCTCTCTGTGTGTGTGTGTGTGTGTGTGTGTGTGTGTGTGGCATCAGGATGTACACAGTGGCTCCACACCCGAATTAGATGCCTAAAGCTCCAGAGGTCCCAAGTCTCATGAAAATAACTTTTTTCTTAAAAAAGTTATTCTCCTAATTATATCTAACATATTTATTTATTTGTCTACTTATTTATTCATTGGAGAGACAGACAGAAATTGATAGGGAAAGGAGTGATAGGGAGAGAGAGAGGCACCTGCAGCACCGCTTCACCACTCATAAAGCTTTCCCTCTGCAGTTGGGGACTGGAGGCTTGAACCCAGGTCTTTTTTTTTTTCTAACCACAGCACTGTTCAGCTCTGGCTTATGGTGGTGGGAGGATTGAACCTACAGTTGTGGAGCCTCTGGCATGAGAGTCTCTTTCTATAACCATTATGCTATCTACACTCCGCCCTAACCAAGGTCTTTGTGTACTGTAACATGTGTGGTTGACTAGGTGCACCACCACCAAGCCCCTATATATCTAATATATTTCAATCCACACTCCCTATAATTAAAAATAAATGTATAAATAATTAGATATGTACTCTGGAGGTCAATATTTTCCACCAAATATTTTTTAAATGAGCAGGAATTGAAGAATGTCATTCTGTTTCTATGTACAAATTCAGGCAAAAACTAGGAGTTGTCTAGCATGGCTAATGATCTTCCTATATTCATTCTTATATTTGATAAATATTATATTTTACTTATTATAACTTATACTTTGAATAATTACAAGTTTGTTTCATAAAATAAAATTTGGTAGTGGAGGTAACATATCAAAATAGTAATTCCTTTGTGAAAAATGAGACAACTACATTAGATATAAGCTTGTGTAAAATTATATTTCTTTCTTCTAAGCTAGTAGTATAAGGTTAGGGAGAGGCAAATGGCATATGCTCCCGTATAAATAAATTATGAAATGCCTGTTTATTTATACAAAGTTGGAGTTATACATGGGTGAAATACATTAAAAGGAGTTAAGCCTGCTGTAATCAATTTTCATCATGTAACAGGAAAATTCAGCCTCATCAAAGGCATAGTATAGCAGTTTTCACATGCACATTAAAAACCTTACATTAGTATGTGAAGTCTTATTTGTACCCTTCCAGTAATGGACAAATATCAAGTGTCATAATTGTGCAGTGTTATTTAAGTTCAATTTTGGAACAAGATACTTCCAATTCACTGCATGATTCATGGGTCCTTAGCAATTATATGGGACAATGCAAAAGATTTCTAGAGTAAAATGTCAGTCTCAATTCCACCACAGCATTCAACCAGAGAAGACTGTTGTCCTATAGCTGTGAAGACATACTGTGTAATGATAGGAATGGACCACAGAAGAGAAAATATAGAGCTCAATAGTTTCTCTAAAAAATCAATTTCCCACTATGAAAGAGTCATAACTTAAGGTGCTAATTTGCAATTTATAATCCTAATTCATCAAGAGGAAAGTGCTGGTGGTGAAAGAAGGTGATCTGTAAAACATAACCACTTTTAATTACTTGCTATATTTTAAAGTTCAATGCACAATTATTTAATTTATTCAACTTTACATAAATAGAAAAGCTTCAGAACATCAGATTCTGTGAGAGATGTCCTAACGGATTATCTCTCACATGCATCAATTCTAGCACCTACTCCATCTTACAAAAATGCCACATGTGTTATTATACTAATTAATTTAATTGAAAACTTTATGGAGCTTTAAGAGAGATTTTACTTTAGCAAGTATGATACATGATCAAATTGTACTGACTAGAAGAGCATTTTATACTTAACTGCTGTGATCACATGGTTGCTTTGAAATAATGTGCTTTAATATTTTTATTATTTATTTTTATTTATTATCCCTTTGTTGTCCTTGTTTTATTGTTGTAGTTATTACGTTGTTGTTGATGTCATTATTGTTGGATAGGACAGAGAGAAATTGAGAGGAGAGGGGAAGACAGAGGGGGAGAGAAAGATAGACACCTGCAGACCTGCTTCACCGTCTGTGAAGTGACACCCCTGCTGGTGGGAAGCTGGGGTCTTGAACCAGGATCCTTGAGCCAGTCTTTGCGCTTTGCGCCACATGCGCTTAACCCACTGTGCTACCACACGAGCCACAAAATAATGTGCTTTATAACACAAATAATTATTTTATCACTTGTAACTGACTAAAGGTTGGTGGGTTATAGAAAACCACAATTTATGGAGAGACCAAGGAGTATTAGAAATATGTGGGTACTTTGCCTACTGTTTATTTTTTCACAAGTTTCTCTGGGTTAAAAATCTCAGAAAGTTAAGAAATACAAACATAGTAACAGCTATGACTTTGGAACAAGATACCTCCAGTTCACTGCATAATTCATGGTTTCTTAGCAATGATGAGGAACAATGCAAAAGAATGAGGTTACTAGAAGAGTGGTCAATAATGCAAGTAGGTCACCTACTTTAGAATTGATGAATGAGTGAAATAAATATTTTAAAGTAAAAATTTGCACTGCCATAGTATATTTAGCATAAAATTTTATATGAATATACTGGATATAATATGCTCTATTTTAATTAAACAACAAATGGTCAACATTTGGACTCATTTAGATTGCTGATGTTACAAACACAAACCAATGTACAGGTCAAATTGTTTAAACTAGAATTTGAGGGTTTCAGAATCTCCAGTTTGTTGCCAGAGCATTGCTCAGCTCTGGGTTACAATGGTACTGGGGATTGAACCAGGAAACTTTGGTGCCTCAGTCATGAAAGTCTTTTTTTGCATAAACACTGTTCTACCTCCTTCCAGTATTTTTCAAATGTATATTCTCATAATAGAGGATACTGAGAGATAAGCAATAAAGTAGGGAAGTGATGAAAATAACATTAAGAAAAACAATATGTTGCAAGTAGTGAATAAAAATGTTTGGCAAACCCAACTTCCTTGGGCAGAGGTCCCCACCCACCTCCCCAGATCCCTGCCCCACTAGGAAAAGAGAGACAGGTTGGGAGTAAGGATCGACCGGTCAATGCCCATGTTCAGCAAAGAAGCAATTACAGAAGCCAGACCTTCCACCTTCTGCACAATGATCCTGGGTCCATACTCCCAGAGGGATAAAGAATAGGGAAGCTATCAAGGAAGCTCCGGGCGTGGGCATTGTGTGGAAATGTACCTCTCTTATCCTATAGTCTTGTCAATATTTCCATTTTATAAATTGGGTACATTGGAGTTGAGGTTAAAAAAAAGGCTCTAGTTTCAAGGAAAGTAGAGGAGGAATTAATTGCTCAAGAAATGTTAAGACAAAGATACCTCTAATAAGAACAATGTGATGGCAAAAGGAAATTTGGAAAAATAACATCCATTTCTTTTCCCCTTAAGTGTATATGATAGAAGATGTATTTTCTAACCACAAACACATGTCTTTCATTTGCTTTTATTGAATTTGGTTGCTTAAAGTACTTTTTATTGATAGAAAGAGTTCTGAGAGTAAATCTCAAAAAAACCCACAAAACCAAAAAACAACGTCCCCTTAAAATACGTGAAATGCTCATAATGTTAGTTTCTACATTTAGGGCTTTCTTTATATTTATGAAAATGAGAGAGAAAAAAAGAACAAAGAATGGTAGTATGTGTTCCCTGCTTAATATTATAGAATTCAAGACAAAAATCAATTGTTTATTATGAAAATGACAACATTCCAGAACATCTTCCCTATAGTGTAGACCAAAAATTATCCTCAAGAAACCCCTCATGCACTCCTTTAACTTGTTGTAAAGGCTCTCTGACTAATGCAAGATACTTGGAAGAAATCATTCCCTAATCAAATCAGCTGTTGCATTTGTGAATAAGTCCTCCACCCAGGCCCATGTCAATCTGGCTGAAAAGCTGAAGAAATTCTGAAATAGAATTCATGTAATAAGCTGAGGATGAACAAAGAAAGACTTCAGAGAATGTTGAATAACCATGAGTTTTTGTCACTGAACTTCCTTTTACTACCTTCTAGTTAAAATGGTCAAAGTAGACCCCTTTATGGATGACTTTTCTTTCTAATTTTCTTGAGAAGGAAATAGTATAAAAGATACAATGTATGTTTAAAACACCTGTGAAATACATAAAAATATACCAAGACCAACAAAAGAAAAGAAAGCAACATATATATATATATATATATATATATATATATATATATATATATATAATTCCTAGGTGTACTGTCATTACTACTATTCCACACCTGTCCCAATTCTTGGGAGAACCATAGCCTAGTTGACCTCCTACCTTTAGTGAGGAGAGTAAATTTGGTCATTGATCATTCCCTCCACCAATGCTCCCTGAACTTCTGTGTTGAAATAAATAATTCAAAATACTTCAATTTTTTTTACCTTAAGATAGAGATGGGGGGGAGGCAAGAGTCACAGAACCAAAGCTTCCTTCAGTGAGACTCACTTCAAACCTGGTAGAGCAATGTACTGAGTTACCTATTTTGCCAACCCTACTTTATTATTTAAGATGCTACCCTATCAGTTTTGACTGTATATTAAGTTCACTGATTTTTTTTCACTTTTTCTGCTTGTATTTGATACTTACAATGCTTGACTACATTGTTAAGTTTCCAGAGATATCAGGGTCTTAAAGGAGAAGAAAAGTGGAATTAGAATTGGGGTAGTAGTATCACTGATACAGTATCACTGATACAGTATCACTGATACAGTATCACTGATAATCTTGTACAATCATTTTCTAAGGTGTCTATATAAAGGGGGGGGAGGTTTGAAGCAGTTGAAAACAACTATGGGAGTCAGAAGGGAGAAAGAAAAAAAGTGTGTGTGTGTGTGTGTGTGTGTGTGTGTGTGTGTGTGTGTGTTGTAAGCACTTTTTATTGGCTCAAAGTTGAATGTATTTTCCACTGTTCCTTTCTTCTTGGGCTTCAAACCTCGATTCAGCATTTAAAAAAAAAAGTCCCTGGGATTCGGGCGGTAGCACTTGGCACAAAGCACAAGGAGCTGCATAAGGATCCCAGTTCCAGCCTGGGCTCTCCACCTGCAGGGGAGTCTCTTCCCAGGTGGTGAAGCAGGTATGCAGGTGTCTTCTATCTTTCTTTCCCCTTCTTTGTCTTCCCCTCCTCTCTCCATTTCTCTCTGTCCTAACAATGACGAAATCAATCACAACAATGATAATAACAACTACAACAATGAAAAACAAGGGCAACATAAGGGAAAAAAATAAATATAATAAAAAATAAAACAAAAAAATCCCTTCATTTTAATCCCTAAATATACTTGCATTTTCTCAAATGGCCTAACAACTCAAGTTTTCCCTGGTGTGCCCAGGTAAGAGTAGCATAACAAGATAGGAAAAACAAACTTTCAATATGTCTTCAAAGAGATACTTCAAAATCAACAAGAATTCTTGAACTCTAAACAACAAATTAAATATAATTAAGTTCAGTTTTGAGTATTTTATAACATAAAAATGATCAAAATAAAACATTAAGTTTTAAAAATACATAGTTATATATGTATATATGTGTTGACTGATTTTTGGCAACTATACATAATTTTCCAGGATAGGATGGCATGTATCAGAATGGACTGCACATAATTTTCTGCTTTCAAAAGTTTCACTTCCCTAAACTTCTTATTACATGTAAAAATAACAAACAAGAAACCACTTCTAAATTGCAGGATTAGGGCTTGAGCAGGTAAAAAAAGAAATACATTTTACTATTAGAGCACAAGTCATGAGGCAAAACTATAGACTTTGAAGTAGCAACTTTATCTTTATAAAATATCTTTATCTTTATCTTTATAGCAACTTTATCTTTTTTTTGCAATGAAATATTTTTAATCAAATGTCAGATTATAATATCGTAAATCCATTAGAAACCCCTCTATTAACTCAAATGTCAGTACTTAGCAGAGAAAAGCTGCTTAAACTCCAAATGCCAGACTCCAATCTGACTTTACTCATCTGATATACTTTTCTCTAGATGCAGTGAACTATTAGATTTGAACAATTCAGAATAAGTGTAGCTTACTCTTAGCTATTTTCTTTTTTTTCTGGCATCTTTATGAAACGTTCTTAGTATTTACAAAATTTAATACGCAAGCTATAGTTCATTTGCTGTGTCTTCTTGGGTCAGGGGGCAAGAGGTGAGAGCCTAAGAGTGAGCCTCAGCAAGAAGGAAGTAGCAGAAGAAGCTTACCAAATATTAAATTTTATATGGTGCATCATAAATTCAAATGATCACAACTGGTAAGCATATAATATGTCTTTTATCTATCTTTGGCTTTGTGCCTTTTTTCCCTATATAGGTATATATGAACATGAGCTATTTTTGCCCTGCAAACCATAGTTACTAAATTTCCTCATATTAAAGGGAATATTCTTTTTTTTTTTTAGTATTTATTTATTTTCCCTTTTATTGCCCCTGTTGTTTTTCATTGTTGTTGCAGTTATTATTGTTACTGATGTCGTTGTTGTTGGATAGGACAGATAGAAATGGAGAGAGGAGGGGAAGACAGAGAGGGGGAGAGAAAGACAGACACCTGCAGACCTGCTTCACCGCCTGTGAAGCGACTCCCCTGCAGGTGGGGAGCCGGGGGCTCGAACCAGGATCTTCATGCCGGTCCTTGGCGCTTTGCGCCACGTGCGCTTAACCCACTCAGCTCCCGGGAATATTCTTTATCAAGGAATATCAAGGAAAGATTTTTACCCTGCATTTTTACCCAAAGAAGCAGGGCTACATAAAGAGTCTCTTTTTCTATCTTCTTCCTCCTCTTATTTCTCTCTGTCCTATAAAATAAAAAGGAAAAAAAAAGCTTCTGGGAGCACTGTCTTCATTGTGCAAACACAGAACCACCACAAGATCCCCAGCAATAACTCTGGTAGTTATTTAAAAAAAAAAAAAAAACTAGAGGACTTATTTGTTGCTAGCATAACTCCATACTGATTATACCGATAAGGACTACTGACATCAAAATGGCTTCTGCTTTTTCTTTTCTGTCTCTAACTAAAGATGTAGGTCTATATGAGTCAGCAATATTTATAGGGAAGCAGATTCCTTTTCCTTCAATACAACCAGAATCTTATAGTGCACAGATTTGACAGGGAATTAGTGTTTTGTTCTGGAAACCAAGAAATAAAACACAAGACTACTGGTATAATTAACTATACCAAAACTACCTGGTAATCCCTATATAGCAAGTGAGACATCTATGTGTGGTGAGACAGGTTCTCTAAGAATCTAACAAGGGCTTTTTTTTTTTTTTTTTCCCATTATCTTAATCCCAGTTGGCACCTAGCCAAGACCAACATGACTCTGATTTTTCAACCACCTACATTCATATTTTTCTGATCAAGACCCATTAGTGACTAAAACTGGATTATATCCATGAGCTCAGATAGAGAAAATACTCTTGACAACACCAAGAACAATAAATCTTACCTAGGAAATCCTGCCAGGGATTCTTCCCAAGGATTAAATAATTGAGGAAGAGGAATGTGAGCATTTCACCAAGACCCCTATATTTTAAAGGAGCATCACAATAGTCCACATCCTCTTTTCACCTCCATCACCATCCAAGGGAACACACAGTAAGATTTTTCCTTTATAAACAAAGACCAAAGAAGTAACTGCATTTCAGAATTGATAATCTATTTGAAACAGTCTGGTGTGTCAGTCATTATAATCAGTCAATTTTCCTGATTAAGGATGAGAGAAGACTCTTAACTGATTATGCAGGAAGAGGAAAGAAGAAAAAAGTCTGTGGTCTAGTTCAAAGCATATTTTTAATAGGCTCAGATTGCACCATTACAAAGCCATGGTACTATTAGAAACAAAAATACTTTCAACATATGATAAGAAATTATGCTTCCTGTGTAAGTCACTGGGGAATTATATTTCTTACATATTTGAAAAAAAAAAGGTGTTTTTAAAATGAGACTCCACATCAAAAATAAAACAAAATCAGATTAATGGTCATCTAGAATTGATCTTTCCAGTATCCCCCATGTTTTAAGACAGTTCAAAGAAGTGACAAGTCCAATGAGATAGCTCAGCTGGGAGAGTGACCCTATAAGTGATCCAGGATCAAGTACAGCCCCATCAAACTGAGGGAAACTTCAGTGTTTTGATGTTTCTTTCTCTCTTGTTATCTCTCACTGTATCTTTTACTTCATTTTATTTTGTTTTGTATTTACTTATTTGATTGGACAGACAGAAATTGAGAAGGGAGGAGAGATAAACGGAAAAGAGAGAAAAAGAGACACAGTACTGCTTTATTGCTACTGAAGGTTCCCTCCAGCAGATGAGGACTAGGGGGTTAAATCCTGGTCCTTGCACATGGTAATGCATGCTCTCTACCAGGTGAGCAACCACCTCGCCCCTATATATGTCTCATTCAAACTAGAAAATAAAATATTCTTGAGCAGTGAAGATTTTTTAAAAAGCGACAAACTAGGCTCTCAGTTTTTCTCAGAAATTATCAAAATGTTATATCTGTTTACAAGTTTGAAAGTCAAAGGTAAAAATCAATGAATCTAAAGTTAACCCTTGCTTGTATTCTCCCTAAGTGGGGGAGGTTCACTTAGAGTTATTGGTTTCTAAGTTTTTTCCTAGGAGCAGGGCATAAGAGGGCAGGCTTTGAATAGCTAAAGAACAGCCAGTCTCTCATCTCTGTCCCCACATTCATCTGAACTTATGCTTGTAAAGTCTCTTAAAAAAGACTAACTTACCCCTAAGTTTACAGAGTCAACATGCATGAAAGGGAAGTAAGTAGCATTAAAACATATAGAGCAAATTGCCCCATTTCAGTTTAGAGATTATTTTTTTTAAAAGTCCTTATTCATTTACTTGTATGCAAAAGAGAAAGAACATAGCACCAGTCAGGTGCTATAATTGAACCTGGGCATTCTGGGGCCTCTGGTATGCAATTCCAGTACTCAGTCATTGAGTTATCTTCTGTTTCCAGCTTTTCCCTTAACTACTACTTTGGGCTCTTAGGAATTTTGATGCACATACAAAAGAACTGCTCAAAAAAGAAGTTTCCTTTCAAGAACCACAAGATCAGACAGCAAGTAAGAAGAAACAGAAATAGGAATGTTTTCAACGTGAACCATTGCATTTTAAATGTGCAAGTGCTTATGAATATTCAGTGCTAATAACATCAAAATAGTATGCTCATTTTTATTTATTTATTTTTTGCCTTGAGGGTTGTTATCACTGGGGCTTGGTGCCTGCACTCCTGGTGGTCTTCTTGTTTCCATTGTTGTTGTTACTGTTATTGTTGCTGCTGCTGCTGTTGTTGTTGGATAGGATACAGAGGAACTGAGAGAGGAGCGGAAGACAGAGAATGGGAGATAATGATAGAAACCTGCAGACCTGCTTCACAGCTAGCGATGCGACCCCCCTGCAGGGAGGGCTCTGGAGGCTTGAAATAGGATCCTTGTGTGGGTCCTTGTCCTTCACACTATGTGCACTTGACCCAGTGAGCTACTGTTTGGCACCCAAATTCTTCATTTTTTACACATTATTTCAATCACTAGAAATATTTATATTATAGTTCTTTTACTGATTCTAAAAGTAATGACTTATTTGAATATGTTAATAAGCATCACTGCTTTAGAAAAAAGGAAATCAGAAAATGTTGCTTACATGAGTATGCACTTATATAGTCATGCTGTGATTGATAGAATTCTAGTATCAGTGGCTTGTTTATGAGCAGTGGCAAGCAGAAATTATATTGCCTCCTATTCACCAGCAGCTTTGAAAAACTGAATAAACGCAACAACATATTGACTGCCTCTTTAATCCTGAAATATTATTTTCCTTAGAATATAGCACATATACCACTAAAATTACATGGATGAAAGAGCAACAAATTGAGAATGCTATTATTAACAGTCTGCCAAAGACTTACAGTAACTGTTTCAGAATTCATGTTTTTAACAAACTGAATGAACCAACTTGTGGGATTTAATAAATATATTACTTTGAATATTCTATAAGAATAGAAGAAATTATCAGCTTTATAAGAATAGTAATTTCTACCCTTTGGGGGATAACAATTGTGTAATTAGCTGATAGGGTACTGAATGCCTAGTTAAAAGAAATTGTGATGCTTTAAGTAGTTAGAATTGAATATACTGTGAAAAGTTTACACTAAAATGGCAAAATACAAATTCAATACATAGTTTCATATGTAATATTTGCATCAAAGTGAATTTCAGTACATAAATTACTGGTGATTATTTTAAAAGGATATATATTTAAAAGGGTTTTCGATTCATCAGCTACAGTACATATTGTCAAAAACCAACAAACAAAATTCCATATATCCTAATCTATCAATTTAAATGTTTGTTGAGTGGTTCTACCAGGAAAAAAATGAATGCTTCCCAGAAATTAGAGCATAATTCACTTCTGATCATAAATGTAGGGATTATACACATTAGTAAACACATAAAGATTTAGTAGCACTTAATAAATGTATATTGAGTAAATTCATGATTTTACTATTCAATAATTCATTACTTTAACAACTACTAAATCACTAATATCTTCAGAACCATTTCCTTTCTCCTCTACATTGTGTAAGTCCTATGGAGTTCCTTCTTATCATCCCTCTTTTACCTGTACTTTTTTTCCCCATTATTTTTGAACCATTCATATTACCATCCTATATTTTATTATTTTAGTGTCTAAAATAATTTCTTCCTGTTTCATTACTTCTAAAATGAGGTACTTATTTTAAATAACAGTGCTTACCATACAGTTAAAGTACACTCAAGTTTATTGTGTGAAGACTAAATAATATATGTAATAGTTCTCAAATATTCATAATATATCAGTTATGATCAAATATCTACTAATCTATATATCCCAGCCTATATCCACTGCCTAGAAAATATGTATATTTATTTCTCCATAGTCCCACATGATTACTTCTCTTACTTCCTTCATTATTTTATTAACTGTTATCTTCTCTATATAGTCTACCCTGACCATTCTATTTAAAATTACCATGCTCCTCCTTCAGCACCTTCATCATAACTGTTTTCTTTTGATTAACTCTTAGGAGACTGTCTACTGAGAAGGCTCTTAGTAAGTATATGGGAAGGAGGGTTGGGTTGTGGCACACCTCGTAGAGCACATGCATTACAATGCACAAAGACCTGGGTTCAAGTCCTTGGCTCCTACCTGCAGGGGGACGCTTCATCAGCTGTTAAATAGCAGTACTACAGGGTTGTTCAGTCTGTCTGTCTGTCTGTCTATCCTTAGCCCTAAAATTCTATCACTCTCCAAAATAAATGAAGAAATAAATATTAAAAACAATATGGATATGCAAGATGGGGAAAAATAAAATTTTTTTCCAGCTCTAAAAAAAATTAATTCATGAAAAGTAGCATAGAATGCTGAAAAGAAGTTGAAACCCCTATTTTTTTTAAATCACTCTCTTACTATGAAAATATGTTAAATCTCAATCATTGCATATTTCTTTATTTTGTTGTTCCAGCTATGAGTTCTTGCATTTTTTAAATGTCAGTGGACTTGATCTGATCCTGTTTGATAAAATTTAGATACTTTCAAATCAATATTATTCCATCCTAAAAAGCACCAGTCATCACATTAATTTACTAACCAAATAAGGATGATGCGTAAATTCTGGACTTGCTAAGATGAGAACATAATGAATTCAAAGCTTTTATAGTTGTTCTTTGAGATGGGAAACTCTTGTCTCCTGTGCAACTGCACATCATTTCATAACAGAAGATGTTACAGTTAAAACATATAGGACTACTACTACTTCACATGTGAACTCATGATAATTCTGATAAGTTTTCTGAATCCTGAGAATGGAAATATGACAGTAACACAAATCACATGAAACTGTGTGATCAAACCAAATAAAAATGGTATCTTTGTCAGTATGACCCTTCGAATTCATATCTCTTTTTTCAAGTCTATCAGAGTAATAGCAAAACCTCAAACTTAAAATTCAAGAAAATACAAATCAATTATTTAAAATGTAAAGTTAGTGCATGTTTACATAGAACAAATGTACCAGGCATTAATATCTATCTATCTATCTATCTATCTATCTATCTATCTATCTATCTATCTATCTATCTATCTATTCACTTAATCTTTGTATCATACTCACCAAGGAGGTTCAGTCAATCAGTTCTTCAGATAAGGAAATTAGAACAGTGATAGTTTATCTAAGTTGGTAACTGTGCTGCCACACAGAGGCAAACCTTGGATTTGAAACATTTCAATCTGGTTGTTAGTCATTGTGCTGTTAGAAATTAAAAATGTAGCCTGAAGATTCTTATACCCCATGTTGTGAATTCCCAGAAATGCATATGCATGTGTGTGAACACACTTAGAGAAATTTTTGAAATCTTATAATAAAGCATATGGTTTATTTATAAATAAAGTTGTAATACCTGAAGTCAATAATGAAATCCTCCAAATTAAACATTAAGAACTGTAAGATAAAGTTTCAGATCATTTGTTTTTCTAGCTGTGTTGCTATATCTGGAATATTATCCCAAAACCATACCAATGGGGCACCAATGTCACATACAATATATTGTTAGACACTGTATAGGGAATGACAGTGAATATTCTATAACTCTGGCTTGGGAAATTTTCACTATTTCACTAGTATCAGTAAAAAGTAAGTAAACAAATAAGAACATTAGAGTTCAAATGTGATAAAACCCAAGATGAGACAAAAACAATATGCTATGGATCTCTGAAGAAGAATGTGCCATTTCTGACTTGAAAGGTGAATCTTAAGGCATAAGTAGTATTTATGAAGGTTTATACTGTGTGGAGAGAACATTAATGGGTAGAAGTAACAGAATAAGCAAAAGAATGGAAGGAAGAAATAAATATTCTCTCTAGTCTTATGTCATTAAAACAAGATCCACATGTTTGTTAATGGTCAGGTGGGATTAGTCTAAGTTTGGGTTTGTACTGTTGACAGGTTCATGAATAACAGAGTAGACTTTGCGATATAACATGTACTTTCTAAATATTGGCTACTATGAACTTGAGAAATGAAAATGAAAATAATTTTTATTTTATGAGACAAGATTTTTCAAAATATATTTTGCAACAGACCCAGTAAAGTATTGTTAATAACTGTGTACATTTCATATATTCAAATATAATTTCCTATTAGATACTATGATTAATGTCATAATGCAATTTATTATACCCGCCATACAGATTATGAAAGGAATATCAAGTGAATAAGCACAACATCTGGAAGTCAAACTTAAGCTCTCTGGGTCAATAGAATCAAATATATATATCTGCCATTGCTAGAGCTTACTGCTCTGAACCAACATTTTCAGAGAAAGACACAGAAAGAGAGACAAGAGCAACAGAGGAAAAGACACCAGAGCACTGAAATTTCCCTAAGTCTGGTTAGAGCAGGACTCAAAACTAGGTATTAGGAAAAATAATAACAGCTTTCCTATTCCTTATCCCTCTGGGAGTATGAGCCCTGTCACTCTCCACTTGCTTCTCTACTCTCCTTCCTACTTTATTTCTCTTTCTCTATGCAAAATAAATAAAATTTTAAAAATATGTTGTGTTATAACATTTCATTAATATATATATATATATATATTAGAGTGACTTTATAGCTGAAGGCCTGGAATATGTAAAATATAATAAAATGTCTTTATTTTCTATGATATCTGGCAAGAACTTTAATACCTTTGAGCCTCTAACTCTTTCCTAAAAGATTTGGTTTTATTTTTTAAAACTCTGAAATTCTAATTGTGATTATCCAATAATCTAACATATACTCAAAATATGTATTGGCCTAGGGTTAGAATTCCAAATATTAACTCAGTGTGTCCTAGTCAGATCACAACATTCCAGAAAGTTCTAACATAACTCCCTATGTCCTTAAGACATCCACTACACAACATTATGAAAAACCTATATTTAATATATTCCAATTAGCTGGTAGTATAGATTGTGAAATAATTCCAATCCAAACTACATGAAATTAAAATTTCAACGCAACACAACATCAATCTTTTCAGAAAAAGTCATCAATTCAGAACACATTATTTTTGCAGGAATTGGGGAAGTATTTATTGCACTGATACCAATGTTTTTATGTACAGTATATTAAATAAATAAGTTAAATATAAGTGACAGACTATATTTTCAGGTCCCAGGATGAAGACCAGCTAAGTTATGGTATCATAGGTATGTGAAGCCTCACAGAAAAGGTGGAATTTAGATATCCCCTTTTGATATCTTAAGTGGAAAATGTAAAATAATGGGACAGCGAGTGTTTTGCAGACATCTATCATAGGGAGACATGAAATTGTACTTGTATGTCAACAACTGTACTGTAAATCATTAATCCTCCAATAAAGTGATTAAAACACAAAGGAAATAACGAAAAAGATGAAAGTAATTCATTAACATTTTATTTTTCTATTTAAATTGACATATTTACTGACTTTACAAGATTGTTTTGTGTTCCTTGCTTTAAAAGAATCAGAGTTGTTTTATGGGGGAAAAAAACTAAAATCCAGTTTATTTTGCTGATTATAGTGAAGAGAGTTCAAAGTTATAATAATGAATGCTGTCACTAATCACTCTTAAGATTTGCTTTGTAGGCAATTCTTAGTATCATACAACAATCAATTGTTACTGATTCCTTTTGCTCCCAGAAGAGCAAGCAATTATGATCCAGGAAGCTCTACCAAGGGATTACAAACAAATGCTAACAAGAGTTCAATTCTACTGTCTTTAGATTATTCCATTTATCTGTGAAGCTTTTATTGGTGTGATACCACTGTTTTTTATACAAATAAGTGCTTCCTTTTATTTAGCAAAGGAAGACACATCGTCGGAAGTCATCAGGCTAATCATGGTCACATCTGTGGTTAAGGTCTCATTCACTCTTTCTTCCCACCCATCTAGTGAGAAACCCCAGGGCTATGTCATCATATTCATGCAGTGGGATATAAGTGTCAGAACTGTGTGAAAGAATAGAAGAACATTTGTGACACCACTAGAGAAGTTATAGGATATGACTAGTGAGAAAAAGAAAAGAGATGAAAAAGAAAGAAGAGAGAAGAAAAGAAAAGATGGGAACTGAGATATAAATGAAAGGACAAAGGAGAAAAGTCAGAGAAATATATTTATATCAAAATTGAATGCCAGCATAAGTACCAAGCTAAAAAATGAGTTTTAGTGCCATTTGTTTGTCTACTAATTAAGTTTTATTTCTAGTGGCAGCTATCATTACCTTTGTTGAACTTATATTACCACCAAATAAAATACATATATATATATATATATAGAGAGAGAGAGAGAGAAAGAGACAGAGAGAGACAGAGAGAGACAGACATTTGACTGAACTATATGAGCTTTTTAATCTTTTTTTTTTTTTTTTTGTAACCAGAATACTGTTCAGATCTGACTTGTGATGGGACTGCACCTGGAACTTGGTACCTCAGGCAAGAGAGTCTTTTTGTATAACTATTGTGCTATCTCCCCTTCTCAGATTATAACTCTTTTAATTAGTTATGAAAGATCAGAGATTTTCACTACTCAAATTTTACTACATATGTTAAAATAGCATTCCTAGATTTCTCATTTGTCTGGGATAACAGCACCTTAAGAAAGTAAATTCAGGTACCTAGTGTGTAACACTGAAAATTATAGCAAGTCAATTCCCTGTCATACTATATTTTTTATGAAGAATAAAAAAATTCTTGGGGGGAGGGAAAGAAGAATAAAAAAATTCTTCACTTTAAGAAATATTGCATTAAAAAAAAGAAAAATTCCACTAGATAAAATTTTATTGGGTCTAGAAGCTGGTTTCCCACACACAGTCAGTAGTAACACATATGCCAAAGTAAAATCTACCCTAGATTGGTATCAAGTTTTTTCTCCCATAGAAGGGACTGTCTTGCTGTTTAAATATTTGTATATCCAATTTTTGCAGTAGATCTATTTTAGTTTAATAAGAATCAAGATTATCAAAGCACAAAAGTTTCAATCATATATGAATTAATACACATGGACAGAGGTTGAAAAATAAAAAACAGAAAAGGGAAACACAACATAGAACTTTGTCTGGGTTTGGTGTATCCTACCAAAAGAAAGGACTGTTGGGGTGGGGGTGGGGCTGTCAGGTCCTGGTATGTGATTTGGTGGTAGGCCTACACTGGAGTGTTCTGCAGAAAATTGAGAAATTTTACACATGTATTAACAACTATATTTACTATAAACCATTGATTCTCCAATAAAAATTTAAAAGTATACTAATAACTAAACCTTTGTGTAAATAACAAGCTCTTGGAAACTGTATCTCTGTTCAAGAAAAAGTAGTAGGTCTACAAAATACCATACCCTTATCTGTATGTATCCAGGACAGCACTTTTTTATTCCACAGAACAGTAACTAATAATTGAAGTTTAAGTTCATTGAAACAGAATTCCGTATTATATATTTAACAAGTACCATTATTTTCTTCTTCTATAACTTCCCTTTCATATTTTATAGATAATTTCATATAGAACTAATTATTTTTACTTTGATAATTTTTCCTTCATATTTATATATTATTTTATTTACCTGGGTTTATTAAACGGTCATCACCTCATTTCCCCTTTTCATTTGGGCTATTTAATGTATGAATTATTCATACATTTTGACAAAATTAAAATAACTTTTATGCTTTATGTCTATAGCCCCTGTAAATTTATTCTATATTTTCATGGGTCTTGTTAAGTGCTAAATTAGTTTTATTCCTATTTTGGGTGGGTCTGAAAAGAAGTTTGGAATAATAAAAAGAGTTAAGTGAACATAGTTTTCATTAATACCAAGAATTATCCATGATCTTTTCACAACTCTTCCCATGCACTATATTTAAGCTACACAGATTTCTTTTCATTACCCCTGTCTTCTCATAAATTGTCCTCTCTTGACATACCATCTTAGCAACCATGGCTTTCATTTATTAAAAGTTACTCTTAATCACCCTGCCTATAACAAAGTCCCTTTGACCATGATTTTTGTACAATACCCAAAGAGTAACATCTTAAATTCTTAGCAATTTTTATGGAAAGAAATCACTCTTTTTTTATGGTGCAGAGACTCAAGAAATGAGTTGTCTCATGTCATTTTAAGGCACTACTTAATTTGCCAGCAAAGAACCCGTATTGTTTATTTCCACTAACACAAATACTTATTGGTTAATATATATGTATATATATATGTATATATATACATATATATATACATATATATATATATATATGCATGTCAATACAGAGAGAAAAGCAGAAACCCTGCATAGCATGCTTTTTGGAAATGGAGTAACTAATTTGTTTTATAACAATATCATGAGTTCTAAGTAGTAGTAGCCCTATATGTTCAGATGTGAAATTTGAATTTTCAAGCGGTAAATGATTTGTTCAAGGTCAAGTGGATTGCAAGTGGCAGATTGAATGTTATGTTTTCAGTACACCAATTTCCACTTCACCATAGTGCCTTTTTAACTTGTACTTTATACCTCTGAGTCTTCTACAGACCATCCCAGCTGCTAAACATTCTTACAAATCATTCTGTCAATATCAAAAGAAGAGATTAGAGTGAGGAAGGATGTAAGAGTAGGAAGAAGGGAAAAATTGATACTGGCTTCACAGTTATGTTGTAGGCATAGGACTGTTCCTTTTTTATTTATGATATTTTTAATTATTATTTATTTTTTTATTATTGGATAGAGACAGAAATAAATTGGGGGGGGGGGATAGAGAGGGAGAGAGACAGAAAGACACCTGTAGTCCTGCTTCAACACTTGTGAAGTGTTCCTCCTGCAGGTAGGGACCAGAGGGTTGAACATGGGTTCTTGTGCACTGTAATGGCCATCACCTGGCCCAGAACTGGTGTTTTCTAACATCTCATTTAATCTCTCAACAGCTCCAGTGACAGATACTCATCAGTCCTATTACTTTAATACTTTCATAAAGAGGTATCAAAATTCTTGCCAAATGAGCATCACATTTCAGCTTGTATAACTCCTGATTACAAAAACAAAAAAACCCTCCCATGTACCATGGAGTCATGAGAAAGATGGCCAATGGTCAGCCTTGGGGGAGGGGCTAGCAGGGGACCTATATTGATCAAAGTCACAGAAGTCAAATATCCTTATCTAATGATATCTGTGACAGAATGGTAAAAAAAAAAACTTACTGATGATAATTTAAATAATGAACAGGAAATTAAAATGCTTAAATTACAATAATAGATATCATTTGACCATTAAATGCTAAAAATCAAAGAAAAGCAGTGTGAAGCAAAGAAAAACTTCTCTTTAGTTTCCATTTCATCACAGCCACTCTTTAACTGCAAGTCACTTCAGTTTTCCAGATCCAAAGTTCTTCACTTTAGAAGTCATTCATGATGTTGGGAGATAGCTCACCAAAAAGAGTGCAAACTTTACCATGCACAAGGACTTGGGTTTGAACCTCTGGCATCACATCAGAGAACTATGCACAAGGGAAAGTTTCACAAGCAGTGAAGAGATGCTTATGATCTTTCCTGATCTTTGCTTTCTATTCTTCTCTCCCCACCATTTCCATGTATGCTTGAAAGGAACAAAATAGAGTTCCACTTGGAGCAGTGGAACTTCCCTAGTTTATAGCTCATAAAAAAAAAAGTAGAAGAAAGAAAGTAGACATAAATAAAAAATAATCCTGTATCTAAGTGTTCAACATATAAAAATTTATGATTATGACTATTACTTTATTCAGAAATAATCTTTTTAAGCAGAAGTCAAGAGAGAAAGGGGAGGTAGAGACATTTGTGTAGCACAGCTCCTCTGCTCATTAACCTTTCCCTTTGTAGGCAGATATTGTGAGCTTGGACCTGGGTCCCTATGTACTTGTGTACTGGAACATGTGTGCTTAAACAGGTGCACTACTGACCAGCCCCAGAAATAATCATGACTACATAATACACACAGTGAATTAAATTCACTATAGTAAGATTGTCACAGAATTTGAGGTGCTAAGGAGTAACTTCTTTAGCCCCTACCCAACCCATTTTATGACTAATAGTAAATCCAAACTATTCAGATTGCCATCTAAATCACTATGAGCGCACTCTAGCTTTTTTATTTTCTGGATAGTACAATTAATACTGCTTGAGAATATTTAAATACATGTGTTCTTGGAGCCAAAACAATAAACAGAAATTATGCCCCAAATGAAATTATTTATAATTATAAGCTTTCAGAATCTAAACAGAATTTTCCAATTTTTACATGCTCCAAGAGTTATGTCTATATTTATATTTTCCATTCTGAGAAAACAATCCTAAAGGATGAGACAGATTATTTTCCTAACCACACCAATGTTTGTTTGTTTGCTTCTTTGTTTTAATTAGTGCCGCATAGACTAAGCATGAATCACCTGAAGTTACCTAGCTTGTTGGTAACAGAAATCCAACTGGTGGTACTTTAAGATAAAGAATAATATTGGATAGATGTTCAAGATTCAGCAAGTAGAGAAGAGTAACATACCAAGGCAAAAGAGAAATGATGGTGAAAATGTGAATAAAATGAGGAGAAAAAAAAAGCAATGAATTAAGCAATGTACAGGAAAATATCTCACATTGAGTTACATACCTAAATTCTTAAAGTCCATTAGAATGCATGCTCTATGAAGGTAAGGACTTTTACTGCTTTGTATGTATCGTTATCATACAGGCAGCCTAGAATAATACCTTACATAGAGCAGGTGCTTCATGTTGAGAGATGAAGAAAAACATGAGAGGAACGTGGAAACACTGACATAAAGCACTACAAATTGACAAGACACATACCTGGGGGGAAAAAAAAGGGGAAAGCTAAGAAAAAAAAGAAGGGCAAAAGTTTGAACTGACTTTATTGATAATAAACCACAGGCTGGAGACAATTTTCCCTATGTATCTTTTTAATATGCATATATACTAATCAGCATTAAAATCTAATAAATTATATAAAAATGCAAGTAATGATACTTTGCTACCTTCAAATACAATGAAAAACTGATATATGAAGCTGTACTAACATAATCAGAAACATAAGAAAGAATCAAAATATAGTGTGGGGGGGGGTAGGAATTTTGAGAGATAGAAAAATAACCAATTAAAGTATCATAAGATGAGAAACTTTCAAGGTCAGATGGCAGAAAATAAGTGAACCATAAAGCTACTTGACAGATGTTAGGGAAAAGTTCGCTGTTTTCAAAAGCAAGCTGAACATTATATGTATGATCAAATTAAAATGGAAAAGCCCACCATCTCTGAAAATTTAATAAAAGCAAAACAAGAAGGAAGAAAATTTAATTTTAGAAGTATGCATTCTACATGGCTGACTGGTGGTCTCACTTGAAGTGAAGTATTTCCCTGTCAGTCTGATGTCACTTAAGCCATGAGAGTTAGTCTCCAGCTCAGAAGAGGGAAAAGACAGTGGGAGAAAAGACTATGTACATTTAAATATTAAGAGATGTGACACTCCTTTGCTTTTACCTATTTTGAATTTCCGAAAATCTCTTAGAGCCTAGGTTTTGTTATCATTGAATTGATCAAATGTTTTGGTTCAAACTGAGGATCTTTCTGCTGCTTCCAGTTTTCAGTGTCTTAGGCTTTAAACAAGTATAGGTAACACAGAAAAGTTGAGACCCTTGTCCTTTAAGTTTACAAATTCCTTGAATAAGTCCTTTCCATATAAATAGAGAACCGAAAATATGCTTTAAATCCAGGCAAAGCAAACCAAAAAAACAAAAAAACAGTTGAAGTATTATGTGACAAACTGAAAAATTAAAGTTATTGTTGATCTCAGTGGTAGAACACATGAATGGAATATGTACACCTATTACAAATAAATTTAAAAAAGGTTAACTACTATCACTGCAATACAACAGCTGTGGTAGTATAAAGCCATTAACCACACACAGAAAACTTTGGAATCACATACAGATTCATATTTAATCTACTTTTAAAATTCTAGCCCTCTATTTTATTTCTTAAGATTAACAGTGTAAGAACATGAGATTTTATTACCTTCTGAAACAAATAACCATTTTAGAAAATCTGACATATCCACTAAAGCTATGGGTAATTTAACATTATATTCTATCATTTATTATATTAAAGAATGCTTTAATTTTAAACTAGTAAGGTAGAGAGTAATTCCGGTATTTATAAATTTATTTATAAAACCCTAATACATCTAAATAGATTGGTTTGGGGAATAGCACAGCAGACACAATTACTAGGGTTGTCTCTCTTCCACTCTCTACAGGCTCCAGGATAAAGAAGAATCAATTAGCCCTCAACTGACTATGACCTTGAAGGCTACAGCTCTGTGC
Organism: Erinaceus europaeus; assembly: GCF_950295315.1. Lineage (NCBI taxonomy): Eukaryota > Metazoa > Chordata > Mammalia > Eulipotyphla > Erinaceidae > Erinaceus > Erinaceus europaeus. The sequence continues at coordinate 72,787,521 of NC_080163.1, forward strand.
ATAATATGCTGAATATGCTGAGATAGACAGAAAGAGAATAAAGTCCTGAACCACTCAAAAGCATGTTTTAGATATGATAATGCCATTTAAAAAATTGAAGTCATCTAGCATAGTTTATGTCAAAAATTGGAGACAGGATGAGATATGACATGAACAAAGTCCCAGTTCTTTCTGTGACTTAAGCAATACTTTCTTAGGTGGAAAAAATAAAGTTATAGTGGTACACAATGTCAGTCAACTCCTAATTTTTTTGCTTTGTTTGGGTCTACAGAGAGAGAGAGAGAGAGAGAGAGAGAGAGAGAGAGAGAAACAGAAAGAGTAGTACTAGAGCTTCCCTCAGTAAGGTAGAGACCAGATTGGGACCTGGGTTGGTTGCATGCATGACAAAGCAGGCATCCTTCCAGGTGAGCTCTCTCACTAGTTTATTTATGTTTTTAAACAAAAACATTCATTTATGATTTTTTTTGAGTGTTAGAAATCAAAGCTCCCTGGATTGATGCTTTCTAAAATTAACCCAGAATTGCCCAAACAGGAAAGCCTGTATATTATATAGTGTTAAGCAACTGTCTATCCTTAACTTTTCAGGAGAAAAGTACTTTTCCCAAGCTTTTATCAAAAGCACTTCAGAAACTGCAGCTGTGTGTCTAGCAGCCAGAGCTGGCCACTAGTGATGCTTTTAGGCAGCAGTAAATCTTTTCCACTCAATGCAAATGCCACCAAAAAAAAAAAAAATCAATGCTTTGGATGGGGAAAAAAAGGGGATTAAAAAAACACTAAATGGAACATGTAATGTACTGAAACAGCAAAGGATATATCTCAAAAATAATATCCCAAAATGTCACAAGATACTTTTTGACATGGTCTAGATCAGGACAGTAGGTTAGATGTTTCTTTTTCTTTTCTTTTTTTTTCTGATGAAAAATATTATAATTCACTTGAGACTTTCAAAGGGTCTCTTCTTTCTCTGGAAAACAAAACTTTTTCAAGACACATTCCAATTAAAGGCAAATACATTTAAAATGATAAAGACAAAGAAGTAACCTTGTCCTTCATTGTGAATTTTGCAGTATCTGTACTTGCTTTTTATAGCCTGTCATTTCATCTGGGTATTATTTCCTGGTCACTTTGCCAGGTGGGAAGACATGGTGAATGCAATGATGTCTGTCAGCCCTTTAACGATGCTTCAGGGATTTGATAAAGATACAAAGCAGTGTCTGCAGAAAGAAGGTTCTTCCCTAATTACACCTAGAAAACAAGCCTCGTTTTTTTTTTTTTTTAATAGTTGCCACTAAAATTGGTGTGTATGAAATGATCTTGAATCCCAAGAACAAATCAAGTTTCTCCCTCTTTTTCTGTAACACATGGCTCTACTTCATATCAAACATGATGTTTGGAAAAGGTATTCTCTTTCCCTTACCATCTAAAGAGAAAAGGAGTACTTCATGACAGAGCCTTTACCTTCAACTCTCCCTTAAGAGCTTTTATATGTTATCAACTTTTCTAATCTTTTTTTTTTGCTTTTCAATCAATAGCTGCCAATGCTAAAAAAGTGAAAAAAAAAAAAAAGAATTTAAAACTATGTATTTTAAAAATTATAGAAAATTCTTCCCTTTTACATTGATGTTTGGAATGATCTGACCAGTCATGGTTTCATCCTTGTTAAGTTTCCATTACAAAGCATAGTGGTGACCTAGTACAAACATACTGTATTGTTCTGCATTGTTTTTAGAAGTAACTGCACTCACAGGTTAGTAAATGGGGCTGCTGCAGTCTGATAGGGGAAAATGATACATTGTCTTAAAATATGTACTTGCTAATGGATCTTGTTCTTTTTAATGACTGCCAAGGAAGTTATTTAAGCATTTGATTACAGAAGGCAAGACTAATTTAGAAAAATCTTCCAGTACAGATTTGCACTGTGTTCTGCACAAAATAAAACTGACCCTAATAAGTGCTCAGAACTTGAAACTAAAACTAGGCAGGAGAGCCACAGTCTGATGCTGAGGAGAAGCAAGCACTGTGCCTATCTAAGGACTTGATGAAGATCAGGAAAAAACAATTAAAATACAAATGGGGGAGTGGCTAAGGGATCAGAAAGAAGAGATGGAGAAAGATGACAGGCAGCTTGAAGTGGTTGAGAGGCAGAGGATAACAGAAAGGGGAGGAGAAAGTGACAGTCTCCAATGCAGAAGAGAAAGGCACAAAACATACTGCTATGTGGAAGTCACAATTATAGAAAAATTAAAGGATACTCTGGTGGTTTACTATACTTTTTAAAAGTGTTAGAAAGAAGGTAAATTTAACTTAAATTTGAATATGACTCACAGAGACTGAAGTTTCAGGTTCTCCACACCCTATACAACAATCCAGGCTGAAAGAAGCTGCTGTGAGTGCACTGATTCATAACAGCAGTTTACAAGACCTTTTTATTCATGTCTTCAATGCTACCCTGAGCATCCCAGTCATGTGATGTGCTTAAACAAAACCATGCAATTAAAATGCAAGCATAAAAGGGATAAGCTCCATGCTCTAGACAACACTTTAAAGGACGTCAAGCCCACCCCATTTCCTTATTCATCATCTTCTCTCTCTCTACTTACAAAGTTTAGGAGCAGTTTGGAGATTAGTTTCTGTTGTTTGTGGCTGAGTTGCTGACTTGGGTGTTCTCACCTCAGGGTTCCGTGTGGATGAAGGGGAGGATGGTACAGTGGATGGCAGGAAAGAAAAAGCAAAAATACGATTCCTGGGGGTCGGTGCTACTGCAGGTGCAGAGGACACAACAGCATTGTCAACTTGCACTGTAACTTGAGCCTCAGTTTCAGATTGAGCCCTAGAGACAGGTGAAGTGTGTGCCTCAGATGATACCCAAACAGCTGAGGCAGCAGTTGGATTGAGAGAAATAACAGGGTCCTGGCCTAACCCCCCAGGGTCAAGGTGAGTAGGAGAGTCATATTCAAATATCTTGTCCACAAATACCCACTTGAGGCCGGCAATGCAGAGGCAGAGGCTGACTAGGCAAGCCAGAATGGGGACAATGCAGATCTTCTCCGAGTTGAGGCAACCTCTCAGGTGCTCAGCTTCCAGGCACACACAGCAGGGTACCGTCAGACCCACCAGTCCAGGGGTTCTCCCATCTTCAGTCTGGGTCTCTGGCATGTCTTCTGCTGCAGGAAGCCCATCAAGAGATGGGTCTGCACTCAGCTGAGTGGAGGGGCTGGAGGACCTCTCCGCAGCTTCCTCAGACATGTCTGGGGAATAGATCTCCATCGGCTCACCTCCAGAAGGCCTGGCCTCTCTCGCGGTCCATTACCATGCAGAGCCCCCCCCAGCCAAATGAGACAGCATCTTACATGGGGAAATCGATAAGTAGTCCAAGTCCAAGGCCATTATCAAAAGAAAGAGGAGTTCAGGAGAAAGAAAGGAAAAAAAAAAAAACACCTCTAGCAACTACCAAATAAAAGTATATCGTAATTCTTTACTGATGCTTCTGGGTCACTTTTACAGTTCTTTTAAATGCTTCTCCAAACCATCCCGGCTGGTCATGAGGACGGGGCCAAAATAGCAACGGAGCTGATTGTTGATTAAGTAAACCAGTAGCCCAAACTGAAAGGCATGTTTCTCACCTCGAGTATTTGAAGCTGGTGTCTGCTTAGATGAAGAAAACAACTGTCATGCAGGAGAAGTAAAAGCAAAAGCAGGACCAGCGGTGGAGGCGGCGGAGGCAGCAGCGGCGGCGGCAGGAGAGGCAGCAGTGACAGTAGCAACAGCATCCTGTTGTGTTAACGCGAAGGCTGAAAGAGGCTGAATCATTACAGAGCAGCAGGTGCCTGCCCTCCAAGCATCACTGCAAACAGGATCATCTCAGAGGGATCTGAACGGACCAGTGAGGCCAAGAGGGGCGGTGACTACCATCCCCTCCCCGCCCTGCCTCCACCCCCACCTCCCAACCACTCCTCTTTGTCCTCCTTGAGCGCTCATTCACTTTCTTCCTCTACAGCTCTTTGCTTCTTCTTAGTCTCTTTCTCTTTCTTTTCCCTCAGTGTCCAATGACATTTCTCATTCTCTCCTCTCTCTCTCTCACTCACTCTCTCCCCACCCTCACCCCCACTGGCTAGCCACACGCTGGAGCTGCTGGCTGGTCTGAGTAAAATCAGTATACCCAGCAACACAGGACTGCCAGTGACTTCCTATTTTATTCAATTAGAAGGAATAAAGGCCATCAAATCAAAGAGAAGCAGGCAGGCACCAGTTAAGCTTAGTCCCCCTGGCCCCCACCACTATTCTTCCCTTCCTCTTTTCCTCTCTACAAAAAGCAGCCCAAGTCTTCCACCCCGACTTTGCTTATTTTTCCATCTTGCTAGTTCTCTTTTCCTACACCCACAGTTGGGTCAGAAAAAGCCAGTGATCAATGCTAGCAGTCTAACAAAGCTAGAATGGGGTGGGGGAGGTAGGTGGGACCTTATGGGTTGGACCTGAGGCTTGGCAAAGTAGGATATCTGATTCCTCCCTGGAGAGGTAAGCTTTTCAACAGCAATTTCTTCCTGCCTGCTGCTGGAAGATAGCATTCCTTCCCTAGCCCTCTAACAAGTTTTGCTCTACAAAAGAACTGTTAGTACTTTATTTTCAACCAACAGGACATTTCTTTTTTTTCCTAACCATGGACAGCTCTACCTTCAGCCTTTTCTGCTTTTGGTTAAGACTTTGTAATGCCAAGCACTGAGTGAGTTGGAACTGAAAGAAGAGGGTGCTGGGAAGCTATTCTGGTTCCCGTGAAATTTCTTTTCCCCTATCTCATCCGCAGTTGTCCTAGACTAAGGTCAAGTTAATAAGAAACATCAGTAAATTGCAGAGCTACAGAAGGAGCAAAGGCTACCACTTCATTTTGAAATCAGCCTTCACTATGACTCCACACTGCAGAGGGTTGAATTCCCTGGGCACTGTAATAAATACCACATGTCCTCAACTATAACCGCACTGCAAGTATTCAGAAGAGTTTTCTGTAAGAGCTTGCCTTTTGAGTTAGGTATCAGTATATCTAACTTCCAGATCATTTGACTGCTCAGTTTATTACCCCGTTTTAAAACAGTAGTCATCCCAATACCAGAAGAAATGCACTGTCAATGGTGGAGCACTCAGGCTCCCCTGAATCTCCTGTTTGGTACATGTCAAAACATACCACATACTTGAAGTTTTAATTCATGCTTTGTCATGAGTAAACAGACATATTGTGTCCAAGGAATAATTTTATTCACTTACATTGATAGAAGTTTTTAAAATTCAAATGCATAGCCACCATAATGAGTCCCACATGCAGTAAGACTCAGGATCAGACAAAATCTGCTGGAACAGTCTGCATGTAACGAATGCCACTACTTTTGAAAAAAAAAAATTGATCTTTAGGTGGGCATGAAATGTTAGCATTTCCTTCAAAATAAAATTAGTTAATAGTTATAGATGATGTGTGGATATGACTTTAAGATGTTTGCAATAATATAACTAATAGCAACAACAAAGGCCTGAAAAGGTTTGCATAATTGTAATTATGATCATGGGAAGTTTATGGGCAAAATGAGTTATATTTAAGCTTACCTCCACTTAACCGGAAATTGTATACTTGTATTGTAACATAAATTCTATGGCTCTTTACTTGCTTTAAATATATGAGTTCAAAGCACTGAGAACTTTCTTAAAGAGTTTAAGCAAAGGACATAAAACCTTATATTGTGACAACATATATTGAAGCAAGCATAGTATTCAAACTAAGAGATACTAAAATTTTATTTATTAATACTCAAATAAGTATTCAAAGCAACATAGGTAGGTAAATATTATACAAAATTGGGATAATTTGTAATTTCTTTAAATATCATACAGTTTATAAATGTGGCATAAAATCCCTCAGTTGTGCTTCTAACCAATATTAAATTCAATTATAATATATTGACCTTTCATCCACAGCCAAGGTTATCTAAGTTGCAAAGCAAAACTGGGATTTAGTGGTCCGGGAGGTCGCACAGTGGATAGGGCATTAGCCTCTTCAGCATGAGGTGCTGAGATCAATCCCTGGCAGCACATGTGCCTGAGTGATGTCTGGTTCTTTGTCTCTCTCCAATGACAACTACTCTCCATGTCTTAATCACTATGGACAAACCAATTCAGCAGATGAAGAGATTACTGAGTACTTTTCTACTTGTCCTATTGGACTCTTAATACTTATAAAACATCAGAAACAGGACAATGTGGGCCTTCACAAGGTGATTTTTGTAGAGACAGAGTAGCTGAGAGTGTGAAAGAGACCACAACACTGACAATTCCTTCAGTGTAGTAGAGCAAAGCTTGCACATGGCAAAACAAGGCACTGTTCAAAAGAGCTATTTTGCTGACTTGCAAGCTATTTTTACTCCTGGGATACTCAAATCAGACATGGATGTATATGTGTTCTCCGTGGAGTTAGATTCCTTGAACCTTGTACTAAGGTCAGCTTGCAGAGAGCCAGCATCCTATAAATTTCTCAAGTCTGAAAGGTGAGTATAATTGAAGAAAGGTAGGAGAGAGGAGGTAAAGAATAAAAGGAATTATCTGTTAGTTTCTCTTTTGGGACTAGGAGCCAGAAGTTGTCTTTACTCCCTCATAAAATCCTCTATAGCAATAAAAAGGAATTTGGGTAGTGTGAAAGCCTCTTTATTGGGAAAATAAAAGATGCATCACTTTAACCCTTTAGATTCCATTTCAAAAAGCCCAGGAACAACTATCTTTTTATGTCTTCTAAAAAAAAAAAAAGTGAACATAAAGACTATTTTCTACTATATATCACCACCTCCTTCATAAAAGCAAAGGCTACATTTATTGAACTGCTTCTATGTACCACACACTTTGCTAGTTTTTAACAAACATTACTTCTGATCTTCATTAACCCTATACAAAAAATTATCTTAAAAAAAAAACATAGACTTGGGCAATTTAGGTACATTTGTCGCAGTTTATTAAGTGATAGGTCCAAGATGTGTTATTTCTGCTGAAAAAAAAAATGCTGCTGCTTCTTTTCAATTAAAAGAATGCATCAGATTATGTATTGCTTGACTATTATTTCAAAGGGTGAATAAATGAATCAGAAAGTATTACATAAAACAGGCACTGATATATTTAAAGATGCTTTAACTTGATGCCTAGCTTCCTTAGAGACTTTTAAAATTTTACTAATTCAGTATACAGATAAAGTATATGGACATTTATATTTTATGTATTTACAGTCAATTTGAACTCTTTTATAATTTCAGTTCTACAATTTTTTTTTCCAGGAAGCTATTTTAGCTATATATTGCTGTCAAATAAACTAGTCTGCTGGGTTCAGCTGAGTGGTTCCTCTGTTCTATTTGATATCAGCTGGGGATGCAATCAGCTGGAGGTGCAACTGGACTGAAATATTCAAGATGTCTCATACATATCACTGCTTCAGACCAGATGTCAGTTGAGAGCTCTGCTGGAGCTGTTGTGTGGTGCTCCAACATGTAGGCTCTTCCCGTGGCTTCCGTTTCTCACAGCACAGTTTCTAGTGTTTGAGAGGAAGCATCCCAAGAAAGGAAGAACTGCTAGTCTTCTTAAAGACTGGCTCTGGACGGGGCATTGGTTATGTGTGCTGCTTCCAAATGGTTAAGCAGTTACAATGCCAGCTGAGACTGAAGGACAGGGGAAATTAATCTTGATGTGACACAGCATTTGCAACCACAATTAATCTACAGATAAGGAAGGAAGTAGTCAAAATTCAACCTGGGTCAAAAGGAGACTCAGTAATACACATATACTTTTCCAGACAAATCAAATGCACTTCTCTCTCATACATTTGCATTAAAGTTCAGCATCCTTTTAAATCAGTGTCAGTGCAAAAAGAATTCTAATACATTATCAAATGAAAATACTCAAATTCCTCTGACACTTTAATACTAGCTAGGCAATTAGGTTCTTCATTAATTTTATTAAATTTGTTACTAGAAGTATCAAGAAAAGCTCCAACAGATGGAAAAAAGATGGTAAATTAACCACCATACCCAAACTGATATTTTCTTTTAGATTTTTTTCTGTATTTTTGGCTATTTTACTATAACTGTATTTCTCAAAAAAAATTATACTTGACCTTAAGCTTTATTGTGTACATGTGTAGAATTTAACTTTTGATCAGATACATTTAAAATCTTTTATTTCCTCTATCAAGTACTATGATTAAAGTAGTGACTTTTACTTTTGGGTTACAGTTTTTTTTTTTTTTTTTTGGATGTGACTATGTGTAAGTTGCACTTAATGTAGTTCCCAATAAGGTATAAAATCGTGATTTCACGAGGAAGTTTTAGGATCTAACTATAACTTGAAAACTTTCTTCTTCCTTTGAGAAGGCAAAAATATTCTTCTCACCTATTTGAAAAATCACTCCCAGTTCAGTCTGATCCTCCACAGAGGCCTTCCAAATTTTCAAATCACAGATCCAGTATTTCATAATAGCTATAGGGGCATCTACTCACAAAAGTATTTAATTACATTATAGACATGGGATTAAAGAATGTAGTTTCTTTGAAGGGCGGGTCTATCAGTATCTTGCTCTTCCAAAACTGTAGTTGTGGTATACAGTCAATACATACATTTTATTTTTAACTGAAATCAAACTTCAAAGTTTATGGTACCTCTAATTAGTACATTTACTTTTTTACTTATCTACCCATTTTACAAAATAGCATCTACACTCTCCTCTTTTCAAATACGTTCATTATTAGGGCATATATATTCATATCATAAATTTCTAGTTGTTTCTGAAATAGGTGATATGAGTTTATCTTGTGTTATACAACTCTGTCAGGTCAACCATCTTAACTACTACAGATACTGTCAGTGAATGGGAAGTTGGGAATAAATTAATATTTAACTGTATTCTGTCTTTTTTTCTTTAAAGACAAACCACCACATAATGTTTACTTTGTAACTTGGTAAAGTTTATTTATTTATGGGGGAGTTTGGCAGTAGTGCAGTGGGACCGGCATAAGGATACCAGTTTGAGTCCCTGGCTCCCCACCTGCAGGGGAGTTGCTTCACAGGCGGTGAAGCAGGTCTGCAGGTGTCTATCTTTTTCTCCCCCTCTGTCTTCCTCTCCTCTATTCATTTCTCTCTGTTGTATCTAACAACAACGACAACAATAATAACTACAACAACAATAAAACCAACAAGGGCAACAATAGGGAAATAAAATTAAAAAATAATTTTTAAAATTTATTTATTTACTTAGAATAGCATAATAATTGAGAGGAATTGCTTCACAACTAGAGAAGCCACCCACCCTTGCAGGTAGGGACCGAAGGCTTCAACCTGGGTCCTTTTGCATTATAAGATGTGCACTCAATTATGTGCATCACCACCCAGCTTCTATTTTCTTTAATTCTACTCTCTCACCAAACAGAAAAGTTCTGTGAACAAACCAAATCCATGTATGATTTCATGTTCTTCATAATTAATGAATGTTCAATGGGTGAGGTGAAACTCACTGTATTTTCTCCTCACTTTGAGGAAGTGTTAAATTTGATTATTTATTCTACTTTGTTTTTTAGACAGAAACAGAAAGGCAGAGAGAGACCACAGTTTCAAGACTTCCTTCCAGGCAGTGTAGACAAGGCTGATTATGCACTATTTTTATCCAGTGAAAATGTACTGAGAAGACAATCTAACTATTTTTTAAAATTATTTTATTTTTAATATATATTAAAATAAAATTTTAAACCAAAGCACAGCTCAGTTCTGGATTATGCTGGTGGTTAGGATTGTGTCTAAGGTATAAAAATATTTTTGCATAGGCATTATGCTATCTCCTCAGTTCCATTTGACTAAACAATGATTTTGTGGGAAGCTAGGATCTAGCTCACCTGTAGAGCCAGTACCTTATAATGAATGAGGCCATGAGTTCAAATCATCGCACTTTAATGGAGCACCATGGACTATACCAGGGGATCTCCATGGATGGTGGATTGGTGCTGTGGTATTTCTCCCCCTCTTTGCTTCCCTCACTCTCTCTTCTATCTTTTCACACAATATTTTGTAAAGTGCTGTATAAAAGACTTGATACTGACTGTGTGTCTGTGTTCTTGTTTCATAATAATATGATAAATAATCTCTGGTACATTTTGTCCTTTATAACTTTAGATCTTTTGTATTTCGAGATAAATGGGATATGATATGAGAACTATGCATAGTAAGTTCTTTTTTAATTTATTAAATGAAGTTTTTATAGTTCACTCTGACAAAATCCATTTCTCCTTACCCATAAGATAATCAGTTATATACAAATAGATCCTACATTATTGTTTATTTTACAAGGGACCTTCCTATTAAAACTAAATCTCTTACAAAACTGAGCAAGAAAATGTGGTACATAAGTGAAGGCAGTTATGAATTACCTACATGAGAGCACCATTTGTTTCGGGAACTAAGATATCATTTAAAGCCGGGTGAAAAAATAAACCTGCACAACTTATGCAGAACAAAGGAGGTTTGAGGTTCCAGACACACTGGGTAAGGTACATGCATTGCTTGAACGTGTCATGGCAGAGAGGGGAAGATCCAGCACTGTGGTATCTCTCCCACTTTTTTCTGTCTCCTGATCTGCATTATCCAGAGAATGGTAAAGTCTAGGCTCCATAAATAAATAATGAAGTTTGAGCAAAAATATACTACATTTAACCATGGCTCTTGTTTTTTTTTTTCTATTTGTTAGACTTTTCTCAGTGGAAACATCTTACAATATAAATATACATTTTCCTTAGACCTTGCAAAGTTCTCTTTCCTTGCTGATGAAATACAAATATAAAAATATAGTTGTATCAAAGAGGGAGAGGAATAATATAAAAATACAGTTTCCAGAACCAATTTGGCATTCCAAGTGAGCCACCTGGTTGGCAACACTATTGTTAAGTTGTTAAGGTGACAAATCTTATGATGCTCACAGGAGCAGAAGTATTCCATTTAAAATGAAATGTCAGCTTCATCTTTTTCTGCTACTTCTCAGTCCAAGAGGCAGAAACTGCTACTTCTTAGTCCAAGATGTGGAAACACTTTCTGCATTGCTACAATCTGTATTACTTTAAAAACATAAATTTGAGTGACATAAGTTGGAAAGACCTTATGACTTGACCTCCAATTCAAAACTTTCTAGCATTAATCATATAATATGTCGCTAAAGTCAGATGTATTTAAAAATGAGTTGCTTCAATAGACAGGATAAAACATAAATAAGTTTTATTTTACCAGTCTGCATATCTAGAATGACTAAAAGCATGGGTAAGTAAAGGTGTGTCTGTGGGGCAGGTAAAGGATGTGTGTAGGTAAATGTGGGGGGGCACATCTAGATGGAAGTAGAACTGAATGATGTAATGAAGGGAGATTGGCACAGTGGTGTTGGGCAAGACATGCTATGTTATATTTTGAGGATGTGTGAAATTGTGTCCCTGAAACAACTTTGTAAGCCAATATTCCATTTATTTATTTATTTATTTATTTATTTTGGATAGAAACTAAGAGAAACCCAGAAGGGGGGGCAGAGAGACACAGGCAGCACTGTTTCACCACTTGTGAGGTTTCCATCTGCATATGGGGACTGGGAGCTTGAGCCTGTATCCTTGTGTACTACAATGTGTACACTCAATCAGGTAAGCCACTGCCCAGCCCCTGCAGCATTTCCTTAATTAACCAAAGAATGACTCATGGGCTCAAGAAAGATATGCAGAGGTAGAACACCTGACTTGCATACCTTAGAGTCCAGAGGTTCCAAGTTCAATCCCCAGCACTACCACATGCTACAGCTGAGTAGAGCTTCCCCTCCCCTCCTCTCTCAAATAAAGGGTTAAAACTAAAGTGATTTGTTTCTTTTATTTCTATTTCAGATACTATTTGGAGAGAAATGATTAAGGCTTAATACAAAGATCAACTGTAATCTGGAGAGTAATTAGATTTAAATTTTTCATTGACTGAATGCAGGAGCTGAAATAGGCATTAGTCAGGATTTTATATAAGACAAAATGTCCTAAGAGAAAAAATAACCTACCTACCTGGATTCCCCAACTAAATTTAATTTTAGACCCCAAATTAGAGTTTGAGTTCTTTGTTCTTTCCCTTTTAACTAGTTTCTCCAAAGGAAAGCTTTTTAGGCATATACAGAGCAAAGGTCAGTGGATCTGACATAGATTTTCTATTACCACTTTCATGGTTTCTCTGTACCTGTTTGTATTTGAAAGTTTAATCTAATTAATGCTCTGATAATCACTCTGTCACACCTCTATTGAATATGAAAGTCCTGTTTCTGAAAGCTACTCAAGAACTGATATCCATATTTAAGTTCATTTATTCACAGTATGTTGTCACACTAGGGACACAGACTGTAAGCTGTAGAATCCAGAATGCTTACTGAGAACAGACTAGAATAATTTAAAAAAAAAGTCAAACAATTGGAATATTACAGTGAGTTTTAAACTGATATGGAAGGTTCAGAATAAAGACTCCTTAGTGGATAGGAAGAGAATTTTTTAAAAAGACAGTCTTTGTGAAATAGGGGTCAGTATAACATTACCACAGTGACTTAAGCACAGATGCTACATCAAGAATTGCCAATATCTGAGAACCAGTGAATCAGGCTGATTTTTTTTTCAATTTGGAGAGCTAGAAAGTATGATTACCAGGAAAAGGAGCAGGAAAAAGACAGATGATGATGACTGAGTTATATACTCTAAAATTTGATTAACTGAAAATTTTAGGTCCAGATATAAATACTCATTTAAAAATATCTATATTCTACTTGTTGGTACAATCCACTACTAACATACTCACATACTCTCTAAAAGTATATAATAAAACACAGATCATTCATGCTGAGATATTTTGGATGGAGAGGCACATATATGTGCAACTTACTTAACAAAAAATTAAGGCTAAGTATTGGTATTTAGATATTAATTATGGCAATTATAGGAAAAATTTAACTGCAACATCTAGATAGTGGGCCTAAGATTTTTTTATCTTTATTTATTTATTGGATAGAGACAGCCAGAAATTGAGAGGGGAAGGGAAGATGGAAAGGGGGAGAGACAGAAAGACACCTACAGCCCTGCTCCATCACTAGTGAAGCTTTCCCTTTGCATGTGGGGACTAGGGGCTTCAACCCGGGTCCTTGTGCACTATAATGTGTGCACTCAACCAGGTGCGCCACTGCCTGACTCTATAGTGGGCCTAAGTTTGTTTACAGGGCAATTCACTCAGCTTTTGTGTTTGAAATTTCATAATTAAATGCTGCAAACAAAAGACAAAACTCAAAGCATGTCCTGAGGACTGTTCATGACCACCAGAGGGACAGAAAACTGATATTGATTATATGATATAGTTGCTACATTATAAAAAACTCCTTACCCAGTCACAAGGGAATAGCTCACTAGGTACAGTGCACTCCTTCTCCAGAATGAGGCTCTGGTTTTGAGCACTGGCACCACACGGGAGTACCAGGCACTGTATCTGGAAATTCTATGGATGGTACAACACTACAATGGTGTCTTCTCTGTCCCTCTTGCCTATCTCTCTCTAAATAAAAGTGAAGACAAAACTGGGCTAATAAGACTGCTCAGTGATAGCATTAATACAGGAGACCATCCCTGAACACCGAAAAAAATAAACAAATAAAAAGTTTAAAAATTCTTAGCTTATACTAAATAAACCATTCTACCAATTCCAATCCCACAGTCGGTGGTTACTTCCCTTCCTCCACCCAATCTACCTTCCCTCTTCTCTTCCCCTACCACTCTTAAATTTAGCAATTAACTTTGAAGGTGAATTTCAAGATTACATCCAGAATATAAGAATCACAGTTTAAACCATTATATAATGGCAATGAAGAATCTTTATGTGACAAATCACTGTGTGGCAGATCATCTAAGTGCTTTTCCAGTCTCCTCCCCCCAAACCACTAATTTTTTGAGAAGGAGCTTTTCTTAATGCTATATACATCAATCACTAGGGAATTCAAACATATATGAATAACATTAATAGAGAAATTACAGAATTCACTGTACTAAAAAGTAAAAAATGGTAGCGGAGGATTAATGACATAAGCTTCATTCTGGTTTTGGGGGGAGAGGGTTGATTGTTCATGACTCTCTATCACAGAGAGACCTTTTTCTGTGGTCACCTGATCACTATACTGAGTCCCATAGGGCTAAAAGCTCTGATAAGGAGATCCAGCTTCTCCAAGCCAGTATTTCTCACCCAGCTGTGCATACAGATATTTTATAAAACTATTAAATATTTATGATGCAGCACAAAGTCCTCTAAATGCATCTGAATTTAACTAAATCATGTCACTGACAGCAAGAGGCACGCAAAGCAATTTAACTGAGCAGGCAAAGTCCTTCTTTACATATTACTGCAATGCAGAGAATTTCTACCATGTGCTTCCTTATGCCCTCACACACTCCCCACAAAAAATAAAGGCTTCAGTTGAATGATTTGAAAGTCTTTTTAGATGGGCTTCTCAAACGAAACATAAATAAATCTTTTGAAGTGTTTCTCAAAAAAAAAAAAAAAATTCTTTCCTGAGTCTTTGCCATGACTGTCACCAGAGGAAGGACAAATAACCCTTCTTCAGATTAAATATCCTAAACTTCAGTTTTAAATACCTGGATTTAAGTCAATCTGTCCTCCTAGCATGTCCTTTTTAATGTTTACAACTGTGCTTTAATATTGACTTATATCAAAACCATCCAAAACGTATTCACATCTACCTAGACCTCCCCTGGATCTTCCCTTTCACTCATATAAGGACACAAAGAAAAATATTTTGCTGTTAAATTGGAGTAAAAAAAATTAAGTAATTGCAGGCTACTAAGACAGCTCACTTGGGAGCCATCTACTTTATCAAGTCCAACCTACTAGCCTTGAGCCACTGGACCCCACAAGGGAAACTTCAGCACTGTGATCTCCCCTTCCCCCACCTCTCTCCCAGTTCCCACATAGGAGTCAGCTCCAGCAGTGAAGGCCCAACAGAGACCAAATAAAATTATATTATTTACCCATTTGCAACTTTAAAATTAGAATCCATTAAGTCAAATACTACTACCACAAAGCAGTTTTTTAAGGTATGTAAGCATTTGGTGATGCAAAAGAATAGCAGATAGACCTTGAAAATTAACAAAAAATTACTACTACAGAGATAGAGCATCAGACTTGCCTATTTATTTATTTATTTATTTATTTATTTATTTATTTATTTTTGTCCTCTTTGGAAAGTCAATGGTCCAGGTTGACTTTTTCAGAAACACACACACACACACACACACACACACACACACACACACACACACACACACACACACACGATACACCATAGACTGCAGTGGTGGAGCCAGGCTCAAACTTGGTTTGAGTACTTGGCAAAATAGGCACAACAATCAAGTAACCTAGTTTGGTAACCCATAATTTTGATTCTTATTTAAAAAATATTTTGTTTTATTATTTGTTGGATATAGACCGAGAGAAATTGAGAGAGGAAACTGGGTGAACAGCGAATGAGAAAGAGTTAAATCTGCAGCATTGCCTCATCACTCCTGAAGCTTTCCTCCTGCAGGGCTTAGACAGGAGCTTGGACCCAGGTCTTTGCACATTGTACACATGCTTTCATTCAGATGTGCCAACTAGGTCTCCAAATTGTTTCATTCTTAAGGTCCTGAGTTTATCCCTAGCACCATATATGTCAGAATGATTCTATCATAAATTAATAAATAACCTTTTATAAAAAGTCCAATAAAGGGGTAAAACATTTTAGGCATCTAGTAAAAAAAAATCAAGGCTAGATGCACTCCTGGAGACTGGCATTTTTAAAATAGCCTATATCCAAGAAAAAAAACAAATTGAATGGGTACAAAATAATTATTTTTGTGAGGCATGCATTGTCAAAAAAGTCAGGAAAAGCAATTACAGAAGCCAGACCCTCTACCTTCTGCAACCCTCAACGACCCTGGGTCCATGCTCCCAGAGGGCTAGAGAATGGGAAGGCTATCATGGGAGAGGGTGGGTTATGGGGATTGGGTGGTGGGAATTGTGTGGAGTTGTACCCCTCCTACCTTATGCCTTTGTTCACTAATCCTTTCTTAAATAAAAAATTAAAAAAAAAATTTAAACATTTTAATAATAGTAAGTATATAAAATTATATACATTATATGTATTTATTGTATATGAAAATACAGTACAAAATAAAAATTTTATTAAAGTAAAAAAAAAAAAAAAAAAGAGTCGTCCAACTCAAAATTAAATGACATTCTGTAATTCAACCACCATATAGCTACTGATTTGAAATTTGCTGTTCAGCATTCAAACTAACTTCTTTACTACAGTCTATTGAGTAGCAAATGGAGACTCTCAGGATGATCTGCTTCTCAAAAACAGTAAATTACAATTTTACAGCTACTGTGTTATATATATATGGCAGGAGTCGGGCAGTAGCGCAGTCGGTTAAGTGCACATGGCGGAAAGCACAAGGACCGTCATAAGGATCCTGGTTCAAGCCCCTGGCTCCCCACCTGCTGGGGGATAGTCACTTCACAGGTGGTAAAGCAGGTCTGCAGGTGTCTTTCTTTCCCCCTCTGTCTTCCCCTCCTCTATCCATTTCTTTCTGTCCTATCCAACAACAACTACTACAATAAAAATAAGGGCAACAAAAATAAATAAATAAATAATTTTTCTTTAAAAAGAAAAGAAATGGCTCCCATGTCTAATGGTCCAAGATATATAAAAATTTATGGGGGCCAGGCAATAGTGAAGCGGGTTAAATGCATATGGCACAAAGCGCAAGGACTAGCGTAGAGATCCCGGTTCAAGCCCCAGGCTCCCCACCTGAAGGGGGGAGTCACTTCACAGCAGTGAAGCAGGTCTGCAGGTATCTTATCTTTCTCTCCCCCTCTGTCTTCCCTTTCTCTCTTGATTTCTCTCTGTCCTATACAACAACAGCAACAGCACTGGAAACAAAAAAGTAAGGACAACAAGGGCAACAAAATGGGAAAATGGCCTCCAAGAGCAGTGCATTCATAGTGCAGGCACAAAATTAACTATTCATCCATATATATATATATATATTTACCAAGTGGCTACTTATGTCCCAGAGTTTGCACTAGGCCTTATAGATTTGTGAGTAAGTAGATAAGAGAAGTTGCCAGTGGAGATGCAATTACAGAAGCCAGAAGTCCTATCTTCTGCACCTCAAAAATAATTTTGGTTCATACTCTCAAATGGGGAGCAATCTTAAGGAAAAATTACTAGAGGGCTCTGAATTCTAACTCCATCAGGACCCAAAGAGAGAAGAGGAAAAAAGGAAAGATATTTAGAAGTAATATTAGGTGTAGGTGTGACTTAAAAAGGAAGAGAACGTAGGACCATAGGACAAAGAGGATACATATACATACATATACATATACACATACACATACACATACATATTCATAAGCCAAGTCATAACTGTGACCTTGGGAAAACCACTATAGTTTCCAATGGAGGGAATGGAGACACAAAACTCTGGTAGTGGGAACAGTGTGGAATTGTATCCCTATAATTTTGTAAATAACTAATAAAAAATGGGAAAAATAGAAATTTATTACCACCTAACCAGTCCTGCATGAAATATTAAAGAGACTTACATGAGAGCAAAAAAAAGAAGAAGTTGCAAATAACAACTTATTTCTCTGAAGTTGTAAGTGAAGTTCTGTGCCAGCAGTGAAGAGATGATTCACATTGAGAGGGCTATGGTCTGAGTCACCTTGGGAAGTAGAAGAAAAACAGACAGAAACACAAAAGCAGGTCTGACATTGTGGCAAGCTATCAGTAGATCTAGGAACTGGTCCTTCTTTTTTGAAATCCTAACAATTAGAATGTTCATGTCTTTTCTTGAGAATTATAGTTTGAAAATGTACTAGTGGAAGGAGACTTTTCTAAATGGTTATTTGCTGGGAAATTGTGCCAATGCAGTCACATCTGCCATGTTGTTCCCTCAGGCTACTGCTAGTTCCCTGGAGAGTTGGGACATTCTCAGAGTGCCTGTTCAGCCATGTTGTGCCCTCAGGACATTGTCTATATCCCCGCGATATCTGGAGTGCTCTGGTTACTCCTCCCCCCTCCCATTCTCATGAGAGTTATCACCCTATCCTGGAGTGCTATGGTTACTCCTCCCCCTTCCCATTCTCACGAAAGCTACTCCTATAAAAGCCCTTCGTTTTCCACACCTCGCTCTCTTGCTGGCGCTCCACTCTGGTGTTCAGACAGACGCAGGAAAGGTTACTGCGTGAGGCAGGCCATTTTCTCTACCTACACGTGGCCCAACCTGCTTCTCTAACACCCAACTCTGAGGTGCCAGCGCGAATAAAGATTTGTGTTTCCTCTTCGCTCCGGACCCTCTCTCTCTCTTCTCTGCAGCCCGCGCACTACAACATCTGGCTCTACAAGTTATTGATGACATAAGTGATAATCTCCCTGAGACTTATTTGAAGTTCCAGGATCAACTCCCCGTCCCCCTAGATAGTAGAGTTTTCCTGCCTCTCTCATAAAACATGATTTTAGAATAACAAGTTTTCTGTTGAGCTAAATGACAAAGTTCTTACTTGAACCCATACAAGACTAAAGTGAAGGCGACTGGATGGTGGTGCACACAGTTGAGCACACATGTTGCCACAAGCAAGGACTCAGGTTCAAGTACCAGGGTTCATGCCCTCTGGTTCCCACCTGGAAGGGGGGGAAGCTTCCTGAGGTGTGAAGCAATGCTGCAAGTGCCTTTGTCTCTTTCCTGTTCTATGTCTCCCTACTCTCTGAACTTCTTTCAGTCCAATAAAATATAAATAAATAAATAATTAAAAAACTGGAGTAGAGGAATTGAAAAGAACAAGAACAAATATGAAATTAAGAGCCCATATGTTCATATACATATCACAATTTTTAATTTAGAAAATTTCTCAGATTTGTGAAACTTTTCCCAAAAAAAAATTTAATTTACTATAGTAATGCTGTGTGACTTAACTCTGGCCATGATGATGCAGCCCATTTGGAAGATGTTTCTGGTAAGCACATGAATATAAAAAACTTGATATTATAAACAATAGTACAACAGCCATTCTATATCTTAAATGGTTTTAATATATATTTATTTATTTAATGGCTAGAAAGAAATTGACAGTGAGGGTGACAGAGAGAGAACTGCAGCACTGCCCCACAACTTGTGAAGTTTCACCCCTGCTGGTGTGTGTAGGGTCTCGAACCCACGTCAATGCAAATAATAACGTGTGCTCAACTGGGTGTGCCACCACCTGGCCCCTGTTGTACATATATTTCTTATATGCACAAGATGAAGAAACCATGCTATAAGCCCAGGACTTTACAGAAAACTAAAGTTCATTCTTTCAATTGCTTTTTTTAGAAACTGAATTAGTATTTGAAAACACAGCAATAACAGCAAGTCAAAATTATTATTTTTATTACTTTATATTATTGGATAGAGACAGAGAAATTGAGATAAAGGGGGAAGGGAGAGAGGGAAAAAGAAAGACATCTACAGCATTACTTTACCACTTGTGAAACTTCCCTACCTGCAGGTAGGAACCGGGGGCTTGATCCAGGGTCACTGAGGATGGTAATAAGTGTTCCCAACAAAATGCACCAGCAAGTCAAAATTATTATAATGAAATGGAAGGCTTGGTTAGTTAAAACTACATATGTCACAGATCTCTAAAACATATAAAAATGTGCCTTTTCTCTTTTAAAAATTAACTGCTTAATATGTGTCAGACCCTACTTAAGATTGAAAGAAATAGATGGAAAACAGGGGGGTGGGGGTGGGAGGAGGATATTGTAAAGGTTCCTGCTTCCATGGTGTTACACTATAATGGAGGATTTGTTTTCTTAATCCTACTTGGAAACAAGACAAATACTTCAGACGTGAGAGTCCATAAACATAATGAATTCTGTTTGTGTGACAAAACATTATGGAGTGATTTTTTTTTTTTTATGAGCCTGCCAGGGAATAGTTTATTGTATACACACATCTGAGATTTTTCTTCACTCAGGACCCAGTTAGGAAAATGTTTTCTCCTGATAATGTTTTGTTTTGACTAGTGATAAAAGAAGAATGCAGAGATACAATTCCATAGGGATCAAGCCTAGGCAAGAGGCCTTTGGAAGTACTGGACAATTAAAAGGCAAAACATTATCTGTCTATTTCCATCCTCTGAAACCATCAAAACAAAAACATCTACCAAAAACAGACTGGGCTATGGTAGTAATTTGATGATAGGGTGATTTTCTAGAAAGCTGTTGGCTTAATTTGGGAGTGGGACAGAAAGATTAAAATAAGTAAGCAGGTACTGATATATTCAAGACCCACTCCCTAGTAATGCCAATGCAGTTTTAAGATGTAGTTATCAAAACTTGTTATGAAGGAGTTATCAAAATTATAGAGTTCTAGTGGTGGGAATTGTGTAGAGTTGTACCCCTCTTTAAAAAAGAAAAACTTCCTGAAAGTCTAAGGAAAGGTTTTAATTTCATAGAAATCTTGATATCAAAATAGAAAATTACACTGTCAAAAGAATATATACATTGGATATACAGAAGTTTAAATCTGACTTTTTTAAAGTGGTTGCTTGTAGAAACTGGTTTAACCATTAAGAAAGTTACATCAGAGAAAATCATTGAACATTTGGACTAACATTAGTTCTGATAACTGCCAAAATTCTGCTAAATTATTGACATGCCAAATGCTAAGGATGAAAAAAGAAGTCTTACTACCAAAAGCTAAGATTTTTTATCTTCATAAATATCTGAGTTCAGATGAACTAATGTTTAAATATAAATTGATGGGAATTAAATAAACATAACTAAATGATCAGGATTTACAATCTTTATCGCTAGCAATATCACTTTTTTCCTGTTTTAATTAATTCTGATGAAAATACATAAGACTCTAGAGAAATCTGGTTCTCCTTCAACACGGGAAGTTTTTATTCTTAGAACATAATTGTAAAACTGATCATTCTCATTTCGTGAATGTCAATAATGGCTGGAACTTTTTCATTTTACACAAACATGGTCTGAAGTATATTTTAAAGAAAACTGCTAAACCCATTTCATTTAAAAAAAAAGTTTCTCATATTCAAATAATAATGGTCCTGATGATCAGTAATAACTGACTACATGTGTTTATAAACACTTTGAAATTAAACATATGATATACGTTACTTTGTTATTGACTTTAAATTGGCATTTTTCCTTCATGTCAAATCTAATAATTTGGTATACCATTCAATTACCTAGTATATTAGGTATTATCTTTAACCAGTATCTGCATTAATTAGACATGCAGTTAAATCAGCATTTTTCAAAAAATGGATCCTGTTCATGTCTACTATACAAACGATAAGCATTCTATTAGCATTAACCCAGTGATTAATGCATATATGATAGTCAAATCCTAATCAGGACAATAACTGCCTACAACTATTTCCCCAACCGTTTATCTCTGCCTCTTTTACCCTAACAAAGACATGCCTACCAAAGTCTAAGGGTTCATGTAGTTACAGGAAACCAGATGCATTATTTATAAGGATGCAGAAGCTAGAAAGTTCTGCTATGCAGCTTTCCATATCAGTAGTAGGCTCTAAGCTATTGGCAATAGGAACCCTGCCAGTGCATTAGAAGATGAGATAGAAGGAATCTTGCCAAAATAAAATAGCTAAGTAATAACAAATGTTAAAGAAGAGCCTTGGGGGTTGAAGAGAGACCCGAGCTCACTCCTGAAGCACAATTCACATCACCAAGTTTTTGCAGTCAATGCAGACAGAATTGTAATCCCAATTAATTCTTTGTGTCTTATCTTTCCCAAGTGCTTACTTTTTAATTATACATTCCCTTTTTAAAATGTTGCTACAGTATATGTAGACAGTAAGGACATTAAAGCAGGTGTAATGCAGGAGTGGTACACAGTAGCAGGTTTCAAGTTTTGGTATAATTAATTGTGAGCTTGTATCCTGTTTGTAAATCCTAGTACTGTTTAAATGAACAAAACAAATTCCTTTTTTCCCCCTCTTTAATTACAAAGAAAAAAAGAAGCCCAATTACAGAAAAACACTTTTTAAAAAATTCTTCATATGTTCAAAACAATACACTGCTATAGACACAGCCCTGTCATGGCTTTAAGTAGACTTTGAGATACTGCCATTGGAGTTTCATATTCTGCTTAATTGCCAGTCACTTGGAATTTACATTACTAAGCAACAAAAGGCTGCATGCTTTACATGTTAATAGCAGTAGGGGGTGACAATGACATCTTGCTGGGGTGGTGGGTGGAGCTGAGCACTAAAATGTGGTAAAAAAGTCCATTTTAAACGTACACAAAAAGTTAGTATAGGGATTATTACAACTAAGCAAGTTTCCATATCACTTTGAACTTTCAATAAAAGCAATGGTTTTATTCTGCAACTCAAACTGTTCTGAAAATATTATGTATTTTGTGTGTGTGTGTGTGTGTGTGTGTGTGTGTGTGTGTGTGTACCCCTGTGATTCCACTCCTCCTGGGCTTTTATTTCAGACAGACAGGGGGGGGGGGAGACAGAAAGAACTGCTGTCAACTGCAGAGTTTCCCTCTGGCACAGCTTGTGTTGTTGGGTCTTGAATTAGGTCCCTGAACAGATATACATTTGTAACATGTGTGCTTAACCAGGTGTGACAGTACCCGGCCCCTATGATATACATTTGTTCTACTTGGTGACCTACAATAAAATCAAGAATAAAGCAGTTAAGGCTCTATATATGATATTAAGCTTATCCTTTTGTAATCCATTTATTTATTTATTTATTTATTTACTGTCTTCCCTGGGGCTTTGCAGCTTTAGGCTGATTATTTTCAGGAAGAGAAAAGAGACACAGAGAATAGCAGAAAGAGGCAGAGAGACAGACAGACAGACAGACTACTTTCAACTGGATCAGGGACATGGCAAAGCAGCACACTATTTGAGTGAGCTATTTTTGATGGCTGAATAGTTCATCCTTTTCTGGTTTTCAGATATCTATGCATTTTTCTCTATCATAACATTCTACTTCCATCCTAAATATATATGTGTTTGTGTTTATGTGTGTTTTAGTAGGTAAAGAGGGTGAGTTTTAAATATAAAAACTTACTCAAGTGTCAAACAAATATAATTTAATACCTGAAACTCTCTAGTTTCAATGCTTTTAAGAAGTAAATGTGCATATATAATTCCCTCCCTTGCTCAGAAATTTTGACTCATAGAATTGATTTCATTTAAGTAATTTCATTAGGGAAAAAGACAATATTTGAAAGCAGCTAAAATGATCATATGGCTTTTAGAGGTCACAAGAGGGACACTCTAAGGGTTTGTCTTTCAACTTTTATCTGGACCATCAATAGGTGAAAAGTACTGGGGTCGGGCATGGAGGGAGGGGGTTGATCTATCCCTTCTACTACTACTTACAAGGTAACCTAGACAAACAGTGAACTGTTGGGGCGGGGAGGCAGGGCAGCATAATGATTATGAAAAAACAGTTTCATACTTGAGGCCCTAAAGGTCTCATGTTCATCTCTAGTGCCTCTATAAGCTATAGATAAGCAGTGGCCTAGTCTTTCTCTCTGTATTTATGTCATTAAAATAAATAAAATATTTACATAAAAAATCCTCTAAAGGGCGGTGGCGCAGTGGGTTAAGCGCACGTGGCGCAAAGCGCAGGTACCGGTGTCAGGATCCCGGTTCGAGCCCCCGGCTCCCCACCTGCAGGGGAGTCGCTTCACGGGCGGTGAGGCAGGTCTGCAGGTGTCTATCTTTCTCTCCCCTCTCTCTCTGTCTTCCCCTCCTCTCTCCATTTCTCTCTGTCCTATCCAACAACAAAGCAACATCAACAATGGCAATAATAACCGCAACGAGGCTGCAACAACTAGGGCAACAAAAAGGGGGGAAAATGGCCTCCAGGAGCGGTGGATTCATGGTGCAGGCACTGAGCCCAGCAATAACCCTGGAGGAAAAAAAAATCCTCTAAAAAAAAAAACAGTGCTTTACCCAAGGGAGATGTGTCCTGAAATTGGGGCAGCTTGGAACGTTCCTACTCATGACCACAGAATGTGAGCTCAGATTTACAGGGATGCAGAGGTCACATAGGCTCCTAAACTGAATATGGGCCCCAGATTAGATCAGATGAAATCGATGGGGTTTACAGTCAACAATATTTATATACCTTTCCCATATTTGAGAGCTACTCTCTTCCCTGACCCAACTTTCTGGTCATTTTCCCAGCCACGACACCATCTCCCCAGACAATAACTTGGATCCACCTGCATATCAGATTTCAGGCTCAGTAGAAAAAAAAAATAGTATAGTCACAGGCCCTTTGGATACAACTAAAATAGGCCTACTAGCTATCTACAAAACAGAGACCCCCTCAACTCTTCATCTGCACTATTCCAGCCTTTAGGTTCATGATTAGTCAACTTGTTTGGCTTTATATGTTAACTCTCTTTTCAGCCACCAGGTTCAAGATGCTACCAGACTTCCCTGGACAGACAACCCAACCAAGATGTCCTGGAGCCCCACTTCCCTAAAGCCCTGCCCCACTAAGGAAAGAGAGAGACAGGCTGGGAGTATGGATCAACCTGTCGACACCCATGCTCAGTGGGGAAGCAATTACAGAAGCCAGACCTTCCACCTTCTGCACCCCTTAATGACCCTGGGTCCATACTCCCAGAAGGATAAAGAATAGGAAAGCTATCAGGGGAGGGAAGTGGGATACGGAGGTATGATGGTGGGACTTGTGTGGAGTTATACCCCCCTTACCCTATGGTTTTGACAGTGTCTCCTTTTTATAAATAAATAATAAAAAAAAACTTGTCAGTTTCCTCATCTATAAGAGAATAATACCTATTCTCAGATTGAAGTATCTAACACAGGGTAGGTACTCATTAAAAGACATTCTCATTGTCTCATTGTCAATTCTATCTTTAACAATAATAAAAAAACGAACCTTGTGATGGCATTCCCTTCTCCCCAAACAAGTGACTCTTCAGCACCACAGGGTGAACAGCAACCAACAAATTTAACAGGTTTTAGAAAATTTGTAATAATCTCAAAGGAGGCACATTCTTACAAAAGACAATGTAAATAAATATTTATTACAAACATAAAGAAATCTTTCATATGTAAATAACAAATAAATTTAAAATACACGCATAGAAAGTATGAAGTACTTCACAAAATGCTGCATGTTTTCTAATAAGTATCATTTGAGACACTGTATGCTCTTCATGTCAATTTAAAAATTATTCAATTTTTTTTGATTTGAGGTTTAGGTGATTTGCCTACCAGTATGTATGAGTACAACTTAAAAAATGTAGTATACTAAAATTAATAATAACTTTTACTGTTAATGCTTAATGCTGTTAATATTTCCTAGCACAGTGGTATGTTATGGAAATAGAAGCACAAATAAACCAATATTTCCTCCTGCAAGACCTTACATTCTGGGCTTGTAAAATAGCTCTTAGATAGGGCACTATTTTGCATGTACATTACCAAGGTTCCAGCCTGGTCACCACCTCACTGAGGAACATTTCTGTGTTGTACTGTCTCTTCTCTCTCCTCTCTCTTCTCTCTTCTCTTTTCTCTCTCTCTCTCTCTCTCTTGCTCTCGCTCTCCTCTCCCTCACCCACTCCCACTCCTGCTCCAACTCTAACTCAGCTCTAATTCTAATTCTCTTTCTCTATCTTTAGAAAAAAAGACCTTACATTCAGATGTAGAGCTGATATATACACGCTTGTCAATCTGTTGTTTGAAGCAAATGCTATGGGACCATCAAGAATGTACTGCAGCAGGTAGAAGATAATCTAACATCTTGATGGAAAAATGAAGTAATTAAGCTTTTTTTTTATCAGCTGAGTATACAGAGAATATTTTTTCCACAATTTTAGGGAATCAGTTCAGTAAAATATACCCAGGCCTGCACATTAAAGAGATAGGGAAGGGTGGGTATCCTGACATTTTGAAATCTATCAAAACTATATCTGACCTTATTCTTTATGAAGATCCTCTTCACCAGGGATTGTATTAGAATCACTCTTCAGTGCATTTTTTTTTAAACCAAAGGTCACATATAATGTTCTAGAAACATTAACAAGCAGAAAATGCTGCTACAATACTTCTTTCTTGTATGAACATATGTAGTGGTGTTATGTTTCATTTCACTGAGCTTGAAGAGCTTTAATTCTCTGTCCCCTTTACCTGCACTATTAGAAACATTTTAAATGTTTCGATAAACCTCTTACGTGCCCTTCAGTCACCTATTTCCTTCCTATAGCTTATCTTGCTTTTACACACACAGTTTCATTTGCACATACAAGGTACTTCTCTTGCCCCCATAATCTATCTATCCTAAAACATACTCAAGGACTCTTTGTAAGGTTTATTTTTTCACAGATAATTTGAAGAAAGCCTGAACAAAAACATGTTTCTGCTTTGGAGTATAGGGGAAGTGAAATTATGAAGCTGCTATGAGGACCGATGAGAAAATTAATCCATCTGAATCAGTAAAGGGAAATGTATAAAATATGTAAAAATATATATGGCTACTTCAATAATTTCTCCTTAGAAATATTATTATAAGATGAATTCTCTTTAATATTTCCTTCATATTACTTTTTATCATAAAAATATTCTGTTTGACCAGGTGGATTCCTTGTGGTGCATTTCCACAGAGAAATGACATGTTAGAATTCATTTGATTTTAATGCAACCACTTGCTTCTTATTCTGTAGAATTGTAACAACCACATCATATTCTCAAAAGTTATATTATTTATGAATAACTTCTTATAAGCTTCTTATAGATTGGTTAAATACCTAGACAGCTGAATTAATATTTAAGACTCATTTGTTTATAAATTATAAAATGAATAATTTTCTTAGAATTTTTTTTTTTTGTAGATTTCTTTTAAAGTTACCTGCTTATAAAGTAATAGACTCTGGGTTGGGTGGGGGGAGAGTACAGGTCCTAGAAAAGGATGACAGAGGACCCAGTGGGGGTTGTATTGTTATATGGAAAACTGAGAAATGTTATTCAAGTATAAACTACTGTGTTTACTGTCAAATGTAAAACATTAATCCCCCAATAAAGGAAAAAATAAGATTACCTATTTATCAGTGGTAGAGGACTATATTGGTTTTGCTTGTCTCACCCTCTTTCCCCTTCTTTAGGTATTTATCTCCTCTCTCAGTAATAAACATATACCATGCAGTTCCCAAGGGGTCGAGTCCATCTGCCTCACTAGCCTAAACATACACAGTGTGGATATCTGACCCAGGACCCATGCAACAGAAATCATTAGTCTCCTGGATACAAAAATTATTTTAGATGTAGGCATATGACGCAAGCTGAGCCAATCTTTTTTTTTTTTTTCTTAATTTATGGAACATTTAAGTAAATCTTAGCTGTCTGAACAGGGTATTCTCTTCCAATAATGAGAAAAGGAGATAGATACTTTGAGCTCAAGCAATATCTCCATGACAAGCAAAAAACATGCAGCAAAAGAAATTAGCATTTGTAAAAAACCAAAGCATAAAGACTGAAAAGCCACATCGGGTTGGTTATTTAGAACAATGCCCATCTATTATACTTAAATCTCTTGGAACTGAACATCATCACACTGCAACTGGAAAATGTCTAATTAAATCACCATCCATATTTCTTACTTACTGCTTGATCATATTGTTTTTCCATCCCCCTTTCTTGGGTGTGGTGGTGGGGGGGGGGATGTGGTAGAAGGTGTTGGGGACAATGGTTTGCTATAGTATTCAGGGTCTTTTCATTTGAAAATATCTAGTCTTTGCTTCTTATTTTTCAGATCCCTAGATAACGTGGGAAAAATGAATTAAGGAAGTTACCAAATTCAGTATAAATTTATTTTATAAATAAATTTATTCAGTATAAATTTACCAAGATCTTGCAAGTTCTGTATTTCTAGACGCTTTGGTGGTATAATCCTCTGTCTCCATTACTTGCCTCTAATTCACCATTAAAAAATTAAATGTGGGGGAGTCGGGCTGTAGCGCAGCGGGTTAAGCGCAGGTGGCGCAAAGCACAAGGACCGGCATAAGGAATCCGGTTCGAACCCCAGCTCCCCACCTGCAGGGGAGTTGCTTCACAAGCGGTGAAGCAGGTCTGCAGGTGTCTATCTTTCTCTCCTCCTCTCTGTCTTCCCCTCCTCTCTCCATTTCTCTCTGTCCTATCCAACAACGACGACAACAACAATAATAACTATAACAATAAAACAACAAGGGCAACAAAAGGGAATAAATAAATTAAATAAAACATTAAAAAAAATTTTTTAAAAAATTAAATGTGGGCTGATTGGTGGCACACCTGATTGACTGCACATGCTACAGTGCGCAAGTACCCAGGTTCAATTTCCCGATCCCCCCCTGCAGGGGGAAAGCTTCACAAGTGGTGAAGCAGGGTTGCAGGTGTTTCTCTGTCTCTCTCCCTCTCTGTCATCCCCTCCTGTCTCCATTTCTGGCTGTCTCTAATAAATAAATATTAAAAATAATAATAAATAGATTAAAATTAAAAATTAAGTGTATAATCCATTCCATTGCTTTACTCTATTGCTTATGATTAAAAAACACCACTTACAAGCTTAGTACTTCCTTCAACAGAGGAAGAAAAAAGATGCCCTTTCTCTTACAGTCAATGTCCAAAAAATAAAAAAGTACACAAAACTAAAATTATTCCAGTAAGACCACCCAAAAGGATAATAATTCAGGTAATATGGTTTTCATTTAATAAATTTATCTGTAATATAAATAATTCCCTAGTATTTATGATACCAGGCAATGAATTAAGTAGCAGTTAGTTTGCAATAATGTAGTGGACTCACTCAAACATCAAATTCCCCTGAGAAATAGTTGCCTATCAGTGATCATCAGTTAGCAATAAAGGTTCAAAGAATATCCCCCTCTGTATTAATAGTATGTTTGGAAACTGACAGCCCAATTCTCAAAGTAACAAAATATATATATATCAAGACAAGTTAGTCAAATGAATCTAGATCAGCTTTTTACTTCATTTTATAACACTAAATCTTTGAGGTGCATTGCCATTAACTAAGGACTTTGCTGTCTATTTCAGTCTAGACTGTGGAGAAGAGTTTTATTTCAGTAAAAGGTGACTTTACAATAGCAGGTATAAATCATATTCCTGACGACTTTAGAAAACACTCCTTTTTTTTTTTTTCAGAAAGTAGATTTCCCTCAATATAGCTTAATAGACCCCTTAAATCTTTGTAATAAAAGATCATAATACTTGAAATCAGAAGATGCTGGTTTAAGTTTCTTCTCTGGGCCAACAATTGGTGCACCTGATTGAGCATACACAATAGTGTGCATAGTGACATGGGTTCAAGTTCCTTGTCCTCACATGTAGGGGGAAGCTTCACGATTGGTAAAGCACAATTGCAGGTGTTTGTCTGCCTCTCCCTATCTCTTCCTCTCAATTTCTGTACCTCCTCAAAATAAGTAAATAAATTTTAATTTCTTCATCATCTATTTAGTGTTTGAATTTACTTGAAGTTTATGTGCATATGTGTCACAAATTTCTTTCTTTCTTTCTCTCTCTCTCTCTCTTTTGTGCCTCCAGGGTTATCACTGGGACTTATGAATCCTCTGGTCCTGGCGGACATTTTTCATTTTATTGGATGAGACAGAAAGAAACTGAGAGGGAGAGGGGGAGATAGAGAGGGAGAGAGACAGAGAGTTGCCTGAAGACCTGCTTCACTACTTGTGAAGCAAACCCCCTGCAGGTGAGGAACCAGGGGCTCATACCAGGATCCTTCACGGGTCCTTGGGCTTCACACTATTTGCATTTAACCCGGTGTGTCACTATGTCAAAAATTTTCTGAGTTTCAAATCCTTCATCTGAAAAATGAGATGAAATATATATAGATCTATTATTCAAATAAGTAACTCAATATAAAAATTGTGTATTATTTAATATACAGTGTGAAAAATATCACTGATATTTACATAGTACTTATATACATAGTTTATGGTTAAAATGAGTATTTTTAAATGTTAATTTAAAGTGAATACAAAATTCATTGTTGTGTAGTGACAAGCCCAATCAAAAGATTGGAAATTATCTTTTTGGTAGTGGAATGTAATAGAAGACAATGAATAACTCTAAAAGAGACAAAGATAGGACTGGAAAATTATATTTCAGCTACAGATATTAGTATAGGAGAAAAAGCAAGATGGATGAATGAACTGAATATTTAAGCAATGATACACCTGAATATATAATTGGTTATGTCGTACAAGCCCCTACTCTTGCTCTAACTCACTATCTTCCCCTAGAAGATGAAATTAACATTCTGGGCAATCAGAATGGTGAAAATAATACTAGTTAGCAATTTCCTCTTAAAATTATTATTCTCTACAATGCATGGTAATTTGTCCTTTACAACAAGTCATCATACTTTTCACAATGTCAAGTTTATATAAAGCTAGACAGACAGTTTTCGTTCAATTAGAAGTAGCTCTTTTACAATAAAAGGACAAAGTTCATATTTATTACCAGAAACATTTTCAAATTGATATGTTATTTATTTTTCTAGTTAGGAACTACTAAGAAAAGACTCTGGTAATTTCCACTATCATTT
The DNA here is from genome assembly GCF_950295315.1 of Erinaceus europaeus. NCBI lineage: Eukaryota > Metazoa > Chordata > Mammalia > Eulipotyphla > Erinaceidae > Erinaceus > Erinaceus europaeus. The sequence goes on from NC_080163.1 coordinate 72,818,269, forward strand.
AGGGGGGGTAAGTCATTTATTAGTAAGTTAGAAATATATGAACCAGAGTTCTGAATTTCACCACTGGGCTAGCATACCTAGTCCAACTGAATCAATACACATCACCATGCTATTCCCAAATGAAGATGCCCTATCTCATTATAACAGAAATGCCTACAAGAAAAGACACATTTTCCTTCAGCAAACCCTTTTCAGTGCCAAGTTAAAGACTGAATTGTTCATTTCATTCAGAGTCTTCAAAGAGAACTTCTTACATAAGTTCTTTTAAAATTAAGCTTTAGCTGAGAATATATAATATTTTGAAAAGACCTAGTGAATTCTCGGCAAAGAACTTCCAGCATTATCATTTAGACTTAAAATCAGAAACTGCTTTCCTCCTCCAACAAAAAGGTTATTTTCCTACATTACTTAAATAAGATGCAAAGACTTCCCTGACTCCCACTTTTTTTTTTCAGTCATGTCACCTTTTCAGGTACTAACTCTCTTCCATAAATAAAGAAGACTACTTAAAAACTAGGCTATGCTAAATGACTCATAATCATTTTTCCCACTAGGCTCCTCAATCTAGGTTTAAGACAAACAAGATTATGCAGACATAAAAATGCATCTCAGAAAAGTTAAAGAACTTGCCTAAGACTACATAATGGTTTTAAACAGTATTTAGACCCAAGAGTCTGAGTTCATCCAATGTCTAAGTGCTATTTCACCTTACCACCGGCCATTTTTTAATCTGTCATATAAACATCATGTAGGCTCAACTGGTAATAAGCAATGCAATTATCTAAACTTAAAATACATATTTCCAGTTCACTTTGGATCAAAAACTATTTTATTCCATTCACAAAATTTCTTTTTTTTTTTTTCCTGTTACAGATTTTTTTTTTTTTTTCCCCTTATGATGTAAAGCTTCATGCACTATTCTAGGCTTGACTACTGGCTGGGTTTGAATTCGGCTTGTATGACTAGAGGCAAAATATATTAGTTCTGACATCTGAAAAATGGAATATAGTTTTATGGGAACCATGAGTCATCATCCAAGTAAGCAGCCTAGCACAATCCCTGTCACATGGTAGAGTTTCAATAAGTGTTTGCTGCTATTATTAATTAAAATATCTATCACTAAGACTATTCAGAGACCCATATTTATTTTATTTCCTATTATTATTAAACATCTCATTTATATATTCAACTGGAATGGATGATGCTTAATTCAATAAAGTGGTTGGTAGACCAATTGCATTTCTTTCAGCATTCAATAAATTGTCTTTAAATGGGGTCACCGGCAGATGACACTTCTCAAAAAGAAGTCACTAAGGTTTGTTCTAAACAATCCATTTACTTTTATGCTGATTCTATATAAAGAACCAGTAAGATGACCTCTCTGGGTACCCTAAATCTTAAAATTAAATCTTTTACTATTTAAATTATTCTAACACCTATAACACATAATAGGCCACTCATTTAGAAATTTATTTAGAAAATTTGTCATAGAAGCCTCACTTGCAAAAAATTTAAACAAGATAAATAAAATATTTTTACCCAGATATTACTATAAGAAACTTAAAAAATTATAAGTAATGACTAAAATTAGTGATTGTAAAGTGGAAGATCCCAACTTTACAAAAGAAGCAGGAAAGTGTGCTTACTATAGCTTTCATACTCCAATATTCACGAAAATGTTATAAAAAAGCAATAAAAAGGAGGCAAAATGATAAATTATTTGTAAATGAAAGTAAATCCCTTGGACTCTCTAGTCAACAACTTATTTATGGTCACTGGGATTTAATATGTTATTTTAAAGTTTTACATGTAAATATCTTAAATTATGACTTGAAAAAATCCCCATGGCACATTAAATATATAGAAAAATTATAGAACAATAGCAATCAAGAATGAGAACACTTAATTTATGAAAATACACAAAAATGTTATCAATGTGATTGTGGTCAGGTAGAAGTGGCATTTTTTTTTTTTTTGTATTTGTTTTGCTTTTTGTATTCCAATGTAAGTCACAGAGGAGAAAGGAAAACTCTGAAGGCTGAAGTGGTCAAGGACAACTTTGGGGAGAAACAGGATGTTAATAGGGCTGACATCCCAGGCAGGATTTGGAGCAGAGCCAAAAACATGAACTAACATTACTGACCCATATCAAAATAGGATCCAACAGTGATATGCCCTCAAAAACAGGACTGGCAGTGAAGAAATGCTGAAATATTAGGGTATGTCCATTTGTACCCAGAGAACTGAAAACTAACAGAGCTGCTTTTTCTTTTTTAAACCAACCTAAAATACGTACCAAACTGTTATAGTACAAAAGGTATATTTGTTGAAATCATACTACTTCAGAAAGAGTTTGTCAAAGTTTCCTTTAAAAAAATACCAATGTCAATTTTTCAAAGGAGGTAACCCACATACGACTACATTGAAACAGCACAGCTCAATTGTCACATACAGAGAATATTAGCTGGTGTCTTTTTGCTGACTGGGGAAAAAAAATTCTTAAGTACTGATTATTTCTGATAGATGAAAACTTTCTCAAGGTCTCTGACTTTTGTACATGTTTTGAATTCTGATGTCCAATTCACTAAATTTGCAGATTACTTAATATTCACCTTCAAACTTTACAGAAGGGAGATATATTTATGCCACAGCTCTTCTGCAGCACGAGTTCTGAGTAATGCTGCTTTTAAATGGTTCTTGTGCTTCCACACTTCTCTCATTGTTCTAGCCAAGACTGGACCTGGAATCCTCCCATTATTGATTTATATATCCAAATTACAGTTAATATTCTCAGGAAATTTAAAAAATGTACTCATTTATCAACTTGACAATATTCGCTGACAGACTACCACATATACTAATGATGTAGGAAAATGGCAGACTGAGACACCTTCATACAGCAGTCTACAGTCTTCACTCTGAGTCCTTAACTATTACCAAATATCATGAACGAAGTCTATTGAGACAGCAGAATCAGATTTCACTATTATTTTTCTCTCTCCAATACTACAATGGACAGAAATGTAAACTGAGAGTTTCATTTCAGTTCCCTGAAGTTCTAGAAAACACAAAGAAGCATATATTTCAAAATTACTGGGATACATTCAAGAACAGCATCCATCCTTCCCATTAGTGATAGCAAAAAGGGTTCCAATTACAAGAGTTTTGCTAATTTTACTCAGTAAATCATGCAGAGAAGAAATTATTCCCAGACAAAATGCCAAAAATAAAAACCTTGTATTTACATTTGTATAATAAATACTTAAAATACAAAACTCTGCATGATTCTGTAGTGCTAGTTAACTAAATGCTATATAATTAAACTAATCTTTTTATAAGTAGAATTAAATAACAAATATCCCACGCTCCCCAGAAGGGATTATCATTTTGGAGTATATAATGAGGGTCCTTAGAAAACAGAGGAAGCCAATTTAGCCATTCCCAGCATTTCATTTCCTGTTAGATCCTACTAGATTATTGCCATCTATCCAGTTAAATGATGCTTTATATAGCTAAAATATAGTCAAAACAACATACTTCATGCAGTAAAAATGTTTACAAGCTATCATTACAGTTTTTATGTCACCAAGTCTAAGAGAAAGGTTTTAGGATTAAGCTGATCTATTTAAACAGAATGAATTGTTAAAGCATCAAGCTTCCTTTCAAAGATTCTCCCTCCATGTTGACAGCAAAAGGGAACTTTATTAAACACGTTCTCAGCATTGGAAAAATAATCAAAAACATCTATTGAATGAGGATCCTAAGAAACTCAGAAACAGATTTAAATAAAGAGCTAAAAAAAATAAAGAGAAAGAATAGTTTTATTTTCAAGGTCTGTTACATTCCCATGCTCAATATCAAATTTAATACTATGCTATTCACAATTTATAAGGATCAAAACTATTTTTACTAGTCCTTGCTAATTTCTTAAGTTCCCCTGACATAGCACAAAGCACCAATCAATCTAGCAGCCCTAGAACTCCATAAGCACAAAGCACAGTTCATATTAAACAGATGAAAACTAATCTGAGATTTTGCCTAGGGACTTACTTTCAAACATTTTCATAATTAGTCACTTGCCATCAAATTTAAAATAAGGGCAGCTATATATAGTTTCCCTTATTCATCACAGAGGATTTTCACAGGAGAATTGAGAGAAGCATTGGAATATAGACTCCAAATAGTTGGGTGTCATGCCTCAGGCAATTGCTGAAGGCATCAAGACAACTATAAAAAATAATAAATAAATAAACCCCAGACCTCTAATGCTCACCCAGAGCTAGGCCTTAGGCCTTAGGGCTCAGGTAGCTATTTTCAACATTTGAAGACACTATAGTATCCCAAAACTAGTATATGTGTGGTGTCCTTTAAAATGTATATACATTTTAGAGAGGGAATATATCTGGTTGACTTCAAGGGTACTCTTACCAAAGGCCTTATCTATTCCCAGTAGTAAGCACCTGATACATTGTGCCTCAGTAACAGATGGAAGACATGAACATGAGCTGCTGAAGCAGCTATTATCAAGAGCTAACTCCTAGTGAACATAATTTAAATATACTTACATGAAGAAGTATTTGCTCCTTCTGTTGACACTGATATTCTAATAGGAGATTCTATAAAATATAAAAATGGAATGAGTCAGACTGCTTGGACTCATAAATTTGCCAAGCTTGGAGCACTAGGAGTGCTGGGAATGAAGCTAAGTCATACAGCACATGCTTTATATAAGTGAGGTCTTGGGTTTGATTCCTAATACCCCAGAAATGGGGGAAAAAATCTCTAGGAAATGGTGCAATAGAAAAGCTGAATGAAGAAATTCAAAGTTAAAGAAAGACACTCAAAGACCATAAGAAGTATTTCTGTTAAGTAGGCCTGAATGCATGTTAAAGAGATGAAGTGGAGTTAGTTCACAGGTAAGACATCCCTCTCACCAACTGTTACATGAACGTACAAGAAATAGTAACCTGAAGAGATCTGCAAATGAGTGACAATTCCTCTCATTAGAATGTTGTTTCGATTTTAAGAAATAAGAAGTCAACAAGAACAACCTCTGGTTTCAGAGAGAGTAAGAGCAGAGTTTCATGCACAGAGGGAAAATATTAAATGAAAGTATTTTCAGGCAGATCTGAATAAACATCTTTTTCAGACATGATGTTGAATAAAGTTCATGCAAGGCTTGCTAGAGCAATTCCATTAAGACTGAATAAAGCAAACTCCTATTCATAAAAACACAATCCTTTTAGACTCTAGGTTTTACCTTACAACACAAATTTTAGTACTAAAACCTTAATATACCCTAAACATGACTAAAACAGCCTAGGGTAATCAGAAATTTAGACTTTATGATTTCGAGCAACAGGTTTAAAACTACTTATTGAGATAATATTACAACATTTATATGTTTCAGTTTTCTCATCTATAAAATTAAAAGCAATATTCTTGTTTTAAAAAGTTGTGATTAATGGGGCCGGGTGGTGACGCACTTGATTGAGCACATATGTTGCAATGCGCAAGGACCCAGGTTCAAGACCCCCGTCACCACGTGCAGGGGAAAAGCTTCACAAGTGGTGAAGCAGGGCTGCAGGTGTCTCTCTGTATTCCCTTTCCTCTTGATTCCTGGCTGTCACTATGCAATAAATAGAGATTTTTTAAAAAATTAACTTGTTATTATCAAAAATATGTAAAAATCTTTATAAAGTGACATGCAAAATGAGATGTCATTATATTATTATATATGTTTACATATAACATATACTATACTCCGAGGTGACTTTTGAACCTAGATTTCCTGAAATTTACTTTCAATTAAAGAATGACTTTTTAAATATTTCAAGATTTTATAATTACAACATATAAGAAAGAGTGACAAACATTTGTAACAGATTAAATTCACAGCTAGGGAGTCCAGTGGTAGCGCAGGGGTTAAGCGCACGTGGCGCAAAGCGCAAGGACCTGCGCAACCACCAATGTAAGGATCCGGGTTCAGGCCCCCATCTCCCCACATGCAGGGGTGTGGCTTCACAGGCAATGAAGCAGGTCTGCAGGTGTCTGTCTTTCTCTCCCCCTCTCTGTCTTCCCCTCTTCCCTCCATTTCTCTCTGTCCTATCCAACAACGATGACATCAATAACAACAATAATAACTACATCAACAATAAAAAACAAGGGCAACAAAAAGGAAAATAAATAAATATAATTAAAAATTCGCAGTTAGTAGAAAGATCAGTGAAATGGCTGGTAGAGTGTACACATTAACTTGTGCAAGGACCCAGGTTCAAGTCCCTAGTCCCCATCTGCAAAGGGAAACTTCACAGGTAGCGAAGCAGTGCTGCATGTGTCTTTCTCTTTCCCTCTCTTCCTCCCTATCCCTCAAAATGTCTCTGTCCTATCAAATTTAAAAATAATCAATATATATTTTAAAAGAATAATTTTAAAAATCACTAATTTTACTAGTGTTGAGTTTTAAGTTCCTAATCTGTTCATCCTATACTTTCTATTAATAAGTGAAAATAAAAAGAAAGCAGAATTTACAAAATGAAGCTATAACAATTTTTTCAGCATAGTGATGGCATCTGGTCATTAGAACCCCATAGTCAGAACTCTGATCTTGTTATATACATTGTCCAGAAGTAAATTATGATGGATGAGAGAAAGCAGAAGCAGTTGAGTGAAGTACTTATAAATATCTAAAAACTTAATTTGTAACTCAGAGGTCTAATGTCAGTCAGTTAGGGTTAGATAAAAGTTTTTTTTTTTTTTCTCATGCATGTCTTTCAGGCCTAAGTTTATAAAGCAAGAACTTTACTCCTTTAAGTAAAAGTTTAAAAGGCAGAATGAGCTGGACATAAATGTTGGAATAGGAACAAGAACAGTGCAAGTTTAATGCAGAAGGAGGTTCTGATTAGTAGGAGGGACAGCCAGCAGCAGTTATGTGTCACACTGGTTAGTAAAACTTGACTAGCTTATTCTCCTTACCTGAAGACACATATGCTCTTTCAGTTGAGGCTGGCATGCCAGTGATGATCTCTGCAAAAAGAAAGGTTTTAAGATATTACAACATACAATCAGGAGGCTGGGAGTCAGTTCCACAGCCTGCCTTCAAACTAGAAGTAAATAGAATGGAAGTGTTACCAGGAGAGAATGGGCAGGGATAGATTTTATCCATCCAGATGGGGAAGCCCAGGATTATTCACACAGAAAGTGAGGAATGTTGAGAGAGAGCAGAGGGACATGAAGCACCCATCCAAATAAGTACAGTTCTTTCTTGGGCAAAGAACATCACTTGAGCTGTGATGAAAAAAACATAGAATTTACTAAGCCCCCTGGAATTAGTGATGGAGAATGTACAACTGCAAGGAAAGCAGAAAGAAATAAAAGTTACAGGATCAAAGCTGTAATCAGAATTTGAAAACTACAGATCTTTGAAGAGTCACATTTTTGTTTCAAAAACAAAAGCAAGTAGTGTTCTGAGTAAGAAATGAAAAACATCAAGTTCTGGCATCAATCTACATAAAATTGCCAATGGTAATCAAGATGGGAGCCATACCATATGGCAGACATATTAGGACAGGGCACAAAGTAAGTAAGGTATGCAGCTCCTACTCCAACAAAAGAATGTTTCTGGGAACATCACTATCCTAGGAATTCTGGTAGTCTTCTTTAAAGTCTATGATGGAGTAAAGGAGACTATACTGTCTACTTCTGCATTCATCCGTTTCTTCTGTAAAGGGTTTAGGCTTATTAGAATCTAATATTCAGTACATTGTATAAAGCCTGAAAAGATGTAGAGAAATGCATATCATTCAGCCTTTACTCTGTGTATAAACATTTTCAAATGACTTAATTGTACCTTCTTATTAACAGTCAACTGCCTGGAACAAAATAAATAAATATGCTAAATTTGTTGCATTAGTATAAAAGACAGCAGGTCCTATTAATATTCTTTTTTATTTTTTGTATTTATTTATTTACTTATTCCCTTTTGTTGCCCTTGTTGTTTTATTGTTGTAGTTATTATTGTTGTTATTGATGTCGCTGTTGTTGGAACGGACAGAGAGAAATGGAGAGAGGAGGGGAAGACAGAGAGGGGGAGAGAAAGACAGACACCTGCAGAACTGCTTCACCGCTTGTGAAGCGACTTCCCTGCAAGTGGGGAGCCAGGGGGTTAAACCAGGATCCTTACTCTGGTCCTTGCATTTCACTCCACGAGTGCTTAACCCGCTGCGCTACCACTTGACTCTCCCTTTTAATATTCTAAGAATGTCATTTATACTTATTTTATGTTTAAATTAATAGGCTGCTAATCATGGAGCAATAATAATCATGTAAACATCTTCAAATTCACATATGACCATTTAAGTTTCCATTATCATAATAGTCTAGTAGGTAAAATGATTTATTTAAGGGGTAAATGCTATTTATTTAACCTTGAGCATACACTAGGAGAAAAGGGGTTTTGCGTAATTGGTTTAACTGGGAAAGACAAAAATTGCATGTGAAATGCAGCAGGAATGCTTAAGAATAAACATGTAGTCAAATATGAATATGTAAAAGTCAGAAATATGTCTGTAGTAAGACCATGTTTCTCTCTTTTATTAAGAGAGTGGAAGAGAAAGGAGAGGAAGAGGGAGGTTGAAGGAGAGGGAAAAGGAGAGAGAGAGAGGGTAAAAGAGCAAGGAAGTGGAAAGGGAAAGGAAGAGAAAGAGGGAGAAAGAAAGGGAAAGAGAAATACTGAAACTTCCTTCAATGTTGTGGAGACTGGATTTGAACCTTGGTGACACACATGCACTATCCAAGTAAGCTATTTCACTGGCCATGTTTCTTTCTAGTACAAAATAATAGTGAGAAATCCTCTTCAATCAAGTATCAAACCAGGCAAGATATGAGATTATCATCAAGTCATCAAGTTGTGTAGAACAAATCTGATGAGCAATTAATGAGAGAAAGCTGAAAGACATACTGTATGAGGTTCATCACACACAGTCTTTGAACTTTCTCAAGTAGCAGTTATTAGAGAAAATACTCTGAGTTGGTAAAATAGCAACACTGGTTTCTAAAGTGGCTACAAGTAGTTTTCCTGATTAAGGTGATAAAATTAAGACTGTCCTCTGGAGAAATTTTTATCTGAGAGAAGCTTTTTAAATCAAAGACTTGCAATATTTGCCTTTCTCTATGAATGGCTGCAAGGTCTATGTTTTTAAAGTGTTTACACCAAAAAGATTTTTCCATATTCTACCCTTCAGCATCAGTAACATGACAGCAAGCCTGAAGTAGTAGCTCGGGGTCACTTAAAAAGTTGGGAACATTTCCAGATCCCAACATGTATATCAAGATTCTTTCACATTTACTTTTGACAAATAAGGAGATGTCCATTGCATTGTGACCTTCCACAAAAAATGAAAAAAAAAAAAGTTTTTCCATCTCTGGCACAAAAGATGTTAGATTAGAAAAAAAGCCTAACCATAATGTTTCCATGTTTCCTTTTTAACTGACTGTTACATAAAATATCAGAACAAAAGGTTACTACAAAGACGTATCTACAGAGATATAACTTAAAATAACCTCCTTTCCTAAAATTAGTATTTGTCTCAGAGAACTTAACAATATATTAAATGATTCAGATTTCAAGTAAAAACCTTCTGAATTATCTTTGAAGAAATGAAAACTTGGAAGTTACACACTCTATTAAAAGAATTTCAACAATATGAAATGTTAATATTTTTATTAAAACCACTCAGAAAGCATTTTATGTGTGTTTTGAGTAGAATTCCCAGATTTACTTAGCAACCTTTTGTTCTGTGATTATAATTTTGCTTCAACTACAGATTTAAAAAAATTGTTAAAATAGTCTGATACTTATTTAAATAACAGTGTTTCCTAGGGTAATTTGGTATATTAAATATGTGAATTTATTTTTAAAACACTACCTTCATTAGTGAAAAATAATGAAGATTTAAAATCATCAGGAATTAATCACTCTGAGTAATTTATGCTGAGTAGGTAAGTAAGCATAAGAAACAATATATTTGAAATGTTTGAATGCATTTTTAATAAATTGGGCTTTCTGGCAAGAAACAGTTGTGGTGTTTGAAATATAACACCTTCTGGGAAGAAATTTTTTTCTTATTTTTATGCATTCATGACTTAAGATTTCACTATCAGTATAGTACAACTATTTAGCAAAACATATATATATATATATTTATACAAACATAGATATGTATGTATGATGTATCTGGGTGTATTTAAACAATGATTCCTTGCTATTGTAAAATGATTTGTCATTATCTTGCATACAAATATTGCATAAAAATATTATCATTTTGTAAAGATTGAATATAGGCACACTTACTATCACCAGCAAAGATGTCTCAGGAATACCTCTGTTTGAATTTATATTCATAATGTGCTTATTATATTTTAACTAATTAATAATTCAATCTATTTATGAGAGAATGAGCCAGAGCATCACTCTAGCACATTCAACATTGGGAATTGAATTTAGGATCTCATGCTTGAGAGTGCAAGGCATTCACTGGACCACCTCCTGGGCTGCAGTGAGTACTTATTGTAGTTGCCAAGGACTTTGTTAAATAAATGGTCTAGAACTGAGCCTGTGTCCACCATGTTGGAGGAAGCTTTGGTGTTCAAGTGTCTTTTCCTCTGTCTCTATTTTTCTATCTGAAAAAGTTGTCCCAGAGAAATAAAGCCCCAGATATGACACCCCCAGGTAATCCTCACCCCCCCCAAAAAAAAAAGAAAAACTAAGAAAATTTGAAATTAATGAGTGTTGGGGGTCAAGCGGTGGCACAGCTAGTTAAGTACACACACTAGGACCAGGATACAAGTCCCTAGTTCCCACCTGCAGGGGAAAAGCTTCACAAGTGGTGAAGCAGGGATGCAGTTGGTCTCTCTGTATCTCTCCTTCCCCATCTTCCTCTCCCCTCTCAATTTCACTCTGTCTCTAAACAATAATAAATAAATTGAATTAAAACATAAATGAATAAATGGTATAGAGAGAGGATTCAGCTGTCACTGAAGGATCAGTGCACTCTATTCCACTCATACTAATCTCCTTTACAAGACTACCTGGAAACCCCATATAGCATATGTAAAGACTACAATATAAATTCTAAAACATATTTACTTGATTCTCAGAATAATAATAGGTTTCTACCCAACATCACAGCATATCCAAGGCTGCTACTTTGGCAGTGAAAATGAAGTTAGGTTTATAATCCACATAAACCAGCTTTTTTTTTTTCTTTAAAGAAGCAAGAGACATATCAATCACATTTTGTGGAAATAATATGTTATCTGCTCATTTGAAATGAGATTACTATTTTATTGCTATGTGTTCAATTATTCCTATGGAATACTGAATCATTCTCAAATAATTTTTCCTACTGACAAATAAAAGCTAGGAGAAGACATGAGTGATTAGTTGTATGTTCTCTTACATTAATCTTTTAAATGAAAGCAGTAATTAATTAATTTTAAAATTGGTTTGGTTTGTTATGTTCTTCCTAGCCTGATATCCAGGAGTTTTCATGAAGCTTGTTAGCTGAGAATTAATTGCTAAAGTAAGGTTTTCCTACATAAAAACAAAGTCAAGTAAAGCACAAATAAAAGTAAATATATATTAGTTGAGTGGCCTTTTTAAACTACCATACTTGAATTCATGGAAGCAAAACATTTGTAATCTATCACATTATAAAAGCTATCTATTAGATCCTTTCTTTTTTTTTTTTAGCAAGTAAATAACCATTTGGTAAGCAGAAGAAGCATATTCTATAAACTCAAGATGTAATTAGAAAAACATAAAAATACACACCCATGATATAAGCATTTGAACAATTTCTTAGATGCTATTTGATGTATGAAGTCGTCTGTCTGGGTGCACACATATATGCAACCACCCTAAGTTTGAAATACAACAGAGGAACTAATTCATTCCAGGATTTCAAGGTCAGTTGGAATTGAGGAAAGAGCCACCATACCTTGAAGAACTCAGTAATAAGAATCCAGTTTGAGCTCCTATAATTGACTAGTGAAATCATGAAATGTAGACTCTGACTGATTGCATGGGCCAAAGAACTGCCCAGAATACACATTATCAGCTCCTTTGGCCTTTAAAACACTTTTGTATCCCTTTATGTAGATTTATGGCATGAAAAAGAAAATAGCCTGATCCTTTAGAGGCTAGAAAGTATATGATTTGGTAGGTTATATACTGTGTGAGAGTGCTCACACATTATTTCCATATAAACTCATGGTAGAGATGCTCTGAAGAGAAACTTATTTCATTTTTATATGCAAAAAGGTATTTAATCAATAAATATGATAATAAATATAGTTAATCAGATACTACTTCTGTTTCTCTGTTCTCTCTGTTATATCCTTTCTTATATTAAAGCTGAACTGGATTTTGTTATACTTAAATAGTCCCAGAAGTAATTAGCAAATTGCAAAGGTTTATATTTGTCAACTCTATGATGTTATTTTTTCCAATATAAGATAGGGATTAAAAGACATTGAAAAAGCAAGAAACAAAAATTTCTAAAACACAGTTAAACAGAATGATTAATTTTTTTCTGGTAGTTTTCTAAATACTTGAAAATAGTGGAAATATAATCACTTCATTCACAAGTACATTTATTTAAGGGGAATTTCTTATTTTTTTAATATTTATTTCCTTTTGTTTAAGTTTTATTGTTGTAGTTACTATTGATGCCATTGTTGTTGGATAGGACAGAAAGAAATGGAGAGAGGAGGGGAAGACACATAGGGGGAGAGAAAGATAGACACCTGCAGACTTGCTTCACCACTTGTGAAGCGACTCCCCTGCAGGTGGAGAGGCTGGTGCTCAAAAGGGATCCTTATGCTGGTCCTTGCGCTTTGCACCATGTGCGGTTAACCTGGTGCGCTACCGCCCGACTCCAGTGAATTTCTTAATTTAATTTTTAATCATAATATTTATATCCAGTTTTAAAATAAAGAAATTTAACAGTGTACTTCATTAAAGACTATACTGTTTAATGGCACTATGTTTTTATTATATTTATATAGCTTTATTCTAATAGCTATGTAGTTGTACTAATAGGAATACAGATGTTAAACAGCAAGTTCATATTGCTACAGTTTTCATCTTTATTCAGCAGACAGAAAATAAAAATATATCTTTTCCTCACATCTCTTTTATCCTCTGCCACGTCTTTAAATTCCTATACCAAAATATTCTAATCAGGTTAGTACAATGAAGGCATCTGTATGAGGATTTAAATAAATCACAAGGATTTCTTACATAAGCTAGAATACAGATAATTAGATTGCAATAAACAACATGCCAGAGTTATCCATCAAGGAGACCAGTATCAAACCATTATTGTGTACTTCTTTTAGTAATGTGGGATTAAGTCAAACCACTTAATATAAATATTATGACTGATATTTCATAGAAATCAATTAAATTTTCAAAGGGAATTCTACATAATATTTAGACAAGTTCTTAGTTTTAATACTTTTCTTTTCTAGGATTCCTCTCCCTCCCACCCCCACCAAATAAATTCTTGAGAATTCCATACTCTCAATCCAAATCAAGAAGAAACTGTGTAGTCAGGTCATAGCATATACCCACAGTAAAGTGCTACTTTTCTCTCTGAAGTAATATTTCTGTGTAACCTTTGCCCAGATTCCTAGGGACACAGAGACCATGACAAGACAAAATTAGTGCATCTAAGCTTAGGAACTGAGTTGAGATGTCTTGAATACCCACACAGCAGTGAAAGGGGTGAAGGAACAGAATCAGGTCCACTGTAACAAAACCCCTCAAGAGAGTCTTCAAATGAACACAACACTGTTAATCCCAGAGTCTCCCAAACCACAGATTCTGATGAATAGCACGTACTGCCCCAGCTTCTAAAGAAAAAGGTGTTTCTAGTCTGCCATGTTTTTTTTTTTTTTTCCTCAGCTTTACTCTTTCTGTTTGAGCTCATGGTAGACATTTGACCAAAGGCAGGTGATTTGAAATCTCTTCAGGTCTTCTCATGTTCAGATACAATAAGCTCTGACAGTACAATAAGATTCTTGCTTTGAGGTTTTTTGTTTGGAAATTCAGAAACCAGTTTTACAGGGGTTAATGCTGAAAAAAAAATGCCTTTTTAAAAATCCATAATGAAGACTATGGACAATGGGATCATAATTAGGTCAAAGTTTATAATGATAAAGAAATTTATTTGAAAGCAGAGGAGTTGAGATAAAAGTTGCAAAAGTTAAGAAATACCTGAAGTATATTGAAACTAGAGACATTAGGAGAGTGAAAAATTTCCGTTACTTAAATGATTGGAATTATTCTAAGTACAATTCCATCTTCTAGAGCTTAACTTATAATACTTTTTTTCTTTTTTAATTATCTTTATTTATTTATTGGACAGAAGTAGCCAGAGGTTGAAAGGGGAGGGGGTGACAGAGAGAGAGAGAGAGATAGACCTGCAGCCCTGCTTCACCACTTGCAAAGCTTTCCCCCTGCAGGTGGGGACTGATGGCTCAAACCCAGGTCCTTGTCATTGTTACGTGCACTCAGACCAAGTGCACCACCAACCAGCCCCTTAATAAAGGTTTAATTCTCAGCCTCTCCTGTAGCATTTCTCTCTTTATGTCATACATCATTCCTGCAGATCCTCAAACCAAATAATTTTACCATAAATATTTAGCAAGTCAGTTAACTATAGAAGAGTTATGCTGGAACAGGAACAAAAGAAACCTAGATCCATGTCTCACTCTGAATGTGTCTGTTCTAAAATAGCTCTAGGTCTCCATATCTTCTTAAATGCAATGAAAGTACTGGAAAAGAATGACCTGTTATATTCTCACAAAGAGGCCATTCAGCACCTCGATATTCAGAAGAAAGGGAGCCTATGATGGTACATAAAAACAATATAGTAATAAATAATTCACTCATTAGTTCTATAAATAAATACTCAAATCATGACACTAATTTTCTTTCCCTATAGAATGCATAGCTACAGGAAACTTATCCAAGTATCAAAATCATAATTCAATGTCATTTGCTATGAAAAGACTGAAACATAGCAGCAATCGTACATACTAAACATGCTGTAATAAAAAGAAGCCACTGAAATTAATTTTTTAACTTGTGCTTGAATTAACATCCTATGAAATTTCATGTATGGTCAAATGACATTCAACTAAAAAAGCAAAGTGGATGTTACATTTACTCATATGAATTATAAGTAGCTCTTAGACTTTAAACTATAAGCACAGCTCCTAAAAATAGTAATGGAAACTACTTTGCACTGTTGTCCTTAACTTCCTGTTGGGGGAGATGTTAAAATGAAATAAGTGAACTTTGATTACACTGCAATAGAGCAGGCCATTCTAGCTCAAGAGAGCTAGAATTAACCAGAATATTTACAGTGTGCTCAATGGTTTTAAGTGCCTTTTCTATTCCAAAAAAAGTTAATCATCATAAATTAAATTAATCTTACTGAATAAACCCTTTAAATTACTTTCAATCTTCCCTTGTTGATATGACACTTTTACTTTACATTCAAGAAGCTCATATCATCAAGTGGACACACTTTCTCACCTCTTACCAAGAAGCAGTGAAATTGTGCTTTACTTTATAATAGATGGCTTTGGAGGCTGTAGTTGAGTGCCATGGTTTTAAATATGTAAAGAAGTGTCGCTGGTGGTGGGAACTGTATGAATTGTACCCCTCTTATCCCACAATACTGTTAATAATTATTAAATCACCAATAATAAATTTAAAATATAAGTTGAAAAATAAGAAAACTTAAGGCAGAACTTGGACTGTGTTTGGTGCATTGCACCAAAGTAAAGGACTCTTGGGTGGGTGAGGAGAGCTCAGGTCCTGGGACATGAAGTCAGAGAACCTAAAGGGGGTTGAATTATTATGTGGAAAACTGAGAAATGTTACACATGTACACACTACTATATTTTATTTTTTGTTACTGTACTTTATCATTGACTGTAAACCATTAATCCCTACAATTAAAAAGAAAGAAGTGGCAAAGCTCTTGAAAGAACATTTTATTATTTCAAGATGCTATACACTAATCATCAGCTCCTATATGTAACTATATCAAGCAGAGGAGCTTAGAGATACTGAGAAAAAGACAGCCACTAGTTAGGTGTCTTCTATTTTAATAAAATAACTCAGAGAATTTGCCAGAGGATGAGTGAGACTTTCCAACTCCAAAGTTATTTGTATACTATTCTCCCAGTGGTGCGGGAGGTGGCACAGTGATAAAGCACTGGACTCTCAAGCATAAGGTCCCAAATTCAATCCCCGCAGCACATGTGCCAGAGTGATGTCTGGTTCTTTCTCTCGGCTCCTATCTTTCTCATAAATAAATAAAATCTTTTAATAAAAAAAGAACTATTCTCCTAATATTGCTTCAGAAAAGCTTGTTATAGCCTATACACAATAGGAAATTCCTTGCCTCCAAAACTCTAATTTCAAAATAAGCAAACTTAAAAATATTAATAGTTTTAACTTTTTATTGCCCAAACCATGTATATTAAAATCATATTACACAAGAAAATAAAAATACTGTATGGTCTGGGAGGTGGCACAGTGGATAACACATTCGACTTTCAAGCATGAGGTCCTGAGTTCAATCCCTGGCAGCACATGTACCAGAATGTCTGGTTCTTTCTCTCCTCCTATCTTTCTCATTAATAAATAAATAAAATCTTTTAAAAAAGGAAAATAAATATATTCAGGACATAGTTTATTTACACACACACATATATATATAATGTACATATATTCACAGACTACTTATGCTTATAAATATAAACAAT
Organism: Erinaceus europaeus; assembly: GCF_950295315.1. Taxonomy (NCBI): domain Eukaryota; kingdom Metazoa; phylum Chordata; class Mammalia; order Eulipotyphla; family Erinaceidae; genus Erinaceus; species Erinaceus europaeus. The sequence continues at coordinate 72,835,117 of NC_080163.1, forward strand.
ATATATGAATTCTTACACTACTCCTTATATAAATACACATATAACAACATACACACATTTGTTGTTGATAGAGCTAAAGATTTTATAGTCCTCCCTGGATAACTTAAAGGAAAAGAATAAACTCTTTCTTTCAGTGACTCATTTTACCTCTGCCATTTATGACATCTTTTCAAATCATTTAAAATTCAAAAAAGTAAACTATATATTTTAAAGCTTTATGAAAGACACACCGAATACCTGACATACCGATTTTCTTCTTCCATGACCTTTAAAATGTTCTCAATGATAAGGACCCATTTAATGCAAGTCTTACTACATTTCTTGATTAATCCTCTAAAAACAATAGAATAGGAAATGGAATGTAGTAGGTATCTCTTACCGTTTGAATCCAAAATGGTGATATTGGCAGAGGCACTGTCATTTCCTAATTTGCCAGTTACTTTGCACATATATTCTCCAGAATCAGCCAAAGATGCTTTGCTGATACGAAGTTCTGACTTCCTGTAAGGCCAGAACCAAAAATGCTATAAATACATTTCACAGAAATACAGTGAATATCAAAATGCATTTCTCCCTAGTTTCAGAGTTCTCAAACTCATCTTTTGCATTTTACACCTACAATGTTAAAATAAAACTTACTAGTGTATAGCTTTGTTTGTATGAGTTTACCAGGAATAAAGGTAAAAAAAAAAAAATCACATTTATGTTACACCATGTACACAGCTTGAATTATGTCACCCAGACCAATAATGTAAAATCAGTCTTCTTTAATTGTTCTTTCATCTCTGTATCTAAGTATCACTGGCCTGAGATACTAGGGTTTAGGAAGCTTAGGAATAGTAAAAGCAGTGCCTAAGAATCCAGTGAAGATACACACTTAATGAAGGTTAGAATAGATAAGAACACTCTGCTTTTCTTTTCTCAGTAAAGTAACATCAGGTATATTGTTGATTCTGTTTTGCTGTCAGTTATTGCAAGGGTTCAGTATCTACACAACTCCATGTTACTGACTACCTTTGTTTGTTTGTTTGTTTGTTTGCAGAGAGTGAAGAGACAGAGAGCAATGGGTAAAGAAGAGGGAGAGACAGAGAGAAGGCTCTCCTCTGGAAGCACAGCTCCTTCATTCATGAAATTCACTCGCTGAAGATAGGGAGCAGAGGCTTGGCTGGGTCCTGGCTCATGTAGCATGTATATGCTCCTGGCCAAGCCATCATTGGGATCCAGTAATCACATTAATGTTGAATGAAGAGGATATGTCACTTCACTAATATATGCGGTGAAAAGAAAAAAGTAGTGGGACAGAGTGAAACAATTATAAGCACTATTCACAGATCTGGGGCCATTAAAGGGGAAGGAGATAGAGGGGGCCCAAAACCCTGTAGTGGGTTGAAGGGACACTCTAGGGAGGGTAAGAGTTGAGATTTTCTTGCACATATTTGGAGAAGATATTAAACTGTACCCCTTGATGACAACATTCAAAACCAATCAAAAACAAAAGGATCCCCATCGCCAAGACCTTAGCATCACATGGTTTTTATTTTTTTCCTAAATTTTTTAATATTTATTTATTTATTCCCTTTTGTTGTCCTTGTTTTATTGTTGTAATTATTATTGATGTCATTGTTGTTGGATAGGACAGAGAGAAATGGAGAGAGGAGGGGAAGACAGAGAGGGAAAGAGACAGACAGACACCTGCAGACCTGTTTCACTGCCTGTGAAGTGACTCCCCTGCAGATAAGGAGCCGGGGCTTCCAACCGGGATCCTTCTGCCAGTCCTTGCGCTTTGTGCCACCTGTGTTTAACCTGCTGTACTGCCTGACTCCCGACATGATGGTTTTTAATGCTGGGATAAATTTTCGTGCAACAGTACTACATTAAATAACTCTGAATATAAAACTTATATTCAGCCCCTTCTATGAACACAAGCATCATTGTGATTTGTATTTGTCAGTGTTTTACTATTGTACATAATCTATAATTTAAGCAGTAACTAGAATTTTTGAAGTATGATCAGGGAAATGGTAGAAGATAAGACTATTATATCTGAGGCTCCTATATTAATCCCTGATGTCATATACATCAGAATAGTATCCTGGCTTAATTCACGCTTTCAATTTGTCTCATGTGAAATTCTCAGTAAAATATAAATAAATCTTAAGAAAAACTAAAAAAGAATTAAAAACTCGGAAATTACTAGGATTGGGTCAGCACTAAGGAATATATATATATATTATATATATATTATATATATATATATATGCCAGACTTATTAAAGGGGCTCAATACCTACATAACTTCACCACTCCTGAAGACTGATTCTGATAAAGGGTGAAAAACAGAGGAAAAGAGGAGAAACACATGAGCTCTGCCCCACCAACTTGAAGCTTCTTTGCAGCTGAGGACTACGGGCTTAAACCTGAGTTCTTGTGCATGGTATTATGTGCACTCTACCAAGTGTGCCACATCCCAGTCCCTAAGTCTTTCTTAAAGTTTCCTTCCTTTCTTGTCATATCCTGGTACTGAATGCCTGAGCATTTCAGCAATGGACAAAAAAAGCAGAAAAGTGAGCAGTTCAAATTCATTTGCAATCCTGCCATAACTACATCTTCCTAAATTTCAAATAAAGTTTCCAGTCTTATCCAATAAATATTTAAACTGTTCAAGAGGGTTAAAGAATAAAAAGCATGGCCACTGAATTTACAGCTAACATAATCCTAAAAGGGTAGTTCTTAAAAATAAAATATCCCTAAGAGATGCGAGCGGTACTTATTTAAATTCTAATCAAGTAATGTAACTAAATGTTATAAAGGGGGAGACAGAGTTTAAAAAAATCTATTCTTAAATAAATGTTGCATTAAGCAAAGCTAAATAGATTTCTCTGCAACAGTGCTTTTAGTCATTTTATAGAAATATGTACAGTAAATTTCTAAGGCAGATATATCACTACAATCCTTTCTATAAAGAATACTCTTGGGAATTTCAGAACTGTACATCAAAGGGCCAACACTAGGAATCAATTTAATCAAAATAAGAATAACAAATTCATTCAGAAGCAAAAATCAGCAATGGAAAAGCAGTATGAGTGAGAGAAAATATATAGAAAAAAATGGATTTCAATTAGCCTTGTAATTATCATTGCTCCATTATACATAACTTTAAAAAAAAAAAAAAGGAGTCGGGCTGTAGTGCAGCGGGTTAAGCGCAGGTGGCACAAAGCACAAGGACCGGCATAAGGATCCCGGATCAAACCCCGGCTCCCCACCTGCAGGGGAGTCGCTTCACAGGCGGTGAAGCAGGTCTGCAGGTGTCTATCTTTCTCTCCCCCTCTCTGTCTTCCCGTCCTCTCTCCATTTCTCTCTGTCCTATCCAACAAGGACAACAACAATAATAACTATAACAATAAAACAACAAGGGCAACAAAAGGGAATAAATAAATAAAATAAATATAAAAAAAAATAAAAAAAAACATAAGCACTATTCCGCCAATTAAATAAAGCAGAGATCAATCTAGGCAAAATTCCCACATACTGTTCAGTAGTATGACATTTATAATATTGACTGTATTACTGGGACTTGGTACCTAAAAAGTCTCTACTCTTCTGGCTATTTTTTTTAATAGAGAGTGAGATACAGGGGCATGGGGAAAGAGGGAAAGAGTGGCATAAAGAAGGAAAGACACCTGCAACCACAGCTCATGAAGCTTTCCCCTACAGGTGGAGAATAAGGACTTGAACCTGGATTATTTTTTAAAATTTTTATTATCCTTATTTATTTATTTATTTATTTATTTATTTATTTATTTATTTATTTATTGGATAGAGACAACCAGAAAGGAAGAGAGACACCTGCAACACTGCTTCATCACTCGCAAAGCTTTCCCCCTGCAGGTGGGGACTGGGGACTGGAACCCAGGTCCCTGCACATTGTAAAACTTGCACTCAATCAGGTGTTCCACCAACTGGCCCCTCAAACCTGGGTTCTTGTACATGGTAATTTATGCTCTATAACATGAGCCACCATCCAGCTCTATGCATTTTTTTCTTAGATGTTACCATAGCCTAAATATGTCTCTTGTCTTAAGTGACTTTATGGACCAAATTTCACAAATAACTATGAAAACAAATGAGACAATCAGATTTATTTTAAATCCAAGTATTTCCATTCATTAGCACTGGAATTTATATTACAGGAGATAACAGGGACTCAAGAAAGGTAAAGAGAGGCTTAAATCCCTGTGGTGGAGAACAATAATGGTTTGGTTGCGGGTGGAATGCACTAGTCTTGCGAAGATATGAAAATGTACTCTGGTGACAATAAAATTCAGTAAATCAACATTTTCTCAGTAAAGTGACATTGATGTAGTGCTTGAAAATTTTTTAAAAATTAGAATTTACAGGGAAAATGTTAACTATTTTATTCTCAGCACAATAGTTTTTAATGATTATTATAATAATACAATTCTCTTCTATCTACAGAGAAAATTGAAATAAAAGAGCATCTAGCAAATGTTAATTAAATTTAGATTCAGGTTGGTTCTTTAGCCCTAAAATAATTGATAACACAAATTATTTTCAAAAAGATGGAATTTTAAGAATATCTCATTCTGTAGCTTAATAAGCAGATCACACAGAAATGTATTATATTTAGAAGATCAAATATGTTAAATGTTTTGCCAAGGCTAACTTATAGTTACATAACTTGAATAAAAATGCCCTTTTCTCCATTTAATTTTTTCCAGTCAGGCTATTTTTAAAAAGAAGTCATATCTGAATATTGGCCTTTCTGGTATAATGAGATTATTATTAATATGTAGACAGTGCTTTTAGTTGTCTGGGCCTATGAAACTAAGATGAAAATGCCTTTTGAATACTAATGAGACTTTTGTGTCATCTGACGCACATAACAAGTTATGTCTTTGAGTATATAAGGACTCTTTCAAAGCCATACTTATTCCAGGCAGCTCACTTTTTAAGTTGCTGCTGTTTCTTTTTGATACCATATATGCTCAACTTCACTTGCTTTTTCTCCAGGCCTTTTCAGAGCAAAAGCACGCGCAGTTTGAAGATGCCGAGTTTTGCCTTGTTACATTGACCCCTCTCCTGTTTGTCTCACCACACGCCCCACCCGCACACACACAAGTTTTTATTTTTCTCCTCCAAGTTCTTGCTGAGGCTCTGTGGTTGCACAATGAATCCACCAAACCTAGGAGACATTTTTTTAGAGAGAGAAATTGAGGGGGAGGAGTTTAGAGAGGGAGGAGTTTAGAGAGGGTGTGCTATCAGGAGCGCCAGTATCCAGCCCCACCACTGTTGTTTTGCTTTCACTTGTTTTGCTTTGCAGAGCACGGCTCATCTCTGGTTTATGGTCAGGCAAGACATGGAAACAGAGACCTCGGAGCCTCAGGCATGAAAGTCTTTTGCATAACCATTAAGTTAAACTATCTTCCCTGCCCTCCCAACATTTTTTTAAAAAGCCTCCTGTCTCTCACACAATCTCTACCTCTCTCTGCTGTGATAAGGTCATATACAGTCTCCAAGGATTTTAATTATGGTGCAGTTTTAAACTGAGTATTGTAACTGCTTACATCTCTCTCCCCTCTGGCTCAAGTCACTGGTAACAGACTATATATATCTTGTATCGTTTCTGGCTACCCAGTTTGTAGCCCCAGGGCTGACAACAAGCAGATTTTCCACTACAGGACAAAACTGTCCATCTACAAACCACAATCTGGTCTCTTTACTGTCATTGATAGGACCTCCCACTGACTGCTACTTCCTTGCTTTCTATCTGTTCACCATCTCACCCACTTAGTCTCAAGAAATTCTTTCCCTCCAGCTGAGCCAAATTACCTTCCCACAAAGGCTCTAACAGCAAATTGGGTACCTCCTTTTCAACTCATGTTACTTAGTACTAGCAACCTGCAATTTATACTAAGCTTTTCTGTGTATATTATGTGCTAGATATCTCACATCCTAATTAAATCTTGACTTCCAATAAGGCAGAATTAGCCTCAGTGTAAATAATAATTTCCTCATAGATAATTATTAGCAAATACTCTCTGCTAGGTTCTGCAGTTTGGATAAGGAACTCTATTTCGTATGTGTTACAGAAATATCCACACAATGCAAAAATAAGTCACCACAGTTATTTTGTTATAAACTTGAGTTTGTGCCTTGAGGTTTTACTATGTACTTTTATGATGTTTGAGGAAATTTTCTTTAAAATGTATAAAGATTTGTAAATTTAATCTTTCCTATATAAAATATCATTTCTGAAAGCTTGAAAGAAAACCTTCTGAAAATTTCTACCTCTAAAATGTCTCAGTATTATGATCTTTGAAATTCCTATGGTTTAGGAGGCCAGGAGGTGGCACACCTGTTTAAGTGCTCACATTACAGTATGCAAGGACCCAGGTTCAAGTCTCTGGGCCCCATGTGAAGAGAGAAAGTTTCAGGAGTGGTGAAGAAGGGCTACAGTGCTTCTCTGTCTCTCTCCCTGTCTGTCTCCCTTCTCTCAATTTTTCTGTCTCTATCCAATAATAAATAAATAAAATACTTGAAAAAAAGAAACTCCTATAATATAAGGATAAACCGAACAATCTCTATATAATTTTATGATTCCCTGGGTGTGGAATTAAAACCTTATTTTTGCTTTATTTCTCCATAGTTCTAGCATACCCTCCCATGGACAGTTAAATACTGATTTCATTTCACAGTTAGAAATAAATAAACTATTATTCTTCATGGTTTAATAAGTTAATGTCTTACAAGCTAGACTGATGAAAGTCAACTAATCAAAATCTATTCAATTCAGTAACTAAATTATTTTCTTCTCAGGATTCTTGATAAGAATCATCTTTTCCAGTTCATTCCATCTATTTCCTCTCCTCTCATCATGCATACATTATTAAGCATGTATGTATGGTTTTCTTTTTTAAAAAAGTGTTAAGAAGCCCAAATGAGGGAGTGGAAGATTCATAGTGCAGATTCCAATCCCAGGATAACCTTGGCGGCAGAAACAAAAAAGATAAAATGAAACAAAGAGAGAAGAGGGGAGGGGGGTGGGGAGAGGAATAAGAGATAGCAGAAGAGACAGCATCCAAGTGCCATGGGGGCTGGGTTTCAACCTTGGTCAAATATCCAGCAAAACAGATGTATTCCAGCATTAGCTATACCACCGGTCCTGTGTTCTTACTTTTTAAAAATAAAATGTATTTTAGTATCTAACATATTACTCACTATTACTAGAGCTACCACTACTGTAGTCTTCTTGCCTCCCATCTAGTTTCCCAATTACCCAAATATTCTTTCCATATCTACCCTTACCCTTTTTATTCATATGTTCCAAGAATCAGCAACCTCAAAGTCTTTCCAACATAATGAAACAACTTCTGGTCATTAGATAATGACCAGAATACCCCATATATTATACTTCTTGACAACAGATTTGTGCATTATGTCTTAAGTAACTTTTATATCATTCTCTTGCTGAAATCAGGCTCCTTTAGTCTATGCACTATACTTACCCAGGCTTTTTCTGTATCTTGATATTTTGTGGTCTGTTTTTTCTGTTTAATTCATTCCCATTCTTGAACCATTTGAATCTGAGAGAGGAGTACTCAGAGCTGGTCTCACACCGAAGTACTAGTTTAGAGCCTGCAACAGATTCCTGGCTTTTCATCTCTTTCAATCGTAGAGGTAAAGCTAAAAAAGAAAAGAAAATGAAAAACAATGTTCAAATCAGTTGATAACCTTTCAAAGAAAAGCTTATTAATGTGACTAGGGTAAAAGCTCAACTGGGAGAACATCAAACTAGCATGTCTAAAGTTCCTGGTTCAATCTCCAGCAGTGCACAGAGCAGAATAGTGTTCTGTTCCTCTCTGTCTTATAACAAACTCTTACTGTCATATATAATAAATTTTTTCTGAAAAGGCATAAAAACATCCGATACACCTAATCAAGATATCACTACTAAATTTTTCCTATCTGAAAGAATAAAAATGAGGGCGGGGGAGTCGGGCGGTAGTACAGTGGGTTAAGAGCATGTGGCACAAAGCTCAAGGACTGGCCTAAGGATCCCGGTTCGAGCCCCTGGCTCCCCACATGCAGGGGAGTCACTTCACAGGTGGTGAAGCAGGTCTGCAAGTGTCTATCTTTCTCTCCCCCTCTCGGTCTTCCTCTCTTCTCTCCATTTCTCTCTGTCCTATCCAACGCTGACATCAATAACAACAACAATAATGACTATAATAAAAAGACAGCATGGGTAACAAAAGGTAAAATAAATAAATAAATTTAAAAAATGAGGGCGGGGCAGCAGAAGATAGAATCAACCTAAAAGGATCTCAATTTGAAGAAAATTAAAATGTCCAAATAAAACATACTCTTCAGAGGGGAATGTTGAAAGGAACATAGACTATAAATTTAAAACATAGTCTAGTTAGTTTCTTAATCTTTATATTTTCTAATACCATGAAAAAATACTAAACACTGGTCATTTCAATCAGTCAAAAAGACTCCATAACTGATTCAATATCTACAAATTACTTTAGGATAATAGGTCACAACTTAAACTTCTTCATCATTCTTGCAACATCAAATGTCATATCCATTTTTATTTCAGGAGTTTAATTTTAGGGATAGCTAAGTGGATGGCTTGTCCATGACTATAAAGTTTCTGTAAAATCAAAATGAGACTACCCCATCATCATAAGTAGCCCAAGGAACAAACAAATTTTACAATCTTAACACAGGAAATTATTTGGCAATATCAATTGTAAAGTTTATGGGATAGCTACAGTCCTATAGACAATCAATGACCATTACAGATGAACACCAAACACAGGCTATTATCATTTTGATTGAATTTAAATTTGCACATATTTTCTCTAGAATCTGGGAGTAGTTAGATTAGGTATTACATTACACAATAAGTACCTATATATCATTCCTAGTTTCAGCATAACTATTAAAAAAATAAAGGGTATTTATTCTCTAATGAAATACTTCAATATGTATATAACATGCAAATTTTGCATCAAAATGAAATGGCTGGAAATGGAAGAGAATAAAGATGAGACAGATTTAAGAAGAAACTGATCACTATAGAATAGGCACACATGAAGATTAATTATACAACTCTATAGTAATTCTTTTTTTCATAGAAATACAGCATTTAAAAATATAGAAAAGGGACTGAGAGAGGCGCCTCATTAAGTAGGAAGCATCTCTTCCATGAATAAGACTCAAATTCAGGTGTAGGCACCACCTGAAAGGCATATAGCACCAGAGTTGCTGTAGTTTCTCTCTTCTCTGACAGAAAAAGCAGCTCAGAAACTGAAATCAACTATTTTGCAAGAGATCCACCCACAAATAACGTGTGTGTGTGCGCCTCCATGTCTGTGCCTTTTTTTTTTTTTTTGCCTCCAGGATTATTGCTGGGGATGGGTACCTACACTGCAAGTCCACTGCTCCTGGAGGCTAAATTTTCACTTTGGCTTCCCTTGTTGTTTTATCGTTGTTGTGTTTATTATTGTTGTTGTTACTGATGTAGCTGTTGTTGGATAGGACAGAAGAAATCTCGAGAGAGCAGGAAGGAAAGACAAACACCTGAAGACCTCCTTCACTGCTTGTGAAGCAAACCCCCCCCCCAGCAGGTGAGGAGCCAGGCGGGGGCTCCAACCAGGATGCTTAAGCTAGTCATTGTGCTCTGTGCCATGTGCGTTTAACCCACTGTGCTACCACCTGATCCCCATGTCTGTACCTTCTATATATACACATGCATTCATGCATGTGCGCACACAAACACACATACACACACATATGGAAACATTATGAATGCAACTTCCCTGCACACAAACTTTAACTTAATAATCAGCATCACAGAACCTCAGATCTCAGCAATTCTGTTTCCAGTGGATGTTAGATAGCCAACTATAAGACCTGCTTCTCCTCCAGCTTAGGAACTATCAGGAAGTCCAGAAAATAAGCCCAGGCACTTGAGACTGCACCTCCCTGATCCAGCATGCAATTACTCACTAAACATGACAATCAAGACTCCAAGGACAAGCATCTGAACCACGTTAGACACGAACAGGAAATGGAGTACAATTCCTCCTCAGCACTTACTTGTTTTTCTATACTCTGCCTTTACCAAGTAAATCAAAAAGATGTCAGAAATGAGTGCATAAAACTTTCAATAAATCACAGGAAAAAATCATTTGGATGCTGTGATTTCTTAGCAGTGTTCTTACATGTACCTAGCCCCATTTTTTATGAAGTTGGAGGTTGAGAAGGAAGCACTTAAGGTAGAGACATAGTGGCAAGCTAAACACTTATTTCAGCTATTTCCAGTCCTTAATACCTGATCATTTTGTCTGCCTAGAAAAAAAAAATTATCACTAATAATAATAATAATAAAGAAGTTGAAAAATAAGAAAACACAAAGCAGAACTTGGAGTTAATGTATTGCACCAATGTAAAAGAATGGGGAGCCGGGGGTCCTGGAACTTGATAGCAAAGAATGATTTACTTGGGTTTGAATTGTTATGTGGAAAACTGAGAAATGTTACATGTGTACGAACTACCGTATTTTAATCCTCCCCCAATAAAGAAGAAAATAATAAACTTATAAATAACTTTTTAAAAAGAGATTTATTTCTTGATCATATTTCATAGGAATTATCCTTTTAAGATATGGTTCATGAATCTTCCTGGGAATTTCAAAAATAGAAATTCTCATCTATCTTAAACATATCTATATTCCTATTAACCCTTTAAGATCATACTCAAATTTGCAAGTATGGTGAAAGGTTTGCATTTGCTAGAACTAAACATCAAAGAAACTAATGTGTATAGATTAAAGAAAATAGTGATCTGGGAGGCCGTGCAGTGGATAAAGCGTAGGTCTCTCAAGCATGAGGTCCTGAGTTCAATCCCTGATAGCACATGTACGAGAGTGATGTCTGGCTCTTTCTCTCTTCAATATCTTTATCATTAATAATGAATAAAGTACTTTTTTAAAAAAGGTAGATTAAAGAAAATAAATTGCTTCACTATTTTACATATAAACTTAAAGAACTAGGTTGAAATCTTAATCTCACTGACTTTTATATTTAACTTGGGACACTAAACTCTATAGGCTGTTCCTTTGCTTTCTAAATGTTTTTCATCACCAATAAAATGTTCCAGGCTGACTTTTTTTACCCCCCTCAGGTAGAGAAACAGAAATACAGAGACCCAGAGAAAGATAATCACAGCATGAAATTTTTTTTTTTCCCTTAAGTACCATGGGCTTAAGTACCATCAGAGCTTCAATCTGAGCCATGTGCATGACAAAGCAAGAGCATTATCCACGTGAAGTATTTTGCTGTTCTTATTTCCTCACTTCTAAAGAAAAATATTCTAAAAACAGTATTTTCAGTAACTTTACCTCTTAGTAAGTACCATTTTACCTCACCCACCACTCCATATATTTGCTTAGCAATCCAGTATGAATATAAATCTACTAAATTTTGTTTTATTTTTAGCTTGAATACTTTTTATGAAATCTTTTTAGTTTATTAATATTTTTATTTAATGGATAGAAACAGCCAGATATTGAGAGGGAAGGTAGAGATAGAAAGAAATAGAGAGAGAGATACAGAGAGACATCTGCAGCCCAACTTCACCACTCGTGAAGCTTTCCCCCTGAAGGTGGGGACTGGGGGCTTGAACCCAGGTCCTTATGCATGTAACATGTGTGCTCAACTACATGCGCCACCACCGGACCTCGAAATGTTTTTCTTCCTCTCATTTCCATTCCTTATTTTCCTTTCTCTCCTCCTCCTTATTTATTTATTTATTAAGAATCTTGATTTTAAATGTGAGAAAATAATCAAATTCAAATTCAGGATTTTTCTATATAACAATTGGACATGTCAATGCCATGCATGACAAAGGGGGCACTGATACTGAGATTACAGGGAAATAAAAGAGAAATAATGAGTCATGAGACAGCTAATTTAGTAAAGCACACCAGTTAGCATGCATGCATAAGGACCCAGCTTCAACTCTGAGGTGACACATGGGAGCACCACACATGGCACAAGAAGAAATTTCATGAATGGTGGAGCAGTGCTATAGTGTTTCTCCTGTTACTCTGTTTCTCTCAATCTCTCTCTCAATCTCTCTCTCTCTCTCTCTTTCTCTCTCTCTCTCTCTCTCTCTCTCTTTCTTTCTCTCTCTCAGAAACACACAAATCTTTGTTTTCCAGTCTTTTTCTTCTGGTCTTTCTGTTGTCAGATCAAGCTTTAATTATATAAAACTTTAAAGTCTTGTTAAGCTTGTAGTCATGAAGGAGATTCCTGAAAATATTTCAGATATAATTTACAAATGTAGCCCTTAAGACGTTCATTTAAATTCCATAAATAGTATGACACTTGAAAAGTTTAAATTCTTCCATTTCATAACCATCCAGTTAGAGAAAAGCAATGATATCCTTTCCTTTTCCTTTAAGGATTCATAAGCAAAGAGCAGCACAGCCTTTGTCCTTAAGAGAAGGAAGTGAGATCATGTGGCTGAGACCTTCAGATATCTGGTCTTCATAACAAAAATACCCACTCCCCCCCCCCCCTTTATTGCCACCAGGGTTATCGCTGGGGCTCTGTGCTCTCACTATGAGTCTACAGCTCCCAGCAGCCATCTTTTTCCCCATTTATTTTTATTTGATAGGATACAGAGACATGGAGAGGGGAGGAGACATAGAAAAGGAGAAAGATGAAAACCTGCTGATCTGCTTCACCACCTATGAAGAGTCCCCTCTGAGTATGGGGAGTGGGAGCTCGAACCTGGGTCTCTGTGTTCAGGTACTGGTATGCCTTGGCTGATGAGTCTAAGTTTCTCACTCTTGCATATAGGCTTATATCTGCTAGAAACTCAGAATCTTCCAATTACCCTTACTACTTGATGACTACCAAGAAGCCCACTTTTAATAATATGCCTGTTGTGTCCTTTAGAATTAATAATATATGACAGAGGGTTTCCAGTTTTTCAGATAAAAATGCTCTTAAGGTGTCACTCAGATTCTTTCACAGCATAAATGATGAAACAATCTTTGTAACTACCAATAGTCATATAGCTACATGACTGGCTTATAGAGGTTCTAATAAGTACTATAAATATTCTTCATTCATTCCTGGTGGAGCCCAAACTCAACTATATAAAATACCTAGCAAGAATAAAAATCTGGGTGGCAGGGGGTCAGGTGGTGGCACACCTTGTTAAGCTCACATGTTACAATGCACAAGGACTTGGGTTCAAGTCCCCGGTCCCCATCTGCAGGGGAAAAGCTTTACAAGTGGTGAAGCAGGGCTGCAGGTGTCTCTCTGTCTTTCTCCATCTCTATCTCCCCCTTTCTTCCTTTCTTGATTTCTGGCTATCTCTATCCAATAAATAATTAAGGATAATAAAAAAAATTAAAAAAAGAAATTTGGGAGGCTAAAGAGATAGCACAGTGGTTATGCAAAAAGACTTTGAAGTCTGAAGTACCAAAGAGTCTAGGTTCAATCCCCAGCACCACCATAAATCGGAGCATAGCATACTCTTACAAAACAAACATTTTTCTTTGTCTTTTCTACTAGCCACATGAATAAATTGCCATTGATATTTTGCAAAACTCAATAAAAATGAAAAATAAAATTGAGCAAAAAATGGTTTGCACATTTTCTAAAATATTCATACTGAGATAATGTCTCAATAAAAATTCAGTAATACATCTTTTTCCCTATATTGTAAGATAATAACTACAATAATGTAATACATTTTAAAATTCTATATATTCCTCTGAAGTATGATTTACTCACTTGAAACCATCTTATTTCATTGATTTAAAAACAGCACTACCAACTATCTTCTAAATTTAAAAATACTAGAGGCCAAGAAAAGAGTACTCTGATTCTAAAACTAAAGCAACTGCAGTTGTGTTTTGATACTTGCTTAAGAGTAAATGTTCTGTTAAAAATTAGTTGAAATGGGGTGCAGCGGTAGCACAACAGGTTAAGTGCACATGGAGCAAAGTACAAGGACCAGTATAAGGCTACCAGTTCGAGCCCCCGGCTCCCCACCTGAAGAGGGGTCGCTTCACAGGCAATGAAGCAGATCTGCAGGTGTCTATCTTTCTCTCCCTCTCTCTGTCTTCCCCTCCCCTCTCCATTTCTCTCTGTCCTGTCCAACAACAATGACATCAATAATAAAAACCACAACAATGATAAAAAATAAGGGCAACAAAAGGAAAAAATTAGTTGAAATGCAACTGTAATGATAAATTAATATTTCAGAAATAATAAGTATCCTGAGACTCTTTTGCATAATTTAATTATACTGGGTCTTTCTTATATTTTTACTTTCAATGTGTTTAGAGAGAGCAGTAGTTCTATACCTTGAAACATTTCATCATTTGTTGCTATATACTTATGCTCATATTGACCCATATTCCAAATAAACCATCCTTCCTAATGAGTCTTCCTATTCTGGTTCTTTATAAACTGAAATAGGAGAGCTACTTGTCTTTGTCTATTTATCGTGTGTGTGTGTGTGTATACATGTTCACATGTCTGTGTGCAGGTGTGTATACTACTGAATAATCTCTTTATAAGCATACATATGTCTTCATATCCACAGAACATATTGTATAGTATAAAATAATGAAACCGAACATAATATTTCAGTATTTTACTTCTATTTTTCACCTCAAAGAGGTTTCTCTCCAGTTGAGACTGTCTTTTTAATCATATTATTTATCTTGCCACTAAAGATATCATTGAATCTGTACCTGGCACAATTCCTCTGCTCTCAGTAGACTATTTTATTAGTGATTTAATACTGATTCCCAAAATTATGAGATGACAGGGGTATAATTCCATACCATTCCCACCACCGGAGTTCTGTATTCCCATTCCCCCCACTGGAACCAGGTGTAGTTCTCCCAACATCACAGAAATGGGTTAACTATTATTTCTATACCTATCTATATTTATATACATTTGCCCATTTTCTCTATGGTCCTGCCTTCTCTTGCTTTCTTTTTTAATTTTTATTTATAAAAAGGAAACACTGACCATAGGATAAGAGGGGTACAGCTTCACACAATTCCCACCACCAAAACTCTGTATCCCATTCCCTCTCCTGATAGCTTCCCAATTCTTTATCCCTCTGGAAGTATGGAGCCACGGTCATTAAGGGATGCAGAAGGTGGAAGGTCTGGATTCTGTAATTGTTTCCCTGCTGGACATGGGTGTTGGATGGTCAGTCCATACCCTCAGCCTGTTTCTTTCCCTAGTGGTGTAAGAATCTGTAAAGGTGGGGAGTCGGGCTGTAGCACAGCGGGTTAAGCGCAGGTGGCGCAAAGCACAAGGACCGGCATAAGGATCCCGGTTCAAACCCCGGCTCCCCACCTGCAGGGGAGTCGCTTCACAGGCGGTGAAGCAGGTCTGCAGGTGTCTATCTTTCTCTCCTCCTTTCTGTCTTCCCCTCCTCTCTCCATTTCTCTCTGTCCTATCCAACAATGACAACAACAATAATAACTACAACAATAAAATAACAAGGGCAACAAAAGGGAATAAATAAATAAATTAAATTAAATTAAATAAATAAATAAAAGAATCTGTAAAGGTGAGGTTCTGAGACACATTGGTGAGTTCATAAGCCCAGGGAAGTCATAGTAAATCATAGTAGCATCTGCAGCTTGGTGACTGAAAGGCATTAAGATATAAAGCAGGACAAAATTATTACTGAACAGGAAACAAAGAGTAAGAATAGAGGAGATAAGAATAAGGATCTTAGGGTGGGAAGAAGCTAGGAAGTCTATTTTAGGTGTGTTCCTAATGGCCCAGACTTTTTTTTTTTTTTTTTTAAGATACAGGGAGAAAGACAGAGGGAGATAAAAACATTTGTGAAACTTCCTCCCCTGCAGGTGATTTCATGTGGTGGCTGGAAGTACAAACCTAAGTCACACATGGTGTATTATGGGCTCCATCATGGAGAGCCAACTCCAAAGCCCCACTAATGCTAGCTTTGACTTGACAAATATATCAGTGTCCCTTGGTGGTTTTTGTTATTTTTACACATGAGTTCCCAGTTTTACTTCTCCCAATTAAACTGCTACAAGTTAATATTCTGGTTCTCTTAAATGTTTTATCTGAGGGTAAGCAGAGTAAGCCCCATAAAAATATCCTTATTTTGAAGCCATAAAATATGATCACACTCTACATTTGAATACTATACTCAACAAGCTTATTTAAAGCATACATACATACAATAAGAGGGTCAAGTGAATATGGAATTTATTACAACCAAATCAAAGGACAGGTAAGGCATTTATTAGTAACTGATCACAGTTACTAGCTGAGACTTAAACTATTGGTGATGTGTTGGGTGGGATAGGGTGTTTGGTTATGTGTATGCAGTTTCATTTCTACTGACACTGTATTAAATATTCAAAGTTCTAAATTAAATAGACAAAAGATACATAGGATCTCAAGGGCCTAGCACAAAGCAGAAACTTAAGTCCTACTGAAAGAATAATTATGAAGAAGGATTTAAAAGATATCAGTAAAGTAGTTCAGGTACCATGATTATCCCAGGGACTGCATCAATGTAAAAAAAAAAAAAGCCCTTTATTATTTGTGATCAAAGAGTTCTGCCACATTATTTTACACATAATATTATATTAGGACTTTGATAGTGCTATGCCATGAGAAGGAAATGTAAAACTTACTGGAAAATTATCAAATAAGTAGTAGTACCATTGCTGTGAATTTTTATGTCATTCTATATTTCACTTATCTGGTCATTACTATCAAAGCATTTTCTACTTTAACTCTGCCTATGTGAAGAACTTGGACATACCATCATGTTCCTCCTTACCCCATCTCATTGGCCTTCTCTCAGTCTCTCTCCACACAGACCAAACTGCCACTCCATTTTAGCACAGGAGGACACATTTAATGTTTTCAACTCTATCATCAAGTTGAAACTGGTTACCTCATTAATTGATCCCATTCTAGATGGCCTTAGTTTTCTCCTTAAAGTACAAAATGTGTTATTATACTTAAGGTCTCACCATATTCTGTTTTATCACGTGTGTCAAATTTCCTTTTGCATGCAACAGCTCTCATATGTCTTTAATGTAATGTAGATATTTATTCCACTATGAAGATTTGCTTAGTGCAAACTGCAAACTTCAGAACTTATCTTTCCAGCAGGGTGACTCTAAGACTTGGTGGGGTGGGGGAAGGGAAGTGACAGAGATTGAAGCAGAAGAAAGAAGACACCAGAATAAAAATATAGGGAAGATATTTTTTTCGATCTCACAGTAGTGTGGTAAAATTTTTTTGTTTCTTTTTATAAACTATAAACCCAGAACACCTCTCCATAAATGTCTGCAAAAGACTAACCCTGAAATTCTACTATGGAAAATAAGCACAGATAACAAAATAAGCACTAAAGTAAGAGGACTTTTCAGTCTGAAAATGATATTATGTTTGTTGAAATTAGCAATCCTCATTCATATATGTCTGCAGCTCTCTGTCTAATATTTCATAGGCTGAGGGGGAAAGGAGGGAAAAAAACACAGAACTGTGACAACAGTATTCCCAAGGGCTATGAGTTCACATTAAATAAATAAGGTTCTCTAAGTATTTCCAACAATATCTTTAGAACGGCAATAGTCAACACCGCTGAGTACCTACTATGTATCAAGCTGTTTCAAGAATCTGTTACTCATGAGCTCTTCTAAGATTTATAATAATTCGAGAACATATGCATTATTATCTTCATTTCCAATTTACAGATGATGGAATAAGTACAGTAAAATTTACAGTGTGCAAAAAAACACAGTTTATAGAATATGGAGCCAGTCTCTGGATTTAAGAATTACACTCCAGAGCTCCTACTTTTAGCTATAGTTCAAATAAAAGACTTCATATTTGCTGTGCCATTAGAGATCATAATTTCCTAATAAAAGTTCACATATATCATATGAAAAAATCATTTCTGCACATACACAAGCCAAGCACAGGTGCACGTGCACACACACACACACACACACACACACACACACACACACACCTGGGAGAGAAAGTAGATATATAAAGTGCTGAATTTTCTGAACTACTTTGATAGTTGATGGGAAAATAATGCAAGACAGAATACTTGAAATAGGTGTCATACAAATTTTTTTTCTGAGCTGATTGTCATTTGCCAAATGCCATAAGGTGAACTGTACCATACCTCACTCTCAAGTTCACTGAAACTGGATAGCCCCCATGTGAGAATATAGCCACAGGAGGGTCTTAAAAGATTAACTTTGTTCTTTCAAGGTATAAAGGCAATGCACCGTGACAGAGGATGCTGGAGTAAATCACAGCACAGTTGCCAGCAGCTTGAGAGTAAGTGTTCAACAAGACAACCTAATTAATGCTGCCATCATGGCTGCCTCCAATTACAGGAACAACTAGCTCATAGACATAAAGAGATTGTTCTGCAAGCTTCATTTAAGGCAATCAAAGTTGAGGGTTAAAATTAACTCATTATTTTGACCTAACTGGTGTCTAGCAAGTTTGATTTTATGTCTGTTTACAAGTCTGATCTTTGTCAAAAATTAGGGTTTTCCACCTATGTTTACTGCCATATTCACCTTCAACATGTCACTCCAACAAAGTGAAAATTTGATATATTTTTATTTTATTTATTTTCATATTGTCATGTGGTTTTCTCATCTGTGCTGATTGATTAAATAAATGTACTAAATTACCACGACCTGCAAGTCCTAATATTTGTCTTTATAACCATCATTTCTTTATTCATATTAAATTACAATAATGTCACATGTCACCAAAATCTTTTTTTATTTGAAAGAGGAAACTTATTCAGATATTTTGAACTGGGTAATATTTGTAGGTAAGACAAGTTTGCACTCATTATAAATTCGTTGTAAGCAATGACAATTACACAACTTTTAAGCATTTTACACAAATGATCAAAGACTAAAATGATCCAACAACATTCATTTCTCAGGATCTTTTTTTTAATTATCTTTATTTATTGGATAGAGACAGCCATAAATTGAGAAAATGGGGGGGATAGAGGGGGAGAGAGGGAGAGAGAGAGAGAGAGAGAGAGAGAGACCTGCAGCCCCTGCTTCACCACTTACAAAGCTTTCCCCCTGCAGGTGGGGCTGGAGGGCTTGAACCTGCTTGTGACATATACACTCAACCAAGTGAGCCACCACCTGGCACCTTAGGATCTTTTTTTTTTAACATAATCATTTATAACTTACTCCTTGTAAAAATAATCAGCTAGCATTTGTAATTATAAAATAAATATGCTCTTTCGGGAAATATTAGTTTTTTAGTCAGGTCAATTTTCCTAGAAGCCATAGGTTTCTTATATTGTTCTTTTATTAGATAACTTTTTTCTTGGCAGGAAGATAACTTAATTATTAAGATGAATGATATAAGAAGATATACACAGGATTGAGACATTGGATAACTGAAGACAGAAGACCAAAAAATGTTTACTAGTCCTTTTGATATATAGCCAGTCTAGTATTTCTTAACTTGGATACAAGTCTGACTTCCCAAGATTTGATTCATCAAATTTTAAGGCAGGTCCACTTATAGCCCCATAGTTCAATCCTTATCATTTTACCTTTATTGCATAGGATAGATGAAAATAGACAAATTTCTTGTCTACAGTCATACCATCCTAAACACGCCCAATCTCATGTTATCTCAGAAGAAAAATTTCTTATGATAGGATTTCCAGTGTCATGAATTCATTGAAGAAGTGGAAATTTAACAGTAAATGAAACGGTCTATTCACAGTCAGGAGAAATGTGTTATGCACAACTAATTTTGTGGCTTAACAGAATGGAAAAGTTATGGTACTACCTTATATTGTCCTTAAATGTCACACTGTAAGATTAATAAGATAGAACCACTTTCTTCATTCAGATAGAGACTGACAAAAAGAGAGAGAAACTAGAGTTTCCTCTGGCACAAAAGCACTTCCCATGTGGGATTGGGGCTCAGACCTGAGCTTCACATATAGCAATGCACACACTCTATCCAGTAAGTCATCTCTCTGACCCCTAAAATGTCCTTCTTTCCTCCCTTCCTTCCATCCAGCATTCTTTCCTTAATAACAAGAGAGAAAGGGAATCAGAGCATCACTTAGGTACATATAACACACCAGGGATGGAACTCAGACACACAAGTTAGACTTTGTACCCAATGAACCACCTTCCAGGTCACCATAAATTGCATCCTTAATACTTGATTATATTATGATGTACTTCTATAATTGTAAGACTAAATTAACTAGTAAGGTATACTGATTAAAAGCCTGAATCAGAGAGAACTCAATTCAAGTCCTACCCTTCCATCTACTTGTTGTGCAGCCATAGGCAAATTATTAAAATTTCTAGGTTTTAGTTTCCAAAAAAATAAAATATTATAATAGATTATAATAGGACCTATCTCACTAGGTTGTTAAAAGGAATAGATAATACTGTGAATATATGTCACACCACATATTCCACAAATGTTTGTATTTATACTTCCAATATTCCTATTATACCTTAGTAAGTTTTCTAAGTTTATGAAGTTCTCTGAAGTAGTGTAAAATTTAAATGATTGACCACCTAAAGCTGAGACCAATGAAAGGACACTTATCAAGGAAGCAAGTAGACTATGTTTCCCAAGGGATTCCCAAATGTATTCCCAAAGACACCTAATTCTTAACCCCATTACCTATGAAAATGAGAGGAGGAAATTATTTAATATTACCCAATTTAATCATGTGCACCAAATGTAATCATGTAAAAAGATAATTGTTCATTGATTTAGTCACCAAAGGGTTAAAAAAAATGGCAAGGCAGCTAGTATTGAAATCAGAGGAAGGGGTACTGAATCAGGGAATATAGAGAACTTTGTGGAAGCTGAGCAAAGTAAGGAAAATGGAAGAAAAGGGAAGTTCCTAGAGGGGGCTAGGTGGTGCTGCACCCAGCTGAGCACACATATTACCATGTGCATGAGCATGGGTACAAGCCTGGCACCCTACCTGCAGGGTGGAAGCTTCATGAGTAGTGAAGCAGTGCTAGTGTTGCAGTGCCTCTCTTTTCTCTCTCCCTCTCTCTGATCCCTACCCTGCCCCCTCTTAATTTTTCTGCCCCTATCAAATAAGAAAGGAGAATAAGAAGAAGGAGGAGGAAGAGGAGAAATATATGGTGTTGAGAGCAGTGGATTCGCCATTCAGGCGTCATACCCCAGTATAAACCTGAAGGGAGAAAAAGGAGGAGAAGGGGATGGGGACAGGAACAAGGACAGATTTCTAGAAGTTCCAGGAGAGAATGAGGTCCTGTAAACACTGTGGTTTTAGCCAAGTGAGACCCATTATGGAGGCCTAAGACATGGAATTCTAAGGTAGCAAATGTATTACTTTTCAAAGTATCAGACAAACTGGCCCCAGAGCCTGCTTAGCTTGGGCTGACAGTGGCATGGAAGATTGAACCTGGGACCTTTTGGAGCTTCAGGCACAAGAGTGTTTTTGCATAGTCATTATGCTGTCTTCCAGCCTATGTGCTATTTTAAATACCCAACTGATTTATTTCCCATGAGAGAAAGATAAAGAAAATCCAAATCACCATTCTGGTACATGCAGCACTGAGGAGCAAAGCAGAAGCCTCAGGAATACAACTCCTGCATTTTATCAGCTGGAGTATTTCTCTGGCCAAATGTGTGATGTTTGAAGTTTCTAGGTCTGTGCTACTTACTTACAGCAGCACTGAAAAATTAACACAACACCCAGAGAGAAATTGGTGGTGTTGATTTGCCAGTATTAACAACTGTATAACTCTGTCTAAAGAAATATAATTAGGGTGCCAGGTGGTGGTGCACCTGGTTAAGCACTGACATTACAGTACGGCCCTGGTCCCCCACCTGCAAGGGGAAAGCTTCACGAGTGGTGAAACAGTGTTGTAGGTGTCTCTCTGTTTCTCTTCCTCTCTATCACCCCCTTCCCTCTCAATTTCTGACTGTCTCTACCAAATAAAGATAATAAAAAAATTAAAAAGAAGTGGTAATTAGGACTATAGTATATAGGTTAATAAATCAGAGTGAATTTTAACCACTAATAATGCATCACTTCACTCCCTTTATACCCTCCTACCCATCTCAGGATCTAAAAGAAGGTTCCACACACCAAAATAACAGAGTCAGAAACCATAAGAGTTCAAGGAACTGAAGTTCAGCCCCAATGACAGACCCAATAGAGTTTTGGCTCAAACAGCAATCCTCTGTGACCTCAGATTCCTGATAATAAAATGAAGAGGTATCATCATTTCTCAGTGCTTTTAAATTCCAAGTGAGTCTTCTTTGTACATTGTACCTCGGAATGTGAACAGAAGGTCACCACCTAACTTAAGAACACTAGCATCCCAATGGCCACAGCATACAGAAAAGAGAATAGTTCTACGAAATTTCCAAAGCTCTCAAGAAACATAACTTTAATAATTGTAAAAATGTGTTAAACAGATACTGAAAATTCTCTCCAGTGACTTAAGTTTTATCTTATTGATTTTATTGCCAACAGGGCTATCACTGGGGGTACATGCTGATGCAATGAATGCACTGCTCCCAGATGCCATTTTTTCCTCTTGCTTTTCTTTTGTTTCTATTTTATTTGGTAGCATAGAAAGAAAGTGCGAGGGAAGGGGGGAGGACAGAAGAAGAAAGACACCTGCAGAGCTGACTCACTGCTCCTGAAGTATCTCTCCTGCAGGTGGGGAGCAGGGGTTTGAACTGGCTGCACCACCACCCAGCCCAAGTTTAATCGTAAACAGCATTTTATCTTGATTTTGAAAAGCATGATAATTTGGGAATTTTCAAAAACATCAGGAAGACTTTAAATATTAATATTACTTTCTCCTCTAAGGTGATAACGGATGAAATGTATCTTTTGGGAATCATACATTTTAGTTCTATGATATAAGTTTTGATTCAAACCTATTTCTTTAAAAAGGGATATTTCTTAAATAACCTTGTTATAAACCTCAACATCTAACAATATTCAAAGGAAAACCATGAAATTAGACCAAAACTATGTAGTGAATCTGTTGAATCTATCCTTAAAAGGGTGAGATTACTCTGAAATAAGTCATGTTACAGAAATATGACACTGAAGAACCTAGTCTAGATCAAGCTTATAAATATGTCATGAAGGTCACTAGTGTCCAGAAGTCTCAGGATATTAAAGAAATAAACCAATAGTGCTTTACTTTTTAATTAATCAACCAATTAGTTAATTAATTTAGTAGTCACTGGGACTTCATTTATCTGGCAGACTTTTTCCAAAACACAAGGAGAGAAACACAGGGAGAGAAAGATACTGAAGCTTCCTCCCCCAGTGTAGTCGTAACCAAGTTTGAGCCTTGGTTAAGTGCAGGAACCATCCCCATGGAGCTGTTTTGCCAGACCACAATGGACTACTGTGATTTCACCACTAGACAGTGCCTTTGAGACTCCACATTAAGGATTTGACTATGGTCAAATCTGCTTTAAAAAAAATGGAAGCAAACTTTCTTTAGTGGTTTTGCTATAGCAAATGGTAATAATATTAAGTAGATTTCATGTAGTGGTTTAACATCAGTATGTAACTTATTTAAATGACAAGTCTTTATTTGATTAAGGAGATAACCTTAGTAATACATGAAGATCATATGAGTTCAGGCCAACAGGTGGAACACCTAGTACATAAGGTACTGGGTTCAAGCCCCAGGCCTCCACCTGCAGTGGGGAAACTCCACAAGTGGCAAAACAGTACTCTTGGGGTCTCTCTCTCTCTCTCTCTCTCCCTCAATCTTTCTCTCTCTCCCCATCTCAATTTCTGTCTTTATCCAAAATAAATAAATATTTTTAAATGTTTCTTTAAAAAATAACCATCTGAATTAAAAAAAAATCAACCGTTATCCTATAGGTAAACCCTCTTCACTGCAAATTCTGACTGGGTTGTGGCTTCTGGAATTTGGAGAAGCAGATTATACAGACCAAGAAACTGCAAAACTACCTCCACATTATATGCTATGATGAGAGCACGTAATAGTCTAAAAATGTGGGAGGAAAAATTAATGAAATTAATACTAATCTGTGCTAGAAAAGAATGCCCTCAAAAAACAAAGTCTACAAATTAAGTATGGGTCTAATGTGTAAAGATATGTACAACAAAGTTATTGAAAATAAATGTTATTGGAGTTGTGACTTTCATTTTATCAGAATCATTAATTTCTTGTTGGTGCTACAGTTACAATTCCATAAGACCTAATTTCACCAAAGGCCCCAATAAATTTAGTGCATGATTTTGCAAAATGAGTTTTTATTCAGGAATGCAAATATGGATTTACCACAGTATTATCTGTAAGTAGGATCATCCAATGGACCTGCATACCCCACTTTGATGACTGAGATTCTCAGAACTAGATGATTTCAAAAGTTTACCACATGAATATCAAGTGTTCATATGCTCCCTCCAAAGACACTGATTCAGTAGTTCTGAAGAAAAGCCTAGGAATCCACTCTTCCAAGAAGGATTCCAGATGATTCTAACACATGGAGTCTAACAGTATTTTCAGGAATGTTACAATGCTGTGAGGTTGCAATTCTCTCCAAATGTTGCTGAGCTTTTTTTTTTTTAGTTATAGGATTTCCCTATTATCAGAAAGCTGAATACTCTTGTTTGGTACAGTTTGGTAAATTATAGTATGAGTCTGGAAATGCTTTTACCACTAATTTATATGGGGGGAAGCATTCTCAGATTCCAAATATAACCCACAAATTGTGCCAAATAAGAGTGTTCTAGTTTGGGATAAAGAGATGCTCAGAGCATTGAATCTTTCCACTAAAATCTTTTTTTTTTTTTTAATCCTTAAAGCTTATTGCCCCAGATAAATTTTTAAAGCTGGTACTGGTATTTACTAGGTTTTTTTGTTGTTGTTGTTAGTGATTTAGCAATGATTAACAAGATTTAAGATAACAGAGGTACAATTCCCACCACCAGAGTTCTGTATCCCATCCCCTCCATTGGGAACTTCCCCATTGTTTATCCCTCTGGGAATACAGACCAAAATTCTTTATGGGGTGCAGAAGATGGAAGTTTTGGCTTCTGTAATTGCTTCTCTACAGGATGTTGGCAGGTTGATCTATACCCTCAGCCTGTTTCTATCTTTCCCTAGTGGCCCCAGGTAGTCAAGAAGACTTGTAGAAAATCAGAATCTTATTGATAGAGACAAATGTAAATAATAAGGATTTTATATACTTATGAGAAATATTACCATGAATACTCTCTTGTCTTACAAGGCTTAAAGTATCACTATTTCCTAAATTATAGTTAACTTGAAGTTAGTGGTGGGCTGCAAAAATTAAGAGAAAGAGACTCACTCCAAAGCTTTTATACAGAACCAGACACCTTCACTCATATTTATGTGTTATGAGAAGGTGATTATCCATAAGGACAAAGAGTAATTCATAATTTGTAAAGTACCTAGTTAAACAGAATTATATTAATCAGGAACATGTTTATTTGGGAGAGTTCTGTTGGCTTGTGTAAAGTCAAAAGGATCTAAGACTTGCATATCAAGGCTGAACTGAGAAGATGGGAAAACACAAAAGTGAAACCCAGCGGAAAGAAGCAACAACATAAAACCAGAAAATCAGCACCCCCCCTCAACATTATAAAGTCATGATGACATGGCCTGGTTACAGGGCTAGACCTTTGGTGTGGGGTGATGATACTGAAAATCTCCTTCTATGTATATTACTTATAAAAGGACCTAATGAATTTATAGGCATCTCAAACTGTAGAAGAACCAAGATCCTAAAATACTTTTAGTGAGTAAGGTAAGATACATAAAAATATGTACAAAAAATGGATTTTGGAGCCCCAAAATTCATTATTGCTAGTATCAGAAGTAGATATCAGTGTTATATCTTTAAGTAAAAAAGCACTGTCTTTGTTGTTCTATCTTATCACCTATGAAATACTGAAAGACTATGGCAAGTTCATGCCTATCTTCAACACTCCTAACCCACCACCTTGCTCACCAAAGATTTTTCCAGTACCTAAGCAGGGTACAGTCTACATTTCTATACATACTGCCTAAGCACTCCCACACAGACTATGCTTTTCTCTAATAGGCAATAAACAGTAAGTAACATTTCTTAAGGATCTGGATCAAATATTAAGTTTCAGGGCATGGTCTTTTTTTTTATAGAGACAGTCAGATATAAGGAGGGGGTGGGAGAAAGAGAGACACCTTCAGTACTGTTGCATTGCTTACAAAGCCTCTTCTCCTGCAGGTGGGCACAATGGCTTGAGCCTGGGTCCTTGAGTATGACTAGTATGCACTGTACCAGGGGCACCACCACCCATACCCAGAATAGAAACTCTAGTGATATTTTTTCATTTTCAGTACACAGCAAAATTCAAGACACATTTAAGGTATTTAATAATTACTTGTTGAGCACCAGGTGGTGGCAC
Organism: Erinaceus europaeus; assembly: GCF_950295315.1. Classification (NCBI taxonomy): domain Eukaryota; kingdom Metazoa; phylum Chordata; class Mammalia; order Eulipotyphla; family Erinaceidae; genus Erinaceus; species Erinaceus europaeus. The sequence goes on from NC_080163.1 coordinate 72,861,681, forward strand.
AATTAATTGAGCACACACAGTGAGCAAAGACCTGGATATAAATCCACAGTTTTTACTTGTGAGAGGAAGATTAACAAAATGTGAAGCAGTGCTGTAGCTCTCTCTCGCTCTCGCTCTCTCTCTCTCTCATTCTGTCTCTCCCTCTCTCTCTTTCTCCCTTTCTGACTCAACTTCTCTCTGTCTGTATCAAAATTAATTAATAATTACTTATTAGGTGGATATACAACATTCTAGCATAATCAGATTCTATACAAGATTGTCCTCATGAATTATAAAAGAAAATTAAACAAAAACTATAATATCTTAATATTTTAAAAAGTATGAGGAAAGAAAGGATGATTCATCTACAATAATAAGATTTTCTCTTTTTGACAGATGCCACATATAATGACATTAAAGCAGTGTTCTGTCAAATGTAGTTCACATGTAATTCAGGGAATTAAATCCAAGGCTTGTGCTCTACCCAATGAACTACCTCCTTAACATTTACTAATTTTTTAACCACAGGATTAAAAAAAAAGGAAAGTACACAAATATAGTCATTTTTATACATACAATGTTTAAAGAACACTGTGCTTAGGGGCTGGAGCAGGTTACCATGTACAAGGTTTCAGGTTCAAGGCCCCAGGTCACCACCATCTTCAGTGGGAGAGGCTTCATGAGTAGAGAAGCATTGCTACAGGTCTCTCTCTCTCTCTCTCTCTCTCTCTCTCTCTCTCTCCCCTACAGGTCTCTCCCCGCCATGGGTCTCGGTCTCTCTCTCTCTTTCTCTCTCTCTCTCTCTCCCCTACAGGTCTCTCCCCCCCATGGGTCTCGGTCTCTCTCCTCTTTTTCTCTCTCTCTCTCTCTCTCACCCCTCTCTTATCAATTTCTCATGTCCTATCAAATACAAGAAAAATCATTTAAAAATGAAAAAATAGAGCATCATGCTCCTTAAATGTCATCTGATTAAACTGGCACAGGGTACTATAAATGACTTTTTTCCCCAATGTCATGAATGTTCATCATTGAGTCTCTGTCACAGGCTCTTGGATGGATCAACCATAATCATAAATATCATCCCTTTCAGACACAGCTTGCATATGAAAAAATTGGACTCACTTGTAGAAACAAGTCACAGCAGTCCTTTAGATGTGAATATCATGTGAACTTTATATGTTGAACAGGGTTTTCTATGAATATGATCCACAAACCTTGGTGAACATCAGAATCACCTCAAGGGCTTATTAAGACAATGAGTGTAGGCCTCATTCCAGAGTACATGACTCAGGAGGTCTAAGGAGAGGCCAGAGGATGTGCACCGCAAGCAAGTTTCCAGGTGATGCTGATGAGGCAGACCCAGAGACCCGGTTGTTTTATTTTTAACCATTTTTTATATTAGAACAAATTATACTTAAAAAAAAAATCCAAGTGAAGGTAGAGGTCATTTTAGAATTTCAATATAAACTCATAATATAGTGGAAATATTCTATCATTCGTTTGTATTTTTCTTTCTCTTTCCCCAATTCCAATATCATATTATTGAGGAAATGTTGATTCATAGGATTTCTGGTGTTACAAGGATACATTTTCACTTTTCCTCAAGATAGAGAGTGTATTTCACTCTCTAGCAAAGTATCACTTTATTCCACCATAGGGAGTTAGGTCTTCTTAGTAAGCCTCCCTGAGTCTCAAATCTGTGATAGACTACAGTCCACTCAGCATTCGCCCTGTATTATTATTTGCATGCTGAATGTTATATATGCAGAGGAATAAGAAATAAGAATAAAACCGATAACAGAATTGACGGCCACCTGTAAAGAATAATGTAATCTTAAAAAAAAAAAAAAAGATGACAGGAGATAATGTAACAGTGGCAACTTACTTTTAATTTTGAAAACATCCAGAACAAAATCATTAAAGATGACACCCAAGACATGAAGACTATCCCTTTAAGCTAAAGCTGGACACACAGCCAAATAAAAAATTCTAGCTGATACATATTTCCTTTCCAAGAGAGCACTTGCATTTTGCAGAGTAAGAAGAACATTTCAGATGACCTTTCTGTGGGTCTTACATTGAGCATATTACAGGAATATGAACAAAGGATTATAAATGGTAATAGAGCTGGCTGCATGAATAATCATTAAGGTTGACTTCAAGCACTGAGACCATGGACTTCACAAAGTAACTGTCATTCATTTACTGTCATTGTTTTCACACACAGAGGAAGTCTGTTAAATGCTGACACTGTGTATTGAACATTAAAAGGCTTCCCTATCCGGAAAGGGATGGTAGAATCAATTTATTTTGAGAAATTATCATACAAAAATATAATATTGATATAGGGGAGATATTGACATTGTAGAGAAGAAATTCAGCTGAACTTTAAGTGAAAGTAAGAACTGACTTGGAAAAAGTTCCTCTTGCAGTGTTCACCTTACATACACAAGGCCCTGGGTTTGAGCCCTTATAAACATGAGTATGAAAACACTGGGAGAAGCTCTATGCTGTCTCTCCCTCCACCCACATCTGTAATAAAAAGAATGAAAAAAGGTGATCGGGCAGTAGAGGGCCCGGCTCCCCACCTGCAGGGGGGTCACTTCACAGGTGGTAAAGCAGGTCTGCAAGTGTCTATCTTTCTTTCCCCCTCTTTATCCCCCCTCCTCCCTCGATTTCTCTCTGTCCTATCCAGCAACAACAACAGCAAGGACAACAATAATGACAACAAGGGCAACAAAATGGGGAAAATGGCCTCCAGGAATAGTGGATTCGTAGTGCAGGCACCGAGCCCCAACAGTAACCCTGGAGGCAAAAAAAAAAAGAATGAAAAAAAAATTGGACCAAATGCTGTGAAATCACACACAGAGAAGCCCACCCCCAGCATAACAATAACAACAACATCAATAATTAAGGAAAAGAAAGTACAGATTAAGTGGACGATGGAAGATAGCACAAAATTATGAATCCACACTGTTTCTGGGAACAGTTAGCATCACAAGGATGAAGAACAATGTGTGGCTGGAGAGAAAGAGTGGCAGGAAAAAACAACCAAACAACAACAACAACAAACAACAACAAAAAACATCAGAGAGGGCAGGCAAGCTAGCTCAACTGAGAGGGCATCTTTTTTGTTATATGTCAGACCAGGTTCAGTCACAAGTCCACTATGGCAAACTTTGGTACTATAGTGTCTTTCTCTCTCTCTCTTTCCTGGTCTACATCTCTATCTATAAGAAAAAATAAATAAATAAATGAAGTTGACCTGGAGCAGGGAGGCTTTGGCAATGACAAACGCATACAAACGAAAAATTATCATTGTCCAAAGGGGAATCATTATTTGGGTCCTTATACAGGAATATGAAACTCACAGAAATTAAGAATGATTTTAAAGAGTTAAGTGATGGCACATCTGGCACAGTGCACATGTTACAATATGCAAGGACTCCAGCTCAAGCCCCTAGTCACTACCTGAAATGGGAAAGCTTCACAAATGGTGAAGTAGTGCTGCAGGTGTGTCTCTCTCTCTGTGTCCCCTCTCAATAGTTCTCTGGCTCTATAAAAAAAGCTTTTTAAAACAAAGAATAAATATGCATGAATAAATACATGAGGTCTGGGTTCAATACATAAAACTAATTTTAAAAATAACTGATTGGGCTCTATTCTTCAAATTAGATTATATATTATATCCTTTATTATATATAGATATATTATGTATATACTATATAATATATCTATTAAATTATATCTGTTATTCAAATTGCTGGTGGGAATGTAAATTGGTACAGCCTCTGTGGAGAGCAGTCTGGAAAACTCTCAGAAGGCTAGACATGGACCTTCCATATGACCCAATAATTCCTCTCCTGGGGTTATACCCCAAGGACTCCATAACACCCAACCAAAAAGAGGTGTGTACTCCTATGTTCATAGCAGCACAATTCATAATAGCTAAAACCTGGAAGCAACCCAGGTGCCCAACAACAGATGAGTGGCTGAGAAAGCTGTGGTATATATACACAATGGAATACTATGCAGCTATCAAGAACAATGAACCCACCTTCTCTGACCCATCTTGGACAGAGCTAGAAGGAATTATGTTAAGTGAACTAAGTCAGAAAGATAAAGATGAGTATGGGATGATCCCACTCATCAACAGAAGCTGACTAAGAAGATCTGAAAGGGAAACTAAAAGCAGGACCTGATCAAATTGTAAGTAGGGCACCAAAGTAAAAACCCAGTGGTGAGGGGTAGGCATGTAGCTTCCTGGGCCAGTGGGGGGTGGGAGTGGGCGGGAGGGATGGGTCACAGTCCTTTGGTGGTGGGAATGGTGTTTATGTACACTCCTAGCAAAATGTAGACATATAAATCAGTAGCTAATTAATATGAGAGGGGGAAATCAATTGTATGTCTCAAAGTTTCTCAAAAGACAAACTGAATCTTTTTAATATATAGGCTATGTATTTGATATGCGGACTCTCTCAAAAGCCTAGACCAAGTAGATTAGAAGCTTCCAATAGCACAGCTATATACAAGATACTGGGTACTGTCCAGCAAACCATAACAAAGGGACTTTTCAAAGTTAACCCAATTAACAAATAATGTGATGATAATATTAACTATTGAGTGTCTTTTTGAACCCTAAGACAGCAGGAACCTCACATCTTCACTATAGAGCCCCTACTTCCCCCAGTCCTGGAACCCTTGGATAGGGCCCACTTTCCCGTATGCATCTCCCAATCCATATCAAATAACATTGCATCTGCCGATCACAACCTAACCAAAGCAACGATTGCTACCTCAACATGCTTCACCTCAGAATGTATCCAGAGACTTCACGTGTGGAATGACAACCCTTCAGCTTCATTACTCGGGTGAGACCTTTCCTTTAATAGTACACTCTAATTTCATCTCAGGTAGTTCACTTTCTAACAAAGTCCCATAACCTAGATATACACCAGTTTCTGTGAGAGAGAGCTTATGTTCACACGTATCCATAAACTACTGCAAAATATATACCTGAAAGCAGGACTACACTAGAGTTTGCAGTGAGTACCTCCCTAACACTTCCTCTCCACTATTCCAAGCTTGGGATCCATGATTGCTCAACAAATTGTTTGGCTTCATATGTTAACTCTGTTTTCAATCACCAGGTTCCAGATGCCACCAGGATGCTGGCTAGGCTTCCCTGGATTGAAGACCCCACCAATGTGTCCTGGAGCTCAGCTTCCCCAGAGTCACACCCTACTAGGGAAAGAGAGAGGCAGACTGGGGGTATGGACCGACCAGTCAATGCCCATGTTCAGCGGGGAAGCAATTACAGAAGCCAGACCTTCTACCTTCTGCATCCCTCAACGACCCTGGGTCCATGCTCCCAGAGGGATAGAGAATGGGAAAGCTATCAGGGGAGGGGGTGGGTTATGGGGATTGGGTGTTGGGAATTGTGTGGAGTTGTACCCCTCCTACCTTATGCTTTTGTTCACTAATCCTTTCTTAAATAAAAAATTAAAAAAAAATAAATAAAAAAATAACTGATTGGGCTCTATTCTTCAAATTAGATTATATATTATATCCTTTATTATATATAGATATATTATGTATATACTATATAATATATCTATTAAATTATATCTGTTATTCAAATTCTATCAATAACTTGAGATTTCTGAGAGATGCTGCTTAGGAGACTGTTATCTCAGGGGTATAACCTCACATCTCCCCAGAATATTTTATGATACCCTTGTCCATCAAAGTGCCACTGCCTCCACTATAGTCTATTGAAATAACCTAATGATTTAAAGTCTGTTCATCTCCAGTTTAACTTCTTCATAACTTGTGGGCATGTCAATGCAAAGTACCAATTCCCCAGTGCAATGCGTAAAAAGCTGAAAGAGATTCGCTGTCTTGAAGAAAGACCTGCAAACAGCATACTCAGTCAGAGCAAACTATACTAGTGAAACAAGCACCTGGAGACTTATGGAGCATTTTAAACAGGCAGGAACAATTGTCAAGAGAGAACAGGCTCAGTTTAAAATAAGTGATTCCTGAACCATAAGTAACCAATTCCCTCCTCTGCCCATCATTCATATTCTAAATCACTAGGTTTTTTTAAAAAAAAAATTTTAATAATGCTCAGGCATTAAGAACAACGGAAACACCTGGAGTTGATTTTAATACCAGTATGCTAGCCTAGGGTATGATCCAAATTTCCTCAGGACAAATCTCATCCTTGACCTGCCAAATGTCATTACCAGGGTCCTGTCACTTCCTCATGCTTTGCAGCTGTCTTTCCCTCACTCTCCCTTCATGAATGTCACATCTGTATCTCTGCCCAGAAATGGAAGAAGAGTGGGAGCACACATTGCCCATTTGAGTGGAATAGTTTGGTTTTCAAGTGACACTCAAAATCAAAGACCTACATGATGACCTTTGCGGCTTCTAGTCTGTGTAGTACACATGCCCCAAGAATTGTCACAGGCACTTTCATTCATGATTGCATGTAGGGGTCATTCATGGGGCAAACATTAACTTCTGAGCACTGCAGAAACAGAACACAACCAGTTATTTTAAAAGATAGGGACATTGGAAGTTTTTTTTTTTTTTAATTAGTGATTTAATGATTGACAGAGTAGGCTAAGGGGGGTACAATACCATACAATTCCCACCATCAGTGTTACTTATGCCATCCCCTCCACTGGAAGGTTTCCTATTCGTTATCCCTCTGGAAGTATGGTTCAAAGATTTTTGGTGCAGGGTGCAGAAGGTGGGATGTCTTCCTTCCGTAATTGCTTTTTTGCAATTACAAAGAGCATGGACATTGGCATGTCCATCCATACCCCCAGCCTGTTTTTAACGTTCCCTGATGTAATAGGACTCTGGGGAGGGGAGGTTCCAGGACATATTGATAAGGCAGAGGTGAGTGTGGGGCAAAGGTGGTCTTTAGGACCACCTATATAAAATTTCAATGGTCCCAAGACCACCAGGCTGTCCTAGCTATGGGACCTTGGTTAAAATCTTTCCACATTTTTTCTTGAAAATGAGGATTAGACTGCACCACAGAGATTTCTATTAAATCTGTTGCTTAATGCATTGACAAAGAGTTTTCCCTGCTCTTATAAACCAGGAAATCACAGAAATTGCACTCAGTAAAGCACCTAGTCAGATCATATCTTAGTTCCCCCATTTAATTACAATTTTCAGAACTAGGCCTACTTTTGGTTTATACCCCCTACCTCTGTATGATGCATTTCTTTATTTACTTCAACCAGAAGCAGAGAAGGTAGAGGGGCAAAGGGAAGAAAGAGTAAAAGAGACTACAGCACTAAAGGTTTCTTCAGTGGGGGACTAGGTTCAAACCTGGCTTACACATATGGCAAAGCATTACATTATCAAAGTGCGCTATTTCACAGGTCCTCACGTGATGTTTTTCTTAGAAATCCCCTAAACTCAAAATTGATCAAGTATAAACTTGAATCTATGAGTCACTGATCAATGGAATTAATTAATTCATCTTCCAAATGTTAACTTCTGAAAACTCCTAACGTGAGTACTCTTTAGGTCAACAAATCTTTTGTGAAGCATTACTATGACCGGGAAGTTTTTTAGTTTATTGCTTAAAGACTTATGAAGGCTATGTTTTTCACAACAATCCTCTGCTACCAAAAGTCTAATTGCTCAGTTAGAGATAGTAGAGCAAGGGGCAGGAATACGGTATACCCCCCAGCTGAGCACATATATTACCATTCATGAAGACTTGGACTCGAACCCCTCCTCCCCACCTGCAGGAGGAAGCTTCATGAGTCATGAAACAGGTCTACAGGTGTTTCTCTTTCTCTCTTCCCCTCTATCTCCATCTATCTTTGCCTCCCTCTCAATATCTCTATATCCTATCAAACACACACAGGGCAGGAGGGGGGGAGGAACATTACATTAATGAGAAGATAAAATAGAAAACCTGTAGGAAAAAAAAAAAGTTCTGGGGAAAAATCCTGATCCAAGATATATAAGCAAAATAACTGGACAATGCACCACTTTTCTTTAAGGGTGTTTACTCCCTGAGGGAGGGAGCAGAGGTCAGGTCCAGAGAACGCTTGAAGTAAAGAATCTTACAATATGTTCTCTATATGTAAACTGGGACTCCAAGGAACTAGTCTTATAACCAGCCTTCCAAAATCTACTCCCTCAGGTAACCAAAACAAAACTTCACCCTCCTCCAATCCCAGAGAATCAAGGGGCCTTGTCTTGAAAGGTGAAACAGGAAGGAAAGCTAAAGCTACAAAAAGGCTCTATAAGCCCAAGTAAACAGAGAGCAATAGATAATGGAATCTCAGACTACGAACTTTTTATAGTCCCACGTTTCCAGCAGGAACAAACACATTTCTTGGCAGCCATACACTTTGATCCTATAGTTTGATAAATGCCATAGATTATTTTTTCCAAAGAAATATGAGCATAGAGTTATATATAGTCACTCACAGCAAGAAACATGGCATTGAGTGAGAACTACAACCTACTGAAATGAGCACACTCAAATTATGAAACAATTATGCTCATTCTGCTAAAAAATAATAAACAAGAGATAACTTCACAGGCTGGCAAAATATCAAATGCAACACAGAAAATTTGAAAAGAGACCAAGTATAACTGCTAGAAATGAAAAAGAAAACAAGCAGGATGTGGGAGATAGCATGATGGTTATACAATGAGGCTTTCATGTCTGAAGTTCTGAGGTTCCAGGTTCATTCCACCATGCCACCATAAACTAGAGCTGGGTCCTCTGGTTAAAATGAAAAAAAAAAAAGATAAAAGAAGACAATAATTGAAATGAAAAGTTTAATGCACGGTCTTACCAGCAAATGACCCACACTGAATAGACAATTGAAGTGTTTTTGTTTATTTGTTTGTTTTGTTTTGTTTCCTTAACAGAGCATTGCTCAGCTCTCATTTATGGTGGTGCTGGGGATTGAACCTAGGACTTTGGAGCCTCAGGCAGGAGAAAAATTTTGCATAATCATTATGCTATCTTCCCCATTCATAAAGATTTATTTTTTAATCTTGTCTGTTGAGTATAGGTTTTTTTTAAGGGTGAGGCAATAGAATGAGACCAATGAACATCAGAGAAGTTAAAAGAACTTATCATTAGAGTGAGGAGGTCTGACATACTTTTAAACTTCTTGAAGGTGGGAAGAATAAGAGAGAGAGGAATACTTTGATGAGATACCTACAGCTAAGAATGCACCAGAATAAAACAAATTTACAAGTTCAAGAAAACTAATGAATCCTGAGTGAGATAATAAAAAGGAATCCACACCTACAAACAGCACAGAGAAACTAGAAATTATACAAGCACAAAATCTTGAAAGCATTCAAGGGAGAAAAAAAGAAATGTAGATTACCTTCAAAGGAATGGCAGTTAAAATGGCAACTAACTTCTCAACAGCTCTAGTTTAAAGCACATGGACAACTGGTTGCATCTTGGTTTTAGACCCAACCTATATATTTTATCTAATACCATAATTGCATGCTGACTAAGCTCTTTCTCTGAACTCTTTCAAGTTAATGGGAATAAGGAGGATGTAAATTTCTGAAAATAATTCTGAAACATTTGGCAGCTTTTAGTTTTATTACCCAATAATGTGGTAAAGCCACTGTACTAGAAATAATGGTGCTTGGCTTATAAGTTTTGTCTGTGTTAAAAATCTTCCCACCAATCAATTAAAATACCTTCCTGGAGCTGTGCCACAGAGAAAGAGAAGAATAAGTGGGATTGATTCTTTTCTGCTAATAAATGTACCTCTAGATAATAAACAGATATATCTCTAGGTCACTGATAAAACACCTAGAACTTACTTTTTTTCTCTTAAATTTTGATAAATAACTTTTTAATATGTTTTCTAATCTTAGATTTTACTCTATATATTATCAATAAATCTTTAATTGCACCATGAGATACCACAAAGCATTCTATGCTCCTTCATGTGAGACTTGGTGATTTTGATGTTTAAATAAAACAATTAAAATAATATCATACATTTTCACAGTAACATTAATTAAAACGTAATCTACTTCATTCATTCAAAATAAAAGTCTGGTGCAGAGGGCACTTGGTGGTAACACAACTGGTAGAACACATCACCGTGAAGAGTGAAACAGGGAATAGAATGAAACACCTGCAGTACTGGTTCACCACTGGTAAAGCTTTCCCCATGCAGATGGAGACTGGGGGCTTCAACACAGGTCCTTATGCACTGCAATGTGTGCACTCAACCAGGTGTGCCACAACCTGGCCCCCTTTCCTTCTATCTCCCTCTCCCTCTCAGTTTCACCTTTCTCAGGAAAGGGAGAAAATTTCTTCCGATGTACTAAAATGCACACTTAGTTTTTCTTTAAAATTGTTGATCTTGGCCAAGGGAAATAGCAAAAGACTTTCATGCCAGAGGCTCTAAGGTCACACCCCTTACAGATAGCCCCCCCCCAAAAAAAATCTAAAAATCCTAAATAAGTAAATATACATAAATTTCTAAATGCACATTGAACTTCCATCTTGGAAGTTTAATAAAAGATTAGATGGCCTTTGACCTTCAGGTCTTAGGGTTAATGATAATTCAGGTTACTAGTGATAAAATGTCACCATGATCACTTACTGGGCAGTTGGTCACAGATGCAACTCAGTGATTTGGTGGTCTCGGAGCAGCTGTCAAGGAACTGAGTGTTCATGACTTTCATTCTTTTGCATGTGTTATCATTTCTAAAAATGATATCCAGAGGGACCCTGCATCCCCATGGGCAGCAGGAGCCATCAACTGCAGAGGTTCCGAACCCACCCAATTCCCCCCAAACAAAAGCCATGCGTTGCTGGTGGCAGGCGGTGAGTGGCTATATCCGGGAACAGGTAAGGAACCCACCCTGCTCAGGAGAGTCCAAGGTGGGAGCCTCCTTCAGTGACCCCAGCAAGTCCTGTGTCTCCTACTCCTGCCAGCAGATGTGCCTCATGGCTGTGGGCCAGAACTGCCCCAAGCAGGCCTGGTGCTCAGAAGTAATCCCAGCTGCAGGTGCTCACTCCTGAATGTGATTGTGAAATACAATGACTGTAAGAAGAGGGTGGCCATGGCAAGATGCGTGGGGGAATGCAAATGAACTTACAAATACAACTACGAGATCTTTCAGTTAGAGAACTCCTGCCTGTGCTGCCAGACAAAAACCTACAAATACCGAGAACTGATGCTGAAGTGTGTAGAAGATGGATGCTTGGCCCCCTATTGATACAGGCAAATCACATCCTGCTCCTGTGTGGACCACTGCCAGGGGCTGCCACCCAGGTTGTCACAGCCTGACCATCCAGCATGGATTTGACAGGGAGAGTCACTCACCAGTGACGAAAATCAAACGCCTGCCTGTCACTCAGAAAGTGAATTCTCACTGCGATGTATTTTGTTCTCTGATTAGCTGGATCTGACAAATAAATATCACTCTGCAAGCAACAACAACAAAAAAAATGATATCCAGAGACCTCACAGAATAGCGATCATCTTTCCCTCTGTCCTGCAAATAAAAATCAAAAGCACAAAGAAGGATAAATTGTAATACATAAATAAAATACTCAAAGATAAAATATTCAAATTTTCTAAAGTGTAGACAACAAGATGACAGGATGTAAAACTTTACTTCCTTGTTTGCATATAGTTATTGATGCCCTTATATCAGTATTTATACCAGTCCCTGAAACATAAGGCTTATTTAAAACCTATAGTCAATTTTAAATGCAACTGTTTATTTATACTTTAAATTTTTTAATTATCTTCATTTAGTTATTGGATAGAGATAGCCAGAAATCAAGAGGGAAGGCAGAGATAGGGAGAGAGAAAGAGAGACACCTGCAGCCCTGCTTAACCACTTGCAAAGCTTTCCCCCTACAGGTGGGGCCAAAGGGTTCGAGCCTGGGTCCTTGTATATTTTAACATGTGCCACCACCCAGATCCTATTTATACTTTTAAAGTAATTGCAAAGAATGTTTGTGTGCATAAAAAGCAAAGACCCACACATTAAGTTAATGTACAAATTTAGTACTTAGACCTTAAGTATATATATCAATATGTACATTTCTCACTACTTTTTTTCTCGAGTGATCAGAAATAGTGACTCCATAAAAACCATCATCATTGTTTAAAGATGCTTTTAGTTACAAATGTACTTTGAACATCACAACTCTATACTATCCCTTATTTTTTGTTAATTCTGAGGAAAATTAGTCCTTGCTTTTCTGAAGTGGATGAGCTGGTTTTTGTTTGTTTTGGGTTGGTTTTGTTTTGTTTTGTTTTGTTTTGTTTTATGGCAGGTAAAAAACTCACACAATATTTATAATCCTAATATTGCTTTCCAACATCAAAACTATTAAATAGCTATTTCTATCAGCACTTCTCATGCCTGTCAGGCTATAAGACAGATGAGAAGACACAGATAATAATATGTAAAAGAAGAGGACATAGTGAGGGTTGTATTGTTATGTGGAAAACTGAGAAATGCTATGCATGTATAAGCTATTCTATTTCCTGTCCAATGTGAAACATTAATCCCCCAATAAAAAAGTTAAATAAAAATAAAAAGTAAAAATAAATAATATGTAAAAGAATGACAACAAAGCCTTAAAATATAAATCATTTCAATTCAACTTAATATATGGAAAATTATGTATTTCATTTTCCTTTCTACTCTATAGTCAAATAATTGGTTCTCTACATAAGCCCACAAGCTGAATTCCTTAGTTCCTGCATGTATGTGTGTATATATAAGCTTCCTAAAATAGATAATGTATGAACATTCACTCACCTCCCCCAGGATAGACTCTAAATATATAGCAAGGTGACTTTAACAACAGAAATTATAATCACAATCTATTCTCTGTATTCAAACTAGTCCTTTGAGGGACAACATAGCAGAATTTAACATTTTGATTTGCAATAAATGAAAATTCTCAATCCAACTGCTATTTTAATTTTATAAAAACCTAAAACCTACTATTTCAGATTCAAGGACAGCCCTCTTATTTAGTAAAAGGCAAAAGATTTATATGATCTGAAGAGAAACCAGAGTATCACTTTTCTTATTTAAAATGAATTTAAAGTGGAGAATGCAAAAAACACTATCATTGTAAACAATGAAATATTGTATTTAACACAAACAATGTCATTCTAATGGCAGAGAAGAGAGTAAAGGCAAATTTGGTGTGTGTGTGTGTGTGTGTGTGTGTGTTGTGTGATATCTACTTAATAAACAATTGAAAATGATATTAGATATATTACTGTATCTGAAATATAATATGTTTCAATTATTTTAATAAACAAACTATAATTCTTAATCCTTGTAGCTCAGGGGGGAAAAGCTACTATGTATGTATAAAAATGATTTTCAATCATTTACTCTATAAATGTTCACTATGTGCAATACAAAGTTACACTTGACTATAGAAACATGAGAGAGAATTAAGACTGTTCTTCACCTAAAAATATAGTAAACAAGAAATTAGAAAGTTAAATCTAAAGAACTGGCATATATTGACATTTTAAAGAATCTATGTCTGTGTGTGATTTAAAATACAAGTACACATAACTTATATACACCAATGTATTAGAGCATCACCACTAGTGTTCCTCAAATCTCCAGAAAAGTTTACATATTGGGAAAACTTCAAGTTAACCCTTGAAGACAGTATAGTTGACTTTTTACTTTTTATTTTTTGTCACCAGGGTTATCACTTGAACTCATTGCTGATACAATATCTCCACTGTTTCTAGAGGTCATGTTTTATTTTTCCTTTCTTCTTTCTTTTTTTTTCTTTTTTGATAGATACAGAGAAAAATTGAGGGGGAAGCATACACCTGCAGCACTGTTATATCACTCATAAAACTTCCACCTTGCAGGTGGAGAGTAAGGGCTCACTCATGGGAACATGTATGCCTTACTGAGAGTGCCACCGCCTGACCCCTGATTTTTTAATTAATATTTTATATATATTTGTTGTCCAATTCAGTCAAAAACTAAAACTATAGAAACTAAGCCAAATAAATGTTTGAAATGATTATCAACAACAGGGTAATTATTGATAAAGAACCTCTGTGTATAGGACTAGGAAAAGATACACAGTTATCTACAATTATATTTCTAGGGTTTAAAATTCAAGTAACACTGGTGTAGAAATACATAGTAAGAAGATGAACAATGTAAATCCAAGGATACTGATCATTTAGTTCTTACTCTATACCCAACATTAAAGATTAATCCTTAAAATGATCATGTGAATCACAAATGTACACACCAACATATAATCATTTCTGGTCACTGCGGTCAGTTAGACTAGTGGGAGGAGGAACTATCAGAACTCATATCCCTACAATCAGATGATAGAGCTGATATCTTGCCTCCCATCCAATGCTCTTGATCTGACTAAAACCAGAACCTCTTAACTATGGGTCATATACAGCCATCACATCACAAAACCAGTTCATCACTCACGTGTCTAAGAAGCCTCAAGTTGGTATGGTTCAAAGACAACTTCATGTTGACATATTATGGACTGAATTATATTAAAATACAGGAATTCTCATTTGATCTCCTGAAAGAAGAGAACCTAGTTCTTTTCCTTGCTAATTAAGTGGTTACATTCAGAAAAAAAAAAGAATTTTATTCAAATAAATAAGTCATATAATTTGGGAAGAAAGTAAAATCAAAAAAAAGTTTTATGGTGCTGTCAAATGGGAGGATATTACTGGTTAGAGAAGTTGGGCCCAAGTGGCTAGAGTGGGGGGTCACACTCAGAAGACATGTTCTCTTTATGAAAATCTTGTTTCTTCCCATCCCCTGGTAGAATATGTAATTGCAGATTCAAAAGAGTCCACAATACTTTGTACTTCCTTCACTCCAGTGAATTTGGAGAGAAGTAAAAATATAGTTTGCAATAAATAACACATTTACAAGAAGTTCATCAGAATGATGACTTAAAATATTTCTTTGGATTTCACTGAACTTCTGGCTACATAGGTGCCCATGTAATACCAGCTTTCAAGTCTGGTTACATGCATATGTATAAAATCATCTTCTATTCAAAATATCTTCACACTATACACTCACAAATTATATGAACATATGAAACAAAACACCAACCAACTCTTTCCTGTAACCACTAATAAATCTTAATAGAGTATGAACTCAAAACTGAAATAAACTCCCCAAGTATGGGACAAGAAGAGAGGAAAAAGGAAAGACCTACAAACATTTTATCATATAATAAGTCATGTAATACGCATGTTCATATTGTGGGCACAAAACTATAATGTGCTGTCCTAAATGTAAACTGTATTACAGCAAGTGTGATTAGAGCAAGTTATCCATTCTCTACAACTTTCCTCACTGTCATCCAATATAACATAAAATCTACTGACTAACATGAAGAGAGGAGAGAGAAATACATTCAGGAACAACCAGCAAATTTTCTATTGGGTTGTCAGTAAGTCATGATATATTTTTCTATGCAAAAATGTGTCATGATTTTTCTGACAATGCAATAAATCATGATAAACATAGCAAAAGGAGCATCTGCATCGTATATATTTATCACTTTAAAGGAAAGCTCTTTTGTACTGCACATTAGTTTTCTTTTAAGTAACTGTTTATCTCTGTTATATTATTTGATTTTTGGATGCATTTTCTATTACTTTAAATGTATGAGTGAGTTCCTATTATTGCATACAAATGAAAATTCTTTACTATACAGTGAAGAAAAAAATATGTTATAAAACTTTATACAATTACTATTTGAAAATTTTTGCTTTACTATCAGGTTCATATATATATATATATATATATATATATATTGTGTTTTTTCGTATATATATATTTTTCATATATATATATATATGAAAAAACACAAAATATGTAGAATTTTAATTTTCATTTTTGAGGTCCATGCTATATGACATTTAATATTTTAAGCATTTTCTGAAAAAATCATTTAAAATTATTATTTAAGTATCTCCTATTAAAGATTGCTTCAAATTCACAAATCTAAATAACCATGGACAGTTAAGGAAAATTTCATATTCTCTCAAAATGCAAACTGAATCCAAAATTAAGAGACTATATCTAATTTATAAAGAATTTGAAGTTACAAACATAAATCTTTGCACTTAGGGATGGGAAACAGCATTTATGGCAGGTTAGCTATCTTGGGTCCAAGCCTTAGTACCACATGGAATCACCATGTGACAGTACTAGGGAATCCCCATAGATGATAGAGCAGTGCTGAGGTGTTTCTCCCTCACTCCTCTTTCTATCTCTGTCATTCTACCTCTCTTAAAGAAAAGAAAAGAAAAATCAGTCAAACCAGGAGGCTGATCACCGTAAGACCACAGGTTCATTCCCTAGTCTTACAGTAATAAAGGCTGTTCATAATGACATACATACTGAGACTTCTCTTCAGGTCATGTAAACCTTTCACATTTTATATAACAGCATGCATTTTCAGTTCATAATAAAATTCACATTGTAGTCATATGGAGAGTTGCTATACTATAAAACTACAATTTTTAGAAAATTTGTAAAGTCAATATTATCCACTAATCACAAATATTTTTCATCCACAAATCTATAATCTTTACATCAATATGAGAGAGGAGCTGGGTGGTGGCACAGCAGTTTGAGCACACACATTACCACGTGAGGGGGAAGCTTCACAAGTAGTGAAGCAGGTCTGCAGATGTTTCTCTTTTCTCTCTAACTCCCACTCCTATCTCAATTTCCCTCCTTTCTATGAAATAAAATAAATGTAAAAATGTAAGTAAGAACTGGCTGCCAGGAGATGTGGATTTGTAGTGCCGGAACCAACCAAGCCCAGCGATAACCCTGGTCGCTATTAAGAAAGAAAGAGAGAGAGAGGGAGGGAGGGAGGGAGGGAGGGAGGAAGGAAGGGAGGGAGGGATGGAGGAAGGAAGGAAGGGAGGGAGGGAGGACAGATGATGAATAAAAGTAGGTGTATTACCAGCTTGCTAACCAGTCAAAAAAGTATAAAACATTTATCTAAGGAAAAATGCTAGTTTCCCTGATCATCTAACTTTATGCTGAATTTATTGTATATATCAATGGCTTATTCTTTTCACTTCAGAAAAATGTCACCGATTCAAAGACCCCCTAGTACAGGCTTTTTTTTTTCCCTCCAGGGTTATCACTGGGGTTCATTGCCTGCACTTTAGTAGTTGCTCGCACTCACGAAAGACATGTCTCTGATATCTGATTACTGTAAAAAATGGCGACTAATCCCTAGCACTGCAAAAACGGTATCATCTGTTTTCCATGTACACCATGCCTCGGCCTCGCGTGAGCTTAATGTGCAGCTTGGCGATACGAGAATCCGGCATGAAGCCCAGCCAGTCTATCTTGGCGTTACTCTCGATCACACTCTATCATTTCACAAACATCTCATAAAAACTGCAGCAAAGGTGGGCGCGAGGAATAACATCATTGCAAGACTGGCCAGCTCCTCATGGGGCGTGAGCGCTTCCACACTACGATCATCATCTCTGGCATTATGCTATTCCACTGCAGAATACTGTGCCCCAGTATGGTTCCGTAGCCCCCATGTCCACTTGGTCGATTCCAAATTATATTCCTCCATGAGGATAATTTCTGGAACCATCCGTTCCACCCCGGTCCCATGGCTGCCAGTTCTTAGCAATATCGCCCCGCCAGATATTCGTTGGGATGCGGCATCATCTAAGTTCATTTCCCACGTCTACGCTCAACCGGACCTGCCAATATACGCGGATATCTTCGCCCACCCTGTCCAACGCTTGACGTCTCGTCTGGTCCCCTATGCCTACACAGACGTCTCGTCTGGTCCCCTATGCCTACACTGAACTTCTCTGTTCCAGACTCTTGGAAACAGAGTTGGCAGTCAGCTGAGGTAAAGAACAAACACCTCATCACAGATCCCTGCAAGCGTCAACCTGGCTTTGACCTAGCACGTTATGATTGGGCCCTCCTCAGTCGCTATCGAACAGGCCATGGCCGGTGCGCCGCTATGTTCCATAGCTGGGGAGCCAGAGACGACCCGAACTGCCCCTGCGGCTACAGACAGACTATGACCCACATAGTCAATGACTGCCACCTCTCCAGATTCAAAGGAGGTCTCGAAACTTTACATCAGGCTCAACCTGATGCTGTTGACTGGCTACGGAAGAAGGGCAAACGGTAGAAGAAGTGCCTGCACTATGAATCCACTGCTCCTGGAGGCCATCTTTTTTCCATTGTTGTTGTTGCTGCTGTTATTATTATTGTTGTTGCTGCTGTTGTTGTTGGGTAGAATGGAGAGAAACTGAAAGAAGGGGGTGAAACAGAGAAATATAGACACCTGCAGACCTGCTTCACTGCTTGTGAAGCTATCCCATTGTAGGTGAGGAGCTGGGGGCTCAAACTGGGATCCTTCCGCCAATCATTGTGTTTTGCACTATAAGCGCTACCGCTCGCAACCCCCCTCAACTTAACCACCTTAAATTACCAAAACTTACAATATCTTTGTCAAAGTTGTCAAGACTATCTTATTTTAAATAACACATAAGGCACAGGTAAAGGCATACTGCTAGAATCTAACTAGTAAACTATGTAACACAGACAATATTCATTCACATGTGACCCATGTGATAATTTCGTACTCAATCTAAGGAAACATTTCTGAATTACCTATCATTGTAACTAAAGCCTAAGAGCTGCCCAGAGGACCCAGCTGCCTGTTGAAATTGTGAAGTGAGAGGTTTGGAACCCTATGCATAGTACAGGCTATTTCCTAACAAAAGTCCTTCTCTTGATCCAGGACACAATGTGAACAACCATACACTTGAAAATGGGAAAAGGAATATTATAATGGGAGAAGCTCATGATGAAGATGACAAGTACAGGATGGAACAAATTGCAAGTAAATAATACAGACAGTGTTACAAGGTTAATTCCTAATTCAAAAGAATCAATTATTCAATGTTATGCAGCTAAAAAAAGAATAATTTCTTTTGCTGTATCTTGGGCAGAATTTAAAGGAAAAATGTTGAGTGAGATAAAGCAAGAAAGAGAAGGACCAATATAGAATGATCTCACACATAGGTGTAACTTAAGACGCAAGGATAGTAAGGGGCAAAGAGAAGGTGAAATTTGGACTGGGTATGGTATATTGCACCAAGACAAAACACTCTGGGGCAGGAAAAGATGCAGCTGGAAAGGAGAGGCACTGAAGTCCTGGTGTGTGATAAGGGAAAAGGACTTATGTTGGGGTAGTGAATATCTTGAAGACACCTAGTCACCTTTCCTGGGGAAATAAGAGGTCACACTTATGTGTCAACAACAATAAAGCCTCTTAAAATATTTTAAAAATATAAAAGAATCAGTTATTCAAAACCTCTTCCAAATATGTATAGGTTGATCAAAGTTGGGTTCTTGAAGATTTAGTAAAAGGCTGAGGAGTGAAAGTCAGTGAAGGTGTCAGTGAAGGTCCTGTTCAGTCATGATGATGCTTTCACACATAACTGTCAAATGTTACGATGAATTTTTTAAATAGGGCTAAATCTATTTGTAGTAATCCCTGAAGTTGTATAAAAGGAATTGCTCTAAGAAGTAGACTGCAAGGTGTTTATAAAATGCTGCCTTCTGTTGGGATATAGATGCTGGTTGAAATGATTCTATCAGACATTCCCTAGCAAGATGACAACTGACCAGTCATTATCATCAACATGTTTTAGAATGTTCTGAGCCAGACTTTTAACTAACTTGAACTATTTAGTCCTGCCAAACTCCAGTTAGGTCAGATTAGATAAATTCTGGACATATTCTTCCTATATATTTCCCATAATATTTCACTAATCAGGAATGGAAAGGTAAGAAAAGAAAGGAAAGGTGAGGTGAGGTAAGACAAAGAAAGGAAAGGGAGCGTTCTTAGGGGGATAGCAGTGTGATGCTCTTCGAGCACCCTCTGGAGGCCAGAGAAAAGTGACACTGGTAAGATGAAGAATTCTGATCATCAGAAGTCTATAGATAGCATTTGAGGGGAACTGAAAAAAAATGCTCTGGTATAATATTAATCATGGAGACATAAGAAATACACCTAACAACTTTATAATTTAAAATTCAGCATAACTCCAAAGTGTAATGGTATTCTCAAATAATTATTTCTTAATTACCTAAGAAAGAGTAAAGCACTAATTAATGTATCTGCAGTCTACATTCTGAATTCTTGAAATATATAAGCTTTTAAAACCTAGAACAGTATGTAAGAATGTTCATAAATATATGAACGAAGCCAGGTAGTGCAAGGATGTTGTCAGACTTTAAAAATAGCCATTGTTATGCTTATTAAAAGCTGAAAATAAATTCTGCTTTTTTTCTAACACCTCACTTTTTCTAAATCAACAAACACTGACATCTATTGGCTTTTCAGTAGCTTGCTTTTTAAAATCTACTAAAAGTCATGCAAGAACACACATGTGCAGACATGTAATATTAGGACAAATCCAAGATTTCACTTGGGAAATTTTCATTTCATGTACCTAACCAAACAATTAATAGATATTATTCGCCTCTTACTGAAGTCAGTTGTTTAAGCTAATGCTCTAATTTAGGTTTTTCTATTTTCTGTTAGTCATAAGAAGAGTTCTAGTTTTAAAATATTAAAGGCCAATTTATTTGCTTTTGGGCTAACAAAATCACTTTTTTTCCCCCCTGTGTGTTTGTGTGTCATAAAAACACAGTGAAGTATCATTATTGTTAAAGTGAAACTGAACTTCTTTCTTTAAAAATACTAACAAAGACTTGATTTGGGAAGATAACAAAGAGCATGTTGATACAAACTTTCTCTTTCAATTGCTGCAATTTGTACTAGTCTCCAAAGAGAAGAGTATGCATTCCATATAGTAAAGTGAATTTCAAGTATCAGCTCTTAAGTGTTGCCAGAAAAGGAGTCATGTTTCAAACTCTTCTATAGTCTGAAACCTCAACATTTTTCTGTCAGAGATAAAATTATGTTGCACCTCACTCAACTTTCAATATTTAGACTAAATTCAGGCACTGTTTTCATAATACATACATGCAGTTATAGTATTTGACATATTTATCTACTTTCCTCTATATTTACAGGTAGTATATATTAATATTTATACTTGCTCTAATCTAAAGCAAGCTTTGGATTATTTAGCAAATGGAAATTTTACCATAAAAGGTAATTTTAAAAAAATATATCAAATATTTTTACACAGACCCAGACAATATATTAAGTAATTTTATAAAGAGAACTAACATTTATTGGATGCTTATTACATATTGGGCAATGTTTGGAAAGCTTACACAGACTATCGCCTTTATGCCTCAAAATAACTTTGTGATAACAATAATATGCAACTTACAAGTAAGGAAACTAAGACACAAAAAGAACAAGTAGCTTTCCAAAGACTAGACAGTTTCACAACAGCAGAACTAGAACTTTAATTGAAGCAATCTGGCCGCAGAGCTAATAACTAGACCTTACAGCTTCTTGCTGCTGAAGGATGAAACATTTTTGTATTTACTAAAGGGCAGGTGAAAAAATATATATGCATCTATTATACAATGCCTAGAACACAAAAAATAAACTACCTTATTAACAGAGATCAAAGTGCCTGACATAGTGCCTAGCACTAAGTTTTCACTGCTCCCATACTGGCTCACTATATCCTAATTTTATATATTTTCTCCCCATTCATTCATCATAATCATTTTATCATTGTGAAGATCTGGGGATAGTATCCTAAATTTGCCCCATATTTCTGTTTCAAAATAAATCCTATTTCTGTAAAGACTATTTAAAGTTTTTAATGATTACATAAGGTAAGTGACTACAAATAACTAGTTTGAAACAGATCACTGGACATTCCTCCCGTTCTGTAAACAAACACTGCCCTGTTAGTGACAGGGCACTTTATATCCAGGAATGTTTACAAGCACTTGGGTTGTGGTGCCACTTAGTTAGTGAAACAGGTGGGTGATATCACTCTGGGATCTCACAGCCCACTTACAGCTATTTGAAATACTAAGCTCCTGGATGTTTCCATTAGTTATACACACAAGTGCCTCTTCTGCTAAGAATGAAGGTAGACCAGAGAGTTCTAGAACTGGGCTAGGCTTTGTAAGAAATCTGTCTCAGTTTAGTGAAGAGGGAAAAGAATCCTTTGCAGTATTTCAATAAAGTAAAAAACATATCAGCAAGCAAATATTCTTACTGAAAAGCTTAGAGACAAATGCCAGGTGGACATAAAAAGAATTTTTTTTAAAAGTTCAGGTTTTGTAATCCTGACTCCAATTCAAAAAAAATGTTCAAAAATGTGGAGGAGGGAGGGACACAAACTTTTGGTGGCAAGAATGGTGTTAACATACACTCCTATTAACTTATAGTCTCACAAATAAAAAAATCTACTGAGTTGAATCAATAAGAAGGAGATAGATATGGGAGGTCCAGCTTCCAGGAGGTCCAGGCTATTATAGGGCCTCAGTAGATGGAACTGTGTTTCAATAAAGCCTAGGATTATGCTGAGGTCACTTAATTTTGAGCAGAGAAGAGAATCAATGAGCTTGAGACTTATTAGAGCTATTATTATAGGATATATAATTCTGTTCAACATCTGCAGCCCCAATAGTATGTAATTCAATATTCAGCTAACTGCATAAAAATGTGGATGCTAGGAAACACAGCCACATATAGATCACGTATACGTCATACATATCATATGAAAGCTAAAGAAGTCCTTTTCCCTTGAAAATTTCTTTCCAACAGATGTGTTTATGCCTCTCCATACTATACAACACACAAAGGGGTTGAGTGGCTGAGTTCTTTCAGCACTGTATCTCCCCCGACTATCATGAAGTAGCATTATAACATCCAAAGAGAGGCGCAGCTATTGCATATGTACCATAAAGGCCATATAGTTTTGGCGGATGTCTTGAGAAAAGAGTGAGATTTGGGAATGAAGAGCACTAATAGGGGAGCTGCTCATGAGATGGGTGTACTGTCCTCATAAATCCTAATTTGCCTTGGCATGATCTAGTGCTAATAATTGTTATAGCATCTAAAAAGGCTGTTTCTTTAAGAATGCATAAGGACTAAGGAGAGTGAAAATGGGGGGAGACTTAGAAGAATAAAAATGGGGCTCTAGCATCAATCATTATCTTATTTATTCTCCTAAAACAAGGAAAAGTATGCCAGCGCTTACCATAATGACAAAGGAATGGGAAATAACAAAGGAGGAGAGACGCTAATTTCAGACAAATGCAGTATGCATTTTACATAAAGCCAGCTTCATGTTGACTATTTGGTCTTGTTTAATCTAATAAAAATTAAGTATTATTATATACATAACAAGTACAAGGTGATTGGAAGAGGTAAAATGTCTCTCCCAAGAGAAGACTAATATGACAGAAAGCAGAAACAATCACACTAAAACTTCGAAGCATATTCACCCAATTTCTTCCAAGAAGACAGTGGAAAGAATGTCTTTTAAAGATGTTAATCTGTCTAGTGTTGAAGGAGTCACAGTTATGGGAACAGACATCAGAGCAAAAGCCACCAAAGAAGCTCTGGAACTTTACTAAGAAAGAGCATTAGGGAGTCACAACAGTTGCCTACCTGGTAGATAAGATCTGCAAAGCACAGAAACACCTGCTTGCTCATAAATCTCGCCCCCACAGACCTACCTGCTCATCTGAGATGTCTGTGTTAAGGCACTGATGCCATGGATCTTTGAAAAAATACAAATCTGTTACCTGCAAAGGATGCTATTTCAAACCACTGCCTGCTCTTTAGTTCATTAGACCACCTACAGAGGACCACAGAAGCTTCTGAAGAAGCTCAAAACACCATTATAAACCATGTCAAGGATTCCACAAATAGGTCTTTACAAGTTTACAGTTTAGGTTGGGTCTAAAAAAAAAAAAAAAAAAACCTCTTTAAATTACTATGATGACCTTCAGAGAAACTATAGAGAAAGTTTTGAATCCAGCTCCCCATCCCATGCCTTGTTAAAAAAAAATGTTTTATTGAGTCAAAACAGTAGGTAAAATTAAAGTAGATTTCCTTATTTCCTTTTCTAAAAATTTTGTTTGATAGGACAGAGAGAAACTGAGAGGGAAGGGGAAGTCTGAGAGGGAAGAGAGGCATCTATAGCACTTGGAGTATGAGCTTAAACCCGCATCTTTGTGCATGGTAACATGTATACTCAACAGGATGTGCCACTGTCTGGCCCTAAGGTAAATTTCAATACACGCTTAAGAGGGTTAAGAAAAGGTGAAGTGATTGTAGCAGTACCTTATAATACAGGCATGCCAGGTCAGACGCCAAACAATTACTCTCTGTTCAATTTCTGTTTTGCTCAAAACCTATTTAAGGCCTCTCCCAATAACCCAGGCTCTGAAATGTGATCAGTGATGCCAATAAAGAAGAGCAGGCAAATCTTGTTTTCTTTCTGCAGGGAACAGGATAATACTTCTCCTTATCTTACTCAACCACAGTATTACCACGTGCCACTGAATAACTCCTCATAAATGCTTTACAAAACGTGTGTGTGTGGGGGGGGGGGGGGGGTTATAGTCTCAGTGACTTAAGGCACCTGGAATCAACTATCAAGTGGAAACTGAAGAGGTGGAGAGTAAAAGCCCACATTTTATTCCCCCTACTCACTTTTTTAGACTGGTCTTCATCCAGGCACTGATAAAGCAAGCATTTATGCCAGATATCTCCTCTGAGACAATGTCGTTAGCCCTCTATAGAGAAACCTAAAGCTCAGGGGCTGAGTAGTGAGTGGCACACCTGGCTGAGTGCACATGTTACAATGTGTAAGTAGCCAGCTTTAAGCTCCGAGTCCCCATCTGCAGGTGGAAGCTTCACAAGTGGTGAATCAGACCTGCAGATGTCTCTCTGTCTCTCTTCTCTGTCTCCCCCTTCTCACTCGATATCTGGCCGTCGCTATCAAATAAATAACGATAATAAAAACACTTTAGATTTGTTTAAAGAGAGAGAAACCTAAGGTGAAACTGTCATTCGTGTGTGTTCTATCAAAACACGTGACTTGTCTCTAGAAATCCTCAAGTGACATTTCATCCTATTATGTAAGCAAGCAGTCAGCAAATGGATTCAAAAGCTCAAACTAACTTGCTTTTCTGAAACTCTTGGGAACACAAATTAACCCTAACTATCAAAGAAACGCTGGGAAAAGGAGGAGAGAAGGGAGAAAGAGATGGAGAAAACAGTTAAGTGTTTTTTTTTTTTTTTTTTTTTTTTTTTTTTTTAATTATTTGGAGCAGACCTGATTCCTGGCACTGAGTGGGTGGGTGGGGAGATTCTATCTACTTCGCTGACCTCCAGGAATCCTTTTCAGTTGCTCTGAGCTCCAACGCCACAGGACTCAACCCGGACCAATGTATGCGCACACGGTGAGGTGATACTACACAGCTTGCGCAAAATAGGCCGATAACTATGTCTCTTTCACGCCTAGGTCTCTTTGACCATCCAGCTTTTCCGAGCGAGGTATAAGAAGAGAAACCTGTCCCCGCTTTCCTCACTAGAGGGCAGACGGGGTCCGTGGAAAGCTCTGCTTGGAGCAGGAGGCGCGCGCAGAGAATCTGGGCTCCTCCACTCCCGCTCCTGCGGAGCTGCGCCTCCCGGAGCCTGCGGGGCTCGGGGCGGGCCGCAGACGCTCCCTGTGCGCGCAGGGCGAGGGCGCCCGGGCTGCCGGAAGGGAAGGAGCCCAGCGCCCAGGTGAAGGGCGGCTCCGCAGAGTAGGGCCGGTAGCTGGGAGAGAGCGGGGCGCGGACTTGGGGGTGGGGAGAGCGAGGAGACGACGGCGGTGGAGGCGGATCCCACAACCAGGGCTCCGCTGCGCACTCACCTGAGCTCGGGTCGCCCGCCGCGGGCGCGTGCTTCTTCCCAGAGCCCCGCTCCTTCTTCTTGCCCTTCTCCTTGCCTCTGCCTTCCTTGCGCTCCGACATCTCGCCCGAGAAGTGCACGCCGTCCGCTAACGGCTCTCGCGGAAGGTGGCGCGCGACAAGTTTGGTCCAGGAGCTTTGGGGAAAAAGTTTTCTTTATTTTTTTGCTTCCCCTCGAGCGACCGGGCTGTGTCTCCTGCACTGCACGAAGGAGCGGCTCCTGTCTCCCGCGGGGAGGAGTGCACACTCCACCGCCGTGCGAGTCCCGGGCACCTGGGACGGGCAGGCGGGCGCTCACTCGGGCGGTGGCTCTCGCTCTCGGGGCTGCTCCGGTCGCCCACGGAATGTCCTCAGGTCTCTTCGCACCGGGTCCCGCCGCTGCAGCCTGGCGTCCTGGCGTCTGTCCTGCGCGCTCGCAACCCGAGGAGGGAGAGTCCTTCCACCAGTCCTGCCCGCGCTCTCAACGCGCAGGCAGCAGCCGCTCCGCTCCGGTGTCCTGTGCTCTGAGCTCGGAGTTTCTCGACAAGTTTGGGGAAACTCGCCGGCTCTTTTTCAATTACCCCACCAACACCCACCTCCCGCCCGCAGGTTGGAGGCTGGCGCCTCCTTCTCCCCCTCCCCTAGCCTCGCCCCCTCCCTCTGCCCCACCACACCCCCCCCCCTCCACCCCGAGCCGCGGACACGCCACCGGGAGGAGCCTGGACTCGGCTCTCCAGGACGCAGCCCCTTTCCCTCCGGGAGCTGCGCCAGGCGGGGGGCGGCCGCGCGCGGAGCAGCTGCCCCGAAGCCCCGACAGGGGTCGCTGGAAGCTGCGCGGAAGCGAAGCCGCCACAGCGCTCGCGGGAACCGAACCGTGTGGTCCCAGGGAGATTCCAAAAGCCTCCGGGACACCTCCACTGCCCGGCGGGAGCGGGTTCCGATTCTTTAAATACAGAGCAGCGTTCAGTGAAAAAGTATGGAGCTCTGACACCTGCACCCCCCCCGCCCCGCCTCTGTGGAAGACTAGAAATGTTTGCTCTTTTCTTCAGCGGGAGAGTTTGAGGGGTTGTTCCTTAGAGTAGTGAAAAAATTTACATGTTTAGCATAAAGATAAGTTCTGGATGGAAGGGAGTCTGAATGTAAGACAGATCTTGGTACACGAAAGGATTTTGTGAACGTCAGAGATGTGGAGGTGGCACTGATTTGGCAGATCTGCGCGCTCCTTGGAAAATGTGTCTTTTCTGTGTTTAAAACTACGTGCCTCTCAGACCTTTCATCTTCTATTTTTTTCCTAAAATGTAAATAATACCTTTGACTTCTCCAAAGGAGATATTTTGAACTTTCACTGCAACTTAATTTTCAAAGGAATTGATGAAAACAGTGATTTAAAAAAAAAAAAAGCAAGGGTAATTAACTGTAGCATTTATAGCTAAGAGATATGCTGGATGAGGAAAGCCAAACAGGAAAAGGTAGACAGAACTAGAGATCTTAAGTCATCAAAGCAAGTTTGCTCTATTCAAACTTTCCTCCAAGACTGCGGGTGAGCCCTGCCTCTTCACTTGTCCTCCCTCTGGTGGAGAGTTCTAAAAAGCGGTGAAATCAAGAAAACGTTGGTACCCTGCAGCGAAGGACAAAAGTTAAAGGCCAGAGTAATCCACTCGGCTGAATGGCCCAGAATCATGCAAAAAAAAACATTCTCGTGCACATACAACCATAGTGGCTAAACCTACAGTGAGGTGTTAATCTGCAGTCATAGGCTCTGATAGTTAGGAAAGATGAGTTTGAAGAATCCATACGTGGAATTTACTTCTATTTAAAAACTATTTCCTCTTGGTTTTTCCATTCTCTGGGGGCTAGTGGGTAAAAAATAAAATAAAATAAATAGAATACAGTCCCTTACACAAAGCCACCTCAGTATATTTTCTGATTGCTTCAATTTAAATAAAGGTTGAGATCTGGGGGTGCCTCCTTGCTTTATATGTGGGTAGGGAATGGCAAAAACGCACATTTTAAAACTGTCTTCAAATAAAATAATAATAATTTGACTCATTTATTTTGCATTTTAACAACAATCAAATTCTGTTCCATGGGTTTGTTACTTGACCTCTTAGCAGTACTGTCATTTTACATATATGTTTTGAATCTGAGTTCCAGTATCTTCTTACCTTTCAATAAAACACCAAATATATATCTAATTGGACACACACACAAAGAAAAAATTAGGAAAAGTATTAATATGTCTGAATAGCACTATAATATTCCACAGAGGCTAATGTAAAATAGAGTCTGAATCTTGGCTGAAATAACTCTGGCTTCCCAGGAGAGGCCACTGCTTAGCAAACAGGATAGCAAAATTCAGAGACCAAGAGTCCTTTCTAAAAAGGACACTTTTATCTCCAAGATATGAGACTATGTAAAGGTATTTAGGGAGAATTATTTTAGAATTGAAGGGTAGATGGCAACAAAAAATATGTACTTACTAATTTATTTTAAAAGGTTTAAGGCCAGTAAGCCAGAAATAAAACCTATACCTATGAAAATACAATTTAGTCACTTTTACCTTGACCAAGATGTGTTACTTCATAAAATAACTTCATTCTTTATTGCAGTCATTTTCCAGTGAGGATAATGGGAAAAGCCTACAAATGTTCCATTTGACCGATTCCATGATAGAAGATGTTATTTGTTAATTTTTCAGGGAATGACTTTATTGCATCTTGCATGACTAGCTATAAGATTAACCAAATAAACGTCAATTTCACCAATAGTTAAAATATTTATAAGAATTATCCAGGATTTTGAAATCATTCTTAAATTATTCATCTTTATGGTCAGGAAGTGACAAATGAATTTTTTAAGCTTTGGAAATTATCCAAGTAGAGAACAGAAAATGATAAAAATATGTTTGCTTTCTTGCAAGTCAAAATATGAATCTTGGTTATATAATTTTAAATGATAGTAATGGCAAAATTTCATTAATTTGTTGTATACTATTTAATTCTTACAGCACACATCCTAGAAGGCATAGCAATTCTCAGGTAACATAGCAGTTTGTCAACATATGCCAACTCCTAAAATATAGAGTGGATATTTACAAATAAACAACTTGAGAAATAAGGAAAAATAGAGCTCTGGTACTAAATGGCAGCCATGTGCCACAGACTTTTCCTTTCACTCAAGCTAGCTTTTAGAAACATTCTTAAACTCTAGAGATAAGCAGATATACCTTTTATCTCAGCTACTCTGAGGAAATTTGCAAAAAAAAAAAAAAAGAAAGAATAAAATTAAAGGAAAGAAAATCACCATGTGAAGACAGATTCTGAGTTTTTGCAAGCTATTGTGCATACTGACTGTAATGGGAATTTAATTTAAACTTTGGGGATCAGTTACTTTTAATTTTTAAATAGTTCATAGTAAAATAAAGATTACTTAGTAAAATAAAGATTACTTTTAAGTCATTTTTTAAAAATTATTTTATGTTTTAGACTGAAACAGGTAAGTCCACAGTACTTTGGAAAAGATGTTAAAAAGACCACAGTACCAAAGTATCCTTCATGCTATAGGGGCCAGACTAGAACCGGGGCCACACACATGGCAAAGCAGCATTCTAAGTGAGATATTTTGGCAGCTCATGATTACTTTTAAAATATATTTGCAATGAAGTTGGCATGAATGAAAACGTTGAAATGCAAAAGAAATCCCACCAGAGTCAATTTCAAGATAATTCCTAAATATGCATGTTCATCCATTTATTGAGCTTTTATTGACTTAAGCGGTAGATGAGCTTAAGTCAATAAAAGGGGGGCAGTGTCAGGTGTTGGTGCATCTGGTTGAGCACACACTTTACAGTGCTTAAGGACCTAGGTTTAAGCCTCTGCTCCCCACCTGCACGAGGGAGAAGCAATGTTGCAGTCTATCTCCCCCTACCCTTTCAACTTCCTTTTTTCTCTTTCAAAATAAATAAAATATTTTTTTTAAAAGAGGGAAACAGAGGAATGTCTTTTTTTTATGAAGCTCAAATTTTGTGAAAAAGGCTTAAATTCCAATTGCAATACAAACAAAATCAGAATTTTATGAGGAATTTTTTAAGGAAATGAAAATAATATTTTTTTAAAAAGGACAAGTTTAGGTCCAAGAATGTTAAATGGGATGCTTAAAACTGAGTGTCCATAAAAAGTAAACCTCATTAATTTTATGGAAAATGAACCATTAGTGATTTAAAATCTACATAATTACAGTAGTAATAATGGGCAACTATATACTATCATGGAGATTATATAAAACTGGAACATACTATTATAAATATGTGATTTTGACAAGCAATTAAGTGGAAAATACACAAAACTGAAACAAGCAAAGACAAGAGTGAAGGAAATGAGATGGAAGGAAACTTAGTAACTTACAAACCAGCAATTGACTTGAAGGTTTAGTCAGACTTTTAAAGTGAACATGCATGTCGAGTTTTTTGTTTTTTAAGTGTTCCAACCAATAAGTTACCCTGAAAATAAATGGAAATTATGCCCTACATTATATTTGCCAAATATTTAACAGAATTACTAACTAGATTATTCTGCTACAAAGAGAACTTATTAACAAAATGGTGAGTTCAGAATCAAAAAATGTAACATTAAAATTAAATCTGTTTTTACCAAGGAGATAGCATAATGCTTATACAAACCACTTCCATGCCTCAGGCTTTGAATTTCCAGTTTCAATCCAGAAAACACCTTCTACCATACCTGAGCGGTGCTCTGGGAAAGACAGAAAGTAAGAAAGTAGAAGGGAAGAAATGAAGGAAGGAGGGAAGGAAAGGAGGAAGGAGGGAAGGAAAGGAGAAAAGGAAGGAAGGAAGGAAGGAAGGAAGGAAGGAAGGAAGGAAGGAAGGAAGGAAGGAAGGAAGGAGGGAAGGAAAGGAGGAAAGGAAGGAAGGGAGAAAGGGAAGAAGGAAGGAAGGAAGAGAGGGAGGGAGGGAGGATAGAAAGAAGGAAAAAAATGAAGGGAAGAAACAAAAAAGGAAAGAGAAAGGGGGAGAAAAGAAAGAAGTCTGCTTTCTTGCTTTTATTGTGTGTTTTTTTAAAATACATATACATAATTACTGTTATTTGCCATTAGTATTAATGACTAATCATGATTGTAGGGCTACTTCATAGTTTTAAAATGCATTATACAGCTGAATGCCATTGCCCAATTTCTTTTCATGGGCACCATTTGATAAATAGAGCTGTATCATAAACCTCTTCTGTAATAATATAATAATAATGTCAATATTTCTAGCATTTTGATTTCTTTTAAGAAGAAACTGCTTTGGACCATCAAGATAGCTATTTTGGGTAGTGCACTTGCTTTACCATGTGCATTATCCAGGTGCCAGCCCAGTCCTCACCACATTGAAGGAATCTTCAGTACTGTGGTGTCTTTCTCTAGGCCTTTCTATCTCTGTCACTCCCTATTTGAAGAAATGGGCCTAAAGTAGCTATGAAGTCCCACTGACAAAAGAAAAAGACAGTTTTAAATGACTTCTTTTCCTCATTTTTGCACTAATTAGAATAGCTTTCATTTCCTCAATTCCGTCACAACATATACTAAATTCAGATATGTAAGTGGTGCAAATGTCTCAGATTTACATCTACATGTACTTACATCTACATGCAAATACCAGTAGATACATACATGTGTATGTATATATACTTGTGTCTATGTGTGTGAGTATACATTTTTGAGCTACCTTCCTGGATACTCTAGAACTCACTGACATAGGACAGATGAACATTGAAAATCTGATTCTGACAATCATTTTTCTGTTACTTAATAAGTGTCTTTTCTAACAATCACATTTGATGCCTTTTCTGTAATTGGCCCATGCCAATGTCAGTCTCTTTCTCAGCTCTCTTTGGTAAAGATCATCCATAATCCAAACCTATGTTCTTCCTTTTCTTTGCTCTTCAGTAAAGCTTTCTATGCTCTCCTCAGTCATTTTATCACATACTACAGTCAGAAGAGTTGCTTGGTTTTATTTTTGAATTGCAAAAAGACTGTGCCTCACTTAAGCCTTATCTACCCTTACTCTTTATACCTCATCTATGGAGGTTGTTTTGCAGAAAGCTTTTTTAAATATATTTTATTTATTTATTTCCTTTTGTTGCCCTTGTTGTTTTTAAGTGTTGTAGTTATTATTGTTGTCGTCCTTGTTGAATAGGACAGAGAGAAATGGAGAGAGGAGGGGAAGACAGGGGGGGGAGAGAAAGATAGATACCTGTAGACCTGCTTCACTGCTTGTGAAGCGACTCCCCTGCAGATGGGGAGCTGGGGGCTTGAACCAGGATCTTTTCGCTGGTCCTTGCACTTTGTGCGCTTAACCTACTGTGCTACCACCTGATTCCCACAGAAAGCTTTTATGCCTTTCATTCTTTGCCAGTCTCAGTGCCTTTGTACTTGCTGATTGCTCTGCCTGGATTCTTTTTTTTTTTCCAACTACCATGCTATTTCACTTATCATTCAGACTCCAGTTGAATTTCAGTTGCTTTGAAAAGTTTTCTATTATCTTTGAAATCTTAATCTCCCATCACTGAAGTGTATCTCCTTGCGAACATTCTTATATTTTGTTATTATTTAGTTGTTTTTGTGACTATCTCTCTTTAAAGTAATCTGTTTCCATCAAGTATTCATATGTATGAGTGTTTATATTTATTTGACTGAATTTTAAAATGACAATAATGATCATGACACCTTAGGATGGCTTCTATTGAAATAAACCTTTCCAAGAACAAATATATAAAAGTCTTGATTAAACCGTATAATGTCTCAACACTTTAAGAAATGAGGAGATAAACTTAGTGAAATGGTAAAATACCATGAAGAATAATTATGTTTCTCCCTAAACTGCTTTTGCAAGTTTTATCGCTAAATCACATATATTTTCCCTTCCTTGGATCCTTGTGAGCTGTCAGAGAAACCCATAAGATGGTTCTGTTTTAGCAAGGATGCTTTGCTGAAGGGACACACGGTTGAAAATCAACAAGCACGGCACTGCTTACAGAATATGAAACTGTACTCCTAAAAATCTTATAATGTACATTACTTCTAAATTAATTAAAAATAAAAAACCTTACTGATGTCAAGACAGCTCCCCTGGGAAGGGCTCCTACCTTGCCATACAGTTAGTTTGGGCCCCTGCTATACCCAATGGAAGCACTGTAATACTAACGGAAGCTTCAGTACTGTAGTGTCTCTTCCTCTGTCTCTATCTGAAAATGTCAACATGGAGCAATGAAACCCCAGTGACAAAATAAAATAAAGAAAGAAATAATCCTTTGCTAATCTGGTCATAATATAAAGTTCCTGTTTCTGTAAAATTGTTTTTCACTTCATAGATCAGTGGTAAGCACTTATGTGGCAATTGCAGCAAGTTTTATCCTGTAACTAAGTTAAAATGGTTTAATTAGTGATTTTATAGTGGTTTACAGGATTATAAAATTAAAGAGGTATAACTCCACACTCACCCACCACCAAAGATTAGCAAAGTTCTCTTTCTTCCTCACACATAATAACCATCATAGTTCTTATGAATTCTCAATTTAGATTTTTTTTCAGTTTAGATTTAATTCCTCTATTATGTTGTGCTTCTCCCATAATTGATAGCCATACAACAAATGAAAAGGTATTTATTCATAAATACTTGGAGCTCCAATTATGTATACATCTAGTAAAGAGAGAGACACACACACAGATATCACATGCTTTCACATTTTAGTGACCCCACAAGACCCTATCAGAAGTTAACATCCTTCTTTTCAAGGGGTACTTTATACATAATTGTGAAAGATCCACCCCTGTTAAACTTAAAACGATATTAAGACATAAATTTTATGTCATGAATGATGAATTAGTACTTCAACTATTGAAACACTGAGAGTTATTTAAGAAATTAAGTCTATTTGTGTATGTACCCTAGGGGACACCTGGTAGGAAGTATTTCCAAAGCAAATTTTAGTATTTATGAAATTACTTCATCCTAACAAGGGGCCATGTGGAAAAAAATTCTGATGCATGATATACTGTACATGGCTCAAACATGTAAGGATACACATAATTTTTCCTGACTTCCTTACTAAATCTCTATAAGTAATCCCTCCCTTTTTTCCAGCTCCTCTACAGTGTTTCATATACAGTGCTTTATATATTTTACTTGACTGAGGATTTAGATTTTAGTTTTTGAGAACCTCTACTTTTGAGCCAAGGGCTAAGACTGAGCTTCTCAATGCAATGTTATAGCTATCTCCACCCCTGGACCCAGGCCTAAAATGTAAGTTACTTTGCAACAGATCAATTTTCAACATATTATATGTTAGGGAATTTTTATATGTTGTGCATCTTAATATATATATATGTATATATATATATACACACACACACACATATATATATATACAAACCTATATGTATATAAATACATATAAATTCTCATTCATCTTGGAAAGAATTTCACAAGTATTAACAACTCAGGAAGTCATCTTTGAATGATGATTGAGTAGAACAATTAGATAACTTGACAGAGACCAAATGACAGTCCAGAAAATAACTAGTGACCAACCATGCAGAAGATTACATTCTTATGGAGAATGTTGTCTTTTCTGCTTAATCATAAGGCTTGAGTGTGTTGCAACTCCTTCCCATAGGTGCAAGATGGAAACCTTCTAGTTTTTTGTTTGTTTGTTTGTTTGTTTTTCCTCCAAGGTTATTGCCAAGGCTCGGTGCCTGCACCACAAATCCACTGCTCCTGCAGACCATTTTTTCCACTTTTGTTGCCCTTGTTGTTTTATCATTGTTGTGGTTATTATTATTGTTGTTGCCGTTGGATAGGACAGAGAAAAATCGAGAAAAGAGGGGAAGACAGAGAGTGAGAGAGAAAAACACCTCAGACCTGCTTCACCGCTTGTGAAGCGACTCCCCTGCAGGTGGGGAGCCTGGGGCTTGAACCTGGATCCTTACTCCGGTCCTTGCGCTTTACACCAGGTGTGCTTAACCTGCTGCTCTACTGCCCGACTCCCAGAAACCTTCTAGTTTTAACAGTGCAGGAAGCTTGTCTAAACTTTAATCCAGCATGTAGATGCTTTGAGGACCGATGAATTCTGGGAGTGGCTGTGGACCCTAGATATCCAACAAAATGTCTAAAACTGTGTTTGGATTAGCATTTCTGAGTGATCATTGTGCAGTTTTAGAGTGGACAGAAAAGTCTATCCGTTGGTGGCACACCCAGTAAAGCTTTATCCTGTACAAGGATTTGCACTTGTTGGGGTGGGAGGCAGCACTACTGCAGTGCTGCAGTTTTCCTGCTCCACTCCAGCCCTATCAAGAAAAAAAAAAAAAAATCCTTCAGGAGCAGTGAATTCCTTATGAAGGCACAGAACTCCCCATTGGCAATTTTTTTAAAGTCATTATATCCTATAATTTTGTTTTTTTCTAATGTTACATGTCTATGGTAATATGTTTTTTTCTAACTTAGAAAGCTGCCTTGATTGAAATCTCATACATTGATAATACTACACTCCAATTTAATGAGTCTTGACAAATATATAAACACTGACACAGATGCTGATATTTAACGACACACACCTGAATCATATAATCTGACAATCTAATGTAGCTTCAATAAAATGTATTTCCAAAGTGAAAAAACAAAAACGTTCTATCAGCCTAGTGGATAACTCTATCTTCAGAGAGATACAATCAGCCATGCTTTTGTGAACAGAAAGAAGAGTCACTTTGACTTGGTGACATTGTGTTGCTGTAAAATTGCATTGCCCTCCCATTGTTATTATTTCCATATGGTGATATGGCAAAATGAGGTAGGAATCCATGATTACTGTCATTTTTTTTATAATAAGAAGACCCATAAAGCCAGAGACATACTAACATTTATACCCATGTACATTCATTATGGGTACTAAAGCTCTAGTAGTCCTAGCACAGAAGTGCAATATTAAGAACTTAATATATATTTTCTTCACTCCCTTTTTCTTTTAAAATTGCCTCTTTTATCCTCTTAACCTATTTTCATTAAAGTATTTTCAATTCACCTCTCCCACTTGTCTTACTATTGTAACTGTCTTGCTAATCTCTAATACTAAGCCACCTCATTAAACAATATTCTTTTTGAATATTTATCTTTCCCAGTTCTAATAATCAATCCATGACCAAATAAATAAATAAATAAATAAATAAAATACAACTTTTGGGTCATTCTTTTCCTTTTACTACTACTCTGGCTTCTTTTACATTTATCAGCTAAAGCACTCTTTCTCCTGACCCAACTCATCACCAAGCTAATGAAACCATTTAAAATTCACCAAGGACTTACCAGCTGTCTGATAAAGTTTCTCTGTTTAGCCCTTAAGCCCAGCATGCACGGATACACACATCATCTTGAAACCTTTTCCTGGGACTCAAATCAATTTCCCAGTGACAGAACTTTTTCTGCCTTTCTCCTAATTCTTTATTCTTCCTAACTCTTCAGTGCTGACTGGTGGCCTAATATATAAAACTATTTCCTTCCTAAGTACACTGATGATCCTATAAAAGTTTTCTTTGTCAGCCACTCTTTGAAATGGTGATAATTCACAAATATACACATGTATACACACACACACACACGCACATACAGTTTCCCTAAATGCCAGTCCTTCATTTCAACTATTTAAAACCAAATATGTACAAAATAAAGATAATCATTATTCACTTCTCCCTCCCTGGGAGGAAAAAAAAAAGACGTAACTCAGGAAACTAGTCATGATCCTTTGCTTATCCTCACATATTACTTTCCTTTTTCTGATTCCAGCCATTTGATGCTACCAGTTGTAGTTTATTCAGCCCTAAGTATCTTTTATACTCATCTGTCTCTTTTGCTCCTCCTTCAATTTGAGTTCTTTGTGACTCTTTGACTAGACTTTTATAAGTTCTCCTTTTACAGCTTGAGTTTATGTTCATCCTCCCTCCTGCAACTAGAGTCAATCTTCTAAAATACAGCTATTATCTTGTCATACCTTATGTTTCTATTAGATTCCTACTGCTATAAAGCTAAATTGCTCTTTTGAGGGTAGCCAGGTCCTTTCCAAACTAAGTGCAGCATAAATATTTTCTTTCCTATCTCCTCCCTGTACATTTGGTGTACTCTGATCATGCTGAACTGATTTTTTTTTCCCCTGTCTAACTCTGTTTTGCCTCCACCTGGAATTCTTCCCCCCCCCTTTTACTGCCTGGTAGACTTCTATTCTTTTAGGACTCTAATCAAAATTTACTCTTTCCTGATACTTTCAAACAAAGCCAACTGGTGTTACATGTGTACTTTCCTTGTCTGTATTCACAGTTTAATCCTATTTTGTTATGATTATTTTTCCCTTTTTATTTATTTAATTTTAATGAGAGTAATATAGAAGGAAAGATACACAGAGAGTGAGACTAGGGCACTGTGCAGCTTTAGCTTGTGATGGTGCTTGAGAAGAACTTGGGGCCTTGGAGTTTCAGGTGTGAGAGTCTTTTTTGCATACCAATTATGTGGTCTCCCCAGGTTTATGATTAAGTTTTTTAAATCTGTCTCTTTAGTGTACAGAAAGGATGTCTCTATAATCAAAGCTGTTTTACATGAAAGTATACACTATTTCTCTATATTGAATATATATGTGTGTGATATGTGTGCATGAAATAAACTATGTGTTCAGAGAGTTAACAGTTTACATTTAAATCAACTTCAGAGTGACTAAAGAATTTTGAAATGCTTCCAAATTTCCAAATCTCTCCACATATTGGGCTTTTATGAAGTAACCACAACTTTTCCAAGTCCAGCAGTTATATTAGCTATATCTTAATTTACTTGCTCAAAGCTACATTTAGCAGGATTTAAGAACAAGATTGCTTGGTTTTTAACTATATTTGTATATATTTGCATCCACTTTATTCCCTTATTTACTTACTTATTTCCCCCTGTTAAAAATATAGTACAATAATTATCAACACTTGTTACTCATGAACCATCACAGTGAAGTATTATAAATTTCAATTAATCCTTTATTTGTAAATATCTTTATAAAGAAAAAATACGTTTAATTTATATAGCTTTAATTTTGATTTTTCATAAAAAAATTCTTAGCGTGAAACACTG
Organism: Erinaceus europaeus; assembly: GCF_950295315.1. NCBI lineage: Eukaryota > Metazoa > Chordata > Mammalia > Eulipotyphla > Erinaceidae > Erinaceus > Erinaceus europaeus. Next base: position 72,899,764 of record NC_080163.1, read on the forward strand.
AAGTACAGAATCCCTTTGTAGGGGTCAGGTGGTGGCGCACCTGGATAAGTGCTTATATCATCATGTACAAGTACTTGATAAAAAGCCCCTGTACCACACTATTCCCTCTCCCCTTTCAATTTCTCTCTTTACTATCCAATAAAATAGAAAGAAAAAAAAAAGGATACTACTATCAGTGGTGGATTCGTAGTGCCAATACTGAGCCCTGGTGACAAAAAAAAAATCATATCCTGATTATATATTTCCAAAACAGAGGAGTTTTAAGATTATACTTTTCAGGTCAAGCTCTTAATATCAATGATGTATTTTGTTGTTAGTAATGACGTCTTCGAGTGTCATTATCATAGGAAATTGCGCAGTCTATTGTTTGTATATTTGTCTTTATATATACATGAAAAACTAAAACATTCGTGATTTCTCCCACTACTATGGACCCAAACTACGAATGGTTCCACCAAAAATGTTAAATAGAGAAATGAGAAGTGAAAGTATTCTCTTTTTTTTTTCTCTTTTAGATTTTAAAAACACATCAGCAACAGGTAGTAAACTTAGAAACAGTTTATATTTACCAAATGACAAAACGTGAAAGTGAAAATAAAAAACCTACATTATTTTCCTCAGCAGTAACAGTTGTTTTCAATATTTCCCTTTGAGAATTTTTTTTCTGCAGACATTTGTAGAATTAAAATTTTAGTATAACCATAAATGAGTCATATCTACTCTTGAGATGTAAGTTTTATTGAAAGACCCTACATACAAGCCTTTCGAAACACCTCTCCAATGAGTTGGAGTGGTAGCCCACCTGGTTTAAGTGCACAGGGCATGAAATGCAAGGACCAGCATAAGAATGCTTGTTATAGTCCCTGGCTCCCCACCTGCCAGGGGTTATTTCATAACTGTGAAGCAGGTCTGCAGGTATGTATATCTCCGCCCCCCCCCCCCCCCCCCCCCGTATTCCCCTCCTCTCTTGATTTTTCTCTGTCCTAACCAACAATAACAATAGTAACAGGAACAGGGCAACAAAAATGGAAAAATAGCCTCTAGGAGCAGTGGATTCATAGAGCAGACACCGAGCCCCACCTATAGCCCTGGAGGCAGAAAAAAAACAAAACAAACAACAAAAAAAACTCTCCAATGTCTGCTTGGTGGCTCACCCAGTAAAATGTACACTTTACCATGTGCAGAGGCCTAGGGTCAAGCTTCCAGTCAGTCCCCACGTTCAGGGGGAGACTTGAAAAGATATATGCAGCAGTGATGCAGATATCTTTCCTTTCCTTTCCTTTTTTCTATTTCCCCCTTTCTCTCTTTTTATCTCTCCATTTCTTCTCTCTTTACTAAAATTAATGCACCATAAAATTTGTGTGATGACAGTATCAAGAAAATCTCATTAGATTATAGGAATAACTTTACTGAAAAATCTGCAATGAGAATAGTGTCATTTACAATACAAATTATAATTTACATGTCTTAAAGCAAATGTTTCTAGGAGAGAAATTCTAGTACTATTAAAGGCAGCACAATAAACACAGATGTTTTTATTTTACTTAGAAAACTCTGCTTCTCCAAGTTGGTTTAATTGCATTCAAATGAAGGCCTGCTTTGTTCTCCTCAGACATTATTTTATTTTTTTAATAGGAAATGATAGGCATTTTGAAATTACTGCAAGGATAGTTTTGAAAAATTCAGACAGTATGAAAACACTTGGAATACACATTACTTACAATCAAACAGATAGTAAAATCTCAGGAAGTTTTCTGACTTATAAGAAAATTGAATATAGTTCAAGTTATCTTGTGAACATCTTTGAAATAAAATCTTTGGTGATCTTTACTTTGGTAAATACAAGCTCCCACTGAACCATAATATTAATAAGTGTTGATTTACTTCCTGGAAATTTGGGAGAATTAGTTGGCATACTACTAACTCAAAGATCTAATTGTCTCAGGCATATGTGATCCTCTAAAAGGAGAACGTTCATTCCTCACTATTGAAAAATAACATTTTTTAAAATAAAAACATAGTGATGGAACCACTGAGTGTCTGGGAACTTTGATGTGTCAGGCATGAATATTTTTTGTATAGTCATTATGATACCTCCCTAGCCTAGTAACTTTGCTCATTCTCAAATGTTCTTTTTGTATTGGTTCATGAAATCTTCTAGGTAGGGAGGAGTTCATCATTGGGGATATATTGCTCCAGGCTTAATTATTTTTCTTGTTATCAGAGTTATTGCTGGACTCCCTGCCTGTAGAATGAACTGCTTAGGATGACTGTTGTGTGTGTGTGTTTAAAGGTAGACAGAAACAAGAACACATTAACATTGCTCCACCACTTGTGAAGTTTCCCCATGTATCAGCAAAGCAGGTCTGCAGGTGTCTTTCTCTCCCTCTCTCTTTCTCTTCTTCCTCTCTCAATAACTGTCCTATCCAATAAAATGGAAAAAAAAATAACCTCTAGGAACAATAGATTCATAGTATTGGCACTGAGTCCCAGCGATAAGCCTAGAGACAAAAAGAAAAAAAAAATCACAAACAGCATTTCTCAATACAATTTTTTTTCTTTTTTCTTTTAATTTCTTTATTGGGAAATTACTGTTTTACAGCTAACAGTAAACACAATAGTTTGTACATAACATTTCTCAGTTTTCCACATAAAAATACAACCCCCACTAGATATTATGTCATCCTGTTTTGGACCTGTACTCTCCCTCCCCCCCCCACCCCCCACTATGACTGTGTTGCTGTGACTACATTGCTGTAGCTCTTTCAGTAGATGTTTGATGTATTTATATGGCTTCTCACTAGGTGCATAGATATTAATAATTGGTAAGTCCTCTTGATTGACTGATCCACTGAGCATTAAGTAGTGTCCATCCCTATCTTTTTAAATTTTATTTACTTTAAAGTCTATTGTGTTAGATATGAGAATAGCTGTTCCTACCCTTCTTTGTGGGCCATTGACTTGTATGATAGTTTTCCATCCTTTCATTTTGAGTCTGTGTTTGTCTTGTTGAGTTAGGTGGGTTTCCGGTGGACAGCATATTGTTGGGTTGTATTTTCTGATCCATCTTCCTACTCTCTGCCTTTTAATAGGTGAATTCAGGCCACTGACATTTATTGATATCAAAGATTGAAGATATGTTAATGCCATTCTTGTAGAGTTTTAGAATGTTCTGATATATGGCATGTTTATGACTGTTTATAGGAGAACTTTCAGAACTCCTTTCAGGGCAGGCTTGGTGATAGTTGATTCTTTCAACAGGTTTTGATGCCTCCATCTAGTCTGAATGACAGTCTAGCAGGATACAGTAGTCTTGGTTGAAAGCCTTTCTCATTGAGCACTCGATAAGATATCTTGCCATTCTTTTTCTGGCCTGTAGTGTTTGTATGGAGAAATCTGCTGCTAATCTTATGGGTTTTCCTCTGTAGGTGACTCTTTGTTTTTCTCTTGCAGCCTTCAGAATTCTTTCTTTATCCTTATTTCTTTCCATTCTAATAATGATGTGTCTTGGTGTTTTTAAGTCTTAGTTAATTTTGTTTGGGACCCTCTAGACTTCTTGAACCTTTATGTCTCTTATGTTGTCTAGATTAGAGAAGTTCTCAGCTATTATGTCATGAAGAATGCTTTCTTCCCCTCCCTCTCTTTCTTCCTCTGGTAAGACAATAATGCCTGTATTATTTCTTTTGAAGTAATCCCATAAGTTTCTGGTATTGTTTTCAGTATCTCTTAATCTCTTTTTTGAGATCTCTTAGTTCTTTTTTAGTTGTCTCTAATTTGTCCTCGATCTTGCTGATTCTATATTCAGCCTTATTTATTCTATTTTTCTCCCCTCTACTGTTTTCTGAAATTCATCTATTCTGATACTGTTTTAGCTTGTTGAGCTAGTTGTGTTCTTAGCTTAGCTCTCTAATAATCTTGAAATAATTGGTGTTTTCTTCCAGAGTCTCATTTGTTGTTTCTGCATTTCTGATGACAAATCTTTCAAACTCTTTACACAGTCCTGTGACTATTTCCTTAGCAAGCATTTGGATGTTGACCTCACTATTTTGTAGTTCACCCTTTGTGGGGTTTTTAGTTGAATTCTTGTCCTGGTTCATTTCTCCAATATTTCTTCTTGTTAGTTTCACAATTCTATATAGTATGTTATGAGGTCCCTCTCTCAGTACTTTTCAAATTACTGATCACTCTTGCCTGGGCTGACTTGTATCTAAGTAAGGTACTCAAATAATTCACAGATATGGAAATTAACAGTTGTTTCAATATTATTTCAATCCCTGAGTTGGAGCACAGAGGCTGTTAAAAGCATCTTTTGCTCTTTTTCTTCCCTGTAGGCTATGGGAGTCTAAGGGCTTTTAAACTATAAGTAGGCTTCTTAGCTTAATCACTGATTCCTGACAAAGATATAAAGCAGGGTGGGGGAAAGGTATCACAGTGGTTATGCAAAGAGACACTCACACCCCAAGGATCCAAAGCTCCAGCCTCAATTAGGCTTTTCTGCCAAGACAGGTAGCACTGCTGGGCCCTGTGAGTTTCTAAACAAGTTCTATTTATAGTCTGCAGGTTCTGAGGCAATTATTCACCATGTTCAGGAGAACAATGTGAAAGGCTCACACTATACATCCCCACTGCTAGGCCACTGAGGTGTAACTCTTCTCCTGAGTTTCCTGGTCAGTTCTCTGTTCCCAGATGTGAGCACAGGGTCTCCCCGCTGCTCCAACCTCTGAGGGCACTAGCAATGGAGAATCATAGTTGCATTTGGTGTCTTAGAGGAGTCCTCTCCTCCCTTCAGCAGTCTTTTTGTTGGTAAAGCTGATGGAGGTGGTGCCTCAACTGGCAAACTGCTGGATTCTTACCAGCTGCTCAATTTCTCCTTAGTCTCCTCCCTGTCCATGAGCCACAAGTGTTTGCACTCACCACTGGTTTGGTGGGTTTCTGAAGTCATTCTAATACTGCCTTGTTGTGGCCCCAGGTGGTCCCCCTTGGTATTCCTAGTTGACCTAGGAAAGGATAGGAGAGAAACACAGCTGCTGCTGCTCTGTAGCCCACCTCCAGAAGTCTCCTCTCAATACAATTTTAAGCCTCAAATATCCAATGTTCACTAATGGGTAGTTCATTTGGGGGAAATATGAAAGCATTTACAATAATAAAATTCCTTTAGTTTTATTAGAACAACTTTTCACATTAGTGTATAGAATAAATACACATGTATATAGAATAAATACAAATGTGAAATGGAGGTAACACTAAGTGGAAGAGAAATACATTTAAATGTGAATGTATTCTATTGTAGAGTTCTGGGAGGTGCATTTAAAGTCAACTACATGATATCAAAGTCATTTTCAACATAGAAATTAAGCATCTTGATTTATTATTGAAAGTGGTGGTTAGCTTTATATCTTAATGCTTTTCAGCTACTAGACTAAAGATGCTACCATAATGCCAGCCTGACTTCCCTGGGAAGACAACCTTTACTAATGTCTACTGAAACCCCACCTTCCTAAAGCCCTAACCCACTAATGAAAGGTAGATTCCGGGAGCATGAATCAACCTGCCAATGCCCATGTCCAGCAGAGAAGTAATTACAGAAGCCAGACCTCCCACCATCTGTACCACATAAAGATCTTTGGTTCATACTCCCAGAGGGATAAACTATAGGGAACCCTCCAGTGGAGAGGAGAGGATACAGAACTCTGGTGGTGAGAATTGTATGCAATAGTATCTCTCTTATGTCACAATTTTGTCAATCATTATTAAATCACTCATAAAGAAAATAAAAGGGGAAAAAGGAAATAAAATGGTGTTTAGAAATATATGTTCTGAATTATTCTATAAGACTACAGTTGTTGCAGCCAAGAGTTGACAAATTACTTAGTAGACTACTTTATCTCTCATGTTTTATTTAAATTGTAAGTTGTTGCCAGTATTTTAGTGATCCATGCATTTCTCCTCAATAAATATTTGTCTATTTTTTTTTATAAAATCAGTCATATGGTTATTTAAAACCATGATATATTATATTATTTCTATTATATATTACCTGGTAATGAAAGGAATATTTACTCTGAAAAGGCAAAGATAAAAACAGTTGTATAGCAACCTATGAAGACAATTGCTATCATTAATTTACATTTTGAAATAATTTTTAAGCTATTGACTTAATATTGGTTAACACTGCTATAAAAATTAGGGCTACGCCTTCACACCTATAAGTGTTTATAAGACTCACCAAAATATTCTGTTATAAGATAATTATAGTTATTCATTTAGCAGACAATGGTAACACACTGATAACAAAATTGGGAAGGAGTATTTAGATTATAGTATCTTCTGAAGGTAGATCTGACACTGAATGATAGTTATATCTGAGGTTTAAAGGCGAGAGACAATGAAAATCTAATAGATTTCCCCCCTAGCAACTGGACAAGAGATGGTGACATTTATTAAAATGGAAGCCAATTTTGGCAGAGTGGAATGGACCAGGAGAGGAAGGAAGGAAGGAAATCAAAAGAATTCTGCATTAAGTGATTTAATTTGAAAATTTCTGTGAATCCAAGTGTAAATGTCAGCAGGTCAATAACTTCAGTTCAAGACAAAGGCTGGAGTGAGAGAAAAAATTTGAGATCAATATAAAGAAGAAATTTAAAGTAATAATACTTATTTTCAAGAGTGATGCTAGTAATTGTCATATGGGCACTATGTTTTATGAAAGAATAATATAGAGAGGAAGAGAGAGACAATGCTAAGCGCTATTTCGCCATCCAGGGAGTGTTTCACTTTTTTTTTTCTTTTTGTCTTCATTGGTCTCATGAAGGGCAAAGGACTGAACCCAAGGGGTCAGGTTGTCAAGACAGTAATTCTACTACTAGACACTTCCCTGGTTTGAGAATAAATGTCTTAATGTGTAATTCCAGAAGCATGAGGATCTAAAAATGGAGCCCCACAGAGGTTAAGATAAAACTGATAATAAGCAAAATAGCTTGAGACACAAATACAGGGGATAAAGGTGGAGAGCACTTTTCAATAAATGTATTCTTGTCAAGATTAGCAATGAAATGATGAGGGTCTTAGCTTGATAGAGGAGAGGGAGAGTAGGGAGGGACTGCCAATTAGACAAGGGGTTTGAACACATCTGCTTATTATCTATGCGTCCTGTGCCAGACAGTTGTTAAGATAACCCTCAATTTACCTCCTAGTATTTATACTATTCTGGAGGCTTACAAGGACACTAGTTATGGACCTATCCTATAACCTAGCAATTACTCTCTTGGGGATTTACCCAAAGGAAACAGAAGCACCTATCAGAAGAGATCTATGTATACTTATGTTGATTGCAGCACAATTTGTAATCACCAGAGCCTGGAAGCAGCCCTGATGTCCAACATCATATGAGTGGCTAAAAAAAAAAAAGTGGTATATACATATGATAGAATACTACTCAGCTATTAAAAATGATAAAGTTGTCACCTTTGCATCCTCTTGGATGAAACTTAAGGACATCATGTTGAGTGAGATAAGCCAAAAAGAGAAAGAGAAAGACAAAGGATCAATTGAGCTTGCTTCTTAGCAGGACTTAATAAAGTAGGGAGGGGAGAGAGAGCATAAAGCAAAACATGTACTGGGCATGGTGTATTGCACCAAAGCAAAGAACTCTGGGGAGCGAGTGGGAGGGTTGGGAGAAAATGTTTAGGGCCTGGTACGCAATTGTATGCATATGTCAAAGAATCTACTATAAAACATTAAATCGCTCAATAAAAAAAAAAGAGGGAGGAAAGAATGAAGAAGAGAGAGAAAGAAAGAAAATAAAGAAAAGGAAGAAAGAAAGAAAGAGAGGGAGGGAGGGAGGGAGGGAGGGAAAAAGAAAGAGAAACAGAAAGAAAAATGGGCTATTACTTGTGTGGTTAGGTTACATAAATTGCTAACTTCTTTCTAGAAGATTTTCTCCACAGCTAGATTTAATGAAGCATACTGACAAATGGTGAGGGTCATGGGGTAAAAGGACTAATAGTGAACTCTGACCAATAGTCAGTTAGGAACTGAGGCTCTCAGCTCAACAGCTCCGAAGGAACTGAAACCTAATGGCTAGGCCAGTATAGCAGTGGATGCTTCTCTTCTTGAGTCTTCACATGAAAATCCAGCCCTTAAAAGTACTGACTCACAGTAATTCTGAAAGAATTTATATTTCTGCTTCAATCAGCCAAATTTATGGGAATAAAAGATAGTAGATAACAAATGATTATCTTCTGAAATGTCTCTAAAATGAAAGTAAGGAAGGGAATAAAAATGTGTACTAGCCTATAAGAAAAGTGAGACAAAAGCTAGAAGAGGGGGGTCAGGCGATGGCATAGTTGGTTAAGCCCACACGGTACCAAGCATAAGGACCCAGGTTCAAATCCCTGCCCCCCACTTCTGGGGTGAACCCTTCATGAGCAGTGAAGCAGGTCTGCAAGTGTGTCTACCTTTCTCTCTGCTTCTCTATTTCTCCCTCCTTTCCCAATTTCAAAATTAAAAGAAAAAAAAATGGTCACAGGGAGCAGGAGTAGTGGATTCGTAGTATTGGCACTGAGCCCTAGAGACCACTTTGTTAAAAAAAAAAAGTTAGAAGAGGTAAAAATAGTATATAATAAATACCCAAATTTTATGAGATGGATGAAACCAGAAGGAGTGAATCAAAGTATGAGTAAGAAGTATTTAGTTGCACAGATCCCATCCAGCACCTTGAATAGCAAATGACTAAGCCTTCCCCATGTGGCAAGGCCTGAGAAGTTTATTCTCTAAAGAAGCCAAAACAAAGACATTTTGATCTTGAAGACATGAATCACAAGGACTGTAAATGTGTGTGCTCATACTGAAAATACGGCAATTAAATAAAAACCTATTTTGGAATAATGGTGACTTCTATATTAGTAGCACTCTGAAGTTTCCAGAACACTAGTTGATATCTATGATCAGACCATTCAGAACACTCCTGATCCAGAAAACTGAGAAACACACACACACACCTTTGCTTAAAATGAGAGTAGTCATAGCTGGTTCTTCTTCTTCTAGCGTTTGCCGTCATAGCTGGTAAAACTGACTGACTTGTGAAAATAAAAACTCGAAGCAGCTCCACTAGCTTCTTCAGGACAAACTGAGTTAGGGAGATTGGGGTTAGGTTAGGATTCTCTATCCTACATTGAAGAAGGTAGTATTGCTTGTCTTTCATTCTCAGTGATTGGACTGTTTAGTTTTGCTCTCAGGACTTTTTTCTCTATTGAAGAGCAAAGAGTAGAACCAAAAAGTCAATGTCTCTGGAGCTCATCCCAAGAATCCCTTTCCTCCATTTAGAGACACACAAATCCTGGAAGAAGTTTCAAGCAGTTCTTCACTCAAGTTTCAGTGGAAACTCACCTAAACATCCCAACTAGCTCAATATTAGAGGGAAACTTTTTTGTAAAGTAAGCAGTTGTCGAATAAATAAAAATTGAAAACAAAATAAGCCAAAGCTGAAAACCAATTATCCAATGATAAATCTGATAGACTGTGTGAATTGGGTGATTCTAGAAGAGACACAGAAAAGGAAGAAAGGTTAAAAAATCACTATTGAAAAAGCTTTTATTTATGCTGATAGATCCAACATTCATTGTCTAGGAATGAATGAGAGAAACATGTAAGTATAAACAGAACACATGCATGTGATGCTGTGGGAGAAAGAGTAATAAATCACACTGAGACTTTAAAATTGGATAACTAAGAGAATGCACTTCTGTAATAGAAGCAATAATCATATTAACTAGAAGGATGATTGTAAAGAAAACTATTAAGTTTGATTTTAGACTTATCAACAGGCAACTGGGATGACTTGTTTGACATCATGGAAATAACTTCAGGTTTAGAGGGAAAAGAGAAGAGAAAAGAAAAGGGGGAAAATATTTAGGGTGAGTCATATAGCAAAAACTAGGACATACAAAATCCCAGAAAAAAGGGCAGAAAGTGAAATAATCAGTACTAAAGGAAGAAAAATCAGAGAAATTTGGTATATAGGAGAAAAGAATTTTAAGAAAAAAGGGAGATGAACATCATGAGCTGTAACTGGGAAACCTGGAAAATTCTTTAATAGAGAAGTAACCGAAATTTATATTGTAGGGTAATGATGGGGCCAGTTCTATGTCCAGAGATACAAGAATGAGGACAGAGTGGTAAGGAAATTTTATGAACTGAGAACTACTCTTCTCAGTCTAAACTCCTCACTCTTAAAAAATGTTGTGGATCCCCAGAGAGCTATTGATTGAAGCTCACATCTACCACTAGTTGCAAACTAAAACTAAGAATTTTTTATTTATTAATTCACTTTGAAATGACAATACCAACACCATTATATGTTAACATAGTTGTAATGAAAAATAACTATATTTTCCTAAACAAAAATAATTTTAGTGAGAAGACAGCATTGGTTTACATTTTTATAAATCTTTTCAATGTCTGGCTTAATGGAAGACAGCTGGATTCTCTGATCTCTTTCTGCATTTAATCTGCGGCAATATGTTGTTTTAGTTGAAGTATATGGAGAAAATTTGGCATCAAATAGATGGATAGTTGCAAAAGAGATTTCACGAAGAGTCTCAAGACCTCAAGAGATCCTTTAACCATACATTGGGAATTCTGATGTAGGTAATATCTTGGAAAAACTGTACAATAAAATAATCTAAATGGGTGGCTGTTTATGGTAACATTAGGTTTGCAAAAAGGATTTTAAGTTCATCTTTTTTTTTTTTTTTTTGCCTCTAGGGTTATTACTGGGCTCAATGCCTGCACCATGAATCCACTGCTTCTAGAGGCCATCCCCCCTTTTTGTTGCCCTTGTTGTTGTTATTATTGTTGTTGTTGATGTTGTTCATTGTTGGATAGGACAGAGAAATGGAGAGAGGAGGGGAAGACAGAGGGGGGGAGAAAGATAGACACCTATAGACCTGCTTCACTACCTGTAAAGCGACTTCCCTGCAGGTGGTGGGGGCGTGACTCAAACCAGGATCCTTATGCTGGTCCTTGCGCTTTGTGCCATGTGTGCTTAACCCGCTGCGCTACTGCCCAACCCCCCATCAATTTGTTTTAAGAAATACAAAAACCTATGGTGTTTTGTAAATCCCACAAAAGGGAAATCTACTAGCAAGAGAGGAATTGAAAATGCAGACAAAATAAATGTTGAGTCAAAGTCCCAGTGGATAGCAGAAGTCAAGAGATGAAGAGAGAGTTGGAAAGTGTAGCCTTTAAAGAAGCTGTTCCTCATGACACAAGAGCATGAATGAGGGTAAGTGGCTACACAGAGAAAATATACATAGGCAGTAAGAGCATAGTAATAGTTTTAAAAGAAGAAAAGGGGGGGGGAATCAGGTGGTGGCTCTCCTGGTTGAGTGCACACATTACAGTACTCAAGGACCCAGGTTCAAGCCTCCAGCCCCCACCTGCAGGGAGAAAGATCTGTGAGTGGTGAAGAAGTGGTGCAGGTATTTCTCTGTCTCTTTCCCTCTCTATCACCCTCTCCTGCTTGATTTCTGGCTGTCTCTATGCAATATATAAATAAAGATAATACAAAAAAATTTAAAGGGGAATCACTTTCCATCTTTTTTGTCAAAAGTGAGTAATTTAGATATTGTTCTGAAGACTTAATGAAGCAGATCTGTGATAAGCTAAAAGGAGGAAATTAAAATCAGAATTAAATGAATAGCATATGTGGAGACACAAAGCACTGTGTTTTGCCCATAATAGTTGCCCATTCAATGACTTTTTCATATAAGTGAAATGGCAGTGAAGAGGAATCCTTGTTGAAGGACTATGAGCATGATAGCATAGTTTTCTAGACAGCCATGCAAGTATCTGAGGTCAGGCACATCTGGATACACTTTTGCTTCTTTGGGGTGACTTCACAAGCCCACAAGAGACTCATTTACTCTCTGAAAAAGTATAAGTACAAGGCACATAGGACAATGAAGATAGACCATTGAATTTGTTGATAAAAAGTAAGTCATGCAAAATTCTCTTCTGAATGTAATTGAAATAAGCATGATACTCATCTGTTGCTTATTTCAGGGAATCTTTTTCCAACTGTCTGTAATGTATTTGTTAAAAGCCTTCATATTTATAAAGAAAATCAAGTAAAACAAGGAGGAAGATAGAGGTAAAGTAAAGAAGTTTCCTTTGGGATTTTTGTTAGGTGCATTGAACATCACTTTATTGAGAGGCATAAAAAAACCATTTTTTATTTTTATTTTTTATTCTTTATTCCACATCTGTTTTCCTTTTTTTGTATGTTAGAGATAGAGGCAGAAAGAGTAAAAGAGACTGCAGCACTGAAGCTTCCTTCAATACTGTGGGGGGCTGGGCTTGAACATGATTTTTATTTTCTCAATTTACTTTCTCTTTAAAATGCATTCTGTATAACAGCTGTAGGCCAATGAAAGAATATTCAAGTTGATTTAATTAACACTTTTCATTGTTCCACCAAAGCATTTTTAAATGACCATGAATAAACCTTTTAAATCTCAATGGATTAACATCTGCATTTAAAAAAGTTTAAATTTGGTGGTGGCCAGTTAGCTCACTTTGATAGCCTGCTTCTTTACATCAGCTTCTTTACATCAATGACCTCCCAGAAACTTATTCAAGGAAGTTCATCTACTCTGATGACATCTGCTGTGCAACTCAGGCATCAAAGTTCGACATCCTTGAGGAAACACTCACGAAAGACATGTCTCTGATATCTGATTACTGTAAAACATGGCGACTAATCCCTAGCACTGCTAAAACGGTATCATCTGTTTTCCATCTACACCATGCCTCGGCCTCGCGTGAGCTTAATGTGCAGCTTGGCGATACGAGAATCCGACATGAAGCCCAGCCAGTCTATCTTGGCTTTACTCTCGATCACACTCTGTCATTTCACAAACATCTCATAAAAACTGCAGCAAAGGTGGGCGCGAGGAATAACATCATTGCAAGACTGGCCAGCTCCTCATGGGGCGCGAGCGCTTCCACACTACGATCATCATCTCTGGCATTATGCTATTCCACTGCAGAATACTGTGCCCCAGTATGGTTCCGTAGCCCCCATGTCCACTTGGTCGATTCCAAATTATATTCCTCCATGAGGATAATTTTTGGAACCATCCGTTCCACCCCGGTTCCATGGCTGCCAGTTCTTAGCAACATCGCCCCGCCAGATATTCGTCGGGATGCGGCATCATCTAAGTTCATTTCCCACGTCTACGCTCCACCGGACCTGCTAATATACGCGGATATCTTCGCCCACCCTGTTCAACACTTGATGTCTCGTCACCCAATCTGGTCCCCTACGCCTACACTGAACTTCTCTCTTCCAGTCTCTTGGAAACAGAGTTGGCAGTCAGCTGAGGTAAAGAACAAACACCTCATCACAGACCCCTGCAAGCATCAACCCGGCTTTGACCTAGCACGTTATGATTGGGCCCTCCTCAATTGCTATTGAACAGGCCATGGCCGGTGCGCCGCTATGTTCCATCGCTGGGGAGCCAGAGATGACCCGAACTGACCCTGCGGCTACAGACAGACTATGACCCACATAGTCAACGACTGCCACCAGATTCAAAGGAGGTCTCGAAACTTTACATCAGGCTCAACCTGACGCTGTTGACTGGCTACGGAAGAAGGGCAAACGCTAGAAGAAGAAGCTAAAGGACCCAGGTTTGAAGCTTTGGCACTGCCATGCTTTTCTCTCAGTCTTTGCTCTTTCAGTCTGTAAAGATTGGCCTAGAGCAGTGAAGTCCCATTGATGAAAAATAAATAAATAATCATACCACCTTTATTTTTTTTTAATTTGGGGAAACTAAACTCTTAAAAAACAGAATAGCTTTACCTTAAGCCTAAATAGGTTTTTTTTCTACATATATAAAAAATATACAAACAAACGAAAACTATATTTTATATCTATTTGCTATTATTTTCATATGGGTATTTTGAAGTTATGCCACATAGGATTTTCATTACATGCTCATTTGACTTACTATTATAATAAAGTATTGCACCAAAGCAAAGGACTCTGGGGGAAGGAAGGGAAGGAAAGAGAAGGATTTGGGGGGCTTTTGGTATATGATGGTGAAAATGGGTCTAAGTTAAGAGTGAGAGTGTTTCAAAGACAACTATTATGAGGAAATGAGAAACTTTGCCATAGGCCAACAATTATGTTGTAAACCATTAACTCCCCAATAAAATGACTCAGAACACCATTTATTTTTCCTTCTTTTTTTAAAAAAAGTATTGATTTATTATTGGATAGAAAGAGAAATTGAGAAGGGGGGAGGGAAAAGACAGAGAGACACCTACAATCTTGCATCACCACTCATGAAGCTTTCCCCCTGCAGGTTGGGACCCATGTCCTTGCACAATGTAATGTGTGTGCTCAACCAGACACACCACTGCCTGACCCCTATTTTTCCTTCTGTTTCTAGCATTGTGTTAATAATTTACATAGATTATCCCATTTTATTATGATGATTAAAATGTATTATTATTATTAATAATAATTATTATTATTATTTTGTCATTGCTGGAGCTTCACATCTCTGGACTAACTTTTACACACAAAGTGAGAGAAAAGAAAAGAACTACTCAAGGACAGAGGGAAAGACACCACAGCACTGACGTTTTCCACAGTGTAATAGAGACCAGGCTCAAACTTGGGTGGCATGCATGACAAAATTGAGAAGCTATCTCAAAGTTCTCATTATCTTGTTTCAAGTTCACAACATTCCTAGAATGTAAATAAAATTGACTCCATTTTAAAAGCAAAGAATTTGAGCCAAGTACGTTTTCTGGTTTACACTAACGCTAAGCAATGAGGTAAGGTTCCTATCCCTCTACTATATACTCTGTTAACTCTTTTCCTATGTTGTATTTCTAGACTCTAATTGCTGATGGTGTGTGTGTGTGTGTGTGTGTGTGTACATGCATAAAGGCATGCACTGAAAACATTGAATAAAGAGAAGAGAACACTTGTGAAAATATGAGAAATGGAGGTAAAACTTAGCCCTTTTCATATTTCTCATGTCTATTTGCAATACACAAGAAATCCTGATGTACAAGAAAACAGCACAGAGTATAGGAAGAATTTCTGACAAAATTACTTTGATCAAATAAAGTCATACAAAAAGGCAAACTTAACTATCACAGTTTAGAAATTTCTTGAGTGAAAGTAGTGTGTATAATGTGGAACTATCTAACCTTACAATCTTGCAAACCACTATTGAAAAAAAATTACTTAAAAGAAAGAAAACACCCTGCTTTTGACTTGGTTTTGATTCTATCTTGGAAGATTCTTGTGTTATTTAACAAAGAGATCTGGGTACTCATTATATTGCCAGATATTTTAGAATTTAATAAACAAAGTAACACAAATCTGCAGTACACACTTTACTTTACCTTAGGGAGCCTTAATGGAAATCTGGGTTTTACAAATTTATTCTCAAGTCTGAATATGTTTGAAATACCACATGGGTTCTCATTATTATCAATATAATTGTGAAATCTCACTAGTATTTATTATGATTGTAAGGAATTGCTTCCTTCCTTGAAGAAGATCTACTTATAAATGACACACTTCACATATTAAAGTATCAACTTGTTCTTAAGTCAACCTTTAACTTGTTCTTAAGGCAAGAGCTATTGCATATATACTTTTATATACAAATACATTATAAAAATAAAATATACTAATATATAAGAATTGAAGAGTGAATCTTTAACATTTAAAGTAAAAATTATCATCTAAATAAATGTAGCCCTTATTATAAAGCTACATTGAACTTCTTATATTGAGTTTTTAAAACAAATTTTTGTTTTGTAAAATAGTCATGTGTGGGGCCGGGTGGTGGTGCACCTGGTTGGGCACATATGTTACAGTGCGCTAAGACCCGGGTTCAAGTCACTCGTCTCGACTCGACCTGCAGGGGGAAGACTTTTTAAGTGGTGAATCATTGTTGCAGGTGTCTCTTTTTCTCATTCCCTCTCTACCTCCCCCTTTCCTGTCAATTTCTGGTTGTCTCTATTAAAAAAAAATTAAAAATAGTCATTGCTCCTGTTATTACAAAAAGACAATTAATGTTTTGACTCTACAATAATAACCAAATTATAATGATGTTCAAGGATATTTACATGTTGATATATTTCATCTGAAAAAAATTTTAATTTTTAAAAAATTCCATAAAAGGACAAATGCATTCCTATGTTCATAGCTGCATTACTCGTAGTATCCAAGGAGTGGAAGCAACTAAAACTGCCATCGATGGATGTTTGAATAAAGAAGACATGTGATATATAATCAGTGAAATACTCTGTGACTTAAAAAGGTGATATTATATCCTTTTGGGATAAATGGATGAAGCTGGAAGTAATTATACTTATAGAAGTAAGTAAGGAGGTAAATGACAACTACAGAATAGTTTAATTAATATGCAAAATACAGATAATTGAAGTCCATAAAATTACAAAAAAAAAGAGAGAGAGAAAAAGAAATTTAATTTCAAAGGGTAGAAAGTTGGAGGAGAAAGAGATAGAAGGAGGGGGAGAGAGAGAGAGATTATAGGAGGGAGAAAGGAAGGAAAAAATACTATTCAATAGTGGTGGTTATTTTATTCAAATTAAAAAAATTATCTAATATGAATTCATACCTAATAGAAATCTAATTAGTTTCTTTCTCCCAAATAAATCCCAGGATTTCCAGAGGCTATGAAACCTTGCATATTTCACAGAGCTACAAATGTCAATGTATAAACATTAGGATCACAATATTTACCAATAACATTTCAACAACAAAAAAAGGAAAAATAAAGAAACCTTTAATAAGGAACATGTAAGTACATAGTTAACATTTAAGATATTCTAACATTAATTTTGTAAATAATAAAATAAAGTTTTAAAAATTATGTTCTAACACATAGTTTCATTCCTCTTAATATAATATAAAATTCTTGCTTTATATGCACAACTTGTGGATGTTGTAATGATATTTAGTAGAATGCTTATTGTGTATGTACTATAACTCATTAAATCCCTAATAAAGTTAAAGAAAAAAATTCAACTTCATCAGATTACAAACCACCATCATTTAAAAGTAAAAGATAAGGGGGGGAGGGCAGGTGGTGGTGCACCCAGTTAAGTGCACACATTACAGTACACAAGGACCCAGGTTCAAGACCCTGGTCCCCCCCTGCAGGGGAAAGCTTCATGAGTGGTGATGAAGTAGAACTACAGGTGTCTCTCTTTCTCTATATCTCTCTCCCCTATCAATTTCTCTCTGTTTCTATTCAGTTAAAAAAATAAATAACAGGGGGGCAAAGTCAAGATAGCAGCTTGGTGACAACACTTGGTGTGAGCTGTGCAAAGAAGCTGCTTTCAACATGGGAATCTCGGGAGAGAGTAGGATTTTTGGGTCAGTGGTGGAGGGAGAGCAGGGGGTGGTCAGGGTGACACCAAAGAAGAGTCCTATAGCTCACTCTTGGGCTGGAAAACAGAGGCTGTAAGGGACAAATGAAACAGGGATTTTTTGGCTTGGCAATTTCTGCACTCACCCCCCCCCCAACCCCTCAGCTGGCCAACTGCTCCTCACAGGCTTTATTTCTTTAACAAGATTCCTGGCACAGCAGGGGTCTCATGCAAAGCCTTTTTGTTTTCTTTTTGAAGGGGGTTGGAACTCTACCTGAGTGACAGAATACCTGACCAACTAGGGCCTCAGCCCTGCCTGGGAAAGATTAGCTATTTACCTCTGGAGTTTGTTTGATAGTTACTTCTTGTAATTGTTTGTCTTTGCTTGGTTTAGGAAGGGTACCAGGCTGTATGCAGCCAACCTGGAGTGGTCTAAGCTGCAGACTGACTGTTAGGGTTTTTTATTCTATTTTATTTTATTACTATCATTATTATTATTAGTAGTAGTATATGTGCATGTCTCTTCTCCTTCCTCTCCATGTTGACCAAAATTAACTGTTGTTGCTTTTTCTATTGATAGGAGACTGGGTTTTTATCCATTGTGGGAGGAACTTGGTTTTCTCTCTTTTCTCCACCTTCATCTTTTCTCTCCTCCTAGCTAATCCAAAAAAAATCTCCTTCCTTTCAATGCTTTTTTTCTTCTTTTCTCTCTCTCTCTTTTTTTCTTCTTCTTTCTCTTTCTGAATTCACTGACACTCATTTGTGAATTATCTTGGGGAAGAAGTCTGACTCAAAGTGGACTCTCTTCCTCTGTGTGTGTGTGTGTGTGTGTGTGTGTGTGTCTTTTCTCCTTTTGTTTCTCCTCTCGCTATCTGTAGAATTTATAGTGGACAGTTGATTTGCATAATTGTGGATTCTTGCTTTGTCTTTTTTTCCTTTATTTTCTTTTTCTTTTGGTTTTATTTGTTTTTGTTCTAGGACTGGAGGTGTTGTTTGGCTAACTGGTTTTGGTTGAACTGCCTCAATCTTTTCTTCAGTTGCTATTGCACTTTCTGAAGCTTGTGACTGCATCTGTGAAAAGATTTTAGTTTAGTGTGGCTTGAACTCACAATACAACAACTGAAGATCAACAAGATAGAAAAAAAACAAATCACATTAAAAAATGGTTAAATCAAGAGCAAATAAAACTGCTACCACAATGAATCAGGGCAGGATCCCAGAAGAAACTCCAAATCAGTCAGAAGTAACCATTGATAAGAAAAGTATTCAAACAATAATAGACCTATTAACCACAGAAATGAGGTCAATTATTGAGGAAAAGGCTATCAGAAATAGGGAAACAACAGATGAGACACTCAAGGAAAATACCAGCTACTGTGAGATAATTAGAGAACTGAAAGATGAAATAGCTGAGGTAAAAGGCCAATTAGCAGAGCAAGCTAATACTATAACTGAACTAAAGAAAAGAAGCTGAGGGAAGGGAAAACAGGCTAACAGAAGCAGAAAACAGAATTAGCGCAACAGGATGAGCTAGAGAAAACTAAGAAGGAGGTAAAAGAGCTAAAAAAGAGATTGAAAGACACTGAAAACAACAACAGAGACATATGGGATGATCTCAAAAGAAGTAACCTGCATATAATTGGCCTGCCAGAGGAAGAAGAAGTAAACATCCTAGAGGAAATAACTAGAAGAAAAATTTCCAGCCCAAAACAACAGAAAGGACATTAAGATTCAAGAGGCCCAGAGAGTCCCAAACAGAATCAACCCAGACCTGAAGACACCAAGACACATCACAGTTACAATGAAAAGAAGTAAGCATAAAGAAAAGATCCTAACAACTGCAAGAGGAAAACAAAAAGTCACATACAGGGGAAAACCCTCAAGACTAACAGCAGACTTCTCCACTCAAACTCTAAAAGCCAGAAGAGAATGGCAAGATATCTATCAAACCCTCAATGAAAAAGGGTTTCAATCAAGGATAATATATCCTGCTAGACTTTCATTCAGACTATATGGAGGGATCAAAACCTTATCAGACAGGCAACAGTTAAAGGAGGCAACTATCACCAAGTCTGCCCTGAAAGAGGTTCTAAAAGACCTATAAACAAGAGTATCACCATAATGCTTGCCATATATCAGAGCAAATAAAAACTTGTTGAATAATGGCATTGCAATACCTTAAATCCATAATATCAATAAAAGTCAATAGCCTAAATTCACCCACTAAAAGGCACAGAGTAGGAGCATGGATCAGAATATACAACACAGCCATATGCTGCTTGCAAGAATCCCACCAGATCTGACAAGACAAACAGAGACTTAAAGTTATAATGAAAAGAAGTAAGGATAAGTAAAGGATCCTAAAGGCTGCAAGAAGAAACAAAAAGTCACAAACAGGGGAAAACCCTGGGAGTATGGATTGACCTGCAAATGCCCATGTTCAGTTGAGAAGCAATTACAGAAGCCAGACCTTCCACCTTCTGCACACCATAATGACTCTGGGTCCATACTCCCAGAGGGTTAAAGAATAGGAAAGCTATCAGGGGAGGGGATATAATATGGAGTCTTGTTGGTGGGAATTGTGTGGAATCGTACCCTGTTGTTTTCGCTGGGCTATGTTGTTTTCCCCGGGCTAGCTTCATGGGCAGGTAACAGACGACCAGGGACTCATGGTTGAGCTGTAGGCAGTATCTCTTTATTCATGCAGGACGCAGCACAATCTAAGATGAGCTAAGTTAAACTCAAAGTACAGTACAACTCACAATGCTGTCTTTATATATACTTGCCAAGTAGGGTGGAAACAGGATGTGACATAGAGAGGGTGGAGAGAAAAGTGACTGGTGAAAATCAGGGTGTGATAAAGAAGGGATCAGGGTGTGACAAGGAGGGGGGGTGGAGCAGGCGAGAATCCTATCACTGAACCACCAATGCCCTGGAGGGAGGGTGGAACTTGTTAACAGTGGTTATGTAAATAGAATAGTGTTAAGCAGGGGGGATTTAAACCAAATGAAACAGAAGGGGTCTCATGCATACCAACAGTACCCCTCTTATCCTAAGGTCTTGTCAGTGTTTCCATTTTATCAATAAATAAATATATAAAAACAGGCAAATACATTTGATCTTTATTAGAGAGGAAGTAACCTTATTTGGAGACCTAAAAGGTAAGTAGTCCTTTACTAAATAAAGAGACTAGGGAAAAGTAATTCAGACAGAGGGAACTATAGGAGGTTTGGGTATTCAGATAAATACAAGAAAGCAATATGCCTGGTGAACAATGAACTCAATTTTTACTCCAATGATATCTTAATATCTGGGCAAGCATACAGATAAAACAGGACTAATATCAAGTAGATAGGGAGCAGGTGGGTAGGGGAATAATGTAGGTTTCAGAGGATTTAATTATCTTATTCTTTCTAGAGAATATATCATCTATGGTCTGGGAAGTATGTGCGCGTATCACCGTGCCAAGGGCTCCAGCTGGGTTCAAGCCCCCACTCCCCACCTGCAGGGTGATGCTTTATGAGAGATGAAGCATGTCTGTATCTTTCTCCTATCTCCCCATTTCTCCCCACCTCTTTCAGTTTCTCTCTGTCCTGTCAAATAGGAGATAAAAAAGGAACAAATAGCCATAGGAGCAGTAGATTCATAGCACCAGCAATAAACCTGTGGCAGAGAGAGAGAAAGAGAGAGAGAGAGTCCTGTCAAATAGGAGATTTAAAAAAAAGGAACAAATAACCACAGAAACAGTAGATTCATAGCACCAGCAATAAACCTGTGGCAGAGAGAGAGAGAGAGAGAGAGGGATAGAGAGAGAGAGAGAGAGAAAACCATTCATCACTCAGGTATAGTAGGGGTTGACCAAATAAAGTCATGCACTGCAATTCTTGATAAATTTTGTATGCACAACTAATCACAATAGACAACTCTTACCTTATAAAAGAATAAGACATGAACTACCAACGATATAACTTTAGTTGAAAGAACAAACAAACAAAAGGTCTTAGCTATTTCATCAATGGTAATAAAGACATTTCAGTAGTGTGGGAGGTGGTGCAATTTGTAGACCAATAGATGTCCTAACATGAGGTCCAGAAGTTGATCACAAGCATCACATAAACTGAATTAAGGCCCGGTTCTTTCTCTCCCACCCCCTTACTAATTGATAACAATGTTTGTTTGCTCTTTTAATTTGTATTATCTTTATTTATTGAATAGAAGCAGCCAGAAATTAAGGGGGAAGGGGAAGACAGAGCAGAAGGGAGACAGAGACACCTGTAGCCCTGCTTCACCACTGGAGAAGCTTTCCCCCTGTAGGTGGAGACAGGGCTTGAACCTGGGTTCTTGAGCATGTCTGTTTGTCTATTGTCACCAGAGTTAATGGGCTCATTGTCAGCACTACAAAGGCACTACTTCTGGTGAACATTGTTTCTTTTTTTCCCTATTTTATTGTATAGGACAGAGAGAAACTAAGAGAGAAGAGTGATATATATATATATATATATATATATATATATATATATATATATATATACCTTCAGACCTACCACTCATGGTAGGGAACAGGAGTTTGAACTGGGTCCTTGCACATAGTAATGCATGTACTCAGGTGGGTGTGCCACTACCCAACTCCCAATAATAAGTATTTTTAAAAAGTTCTTTAATATATCAAAGTTTTAAGCCTAGTCATAGTAGTAATCTACCTGATTCAAAATACATTATTATTTTCTTATGTAATGGCAGAGGTGACCAGCCATTAAATGATGATTTTGCATAAAAAACAACCCAGGTGTATTAGGCAGTTCATATGGCAATAAAAATTGAGTAGTTTGCTTTGCCAAATATACATAATGTGGTTTAGGACATAGTAAATTTTTTCCATAAAACAATAATCAAAACATTTGTTATGTGATGGGTACACTACATAAATTTAAGTATCAAGTATATATTAGAAACAATAGATCCTAGGAAAGATCAAATAATATCCACATATGCAAGTGCTTTGAAAATGGTGAGACACCATAAAACATCAAGTAAGGCCTAAGAATAATATGTATATATAATAGCAGAAACCAAATGTAGCCACATGCTGCATATGATGTAATGATACTTATCTGCCTAATTTGCATGTTCAGAAAAGATTGTTCATACTTTACAACAGCAGCTAGGTATATAACAGTTTTTTCTTTGTTCCTGGCCAACAAAAAAAGGTTAAGAATTTGCAGACAAGTCTTGGCAAAGAGGTAGTCTGATTCAGCCTTGCCAATCCCTAAGAGCAAAAACATACAGCTGGAAACTGTACATAGGTTATGGACTTATTAGAAAACATTTCCATAAAGTGCTGCTAATCAGTAGAACATCCTCAGGTTATAATTAGGCCTTGAGGAATATTAAGATGCTTCTAGATCATTTTAAATTCAAGCTGAATTCCCATTCAGATGGACTGATGTTAAACTTCACTTGAATGAAACAGAAAAAATAGCTAATCTAATAGTTCCTTACCCCATCTAAATATATAATCTAATTGGAACACCACATTTTGTCCTATCACAGATTAATAGGCTTATTTCCCCTATTACAGAGGTTTTCTTGGCACAGACTTCCAGTGATATACATAACATTTTTTAACTACATACCTGATACAAAACTTTTTAAAAAATCCCATTATTCCTGGATATATATGTGTATCCATAGGCTCGATATAGAGATGCAGAGCACTGTAGAACCGGAAGCAAGTTTGAAGAGCATATGATTAATTCGTACCATCCCATTACACTATTTGGAGATAGAGACTAAAGCTCAGGAAAGCATTTCTATTATAGTGATGGCTCTAAAATTATGATTCAAAGTGGTAAATCCACTACTGTTGAAGCAATAACTTTTTTTTCTTTTGAAGAGCAAAAATCCTGCAAGAATTTTCACTCTCCCTTTCTCTTGCTTGCTCAGACAATATATATTTCCCTTCTGCAACCTGCCCCATAGTCTCAAATTCTTTTGCCCCATATATGGAATTATATCACTTGTTTAAACATGTTGAGAAGCACAAATAAAAAGGAACCATTAAAATATTTAAATATGTATCTTATATATGTAAATAAATATATCAGATTCAGTAAACCAACCAATATAAAGAAATATCTAAGCTAGTATGCAAATAAAGTTTGTCGTGACTTGATATTCTCCTAATATTATCAAAATGAATTTCATACATACCCATCATTTTATACAAAGGTCTTAATCTTGATACCTTAAGATAATAACTTCTTAATTTGGATTATTTTATTTTATTTCATGTTTTATTTCCCTACTTGCTTTGTGTGAGTAAGAGGCCTGAGCCTTCTGCATAGAAAGGATGAACTCTGTTGACTCACCTCCCTGGCCATATACCCTGAATGATTGAAAAAGTAAAACAAATATAAGGGGAATAATCTAGAATGACACAAATAAACGAACACTGTTTCAAAGGAGGGCTTTTGAGTTACAATGTAATGCGTGCTTATAATAAACAAAATCAAAAAACATATGATGATCAAAAGGGAAAGATAAAAATATCCTCCTCGAACACATTTTTATTAATCTTTCTTCCATAAGTTTTCTTTTGTCCTACATGGGATGTAAAATGTTATTGTGTTTAAGACTATTGCTGGAAGATAGCTCATCCAGTAAGGTGTGCACCTTACCATGCTTGATGCTCTGGGTTCACCCCATGCATTCACATGCACATGAGAGAGTCATGGCATTGGCACAAGAGACACTCAGTGGAACACACACACACACACACACACACACACACACACACTTCACATCTCACTATTCTGTATCACAAAACTAAATTTTTAAAAAGACTAAGTTCTGAAATCAACTTGCCTGACTTCAAATCCTGATTTTTCTCTTGCTAACTGTGTGGCCTTGAACAAGTTAACTACTTTTTCTATGCTTAATTTACATCATCAGTGAAAGGCACTAACAGAACATTTAATTTGTTAGATGAGAACCATCTAAACTTACCATCTCAGGTACTAGGATAAGTGAATCAAAAGCACTTAAAAGACTAACAGACATTAATGAAATACTCAAAGTATGTTAAATATTATTATTTATTATTATTAATATTGTTATTATTGAAATCTAAACAAAACTGTAAATAGTAATAAATAAATGATTGAAGAAACTTCTCATTATTATAAAACAAGCACGTAAATTTGGGGGCTGGGTGGGTTGTGCATCTGATTAAGCACATGTTACAGTGCACAAGGATTCGGGTTCAAACCCCTAGTCCCCCCACCTGCAGGAGGGAAGTTTTATAAGTGGTGAAGCAGTGCTGCAGGTGTCTCTCTGTTTCTTTCCTTCTCTGTTTCTCCCTTCCTCTCAATTTCTGGCTGGCTCTATCCAATAAATAAAGGTAATTTTTAAAAAATATATGAAAAAAGAACATAAATTTGTATTTCATACAATTTAGGTTAATACAATAATAGTAGCAGTACTAGTAGTATTGATATACACCAAAAACATTTGCACAAGTATGCTTTCATTTTTAATGAATACAAATAAAATGTCATCTTCTAAGATATGTATATTTATGGGGGCTGAGCGGTAGCGCAGCGGGCTAAGCATACATGGTGCAAATCACAAGGACCAGTGTAAGGATACTGGTTTGAACCCCCAGATCCTCACCTGCAGTGGGGGTCACTTCCCGAGCAGTGAAGCAGGTCTGCAGGTGTCTATCGTTCTCTCCCTGTCTTCCCCTGCTCTCTCAATCTCTCTCTGTCCTATCCAACAGCAACAACAGCTATAACAATCACAACAAGGGCAACAAAATGGGAAAAATGGCCTCTAGGAGCAGTGAATTCATAGTGTAGGCACCGAGCTCCAGTGATAACCCTGGAGGCAATTAATTACTAATTAATTAATTAATTAAAATGTATATTTATATTACTATCACACAAAAATACCTTTTCATTTAAATGTGTGTTCCTCTAGAAGTTTCTTATACTTCCCCATAAGGTACTATTACTTCACTCACTTATTGTCTTTGTTACTTAATTATGAAGATGGTCAGCCAATTCAGGAGATAGAAACCTGTGGCATAGATGCCCTCTGATCATGTTGCAGTTTCCCACGGTATGTGCTAGGAAGTGAAGAAACTAATATAATGTTCAACACTGGCTGGGAATTCTATCTGTCCTACCTCACTGGTCCTGGTTCTGTGCATTTCTGACTTCCCAGCCATCATGACATCTCAGTATACTGGGATTCTACTCCCAAGAGAGCCATAGCTGCACTCTCCTAGTTTAAGGGCTACTCGTCTGCTTTTCCTCTACTAGTGAGATTTACTTTAAATCATAGACTTCCTTACATATAATGTTAGTAATTTTGCTTCATTTGAGAGCCCTTAATATTTTCATCAAGAAGTACATTTGGGGACTGGGTGGTGGCGCACCTGGTTGAGTGCTTGTATTACAATGCGCAAGGACCCAGGTTCAAGCCCCTGGTCCCCACCTGCAGGAGGAAAACTTTGCAAGTGGTGAAGTAGTGCTGCAGGTGTCTCTCTCTCCCTCTCTATCACCCTCTTGATGTCTGGCTGTCTCTATCCAATAAATAAAGATAATAAAAAATTTTTTAAAGAAACTTAAAAAAAAAGAAGTACATTTGATTGACGCAGATACAAGCCATAGCAACGCAATTAACCAACCCTGGTTTGTATGTACTTTGAAAATGTTCTCAAAGTCTGCCAGTCTAAGCCTACTTAAATTAATCTAACTACTTGCTCTTTTCACTTTAAGTATGGAACATCTGTGCAGAATTAGAGCTACACTTAAGTGCTTGAAGCTGATCAGAAGAGCCTGTAATTATTTTGGAAAATAGTGAGAAAAAAAGTGTAATCCTTTTATAACATTAAAGAAAGGTTTCCTATGAAATTTCAGGACTGTCTATAAATAGCCTTTTTCTACTTATAAACATACATGAAGATTTATTTCAGCGAAGTCACTTTCATTTTTTCAATAATTGTTTGAACATGTATGCCTATTGCTAATGAATAGGAAGTTTCCCTCTTGTTTATCCTAACAGGGAAAAAATATCAGCTAATAGGACCAGTGAAGTGGCTCATTGGATAATGTGCTGTTTTGACCTGTGCACAACTCAGGTTTGGAGCCATGCCTCCTCCATCACCACACTGAAGGAAGCTTTGGTGCTGTGGTTTCTCTCTGTCTCTGTCTCTCAGTTATAAAACAAAACAAAACAAAAATACACCTCTATTTCCTGAGGTGATTTCAAATTATTGTCCTCCATGCTGGTAAGAAAATTAACCTCAGTGTTTTTAGAATCTTTCCCACAGAGACTTTAGCCCAGGATACTGGGTAGATGGGATAGAAGCAAAGCTAAGGAGAGTCCTTGGTCCTGGAGTCATATCCTCATTCATTGCTGAGAAGTGACCATGTCTCAGCCTGCACAGCCCATAGAATGAGTCTTTCATTATGGCTATCAGTGAAGTCATCAGCCTCAGTATGAATATAGTCATTTCTTCTCTGAGGTCATCCTTCCTGTACTTATCTGCCTCTGCCTCAGTCCTCTTACCACCTACCTTTCCTGTCAAGAAAGTAAATGTCTCTATTCATTAGAACCCTAGAGTATTTGGATATCTTAGAGTTTCCTTAACAATATCACCTAAGAACAGGAAAGTAGACAATCAATGCAACCAGTACCACCTTGGTATGTTTCACCTCGGCATGTTTCACTTCGGACTGTGTCCAGAGATGCTGGGATGTCAACTCTTCAGCTTCATTACTCTGGTGAGACCTTTCCTAACTCACAGGACTCTTTAATTCCAGTTCAAGTGGTACATCTCTTAACAAACATCAAAAACGAGATATAGATCAGGGCCCATGACATAGGGCATATGTACATGTATCCATAAGCAAAGGTGCACAATAGTTTGCAGTGAGTCAATAAGTATAGCAAGCAAGTAGAAAGACCCAAAACAACACCCCAGATCCCTGCCCCACTAGAGAAAGAGAGAGACAGGCTAGGAGTATGGACCTGCCAGCCAACACCCATGTTCATCAGGGAAGCAATTATATAAGCCAGATCTCCCTCCTTCTGCACCTCATAATGATTCTGGGTCCATACTCCCAGAGGGATAAAGAATAGGAAAGTTATCAAGGGAGGGGATTGGATACGGAGTTCTGGTGGTGGGGACTATGTGTAATTGTACCCCTCTTATCCTATGGTCTTGTCAATATTTCCCATTTTATAAATAAATTTAATATTTTTAGATTACAAAATGACATATAAAATATAATGAAAACCAAGTATTACTGTAAAAATAGTAGAATTCTCTAGTAATTATATGTATAAGAATGCTAACTGCCATTATTTTGGTATATCTACTTTCCAAATTTAATAGCCAAATACAAATGTTTTTGTTTCCACAAATGTGTGTGTATATATTTAAAATATTTTATACTGTATAAATCATTTCATGTTAGGACATCCTTATAATTCTTTTGTTTTATTTGATATATAGTTGAATATGACAGCAATATCAGCCTGTGTGTCCATGTGTGTGTCCATGTGTGTGTCCCTGTGTGTGCATGAGTGTCTGTATATGTGATCAGTAGGACTTAATCACTCTGGGTAAATATTTTCAATTAGAAAGACAGATAATTAGACAGAAAGAACAAATGAACCACAGCATCTGAAGTTTCCCCCAGTGCCATCAGGGTCAGACTTCTTGAACATGGGTTGTACATATGGCAAAGCAAACACATGCCTAGGTGAGCTATCTTGCCAGCCCAAGTGGTATATTTTTTAAAATGGATGAAAAGTATTACTCAAGTTATATCATAGTTAAATCATTTTTTCTGGACAAACATATAGATTGCTATTGTATTAAGCATATATCTTTGTACCCTTGAGCACAGATTCCTGAAGGATTAATGAATATAACCAAATGACTTTCTTAAAAAGTACATCCCCATGATAGTGTATCATGGTGCCTCTTACTGTTTTCTATGTTATTACAACATAGCCTTAGCCATTTTCTTTGCCAACAAATGCTCTTCATTCTGGTTTTCACAGCTGCTAAAATTAGTTAGTTTGTCTTTTAAAGAGTAAAGCAGAGATTAACATTTCCTAATTCCAATGTCTCTAAAGTCAATAAGATGCAGTTAGTGTTCTAATCACATTCAGAGACTGGCCTCACTCTATCATTTCCTTCTCTTCTTTGGATACTGACACCTATAAATCTTACCTTCTACCACCCTAGGACATTAAGAATTTGTTTGTGCTTCATAGATATGACACATACCTTATTACTAACCTGCCCCACCCTACACCTCCATAAACTACCTCCCTCAATATGGATTCCTATTCTGCTTCAATTCCTGACTCAACTCTTAACAATTTGTATGTTCCATTCTTTATCCTTCCTGAGCCCCCCTCCTCTGTGTGTGTGTGTGTGTATGTGTCTTCACAGTGCTAATTTTGGGTTTGCCATGACCATATTTTCTTTCTCTGTTCCACTATGCATTAAGAATTTTGAGTGCAAAAGTTGTGCCAGATTCATCTTTTGGTTTTTGGCCTTTGTTTTATTTTGTTTTTACAAACTAGATGCTTAATGCAATATTTGTTAAGTAACTGAATGACTATATGAGTTGAGTGGTAAATAAGCAGATGAACAGAATAAAATAGGAGTTTATACATTTCTTAAACAACTGACTTAAAGTTGGTCAGTTTGGTTTCTTTTGAGTCTATAACTGATCCCTTTCCCTATCTGCTTCCTCAAAGGTGTAATGTAAAAGTATACCTCATCTTTACACATGCTGCTTGTTTGATATCCTAGGAAAAAGTGAGGGCACAGTGAAACTGTGCTGATTTTCAAATAAAAGAGAAACCATCAACTAAGTTTGGTTGTGGTAAATGATAACAAAGGAGTTAAATTTACCTTGAAGGAGATCAGAATATGCCACCCCAAATATACCAGTTTGACAAAAGGAAGATTTTGTTTTTAACTGAAGGCCATTGAAAATCAAAAGATACTGTTTTCTCCTTGTCTGCCTGAAAGAGGAGCAAGGTGCTTCCCTATCATAAGAGGAAAAGTGACTCTTAGCATTAAACTGGGGTGTTAACATCAAGATGAGTTTGAATAGACAAACACTGCCAAAACAGACCTTTTTCTGGTCCATTATTTTCCCATCTATTTTCTAGTTATTTCCCCACATTTTGTTATCCCTTAAAGTTCAAACTCCTTTTCCCTTAAGAGGTCTGTATAAACCCTAAGTGTAATTATTTCTTTGAGATCAACTTTTTCTCTATGAACTCTTAAGTGCAAGTACTTATCAATAAAATAGTGTATCTTTTCTCCTGTTAACTTCCTTTTAACAATCTTATTTGCTTCACTGTATCTTTGTGACAAAGATGGAATGATCTGGGAACCCTGTTGGCCCAGGACATTATAGCTTAGATCTCATATCCTCTGCCAGAATTCTAAACTGAGTCAGTCTCCCAGATTCTTCTCCAAGTCTTATAAAAGGAAAGCAACAAGAGCCTCCTATTGTCTTTTCCTCTCCAAATATGGATTGGCAGGAAGAAACAACTGTATTGTGAGTTATGAATTTAGATTTTGCAGGCGCTTATTATTCTTTCCACTATGAAAACATCCATTATTTCTATTTTCTACTTTATGCTCATTGTGATAGTTGCAATATTCAAAAGAACACAGGTACAGCTTGTATGAGCATATTACTTTACAGAGTGGTAAGGTTTTGATGCCCATTTGCCAGCATCCATTTGGACAACTTTTGCTATGGGTTCTCATCTTAAAAAAATCAGTTAAAGAGGATTTAAAAGACAGAATAATGGCTATGCCAAAGGACTTTCATTCCTGAGGTTCTGAGGTCCCTGACTCAATCTCTAGCACCACTACAAACCAGAGCAGATCAGTCATACTCTAATTCCCTCATATATCCACATATTAAATTTTTATTTATTGGTTATTGGATAGAGATAGAGATAAATTGAGGGAGGAAGTTAGAAAGGAAGAGAGAGAGAGAGAGAGAGAGGAAGAGTCCTCTAGCCCTGCTTCACCACTTGTGACGCTTTCCCCCTGCAGATGGGACAAGGGGCTTGAACCCAAGGATTTGCACACTGTAGTGTATGCACTTAATCAGGTGCATCGTCACCTGGACCCTATATATATATTTTTTAAAATTAACAAAGGTTCCCCTATATAGTCTGTGTCATGAGCATTGGGTTTGAATCTAGTGTGTTGTTCTCCTGGCTTTTCACTTTCTGACTGTGCAGATTGACGGGTCAACACTTGGAAATGCATAGCTGTCAGCAAGGAACCTGAGGAAAGTATATCAGCAACCTTTTATATGTGACTATTTCAACTCTCAGAGAAGTTTATCTGAATAAAATGTTTTAACCCCAAAAGGACCTCTGTTGTCTTTTTCCTTGTTGATTGGTTAAGACTGGGTGGCCTCACCTCAGTATTACACAGCCAGTGTCATAGATTGGTGAGGAGACTGCAGACATAGGTTTTTACAGCTTTCTTAACTCTTCTGGCAAGAGTGTTTTTGCTTTTTCCTATGTTAGTTCACTTTGGGTGGGACTTTGGATCATAGGAGCTACATCTTTGCTCCCACTCTGGAGATGTCTCTTGAGTCCACACATTAAGCCATAAAATAATGTAATTTATTGGTGCTGAGTTATAACAAATCTATTGTTTTCAGCTTGAAATTTGGAATAAGTATACCTTTGGAGATCCTAAATTGTGAGTAATCTGATGACAATTCTTGAATTTGGAAAACAGTTGTATATTTAAGAGTAATTTTATGTATTGTACCAAACTAAAAGACTCTGGGGTGGTTGCGGGGGGGGGGGGGGGGGGTGGGTAGAGTACAGGTCCAAAAAGGATGACAGAGGACCTAGTGGGGGGTTATATTGTTATGTAGAAAACTGAAAGATGTCATGCATGTACAAACTATTGTATTTACTGTCGAATGTAAAACATTAATCCCCCAATAAAGAAATTCTTTTTTAAAAAAAGAATAATTTTAGAGCATTCTCAGTCTAAATAAGTATTCTGCTGGTATTTGCAGAAGGTTTGAGTTGGGGAAAGAAGAAAAAATGCAATAACTAGTTAAAAAAACTTCTTTGATGAAATTAAAGAATGTTAATTTTATTTAGAGCAAACATTAAGATCCAAACTCACTTAAATAAGCCCTACTCTCCTAAAATGTCTGCTAAAGAATTTGTTTTTTGTCCCAGAGAATTAAAAAAGGGGGGCGATAAACAACTATGCTCCTAAGTAATTTCCAAGAACATTCACTAAAAAACTTACATAAAAAAAAAAATTTACATCCTGTCCTTCCCTCTCTGAGATGAAAATCTGCTTAGAATATCTTCTCAACTCAGCAAACTTAGCAACAAAAAAGCAAATGACCCCATCCAAAAATGGGTAGAGGATATGAACAGAACATTCACTAAAGAAGAGATCCAAAAGGCTAACAAACACATGAAAACTTGCTCCAGGTTGCTGATTATCAGAGAAATGCAAATAAAAACAACATTGAGATACTGTCTCACCCCTGTGAGAATGGCATACATCAAAAAGGACAGCAGCAACAAATGCTGGAGTGGCTGTGGGGACAGAGGAACCCTTCTGCACTGCTGGTAGTAATGTAAATTGGTCCAGCCTCTGTGGAGAGCAGTCTGGAGAACTCTCAGAAGGCTAGACATGGACCTTCCATATGACCCAGTAATTCCTCTCCTGGGGTTATACCCCAAGGACTCCATAACACCCAACCAAAAAGAGGTGTGTACTCCTATGTTCATAGCAGCACAATTCATAATAGCTAAAACCTGGAAGCAATCCAGGTGCCCAACAACAAATGACTGGCTAAGAAAGCTGTGGTATATATACACAATGGAATACTATGCAGCTATTAAGAACAATGAACCCACCTTCTCTGACCCATCTTGGATGGAGCTAGAAGAAATTAAAGTTGAGAAAGAATAACAGAAAGGGAAACTTAAAGCAGGATTTGACTGAATTTGAAAGTGAAAACCCTGGGTTGAGGGTGAGAGTGGATGTTCAGCTTCATGGGGGGGAGTAGGGAAGGGGGTGGGACACAGTTTTTTGGTGGTGGGAACGGTGTTTATGTACACTCCTATCAATTCGTAGTCATATAAATCACTAATTAACATGAGAGTAGAAAAATTGATTGAATGTCTCAAACGTTTTTTTTTTTTTTTTCCCTCCTCCAGGGTTATTGCTGGGCTCGGTGCCTGCACCATGAATCCACCGCTCCTGGAGGCTATTTTTTTCCCCCTTTTGTTGCCCTTGTTGTAGCTTCGTTGTGGCTATTATTATTGCCCTTGTTGACGCAATTCGTTGTTGGATAGGACAGAGAGAAATGGAGAGAGGAGGGGAAGACAGAGAGAGGGGGGGGAGAGAAAGATAGACACCTGCAGACCTGCTTCACCGCCTGTGAAGCGACTCCCCTGCAGGTGGGGAGCTGGGGGCTCGAACCGGGATCCTTACGCCGGTCCCTGCGCTTTGTGCCACATGCGCTTAACCCACTGCGCCACCGCTCAACCCCCGTCTCAAATGTTTTATATCACAAACTGAGTCTTTTTAATAAATAGGCTGAGTCTTTTATATGTTGACTCTCTTAAAAACTTAGACCAGGGAGAACAGAAGCCACCGGTGGCACAGCTATATACAAATAATGTCAAAGGACATAAATTATGGTGATTTGTATGATACAGCAAATCCTAACAAAGGGATATTTCAAAGTTAACCCAATTGCCAAATAATCTCATTATAGCAATAACTATCTATTATCTTCTTAAACCCTAAGATAGCAGGAACCTCCCACTTCCTCTTTAGAGCCTATATTACCCCTAGTCCTGGAACCTCTAGGGTGGGGCTCACTTTCCTGCATACTCCTCTCAATTCATACCAATTGATATTGCATCCACCAATCCCAATCTAATCATGCAAGGAGCACCACCTCAGCATGCTTCACTTCAGACTTTGTCTAGAGTCGTCAGGCATGGAATGTCAACCCTTCACCCTCATACTCGGGTGAGACCTTTCCTTTCATAGTATTCTTAAATTCCATTTCAGGGGGTCCACTTCCTAACAAAATCCCAAAACCTAGATATAGACCAGGTCCCATAAGATACAGCATAGGTTCACATGTATCCATAAATTAGGGCAAAATATACACCTGAAAGCAAAAATACACAGTAGTCTGTAGTGAATCAGTATAAAGTTCATAATGAAATAGTGTCTACTTAGACTTAGAAACCCTCCTCACCTACTTCCTATTACAGTTTTCTCACTCCCTCCAAAGCTAACCTCATCAAAGCAAGGACTGCAAAACTGAATAAGGGCAAGAAACTGGCATACTTTAACTATTACTCTTTAGTCACTATCAGGCCACCTGATCAGCTGCGGTCCTATTTGGGGAATTCTGAGATTCCCAAACAGACATGATGGGCCTAGACCTCAAATAAATCCCTCTCTGTCAGGCTGCGAAGCAGAGGAGAGGGAAAGAGAGAGGAGATCCGGAGTGCAGAGGGAACACACATCTTTATTCGCACGGGCACCTCAGAGTTGTGTGAGAGCGCAGTGGTTTGGAACACGTGGAGCTAGCAAAAATGGCCACCTCGGGCAGCACCCTTCCCTGAGTCTGATCACTGATGTGAAAAGCAGGCAAGAGAGAGAGGGGTGGAAGAAGAATGACTTTTATAGGAGAAAGTCGGGACGTGATTGGCTAGGAAACAAGGCACTTGGGGATAGGATAATGGGAAGGGGGAGGAGTAAACAAAGCACTCCAGGATAGGATAATAGCTCTCTCAGAAAGGAAAGGGGGAGGAGTAAACAAAAGCACTCCAACTATCTCGGGGAACTGACAATGCCCTGAGGGGACAACATGGCGGCTGTGACTGCATCTGCACAATTTCCCAGCACCTCTCTCCGTTGTTACCAGTCATTCTTATTAGAAACAACACAGTAGACCTCTTTGTGGGACCCCCCCCCCCCCATAGGACCTTGCCTTCAACTTGAATCAACAGTGGTAGTGAATGTTCCATCCTCTGAGGGGAGGCTGAACAACATTTTTTATGCTACACCTGAGGAAGATGGGTCCTAATATTAGGGCAGCTTGGAATATTCCTACTTATGACCACAGAATGTGAGCTCAGATCTACAGGGATGCAGAGGTCACATAGGCTCCTAAGCTGAATATGGGCCCCAGATCATATCAAATCGATGGGGTTTATAGTCAACAATATTTATACACCTTTCCCATATTTGGGAGCTACTCTCTTCCCTGATGCAGCTTTCTGGTCCTTCTGCAAGCCATGACATCACCTCCCCAGACAATTATTAGGATCCACCTGCATATCAGATTTCAGGCTCAGGCAAAAACAAAACAAAACATCACTAGTATAGCCACAGACCCTTTGGTATATAACTAAAATATGCCTACTAGCTATCTACAAAATGGAGGACTCCCCAACTCTTCATCTGCACTATTCAAGCCTTTAGGTCCATGACTGGTCAACAGTTTGCTTGGCTTTGTATGTTAACTCTCTTGTCAACCACCAGGTTCCAGGTGTTAGCATGATGCCGACCAGACATCCTGGACAGACAACCCCACTAATTTGTCCTGGAGCTCTGCTTCCCCAGAGCCCTTCACCACTAGGGAAAGAGAAAGAAAGGCTTGGGAGTATCAATCAACCTGTCAACACCCATGTTCAGTGGGGTAGCAATTACAGAAGCCAGACCTTCAACCTTCTGCATCCCACAATGACCTTGGGTCCATACTCCCAGAGGGTTAAAGAATAGGATAGCTATCAGGGGAGGGGATGGGATACAGAGTTCTGGTGGTGGGAATTGTGTGAAGTTGTACCCCTCTTATCCTATGGTTTAGTCAATGTTTCCTTTTTATAAATTAAAGGAAAGAAAAGAAAAGAAATGTGGGAAACTCAATTCAAAGAAAAAGATTTGGAACTAACAATGAATGGCATTTCTTGTAAGAATTCCTTGAATTGTTATTAAACAATTTGTTCTGCTTTACATCTTATTGCTTTTCAGCTACCAAGCTGTAGATGCTACCATGACATCAACCTGACTTCCTTGGGCAGATAACCTCACCAAATGTGCCCTGGAACCCCAGCTCTCCAGAGCTTACCCCACTAGCGGAAAACAGAAACAGGCTGGGAGTATGGATCTACCTGCCAACATCCATATTCAATGGAGAAGCAGTCACAGTAACCAGACCTCCTATCTTTTGCACCCCATAATGATCCTGGGTCTATACTCCCAGAAAGACAATGAATAGGAAAATTTCATTGGAGGGGATGGGATACGGAACTCTGGTGGTGGGAATTGTGTGGAATTGTACCCCTCTTATTCAACAGACTTGTCATTCATAGTTCAATCAATAGAAGAAAAAAAAAGAGTGTCTGCTTAAAATCCTGAGAAAGAGTTCCTTGAAATGCAAACCTCTAAAGAATTAACTTTGGCTTCCAGTCTTAAAAAAAACTAAGTGTATAGTAGACTAAGACAATCAGCTCATATCAAAACTATAGACTGCACATGACTTCAGTGGAGAAATGCATGTCTTATGCACAACATGTATGGGTGTGAATTTTTAATCCTTAAAATCATAGAATTTTGAAAAAAAACTATTAAACTATTAAAACTATTTTAAAAAACTATTAAAACTATTAAGCTATTTAAAAAACTATTAATAGTCATAGATTCCATAAAATTTTATGTCAGGAAAAAAATGCTTAAAAGTTTCTCTACATTGAGTATATGCCAATAAACAATGATCCCTATGAAAGAAGTAATTATCAAACAGGGAAATGTCACCAGCCTACAGTATGTTTTGCTGGAGAGATCTAAGCACTTGTATATCTAGAATGGATTGACTTGGTCTGAGAGTTGCCACAATCTCAAAGCTGAGAACTGCAGTGCAAATAGGCATGAGGGGATATGTAAACTGTGCAGCAACCCTACTGTGCTAGAAGTCAGGAGAGATTATAAAAGCCAAAGAGAAATGTGGAAGCTTCTGATTGGGCTGTGAACCTTTACCTCTCATTAGCAATACTAAACTCTATGGTATTTTCATTTTTTCTATTGTCTACTCACTTCTTAATATTCTATGTACACAAAGGAAAAACATCAGCATTATAGGCATAGTGTTACTTGGAATAAAGCAAAAGAAACAAGCCTAAATGTTTAATAACAATAGCAACAAAAGTCAATGGACAACCTTTGTGAATATGATGACATTCCTTAAGGAGAATGGGTTTCAAGAGGATAAACATAAGTATAAATTAGAAGATTTAAAGTCAGGGCTAGGTGGTAGCACAGCTAGGTGAGTGCACATGCTATAATGTACAAGGATGCAGGTTCAAGCCCCTGGTCCCCACCTGCAAGGGGGAAAGTTCAAGAATGGTGAAACAGGGCTACAGGTGCCTCTCTGTCTCTTTCCCTGTCTATCTCCCCCTCCTTTCTCAATTTCTGTCTGTCTGTCTCTATCCAATAATAAATAAGGGAAAAAGCACAGAAAAAGTAAATCTAAAACATCACAAAATTGCTGTAAGAGTACAAGTGTTTCTTCATCAAAGAGCTCTGGCATGTGGTGATACTAGGGATTGAGTCCAAGAGCTCAGAAACGCAGACATAAAAGTTGTTTTCCAGAATAATTATGCTGCCTCTCAGCTCAAAAATAAAGATTTGTTGTTGTTGTTTAATTCCAAATACATAGAAACTGAATATGAAGAGCATATTAAATGAAATTCAGCTTAACTTGGAAAGTATAATGAGTTGATTCAATCCTATAGAGAAGAGAATATCAGGAGTTGAAAATAAAATGACAATACAGATTTGAACAGAAGAGGATGGGGTAAAAAGACTAAATGATGGGGCTGGGTGGTAGCGCACCTGGTTGAGCGCACGTATTACAAAGCGCAAGGACCCAGGTTTGAGCCCCTGGTCCCCACTTGCAGGAGGGAAGCTTTGCAAGTGGTATAGCAGTGCTGCAGGTGTCTCTCTGTCTCTCTCCCTCTCTGTCACCCCTTTCCCTCTTGATTTCTGGCTGTCTCTATCCAATAAATAAAGATACTTAAAAATAAAAAAGGGTGGGGGTAGATAGCACGATGATAATACAAAGAAACTCTCATGCCTGAGGCTGCGAAGTCCCAGGTTCAATACCCTGCACCACTATAAGCCAGAGCTGAGCAGTTCTCTGATGTTTCTCACTGAATCTTTCTCTCTCTGCATCTCTCTCAAAAATAAAAATAAATAAATAAAATACTTTAAAAATATTTTTAAAAAGAAGACTAAATGATAGGTATTCACAAATCAGCTAGATCATTTCCAAGTAATATAAAAATATTGATACATATTATATGTAAGTCTAAGTTGACATGTTTTGGGCTTCTTCTTTTTAAATAAAATAAAAGATATATGTTTCTTATGGTAAAGGAAAAGTGATTTCTCCTAAAGTAAATTACAATAAACAGAGTGATTTCTCCTAACGTGATTTAGAGGTCATTTAAATGTCACCCTAGAAAGTAAAAGAAGAAAATAAAGAACAAAGACCTGAATGTCTAGAATTAAAGATACAGTGTGGGGGCTGAGCAATGGCACACCCTGTTGGGCACACACAGTGCAAAGCGCAGGGACCCAGCAAAGAGATTCCAGTTCAAGTCTTTCGCTCCCCACCTGCTAGAGGGTTGCTCCCATGGCAGTGAAGCAGGTCTGTAGGTATCTGTCTTTCACTCCTTTCTGTCTTCCCCTCGTCTCTCTGTTTCTCTCTGTCCTACCAACAACAGCATTAGCAACAACAATAACAGCAACAGCAACAACAACAATCACAATGGAAAAGGGATGGATGGCTGCCAGGAGCAGTGGATTCGTGGTGCAGGCACAGAGCCCCAGCTATGACCCTGGAGGCAAAAAAAAAAAAATGAAAAAGAAAAAAAAAAAAAGAAGAAAGAAAAAAGAAAAGAAAAAAAGATGATGCTGTGCTCTTTACATTGTTCTTATTATGATTTTGATATTTTTAGAATGGCAATTATTTTCAATATTGAAAGCATTGAGGAATTTTTATAATCATGTTATCTTCTACATTTATTTTATTTTTACTTTGATTAAGTAAATAAACATTGATCATAGTGATCTGTGATTCTATTTAATCAGAAGTTTAAAAGCTTTTGACATTTTAGATGGTTTCCCAAAATGAAATTCTAACGAAATCTTCTTGACCATGAAAATCTCAAAAGATTTGTTCTCTTACTTTGCAAAAAGAGGAGGTAAAATGGACAAGGTTTGTTTGACACGTTAAACTGCATGGAAACACTGTTAAATAAGAAGTGAAGCTTAACTTTTTCTTGGTTACACTTGAATGGGCAAAACTATGTTTCAGAATTTGTAGAAAATTCCTAAAAATATGTTGATGCTCCTGCTGACCACAATATGTTTTGGTATAATGTTATCAGCCACATTTCTTGCAATTAACTTAAAATGTGTTACAGAGGGGGTTGGGCGGTGGCGCAGTGGGTTAAGCGCACGTGGCGCAAAGCGCAGGGACCGGCGTAAGGATCCCGGTTCAAGCCCCTGGCTCCCCACCTGCAGGGGAGTCGCTTCACAGGTGGTGAAGCAGGTCTGCAGGTGTCTATCTTTCTCTCCCCCCCACCTCTGTCTTCCCCTCCTCTCTCCATTTTCTCTCTGTCCTATCCAACAACAAAGCAACGTCAGCAATGGCAATAATAACCGCAATGAGGCTGCAACAACTAGGGAAACAAAAAGGGGGAAAAATGGCCTCCAGGAGCGGTGGATTCATGGTGCAGGCACCGAGCCCAGCAATAACCCTGGAGGAAAAAAAAAATGTGTTACAGATTGTCTGGGTGATGGTGCACCGGGTTGAGTGCATTTGTTATCATGTTCAAGGACCTGGGTTCAAGCCCCTGATATACCCACCTGCAGAAGGAAAGTTTCATGAACGATGAAGCAATGCAGAAGGTACCTCTCTGTCTCTATTCTTTTCTATCTTCCCCTTCACTCTCAATTTCTCCCTCTCTTTATTGAATAAATAAATAAATAAACAAAAATATTTTAAGATAAATTGCAGAAGGGGGGGCAGGTGGTAGGTAGCCCAGTGGGTTAAGCGCAGGTGGCACAAAGCGCACGCACAGGTGTAAGGATCCCAGTTCGAGCCCCCAGCTGCCCACCTGCAGGGGAGGCACTTCACAGATGGTGAAGCAGGTCTGCAGGTGTCTTTTTCTCCCCCTCTTTATCCTCCCGTCCTTTTTCCATTTTTCTCTGTCTTATCCAACAACATCAACAGCAATAATAATAACAATGTTAAACAACAGGGGCAATGAAAGGGAACAAATAGCCTCCAGGAGCAGTGGATTCTTGGTGCAGGCACTGAGCCCCAGCAATACCCCTGGAGACAAAAAAAAAAAGAAAGAAAGAAAGAAAAAAAAATTTTAAAAGATATATTGCAGAAAGTCAAAATTTCTTTTCATTTGTATTGTCATGAGCTCTCATTAGAAATTTTATTACTGTCCCAAACAATAGTTTTGCTTTGAGGATTTTCATAAAGCTTTTGCCATTGGCTAGAACACTTAATCTTCAATCAAGTTCTCCCTTTTCCTTCTCCTTTTCTTTCTACTCCTCCTCTCTATTTCTGTCTTGTTTTTATTGAGAC
The DNA here is from genome assembly GCF_950295315.1 of Erinaceus europaeus. Classification (NCBI taxonomy): domain Eukaryota; kingdom Metazoa; phylum Chordata; class Mammalia; order Eulipotyphla; family Erinaceidae; genus Erinaceus; species Erinaceus europaeus. The sequence goes on from NC_080163.1 coordinate 72,939,933, forward strand.
TTCACCACTCTGGGAAAACTTTTTTCACATAGAGAGAGGCAGTGATAAACTGAGAGAGACAGAAATGAACTATAGCACTAAATTTTTTCCATTGTTGTGATAGCTGGGCTCAAATACAGTCATGTGTACAGCAAACCAAGAATCCTCTCTTTTTTTTATTTTTATTTTTTAAATTTATAAAATGGAAACACAGACAAGCCCTTAGGATAAGAGGGGTAAAGTTCCTACCACCAGAACTCTGTATCCCATCCCATCTCCTGATTGCTTTTCTATTCTTTAACCTCCTGGGAGTATAGACCCAGGGTCATTATGGGGTACAGAAGGTAGAAGGTCTGGTTTCTGTCATTGCTAGTGAGCTATCCGACCAGCCCTGTACATTGCCTTCCATATCTACCTGAAAGTAGGGCATAAAAGTCCCTCTGAACCCTCCTGCACTTTTGGTGATATTGTAAATTAGTCCAATCCCTATAGAAAGCAGTAAGGAGAATTCCAAGGCTAGAAATAGACCTACTCTATGACCCAACAATTCCTTTCCTGGAATCAAACATACCCATCCACAAAGATACTGGTATACCTATGTTCATAACAGCACAATTTGGAGTAGCTAAAACATGGAAGCAACTTAGGTGGCCCAAGATAGATAAGTAGTGGCTGAGAAAGTTGTGGTCTCTATACACAATTGAATACTTAGCTGTTAAGAATGATGAATTCACCTTCATCTCATCTTGGGTGGAGCTAAAAGGAATCTTGTTAAATGAGATAAGCAAGAAAAAGAAGGATAAATATGGAATGATCCCACTCATAGACAGAAGTTGAGAAATAAGAACAGAAGTGGGAAACAAAGTAGAACTTGAACTAGGTTTGGTGTATTGCACCAAAGTAAAGGACTTGGTTGGTGGAGGCAGTGGGGAGCTTTCTTATCCTGGTGCATAATGGTGGAAGAGGATCCAGGCTGGGGGGGTGAGTGAATGCATTTAGCAGAAGACTGAGAAATGTTACATGTGTACCAACAATTGTGTTTACTGTAAACTATTAGTCCCTGCAATGAAACTAAATTTAAAAAATCCCTTCAAACAACGTAATTTTGCTATTACTCTCTCTCTTGCCATACCAGAAAGCAGAGGATGAAGGATCAACACTAAGAGGAGCTTGCATAATAAAATGTATATTCTCTTTCATCGCTTTCTCTCATATATTTCCTAATCATTTCTTTATAGTTCACTGTCCTTTACCATCTAGACTGTTTTTTCTTTGTTAAGAAGGGCATAGAAGTCCTAAATTCTAACTACTTTTTCAAATCTGGCTTCTTTCTGTGAATTCCTGTTTACATAATATTAATAACAGTAGCTATCACATGTCCTTTCTCCTATCATTCTGTCCTTTGTTACTCAGTCTAGGGCTACCCACAACATCAACACAGAAGACCAAAGGAGAATTTACTTAGCCAGTTGACCCCTTTTTATGATCCTCCATCTTCAGAATAATAGTGTGCATCTGTTAGTTTTGTTGGTCAGCCATGTATACACCCTGTGATATGAACCACAGGTAACTTTTTGGTACTAGAAACTTCTTGGACTTGAATCTTTATGTATCCAAAGCCCAAGAAAGCATTAGTAGAAATATGGCCGCTTGTAAATTAGAAGGCTATAGAAATACTGATTAAAATTCTTATAAGCCAGAGGATATTGACATTGATTCCATTCTTAATTCTGGTGTTAATGTGTAATTTGGGGTTGTTTACTAGAAATATTATAATTCATTTTATATTTTCTTTTGTAATTTTATTAGTGACTTAATGATGATTAATAAGATTATAAGATAACAGGAGTACAATTCCATGCAGTTCCTACCACCAGAATTCCATGTTCCATCCCCTCACTAATAAATTCCCTATTCTTATCCCTCTGGGAATATGGACGAATTTTTTTTCCTCCATAGTTATAGCTGGGGCTTGGTCCTAAACTATGAATCCACTGCCCCTGCAGCCATTTTTTTAAATTTATTTTTTCATTTGATAGAACAAAGAGAAATTAAGAGGGGAGGGGAAGATAGAGCTAGAGCTAGAGCTAGAGATTAGATAGATAGATACATAGATAGATAGATAGATGATAGATAGATAGATAGATAGATAGATAGATAGAGAGGGAAGGAGGGGATGATAGAGAGAAAAAGACACCTACAAGTCTGCTTCACTACTTATGAAGCTACCTCCCTGCAAGTGGGGTGCAGGGGGTTGGAACTGGGATCCTTGTGTGGGTCCTTCCACTTTGTACTGTGTGTGCTTAACCCAGTGTGACACCACCCGGCCCTTTGGACCAAAATTCTTTATGAAGTACAGAAGGTGGAAGATCTGGCTTCTGTAATTGCTTCTCCACTAGACATGGATGTTGGCAGGTGTAGCTATACCTCCAACCTGTTTCTGATTTTCCCACGTGGGATAAGGCTCTAGAGAGGTGGATTTATTTATTTATTTTTTGTATAAATGGGAGATAAGAATTTGTATCCTTTTCCTGTACTACAAACTTACAATGGAAGTATACATATATTATTAAAGTACTAAATAGAACTTTGTTCTTAAGATTAAGAGCAAAAAGACTATGCTTTGTCCAGAGGAGAAGCAATTACAGAAGCCAGAACTTCCACCTTCTGAGTCCCATAAAGAATCTTGGTGCAGAAAGTCGGGAGGTAGCGCAGTAGGTTAAGTGCACATGGTGCAAAGAGCAAGGACTGGAGCAAGGACCAGCGTAAGGATCCTGGTTCGAGCCCCCAGCTCCCCACCTGCAGTGGAGTCACTTCACAAGTGATGAAGCAGGTATGCAGGTGCCTATCTTTGTCTCCCCTCTTTGTTTCCCCCCTCCTCTCTCCATTTCTTTCTGTCCTATCCAACAAGGACTACAACAATAATAACTACAACAATAAAACAAAAAGGGCAACAAAAGGGAATAAGTAAATACATATTTTAAAAAGTATTTTTTAAAAAAAGAATTTTGGTGTATACTCCCAGAAGGATAAAGAATAGGAAATCTTCCAATGAGGGTATGGGAAATAGAATTCTGGTTGTGGGAACTGTATGGAATTGTACCCCTGTTATCTTAAAATTTTGTTAATCATTATTAAATAATTTATAAAAATATAAAAGAGTATGCTTGATTGATTAATTTTAACTAAAGTAGTAAAATAACAATAAAAAGTTAATTGTTCTTATATATTCAATCAAACAAAAATATGACTGAAAATTCAAATGTCAAACTTATTTGAGATAATGTACCTTGGTTAACTCCCTTCACACACACACACATACACACACACACACACACACACACACACACACACTACCACCACCTTCTAATTTTAGATGACAATCTCCCTCACAATTTCTAAAGTATTTAGGTGCTTTCTATAGCAGGCTTGTAAGATGAAAAATCAGTCCAGGCAAATAGCAAAGCAAGTGTTTCTCTACATCCTTGTACTTATGTAACTACTAAGGCCCCCAAACAACAAAAACCTGAGAGATTTGATGTTGTGTCTGAGAGCTAGTCATTCAAAAAATATTTAGATCTTTTGGTAAAAAGCAAAACTGCAACTTCTGTAGGAGATTTTATTTCACTTTGTTTTGTTCAGTCTAGCAACATGTCTTTATAAATCCCTGAAAGATTCTTTTCAGATTATTAGAAATATCTTGCAGGAGGTGGGCGATGACTCACCCAATGGAGTGCAGGTATCACCATGTCAGAGGACCTAGTCTCCACATGTAGGTGGGAAGGTTCGTGAGCATAGAAGCAGATATACAAATGTCTCTCTGTGACTCTCTACTTCTCTTCCCCCCTCTATCCCCATTCTTTCTCCATTTATCTCTGTCTTTATCAAAAAGGAAACATTTAGAGGTGTGTGTATATGGAGGTGTGGGGTGGGGGGGGTGGGCAGGATGCCACACTCACAGTGGTGGATTTCTTCTACATGCACCAAACCCCACTGATTACCCTGGCTGGTGACAAAGTCAAAGAACATTTAGTCATATCACCTCAGGATAATGATTCTGTTCAGAAATAAGTGGCCCACTATAGATCACCAAAAATGTCTCATTTGAAAAATAAAGAAATCCAAGAACAGGCTGAACAGACCCTTTTCTATATGAGGTCAGAAAATACAGAACCTCTAGTTACCATTAACTATAACTACCATTATTATTTACTGACTGTTTCAGAGTTTAAGCAAAGATCTAAAGGTTCTTCTGAATCATAGAAGAGATGGGAAATTTTGTTTTTTCTCTTTTATTGTTCCTCATAGCTTACTATGCCAATATTTGCAATTTCTAGGAAACATTTAACATATTACATACAAGAACAGAATTACATTGTTGATAAAACATATAATACCTAAAGATCTGGAAGCAAGAGATGCTGGAAATTTACTACTAGTAGAAATAATTATGGCTTCAAGTATGGACATAAAGAAGAGCTAATATATATATATTCATTAATTTTGAATGGTAAAATCATCTGTGTAAGTTTGAATGCTAGATTTTTGCTGCTCTTACTTTGATTAAAAGTTGTGTTTTTCAATTTTTATTATTTTATTTGTAGATACTGCCTGTCAACAACTACTCAGCTAGTTACACATGGCCTCAAAATGTAATTCTTTTTTTCAATTTGATAATTTGGGTTTCTTGTCGTAGCTGACTATTACATAATTGATCCAATGGCAGATAAGTCTTTGACATTATCCTCCCCTTAAAGTGCTCCTTTTGGTCCATGTCATCCAGATAGGATTACAGAAAACTAACAAATTATTCATTTTGACTCTGTATTGAAAGGTGATTTTGTTGGTACATGTGAACACATTGTACCACTCAACCTCCCAACCCTACCCATATTTTTAATTCATTTCTTATAAAACTGAGATAATAAGGGATAGAGGGAAGAAGGGAGGGAGGAAGGGGCAGTGAGAGGGGGAGAGAGAGAGAGAGAGAGGGAGAGAGAGGAAAGAGAGAGAGAGAGAAGGAGAGGGAGAGACAGAAACACAAAACATTGTGCTCCCATTTAAGAAATTATCATTAGGGAGGGAGGGAGGAGCAGTGAGAGGGAGAGAGAGAGAGAGAGAGAAACACAAAACATTGTGCTCCCATTTAAGAAATTATCATTATTGCTCCTATAAGGTACTACCCAGGGCCTCACGCATAGAAGGTGGATACTCTAAAGCTAAGATGCTAAGACACTTCCTTGGACCTATTGTTTTACTTTAACCAAGACAACAACTCATCTACAATCACAAAAGCTTGCTAATTTCATCCAGTTCTCAGGAATTTATTTTCTGAGTCCTTAGCAAAAGGAAGTCTGGAGGGAGCACTGTCCTGTGAGCCATTGTCAATCAGTAATAATCCAGATTGCTATTACTTCTCTGTGGATAATGGAACCTTCCATTGTGCTTCTTAGTTCAGCTCTTCAAATTGGTTCAGTCACTAGTAAGCTGTCTTAGCACATTTTTAAAGCTCCTCTGTCATTGTAGATATCTAATTTAATATAGAAAAGGATTCTTACTTTCATTTGAGTAGATTAGTAAAGTCATCTTTAGTAGACTGTAAGTCATCTGTAGTAGAATTTGTTTTTAAAAGAAACACCAAGCAGAGCTCTCTAAGTTCTATTTCAGATGGAAAAATTCTATTTTAACTATAACTTTGTTTCTACCTTATTATTATTACTTTTTTTAATGATGTTACCATATAAAACATTTTAAATACCTCTTGTCTACATTATTGGCTAAAAATACAGTATACTTAACCCACATACCACTCTTCTTACCACATACCTTAAACTTTGTTTAATGAAAACTTGGCTAGTGTAATAATCACCTAAATTGGGACAGCTAGTTCTAAGAAACTAGGACTGTGAGTGTACAAAGTATGCCACAGGTTGCAAATAAATGAAAGTGCAGGAATAAACACAGATGTCCAGACACATCTTTCTTGCTTAAAATATTTCTTATCTACAGGGACTTTATTTGACCTCAGAAGTCCTCATATTTTAGTTTCTTATTATTATTTTAAATGAAAGGCTTTATCCTAAGAGTCTTAAGGCTGTTTGTCTATGATATAAAATCAACCAGCACATGGGGTACTTTATAGCCTCACCTAAGTGCTACAACTCAGTACTGCAGTGTAGGGGCAGAAATTTTTTTATGTGGTCTATTTCTTTAAAAAAAATTAAAAATAAAGCAAGTCAAGAAGTAGGATAAAAGCAAAATCCAGGAGTCCTTGTGGACAATAAAAACCAAATATAAGATTACAAAACCAAACATCGCACAGGTCAACCAAAAGAAAATCTATCTGGGACTCAATTTTATAATCTTATGCTTGGCGGAGTAATTGACTTCCATATCATCCTATCTCTGAAGAATTTGCTGGATATACTTTGTATGTTCTCAGCACTCAATTAGGTTCTGATAATTCACAGAAACAATCTGGTCACTGTGACTGTTTGAGGAAAAAGCAACTTCTTTTCTTTTATCCTCTTTCCTTCTCCTCCTCCTCCTGTTTTTTAATGTGGAGCTTAGTAATAGACCCAGTAACTTTGTGCAAGCATGATACTGATTAACAACTTTCCCAGGTTAATTAATTAATTTATTTTTATCTGTTTTAGACAGGAAGAGTCAGGAGAGACACTGGCAAGACAGAGAAAGAACAGAGAGATGACACAGCTCTACTCTACCACCCAAGGAGTTCCTTGGGTGCTGTCCCTAGTGTTCCCATGTAGTTCCAGGGTTCAGACCCAGAGCTTAATGTATGGTAAGGCATACACTCTACCAAGTGAACTATCGTCTAGTCCCCGAAAGTGTTGTTTCACTGTCTCAGGTTTTTATGTATCAGTTGAGTAAATGTCTGGGATACATAAAATAATTATGGGGATTACATATAAAATATAAATGTATTAATAATAAACAATATTGTATACTGGTATGTCTTCACTGGGTGTATAGTACATTTAACTTGCCACTTATAGCTCAAAATTCAGTCAAGTTTTCTACCTGTTCAGAGAAAAAGTTATGATAAACTTTTACAGAATATAAGGGATTATAGCATTTCAACTTGCTCCTAGGAAATCAAATACAAAGTTAATCATGTGTGTATTATTCTGCCCTCATAATACCCAAAAAAGAAATGGCTCAAATTTGGGAATGTGTTGTCCATACACTGAAATATCATACATCCACAGATCCAGAATATTCTATTGTGTAAGAGAGCAGTCTGTACTTACTGTCATGAATGCACTGTAATGCCTCAAGATATTTATGAAGTCAGTTAAGGCAGTCTTTTCTCTAGCAATTACAGAGATTGTCAGGACCTGAAGATCCACTATAAATGACAATGCCTTGGTAGCAGTTCACTAGCACATGGAATGAATCCCATAAGATGGAGTTAATTGAACTGAAGATAAGAGAAGCTTCTATTTTGTTTTCATAAAAGAATATTCTTCCACCATCCTCCTGATCTCAAACACAAATTAGTCATTTGTTCCAAATTTCCTATTGCAATTGAAGGAGTAAAGCATCTCCTTCTACATGGGACGAGTTATTTATTTTATGGGCTGGGCAGCGGCACATCTAATTGAACACACATGTTACCATGCATGGGGACATAGGTTAAAGCCCCCAGTCCCCACCTGTAGTGGGTGGAAGCTTCATAAAAAGTGAGGCAGTGCTGCATGTATCTCTCTTTCTCTCTCCCTTTTTATCTCTCCTCTCCCTTTCTTTCTGTCCTTTCAGTAAAAAGAAAAGGGGAAAAATGGCCACAAGGAGCAGTGGATTTGACATACAGGCACTGAACCCCAGCCAATAATTCTTGGCAATGAATAAACAAAGAAAATTTATTTGAAATGTACTTTTTAAAAACATTATAGTTTTTATTATTTTAATATGTATTTATTCCCTTTTGTTGCCCTTATTGTTTTATTGTTGTAGTTAGTAATGTCATTGTTGTTGGATAGGACAGAGAGAAATGGAGAGAGGAGGGGAAGGCAGAGGGGGGAGGGAAAGATACACAGCTGCAGACCTGCTTCACCACCTGTGAAGCAACCCCCCACCCCACCCCCTGCTGGAGGGGAGCTAGAGGCTCAAACCCAGATCCTTAATCCAGTCCTTGCGCTTTGTGCCACATGCACTTAACCCACTGTGCTACCGCCTGGCTCCCTTGAAAAGTAATTTTTACAATTTTATCAAGATAAAAAATTCAAGTACTGATGCCCATAAATATATCATAGCCTATTTTTGCTACAGAAAACAAAAATATTTTTCTTTTGAATTATTTCCTTATAATTAATTGCAAAAACACTAATCTGAGAGAAAGCCAAGAGATAATTAAATAGTAGCCAAAATAATTGTTGTGCCATTAAGTGTTGATCACCAGTATGTACCAAACATATTGTTATATCTTTTAGGATTATTTTCTACCTCATTTCCCCAAGCTTTTGTTAAATATCATTGAATGTCATTAAATAAATATAAAATAAATGTCACTAGCTCAATTATTTAGATTACTTAGAAAATACTTTAGAAAAAACTAAAATCAAGTAGTGACTCCCTGAGGATAAGGGAGAAGTTAGACCCTCGGTTCATTTATAAGCTTTGTCATCCTTCTGATACTACTGATGCAATATACAAGTAAGTACTAAGGGCATAAATTGGAAGACTAGAAACATCAAGATGAAGTCACAATGGATCTGCTGAACAGAGATGAGCAGGTGCAGATTAAAAAAAAAAAAAGATGGACAAGCAGTCCTTCCTAAAGATGATAGGTGTGGTAAAACTTTTTCTTTTCAAGTGTGGTTTCTCTTTCTAGAAGTGGAAAATAACATAAAGAGATGAGCAAATGATTTTTATAAAACAGTGATGAGGGCCAGGAGATGGCATACTTGTTTAAGTGCACACATTATAGTGTGCAAGGACCCATGTTCATGCCCCTGGTCCCCATCTGCAAGTGGAAAGTTTCACAAGTGGTGAAGCAGGGCTGCAGGTGTTTCTCTGTCTCTCTCCCTCTCTATCTCCCCCTCTCAATTTCTCTATGTCTCTATGCAATAATAAATAAATAAATATTTAAAAATACAAATAAAATAGTGATGAAATTGAATTTTGAAAGCAGCTGGGGTGAGGCTGGGCAGTGGTGCACCTGGTTAATGGTAAATATTACAGTGAGCAAAGAGCTGGGTTCAAGCTCCTAGACCCCACCAGCAGAGGGACAGTTTCACAATCAGTGGATTAGTCCTGTGGGTGCCTCTCTTTCTCTCCCCATATCTCTCCATTTTCTCTCTTTCTATATCAAATAAATAAATAATAAAAAATCTTTAAAAAGAAAGAAAGCAAATGGGGCACTAAAGTATATTAGTTTTTCTTTTTAAAGTGCGTGTGTGTGTGTGTGTGTGTGTGTGTGTGTGTGTGTGTGTGTGTAAAATGAGGGGTCTATTAAAGTTTCTCATGGACTAGTTAGTGGCACACCTGTTTGAGCCTATATATTACCATGTACAAGGATGCAGGTTCAAGCCCTGAGTCCCCACCTAGAGGGGGATGGGCTTCAAGAACTGAGAAGCTATGCTGCAGCTTTCTTTCTCTCTCCCCATCATCTCCCTTTTGACCATTTATCTCTGTCTTATCAAATGAAAAAAAAAAGTTTCTCATGACAGGGTCTGAGGGACAACACACTGAGTAGGGCAGGTTTCCCATGTTCAAGTCCTGGCACCACGTGGATGTACCATGGTACTAAAGGAAAGGCCAGTGCTGTGTTGTTTCTCCCTCCCTTTCTTTCTCTCTTTCTCTGAATGAATCAATTGACCTAGGAACAGTGAAATCATGTATGCTTTAGGCCTTGGCTCTGAAAGAAAGGTTTCTCATGAGAACATATGGGTTTTAGTCTCTCTCTCTCACTGTCTTTCTCTCTTTTTATCTGAAAAAGTTGGCCTGAAGCAATGAAGCCACAGTGACAAAAATAAAGTTTACATCTTTAGTATATTCAATGCCATTGACTATAAACCATTAAAATGCAATAAAGAAAAAAATTTAAAAAATCAAATATCCCATGTCACAAATTAACAATGAATAATGAGGGGAAATCTTTCAATCAGTTTCCAAATACAACTTTTTGGAAGAGCCTTTAAACATTAATTTCTTAAATATTAAAGTGGTGGTGATGACAACATTTTGGAAGGGCCAATGTTAGGCTATATTTTCCACTGACATAATATTTGCTAACTATTGTTAAGTGAAAATCTGTTATAGACATTCACAGAACTATTATGAGCTAGTAATCTAAATGTATACCTTCCATTACTTAATATCACTGGTTATCTTCATTTTTAGGATAACTATTGTTGTCTTTTATCAGAAAGACACCCTGAAGAGTCCTCAGAAAAAGTCATTTGTGGGGTCTCGGAGAGAGCTTACCTGTTAGAGTAAATGCCTGACAATGGACAAAGACCCAGGTTTCAACTTGGACCCACATAGGAATACTTTTGGTAAAACCTGGGAGGAAGATTCAAAAATGGTAGAGTGGTGCAGTGGCATCTTTCCTCTTTTTGTTTCTCTCTATCTGAAGTATAAAGAATGACAGAGAAAAAAAAAATGATGACCTGGGACTGGGAGTGATGAAATCATTCATGTTTGATACCCCAATATTGCCAAAAGCAAACAAAAAGAGGAGAAAGAAGAGAGACATTAACTGTGAATTGTAATTTCATCCCAGGACTGATTGCCTACTATTACTTTAAATTTGAAGTGTCAGTCTCACCCCCATGTCTTCTGTGATCTCTCTTCCACTTTGCCCATTGTTTTCCATTGCTACCTCCTCTATATATAGCAGTTAAAATACTGAACACTTGTAGGGCCTTTCTGCTATTTCTTTCGAATGCTTTCCAAATGGTCAGAGGCTTCTGATCATTTCAATGGTTCAGTGCCCTAATTTGTTGCTACATTTCATTCATATGTTATTATTACAATTCCAAGAGAAAGATTATTTGAATGTTCCCAGTCTTCTATCAATTCCTCTAATTTTGGTTTGGCAATACACTTGCTCAAGTAGAACTTCTAGGCAGTAGACATGACTGCATTTTTGTCATTAAATTGAATTCTTTATCATTTAGTAATGTTCATATGGGGTGTTGAAATAAATGAAAACCAAATTAATCACACTGTATGTTCTTACATAGAACTTTTAAAAATAGAGTAAAACATATCTTCCAAGGAGTACTGTTTCATGACAATGAGAAAAAAAAATCAAGCAAATTTGAAATTTTAAAATCTTCCCTTAACTACAAAGTATAATAATGAAAAGTGAGATGAAAGTGAAGTCAGAGTGAGTGGCTTATTGCTTTTGTTGATCATAAAATATTTGGGGGGAATAATAGAAGACAGTAGACACAGTGTGGAATTTAATATGGAAATAAAACAAAACAAAAGAAAAAGAAAAAGTTAGGTTACGATAGAAAAGAAACTGGTGCAAGTTAATAAGCCAGCAGGATGCTTTTCATTTGGGGCTAGACTGCGGTGCTATAAGAAACCATGGTCTCCAGAAAGATCCCTTGTAATGGAGCCCAACAGTCAGAATCATGAGCTGCTTTTGTACCCTGTTACACAACCTCATGCCTTTAAAATAGATCTGTCACTAATGACTGAAGGCTGCATGCAATTTACCTCACTCCACAACCATCTGCTGAGTATTCTTAGTTCTGTCTCCAGTTGAAAAGGACCCATAACAAGTTTTCTAAGTAGACTCCCTCACTTTTAAAAAACATTCGACTATAATGTTTAGAGCAATGTTTCTGACCCAAGGAAACCAAATTTGTCCCTCAACAGATGCTGCACTCCTGGCTTTTCAGGGTTCAGTAGTACCAAGTGCTCTATAGGAAAATCTGGACTCCAGGGGACCAGAATAACAGACTGTTGAATTTAAGGAATCCAAGGATAAAATGGTGTAGGTTTCAATTGTCCTGAGATTTCTAAAATCTCATCTGGCTCTTATCTCTGGGGTGGCTGAACACAAAGATATTCACCCAGCTTTCTGGAATCAAATGCTTACTAGGGAAGGAAAATTGGGAGTTTGGAAGGGATCTGAAGAAACAAAGCCATTTCTTACAGAAAACACAAATACACTATTTGCCAAAAATACATCTTTTTATTTTATAGAACAGTCAAATTCAGGGAGGCAGGGAAGATTGAGAGGGAGAAAGAAGACAGACACCTTCAAATCTGCTTCTCTGCTCATTTAGGGTCTCTTCTGCAGGTGGGGAGCAGGGGACACAAACTTGGGTCCTTATGTATGGTAACGTGTGCATGCCTCAGTAGGTATGCCACTGTCCAGTCCCCAAAGACAAAAAAAGTTCAGAAACTTTTTAAAAGATCTGCCAGCTAAGAATTTTTGTTACAATCTTCTGAGACTAAATAAATAAATAAATGTATCAGAAAGTAAAAATCGCACTGATTTTTTTTTCAAATGTGGGACCAGGTAATGAACTAAGGGTTTTGCATATGCATAAGTTCTCCAACTTACTGAACTTTAAAAAAAAAATGTATCTAAAAAGAGAAAAGAGGGACAAAGAGAAGGAGAGAGGAGAAATACCAAAGCACTGCTCCACCATCCATGGAATTTCCTTTGGTGCTATGCATTGTGCTCTCATGGGGTGCCTGGAATAGAACTCAAGGCCCCCTGCATGTAAAAGCATGAACTCTAACTGATATGTGACCTCCTAATATGAAATTAATAATTTCTTTAAAAATTCATGTTATAAAATTTCCCATGATATTCTAGCACACTAAAAAATAAATAAATAAAAAAATCTTAAGGCCCCCAAATCTTCATCTGCAAAATTCTTGCCTTTAGCTTCATGATTAGTCAACAACTTGTGCTTTATACCTTAACTCTTTTTAAGCTGCCTGGTTTTAGACGGTACCAGGATGCCATCCTGACTTCCCTGAGCACGCAGCCCAACCAATGTATCCTGGAGCCCCACCTTTCCAGATCCCTGTCCTGCTAGGGAAAGGGAGGGAGGCTGGAAGTATGGATTAACCTGCCAATGTGCATATTCAGTGGGGAAGCAATTACAGAAGCCAGAACTTCCACTTTCTGTGCCCCATAATGATCCTGGGTCCGTACTCCAAAAGGGATATAAAGAATAGGAAAGCTATCAAGGGAGGGGATGGGATATGGAGTTATAGTGGTGGGAATTATGTGGAATTGTACCCCTCTTATGCTATGGACTTTTCAATATTTCCATTTTATAAATTTAAAAATTCTTAAGGTTTTCTTTCATTCATAAGTCTCTACTAAGTCAAAGATAATATAAGAAATAGAAAAGCTAAGACAAAGCACAGAGAACTACAACATATATTCCATTTCAAACTATCTACTAAATAGCATCACTTGTATTTCAAATAGTCACCTTGCCCTCAATATGCTTAAAACCAAAATTATCATGATTTAACTAAACCAATCTTATTGTCTCTACTTTTATATATTACACCTTATTGATTTATTTATTTTAACGAGATAACAGCACTGATTAACTCTGGCTTATGGTGGTGCTGAGGGTTAAACCTAGAACCTTAAAGTATCAGGTATGAAAGTCTTTTTTGTAGAAACTTTATGATAGCTCCCCAGCCTTTAGTATCTCTATTTTAATTTATTTCATCGCATTTTACCAGTGATCATCACTTGAAACCTCTATCAAAGTTCATTTCCTTCTTTCATGTTTCTTCATGTAAGTCTGTCCTCAGTTTGCTAATTCAATATATATTTGTCAATGTCTTTATCTTCTCATGCCTGCTGATAGCAGTTCTTCTTCTTCTAGCGTTTGCCCTTCTTCCGTAGCCAGTCAACAGCGTCAGGTTGAGCCTGATGTAAAGTTTTGAGACCTCCTTTGAATCTGGAGAGGTGGCAGTCGTTGACTATGTGGGTCATAGTCTGTCTGTAGCCGCAGGGGCAGTTCGGGTCGTCTCTGGCTCCCCAGCGATGGAACATAGCGGCGCACCGGACATGGCCTGTTCGATAGCGATTGAGGAGGGCCCAATCATAACGTGCTAGGTCAAAGCCGGGTTGACGCTTGCAGGGGTCTGTGATGAGGTGTTTGTTCTTTACCTCAGCTGACTGCCAACTCTGTTTCCAAGAGACTGGAACAGAGAAGTTCAGTGTAGGCATAGGGGACCAGATTGGGTGACGAGACGTCAAGCGTTGGACAGGGTGGGCGAAGATATCCGCGTATATTGGCAGGTCCGGTTGAGCGTAGACGTGGGAAATGAACGTAGATGATGCCGCATCCCGACGAATATCTGGTGGGGCGATGTTGCTAAGAACTGGCAGCCATGGAACCGGGGTGGAACGGATGGTTCCAGAAATTATCCTAATGGAGGAATATAATTTGGAATCGACCAAGTGGACATGGGGGCTACGGAACCATACTGGGGCACAGTATTCTGCAGTGGAATAGCATAATGCCAGAGATGATGATCGTAGTGTGGAAGTGCTCGTGCCCCATGAGGAGCTGGCCAGTCTTGCAATAATGTTATTCCTCACGCCCACCTTTGCTGCAGTTTTTATGAGATGTTCATAAAATGACAGAGTGCGATCGAGAGTAACGCCAAGATAGACTGGCTGGGCTTCATGCCAGATTCTCGTATCGCCAAGCTGCACATTAAGCTCACACGAGGCCGAGGCATGGTGTAGATGGAAAACAGATGATACCGTTTTTGCAGTGCTAGGGATTAGTCGCCATTTTTTACAGCAATCAGATATCAGAGACATGTCTTTCATGAGTGTTTCCTCGAGGATGTCGAACTTGGATGCCTGAGTTGCACAGCAGATGTCATCGGCGTAGATGAACTTCCTTGAATAAGTTTCTGGGAGGTCATTGATGTAAATATTAAATAGCCTAGGAGCCAGAACAGAGCCCTGGGGGAGGCCACTTGAGACAAGTCTCCATCTGCTAGACTTGTCACCCAGATGCACCCGGAATCTTCTGTTTTGGAGAAGAAACGATATAGTGTTGGCCACCCATGGAGGCAGGCATCTTGAGATCTTGACTAGGAGACCACGGTGCCAAACCGTGTCATAGGCTGCTGTGAGATCAACAAAGACAGCACCCGTCTTTAAATTCTTCTGGAATCCATTTTCAATGTAAGTTGAGAGGGCCAGGGCTTGTTCGCAGGTAGATCTTCCTGGGCGGAAACCAGCCTGGGCGGGTGATAGGAATTTCTCTGTAAGAGGAGAAATACGTGACATGAGCAGCCTCTCAAGGAGTTTGTAACACACGGAGAGGAGAGAAATTGGTCTATAGCTGGCGGCCAGTGTTGGGTCTTTCTTTGGTTTCAAAACCGCTATAATCTTCGCACGACGCCAAACTTTGGGTATAGACTCAGATTCCAAGATGTGGGACAGGAATGAAGCGAGCCACTTCTTTGCAGCGGGACCCAGGTTAAGAATGAGTTCTGGTTCGAGCCCCTGGCTCCCCGCCTGCAGGGGAGTCGCTTCACAGGTGGTGAAGCAGGTCTGCAGGTGTCTGTCTTTCTCTCCCCCTCTGTCTTCCCCTTCTCTCTCCATTTCTCTCTGTCCTGTCCAACAATGACATCAATAACAATAACTACAATAATAATAATTAAAAAAAAAGAATGAGTTCTGGGGTGATGTTATCATAGCCAGCAGCTGTTCCCAGTTTAACCCTCTTCAAAGCGTCTTCCAGTTCAGACAGTGTAAAGTACTGATAGCAGTAATGTGGAAGTATTTAATACCTCATGCCTGGGCACTTTAGTATCCTAACATGTCATCTTTAGCTCTTTCATTCTTATTCATACTCTTGTACTGAAATAGTCTTCTAGGTACATTACTTTTGTTCTAATTGAGTCAAACCTCAATGTCTTCTGACATTTTGTGGTTCTGTCCAGACTTTCTAGTGCTTTGTGGACATTTGAGACAGTGATAAAATCTGTGTAAAAAATGAAGATATTTCTGGAGGCTTCTTTCCATCTCTATATACTCTTTTTGGTAGTTAATGGAAGTTGATTTGACAGGAGTACCACTCACTCAAGAGAAAACCTAACACGATTTTCCATGCCCGCTAAGAGTAGAACTCTAGATGGAGTCCCAGTTCTTCTTTCTTTCCTTATTATTATTGTTATATTTATTTATTAAATAGAGACAGCCAGAAATTGAGAATGAAGGGGGAGATAGAAAAGGAGAGAGGCAGAGAGACACCTGCAACACTGCTTAACCACTCACAAAGCTTTCTCATTGCGGGTGGGGACCAAAGGCTAGAACGCACATCCTTGCACATTGTGACATGCACTCAACCAGGTGTGCCAACACCCAGCCTCCTAGTTCTTACGTCCATAAAGCTTAATATAAGACTATTATAAAAAAAAAAGACTATTAAAAGGTTGGAGGTGGAAAGAATGCCCATTCTAGAGAAGAATTGTAAGGGAGCGGAGGATTGAATCTTACATAAACAGATGTGATGCCTACTGAACATAAGTAAAGAAATGGTCATTTCGGGAGTCGGGCGGTGGCGCAGGGGGTTAAGTGCATATGGCGCAAAGCTCAGGGACCAGCGTAAGGATTCTGGTTCGAGCCCCCGGTTCCCCACCTGCATGGGAGTTGCTTCACAGGCGGTGAAGCAGGTCTGCAGGTGTCTATCTTTCTCTCCCCCTCTCTGTCTTCTTCTCCTCTCTCCATTTCTCTCTGTCCTATCCAACAACGAACAACATCAACAATGGCAATAATAATAACCACAACGAGGCTACAACAACAAGGGCAAAAAAAAGGGGGGAAAATGGCCTCAAGGAGCTGTGGATTCATGGTGCAGGCACCGAGCCCAGCAATAACCCTGGAGGAAAAAAAAAAGGTGACTTCGCTACAAGTCCAGTAAAATGAACATAAGCAGACTGGTTCCCCCCAAAAAAAATTGTAGTGGGAGAAAAAGTTTTACATGAAGCAGAGGTCAGATTACTTGAAATATTTCATAACTCTATATAATTCTTTAGGCTTTCCTAGTATGTGCTTCTTTGGAAGAAAGGTTAAGTAGAGAATCACAAAGCATCTTCCTGACATATCTTCTGTATCTCAGAGTATAGATTTGTATTCTCAGTCAATACAAGAGGTAAGCTATCTCTTGGGAAACATAAATTTTAAATAATAATAAGAGTCATTTGAAAGAACTTGGAATTCTAGCAAAAAGTGTCCTCTTTCCCATCTTCCAATCAACACACAACACTACCACCCTAAAATTCACCTAAAAATAATAAACATTCACCCTAAAATAATCCAGAGTGTAAGAGATAGCTTACCAGGTAGGATGCCATGTCTTGCCATGGGAGAAGCCTGAGTTGAAGTCCTAGAACCACAGAAAAGTAACATAGCACTAGGAGAAGCTCAAGTGATGTCTCTTTGGATCTGTCCTTCTAAGTAAAAAGGAAAAAAGTCAGCCCAGGAATGAAGTTGCACATGTGTGTATGTGTAAAGCATTAAGATTACAAAAAAGGAATAAAAATAAAAACTGTCTAGACATGAATTGAGTGTGTACCACATGAGAGGCAGGGGACTGTGGGAAGACACAGAGACAGACTTAGACTCATGTTGCCTCTCATCACAGATCAAAGACTTCTCCCAAGTTAGTCATCTTGAGCTTTGGTATAAATGGATTTTAAAACCAGTTTGTTCTCTAACACCAGCTGATTGAGAGAAGTCCTGATTGAATAGGGCTGTTTTGGGGGTTTTAGTTTAGTCCATCATTATGTAGTTTATGCCACCTACCTATTCTCATCTCTTGCACCATGGTCTCCAACCTCCTAATACAAAATTTCAAAGTATCTTGGGTACATTTTGTCCATTCCAATTGCCTACTCCATGTGGTTTATCTTGTCAGAACAATGTCCTTGCCTCCTGTGTATGGAAAACTCAGTTAACTCCATGGAATGTGCTTGTCCAGTACACAGCACTGGAGAAGTACCTTCCTCAAGAAAATCTCAAACATTACTGTACAAAATTGACCAAGATATATACTCCCAAATATATATGTATATGTATATGTATATGTATATGTATATGTATATGTATATGTATATGTATATGTATATGTATATGTATATGATGTCAAGTAAAGGGTGATGACAGACGTCATTAAAACCATCAAACAAGTAAATGCAAAAAATTTGAGGTTAACTTAGACTACACTAAAGAACAATCTATTTACTCCCTAACTGAAGACCAGACTCCATAAACCTAATATGGACTTGGATAGAACAAATGACATTTGGGGCCAGTTGGTGGAGCACCTGATTGAGCACACATGTTATACTACACAAGAACCCTGGTGGTTCAACCCCCTACTGCTGCAGAAGCTCTCTGTCTCTCACTCTCTATCACCTTGTCGCCTTTCGATTTCTGGTTGTCTCTACACAATAAATAAATAAAGATAATTAAAAAATAATAAAAATAGAATATATGGCATTCAAAGCCTTAATAACTGGGAGTAAGTCTAAGCTTATAAGACAAAGGGACTACAAAGATGTGAGAATGTCTTAAGGATGGCCATTTTGGCCAGTACCAGGCCACTTTATCACCTAGGGTCCATGTAGTATAATTCCAGTCCATAAGTATAATCTTCATGTAATGCTCTTTTCAATGAGAGATAGGGCTCAGAGGACACCATCTAGAGATTGAAATAATCACTCACTTTTTTTTTTTAACACTTGTTTTCTTGATCACTGGTTTGGCACAAGTCCCAGTAATGTTGCCTTGTTCTCAGATTAATTGGGTCTGCCATCTCATTCTGTCACCTCAAAGACTGAGATTATGTGTTTTGATTCCCCATATGCATTCTACCTATAACTGGGTGCCTTATGATTCAGATAATGATCTTCTTAAATTCCTTTGTATCTCTACCTCATCTCCCAATGCTTACTAGAACTTTGAACATATATTGGACTGATTTTTTAAATTTTATTTATGATTGACCTTAAAGAAGAATTACAAAGGTAGATTTTCTTTTATTGAAAGTCAAGGGGAACAATCCTCTAAATCTTTGGGGATGCTAAAACTCACTTGTTTCAAGACCCTTTGTTTTACTTTCTCCTGTCTTTTCAACTATGACACATAAATTAGGTCCAGTTTGTTCAGTTTAATGATTCACTTTTCCCATGAGTTACAGTGAATGTGAAATTAAGATTCCATGGTACCATGCTATTATTATTATTGTTGTTGTTGTTGTTATTATTACTAATCCCTTGAAATATAAGACATGGGTTGAGAATTTATTGTGTTTTCTCGAACAGGTGGGCACAGCCGCTTTTAGTAAACAGATGCTATCATGAGGATGCTTCTTAGTACAACTCAATATGACAGCTTTCATGGTACTGAAATAGCAGGTCTAAACAGGTAGTAGTGGAGATAATTTCCAAATTCAATTATTATCTCTGCTGAGGTAAGGACACACACCCCAAGAAGTAGTTTCAGCTGTGGGTGTTAAATGAAACCTAAAGTTATGTTAAATATTAATAATTTCTTTGTTTAGCTTGAATTCAGAAACATTTGGATCATTTAAAAGGGCAAAAGGTAACATGAAAATTCCAATCTTTGACTCTAAACAACTTTTATTTTTTAAGCTATATTCAGTCATCACCATGTGGTCTTTTCTAATTTTTTTAGTAGTCTATTTCCATATTAAATCCACGAGTGATGACTGTTACACTGAGCTTCACTTTATAGAACCATTTGATTTTCTAATACAATGAGCTGAAATAAACTTTGGGAAGTACTTATTTATGAGTTGTTTGTTTTCTATTAATGGCATCAAATAAATAAGTAATACCTAAAACACAGTAGTCATGACCTTTTAGCATACGCTTGTTTTACATAGTAATTTTTATGACATTATATTGGTGTCCTAAATCATTCTGAATGCAGCATGGGCTTTTAAGGAGTAACTGAATACAGTTAGCTCACTGCAAAAGGCCTTGGCCTGCAGGGATTACTCCTGCAGAGAGCCACCTAAAAGGGCCCCCAGGCTACAAAAAGGCCCCCAACACAGAAAAACTCACTGTGCAAATGCCTTCTTGCCTAAGGGCCAATTCCAATGTGGCAGCTCATAAACACCATTAGCAAAGCCTACTGCTGAGTTATTATGCAGTAGAAGGATGCTTGAAACTGCTGGTAGGTATTGTTGTTTTATCTCTCATTTGCCTGGGTCAAAGTGGTAACATTCACTTGAAAAAAATGAGACAATTTCAACTTCTAAATTGGAAGAGGTTAAGAATTACATAATATATTTCAATTTGCAAATTTTCAGTGTAGTCTATTGTATGTGGTAAAGATTACTCAGCAGCTGAAGCAAAAAGAAACAGTAGAATTAAGTTATATCTATCATAAGTTTTCCAAGGTTTGAACCAGCAACTAAATTGAGGCATTTTATTCACCAGAAGAATAAGAGAATTAAATTACATATTGTGATAGACCAAAGGACCAATATAATTATTTTTCGAGGGAATGCTAAACTTTTTTTTCTGATTATTCAGAACTATTTTATAGATGCTTTGTCATTTCTGGTTCAACCACCTAAAGTCTTTAAAGAGTTGAAAGTGACAACTGGGAAATGTAGGTGGCAAAACTAGGCCAATAATTTATAAAGCATAGTTATTTATTATTTTATAACTATATCATTATTGTGTTATTGAAAGAAGATACCACATGCCAATTTTTTTACTTAATGCTCTTTTTTTATCTGACATGATATTAATATGTAAAAATCTAAAAAGAACATTTAAGACGAGTTTCAGGTCTGTTGTATTTTTGAGGGGAAAAAGATTTCTGAGAAAATGATCAAATAATTCTAAATTGTCACACTCATTAGTGCTCATTGGTATTGATGACTCTGAACCACTTCTGCAGAACCACTGTTTGAGCTTTACTCTTTATGGGGCCAAATGCGATGAACTCTCAGTGGTAGTTGCTGACCTTTGATTCATGCCATCTTGCAGCCGGCTTTCCGGAATGAGAGAATCCCTTGATGGCTTTGTTCTCTCCTTGTGTAGACATTGAAAAGCTGAGGAAACTTCATAGAAGGATGGGTCGTAGTGAGATGATCAGACTTGTTGCTAGAATGAATATTTAACTTGATTGGCTTTCTGCTTCCATAATCATCAATCCTCTGCTGGAATTGTATTCACATTTTATGAACTCTGTCTCTTTGGTTCCTTTGATCTCCAGACATTGTCTTCCAGTTGGGCATTTGCTTGCCTCCCAACTCATCAGCCTCTGAGTCCATCTAAATAATATGCTACAGAAAACTTAGTGTTTCCCAAATAACAAAGACTAGATCTGAATGCTTCAGTGCACCATGAAAGAGCATTGAAACAATCAATCTTGCTGGCTCTTGTAGAGGTCAAGAGACAGCAGGGCCAGCTGGCCAATCAATTAACCACGAAATTCACTTTGGAGCTTAAGAAAAGCCAGCCTGTGTTATTCTTTCCAGCAGCATAACTGTCAATATTTACAACAGGTCATAAATAAAGACAAGGAATTGAAAGGAACCACTATCAGGAGCAGGAATTCTATAGTCACTGGTAGTTCTCATGTATTGCCAAAAGGAGTCACTCCTACAGAATATATTGTTTCTTTAATCAAACTAACAAGAAAAATAACTTACAACCTTCTAGAAAAGAAATCGCATGGTGCCCACTAAAAGAGGTTATGATCTCTTGGCATTGAAGAAAGCTTCAGTGTAGTGCTGCTCCTCTCTCTCTCTCTTTTCTTTTGAGATAGAGACAGAGACAGAAGTATAGGTAGATAGATGACAGACAGACAGACAGGCAGGCAGGCAGACAGACAGATAGACAGACAGATAGTGAGGAAAGAGATCATAGCACAGAAGCTTCCTTCAACGTAGTGGGGACCAAACTCAAACTTTGGTTGTGCATGTGGCAAAACAGCACACTATTAAAGTGAGCTATTTTGTCAATTTCATAAAGGAGAAATTTAATCAATTAACTGAGAGTTTGTGAAAGGAAGAGTATTTGGAATGAGAGGAGCCCTGTGTGGAGAGAAGTTCATATGGGAGTATACATGTGTCTCATAGAGTAGAAGAAAGATCTTACAGAAGAGTGTGTGAAGTTGAGTTGAGATTATCATATTTTTACCACAGTTATCCTTTAAGCCAAAAATGTTCAGTTTTTTTTGTTTTATATTTATTTATTTATTTATTATTGCCACCTAGGTTATCACTGGGGCTTGGAGACAAGCACTAAGAATCCACTGCTCCAGACAGTCATTTTTTTCTTTCTATTTTTTATTTTTTATTAGCTAGGACAAATAGAAATCAAGAGCGGAGGGGATATAGAAGAGGAGAGACAGGCACCTGTAGATCTTCTTCACCACTTGTGAAGTGTGTGTTCCCACTTGCTAGCCAGTGAGCAGGGGCTCAAACCGAGTCCTTTCCTATGGTTATGTGTGTGCTTAACCCAGTGCACCACAGCCTTGCCCGTAAGAAAATATTCTTAGAATATTTTGGGGGGATAGGCAATGTTGTTAGAATAAGTGTATGGTATTCAAGGCTACTATACTAAACTGAATTTCATTTAAGTTTCACATTCCATTTTCATTGAGCATGGGAGAGTATATTTCTGATCATTAAAATTTATACAAGTCACAACTGTATAGGAATATATTATATAAACAATGTGGGGTCCATGAGGTGGCATACCTAGTTGAATGTACATTAGCAAGGACCAGAGTTCAAGCCCAGAACACCTCCCACCATTCCCAACTGCAGGGTTAAAATTTTAAGTGGGTCTATTAAAGATTTAAGCTAAAGACTCATGCTAAGAGAAAAACTGAAGCCAGAATAATTTTCAGACTGTTTTTAAAGGACTTATCAAAAGATTGGGTTCTGGTTTAGAAATGATATGCACAATTTGTTGGTGAGGGGAAGTTATAACTAGTATGAAAGGGATTCTATGTCATAGTAACAACTATGTATCATTCTTAACTCAGTGATGTCTTTGCATTGAAGTAGCCAAGTAAAGACAGTTTTATTTTTTTCTGTTAACCTATTCTTCCAGAAATTGGAGAAAGGGCATCATGGATCTGGGGCTGAGCATTGAGTTGGTAGTTCTTTATGCATCTTTGATGGGTAATGAGAGTTTCACACTTCAGCCTACCTCTCAGTCTCACAATCAGGAGGACTGGGGTACCAGCTCTTAGCAAAAAAAAGACACACATATCTGTCCAAGGAAGTTGGTGGTTTCAAGGTATTTTTTTAAAATTTATTTCTCTTTTGTTGTCCTTGTTTTTTTCATTGTTGTTGTAGTTATTGTTGTTGTTATTGATGTTGTCGTTGTTAGGACAGAGTAAAGGAGAGAGGAGGGGAAGACAGAAAGGGGGAGAGAAAGATAGACACCTGCAGACCTGCTTCATCGTTTGTGAAGCAACTCCCCAGCAGGTGGGGAGCTGGGGGCTCAAACCTGTATCCTTTCACCAGTCCTTGCGCTTTGTGCCACCTGCGCTTAACCCGCTGCACTACCGCCCAACTCCCAGTATTTTGTTTTTTTATACTTCATGTGTTAATGCTAACTTATGTGTTAACAACTAATTTGACAAAAATGTCCCAGTAATTAAATTACATGTTTTAGGTGAAAATGGATTTAAACTAATTTTCTTTTCTTATTTTGTAAATATTTTATTTATTGATTTCTGAGAGGGGAAGTGATGAGAGGAGAGAGAGAGAGACAGAGAGAAAGAGAGAGAGGAGAGAGAGAGAAGAGAGAGAATTAGAGCTTCACTCAAAAATTAAGAGTCCAGTGCCCTATCCACTATACTACCTTCCAAGCCACTAACCTCATTTTCACAGACCTTTCTTTCTACTTAATCCTATAGTCTACATTCTCTTACCCACAAACATTTGTCATTCATTTGCATATTTTAAAAAGCATACTGTAAAGGGAGAGAACACTCAAAAATTCAAGGAAAAATTTAGATAGCTACAGACTTATAAAAGGTTATTCATGAAATAAATAAGTTTTGTAGTTGTTGCTGCTGGTTGGTTTTTTTGTTTGTTTTTTCGTTTTTTGTCTTCCATCTTTACTAGATGACTGTAGATGACTGGCACAAGATTCTTCCCTTGTAGCCTCAGCATTTACATTCTGGGATTTTTTATTATTTTTTTTTTTTTAGTTTTTCTTTATGCTAAAATAAACAGCAAAAATACCACTAAGCTGTGCATTGCAAAGCTCAAAAGACATCCCATATGAGCTTATAGAGCGACTACTATAATCCATTCTGAAATGAAGTAGCAAATGAGTCAGAAAAGTCAAGACTTCCTCAAATCATAAAGACAGGACAATAAAGAACATGGTCCTCCAAGTATACTGGTACCCTTGACGTTATTTCACCAGACAGAAAACTACACTGAAATAAGGAAAATAACACACTTAGTATATTTGAATGAAGCTTGGTATCAGGGGAAATTAAGGACAAATGTCAATAAGAGTACAAGATCTTGCAAGACTTTTATTAGCAACCTTTCATTCTCCTTTCTACAGAAACATGTATCCCTTGATAACCTAGGTGGAAAGTGACAACTCTTAAAAGAAGTGTCTATGTCAGAGGGGATATTATGCTGGGCAAATCCAAACCTGTGCCTATTAAGAGGAAAAAAACTGAGTACCCTCTTTTTCCTACAGACTCTCCATGGCATTCATGGGCACTTAACTACCAGTTTACCAGTTTATTTCATTGTCACTTGTAGCTTTCATTTCATGTCTAGCGTCCACCTTATTTTGAGTATTAGTCTAAGAGTTGATTTAAAAAAGACTCGACTCTTTGGAACTTAGAACTGGACTATCATTCTTGTGCTCTGAGAGCTGAAGAAGATTGAGAAGATTCTGAGAAAAAGTTCTTTTTACCTCTTAATAGCTAAATATTAAGAATTTAGCAGCAATATTCTATCCTAGAATTTTTTTTCATGTATAAAAACTTACATTGGCTTCTAAATTTTTTTTTTGCCTCTTGTGTTTCAAGTGATCCTATTTCAGTCATCTGTTGTGTGCAAAATAAGCACTTCTAAAACAAAATAAAATAAAATAAACCAAAACAACAAACTTCTAAGTGAAACCTAAAAAGCAAAGTGCTTCTAACTTGGCAGCATGCGCTCTTATCATTCAAAACTAAAAATGCAAATATGAAAAAATGCAAAATGTAGAAGAAAAAAATAGACCTACTTGGGTCCAAGGAAAAGTGATGAGAAAATGGATTTTCTGAAAAAATAAAGAACCACAGATGAGGGCAGAATGCCTTTCTACCCACTAAGCCATATAGATAAAGATTCCTATTGTTGTTAAAAAAGATAAGTAAGTCTGAAGCAAAGATAAGTCCTACTATCAGAATCAAGCTAACAGAATTAGTGCTAGTAGGAGAAATGGACAAGCTGTGAAGGGAATCAGCTTTTTGTAGGTCAACAGTCATATATGACTCCCAGTGTTTGTGATTTGTGTAGTGGAGATATGCTGAGGGCAGGGATAAAATCAGGTTACCAAAAAAAGTTTCCTAAAACATATCAGCAATATGATAAAAGTTAGTTTGTCAACCAATAAAGCAAGAATTCAAAAATAATTAAAGCCACACTTCTCATCATTTCTTTAAGACTTCACTCACTAAATATAAAGCCCATTCTCAGCACAGCTGATAGATCTTTCTAAAGGGTAGTGTAGTGTTAACAAACAAATAATAAAGTTTAAAACAAATAATAAAGTAAAAAGGCTTAAAACAAAAGACTAGACTCTGAAGCAGATATAAAGGAAAAAAAAACACACACAACTTAATGTACCAGTAACTATGTGCAACATGCAATAATTCTGTTTTGTGGTATAAATAGTGGAACCAGCCTAAGTTTTAGGTAGAAGAATTATGTTACTGAAATTGCAAAACATTCAGTTAAGGAAAGATCACTAACATGTGGAGTGAATAAGCCAATTTGAGAAGTAAATGTTATAGTTATTGTTTACACAGATTAGTCTTCAGAATATTTTGTTTTCCAAGGGAGAATTGATTGTTCATTGAAGTGTATTTCACGAATATTAAGGCTGGATTTGGTAACCAGCAAATACAACTACAGGCCTTTCAACATTTTCTTGCTACCTCACAGGTTCCTATCTCAAAATCTATATTTTATATTTGGGGAATAAGGAAATAATTAGATATTTATAAGAGATTTAAGAGACAGTTCCCACTTCACAATGAGTGAATTGTGTTTCCCATTGTACATGACTTTTATACTTTAATGCAATTGTCTTTACAGTGTTCTCTTTAAGTCTTTCGGACCTTCTCTGTCACTGCCTAACATCCTTGATCCATTAAGGTTAGCATCTTGAAGGTTTAGGGTCAGCAAAATAGCTCACTTGGATAGTGTGTTGCTTTGTTATGTGTGTGATTCGGGTTCAAGCCTAATGGCCACTGCATTTTCTTTTTTACTGCATTATGCACAGATGACAACATGGTCTACATCATTCACTTCATTAACTATTTGAGGAGGACCATATACCACTTCATCATCTCTGATAATCTTATTTCCCAGTGATTTGGCTGGTATGCAAGAAGCACCAACCATGCCTTCTCTGTTATGTCTTTAGCTCTTACTACAGTGCTCGGGTGATATCTGTTGAATAAATAAGTGAATGAATGTCTTTTGGTTTTAATGTTTTTTCATATTATTTTCTTCCATTTTGTCTGCCACATGAGTTATTAAAAATAAATACACAACGTGGAAGTGGATAAAAACAAATATTGGTGTGAGACTTAATGCCAGTAATCCTTCCCATAGATTCTTGTATACTGAATACCTTGCTACAAAATGACTATTTGCTAGATTGCTCAAATTTATATAGATGCTAACTGCAGGATAGCTCAGAAAGAGAAAAGGATGAACAGAGGAACAATTGGAAATAGAAAAGTTGTTCTCTGGTATGACTATAAGTGTTGGAGAACTGCAAAACAATATTACTCTTAAGAAAAGGCATATCATTTTTAAAGGGAATTAGAAAGGTTAGGCTATTCAGAAAATATTAAAGTAATTATGAAGAGCTGAGCTAATCTGAATACTTAGTGGGTGAAATTAGAGTGATGATGGTTTCTGGATAATGAAAACATTACAGCTATGTTAAGGGGTTCAAGTAGCTAACTGGAGAGCTCTTTCTTTCTTTTTCTTTTTCTTTTTGTCAAGATATGTGCCTAGAAGTAGAGACTGAAAGGTTTTCTTAAAACCAACTAAAAGAATTAACTTCAGTTGACCTCAGGTTACAAGTAGACAAAAGCTAAAAAGAAAAACAAGATTTATCCCTGAAAGGGAGGCAGAGCTGGTCCCTGTAATTATCCTGCACCCCCATAACTTTCTCTCTAAGAGTGAGCATACCCGTGGCCCCCCTCACTGCCCCCCCCTTCCTTCCCCCTTACCAGAAAGTCATTTCTGGCACTTTTGTGGTTGACTAAGTGTGATGCTCTCCACCGGTTTATATAAAGGAAAAAGATTTAGGGATTAGCAGGCACAAGAGACAATGCCCACAGCATTAGATACTATTTAATGTTCTGTGTTTATTGCCTACTGGTCGGTGGCTGCTGATAAAATAACTTCCTGGAGGTGTCTGTGTTGAGTCCAGATGTTTATCACTGTTTTTTTTTTGTTTTTTTTTTAAGTACCTAAGAAGGTACTGTGGAAGTTTGATGCATTGGACAGTGTTGAGTAGGGAGACAATCACCAGTGCTGAAAGGCTGGACTTGATGCAGAGCAGGGGTAGAAGGACCAGGCCATAAATTCTTAGTCTTTTTCGAATGCCATTGACCTTTTACACAGCACTGTTTCTAACTTTCACAGCACTCTATCCGACTCCCTTCTTGTGGCCACTTGTGATTTTCTATTATCATCATTCATGCAGTGTATAGTTCTCTCCTTCATTGTATGCTCCTTAAAGAAAATATCTATATTTTCTTTATCTTTCTATCTACCTTAACATAACACATAATCACTACCAGGATTTCAGCTAATGTTTTTTTTAATGAATACATAATTTATTGACTGAGCTCATTGAAAATACTTCTCATACATGGAAAGAAACTATCTTATGTACAATGTGTTTGATTGCGGAGCATAGTATTTTATTCAGCATCTGTTGTAGAATTTCTTCTTGCAATATGACAGAGATTAGTGCTAAATCCGAATTCTGGTATACGAATTTTTGATGTAACTAAGTGATTATCCAGCTGATAACATTTTTTTTTAATTTTCCCATTTGTTGCCCTTTTTTTTTCTTGTTGTAGTTATTATTGTTGTTGTTATTGATGTCGTCATTGTTATATAGGACAGAGAGAAATGGAGAGAGGAGGGGAAGGCAGAGAAGGGGAGAGAAAGACAACTGCAGACCTGCTTCACCACCTGTGAAGTGACTCCCCTTCAGGTGGGGAGCCAGGGGCTCAAACCGGGATCCTTACGCCAGTCCTTGTGCTTTATGCCATGTGCTGTTAACCCGCTGCTCTACCACCTGACTCCCAGCTGATGACAATTTTAATTGAAGTAATATCACACCAACTTTGTTATTATTCACAGTTCTTTCTTACATGTATTTAGTTTTTTACTGGCACACTTTAAATTTTTTAACATTTTTAAAAATTTTAATCATCCTTTTATATTTTGTACTATGTCATTTTAATAATTTACCAGAACCATTTCCCCATTACATAACTATATTATAGCAGAAGAAACTTGCTGAATTTTATGTAACTATCTTCATAATGTTAGATATATTATTTTCATCTTTTTTGATAAATGGACAATTGTATTTTAAAAATCTTGTATAAGGGTGGTGGTATAATAGTAAGCATAGATCCTTACCAGAAAATGCTTTGTGTAAAAAGACATTATTCATAGAGTCATTTTCCAGAATAACAATTATTTGAATAACAATTATTATACAAACATTTTAAAAATTATAACACGTATTTTCAAAAGTCCATTCCATTTCTATCATTGTAGTAGTTATATCCTCACAGGAAGAAACTGTATCAAAATAAATAAATATAAAATCCCTTCTTAGTTGATATGCTCATTGTTTTGAGAATGTTAACTGTCAACAGTAAGTCATGAATATATCCAACTTTTTTTTAAATAAGTAGATTTGACCAAAGAACACAGAAAATGATGTAGCAGTGTTCTGAATTCTGCAGCTATAATATTGGCATGAGAACCTCTCTATTATAAATAAGAAGAGAGAAAGAGAGAGAAAGGAAGGAAGGAAGGAAGGAAGGAAGGAAGGAAAGAAGGAAGGGAGAGAAAGAAACAATAAAGTAAGATGGTAAGGACTACCCTATAAGATAGCATTATCAGTTACATTAGGTTGTTGGTAGGTTAATTTCTTAATTATGAAAAACTTGTTTAGACTATTATAGTGCCTGTGATTGGGTGGTCTGATATAAAGAAAAAAGGAATAAATATGTAAGCAATTCAGAGCTTTAGAATTAAAACTATAACTGCCATATATATATATATATATACATATATATATCAGTTTAGATCCAATGACAATATTTAATTCAAAACAAAAGCTAAACAGATTTAGTAGCCTATATAAGTAATGCAACTAGTTAGAGACAGAAACTTTTCATAAGGACTGTTTTGTACATTGTCGAAATGAAATCTTGGGAGATGTGGAAACATATGCTTGTGAAAAGAAAAAAAAATCAATAAATCAACCTTTCCTCAGTAAAGTAATATTGGGGTTGTTAAAAAGAAAAAAAGGAAGGGAGGAAGGAAGAAAAAGTGAGTCATTTTTCACTGTGTATTGAAACATAAGCTATAGTTAAATCAATGTCTCAGCACGTGGAAACTGTTTTAATTCATTTTCTTTTCATTTAATTTTTTTAGTTGTCTTTATTTATTTATTGGATAGAGACATCCAGAAATCTAGAGGGGTGGGGGAGATAGAAAGAGAGCGAGACAGAGTGACACCTGCAGCCCTGCTTCACCACTCACAAAGCATTCCCTCAGCAGGTGGGGACTGGGGGCTCAAACTGGGTTCCTTACACATTGTAACCTGTGCGTTCAACCAGGTGCACCACCACCCAGCCCCCGAAACTGTTTTAATTTGTACCATCACATTCAAATGATCTTTAGAGCTAGGTTAAACCTAGGTCTACGTAGAACACAGAGCTGGGATTTCAAAACCTTAATGATGCTTATCTATGCACTTGATTTTAATTGGAAAATAAATGAGAATTTTAAATTTTCCAATTGTCAGTCTCCTAATCTAAAATAGAATTTTGTCCTGTCTACATCAAAAAAATTAAGATAAATATAAAATAGAGTATGTACATAAAAATAATTTGAAAACACTGAACATTATTTAAACATAACTGAACCTAAGTACTAATGTAATTTTTCTCATTCATAATGTAACATGAGAGTAGGTTAATTTAAAGTAAATGAATTCCAAATTGGAACTTTCTTCTTGGTACGTGAAGTTTAATTTTTATGATGACATTTTAGAATTCTCACTTCAGGGTTTAATGGTAGAACTTGAATGAAAACTGATTTTTCAAATTAAGAGTAAAAACAAAATATTAAAAATTATGTCAAGGAAGCTGTCAGTATAAATTTGTTCTATTAGATTTTGTGACGTATGGTTTTTTGACAGAATTTGACATCTGAAAATTTTCAAGTACAAGACACCTATATTGTAAAAATTAGTCTAAAGTTCCATGAATTTTTATTAGCTACTAGAGGCCTATGGCTATTTTAGTTGAATTGTTTGGTAGTTAGGGAGAGTAGGGAATGTTAAAATAGTTGATAATGGAGGCAGAGCCAAGATGGCAACATGCAAGCAGATGGCTGGCATGAGCTCCAACAAACAGCAGCTTATGACTGGGGATTCTCTGGATAGGGTAGGATACTGGGCTATCAGCAGGAGGGTGAATAAGGGATCCTAAGGGTGAGAGCATTCTTGGGTTAGAAAAGGGAGGCCAGGGGGGGAAATAAAAGGAAATCTTTTGATTATTTCTGAAGCTCACCCCTCCCACTCACCCCTGCCCACTACCCCAGAACCAGCCCCCAGGGGCTGGACAGCTGCTCCAAGCAGGCTCCCCACTGAGCTATTTTCTTTACCAAGATTCCTGTCTCACCAGTAGTGTCATTCCAAACCTTTTACTTTTTGTTTTCCTTTTCTCTCTTTTTTTAAGTGGCTGGAGCTCTATTTGAGTGACAAAAATATCTGACCTAGGGATATACACCCAAGGACTCCATAATACCCAACCAAAAAGAATTGTGTACACCTATGTTCATAGCAGCACAATTCGTAATAGCTAAAACCTGGAAGCAACCCAGGTGCCCAACAACAGATGAGTAGCTGAGAATGTTGTAGTATATATACACAATGGAATACTATGCAGCTATAAAGAACAATGAACACACCTTCTCAGACCCATCATGGATTGATCTAGAAGAACTTATGTTAAGTGAGCTAAGTCAGAAAGATTAAGATAAGTATGGTATGATCCCACTCATAAATAGAAGTTGAGAAAGAATAACAGAAAGAGAAACGCAAAGCAGGATTTGACTGAATTTAGAATAGGGCCCCAAAATAAAAACCCCGGGTTGACGGTGAGGGTGGATGTTCAGTTTCACCGGGGGGTGGGGTGGGGGATGGGGTGGGACACAGTCTTTTGGTGGTGGGAATGGTGTTTATGCACACTCCTATCAATTTTTAGTTATATAAATCACTATTTAAATAATATGAGAGGGAAAATTTGATTGAATGTCTTAAACTTTTAAAATCACAGACTGAGCCTTTTTAATACATAGGCTGACTCTTTGATATGTTGACTCTCTTAAAAGCTTAGACCAGGGAGAACAGAAGCAACCGGTGGCACAGCTATATACAAATAATGTCAAAGGACATAAATTATGGTGATGTTGTATATCATACAGAAATCCTTTTCTTTTTGTTTAATTTGTTTTTATATTTATTTATTTATTTTCCCCTTTGTTGCCCTTGTTGTTTAACATTGTTGTGATTATTGATGTCCTTGTTGTTGGATAGGACAGAGAGAAATGGAGAGAGGAGGGGGAGATAGAGAAGGGGAGAAAAAGACAGATACCTGCAGACCTAATTCACTGCTTGTGAAGTGACTCCCCTGCACATGGGGAACCAGGGGCTCCAACCAATATCCTTCCTCCAGTCCTTGCACTTTTGCACCACTTGTGCTTACCCCCACTGTACCACTGCCCAACTCCCTATACAGAAATCCTAACAAAGGGATATTTCAAAGTTAACCCAATTGCCAAATAATGTGATTATAGCAATAACTATCTATTGTCTTCCTAAACCCAAAGACAGGAGGGACCTCCTACTTCCTTTTTAGAGCCTATATTTCCCCCAGTCCTGGAACCTCTAGTGTGGGGCTCACTTTTCTGCATGCTTTCTCAATTCATACCAAATGATATTGCATCTGTCTATCCCAACCTAATCAACGCAAGGAGTACCACCTCAGCATGCTTCACTTAAGACTGTGTCTAGAGACGTCAGGTGTGGACTATCAACCCTTCACCCTCATTACTCAGGTGAAACCTTTCCTTTTATAGTATTCTCAAATTCCACTTCAGGAGGTCCACTTCCTAACAAAATCCCAAAACCTAGATATAGACCAGGTCCCATAAGATAGAGCATAGGTTCACATGTATCCATAAATTAGGGCAAAATATATACCTGAAAGCAAAAATACACAATAGTTTGTAGTGAGTCAGTATCAAGTTCATAATGAAAGTGTCTACTTAGACTTAGATACCATTCTCACCTACTTCTTATTACAGTTATCTCACTCCCTCCAAAACTAACCTTATCAAAGAAAGCAGTTCAAAAGCTGAATAAGGGCAAGATACAAGCATAATTTAATGATGACTCTTTAGTCACTATCAGGCCACCCCATCAGCTGCGACCCTATTTGGGGAGTCCTGAGATTCCCAAACAGACATGATGGGCCTAGACCTTGAATAAATCCCTTTCTCCATTGTTACCAGTCATTCTTATCAGGAACAACACAATAGACCCCTTTGTGGGACCCCCCATAGTTCCTTGCCCTCAACTTGGATCAGCAATGGTAGAAAATGTTCCATCCTATGAAGGAAGGATGGAAAACATACTCTATGCTACACCTGAGGAAGATGGGTCCTGATATTGGGCCAGCTTGGAACATTCCTACACATGACCACAGAATGTGAGCTCAGATCTATAGGGATGCAGAGTTCACATAGGCTTCTGAGCTGAATATGGGCCCCAGATCACATCAAATCAATGGGGTTACAGTCAACAATATTTATACACCTTTCCCATATTTGGGAGCTACTCTCTTCCCTGATCCAGCTTTCGGTCCTTCTGCCAGCCATGACAATAATTAGGACAACAATTATTGTCCCCAGACAATAATTAGGATCCACCTCCACATCAGATTTCAGGCTCAGAAAAAAAACAAAAGACACCGGTATAGCCACAGGTTCTTTGGAATATAACTAAAATATGCCTACTAGCTATCTACAAAATGGAGGGCCTCCCAACTCTTCATCTGCACTGTTCAAGCCTTTAGGTCCATGATTGGTCAACAATTTGTTTGGCTTTGTATGTTAACCCTTCTTTCAGCCACTAGGTTCCAGATGCTGACCAGACTTCCCTGGACTGACAATCCCACCAATGTGTCCTGGAGCTCCACTTCCCCTGAGCCCTTCCTGTTGGTATGCTTCACATTGGTTTGGTCTCACTCCCTCCGCCTCCGGGAGATTGTGGTTTAGCCCTTGCTAGTTTCTTGCTTCTCCCTTCTCCCTGCCCCCTATCCTTTGTACTTCCTGATGCTGCCGCCGGAAGAGAAAGATGGAGGAACACATTGTGTGGTGATTATGTGTTGGACTGTTTGCCAGCTCGTGAATAAAGATTAAACTGCGTTCTCAGCTCAGCCATGTGTTTCTGGTCATCTGTAACCCACCTGTGAAGCCAGTCTGGCGAAAACAACATAATGGCGCCCTGAACAGGGACAAGAATCTCGGCTCCACACACATGCAACAGACCAAAGAAGATCAGATAAGTAAAGCTACAATGGCCTTTTTTTCTGCTTGTGAAGAGGTTCCAAAGGCCTCTGTCCTTTCTTCATGAGACTGTTTCTCTGTTTCTGGAACATTTCTCTCTGGTCCACATTGTGGTTTCCACCCAAGGCCCGCCCATAGGAGCTGGCTTGCCGCCGCGTGACGCAGGCCGTTAGGCGTGGGCTCCCTCCACACTGCTGAGCAGGGCAGCAGACATAGCGGGCAGGGGTGCAGCCCATCCTGGCCGCCACCCTGGGGACACCTTGGCCCACGCCTTCTGCATGGCCAGCCCACCCACCCTCCTGCTGCTGTGAAGTCTGGGCAGATCCCAGACCACCTGGAGACCACGGGCTCCCTGCCAGGACTGGGCCCCCTGGCCGAGATCCCCAGCTTGGCTCTGAAGGCAGAGGAGCTAGAATACGCAGACATTCATGTAGTGATGGCACCCTGCACTTCCTGTAGCTGAAGTTGGGCAAGAGGCCACCACTGGACAATGCACCCCCCCGAACAACTAAGACAGTATAGATCTAAATTCATGTTTAAAATGACATGTCTTCATAACAAAAGTTTTTCTCCTTGTGTATTGAAGACCATGTTTATGTGTGTGTTTGAAGTTTGGTAAACATTAACTTTAAGGTTAAAAATGTAACTTTAAGGCTACATTCTTACCAGACAGAGTTAAATGAAAAAGGTTTTCAACATAATTCTCATAAAGGTAAAATTAACTTACATTTAAAGTCTGAGGTAAAAATTAGTTAAAAATCAATATATTTTAATTAAGTTGGTCTAAAAAAACCTGTGCACATCTTAAATGGGTGTAACAAAAGGCAAAATAAGACGTTATTGATATGTAAAGCTCTCAAATACCTTCTTAATTAGAAACGGTGAATTGCACAATGGTTATGCTAATGATTCTCATGCCTGAGGCTCTAGCAACAGTTCTTTGCCTTACCACATTTTATTGCGCTTAGATTGGTTAGGAGCCTTAAAATGAAACAAAAAAGACCTTCCAAATTTATAAAGATACTTAAACCAATTATAATCATCAAATTATCTATTGTGGTAAACTTCTAACCTGCTACAAGTTTTGTTTCATAAGTAAGTGAATTGCTGTCAAGTTCTCTACAGAAAAGCAGAATTCCAAAGGCTGACCTTCCTCATGCAACAATTCACACACACACACACACACACACACACACACACACACACACACACACACACCGGCAATTCTTCGGCGGACATCTGCTTTGAACTGGCACTTCTATCAGACTTACTGGTACACAACACTACAGTGGCTTTCCTTTATGATGCTGGGTTTCTCAAAGACTGACTGCAGCCAGCTGCCTTGGGACTCTAAGCCATACCCACCCCATACTAGATAATGCCCACAGAGGCAAGAAATGCCCATCGAGGGAAGAAATGCCCTAGAGGCAAGAAAAGCCCACAGAGGCAGGAAATGTTCTTTAGCTGATAAAGCCTTGCCCACAGAGGCAAGAAACGCCCCCCCTCAGGCCTTCCCTTGGCAGCTCACTGGTTCTTGTTGCTCACTTACTTGTTCCTCCATGTTTGTGCCATTTTCTTTTTTGAAAATGCCTGTACAATATAGGTTTCTGTTCACCCCACACTCCTGATACTATGGTCAATTAGTTAAAAAGAAAAGGGGGAATTGTTGGTATGCTTCACATTGGTTTGGTCTCAACACCGCCCGCCTCCGAGAGATTGTGGTTTAGCCCTTGCTAGTTTCACGCTTCTCCCTTCTTCCTGCCCCCATCCTACATACTTCCTGAGTTCCTGACTGCTGTGGCAGGAGGAGAAAGATGCAGGACAGAACTGTGTGGTGATTAGATTAGATTAGTTTGCTTGTGAATAAAGAAATATTGCTCTCTGCTCAGCCATGTGTCCCCGGGTCTCTGTCTACCACTGCGAAGCTAGCCTGGCACACTGGCGCCCCGAACAAAAATGACACCTCCCCAACTAGGGAAAGAGAAAGACAGGCTGGGAGTATGAGTCAACCTGTCAATGCACATGTTCAGTGGGGAAGCAATTACAGAAGCCACAACTTCAACATTCTGCATCCCACTATGATCTTGGGTCCATATTCCCAGAGGGTTAAAGAATAGGAAAGCTATGAGGGGAGTGAATGGGATACAGAGTTCTGGTGGTTGGAATTGTGTGAAGTTGTACCCCTCTTATCCTATGGTTTAGTCAATGTTTCCTTTTTATAAATAAAAAATTAAATAAAAAATAGTTGGTAATATTATTAAGTATGAGAATGCATTCAGGGTTATTGCTACCTGAATATGAGTTAAAAGAAATGTACATACTTCAAAGATAGCTTCTGTAATTTCTTCTACTTTCTTTTTTTTATTAACTTGTTTATTTTCCCTTTTGTTGCTCTGTTGTCTTTTTATTGTTGCTGTAGTAGTTGTTGTTGTTATTGATGTATTGTTGGATAGGACAGAGAGAAATGGAGAGGGGAGGGGAAGACAGAGAGGGGGAGGGAAAGATAGACACCTGCAGACCTGCTTCACCACCTGTGAAACCACTTCCCTACAGGTGGGAAGCCAGGGTCTCAATCCAGGATCCTTATGCTGGTCCTTGTGCTTCGCACCACATGAGCTTAATCCACTGTCCTACCACCAACTCCCTCTACTTACTTACACACACACACACACACACACACACACACACACACACACACACACACAGACTCACACAGCTCTCTCCTTATAATAGCTACTACACTCATGTAACAGGCAGTTTTAGAAGGTACTTGTTTTTATTTTCTGTGTACCATGATTGTAATCAGATCAGAACACAGGCAAGTCTTTTGCACGCCAGTCTTCCAAAGTAAGGACATTTCTTACTTATGCTTAAATTTTTAATAACAAAGAGATAGTTAGAAAAGCATTTTTAGCAATAGTATATGTTTAGGCAAATGGACTTGAAGGGTAGGATCCTACCCCCTAGATGTCATCTATAACATGCTTCGATTAACTACTAGTTAAAACCAGAGTTTTAAGAAAGCCTTCTCTAATTGAGCAAGGAAAAAATTAAAACAACCTTGAGCTCATAACATGTCATAACAGAGACTTGTGTTTTTTCTTAAAGATGTATTTATTAATGAGAAAATCAAAGAGAAAAATAGCATTACCCTGGCACATGTGGTGCTGGGCATTGAACCCAGGACCACAGCCTTGTGAGTCTACACTTTATCCACTGGGCCACCACCTAGGCTGCAAAGATAGAGGTCTGTATTCAACAATTCAGCAATTCTCTCATCACTAGTTATTATATATACATACCAGTTTATATATACATACCAGTTTTTAGATTTATTAAACTTTACAATCTGGTGGGGGTATATAATATATTAATATGTAAACACAGGTTTGATGCTAAGCTGTATTTTGCCCAGATGAATGGAAAGATTTTCTCTTTACTTCTTGAGTTAGGTGGAAAAGTTGTGACAAAACACATAAAAAAGAAAAGTAGAAAATTATATTCTTTTTTCTTTTGGTAACTGATGAGGTTGGGCTGACTTCTTTTCTTTCACCTTCTTTTTTTGAAGCTCCAAACCAGTAATAGATTTTTATTGCATCTTTAAGATATCACAAGTAGGTCTAATGATGTCATCCTGTAATTTTGCTGTTTGTGTGGCTGGACAATCCAGAGATTATTGCTGCACTGTTTCTTTCTTTCTTTCTTTTTTTTTCAGAGACATAGATGCCATCCCAAAATTTCCAGATATCTTTGCTTTTAACAGTTGTAGCTTACTGAATCAATGCAGCTGGATTTGATACAAATGATGTCATTTCCTTCAAGAATTAATTCATTTTTTCTGGGCATAAGATACTGAGCAAACAACACCTGGCCTATCCAAACCCTGCCTATGTATTTTTTGCCCAAAAAATTTCTGATTTCAACAAGAGATCCATTCTCCTAAATAATGTTAATGGGGAAATTAGCATACACAGACCTCATTTTGTTGTGCAAACCCAATGTAACATCCTTAATCATGCTCTGTATATTATTACAGATAGTGCGAACTGTAGCCAATTCCTTTTTATTTCCCCACCATTTGTCAACTTGGAACCACTTTTTCTTTCTGAAGAGACTGAGCTCTACATTGACGTAGTTGAAGTCCCTCCACAAGGTATCATCGGGGCACCTCACAATGACCATGAGCCCTTTGAGAGAGACGTCAAGGTGCTCTGGGATGTGGATGGTCTAGTTGCTATAAATGACCTTTTTTCTCATAGTAGATGTGGCAAAGAGAGAATACCTTTCGTCATGTTCTTTGGACTGATGGGGGGAGAGAGGAGAGAGGAAGCGAGAGAGAGGAAGGAGGAGGAGGAGGAGAGAAGACATAATGGCGCTGAAGCTTCCTCCAGTGCAATGGGGGCTGGATTGGAATCTGGGTCATGCCATGGCACTCTCCCAGGTAAGCTATCTTGCCAGCCCCAATATATTTAACTTTTCATTGTCCTGTGTTCTTGAGAATTCTTTGAAAGCTGACATAGTGAAAATCAAGTTTTCTTTTCTTTCTTTCCTTCCTTCCTTCTTTCTTTCTTTCTTTCTTTCTTTCTTTTTTTTTTTATCAAGCTTGCAGCTACCCCCTTTTATTCAGAGACTGGAAGAGCAAAATGCTGACTGAGTTTATAAATAGATTTTTGGAAACTGATGAATCAGGCCCTGAACCTAAAAGATGAGTAGCCCCAGCAAGCGAAAAGTGAAATAGAGGTAGTTTTCAAGCATTAAATGTTCCAAGTTGAAAGGCATTCAGTATCATTTAGGCTTTCTCTCAAATTGCAAAGTTTGACAGATTCATAAGACTCTGCCCAGGAAGTGGTTCAAGAGGTCATCTGCAGTTAGCCTAAACCTGCTGAGGAGCTACAGCTCACTTTAAGTTAAAATGTTTCCTTATTTTAATCTGTGAAGGCTGAAACTGTCAGTGCATAACTCTATAAGCTATATCATCTTTGAGACATTTGTATATGGATAGTTTCCTAAGATTTATTAACTTGTTTGTATAAGAAGATGAATACTTTGTTCCACTCATTTTAGAAGGTAGTTTACAATGATTTATTGTTTCTGTAATGTGTTTATTGTGTACCATCTCTGTGTCAAGCATTCTTCCAGTAATTACTGCAGTGAGCAAGCCGATAAAATCCTTCTATGATAGAGCTTACTTTTTATCTAAAGTGTGAGGGGTGGCATGAGTGGGCAAAAGTCAAATTAGTAGACTATCAACCAATTATAAACATTGCATAATATTCAAATGAAGCACTTTGAAGTTCAGTTACAGGTACTAGACTAAGGTCAGAGAAGTTTTCTCTGAGGGTGTGGTATTTAATCTATTATCTAAATGATAGAAGTGAGTCTTTGCAGATCTAAGGAGAAAATGTTCTAGTTGCAGAAAAATGCAAATGCAAAAGTTCTAAGGTTTGATTGAGTCTGGCATGCCAGAGGAATAGAAAGTATTAACGAGTAGTAATTTTGAAGTATAGTAGAAAAAAAAAGTGGAGTGATAAGAAATAAGATCAAAATAGGGGCCAGGATAAGAGATTTAGGTATGATTCTAAATAGAGTGAAAAGTCACTGGAGTGAAAAGAGCTTAAATAAGAGAGTAATACAAGCCAGTTCTTATTTTAAAAGGAACATCTAGCTGCTGTAAGGTGGAATCCTTAAAAATGGAAAATGGAAAATCAAAAGGATAAATGTGAAAAAATACTGCTAATCGAGGGGAGAGATCATAACGGTTGAGCTAGAGAAAAAAGAGAAAAATAAAATTATCGGGGATAGTTGAAATTGGAAATTTTAGGAAAGATTGGGCATCTTGCTAAGGAAGGTACAAGAGAAACAGGAATAAATCCCAAGTGTCTGAATTGAGTAATTCCATCTGCCCAATTATCGAGTAATTACTTGACAAATAGGGTACATATCTGGCCTTTACTGAGAAATACTCAACTTCTAAGGGCTGGTTACAGGGAAAAACAACAACAACAACAATAAACAAAATAACCAGATTAATGTTTTGACAGCTAAATTGGAGATGTGTAATGAATCTATGAGTCTGGAGTTCTAGGAGACAAGAACTAGAACCAGAGTGTGTCACCAGCACAGAGATGGCATCTAAGTTTTTGAATGGGTGAAAGAAGCAAAAAAAATAAATCGCCCTCAAATCATGCCTTTGAATGTTCTACCAAAGAGAGTAGAGTACAGGGAGGAATAGTCAGTGAAAGAGAAAGAAAACCAGAAAAGAGAATACACACACACACACACACACACACACACACACACACACACACACACATATATGTCATAATTTTACTTTGTGCAAGATATGTCTGGTCCTCCCTCCCCTTCACTTGTATTTGGGAAGAGTAGGGGAAGAAAGAACGAAAGGAAATTATAGAGAGAATGTACATTCCTTAGTAAAGTTAGTCATCTGGATTAATGTAACCACATAAAAAT
Organism: Erinaceus europaeus; assembly: GCF_950295315.1. Taxonomy (NCBI): domain Eukaryota; kingdom Metazoa; phylum Chordata; class Mammalia; order Eulipotyphla; family Erinaceidae; genus Erinaceus; species Erinaceus europaeus. The sequence continues at coordinate 72,980,528 of NC_080163.1, forward strand.
ACTATTCATTCAGTGATTCTCGGTGACTTGTGGGAGAAGTGAGAGGAAATCTTGCTTTTAGTAAAAGAGTTGTTCTGCAGTAAAGATTTGAATGTAAAAGAGGCAAATATGCCTACACATTAAAATGTCATCAACATTTACAAAGCTAAACCTATAGTAAATGAAAGAAAACTAGGCAGAAAGAGATTAGTAGTAGTGGAGATATTCTTCTCACCCAATCTATGACTGGTCAAATTTGAGCTTTTGAAATGTGAACAGCTGAGATCAAGTCTCTTGCTACTTTAGTCTCATTTTAGCTTTTGATCTATACATTGAACATAGAATGGTAAAGTTACATAAGATCAAAGAAAATTGTTTGAACCTGCAATACTTAACCCAAGTGTAACTTCGGCATTCTATGTTTTCTGAATGCCAAGCCTCCTGTAGCTATACATTCTAAATGTATATTCTAAAGAATATACATTCTGATAATCTGCATAGATCACATTTAGCAATCATGAGCATGTACGTGTATGTAACCACTGTACTATTTATTGAATTTTATTTATTCTGCTTGATGGAAGAGAGAGGAGAAAGACCAGGGTACTGCTTTACTTAGTCATATTTAGTCCCAGGAATGTGAACCCAATTCAATGCCCCACACATGAAAGCCTCATCCTCTACCCACGCCCCCCCACCCCCCTAGCAACAACATCCCATGCTATTTTCACTCTCTATATGTAAGGTTAACTAGAATTTTTTTACTTCCTAAACTCCCTGCCTTTCCTCCTTTAAGAAAACAAAATTCTTTGCAAAAATCCTGTTGCGTATAGAGCCTTAATCTGTATATCTTGTCTTGAGTGCAGTGATTTGGGTAAGTTGTCATGTAGTTAAAAGCAAGCATCAGGGGCCAGGTGGTGGCCCACTTGGTTGAGTGCACATGTTACAATGTGCAAGGACCCAGGTTCCAGTTCTGGACCCCACCTGCAGGGGGAATGCTTCATGAGTGGTGAAGTAGTGCTGTAGGTGTCTCTCTGTCTCTCTTTCTCTCTATCCCCCCTTCCTTCTTGATTTCTGGCTGTCTCTATCCAATAAATAAAGAAAGAAAATAAAAAAGAAAATAAAGCCAAGCATCATAGGTGAAGAGAAGGGAAGAAATCAGAATATTCTAAGCACTTGCTATCTCCTAGAGATTTTTACAGTCATAATGTAGGCAAGATCGACTAAGCTATGTGAGAAGATTCTTATTCTCCATTCTGTACAATATTTCAAAATGAAAGTTTCCCTATGCACAAACAACAGACATGCAGACATTTGTTATTGCTGTGACACATCAGACAGGTGAACCGATTCATGCTCTACTTTGTCCTGAGTATAAGAATTCAAAAGAAAAAAAAAAAAAAGTAGAAACATTTTCTTTTTGCAAGTCATGCTTATTCTTTTACCTAAAAGAAATTAAATTACTATTTAAATAAATGTTATTTCTTTATTCATGAAACAAAGAGAGACAGAAGTAGAATATCACTATGGCACATGCGATGCCATATTAGAGACCCATTGTGAGCATGCAAATCCAATATTCTACCCAAGGTGGCCCCTTCTGGGGCTACTAAATAACATTTCTTAAATGAACTTAGTGGAAAGTCCATCTAATTATAGAGTTTTCTTGTTGGGCATTATGCCCTGCTCCATCATTGATACTATGGTCTATTTATATAATCATTGTTTTGCCTGAGACCTGCCCTGCCCTGCCTGCAGGGTATTGGTTTATCCCATTGGTTAGAACCTTCGAAACAGCTGCTATGGAAGATTTCTACCTTCACGCTCTTTTTCTTTTCTCTACCCCCTCTCCTAGCCATTTCCTTTTCTGACCTGCCACTTCAGGTTTCTAAGATATAAAGGTGTTGTTTCTGATCAATAAAGGCATTGCATTGTGTTCCCGCTCAGCTGTGAGCTCCTGGTCTCTTCTCTCTCCAAAGTCGCTGAGTAAGCAGCAGCCTAGGTTGGCTCTGGTCAGTTCTCTCCAACCCAGAGAGCACGTGCCTGGGGAAGAAATACCTGCAACCGCTAGCTAGCCCGTCAGTTTCTCTTTCTTTTTAAATTACTATGGAATCTTTTACTTTCCACTGCTTTAGTAAACAACAAAAACAACAACAAAACAGGATGCCAAAATTAGGAGACCTATAGGAAAACAACTACTAATAACTGTAAAAATAGTCTCCATGAAAGACATCGGAGGGCCAGCAGGACAAGACACTGCCGCATGTGAACAGAGATCACGTTTTAACTTATTATATGTAGAAAAGATCCTGACAAACACAATTTCTTAGGAATAAAAGAGCAAATGAAACTCTTGTGCAGGAATGTGATGGAATGCAGTGGAAAGAACAACAGCCTAATTAAGAATAAGGATAAACATATTTCCTTGGTTTAAAGAAATGAAATTGTTTCTCTTCTGTGAAAGTAAGAATTGCAAGGAAGGGAGTCGGGCGGTGGCGGTGGCGGTGGCGCAGTGGGTTAAGCGCATGTGGCCCAAAGTGCAGGGACCAGCGTAAGGATCCCGTTTCGAGCATCGGCTCCCCACCTGCAGGGGAGTCGCTTCACAGGCGGTGAAGCAGGTCTGCAGGTGTCTATCTTTCTCTCCCCTTCTCTGTCTTCCCCTCCTCTCTCCATTTCTCTCTGTCCTATCCAACAACGAATTGTGTCAACAAGGGCAATAATAATAACCACAACGAAGCTACAACAAGGGCAACAAAAGGGGGAAAAAAAATGGCCTCCAGGAGCGGTGGATTCATGGTGCAGGCACCGAGCCCAGCAATAACCCTGGAGGAGGAAAAAAAAAAAAAAAAAGAATTGCAAGGAAAAAAATGAATGTAAGTAATGAACAATATAAGACAGAACATTCTGCTCAATATTTGTGAACTGAAGGGATGCAAAGTGCATTATTTTTCACTTATAGGACTTTTTTATTGTGAAGAAAATTCTGCTAAGCATACTTAGAAGAGAATTCTAAAATTAAATATCATAATTCTATGAATTGATGATTGTTTGAAACAATTTTTTCCTCTAAGGACTGGAATTCACTGAAACAATTAGTAAAGATCAAGGGACATTAGTCATAAGTAGATTCTCCTGTTCAGCTATGATGCCATCTTCAAGAGGTTTAAAGAAATACATTGTAATCTGGCTGATTGGATTACTCAGCTGTGATCATCAGTCTCCTTTGATTATTAACTTAATTGCTATCTAAATCAAGGGAAGCTCTTCAGTGATTGCTTCTTGATTTTTTTAAAAAAAATATATTTTGACTGACTGATGCAATCAATATCTTTTATCTTGAACAGTGCTATATTGTTGTTTTGACTCATTTTGGAAATATGAGTTATTAGCTGAAAAAAAAACTGAAATTAGCATATATTGTAATTTAGGGCCTAAATTGTGCTATGTCTAAATTTACTGAAAATTAATGGATCGCCAACAGAAAGTTGGTTCCATAAAGGATACTTAAGAATGATTCTATTGTAATTGAATTTCAGAGATAAGGAGACTCTTAATAGAGTCTAAAAATTGTTTATTTTATAGCTGTAGAAATAATGGTCTAGTACTGAATACGCACACAGTTGGCAGACATTCTGGTTGTACTTCCTTCCATTCTCACAGTAAATCAAATGAAAAATTGAGATCGTCAAAGGCAATTATTTTTTCCATGGCCAATCATGTTGACTAGTTAAGCAAAATCAGCACCTGAATTTGCTTTTTGTAACTCTAGTACAGTGTTCTTTCCACCATTGTCAATTACATTATTTCTTAAGTGAAAATCTAGCTCATGTTATGAGTATTCTTTAGGTCAAGAAAATCTTTAGAAACAGAAGGATGAATATCTCACTCATAGGCAGAAGTTGAAAAGTGAGATCAGAAGAGAAAACATTAAGCAGAACTTGGACTGGAGTTGGTGTATTGCAGCGAAGTAAAAGACTCTGGTGTGTGGGGCTGGAAAAGGGTTCAGGTCCTAGAACTTGATGGCAGAGGAGGGCCTAGTCGGGGTTGTTTGTTATGTGGAAAACTGGGAAATGTTACGCATGTACAAACTATTACATTTACTGTGGACTGTAAACCATTAATCCCCCAATAAAAAAATTACAAAGAAAATCTTTAAAAAGGGTAAATTTCTTTCTTTCTCTTTCTTTCTTTTCTTTTCTTTTTTTTTTTTTTTTTTTGCCTTCAGGGTTATTGAGGAATCCACTATTCCTGTTGGCCATTTTTTCCATTTTTTATTGGATAAGACAGAGAGAAATTGAGAGAGGAGGGGGAGATAGAGAGGGAAAGAGAAAGACACCTACAGACCTGCTTCACAGCTTGTGAAGTGATTCCCCCTGGCAGGTGGAGAGTTGGGGCTTAAACCTTACTTGGCTCTTTACAGTCTGTACTGTGTGCTTAATACGGTGTGCCACAGCCTGCCCTGGTGAATCTCTTTGTATATGAGACTAACACAGAAAAATTAATCCAGCTACATAAATTTCAGTCAGCAAGATATGTGGAAAATGAAGCCAGATTATATAGTAGTACTATAAAAATCAACCTTTTAATAAGTGGCTCTTTCTTATTAATTTTTGTTTCCTACTGTAGTTTTAGCCCCCAAATAATGTTATGTTTCACAGATTGAAGATAGTCTGCATGTGAGCGAGGAATATGAGGAGGAGGGCAGGATTCAAAGTCCATGATCTAGGCTAACACCAACTCCTTCCCTTAAATGGAAATGAGACATTTGGCGAGTTTTTAACCTTTCTTGTATTAAGTTTACTTCTCTTTAAGTGAGGACCTATCTTAGAGGGTCATGAAGAAAAGCAAATGAATCAATGTGTGCATATATTAATGTTTTCACAGTCCTCAACCCTATGAGACCCAACATTGCTTTTTTTGTAATAGTCTACAACTTTACCATGAGCATGGACCTCATGGACCTCATTAGAAGCTTGCTACAAAACAAAGAGTAACATGACAATAAGGGAAGCTTTGGCTGCTGTAGTATCTATCTCCTCATCTGTCACTCTCTTTCTCGCTCTATCCCTGCTTCTTTATCTGAGATTTTTTCCCTCTTCCTTTTTCTTTTTTTTAAAATCTTGCTTGAATACTTTCTTTTTAAATTTTTATTTATTTACTAATGGATAGAGACAAAGAGAAATTGAGTAGGGAGGGGGTGAAAGAGAGGGAGAGACAGACACCTAAAGCTCTACTTCATCATTCCTGAAGCTTTCCTCCCTGCAGGTGGGAACCAGAGGTTTGAACCAGGGCCTTTGCACACTATAATGTGTGCTCTAAGCCAGGTGTGCCACCACCCAGCCCCCCTGAACTTTTTGTCCTTCTTTATCTTAACTTAAAGATGACTAAGGAGAGGTGAAATCATGCGTGTATGGTGACCCTCGCTTTACATAAATAAATACTAATTTGCAAAAACAACTTAACTATCTTGAAATGAAATTTGTAGATACTCTTAACTACAGAGATTTTTTTTTTTAATACCAGAGCACTGCTTAGCTCTAGTTAATGGTGATTTGGGGAGTTGAATCTGGTACCTCAGAGCCTCAGACATGAGAGTCTTTTTGCTTAATCATTATGATGTTTCACCTACTCACTTATAGAAATAGCTTTTCAAAGAATCAAAACAAATTCGATTGTAAAAACTGGGTAATGAAATATGGATCTATAATTCTTTCCTGCATCTTATGATCAAAATGGCTTAGAAATGCAACAGCATTTTGTAACTGGTTTAGTAAGAAATCCTGACAACCACACAGGAAACTGATAATGGTCTCTATTCTTTTTAGTTGAAGTGACTAGACAATTTTTCGATATAAAAATGAATATGCATGCTTATAAATGCTCTCCTAACTTTCCAGAAATAGTGTTATACAATATTCACAATAAATTTACCAGATTAATATGACAAATATATATTGAATTTGAGACAGATCTAGCTCCAAGTATTTTAAAGAAGAAAAAAAGTGAACCTGTTATAATTGTTAACATTTTTATAATGCTTACAGTAAGCCCAATATTGTTCTCAGCTCTTTATAATACTGATGAGGTAAATGGTGATAATTACTCTCATTTTATAGATTAGCAAAATGACATGAATAAGTTGCACAAGGTCAAAGAGTTAGTAGTGTGTTGTAAGGGTGTATATAGGCATTCAGGAGCATCCCTGCTTTTATAACTACAATATATTGCACTTTGATAAGCACATGCTCAGGCACAGTATTCTCAGAGTCATAAAGAAGCGCCTATAGTTGGGAGACCTGACAGGTAACTCTAAGCAGTGCACTAACTTTGCATGCATGAGGTTCTAGGTTAGAGCCTATCACACAGGAACAGCTAGGAGATTTTCATGGATAGTGGAACAGTGATTTCTCTCCCTCCCTCTTTCTCTATGTCTCTCACTGCCTCTCTGTGTCTCACTCATTCTAAAAAATGGATTTGATTCAGTGTCAGTGCACGTGTGTGAGACACTGAGTTAACTCTAACACCATATATATATATATATATATATATATATATATATATATATATATATCTTAATAAAATAATTGTATGATTTGAAAACCATTTTACATACTGCTGTTGACTTAACATAAGCTATGCCTATTGTTCTTTTGTTTTTGTTTGTTTGTTTAGATAAAGGTAGAGAGAGAGAAAGAAAGACTTCACAGCACTGATGCTTCCTTCAGTATGATAAGGGTCAGGCTCAAACCTGAGTACTGCACTGCACATGGCAAAGCAACACACTAGGTGAGCCATTTTCTTTGGCCCTATTGAGGTTCTTTTGATTTACATAATAATTACATCCTTAAAAACTTGGTACATTTTAAACTGTAATCATTACATATTTTCTGGTACTTGATACAAGTGACTATAAATTAGTTTTTGACCTACTCACTGACAAACAAATGAGTTTTAGCTGAATAATAAGCACAGGGTGGAATGCAGATTATCTTTCATTGTGCTATTTTGCCCATGCTTGGCTGTGTCCATTTAATGCCAATAATTCTTTAAGTCTTGCTAATAAAATGAATCCAGAAATTATCAGAAACCCCCTGTGCAGAACTACTGTTATAAGCTATATGTCATTTTATAAATACCAGCTATAGTTATAGCACTATTATTAAGTCTAAATATTCTGCTTTATAACTATAAAGACTAGCTCAGTTAAAATCCATTAGTGGGACTTTCAGAATTTCAATTTTAGAATACAATTTTTTTTTTGCCACTTGGATTTTATCATCTCTTCTTGCTGTCTCCCTAATTTCATTTTGAATAGTTGTTTACTAAAAGATTCTGCTTTTATCACTGCCAGCAAAATAGCTTTCCAAGATACTACACTTGCTTTGTCATGTACATGACCCAAGTTAAAGTCTGCCACCTCTCCCCTACCCCCAGCCCATCACACTGGAAGAAACTTTTGTGTTGTACCCCTGCCCCACCCCCCTCTTTCTATCTAAAAATGTCAACTTGGGTGGTAGTGGGGGGGGGAGGTTCTGCCTCTGGCAAAAGTAAGGATAAATAATATACACTATTTTAACTAACAGGTAAGAAACAAACAATGGGATAATAGTACTGATTAGTCTAACTTTCTATCTATATGGGGAGAAAAAAAGAATGGTAGAAAGATGGTGTGAAGAAAGGAACATCAAGAACAATGATTTGTTATATTTTTTTAGTTTTCCAAATATTATTTCCCTTCTCTTTATCACTTGAAATCAAACTTATCCTTAAAGATTATTCAATGTCACCTCTTTATGAAATATCTACATTCGTATCCTTACACCTATCATAAATAATCTCTCTCTTTTTTTTGTGCTTTTATCCAATATCAATGGCATATAAGGCATCACATTGAATACCTGTCATAATTCTTGTCTGGCCTTTGTGACTTCTTGAATCACAATATTTTAAATAAAAAAATATCTTATTCATGTCTTTAACTATTTAATTACAGCTTCCAACAACTACAGATACATAATGAGAGAGGGAGTACTTTATCATGGAGATAAAACAGGAGTGGGGGGGTACATAGCATAATGGTTATGCAAAGAGACTCTCATGCCTGAGGCTCCAAAGTCCCAGGTTCAGTCCCCAAGCAGAGTTGAGCAGTTCTCTGCAGAGAAAGAAAGAGAGAGAGAGAGAGAGAGAGAGAGAGAGAGAGAAATAAAGTTCTTAAGGGACTTAACATTAGCATACGCTATATATATAAACCCATATTTACATATCTTAAAAGGCTCTGAGGATCCTTTAGTCTAGTAAGCTTTCTGAGTGTTTAATCAAGGTGAACTTGTGTCTTGCCAGTGTACTGAAGTAGGTGACTCAGAAATGTAAGGTAATCAGAGGACTTGAGCTAGGTCTTCCTCTTCTTTGGCTAATTTCATTCTCTACTATGTGAATTTAGGCAACCCTAGAAACTTTGTGCATATGCTAATCAAATAGTAATTTACAAAGAAACATTGCCTGCCTTAGGAACCCAAAGACAGCTCACTTAACTATGTGCAAACAGGAGGTTCAAGTCCCCAAACCTACCAAAGGAGAAATGTTAGAAGTGGTATTGTGATTTATCTCCTCTCTTTACCTCTCTGTGTAACTCTTTGTCTGGAAAAAAACAAAGAAACAAATGCTGTCTTTGTTTGACTGACACAGAGTTAATGCCTTAGCTAAATTTAGGACACTTCTTGAGAACAAGTAAGCTCCATAGATCAGAAACGAATCCCTTAGCCACGCTATCAAAGGTATAGGCAATTTTTTTAGGGTGTGTGTTGGGGGGGGGTGGGAAATCAGATTTACAGGCCCTCAGATTGGCAAATACTGGTGGAGTCTGCCCAGCACTGGTGTGGAAGGCCAGCACAGGTTTTTCAACACAGGGAACCAGACTGACTGTGTGACAGAAGGTGGAGTGCATAGGGGCAGCTGGATCCTAGCTGCTCGCCAATGAACCTAGTTTCTTCAGTTATTATAAATGTTTTAGGTTGGTGTTATTTGTTTCAGGAGTTGAATATCAACAACAGTGTTTCAACTGACAAATAATTGCTATGGAAAGACCGTGTGTTGCCTAGAATTTAACCAAACATTCTATTACAGAAAAGCCTTCTGAGCCATATGGTCCTGTCCACCTCCTGAAGGACATTTATAGTTTTCCCTTTCCTATAAACAGTTTAAAGTAACCATGATAAACATTGTGAAGCAAAGCTAAACTTGTATTTGCTACTCTTCTTTTGATTATTTGTGATAGTAAGAAAATGTTTACGCATGCAGAGGCGAAGTTTATGTGGGAAGAACTAATGCATATACCCCCTTGGGCGATGGGCTACTACTAGTTTATGTTGAGTTAGAAACAATGAACGCAGTTTTCTGTACTGACACAATATGTCAATAACTGCTGTGTACTACATTTTATTACTTAGTTCATCAATAAGATATTGATTCCAAACACAGCATATTCAGGCGAAAGACATGTCATAGTTATTTTTGTTCTCCCAACATTAAAAAAAGAAGAAAAATCGTATTATAGAAATTATCCTTCCAGAAACATTTCAAAGTAACGAAATGTTTAGTAGCTTGGGAAGTTCTTTACAATCAAGGTTTAATGGAGCTACAGGTACATAATCTGGTCCCTAAGACATGAAAATTAGTATACTCACATACTGACGTAACTTTTTCTTTATAGGATTTTTTTGTTGTGGGTACTTTTCCACATTTCCCGATGATATGTGTCAGTGCACCCACCAAACTGTCATCACTGTTAATTCTTATATATATAGTATGTTTGCTATATGTTCTAAGACTTGCATACTGAAATACTATCATCTATATTTTTGTTTTATTCTCTCTAGATATGTTTGGTTTTTTTTTTACATATCTAGTGGTTCATTGTTATCAAGAAAATAAACTCAAAAGTTTGCAGTGTAGCACACATAAATTTCTATGAGACCCTAATCTGTCTTTGTAGAACTAACTATGCCACTTTCTCTAAACTCAACCTATCTACCCTAAACTTCAGCACTCCTATACTGCTCACTGTCATTTGGATAAGACATAGTCATGACCTGGTACCTTTATTCAGACTGACCTCACATCCTCAAATATGCTTCCCCTTTTCTATTTCATGGAATACTGCATTTCACTTGAGATCAACCTTTAAAATTCCTACTATGTGAAGACATCCCCATCTCAAAATTTCAAAACATTCTTTCTAGTTTATAATGCAAATGAAACACTTAAATTGTAGCGCCAATGATAGTCTATTATTATTACTTTTTTTTTTTGTCATTGCTGTATCCTCACTGCTTCAGAATGCCCTTTCCAGATAGAAAGGGAAGACAGAGACACACAGAGATAGGGGAAGACACCACATCAAAGAAACTTCCTCCAGTGCAGTGGGTATGTGGCTTAAACCACAGTCACGTGCATGCATGTCAGTGCAGGGGCACTATATAGTGTAATTATTTTGCTGGCCCTAATTCAGAATTTTTTTATAGTTAATTTCATCTGAGGCAAACATTATATTGTAATCAATGTGAAAAGTGCCCAATTAAATATTGATTTATAGAACTGACTTGGCCAGCAATAATTCATTCCAGTAAATAAGCATATAAACTATAAATGCATGTCACCCCTCTCCCCTATTAAATGAAGCAAAAACAAGCTAAAGAAGCAAACATCAGAATTGAAGTTGAAGAATACAAAAATAATTTCCAAAAAACTTTCATGCAAAGCTAAGAAGTTCAATCAAATAAATCTGATGAGTTATGGAAAGCCAAGAAGCAAAGATTTGCTATAAACAAGTTAAACAATTGTTCATAAAGCCAGAATGGCAGTGCCCCAGAATTTCATCATTCAATTGCCAAAGACATGAAATTTTGTTTGTGGTATAACCACTGGATAAAACATGAGTGTGATAAAGGCAATGCTTGAAGAGAGAAAGACTATTCTTTTACCCTAGGATAAAAGGAATCAAATCATCCTTTGCTCCTGTGCTGAGGATGAGAGAGGAAGGTCCTGCTTGGGATTCATCTCCTTCCTCTTTGCCCTTTTCTGCAAGGGAAGGAAACAGCAGGAAGCAGTTTGTTTATATTCTGGAAGAAACAAGTAGAGCTCATGTTATAGTTTCTATGACAAAAGGGAGGATAGCAAGGGCTATGCAAAAAGAAAAAATGGGGGGGTATCATTAAGTAAGGACCCAAATGGCTTAGATGGAGGGGATATTAACCCTTTAAAGATTTTTTTAGAGACAGTGAAGAGAATTAAAGAGAGACAACTTCTCAACTCTAGCATATGTGATGTTTGGGGATCCAACATGTGACCCTAAACCTGAGGCCTAGTGTTTGCAAATCCTGTGCTCTGCCACTTCTTCCCACCCCCAGACTGAGAGTCTTAAAGAGAAAATTAGATAAGAGATTTCGGACAGAGATCAAGCATGAGTTTAAATTTACACTTCCATACCATTGTTCTCAAAAGTCCACTTTTTGAAAAGTTTGAGAAGCTATGATGATTCTAATACCAAGATAGGGAACAGTACCAAGAGAGGTCACAGTTTGCAAAGTCAAAGAAGAATGTGCATTCTTTCAGGCTTGTAAATAATCTGCCATTTTTTGTTGAAAAGTTTGGGAAATGAACCTCCAGTGAGAAGATTTAATCCCTGGAGCTGGGTGGCGGCACACTTGTTTGAGTACAGGACTGACAGTGTGCAAGGACCTGGGTTTAAGCCCCAAGACCCCACCTGTTGGGGGGAGGGGCTTCACAAGTGGTGAAACAGTGCTTCTGGTGTCTCTCTGTCTCTCTCCCTCTCTTTTTAAAAATATTTATTTAATTAATTTATTTATTTATTCCCTTTTGTTGCCCTTGCTGTTTTATTGTTGTAGTTATTATTGTTGTTGTCATTGTTGGATAGGACAGAGAGAAATGGAAAGAGGAGGGGAAACAGAGAGGAGGAGAGAAAGATAGACACCTGCAGACCTGCTTCACCACCTGTGAAGCGACTCCCCTGCAGGTGGGGAGCCGGGGTTCGAACTGGGATCCGAACCGGGATCCTTATGCCGGTCCTTGTGCTTTGCGCCACCTGCGCTTAACCCGCTGCGCTACAGCCCGACTCCCTCTCCCTCTCTTTTTTAACATTTGTTTTTTTAATGTATTATTTATTTATTCTCTTTTGTTGCTCTTGTTGTTTAATTGTAGTTGTTGTTGTTACTGATGTCATGTCGTTGTTAGATCGGACAGATAGAAATGGAGAGAGGAGGGGAGGATAGAGAGGGGGAGAGAAAGATAGACACCTGCAGACCTGCTTTACCACTTGCAAAGTGATCTTTCCTACAGGTGGGGAGCCGGGGCTCAAACCGTGGTCCTTACAGCGGTCCTTGCTCTTTTCGCCACATGCACTTAACTCACTGTGCTAGCACCCGACTCCTGTCTCTTTTCCCTCTTAAACTCCCTCATCCCCTCTCAATTTCTCTCTGTCTCTAGCATATATATGAAGGTTTATTCCCAATGGTTCTGGAAGGCCCTTTTTCACTCACCAACTGACTTCTCTTTCTTCCAAAACTTGCATAGACATCCTTGTAAGTGAACAACATTATAGCAAGCAGTTGACTCTCACCAAGTCTGTTTCATAAAACGCTCCCCACTGTCTTGGTACACAGGCAGAAACACGATTTATGACTGACTTTCTTTTGTCCTCTAATTCTTGTTCAATTTTAAGTAACAAAGTTTTGGTGAGAATTAAAGGAGGTGAAATTCATCAAATAAGTTATGTTTCCTATATTATGTACTCAACCAATTTTTTCAGACCTGATTCCCTAAAACACTAAATGTTCTGTTTAGACTTTCTTGGTCACCTGCCCATCACGTTACCTAAATCTTTATAGTCACTGTCATATCTAAAATCCAATCACAACCAGTCTTTCACTTCAAATAGCTCTTCTTTTGCTAACCTATTGCCATCTAGTCATTGTGAAGTACTTGCCTTTACCAATATACTATATGCTGGTAATTCTATACTAATACATAAGTAGTTTCTTCCCTAAAGTACTAGCCTCCCTCTTACCTTCTAATGTAAATGTGGAACATTCCCACACATACAGTTTTAGTTGAAATAATCTCACTCTGCAATACCACCATAGCTAAATATTTATTGACACAATAGAATATCATTTTTTTCCTTCTTTATATGTCTCTTCAGTGAGATGGAATTCCAGCACATTGTTTTATTCATCTTTACTGGTGCTTAGTGCATTGTATGGCAAAAACCAGGATAAATGAACAAATTTTTCTACACTCTAGTCCTCCTCCTCATCCCCTGAAAAAAAAACACCTCACTGTCTATGAATATATTGTGTACAAAAAATCTTTAAATATAATCCATAACTGAAAATTTCAGTGTCAGCAATTGTGGAATTAAGATTTTTGTCTTCTGGGCTTAACTGCTCCATGTTGACTTTTTTAGATACAAAAGGGTAAGACAGAGTGGAGAGATAAAGAAATTACAGCACTTCAATGCAGTGGGGGTTACCCACAATGCAGTGGTTCACTATAAAGTGAATTATTTTGTCAGCTCAAGATTTTTGTTCTTAATGTGGTTCTAAGTAATGAAACTAGGGCCTTAAGCATACAAGATATCAGTGAAAGGACACCCTAGTACAATTTTCTTTTTCTGGTTAAAGAGAGTAAAGGGGTAGAGGAAAAGGCATAGAGATAGATCCAGACAAAGAGACACAACACCACTCCAATATCCAATGGACATCCCAACATATTGTCTATCCATGGTGCTTCTACTTATTGCCAGGCCTTTAGCCCAGCCTTCACCCATGACAAGGTGTGTGCTTTATTGGTTGAGCTATTTCTTGGATCCTTTTGTTTTTTCAGGCTAGAGTTCTAACTAAAGTCTCCAATAAACTGTGCACATTTTAGTTTTATCAACACCTAATTACACTTTGCACAATTTTAAACACCACTTTCCTTAATCCTCTTCTTTCAGCTTTTTTTTTTTTTCAGAGATTCACCTCCCAGATCTTTCTCACATCCTTCTTAAACACACACACACACACACACACACACACACACACACACACACACACACACACACAGCCTGGTGGGTGGGTGGGGGGTGATACACTATTCTGAGGATCCTCCCAAGATAATTCAATGTGCTGATGACCTTCCAGATGAAACCACAGTAAACAATGAGCACTTTGAGAAAACATGTTCTGTTGTTGTCAGCTTATGTTGGGAGTGAGGGGGAGACATATGATAGAAGAAAACTTGGGGAGGGCAGGAGGTGCAAAGGAACATCTACAGTAAAACTTATAACTCCCTCCCCCCTCTTGTTTACAAAGGCAAGAAAATAGCTAATTGACGTAGGATGTGGGTGAGTTGGTTTTCATCTCAATCCTGTTTTGCCTCATCTTGTGGTTACTTTAGGAGCACATAGGGCCAACCATTTCCACTGCTCTAGGGGCTAAAGAGAAATAAAATAAAACAACTCAGACTTTGGATCCTCCTTTCAGATTCAGGCCAGCTAAAAAGAGCAGTTCCAAGACCCTGCAGCTACAATTATGCAAAAGTTATGAAAGTGTCAAAGTCAAGATCTTCAGAGATTATGCTAATTTAAGACCTGACTGATTTATTTCTATTGATAAAGTAAAGAAGGTGGTTAGAAAGCCTCTCAAAAGCAAAATTTCAAGCAAGTGATACTAAACATAGATCAATGTCAAAAGAAATAAGGAGTAGCAATGTCTCAAATCCTTTTCTTGTTTTTCCCCTATCTTTTCTTTCCTTTTTTTTCTTTCCTCCCTTTTCTTTCTTTTTTTTTTTATAAGTTTTATGTAGTTTGTTCAGGTATGCATAACAGCACCAATAACTTAAAATGTGTTAATACCTTAGCTTTGACTCAGGTAATCTTACCACAAATAAATGTAGTAAGAATTTATTAATTGCTTCAATGGCCTTAATGAAATCTTTATTTTATTATGCTAAAAACTATAGAGTCAAGCTGGAAAAAAATATAAGTAAGCCATTGAAATTCTACATAATATGATCTGATTAAATATGCAAACCTTAAAAATAATGTCCTACCAGGAGTTGGGTGGTAGCGCGGTGGGTTAAGCGCACGTGGCGCCAAGCACAAGGACCTGGTTCGAGCTCCTGTCTACCCACCTGTAGGAGTCACTTCACAGGTAGTGAAGCAGGTCTGAAGGTGTCTTTCTCTACCCCTCTCTGTCTTCCCCTCTGCTGTCCATTTCTCTCTGTCCTAACAACAAGGACATCAATAACAACAACAAAAATAACTACAACAACAATAAAAACAACAAGGGCAACTAAAGGGAAAAATAAATAAAAATTAAAAAAAATATTTTTAAAAAAATGTCCTACCATCATGAATGATCACCTACAAGCATTTCAATTCTTGTTGTTTACATTTTGGAAAAAGTTCTCATAGCTTTTTTCAATAAGCAAACCATCCTATAAAATTATATATATCAATTGCCTTAAACTTAGTTTTTTCCAAATCCTTTTGGAGAAAATTAAGACTATCTGTCTGAAAAAAAAAAAAAAAAAAACAAGAGTCAAATATAAGATTAGTGTATCTCCTACTGTTCTCCTATACTGATGTGCCAAATAATCTACTTTGCTCTATATAACTATGCATGATTTATTTTTTTTCCTCATAGTGATTTGTTATGATTTTATGACTATGGAAGGAGTATGTCAGAGGGTTTACTCATACTATTTCCAAAAAAAGAGAGAGAATGCTCCATTCTTTACCTGCTGTAATTTTCTTGGGCCTTTTGGACTTTGGTGTTCCTATTCTGAAGGATATAGATGAAATAAGCTCCTTAACGATATTTTTAGTTTACCGAGCACTAAGTGTTTGTAGGTAAAAGTTAAGAGAAATTTAAATCTTCCCAAATTCTCACCATAACTATTAAAATATAGGACATAGATCACAGGTAGTGTGCTTGCTTTGTCATGAACATGACTCCAGGTTTAACCCCAGTCCTTACATACTGAAAGACCTGAAGGATGCTTCCGTTCTGTGGTTCCTTTGCTAACCCTCTGTCTTTTGATCTGAAAAATTCAAGGTGGAGCAATGAAGTCCCAGTGATGACAGAAAAAAAAATGGGGCTGAGGATACAACATAATGATTATACAAAATGCTTTTATGCTGGAGGCTCTCAGGTCTCCCCAATACCACTTCTATGCCCCACTTCTCCACTGGTCTGTGTGGAGAAGTTGGGCATAGAAATGAGAAAGCTCCCAAGTCATACATGCATTTCCCTATACTACTTTAGTAAAACAAGAGAATGAGATAGTCAAGAGGGTGACTTAAGCTGCTCTGTCAACAACAGCACCCCTTTTATTTTTTTCAGATGAGACAGAGAGGCAAAGAGAGAACCCATAGCACTGGAGCTTCCTTCAATGAGGTGGGAATTGAACTCAAACCTGGGTCACACGCATGGCAAAACAGCACTATCCATGGAGTTATTTTGCCAGCCATATCAGTACATCTTTTGCCTATGGGAAGGACACTTGTGCTATAATCTTTTATCATTCTTAGTTGACGACTCTTTCCAAATTCTGTAGCACAGTGAAGAAGAAACCAGTAACTCAGCAGCTTCTGAAGATACATCACATCCATGTCAGGAAGAGAGAGAGAGAAAACAGTCTTTTGATACAAGATGCAGTTAAACTAAAATGTCACTTCAAATCTAATCTAATCCAGTGCATGAAAATTTAGATTTTTCAAGTTTTCTTTAGTATATAGAGTTCTCAGGCTGGTGAGACAGCTCACCTGGATAGTGTGTCTGCCTTGACTCTCCCTCATGGAAAACGATCTACTGGTAGAAACTATCTATTGATGCTGTGGTATCTGACTCTTTCTCCTGATGTATTTGTCTCCCTCTTTCTGTCTGGAAAGAAAAAAAAAAGTTTACTTGGAGTGATCAAGATTAGGTGACCAAAAAAAAAAAAAAAAAAAAAGAACATTTAAATAGGGTTCCCTATATGTAGTATCTACTGAAGCTGTGGTATCTGACTCCTTCTCCTGACATATTTGTCTTTCTCTTTCTGTCTGGAAAGAAAAAAAAAGTTGACTTGGAGTGATCAAGATTAAGTGACCAAAAAGAGAACATTTAAATATGGTTCCCTGTATGTAGAATTATCTCAACAGTTATCTGTTACTACTCAAACAAACAAAAGCAGTCTAGTTCTGAATTCAACTAATTAGTCTGCTTATTTGGAGATCTGTTTTACCTTTAAGTCTCAATTCTCATGCTATAAAGACAAACATAGGGGACTTGGCGGTAGCTCAACCGGTAGAGTGCACACTTACCATGTGCAAGGACCTGGATTCAAGCACTCATCACTACCTGAGAGCACTCTACTTCCCTTCACTCTACTTCCTCTCCCCTTCCCTGCCCTCCACTCCCCTCCACTTCTCTCCTCTCTTCCAATTTCTCTCTCTCTCTCTCTCTCCCTCTTTCTCTCTCTTATCCATTTTAAAAAATATGTCCTCTCTCTGTATTCCTCCCCCCCTTACTATTATCCTTTAAAAAAACATGTCCACTGGGAGCAATATAATTGTGCAAGCATGTAACTCCAGCAAAAACCCTGGCAGCAAAATAAAAATAAAAATAAAATATTGACCTTGCTAGCCACATGACTTGAGGACCGCTAGTACCAAAGCAGTTTTCTTAAAGAATGTACTCACCTGAACTTTTCCTCATTTTAACAAGGCCTGGATGGTGTTTTCTAGTGATCTTCAGATGCTTGGAGCCAAATTTTAAGCAATTAATATCCACATGAAGTAATTATCACTTTTGATAATTCCGTGATGCCAACTAGATACTCTTTTAATTCAACTTAATAGCTAGCAGTCCTAGACTTCAGGAAGAAAAAAAATAATGGATCTGGGCCATTCTATATATTAAAAATGAATCAGGAAAAAGAAGAAGAGAGAGTAGAAATTGGTTAGACAATACCACTATTGCTCATCTTTTTGGGATCTGTTCATTTTGAAACAGGCTAATTTAGACACTGAATTGCACATTCAAACACATATGTCACCCAGAAGGTGGAAAATTAAACAAGAGTTTGTAGAGAAAGACAAATCATATGGTTCAGTGATCTTGGGCAATGAAGGAATGTACCAGTTGGACTGTTAGGGGAGACTTATTTGTGTTAGGGCATATGAGCACATCATCCTAGTTTTTATCCAATCACCCTAGTTTTTGGTCAATACTATATGTCATTCTAAGGAAATGATCCAGTTTGTGATTACCTTTCAAGAAACATCAAGTGATGGTTACCTCCCTCTTCAGTTTCTCTTTGAATCATCGCCATCTTAACGGCCACAGAAGCAACTTCTATTTGGTCTAGTTACAACAATTAATTGCTGGATTTGCATTAATCAATGATACTTCTTTTACTTTAGACAAAATTATCTGACTTCCAAGAAAAGAGTCATGGCATTAAAGGACAGAAAAATATGATAAAAGTGCATGCGGTTAGTGGACAGGGAAGTGACGCAACTGGAAGAAAACAAATGTGCATGGATGAAGACATGGGTTTAAACCATCGTACATCAAATCACAGAACAGTGATCTGGCTATTCTTAAAAATACACAAATTTTCAAAATAGAAAGAGGTCTAGGAAATTACCAAACTAAAGGCTCAATGTGTAGAAAAATCTGAGTTGTGTCAGTCCAATAAGTAGGCAACTGGTTTAAAGATTTGGCTAATACTGCTTTCACTCTTTTGCAAGGTAGAAAAAAAAAAGATTAAAGAATGTTTCAGATTTTCAAAAAATATTCATTTACTTCTTTAATATGACAGAGAGAATGATAAAGGAGAATGTGAGAGAGAGGACCAGAGAGAGCACTGCTCTAATATAGGTAGTGGCAAGGATTGAGCCTGAGACTGCTAGGACCTTAGATATGCAAGTGATATGCTCTAACAAGCTGAGCTAAGAGTGCTTCATTTATTAAAAATTCTGAGAAAGTAAAATAATTCTTTTTTATTTTATTTATTTATTTATTCCCTTTTGTTGCCCTTGTTGTTTTTATTGTTGTAGTTGTTATTGTTCTCATCATTGTTGGATAGGACAGAGAGAAATGGAGAGAGGAGGTGAAGACAGAGGGGGAGAGAAAGATAGACACCTACAGACCTCCTTCACCGCCTGTGAAGCGACTCCCCTGCAGGTGGGAAGCCAGAGGCTCCAACAGGGATCCTTACTCTGGTCCTTGCGCTTTGCACCACCTGCACTTAACCCACTGCGCTAAAGTAAAATAATTCATACAGGGCTGATGGATAGCTCCTTTGAGAAGGTGGTTGCTCTGCGATGAGTGTGAACTAGATTCAAGCACATGCCCCCTTACCCCTAGAAAAACTTTTAGTACTGTGGTATCTCTCTCTCTCCTTTTTATGTGAATAAAGTCAACCTGGAGTGTTGAAGATTGGCAATGGCTAATAATAATAATAATAATCCTATATAGGAAGACAAAAGAAGTTGCATATCTGGGTATTAAATGATATTTAATGGCATTAAATAAATACTTAATATTTAGTGATATTAATCTGAACAGCAAGCCATGAGCATCCATAATATTACACATCACTAAAAATCTGTTTACAGCCATGTGTTATCTTTTCTCATTTTATATAATAGCAATCTCATATTGAAGTGCATTCTGAAAAAAATCATGCTTTTCTTGAAATTTCTTTATAAAGGAATTTTCTTTGAAAACACAATTAATTAATTGATTGATTGATTAATGAGAGAATGAGAAAGGAAGGAGTAACAAAGCAGGACACTGCTCAACTCTGGTGTAAAGTGATGCCAGGATTGAACCTGTAGCCTCTGGGGTCTCAGGCACAGAAGTGTTGTATTCTAACAATCTGATCTATCTCCCTGACCTAAAAGTAGGATTTTTCAGCAAATACCAGACAAACTTTATGTAAGTAATCATACATATTCCTATCTAGGAAATTTGGCTACATAGTAAATGTTGTACTACCTATCTTTTTTTCTTCTCCAGGCATCTGCAGCCAATGTTATTTTTTTTGCCCAATTTTCCCAGTGCTCCTTTTAATTTGAACTTTCCACGTCTGTTTATTTTTCTCATTCTGTCATTTTTAAAAAAAACTTTTTATTTATAAAATGGGAACACTCGGGAGTTGGGTGGTAGTGCAGCGGGCTTAGTGCACGGCGCCAAGCGCAAGTACCTGAGTAAGGATCTCTGTTCGAGCCCCCAGTTCCCCACCTGCAGGGGAATCGCTTCATAGGCGGTGAAGCAGGTCTGCAGGTGTCAATCTTTCTCTCTGCTCTCTGTCTTCGCCTACTCTCTTCATTTCTGTCTATCCTATCCAAGAACTACGACATCAATAACAACAACAGTAATAACTACAACAACAGTAAAAAACAAGGACCTGAGTAAGGATCTCTGTTCGAGCCCCCAGTTCCCCACCTGCAGGGGAATCGCTTCATAGGCGGTG
The DNA here is from genome assembly GCF_950295315.1 of Erinaceus europaeus. NCBI lineage: Eukaryota > Metazoa > Chordata > Mammalia > Eulipotyphla > Erinaceidae > Erinaceus > Erinaceus europaeus. The sequence continues at coordinate 73,001,033 of NC_080163.1, forward strand.
AAGCAGGTCTGCAGGTGTCAATCTTTCTCTCTGCTCTCTGTCTTCGCCTACTCTCTTCATTTCTGTCTATCCTATCCAAGAACTACAACATCAGTAACAACAACAGTAATAACTACAACAACAGTAAAAAAAAAGGGCAACAAAAGGGAAAATAATAAATATAAAAATTATTTAAAAACAATGGAAACACTGACAAAAAAACATAGAGGAGTACTACTTCACACAATTCCCACCATCAGAAGTCTGTATCCTACCCCTTCCCCTGATAGCTTTCCTACTGTTTATCCCTCTGGGAGTATGGACCCAAGGTCATTGTGGGATGCAGAAGGTGGAAGGTCTGGCTTCTGTAACTGCTTCCCCGCTGAACATGGGCGTTGACAGGTCGATTCATACTTCCAGCCTGCCACTCTCTTTCCCTAGTGGGGCGGAGTTCTGGAGAAGTGGGGCTCTAGGACTCATTGGTGGGTTGTCTGCCCAGGGAAGTCCGGTTCCAGATGCTAACATGATGCCAACTGGACTTCCCTGGACCGACGATCCAAATCTGTTTCTTAACCAGATTCATTTTGGATCTTTTCACATGCACCTGCCATGTATCTCTTGAACCCATTATTCCTCTATTTATGCTCCCAGTCCTCTGTCCACTGTCTCCAGAGGAAGTGCATTATCCTAACACCTTTTAGGGTTAGAAATAGATATGAGGAAATGCTCTGGTGAAAGTTGAACCTAGGATTTATGAAGAGGTCAAAGACAAAGGAAAATCCTTGGCCATTTAACATAATGCTTTTTTTTTTTTTGCTTTTCTGCTCTTTAAGATACTCCATCAAGTAGTTATTATATTAAACACAATATGAAGTTTTGTCTTTTATCCACGTTTGGAGTCTTCTACCTTAATTAGTGGATTAGGCTAGTTCAAACTTTAGTTGGCAGCCTTCAAAATGAAGATTCAGAGGAAACCACTTTTAATTTTAAAATACAACAATTTTATCCTAAACTTAATGGTTCCCAATAGCTCTATTTCTAGTTCTTTGTTTTTGCTCATTAAACTATTTATGGTACACAGTGCAATAAACTTTTAGATCAATTCACAGGCTTAGTGAAATGTGTAAGGGAGATTTTGAAATTAATCTGAAAAAAAAATGAAAAGGGTAAAACCTGTGAATATTGGATTATTTCACTGGCAACTTCAGTTTTACTTCCCAACTTTTCCTTCCAGGGACTTTCATTGTTCTGCAGCCCTGAGTGAGCTGTTTCACCTTTTCCCTGCTGGGAAATAAGCAACAATAGGGCTGCTTTGTAAGACAAAATGATGAAGGCTTTCCAAATGAGGAGGATGTGGGTCCTGCCAAAGAGCCAGAGGGCCAATGCAGCAAAAATGGATTCAACTTCCTCTACCTCCTAATGAACACAATTCATTTGAATCTAAGCTCAGGTAAGCCTGCAGAAAGAAGACAACATTTAAATCTGTAAAGAGCCAGCGTTTTGAGGGGCAAAGCAGATGCTCTCTTCTCTGTATGACACTTTCTCTACTCTGGTGCACCTGCTGAGTAACAACTATATGCTCTCCAAGTGAATTCACTGTCTATGATTTGGGGATGGAAATAGGAATTTATTCACTTGTGTAAAACATTAATGGGAAAAGGTTTATTTATTTATTTATTATCATTTTTGATAACTGTCAACAAATGAACAAGTAACTGCCAATTAAGCAGTGACTTTATGCCAAGGGCCAAGTTAGAAAGCTTAATGTCTTACTTTGAATTTCATAATTCTGCAGCACAGTTAAGGTATTTATATTTTATTTTTTAGGAGAAAAATAAGAATCAGACTTGAAAATCTTAAGCTAGTAAATGCCTATAATTCAAGATCTTTGAAGTCTTTCCCACAATCCCAGACCTTAGATAAATTATTGGCATTATATTTTTTTATTCCTTTTTCAGATGGAAGGACTATCAGAGACTGTTTCTCTTTCAGAGAGAAGAAAAGACACCCAGTGAAATTTCCTTCTGTGTGATCAACTTGGGCTCAAACCTGTGTCGCTCACATGGCAAAGCAGGCACACTACTCAGGCAAGCTGCTTTGCCATCCCAGCATTACAATTCTAATTTTTGGTTGAAAAGCAAGGCTGACTTTTTGATTATCTCTTCTGGGGCCCAAACGTAAAATCTGCTGCCTGAAATCCTTTAGCACCCTTGAAATCAGAGGAAGGTTTGCAAAATTCCAAGTGTGAAAATGAACCTGACTCAAAGAACCAAAAATGGGCTTCTAACAGCCTGGTGTTTGCAACCACGGAGATGGTACAAACACCAAGCAGGCAGGCGAAGTGCCAATTCATTTGCATTTGGTTGTGTCATAGAAACCTAGCCTAAAGCATGTACCAATCAAAACTATCAAGAAAAATGCCTGACTTTAAATCTAAAACTATTTTCTTAATCTCTGAGGCTGAGAGCTCTAAGACCTTTTCTGCTATGAGTTTTGTGCCAACAAACTGGAAAAATAAAAGACCGTAAAACAATCAAAGAATAAGTATATTGAGGAAAATATGCCTGAATTTAACTATGATTTATAAGTAGGCTTTTCAGAATGTGAGAAGAAAAATGTCTGTTTTCTCATGAATACACAATTTAAAGTCAAATTCTGTTGAGTCTTTTGGTGTTTGGAAAACCTCAATTTAAAACCTGTAAAACCATGTTCAGGCAAGCCTAGATCTATGCAATATCTTTATATAATCTCATTGAAAGAAATACCCAGCCCTTCATTTTAATTAATAATTTCATATAAAGCAAAGATGGCACACATCCTAGTGAACTGCTACTTTTCATCCTGTCTAAATGGTTCACTGAATCATAGTCTTAATGAGTGTGAGACATCACTGTACATCACCATGGAAACAACTATGATGACACATGTTAGCCCATGGCACTCTTAGTCATTAGTTTCTTCAGCCAATTCAAATTATATCTTCACATGCTAAAAAATTCTTTCTGTATTAAAAATCACAAAGCCCCTAAAACAATGACTGTGTTTCAAGTCACCAAAGTGAAATTAAAAGCAAAAGTAATTTCTGAGGTCCCAGGCTCAATCCCCACTGCTACCATAAAACAGACCTGAACAGTATGAACAGTGCTCTCTCTTTTTCTTTGCATTTTTTCTGTATCTCTCTCATTCAAATAAATAATTAGAAAAAGACCAAACATAATAATTGGTAATTCTATCTCTCTTCCCCCCAGCGGCTAATTCTAATTATTACCCAAATTTAATTTATTTTTCATATGTATAAGCACTACATAGTTAAGTAGCCCTTAATAATTTATTATTATATGATGTTATAGTAAGTAGAGCAGACTAGAGAGTTGATATTAAAAGCATAAGGCCGTAAGCTTTATCCCAAGCATATCATGTGCCAGAGTAATGATATTCTGGTCTCTCAGGGAGACAGAGAGAGAGAGAGAGAGAGAGAAGAGGAGAGAGAGAGAGAGAGAAAAGGAGAGAAAGAGAGAGAAAAGGAGAGAAAGAGAGAGAGAAAGGGAGAGAGAGAGAGAAAGGGAGAGAGAGAGAGAAAGGGAGAGAGAGAGAAAGGGAGAGAGAGAGAAAGGGAGAGAGAGAGAGAGTGAAAGGGAGAGAGAGAGAGTAAAGGGGAGAGAGAGAGAGAGAGAGAGAGAGAGAGAGAGAGAGAGAGAGAAAATATCAAATCCAGGGAATTGAATAGTAATGAGTGTGTTACACCTATTAAGCTATCCCAGGCCATTCTAAAGTAGTCTCAAGGGACTCCATTGGTATAGCAGCAGGTTAAGTGCAGGAGGCACAAAGCACAAGGACCAGAGTAAGGATCCTGGTTCCAGCCCTAGGCTCCCCACCTGCAGGGGAGTCACTTTACAAGCAGTGAAGCAGGTCTGCAGCTCTCTCTCCCTCTCTGTCTTCCCCTCCTCTCTCCATTTCTTTCTGTCCTATCCAACAATAACAACATCATCAATAACAACAATAATAATTACAACAATAAAATAACAAGGGCAACAAAAGGGAATAAATAAGTAAATATTAAAAAAAGTAATCTCAAGTGACTTTTTACAGTGATACCTAGTTTACTTATAATTGCTTTTAAAAATAATATTTGATATGTTTTTTGAAAGCATCGTTTGATGATCTCAGAAATATCATTGTTTTTTAGTAGGGACATGAGAAGTAAAAGTAAAGATTGTGAAAATCTTCATAAAGTTTCTTGTAGGTAGATATAAAGTTCATTTTATTATATTTCTTCAAGTTCAGCAGCTAAAAGCAAAATAAAAGCTTATTTCTCATTTTAATTATAAGACAGTGAAGATTTAGGAAATAAAATTATCAAGAACAGTGAAGATTTAGGAAATAAAATTATCAAGAACTTTTAGGAAATAAAATTATCAAGATTTAGGAAATAAAATTATCAAAGAAATTGCCACATTGAATCTAGATGCAATCCTGGAAAATTTAAGTGCCTGAAGCAAATAAACCATAAATTATGAGTCTTGTGTCCTATTACTCAAAACAACATTGGTACTCAAGAAATGTTACTGGAGTAAATTTATAGTCAAATATTTGAGCAAAAAAAAAATTAGCCAATTTGTAATTGAGGGCTCTATTTTCGTTATTAATGTGGATAAATCTCTACATCACTAATGGAGATAGATCTATGAATACATAAACACAATTTTACATCATTTTGGATATTTTTCATCAAATGAAACATTAGGTACTCAGAAAAAATAATCATGTTTATCAACATTAAAACTTTACTCTGTGAAATACCCAGTATATTAAAAGCTAAAGTATATACTGGGAGAAAACAATTGCAAACAATATACTCATGAGAGGACTGCTTTCAGGAATATACAAAGAATTGCTAAAACTCAGGAGCCAAAAATAACCCAATAGAAAATAAGGACAGGTAGAAAAAGACATTTCATTAAGGGGTTAGAGAGATAGCATCTATATGAAAAGATACTTAATGTTAATAACTATAAAATATATTTAACATCATTATCCATTAGAGAAATAAAAAAGTAAAGTCAAAATGAGATTTTCTAGACTTCTATCATAATGACTAAAGCAAAAATAGTGACATTGGCGGCCAGGGGAAAGCACATCTAGTGGAGTAGAAATTCTATCATGATGGAGGACCTCGGTTTGAGCCTCCAGTTACCCAGTGGAAACACTTGCAAAGGGGAGTGTCATCAGTGGTGGAGCAGTCTATGCTGCTTTGCCCTCTCTCTCTGTCTTTTGCTGTCCTTTTGTTTTGTTTGTTTGTTTTCCATCCTCTATCTGGAAAAAAAATATGAAAAAGAAAAAAAGAGTTTTCTTTGAGCAGTGAAATTGTATAGGTGTGAAGCCCCATTAAAGTCCTGGTGAGAGAGAGGAGGAAAGAAGGAAGGAAGGGTGGCGAGAAGGGAGGGAAGAACGAAGAGAGGGACAGAAGAAGGGAGTGAGGGAGAAAACAAAGAATCCTCATTAGAAAATCCATATAAAAATAAAATGATGTTATCAAATTCTGATGTAGACAGGAAAATCTGAACCACTCTCACATTGCTTAAGAGAATGTAACACGGCACAGATTTTTTGGAAATCATTTTGTTAGTTCCTTGGAACTAATCATGCAACTACCATAGGGCCCAACAATTATACTCCTAGGCATTTGTTCCAAGTAAGTGAGAATTTATGCTCACAGAGGAACATTTTCATTAATATCATAGCAACTCTGTTTGTTAATATCCTTAAACTAGAAAAAAAAAATCTTGTCATTCTCCAATGCATGGATAATAAAGTAGTCATTACTTTGAAATATTATGCAGCAATAAAAAGGAAGAAACTATTGATTTAGACAGAATCTGAATTAACAGCAGCTCGTTATGCTAAGGCTCTCCAAATGATTGTGCTAAATTGGAAGAACTAGAACACTAAAGGTACACACTATATGATATAATTTATATACATTTTTTAAATGCCAAAATATTAATGGTTTTCAAGGCTAAGGTTAGCTGTGGGCAAAGGAAGAGAGTAGATATTATATAAAAGGATATCCAGAATCCTGCAATAATGAAAATATTCTATATCCTGACTGTATCAATGTTGACACTCTGTGATAGTGTAAAACAGTTTTGCAACATATTAATTTGGGGAAAAACTGGTTAAAAGGTGCACAGGAGTTCTGTGTCTTTTTTTTATATATCATTTTGTGAATATACAGTGATCTCAACATAAAAGGTTTAATTTTACGTGTTATCTTTCAGAAATATATTCTTTTAAAATTTATTAAGATACACACGCAATGTTATATCTAAACATTTTATCAAAACTGCCTTATTTTCTGAATAGGATTTGCAAACTTGTAAAATTCTACTTGTGAAGTGTAATAATAGAAAGCAATGTAATTCAATCAGATGTTACCTACTTAAAACATTAGTAGAAACGACGGCATTAGTGCTAAGAGATGATGGTGGTAATACAAAATCCTGAATGATAATTTTAAGCAGCACCCTTTTCAATAAGAAGAACTCAAAGTTACAACTTCATGTTCATGATAGAGTACTAAGGATTCTTGCAAATTAATTTTTCCCTTCCTCTCTCCTAATAGTTGTCTTTGTGAAAATCTATTTGGAGAAATGAAATGAGATGCCTAGTGCAAATAAAGAAGGTGGTGTGGGATTTCCTAAATTTTATAATTCATTCAAGAACACTTATTTTCCTTCACTATATAAAGGCACAGTGCAGGGAGTCAGGCGATAGCACAGCAGGTTAAGCGCAGGTGGCACAAAGCGTAAGGATCCCGGTTCGAGCCCCTGGCTCCCCACCTACAGGGAGTCGCTTTGCAAGCAGTAACAGGTCTGCAGGTGTCTTTTTCTCCCCTTCTCTGTATTCCTCTCCTCTCTCCATTTCTCTCTATCCTATCCAACAACGATGACATCAACAACAATAATAACTATAACACTAAACAAGGGCAACAAAAGGGAATAAATAAATATAAAAAAAAAACTAAAAAAAAGGCACAGCACCAAAGATGAGGGGAAACAAAGGCAAATATGGTCTTGCCATTCTATTAAATATGCCCAGACATAAAGGCAGGAGTGTTGTTTGCTTTACATTGGGTTCTAGTTCTCCCCCGCCAAGAGAATTGGATCAGTCCAGTTAGTTTCGCAGGCCGGCTTGGCCCCGCCCCTAGGAACCCGGAGAGAGGGTTCCGGAGTTCGAGAATAGGAGAGAGTGCTTGTGCCACTGCAAAGAGACAGCAGAGTTCTGTTTGGTAATTAGTTTGTTTTACTTTATGAATTGTTGTTCCTGAATAAAGAAATACAGCTTCCCTGCCCAGCCGTTGTCTCCGCATCTCTGTTACCTGCCCGTGAAGCTAGCCCGGCCAGTAAGAGCCTCTGAATTATTAACAACACAGGAGAAATGCTTCCCTAGTAACATAATATAATATAATAAGTGCTATGAAGTATTTCTCCTGCCTTTATGTATGAACTTATTTAATAGGAAGGACATGAATGAAGAGGTGTTAATCATGCTTAAAAGACAAACACACCTGGGAGTTGGGTGGTAGTGCAGGTGGCACAAAGCGTAAGGACTGGGATAAGGATCCTGGTTCCAGTCCCCAACTCCCCATCTGCAGGGAAGTCACTTCACAAGCAATGAAGCAGGTCTGCAGGTGTCCATCTTTCTCTCCCCTCCTCTGTCCATTTCTCTCTGTTCTATCCAACAATGATGACATCAATAACAATAACTAACAATAAAAAACAAGGGCAACAAAAGGAAATAAATAAATATTTTTTAAAAATATAAACACACCTAGAAAGAGTTCCTGAAAGGACCTGTATTTTCATTTTGGACAAATCACAAGTCTGAGTAAACTATAGAAGTAGATGATCCCCAATTCAGCTACAAGTGAACCGTAGATCATCTCAAGTTAAACCCATATGCTGAGAAGGAGCACACCCAAGAATACAGTCTCAAGTATTTCTGTTACCTACCTGGCTATGAAATATGACAAGAGTTATGACTGAGGATACTGGTTCACAGTATGCCATGAGACACTTGAAATGTTTTAAGTGTGTAATATTTAACTATATGAGGCCTGCTTGTGCAACAGGACATTGACACTCCTAATAACTAGTAATTCACTAGAATTCCCCAAAGAAAGCAAATATATATTATTTTATTATCTATGATCTCGCACACAGACCTAAACATATAGCTTTATCTTGAGTAAATGTTGACAGTCTAATCAATGATTATTTTTAATATAAAGAAAAGACCTTGGCAACTCTGTCGAAGAGAGTGTATCATCATAGTGATCATATTTGTGCTTAGTTTAGCAATGGAAATGAAGTAAAAAAGAATAAAATCTGAGCATAGAGGTTATTTCATAAGCTGCCATTAGGAGAAAACAAAAGTCACACAAAAACTGCAAAGCCAATGTAACTTTTTAATCCTTTTACAAAGTAAATTATTTGTTGAAAACATCAGAAATGGAAACTGAGAAATAGAAAGTATATGAAGTCTTAGTGTGGGAATCATACCCAAATTCAGACAAAGGAAAATGTCAGACAATATACAAATAAATAATATGAAAGACGTTTTCATATGTTTAATATTCACCAATAAGATATTTTATTTTTCAAGTATTGTTCTGTATCTATAAAAATCACAGCAGGTTAAGCACACATGGTGTGAAGTGCAAGGTCCAGCATAAGGATCCCTGTTTGAGCCCTGCAGGGGGGTCGCTTCATAGGCGGTGAAGCAGGTCTACAGGTGTCTCTCTTTCTCTCCCCCTCTCTGTCTTCCCCTCCTCTCTCCATTTCTCCCTGTCCTATCCAAAAACAATGATAATAATAATAATGATAAACAATAAGGGCAACACAGTGGGGGGGAGACTCCAGGAGCAGTGGATTCATAGTGCAGGCACTGAGACCCAGAAATAACCCTGAAGGCAAAAAATGTAACACATAGATTTTACCATATTAAAGTGTGCAGTGATATCAAAAACTGCATTGAAAACATTAAATACGAAATCTCTACGGATGTTATTGAATTCTTATATGTTATAAACTTGAAGTCACTTTATTTTATTTTATATTTTTAGATTTGAAAGACTGAAACTATTGCCTCGGGGCCAGGAGATATAACTCACCTTGTTGAGCACATACTATACCATGTGCAAAGACATGGCTGCAGGCTCTAGCATCACATGAGAATATCTTGCATAGAGGCAAATTGAAGAAAGACAAGCAATGTTGCGATCTATCAGTTTATCTCTCTGTGATTAAAAAACACACAGCAAAACAAACCTACCAGGAGTGAGGAGTGGTGAAATCATGCAAGTATACAGCCACCATGTCCACAATAGTAACAAAAACAACAGCAACAACAAAATCTTTTAAAAGATTTCCTTATCACACTTAAAAATTTAATTAATATGCCCATGTTCAGTTGGAAGCTGAACATGGGCATATTAATTACAGAAGCCAGACCTTCCACTTTCTGCATCCCACAATGACCTTAAGTCCATACTCCCAGAGGGTTAAAGAATAGGAAAGCTATCAGGGGGAGGGGATGGGATACGGAGTTCTGGTGGTGGGAATTGTGTGGAGTTGTACCCCTCTTATCCTATGGATTTGTCAATGTTTCCTTTTTATAAAAAAATCATTTATTAATTAATTTTTATTATTGCCACCAGGATTATCACTGGTGTTTGGTGCCAACACTACAAAGCCACTGCTTTCAGTGACTATTATTTCCTCCCCCTTTTCCTTCCTCCCTTCCTTCCTTCCTTCCTTCCTTCCTTCCTTCCTTCCTTCCTTCCTTCCTTCCTTTCTTTTTTCCTACTATACTTAATAGGAAAGAAAGAACTTAAGGGCGGGGTGGGGGGAGAGATAGAGCTAGACACCTGCAGACCTGCTTCATTGCTTTTGAAGTGCTCCCCTGCTGGTCGGGAGGTTCAAACCCTGGTCCTTATACATGGTAATATGTATGCTTAACCAATTGCAAAACCACCTAGCCCTGCTTTTTAGCACTTTTTCTGTAGAAAAAAATAATTTCTTTCATAAAATGACAAATAAAAACACTGAGATTTGTAGGTTGTGAGCCAGGCATATTTAAAAACTACCAACTGAGGGAGGATGACTAGCTGTAAGAGCTCACAGTGCACCAGTAGAAAGATCTATATGGGGAGCTAGGCGATGGGCGATGGTGCAGCGGGTTAAGTGCATATGACCTGAAGCACAAGGGCCGGCATAAAGATCCCAGTTCGAGCCCCTATCTCCCCACCTGCAGGTGGTTTGTTTCACAGGCGGTGAAGCAGGTCTGCAGGTGTCTAGCTTTCTCTCCCCTTTTTGTCTTCCCCTCCTCTCTCGATTTCTTTCTGTCCTATCCAATAACAATGACAGGAAATAACAAGGGCAACAAAAGGAAAAAAATAAGTTAAAAAAATAAAAAAGAAACTGTAATGTTTAAAAAAGAAAGACTTATATGATGCATCTGGATTATGAAAATGCTCTTCTCCCAACATGACCCCACACAGAACCACCAACTCATTGATTTGAGTGGACACCCATGTTTATGAATTTTGCTTTCTTTCAATTTGGCTAACTATGTGTTTTAAAATATTTTTAAAGGATGACAGAGGACCTAGTGGGGGTTGTACTGTTATGTGGAAAACTCAGAAATGTTATGAATGTACAAACTGTTTTATTTATTGGAGACTGTAAAACATTAATCCCCCAATAAAGGGGGAAATGTTTAAAAATTAAAAAAAAATCACAGTCTTATGCTGGCAACTTCCTCCACACTGAGCTGAGAAAATGAAAAAAATGAAGTTATTTAATAGTGCATTATCAAATTCTCAGATTCCAGGAATATATTCACACTAACATATGGTATATTAAGTCAGCACACTCTCCATCAAAGTTCAGTGCCCTCACCCATAAATACCTTAATTTTCACAAAGTCTAAGAGATAGTTTGGTCGCCATTTTTTTTGGTACGTTCATTTACTTTAGTCAACTATATTTCATATATGAGTGAAACTATTCAGTAGCTATCCTTAGCTAAAGATATTTTTATAGAAATAGAGAAATTGAGGAGAAAAGGGAGATAGAGAGGAAGAAAGAGTGACATTTGCAGCACTGATCTTCAGCTAGTGAAGACCCCCACTTTCCCCTGCCTCACAGGTGGGCACCACTGACTTGAATCTGGGTCCTTGCTTATGATAATATGTGCATTCTACTAAGTGTAACAGCCCAGCCCTAGGTATTTTAAATTGAAGTCCCTCAGAACATTTTTTATGATGCATACATAACCTTTGTTTATCTGATAAATCAATGACCAATGAGCTACTGAAACAGTCATTGTGACAGTTCAGCACCTGTATCATAAATGAAAGCAGAAAGGGTCTGACTTGAGAGATATTCCATGAAATATCTGGAATATCTGCCTGTCTACCATCTTTCTCCATTCAGTGAAATATATACCAATCTACCATCTTTCTCCATTCATACCAGTTTATAAATAGTATCATACTTTTAGAAGAGAGAGGGAGAGAGACAAAGATATGACTCCACATTGGCATATGTGGTGTCAGGGACAGAAGTCAGGTCTTCAAATATACATAACATGTACTCTATACTCCGAATTAAATCCACAGCCAAAACCATCCTGATTTTTGACAAAACACTAGTGTCTTGCTTCAAAAAAAAAAAGTCAGCATGTATTAAAATACAACAAGAAAGAGATGATCATCACTGGAAATCTCACCAAAATTATCCCTCTAAATCTTGTGTCAATTTAGACAACTATCATTTAGAAGGCAATGAATATTGGAAACTGATACTCTGGGCTCAGTTTTAATGAACTGAGTACAGAACAAGGTAATGGGTGAATCAAGGAGCATGTGAGTCTATAGAACTATATGATTGTCATCTCAACTTCTAGGTGCATGAAGAATTGAATAAATTTGGAGGCTCTAAACAATTTGATTTCTGTCTGTCACATAATAATTACATGGTCTATGTACATGTCACTTACATTCACTGAAAATCATCCTTTCTAAAACATAGGCATACTTTTATCTATTTTTCAGAGGCATTATGAAAACTAAGATACAGTAGAATGCTTTATGAGTCCAAGAAGCATATTGTATAAGAACAGTTTTTGAATGAATAGCATGTGTAACATACATAAGTCACTGATTTATACAAGATTCTCAGTAAGTTAAAACTTGTAGTTTACTCCAAACTCAGTCAATTTCTGCTTTGCGTTTCTACTTCTTTTTTTTTTTACATGCATAACATTCCCCAGATTCCCATTTAGCAATACAACCCCCACTATTTCATTCATCATTTTTCATGGACCTGTATTCTCCTTTTACTTTGGTGTAATACTCCAATTCCATTTCAAGTTCGACTTGTGTTTTCTTTTCTAATCTTGTTTTTCAACTTCGGCCTGAGAGTGAGATCATCCCATATTCATCCTTCTGTTTCTGACTTACTTCACTCAACATGATTTTTTCAAGGTCCATCCAGGATCGGCTGAAAACGGTGAAGTCACCATTTTTTACAGCTGAGTAGTATTGGGATATGGAGATTGGGTGGTGGGAATTGTGTGGAGTTGTACCCCTCCTACCCTATGGTTTTGTTAATTAATCCTTTCTTAAATAAAAAAAAAAAAAACTTGTAGTTTAAATTTTACTGATGTGGAACATTCAAACTTTGCCCAACTATCAAGATATAAAAGCCCACAAATCTCTTAGTCCAAGAAGAAAAAGTAACTGTGCTATGAAATATTTTTTCTTACCAAACTTAGAACATCCTCTTGAAGGTACTTGTCCCACTGACATTAAAAATGTACACCAGCCAGAAAAAGAGGTGAATTTGAAAATCTATTTAGAGCTGCAAAGGTAGGAATTTTTCTTTCATGTTGCCAGGAACCAAAACAGTACAGGTTATAAAAAGGAACATTCTCCACTTATTCACTACACACATTTATTTAGTATTTTCTATTTTGGTCCATTATTAATCTGTAATTATTTTTCTTTGTAGAGTTGAGAAATCATAGCAAGATGTTACAATAGGCAAGGAATTAGTTTGTCCTCGAACAAGGAAAATTGGAAAAAACACAAGCCCCAAAGAGAAAAATACCTTCCCATTTCCTGAGGCACACAAAGAAGTCTACAATTAGCTCAGTTTCTAATAGTTTCCATAGCTCTGCTACTGGACATATCTCATTGTTCCACCATGAGCCTGGTAAGAATTGCCTAAATCTGCAATCTCTCTTCTACTCTTTTGGGTCCATATCACTTCTTTCCTATCTCCTAGGAAGAGGTGTGAGTTGGAACCTCTCTTAGAAACCTACTCTTTTGCGTTCTGACCTTTTCCTTGATGCCTCATTACTTGTCCCTTTTAGTGGATGCTATGTTTCCCAAGAGTGCACTTGAAAATTAAACAAAGTGATATATTTGAAAACAAATAGTTGATGCTCAATAAATACTACTTATTATTACCATGACAGGCATCTCTAAACTGTCACTGGAGGACAGGGACCTTGTCTTATTCATCCTCATATTCTTAATGTCTATTGCAAAGTCATGCTCAGTAAATGAATGTTGACTTACAGTTCAACAAAAAAACTAATAATAATCAGAAATACAATTTTTGCATTTCAAAGAATACCACAAAACTGCAATGTAACACAAGCTACAATCACACAATTTATCTTTACAGTAGAAAGGGTTCATTTTGTAGTAAACACAATCTGCCAATGTGTCATATAATTTTATAGATTATGGACATCTTTATACTTTAGCCAATGTATATATAACTTCTTTGTTGCTTATCCATAATTTACTCCAAAAGAAAACTCTCAGTCCCTACTTTCAGTAATGAACATAATATATAACCTTTGAGAGTCATCAGCTACTATAAAAGTTGATCTGGATTTTGAGTGGTTCCATCCTGAGTCTGAATGGATATACTCTTATAGAAGAGCTTCCAAACACTTATCCCTGACTTTAACCGGTATATCACCCAGCTTCCAACTCTTGCCCAGGACCTGAGGATGTGTCCTAACATAGTTTGACAAGGTTCTTCTAGGAGAATCATAATGTTTTATTGACACTCATACACATGTTCTTGACTTGGTGAAACAAAGCCAATATTATAATATTTCTTGCTTCATTACTAAGCAGAAATAATTCTATATCAAGAAGCTGAAAATTCCTACTGGGGTCTTGTAGAAAAGTAAGGCTCTGATCACTTGAAATGGAATTCCTATGGACCTGGAGTCTGATCTCAGGTGACTATGATTTTGTGTGGTTCACAGAATGAGCCATGATTAGGTTGCAAAACCAACCATAATACCAACCATAATAGTAGCATTGTCTTAGTGCTGGAGACACAATAATTAGAAAATAGAATTATAAAAGCACAGTTATAAGTAGTCCTGTGTGATTTTACTAATCAATTTTCTCATTTAAACCATAATGCATTCAAATTCTGTATACACATGCCACATTCATGTTTACCTTTTTAATCTGCAAGAAATAAATTAGGAGAAGCAAAAATAATGCACATACAGACTATATAGGTATTGATTTTAAGATAATAGTTTTTATTAATTTAAATTTATTTAGACATTACATGGAATCCATAGAGAATAATGACAGGACACAGATTCTGGACATGAAGCTCTAGCAAAGAAGTGGATGGATGGTAAACCAGATACAGTATGTCTGATATCAGAGAAAAAAAGGCCATATAGTTTTCAAGGACTTCTTGTACTGCTGCTGATTTATAATATTGTCCACACACAGGTATCAAACAGACAGACAAAGAGAGAGAGAAAAAAATGTTAAACTTATGTGCTCTTTTTTCCTCTATTGAAAAACAAAGAATTGTTTCTTCCTGAATTATTAACTGTACGTTGCTAGTCCTAGTCGTGTTCTAACAATTTCCCAGTAATTAGAAACATACGTATCTGCCTAAGTTACTGCCAAGGTACCTAGGTATTTTACTGGCATTCATAATCAGCATATGGTAGGGAAGCTCAGCCAGAGCAGAAGGATGTCTGGTATTTGGGCCAAAATAGTAGAAGGCGGTTATGACTGTATGATGATGTACTTGGAGAACAGAGTCTCACTTACCTTTATATTTTGGTTTATTTCACCAAGTCTGATGTCTTTGTCATTTATGATCAAATTTCCTGATTGTGTCCCATCCTTCTATAAGAGAAAGAGAAGAAAGCCTTAGGATAAATGTTCTTGTGTATCACTAATCCCATACATATTGCAAAACATATAGGCAAACAACTTACCTGTTATAAGGGAATCCGTAGAAATGTCTGCCTTGAACCAGTTGTTCTGTATTAAGAACAGATCCTACATAAAGACATCTTCAGGTGAGGTTTGGAGTCCAGGACAATCCATTACTATTGCTGAAATGAACTCTGGGTTTTCATCGTAGAATAATACAATCAGGAATTATCAGAGTGCTGTCATAAGCACAGGTTCTGTGAATTTGCTGAAAAGTGACACCTCAGCACCTTATACCAGATAGTTTTTATAACTTGCTGGAGGAAACCACAAAGGACAGAGCAGGAGGAAGAGGACTTTTGGTAAAAGGTGTTCTCTTTTTATGCATGTGTGAAAACAGTAGAAAAACCTGACATTCTATGGGTGAAGCTCTAACATAGATCTTAAGTCTATAGAAATCTAACAACACATAACATATTCCAACAACAAAATCCCCGCCTTAATGCATGTAAAATTGATTATGATAAGCACTGTATCCAGGGCTATGTTTTCAAGGCAGTCTATAAATCTCTCTCTCTCTCTCTCTCTCTCTCTCTCAAATAAAGCAATGTTATAGGTATTTAATGGAGTGGCGGGCTTTATTGTTCACCCATACCTGTTTCATCTTCTGAGGATGGGATTGCATTTTCCCAAAACACTAAAGTCAGAGTTGGATAGACTTGCTTTTCCACTGAAATAAACATGAGTGGAAATGACTTGTGTGATATCCAGGTTTAAAGCAGAATTTGTGGTTTACCATCCCTTTTGCCCTTGCCATACTGCACATCATTATTAAGAGAGTCCTCCATCACGATGGATCCCTTAGAGAGAATGATGCAGAGCAGAACCCCCTGCTAACATTCACTAGACATGTGTAACTGACAAATAAACCTTCACTTGTAAACTGCCAAGACTTGGGGCGGTGGGGAGGGGAGTTTGTTACCACAGAACAACCAAACCTATTCCAGCTGAAATATCCAACAACTTGGAAGAAAACAAGTGTGTGGTTAAAACTGCCTCTGTTCATATTGTGTTTATAAATTAGTTCAAGTATTTAAACATTTGACTATTTTCTTGATGTTGAGCATCTTAGAAAATTAATGATAGAGAGCTTATTTTGTTCCACACATTACAATCAGTTCAAAAATTATTTATTTGCTGCATTATGTGATAAAATCTGAGTCCTTATTTTTTCTTCTTCATTACTGAAGAGATACCAAACTGAAAGTAGTCAAATAGAGTAGAAACAGGTTGACCCATGATTTTTTTAACTAGGAAATCCATATTCAAGAAAATCTAATTGTGTATGTAATTAAATCTAAAAGAGTGATCAGCAAATTGGCAAAGTAGTTGGTACTGAACGAACTCTGGCACTTTGCTGCACCCACAGGCCCACTGTTATGGAGATCTGCCCAGTGACTAATGGGAAGCCAGCCTCAGATACTCTAAGACTTCACATCTTTAGAGGATTTTCTGAGTTCACGAGAATAATTTAAGACAGTGATCTTATAAGGGTGAAATAAAATGTATTCAACTTATAGTTAAGTTATATGTGTACCATGTTAATATTTGTATTCAAGTTCATAAAAACATATAATAATTATTAATAAATGTCAAAAATAAATAAATAAATAAAGTATAGGTCTGAGTGGCTGGATTCTAGTGTGAATAATAAGGACAACAGAAAATAAGAAACAACAACTATTAAGTGGAAAGACAGAAGCCATTATGATGATTCCATTTACAAAGAAAAATAAGTATTTTTTCTCATGCTTTTTCAGGGAATAAAATATATTGGAAAACAGTATAGCAAGAAAAAGTAACAAACTAATACCACAATATTTGTTCTATATGCTTAACAAGTTAAAATAATCCCAGCTGGGAAGACCAGCAGATGGGTACATTCCAATGACTTATAATACTGGATAATAAAATGACTTAAGACTCTATTTAGAGAAATAGAACAGCTACTCTGGGGCTGTTTACAGACTTAGAAATATCACGATAAGCAAATACAGGCAGTTCAAAGGAATGATAAAAAAAAAAAGACAAGTGGATAAATAATGACATGATGTTGTTACGAAAACGTAGAGTAACTTGCATTGTTAATATAAACACAGATGACCTTTGCATTTGCTCAACTTTCCTCTTCAGGACAGGAAACAGCAACTGATCTTTATCAGAGAAGTAGAATCTTCCACTTACTTCTGCTGTGCTGATATTATGGTCTATGTCAGAGCATAGCAATGACCCTATCTCATCGAAGCACATGCTGAAAACCTGATAGGCGCTTGAGAGAGAACTTATCCTGGGCATAGGCTGTGTGTGTCACAGAGATGGTGTGGCCAGTGTCACAATGTGGGAAGGCTATGTGCTGTTGGACGATGTGGAGTTGGAACTGAGGATGTTTATTAGAGAGAGAAGGATTCATCACTACATTTTCATACAAATATGCTAATTCATCATTTCCACAAAGTTAAGTGTACACTAGGTGATGTGTTCAGCTTATCAAGGAAATAAATATAGAGGAAGAATGATTATTTCACTCCTAAGGGTAACTAGTGCTTTGGATATTCTGAATAGACAATGAACTAAAAGACAATGAATTATTTACACATTATGCCACAGTTTGCATCAAAAGAGTTGCAGACTTTTTTTTTCCTTCTCTATTTCCCATACAAATGGATTGAAATCCTGTTTTTCTTCCAGTATACACATAAGCATGCGTGCGCACGCACACACACACGACTAAAACATCTAAGAGCTTACGTAGTTCACTTCAACTTAGGGGGATTGGTAAACATTCTCTCCTGTCTTCTCACTACCTATTACCTATCTGGGGAGCTGTTATTTCATATGATCCACCCCTCACTCCACCACTAATGAAGTCACCTACATTGACCTTTCTTTTCTTGCAGCATGTCCCATTCGGTCTAGTCTCCTAGCCTCCAAAACAAATTTTCCCCAACAAATCCTCTCAATATGAAATAAATTCTTACTGTTCTTGTTTATTAAATATTTATTACCTAGCTTAACACTTGCAGAAGACAATTTTGTTTTATGTCTCTTTATGGCCATTGTATAGAGGGCCATAATCTTGGGCCTGTGACAGGATAATTTTCATTAGGCTGCATGCACCCCTAGAAACCAGGCCAGAGAAATTGTTTCTCTTGGAAAAGTCATTAGTCCCATCTTCCAGCTCACAGTTTCACCTTGGAACCTGAGTACACTCAAAATTGGTGATACCAAGGGTGCTGGAAACCCTACTGTACCTAATAAATAAATTCAGATATACTACTCCTTAAGTTACTAGCCTGTCTGTTACATATTTTGTAATAGTACAACTTTACACTGTATACTTAGTCATAAGCAATGCTTATGAATCAATGATTGACTTTTTTTCTGTGAAAGTTAGAGGGTATATATTTCAGCTTTTTTTTTTTTTGCCTCCAGGGTTATTGCTGGGGCTCAGTGCCTGCATCATGAGTCCACTGCTCCTGGTGGCCATTTTTCCCCCTTTTGTTGCCCTTGTTGTTGTAGCCTTGCTGTGGTTATTATTGTTACTGTTGATGTCGTTCGTTGTTGGATAGGACAGAGAGAAATGGAAAAAGGAGGGGAAGACAGAGGGAGAGAAAGAGAGACACCTGCAGACCTGCTTCACCGCCTGTTTAGCGACTCCCCTGCAGGTGGGGAGCTGGAGGCTCGAACAGGGATCCTTACTCAGGTCCTTGCGCTTTGCACCCCTGTGCTTAACCTGCTGCTACAGCCCGACCTCCTCAGCAATTTTTAATTGTCACTAAGGTTACTGCTGGGGTTCAGTGCCTGCAAGATGAATCCATTGCAACTGGTAGTCATTCTTCTTTCTTTCTCTGTCTCTCCCTCTCCCTCTCTCTCTCCCCCTTCTCTCTCTCTCTCTCTCCCTCTCTCTCTCCCTCTCCCCCCTCTCTGTCTCTCCCCCTCTCTCTCCCTCTCTCTCTCTCTCTCTTTCTCTCTCCCTCTCCCTCTCACTCTCCCCCTTCTCTATCTCTTTCTTTCTCTCTCTCTCTCATTTGATAGGACAGACAGAAATTGAGCGAGGTGTAGGACACAGAGAGGGAGAGAGATACCTATAGACCTGCTACCTTCTGGCAGGTGGGGAACAGGGGTTTGAACCTGAGTCCCTCTGCATGATAACATGTGCATTCAACTGGATGTACCACCACTTGGCCCCCATATTTCACTGTTTGATGAGGAGAAAAGGAGAAATGGAGTGATCACTCTACTGTATGTAGTGTCAGATTTGAACCAGAGCTTCATGCATACATACAAGTTAACAACCGAGTCACCTCTCCTAAAATCATATTTTATCTCCACGGGCAACATAGTTTCTGGTTTTCTGTTGCAACTAAGAAACTCTGCCATGGTCACAAGAAAACAGCCATAGATGTAAATAAATAAGCATGTTCCAATAAAAATTTATTTACCAAAATAAAGATTGGCTTTGGTCTGTGGGCTACAGTTTGTTGATCCTTGGTCAAAAAATCAAACAAACAAATACTCTAAGCTATACTAACAATTTGTAAATGAGAGTCTCATCCTGTTGAAATCACACTCGCTGTGTTTTTCACATTTCCTCCTATCTTATTTAGGGAACATTAAAAAATTAATATGGCATATTTGGAAGTTATGAGCAGTGCAGATCTGAAGATCCTAATCACAAGGAAACAAAGTTCATTTATTTTATTTAAAAAATACTTAAGCATCGGGGGCCGGCAGTAGCGCAGCGGGTTAAGTGCACTTGGCGCAAAGAGCAAGGGCGGGCCTAAGGATCCGATTTTGAGCACCGGGCTCTCCACCTGCAGGGGCCCCAGATTTTCACAAGCAGTGAAAGCAGGTCTGCAGGTGTCTGTCTTTCTCTCCCCTTCTCTGTCTTCCCGACCTCTCTCGATTTCTCTGTCCTTTCCAACAGCAACAATAATAACAACAATGATAAACAACAAGGGCAACAAAAAGGAAAAAATAGCCTCCAGAAGGAGTGGATTCGTAGTGCAGGCACCGAGCCCCAGAGATAACCCTGGAGACAAAAAACTAAAAACAAAACAAACAAACAAAAACTTATATCTGTTGGAGAAAGACAGAAAGAGAAGCCAGAGAACAACTTAGTTTGGGCATATATGGTGGCTGGGTTGGAACATGGGATGATATGCACGGAACTCTATGCTCTACTGCAAAGACATTTCCCAGACCCTTTTCTTTGTCATTTTTTTTTCTTGGATCTATATGAGATGATGAATGGTAACTAAATAATTACCAATAATTTTTACAATATATTTATATTATATCGTGTTCTATAAATGTTAAATTTGCATACTGTGGTTTGTTACTTATATCTCAGCAAGTCTAAAAATCAATACAGAGAGATAATTAGTACTTTCTGGACAGGTTCCTTCTATATCTATTAAGAAAACTGACATTCCAACTTCTGCCACTAGTTATTCTATAAGTATTGTCAACTCACACAAATACCCCCTAAAAGTGATGCATTTGAATGTCTTAATGTTTCCTTATCATTTGGAGAGTGTGATTTTATTTAACCTCCTTCATATTTAGGTAACTTTCAAGTCAACAGGGGCTATAAAAATGCTACTGATTCGGCAATTCATTGAAATCAAAGCCATAATGGGCTTAAATCATAGTAGCCACAAGTAAGTACTTATTAGAACATTTACAATGTGCCAAATGCTAAGCCAGGTACAATCATATGTTACCTCATTTTTCTCTACTCTCTTTTATAGATGAAACTAGCACTTAGATATATGAAATGACTCAGTCAAGTTTCTAAAACTAGTTAGAGACAAATCTGGGACTTACACTGAGTCTCCTAATTCATTCTAATATACTTCTTACACCAAAATTATAAGATCTTACTTTAAAAAATTGGTTACACTTAAACTTTATTTTATATACATATGTTTATTATATAATTATACATGAATAGATATAAACACACAATACATATATGTTAATTTATAGGGAATAAAATCTGTATTTCAAAATGTTAAATAGATAGAATTTGGCAACAAATTTATGTGCAATTTTATTTGGGAGTGCCTCCCAAGTTCTCACATGTGCAAATTTTTGTCAGGGGACATTAGAAGATTTTTCTGAGAAACTTAGGAGGAATCAGTTCTAAATCTTCTAATCTCTAAGACAAAACCATCTTTTGTAATGTGACAACAGGGAGTGGACTGAGGTCTTACACATTCAAGATTCCACCAGTGAGTGGCCTCACCAGTCATTTTTTGAGAGGAAAAGAAAGAGAGAAAGATGAATTATCATAGTACCTCCCTCATATCCATTGAGCTCTTATGGTACCATCTATGATTCTCCTATATGATATTAGGGACCCAACCCCTGACCTCACTCATATGAAGGCACTTATTCTACCATGTGAACTATCTCCCTGCCCAAAGGACTCATCCTGATCTTTGCTGATGAGATATTCCTGATTTCAGAACATGATTTTATTGAACTGAACTGAGAACCTCTAATTCACATTTAAGTTGAAGACATTTTGAGGAGCCACAGTAAAGTGTATTATGTCAAACGGCATGGAAGAGGAGTATGGCACCAGTTGAATGCTCACAGTGATTCACCACATTCTAGTTAGCCAGAGTCTCCTCAATTTCAGGACTTCAGGGCAAGTGCTTCCATGCCTATGACTGCTCACACTGGTCCTTCAATGAAAGGTTTATATGATACTGTGGCTACCACAAGAGGGGATATATGGGGAAAGTAAAGACATAGAAGCCTAAGAGACATATTACAAAAGACAGCACTCACTCTTAGTTCAAAGAACAGAGTTCCTTAAGACTACAGTCAACAATATGGATATATAGATCAAGTTGAACCTCTCAGGTCAACCCTATGAGCTAATAGCAGGTTAGATGCTAGATGGTTATTTAGAAAGAGGGCTCAGGATACAAATAGTTGAACTGGAGGTGATTATTCTCAGTGAAATAATCAGCTTTCTAGCCCTATTCTCAAATCTGACACCATCTTCCCAAACAATGCTCTTAGCCCACCTTCACATTAGCTGTCAGACTTGGGCAAAAACTAGTAATGTCATGGGCCCCTTTGAATATAACTAAAATAGATTTCCTAGCTTCTTCCATAATGAAGACCCCAAATTTCACCTGTTATACTCTTACCTTTAGGCTCCTGATTATTAGACAATTTGTTCTGCTTTATATCTTAATGATTTTCAGCCACCAAGTTGTAGATGCTACCATGACACCAGTCTGATTTCCCTGGGCTTCACCAATGTGTCCTGAACCCCATCTCCACAGGGCCCTATCCCACTAGAGAAATATAGAAATGGGTTGGGGGTATGGATTGACCTATCAACACCCAATTCTAGCAGAGAAGCAATTACAGAAGCAATACCTTCTACCTTCTTCACCCCACAAAGATTTTTGGTCCATACTTCTAGAGAAACTTCAGAGGGGGTGAGCTGGGGGATATAGATCTCTGGTGGTGAAAACTATATGGAATTATACCGCTCTTATCCCATAATCTTGTCAATCATTATTAAAAAACTAATAAAAGAAACGAAGTGAATGACAACTACTGGATGGTTTGCATTGGTGTATAATATATTTCATTGTAAAATATATTTCACTGGTGTAGAAGTGTATTGTGTTGTTGGAAAAGTCTTGCTGTATTTCCTGTTTTCTATGCAAAAATGCATCATGACTCTATGGCCACCCAATAGATAATTAAAACATATAAATTTGCAAAAAGAAAAAAAAAGCAACTGAACAACCTCTCAGATTGCGTGAAGAATATGGTAATTATTTTTGGTTGGGGGTAGACATTTGCTGGTGGGTGTGTGTGGAACTATAATCTTACAACTTTGTAAAACATTACCAAATTGCCAGTAAAAACTATTTTTAAAAGTGAGAGGGCTTAAAAACTTCACAGAGGATATAAGTTTCTAGAATCCAAAAACTGGGTTTTCAAGTACTGGCTTAAAATTACTTTTTAAATGATTTTTAATTTTTTAAAATTTTTATTTATAGAAAGAAACACTGACAAAAACCATAGGATGAGAGAGGTACAACTCCATAAAATTCCCACAACCAGAACTTCATATCCCATCCCCTCCCTTGATAGCTTTCCTATTCTTTATCCCTCTTGGCAGTATGGGACCAGGGTCATTATGGGGTGCAGGGCTCTGGGGAAGCAGGCCTCCAGAACACATTGGTGGGGTTGTCTATCCAGGGAAGTCCGGTTGGCATCATGTTAGTATCAGGAACCTGGTGGCTGAAAAAGAGTTAACATATAAAGCCAAACAAATTGTTGACTAATCATGAACCTAAAGGCTGGAATAGTTTGTACGAAGAGATGGCAGGGGGGGGTCTCTGTTTTATAGATAGTTAGTAGTTTTATTTTAGTTATATTCCAAAGAGCCCATAACTATACTAGTTTTTTTTTTTCTCCCTGAGCCTGACATCTGATATGCAGGTGGATCCAAGTTATTGTCTGAGGAGATGATGTCATGGCTGGGAAAAGGACCAGAAAGCTGGATCTGGGAAGATAGCAGCTCCCAAATATGGGAAAGGTGTATAAATATTGTTGACTGTAAACTCCATCGATTTAATCTGATCTGGGGCCCATATTCAGTGTAGGACCCTGTGTGACTTCTGAATCCCTGTAGATCTCAGCTCACATTCTGTGGTCATGAGTAGGAACACTCCATATTGTCCCAATTTTAGGATCCATCTTCCTCATGTGGAACATAGAGTATGTTGTCCAGCCACCCTTCTCAGGATAGAACATTCTCTACTGTTGTTGATCCATATTGAGGGTAAGGTTCTATGGGGGCCCACAAAGGGGTCTATTGTGTTGTTTCTGATAGAGATGACCGGTAACAATGGAGAGAGAGATCTAGGACCATCATGTCTGTTTAGGAATCTCAAAACTCCCGACTAGGGCCTCGGATCATGGGGTGGCCTGATAGTGACTAAAGAATCATCATTAAAGTATGCCAGTCTCTTGCTCTTATTCAACTTTTGCAGTCCTTACTTTGATAAGGTTACTCTTGTAATTAGTGAGGGAAGTATAATAGGAAGTAGGTGAGGAGGGTATCTAAGTCTAAGTAGACACTATTTCATTAGGAACTTTATTGTGTCTTTTTAGGTCTTTCTGCTTGCTGCATATACTGACTCACTACAGACTATTGTGCACTTTTGCTTTCAGGTATATATTTTGCCCTAATTTATATATGCACATGAACATTTGCCCTATCACATGGGACCTGGTCTATATATAGATGTTGGGACTTTGTTAGGGAGTGAACCTGATGTCTCTGGACACAGTATGAAGTGAAGCTTGCTGAGGTGGTACTCAGTGCATTGATTGGGTTGAGATCAGCAGATGCAATATCATTTGGTATGAATTGAGAGAAGCATGCAGGAAAGTGAGCCCCACCCTAGAGGTTCCAGGACTGGGGAAATATAGGCTCTACAGAGGAAGTGGGAGGTTCCTGCTGTCTTAGGGTTTAAGAAAGCAATAGATAGTTATTGCTGTAATCAAATTATTTGGCAAAGGGATTTTCAAAGTTAACCCAATTTTTAAACTTTTTAAAATTGCCACTAGGATTATAGGTGGGGCTTGATGAACCACTGCCAATGGCAGCCATTTTCCTTTTTTTTTTTTTTAATTTTCTGGGACAGAGAGAAATTGAGAAGGAAAAGAAAAATAGAGAGGAGAGAGAAAGAGAGACACTACAGCATTTGCTTTATTACTCATGAAGCTTTTCCCCCTACAGGTGCTTAAACCCAGGTCCTTGCACATGGTAATGTGTGCACTCCACCCTAAGATAAAATTTCATTCCTCATTATTCTACTACCTGAAAAGTATCTGAAGGGTAAATGTTAAATAAAGAAATTCTAAATAGTTTGAAAGCCAATCAAAAAGCTTTAGTTAGATGAAACTAACAAGATAACTCACAATAAACCAATCATGATATCTTCATGGAAAACTGAATTCAAATAAAAATTTAAAAATAATATATTTTAAAGAAAAAAGTGAAAAGTGTATGGAGAGGGACACGGGTGGGGCTGTTGAATAGAATAGAGTTTTTCTGAGTTTGAAAAATGCAGACCTTCTATCTTTGAATTATTTGAATCTTTGACTGAACATGTGTTTGCTTTCATGTAGACCAGGTCTTGTAAATCTTAGTATTATCTGTCAGTGAAAAGAGAAATATGTAGCCTTGTGTGTGGCTATGTAATAAGATGAAATGCTTCTGATGAAGTGTGAGATATCTTCAATTACCTTTCCTGGAGACAATAACCTTTAAAACATGTCAAAACTGTGAAAATATTACAGCATGAGGAAAAGGTAT
This sequence comes from Erinaceus europaeus, assembly GCF_950295315.1. Classification (NCBI taxonomy): domain Eukaryota; kingdom Metazoa; phylum Chordata; class Mammalia; order Eulipotyphla; family Erinaceidae; genus Erinaceus; species Erinaceus europaeus. Next base: position 73,026,723 of record NC_080163.1, read on the forward strand.
TAGAGTCGGCTAGTGAAACAAATATCAGAGGCCAAACAATGAAGCAATCTCAGTTGTAGAGCAGTAGTTTTTCAAGGTACTCCTTGTGAGTCTTTGGGTCAGAACGTAGCTAACAACTTCTGTTGGGCCCGAGGGCTTCCCAGATGAACTCTCACATTGGGAGTGTAAATAAGGGAGTAATTTAAACCAGGTGAAAGATTGGCTTCTTTTTCAAAACTGCAGTGAAGCCTCATTATATCATAGTTGGTTACTACACAGATCCAAGCAGTGTACTATGAGTTAAACCAGGTCCCCTGACACATAACAACTGCATTCAGTTATAGTCTGATAAGGCATGGTTAGAATGTAATGTAAAAATCATTAGACATTCCATTCTCTTATCACTTTGGCAAAGATCAAAAACACTGACAATACCCAGGGTTGGTAAAGTTAGGAGGGAATCAGGTACTCTATTACAGTGTGGGTGGAAAGTAACCTGGTATAACCCTTCTGATGGTAGGTGGGAAATATGTTTAAAGATGAAAAGATCTGCAAATATTTTGATACAATAATTTTACTTCCCTGGGGTTTATCACAGAGAGAAAGCTCATCAAATGCTCACAGATGTATGTAGGAGATTCATCAGTGCATTGCTTGAGAGTAAAAAGGAAAATACCCTTAGTGTCTATCCACAGAAGGTTGGTTATGTGGTTAAACATCCATGAAATACATTATAGATAAAAAGAAAATTTATATCTATAAAATTTGACATGATAAACTATTAATGATATTGTTATTTGTAAGAAGGAGAAGAAAGAAATAAACAGCAAACTAAAAAGTGTGCTTATTTTGCTTATATATGTGTGTTTATAATGTGCACTATACTGTCTCAAAGTAAAAAAAATTGGATTATAATATACAATATATAAAATAATCTATAATTATATAGTATATAATTATTATATTTTTTTGTTTTTATCTTCCCATATGTATCTTTGTTGTCAATTTGAGTATTTTTTCTCTTATAGCACCTGTGTGATAAAAAAAAAGTCCCACAGTGTATGTTAAATGATTTGCATTTTTCTGGGGGCTACAGAGCAGCAGCAGCTGTGTTTCTCTCCTCTCCTCCAAAGGAGACCACCTGGAACTGCAACAAGACAGGACTAGAATGACTTCAGGAACCCACCAAATCATCGGTGAGTGCAAACATAGGTGGTTCCTGGACAGAGAGGAGCCTAGGGAGAGATTAAGTGGCAGGTAACAGTCTGCCAGTTTACCAGTTGAGACACCACCTCCAGTCTGTTTCATCAACAAAGGGACAGCTGAAGCTGAAGCAAGTAGAGGACTCCCCTGAGACTCACCAAATGCAACTGTGAGTCTCCATTGCTACTGCCCTCAGAATCTGAAGCAGCTGCAGGGAAGCCCTGGGCTGATACCAGGGGTCAGAGAACTAACCAGGAAACTCAGAAGATCTATACCTAGGTAGCCTTGCAGTGGGGCTGTGAAAATCTCTTTGCATAACCACTTGATTATCTCTGCCCCACCCTGCTTTATCTCTTGGTCAGGAGTCAGTGATAAAGCAAAGAAGCCTACTTATAGTTTAAAAGCCCTCAGGCTCCCATAGCCTACAGGGAAGAAAAAGCACAAAAGAGGCTTTTAAACCACTGAGCTCCAACTGAGGGATTAAAATAATATTGAAACAACTGTCAATTTCCACAGATGTTAACCCTTTAATTATCTTACTTAGACACAAGTCAATCCAGGCAAGAGTGATCAGTTATTTGAAAAATACAGAGAGAAGGAGCACATAACATAATATAGAAGATGGCTAAGCCACCAGGTACCCATAAACTAAGGCAAAATATATACCTGAAAATAGAGTTTGCAGTGAGTACCCCCCAACACTTCATCTCCACTATTCCAACCTTTGGGTCCGTGATTGTTCAACTATGTGTTTGGCTTTGTATGTTAACTCTCTTTTCAGCCACCAGGTTCCAGATGCCATCAGGATGCCGGCCAGGCTTCCCTGGACTGAAGACCCCACCAATGTGTCCTGAAGCTCCACTTCCCCAGAGACCCACCCTACTAGGGAAAGAGAGAGGCAGACTGGGAGTATGGACTGACCAGTCAACACCCATGTTCAGTGGGAAAGTAATTACAGAAGCCAGACCATCCACCTTCTGCAATCCACAATGACCCTGGGTCCATGCTCCCAGAGGGATAGATAATGGGAAAGCTATCAGGGGAGGGGATGGGATGTGGATATTGGGTGGCAGGAATTGTGTGGAGTTGTACCCCTCCTATCCTATGGTTTTGTTAATGTCTCCTTTCTTAAATAAATAAATAAATAAATAAATAAATAAATAAAATAAAAATAAAAGACTGACTACACACAAAAAAGAAGAAATATTGGAGAAATCAACCAGGATAAGAGTCCAGCTAAAAGCCCCCCAAAAGTTGAAGCACAAAATAATGTCAACACTCAAACACTAGTTAAGGAAATACTCATAGTAGCAAGCAAGGAGTCTGAAAGAATTGTCATCAGAAATGCAAAAACAACCAATGAGTCTCTGGAAGAAAACACTAATTATTTCAAGGTTATTAGAGATCTGAAAGCTAAAGTAGCTGAGCTAAGAACACAACTAGCTGAACAAGCTAAAACAGTATCAGAACAGGGTAACAAAACAGATGAACTACAGAAAACAGTAGAGGGGAGAGAATAGAATCAATGAGGCTGAAGACAGAATTAGCAAGATCAAGGATGAATTAGAGACAACTAAAACAGAAGTAAGAGATCTTAAAAAGAGATTAAGAGATACTGAAAACAACACCAGAGACCTATGGGATTACTTCAAAAGAAATAATATAGGTATTATTGGCTTACCAGAGGAAGAAAGAAAGGGAGGAGAAGAAAGCATTCTTCAGGACATAATAACTGAGAACTTCGCTAGTCTGGACAACATCAAAGACACAAAGGTTCAAGAAGCCCAGGGGGGTCCCAAACAAATTAGCCCAGAGTTAAAGACACCAAGACACATCATACTAGAATGGAAAGGAATAAGGATAAAGAAAGGATCCTAAAGCCTGCAAGAGAAAAACAAAAAAGTCATCTACAGAGGAAAACCCATAAGGTTAGCAGCAGACTTCTCCACACAAACACTACAGGCCAGAAGAGAATGGCAAGTTATCTATTGAGTGCTCAATGAGAAAAGCTTTCAACCAAGAATACTATATCCTGCTAGACTGTCATTCAGACTAGATGGAGGCATCAGAACCTTCTCAGACAAGCAACAGTTGAAAGGATCAATTATCACCAAGCCTTCCCTGAAAGAAGTTCTGAAAGGTTTCCTATAAACAGTCAGACCACCATAAATAGGCCATATATCAGAACACTCAAAAACTGTACAAGAATGGCATTAAAATATCTTCAATCTTTGATATTGATAAATGTCAATGGCCTGAATTCACCTATTAAAAGGCAGAGTAGGAAGATGGATCAGAAAACACAACTCAACAATATGCTGTCTACAGGAAACCCACCTAACTCAACAAATCAGACACAGACTCAAAGTGAAAGGATGGAAAACTGTCATACAAGCCAATGGCCCATAAAAAAAGGGCAGGAAGAGCTATTCTCATATCTGACCTGATAGACTTAAAATACATAAAATTTAAAAAGATAGGGATGGACATTACATAATGCTCAGTGGATAAGTCAATCAAGAGGACTTACCAATTGTTAACATCTATCCACCCAATGAGAAACCATCTAAATACATCAAACATCTACAGAAGTAGATACAGCAATATATTAATAGTAATACAGTCATAGTAGGGGACTTCACCACCCACTCTCTCAACTTGACAGATCATCCAGGCAGAAAATCTATAAAGACATGAGGGAGCTAAATGAGGACATAGATAAACTAGAACTATTGGACATTTTCAGAGTCATTCATTCCAAGAAAGTGGAATACATATTTGACTCAAGTCCACATTGGTCATTCTCAAGAATAGGCCACAAAAACAGCACCAACAAATTCAAGAGCATTGAAATCATTCCAAGCATCTTCTCAGACCACAGTGGAATTAAACTAACACTTAATAATAAACAAAAGACCAGTAATAATTCCAAAATGTGGAAGCTCAACAGTACACTACATAACAACTACTGGTTCAAAGAGGAAATAAAGGAAGAAATCAAAATGTTTCAGGAGTTCAATGAAAATTAAGACACAAGCTATCAAAACATTTGGGACATAGCTAAGGCAGTACAGAGAGGAAAGTTCATAGCCATGCAAGCACACATTAGGAAACAAGAAAAAGCACAAATAAATAACCTGATTGCACATCTTAAAGACCTAGAAGAAGAAGAACAAAGGAACCCTAAAGCAACCAGAAGTACAGAAATCACTAAAGTTAGGGCAGAAATCAATAACACTGAAAATAAGAAAACCATACAAAAGAACAATGAAAGTAACTGTTGGTTCTCTGAAAAAGGGAACAAAATTGACAAACCTTTAGCCTGATGCACAAAAAAAAAAAAAAAAGGGAAAAGAACCAAAAAATTGGATCATAAATGAAAGAGGAGATATCACATCAAACACCGCAGAAATTCAACATATTATGTGAGGCTTCTATGAACAACTACATGCCACCAAGCTAGAAAACCTGGAAGAAACAGATAATTTCCTAGATACCTACCAACTTCCAAAATTAAGTAAAGAGGAACTAGATAATGTGAACAGGTCCATCACGGCTAATGAAATTGAAACAGTAATCAAAAGCCTTCTCAGAAATACAAGTCCTGGACCACATGGTTTTACAAATGAATTCTACAAAACCTTCAAAGAAAAACTAATACCTCTACTTTTAAAAGTCTTCCAGAAGATTGAAACACTGGAATACTCCCTTCAGCTTCTATGAAGCCAACATCACTCTAATACCAAAAGCAGACAGGGACACAACCAAAAAAGAAAACTACAGACCAATATCACTGATGAATATAGATGCTGAAATACTGAACAAAATTCTATCCAACTGGATACAACAGTTATTGAAAAGATTGTTCATCATGACCAAGTGGGGTTTATCCCAGGGTGCAAGGTTGGTTTAATATATATAAATCAATCAACGTGATCCACTGCATCAATCAAAGCAAGACCAAAATCCACATGGTCATATCAATAGATACAGAGAAAGCCTTTGACAAAATCCAACATCCCTCTATGATCAAAATTCTAGAAAAAATGGGAATAGATGGAAAATTCCTGAAGATAGTGGAGTCTCTATATAGCAAACCTACAGCCAACATCATACTCTATGGTAAAACACTGGAAGCATTTCCACTCAGATCAGGTACTAGACAGGGCTGCCCACTATCACCATTACTATTCAACATAGTGTTGGAAGTTCTTGCCATAGCAATCAGGCAGGAACAAAGAATTAAAGGGATACAGATTGGAAGAGGAGAAGTCAAACTCTCCCTATTTGCAGATGACATGACAGTATACATAGAAAAATCTAGGGAATCCAGCAAGAAGCTTTTGGAAACCATCAGACAATATAGTAAGGTGTCAGGCTACAAAATTAACATTCAAAAGTCAGTGGCATTCCTCTATGCAAACACTAAGTTAGAAGAAGATGAAATCCAGAAATCAATTCCTTTTACTATAGCAACAAAAACAATAAAATATCTAGGAGTAAACCTAACCCAAAAAGTGACAGGCTTGTATACTGAAAATTATGAGTCACTATTCAAGGAAATTGAAAAAGACACAAAGAAGTGGAAAGATATTTCATGTTCATGGGTTGGAAGAATTAACATCATTAAAATGCCATATATAAATTTAATGCTATCTCCATCAAGATCCCAACCACATTTTTTAGAATAGAACAAATTCTACAAATGTTTTTCTAGAACCAGAAAAGACCTAGAATTGCTAAAACAATTTGAGAAGAAAGAACATAACTGGTGGCATCACACTCCCAGACCTCAAATTGTACTATAGGGCCATTGTCATCAAAACTGCTTGGTCCTGGAGCATGAATAGGCACACTGACCAATGGAATAGAATTGAGAGCCCAGAAGTAAGCCCCCATACCTATGGGTATCTAATCTTTGACAAAGGTGCCCAAACTATTAAATGGGGAAAGCAGAGCATCTTCAACAAATGGTGTTGGAAAAAAATGGGTTGAATCATGCAGAAGAATGAAACTGAACCACTATGTTTCACCAAATACAAAAGTAAATTCCAAGTGTATCAAGGACTTGGCTGTTAAACAAGAAACTATCAGATACTTAGAGTAAAATATTGGCAGAACTCTTTTCCACACAAATTTTAAAGACATCTTCAATGAGACAAATCCAATTACAAAGAAGACTAAGGCAAGTATAAACCTATGGGAGTACATCAAATTAAAAAGCTTCTGCACAGCCAGAGAAACCACTACTCAAACCAAGAGACTACTCACAGGATGGGAGAAGATCTTTACATGCCATACATCAGACAAGAGGCTAATAACCAGAATATATAAAGAGCTTGCCAAACTCACCTACTAGAAAACAAATAACCCCATCCAAAAATGGGGAGAGGACATGGACAGAATATTCATCACAGAAGAGATCCAAAAGGCTGAGAAACACATGAAAAAATGCTCCAAGTCTGATTGTCAGAGAAATGCAAATCAAGACAACAATGAGATACCACTTCACTCCTGTGAGAATGTCATACATCAGAAAAGGTAACAGCAGCAAATACTGGAGAGATTGTGTCGGTCAAAGGAAGCCTCCTGCACTGCTGGTAGGAATGTCAATTGGTCCAACCTTTGTGGAGAACAGTCTGGAGAACTCTCAGAAGGCTAGAAATGGACCTACCCTATGATCCTGCAATTCCTTTCCTGGGGATATATCCTAAGGAACCCATACACCCATCCAAAAAGATCTGTGTACACATATGTTCTTAGCAGTACAATTTGTAATAGCCAAAACCTGAAAGCAACCCAGGTGTCTAACAACAGATGAGTGCCTGAGCAAGTTGTGGTATATATACACGTATATATACACAATGGAATACTACTCAGCTATTAAAAATGGTGACTTCACCGTTTTCAGCCGATCTTGGATGGACCTTGAAAAATTCATGTTAACTGAAATAAGTCAGAAACAGAAGGATGAATATGGAATACTGTCACTCTCAGGCAGAAGTTAAAAAACAAGATCAGAAGAGAAAACACAAGTAGAACCTGAACTGGAATTGGCTTACTGCACCAAAGTAAAAGACTCTGGGGTGGGTAGGGGGGAGAATACATGTCCAAGATGGATGACAGAGGACCTAGTGTGGGTTGAACTGTTATATGGCAAACTGAGAAATGTTATGAATATACAAACTATTGTATTTACTGTCGAATATAAAACATTAATTCCCCAATAAAGAAATTAAAAAAAAAATATTTGCATTTTCCTATGGAAAGTGTCATCACCAAGCACAGGAAGAAGGAGAGCTTTGGTCTGTGGCCTGTTGGTGTGTGCTGCATTAGGTACACTAAAGATAGAAGAATCAATAACTTGACACTAATAGCTTGTTAATCATCACAATGAGCATAAGTTTCATTTTTGTAAAATAATACTGGAACGGTAATAGCTTTGCATCTTCACATTGCTCTTCTTTCTGAGGGCTTTATTAACATGACCTCACTGATGCGGTATGCCTCTGAGCTGTAGCTGCAGGCAGTCACCTTCTCTTTTAAAGGTAGAAGCTTCAGGTTCACAGAGGGGATGGGCTTTGGTTAGAAACTACAAATGCAATGCCAGAAGGGAACAAATATATATATTTATATTAAGTTTTATTCTTTTTATCTTATTTTATTTGGCAGAGACATAGATAATTTAGGGAAAGGCCTATATTCTTTATTTACTGATTCACTGAACAGGGAGTCAACTTTTGAGTATCTTACATATATTCCCTCCCCAACCTCACTCCTCAAAACTAATCATTGTGATTCAAATCAACTCTTCTTTTCTGCCTCAATTCCAGGGTCTACAGTAAAGGATTTAGACAAGTCTTATCTGAGTTGGAAAAAATTGTTGTGCTACATATAATGTGTTCAAAAGATGAGCAAAAGCATCTGGCATGGTTTACAGTGAATATTAAAACGCCCTATGTGACAAAATGACAATTTTTTGTACATGCTAACAACTCTATCTTCAGTTACTATAAAAACAAGTGAGAGTTGAGTGTAGCCACTCATCACCAAGTGACAGAAATTAAAAAACTGAGAAATCTTATGCATGTACAAACTATTGTATTTACTGTAGAATGTAAAACATTAATTCCCCAATAAATAAATTTAAAAAAATTTAAAAAAAGAAATTAAAGGATAGAAGGTACTTCTAGGGTGCTTTTAAGATCTTGAGGCAGTGACTTAAGATGCCCACAACTATATCTCATTAAGCTACCTGGAATGTGCCAGAAGTAGAAATTGTGCTATATCTGAAGGAGGAAATACCAAAAAGGAAGTTTGGGGATTTTTGTCCTCCTCCTGAAACATTAAGATAAAGTGATGTACGGGGAGAACAATAACAAAAACAACCACTCTCTCCCAAGGGGAAGTGGACCCCCATTAAACATTAAGAAAAAAAGCCCCATTAAACATTAAGAGGCTGTATGTTCCCTTACTCTTTCTTCCCTTGGAGTGTTCACACTGCAAGTTTTCTGCACTCATCCTGCTGGCTAGACATAAACACAGATAGTCTAGTTGTGTCCAGCTAGTTAAATATAAACACAGAATACAGAGCAGTGATGTGGACTCGAGACTGATTCCTATAATACCACCTTCTGGTGGAAAGTTATAGCATCAGGCACACCAAGTTCTTTGATCCCATCGACCAACTGTGTGAATCACCCTTGTGGTGCTTTCCGGCTTCTGTGTTTATTGAGATTAGCAAAATATTTATGGGGTGTGTGAGGACAATAAGAATTTAGTCCATAGATTTTCTAGACTGTGAAGATTAACAGTGTCCACTCTGTATATATGTGAAAGATTAGATACTGTTAAAAAAAAAAAAAGTATTCTACCTAAGCTTTATGTTGTCTTTATGAAAATGTCCTTAGTTATCTTGGCATGAAATATTATTAAATTAGTATTTTGAAAATATTTTAATTATTTAAATATAAATATGTCAATCATAAAAAATCTATTATTACAGAAATGGTTAATTTACATAATTTAAATATTTTTAGAATGAACCATAAGCTTGCAAGTCTATCTCAACACACTCCCCCCTGAATCCATTTTTTTCTTTCCTAAGTGTATTTATTTAAAGACTAGGTCTAGTAGAACAAACTGATGGGGGGGGTATTGTTCTGTTTTCACATAAATGTTGTCTAGCCACCCTTGATGTCTCTTGGAAGAGTATAGTGGTGGTAAACATATATTGTATTTGTTTTTGTTTTGGTGGCTATATTATTTATTTATTTATTGCCTCCAGGGTCTCAGTACCTGCACCATGAATAGCACTAGCCTAAAGTTTAATTAGCAAATAAACACAGATTACACATAAACACAAATGAACAAATTTCTCATTCTTATTCAATACCTGAAATATTGCTGATAATTGTGCAAAAACTTTCCTTTTGTTTAAAAATATTGCAATCTTAAAATGTTTGTGTGTGTGTGTTTTGAAAGGAATGGAATGCAGAGCATCACATATGCAAAACATACACTCTGCCACAGAGATTAAATAAAGCTGATTTAGAAAACATGAATAAAAAAACATAAACCAAAGACTAACAAAAATTAATGTGGTGCAAACACTTCCCTCATTATAAAAGGGAATGCTAAACACTACTGGAACGAGAGAGCAAAAATTCCTAAAAGCCATAGAATCCAACTTCTCCACAATTATTGTTTTCAAAAAGTAAAATTAGGGCCTAAGTGGTAGTGCACTGGATTGAGCACACACATTACTATGTGCAAGGACCAGAGTTTGAGGCCTTGGTTCCCACCTGCAGGGGACAAGCTTCAGGAGCAAGATGTAAGTCTGCATGTCTATCTTCTCTCCCTCTCTATCTCCCCTCTTTCAATTTCTCTGTTCCTATCAAAAAAAAAGGAAAAGAAAGAAGAGAGAGGGGGAGAGAGAAAGGAGAGAGAGAGAGAGAGAGAGAGAGAGAGAGAGAGAGAGAAAGAAAGAAAGAAAGAAGTGGGCTCTGGGAGCAGTGGACCCATAATGTAAGCACTGAGCCCCAGAGATAACACTAGTGCCAATAAAATATAAAAACAAAAAAAATTAAAAGAAAGAATGATCACTTTAAGGAAAAAATAACCATTTAGATAGTTTTCACTGTCTTTCCTTTGATTAAGGAAACTTTGAGAATAACCCAAAAGTTTCTATAAGACCAATAAAAAGTCAGTGTTCTGCCCATATTCAGTGGAAAAGCAGTTACAGAAGCCAGACCTTTCACTTTCTGTACCCCACACTCATCCTGGGTCCATACTCCCAGAGGGATAAAGAATAGGGAAGCTATCAAGGGAGGGGATTGGATATGGAGCTCTGGGGTTGGACACTGTATGGAAATTTACCCCTCTTATCCTATAGTTTTGTCAATATTTCCATTTTATAAATAAAAATTTAAAAAGTCAATGTTTGTATATTAGATGGGAGCATCCATAGGAGGAATGTATTTAGCAAATTTCCTATATCGTCTCTGAACATGAAAACAGTTTCATAAAATCTGTGTATCTAAATGCACACTAGCACTGTCATGGTTGCCGTAACACCAGATGTTGGGCAGCCCCCCTGCTCCATGCTCCATTGCTGACACTATGGCCTATTTACATAATCATTGTTTTGCCTAATCTATCTTCTTTCTACCTCGAGACCTGCCCTTCCTTCAGGGTATTAATTAATCCCACTGGTTAAAACCTTCGCCACAGTTGCTAAGGGAGTTTCTACAATTATCCAGCTCTTTCCTTTTCTCCACCCCCTTTCCTAGCCATTTCCTTTTCCAACTTGCCACTTCCGGTTTCTAAGATATAAAAAGCATTGTCTCTGATCAATAAAGGCATTGCATTCCCATTCTGCCAAGAGTTCCTGGTCTCTCTCCCGCATCGCTGAGTAAACAGCAGCCCAAGCCCAGGTTGGCTCCGGTCAAGTTCTCTCCAACCCAGAGAGCATGTGCCTGGGAAGAAACACCCTCATGCTATCCCGGCAACCAGACATGTCTTCTCCCAGATCTCACCACCAATGAGTATTTCAGTCTACGATGTTCTTCAAAAAATTCAAGAAATGCATCCCTTAAAGAAAGTAATTAAAAGGCATCCACTTTGTTGCTCCTAATTACTGAACAATATCTGAAGTAGTATCCTAATATTTTACTAAATTGGGGAAAGTTCAGACTTCTTTTTTTTTTTGTATTTATTTAGTCACCTGCAGATTTGCTTCATCACTTGTGAAGCTACCCCCTTGCAGGTGGGGAGCTGGGGATGGAACTGGAATCCTAACTCCGGTCATTGCGCTTTGTGCCACCTGCACTTAACATGCTGCACTACCCAGCTCCTGAGAGTTCATACTTCTGCTTATAATCACTCAAGAGCTTGTTTGATAAGACTCCCATGTTTAGTTACTTGAGTGAGACAAATAACAGGCACTAGTTCTGTTTCCCCCATCCTCATTTAAATCTCAAGTAGTAAGCACAGCTCTGACAGAGTGGGCTACTCAAGAGGGTGCTTTTCTAGTCTTGCTAATAGTGTTTATCCATATTGTTATAAGTCCTTCAGTACATGTATGCCAAAATCTTTTCTTTCCTTCTTTCTTTCCTTTTTTTTTTTTACAACCAAGGCACTGGCATGACATTAATCAATACTAGAATATTCAGAATCTCTGATAGAGACAGATAGCAGTACCCTAACCACAGAGTTTCTGAGTCTAGAAGTCTTTGGTAAGATCAGAGACTTTTAAAAAAATTATCTTTACTTATTTATTTATTGGATAGATAGCCAGAAATTGAGAGGGAAGGAAATGAGAGAGAAGGAGAGAGAGAGAGAGAGACACCTACAGCCCCACTTCACCACTTGTGAAGCTTTCCCCCTGCAGGTGGGGACCAGGGACACAAATACAGGTCCTTGTGCATTGTAACATGTAACATTGTAACATGCTCAACCAAGTGAGACACCACCCGGCCCCAAGATCAGAGAATTTTCATTTCCACCAAGTTCCCAGGTGTTGCTGCTGTTAGTAGTGGTGAAGAAACTATACTTGAGAACCACATATACTATTAGTACCCCCAGCAATACTTGCATGAAGGTGTATAGGAGGTAGAAAAGATGGAGGGAGTGTAGAAGAAGGGAGAAAGAAGGCAATTATCAATGTCTTACTAGATTCTGGTTCCATATTTAACGCTTTTTGTCATTAAAGTTCATTCACCACTCATACCAATATAAAGATAGGTGTCATTATACATTGTATGCTTTTGCAGCTGGTGGATATGAGATAATAAAGTAGATAAATAACTATCCAAAAGGTTATAATGCTGTTAATTCACAGTCATGCTATAGATTCAGGCTGACTACAGTGCCCTAAGATGACACTATGTTGATATTTTAACAATTTACTCACTGAGTGTCTGAAGTATATGTCCTCGGTCTGATCTTGTTCTGTTAAAGGTCGTTGTATAGTCTCTCTGCTACCACGCTGAGTGTACAGCAGCTTATGGAAACTAAAACTAAATAATAAAGGTTGTGTACAAAGGGCCTTCTAGGAATTCTCTTATTAACTTGTCCATAGTCATAGTTCTCAGTATGAAGAGCAAACAAAATTTTAACAGATTACATGTAAAAAGCATGGGTTGTAACATAGGACTGAATTGAGTGAAGATGAAAGTTAATGGGAAGGTAAGAAGAAAAAAATGTAAATGATAAAGCACAGAGGAGATAGAAATAAACAGAAAACTTGAGTATGTGTATAACAGCAAGAGTTAGGGAATTTTCTGATATTTGAGTATATTTTATATTGCTTTAATATTCATGGTCATATAATGTTCTCCTGTTAAAACCACCAGCAGACTAGCCACAGTACTCATAGGGTTCACTTCTCTTCTTATGATGAACATGATTCATCTACTGAGAAGAATCATTCAGTAGGATATCAAATCTGAAGTAATTCAGATAAATAGATAAATTTCAGCATGTGCATTTTGAAAGTTCTTTCCCTGCTCACCTTAGTCTTTAAAGTAACATCTGCCACTAATAGAATATATTTCACATATGAATACACTATAGAAAACAGACACCCAAAGTAGAGTTTTGTTGAGATACTTTTATAAAATAGATGACTTAACTTGATGAAGAATATAATATTGGGAGTCGGGTGGTAGCGTGGTGGGTTAAGTGCACGTGACGCGAAGTGCAAGGACCAGCGTAAGGACCCAGTTCGAGCCCCCAGCTCCCCACCTGCAGGGTGGTCGCTTCACAGGCGGTAAAGCAGGTCTGCAGGTGTTTGTCTTTCTCTCCCCCTCTCTGTATTCCCCTCTTCTCTCCATTTCTCTCTGTCCTATCCAACAACAACAACAATAACTATTACAGTAAAACAAGAGCAACAAAAGGGAATAAATAAATAAATAAATAAATAAAAAGACTATATTATTTACCTCAGTTAATAAGTCAAAAAAAAAAAAAGAAAGAAAGAAAGAGAAAAAAAGAAATGAGGGCATAGTTGTAAAACTCACCACAACTATTATGCAAAGTTTTTATTTTTTAATTCTCCTCCAGTCATACAGTTACCCTTTCCAGTAATAGCTGGTGTCTAGGTTGTCATCAAAGCATTCAATTACCTAAAGTAGACCTAGTAGGTTTTTCCAAAAAAAAAAAATGGAGACCCAAAATCTCATCTGCTATATTTTTGCCTTTATGTTCCTGGTTATTTAACAATTTGTACTGTTTTATATCTTAATACCTTTTCAGCCATCAAGTTGCTACAGTAACACCAACCTGACTTCCTTGGGCAGATGACCTCACCAATGTGTCCTGGAACCCCACCTTTCCAGAGCCCTGCCCTGCTAGTGAAAGAAAAAGACAGGCTGGGAGTATGAATCGACCTTCCAAAGCCCATGTTTAGCAGAGAAGCAATTTATAGAAGCCAGACCTTTCACCTTCTGCACTCCATAATGATCCTGGGTCCATACTCACAGAGGAATAAAGAATAGGAAATCTTTCAAGGGAGGGGGTTGGATATGGAGCTCTGGTAATGGGAATTGTGTGGAATTGTACCCCACTTATCCTACGGTCCTGTCAATATTTCCATTTTATAAATAAATAAAAAAAGAAATAAATAAGTGACATTAATTATAAACATGGAGGTCTTGCATTCAATGCAATTTGGGTCCAAAGGGCCTGTGAGTTGAGGGATGGATTCTCCTTAACGGTGAAAGTTTTACAAAGTTTGAACTGTCTCCTTCCTGGTCATCACTACTTTAAAAGGCTCTGAATGTCTGAATTAGTTTCATGACATTCTATATTGTTTGGTCAGTCAATGGGTTTTTAACCTTTGCTGGTTTACATCAGAGTTATAGCCAAACTGTCAAGAATAAGGCCAGACACATCTGTTCAACTCAAAAATGACTCAGGTTGTGATCACCGCAGTTCAAAATGAAGTAAGTCATTTCCCCCCTCTACTTCTGAGAGTAAGGAATTTTACCATCACATTTTCCTGTCTAAAGCTATCTCCATTCTAAACACTGATTTTCCAGAACTAACTTCTAAAAGCATTAGAAAGTAGGGAGTCTACTTCCAGCTCAGCCTTTCTGTTCCACTACACAATCCAGTTTAGTAAACAAGCAGGCTTAATTTTCCTATATAAGAGATGACTATGAAAATTAATTATTTTAGAAGAGAAATCAAAGCTTTTTATTGTCATAGATCAAACCATCAGCAAAGATCCCACTTAAGTAGAAATCCTCCAACATTCATGAACCTGCATAGATGAAAACAGACTGCCCTGCCATTGGAAAACACTGAAGTCTTTATCTAGGGAAGGGAAAGAAGAGTGAGTTATTGGTGTATGTTTATCCTCCGGGAGCTCCATTTATCCACATACTCTCTCAGGACACCTGATCTGTGTTCTAGAACGTAAGCCAGTTTATTGTTGTAATTGATGATTATAAGTGGAATAAAGTAGGCTAAAGCTGTAAAGATCTGCCTACTATTCAGGAAACATTTTACTCATCCTTAAATTAAAGGAATGGTTTAATGACCAAAGTTTCAGACTCTATAGGAGAACACAGGAATGAAAAGTTTAAAGTCATATGCTTTATTTTACTCAAATTAAAAATTAAAAAAAATGCATATTCTCTGTAGTCAAGTAAAAGAAAAAGGAAATGAGCCATATCCAATTAAAGACAACTCCTCTTAACACGGCTCTTTTGTTTAGTTATTTTCTAAATGAATTAGTTAATTCTATGAATGAAAGAGAGAAAGAACCAACACATCAGTACAACATATGGAGTACTGGGGATCAAATCAGATCTTGCTCATGGAAGCTTTGCACTCTAGCACTGAGCCACTATCCTGGATGTTTCTTTAATTATTGTAAATAAATAAATACATAAATAAGTACTATATATATTACCTTCGTATAACTAGGATGGATATAAAATTTTGCACTTTTTATTAAGAACAATGAACCCACCTTCTCTGACCCATCTTGGACAGAGCTAGAAGGAATTATGTTAAGTGAGCTAATTCAGAAAGATAAAGATGAGTATGGGATGATCCCACTCATCAACAGAAGTTGAGTAAGAAGATCTGAAAGGGAAACTAAAAGCAGGACCTGACCAAATTGTAAGTAGGGCATCAAAGTAAAAACCCTGTGGTGAAGGGTAGACATGCAGCTTCCTGGGCCAGTGGGGGGTGGGAGTGGGTGGGAGGGATGGGTCACAGTCTTTTGGTGGTGGGAATGGTGTTTATGTACATTCCTAGTAAAATGTAGTCATATAAATCACTAGTTAATTAATACGAGAGGGGGAAATTAATGTATGTCTCAAAGTTTTTCAAAACACAAACTGAATCTTTTCAATATATAGGCTGTGTAATTGATATGCAAACTCTCTCAAAAGCCTAGACCAAGTAGATCAGAAGCAACCAATAGCACAGCTATATACAAGATACTGGGTACTGTATAGCAAACCCTAACAAAAGGACTTTTCAAAGTTAACCCAATTACCAAATAATGTGATGATAACATTAACCATCGATTGTCTTTTTGAACCCTAAGACAGCAGGAACCTCACATCTCCACTATAGAGCCTCTACTTCCCCCAGTCCTGGAACCCTTGGATAGGGCCCACTTTCCCGTATGCCTCTCCCAATCCATATCAAATAATATTGCATCTGCCGATCACAACCTAACCAACACAACAATTGCCACCTCAACATGCTTCACGTCAGACTGTGTCCAGAGACTTCACGTGTGGCATGACAACCCTTCAGCTTCATTACTCGGGTGAGACCTTTCCTTTCATAGTATACTCTAATTCCATCTCAGGTGGTTCACTTTCTAACAAAGTCCCAAAACCTAGATATACACCAGTTTCTGTGAGAGAGAGCATATGTTCACACGTATCCGTAAACAACTGCAAAATATATACCTGAAAGCAGAAGTACACTAGAGTTTGCAGTGAGTACCCCCCTAATACTTCCTCTCCACTATTCCAAGCTTTGGGTCCATGATTGCTCAACAATTTGTTTGGCTTTGTATGTTAACTCTCTTTTCAGCCACCAGGTTCCAGATGTCATCAGGATGCTGGCCAGGCTTCCCTAGACTGAAGACCCCACCAATGTGTCCTGGAGCTCCGCTTCCCCAGAGACCCACCCTACTAGGGAAAGAGAGAGGCAGACTGGGAGTATGGACCGACCAGTCAATGCCCATGTTCAGCGGGGAAGCAATTACAGAAGCCAGACCTTCTACCTTCTGCAACCCACAATGACCCTGGGTCCATGCTCCCAGAGGGATAGAGAATGGGAAAGCTATCAGGGGAGGGGGTGGGATATGGAGATTGGGTGGTGGGAATTGTGTGGAATTGTACCCCTCCTACCCTATGGTTTTGTTAATTAATCCTTGCTTAAATAAAAAATAAAAAAAAATTTGCACTTTTCCGACCTAAATTTTGTATTTAGAGTACTTTTAGATGTGGACACATTGTGATGATGGTATAAATAGATCCCATTTTACCCTACATTCACGTTTCCTTCTTACTAATATTTTACATTAAGAGAACATTTGTAATAACCAATTTTAATAATTTTAATAATTTTAATAACCAATTTTAACTTTTTATTAGTGATTTAATAATTATTTACAAAATTATGGAATAACAGTGGTATAATTCCACACCAGACCCACCACCAGAGTTCTGTGTCCCCATTCCCTCCACTGGAAACTGCGGTAGTTCTCCCAAGGCCACAGAAGTCGGTTTACTATTACCTATGACTATCTGTCTACATTTCTATATATGTTTGCCCATTTTTTTCTATGGTCTTGCCTTCTCTTTCTTTCTAAGTCATACCTACACCTGTTACTACTTCTGAATGTCCTTCTTTTTTCCTTTTCTCTCTCTGAGTCCTGATAGAATTGGAGTTTAGAGCCCTCTGGTCATTTCCCACTAACATTTCTCCCCCTCTATGAGAATGGACTAAACATTCTTTTGAGGGTGCAGAAGGTGGGAGTTCTGGTTTTTGTAATTGCTTCTCTGGTGGACATGGGTATTAGCAGGTAAATCCATACTCCCAGCCTCTTTCTAACTTTCGCTAATGGGTTAGGGCTCTGGAGAAGTGAAGCTCCACGTGGGACATATTGGTGAGGTTGTCTGCTCAGGGAAGTCAGGACAGAATCATAGTAGCATTTGAAACTTGGTGGCTGAAAGGCGGTAACAGGCTGAAAGCAGGGCAAAGTTTTTAATAAACAGGAAGTAAAAAGTAGGAATACATTAGATGAGATTAGGGATACTGGGGTGAAAAAAAGCTAAGAAGTCCATTTTTGATATGCTCTAGGGGCCCATGACTTTAATAATCCTTGCTTAAACTTGATAGCTAACATGCAGGTGCACTAAGAATATTGTGATTTTGATATAGCTTTAACTAAAGTATTTATTTCTATTTATTTTATTTTCACCATTTTGGTTTAAAAGTAGCAACATATTAAAAACCCAAAGAAATATTATAACTAAATGTTGACTTCAGGATTCCACCAAGAAAACTTTGTTACATTTAATTATAATGATTCTTGAGGCTTGTAACATGTTTTTACTCTTGTCAATACATTAAAGGCAATTACCCAAGTAGATAAATAGTATTTAAATGCCTACTTTGTAATGAATGTAGTATTTCACTGAGTGACTGCATCATATATCCTATATCTAATAATTTATTATTTAGCATTTAGGTTGTTTAAAAGTTTATACCAGCATAAGTGTCTTGAAATACATATTTAATACTTACACATCTATGATGATATTTGTGTACAAGTTTGGAATTGGATAGCTAGGTTAAAGACGTAAATGCTTGAGATTTTGGACACACATTAGAAGACACTGAGTCATAGAAATAGATCATTAGGGGCCGGAGGTGAATTCAGGCTTCTTCCAGAGAGAACTACTGTTCCCTAATTTTTAAAGTAGAGTAAAAACAACAACACTCATGATAATAATATCTAATGTGTAGGATCTTTATGAGGACTAGTAAAAAATGTATATATCAATCAGGATTATCCAGATAAATAGAACCAACAAGATTTACTTATATACTAGTACATCATATATCACTTTGCACAAAAGTCAGCAATAAGTGACAGTGACATGAACATTAGACCAGAAACTATCAAATAGGGGAACACTTAATGATCTATGCTTTGGAAGCAATTCAAATGTGCAAGGACAGATGAGCGGGTAAGAAAATTGTAGTGGGAGTCAGGCGGTTCTTCTTCTTCTTCTAGCGTTTGCCCTTCTTCCGTAGCCAGTCAACAGGTCAGGTTGAAAGCTGTCAGGAGCTGCTTGTTGCTGGCTTTGAAAGTGACTGGGATCCATGTGGATTCAGTTGGCTAGGAAGGATCGTCAGTTTCCCCAATGAATGGATAGTCGGGCGGTAGTGCAGCGGGTTAAGCGCATGTGGCGCAAAGCGCAAGGACCAGCGGAAGGATCCCAGTTCGAGCCCCTGGCTCCCCACTTGCAGGGGAGTTGCTTCACAGGCGGTGAAGCAGATCTGCAGGTGTCTGTCTTTCTCTCCTCCTCTCTGTCTTCCCCTCCTCTCTCCATTTCTCTCTGTCCTATCCAACAACAATTACATCAGTAATAACAACTATGACAATAAAACAACAAGGGCAGCAAAAAGGGAATAAAGAAACAAATATTTAAAAAAAAAGAAAATTGTAGTATATACACACAATCGAATGCTACTCAGCTATTAAGAATGGTGAAGTCATCTTGGATGGAGTTGGAAGACTTGGAGTTAAGTGAGATAAACCAAAAGGAGGACAAATACCAAGTGATCTCAAGAAATAAGGACAGAGAGGGATAACACAAAGCGAAACTTGGATTGGTTGTTGTATATGCACCAAAGCAAAAGACTCTGGGAAAGAAGGGGGAGGGAAGGGGTCCTACTACATGATCATGTAAGAGGACCTAAGCTGTGGGAGAGAGTGTTCTTTAAAGATTTCACAGAGGGATGAGAAATTGTACCCATGTATCAGCAATTGCACTGCAAGCCATTAATCTCCCCAATAAACAAGATTTGCATGTGTTTGTGTTTACATATATGTGTTTCTATATATACACATATTTATAACTATATGTTGTAAGGAGTTAAGTCCTTTATTTTGTAAAAGGTGAAAGACTTGTCCAGTCGGAAAAGAAACTAGAATATAGACCTGTGGTTTTGGAGGCTGAAAAATTCCCAGATCTGCAGTCAGCAAGGTGGAGACCCAGGAGAGCCAAGACTTCAGTTTTAGTCTTGGTACAAAGGGCAGAATATATAGATTGTTCTAGTTCCAAACAATCAGAAAGGAGCAGTTCACCCTTAATCAGTATTTTTATTCTATTTAGTCTTTAATGGATTGGAAGAAACTTACACACATTATATAGAAAAATCTACTTTATTCAAGCTACTGATTCTTTTTAAATTTTTTAAAATATTTATTTATTTTATTTTTTGTGCCCTTTTTGTTTTTTATTGTTGTTGTAGTTACTATCATTGTTGTTATTGATGTTGTCATTGTTGGATAGGACAGAGAGAAATGGAGAGAGGAGGGGGAAGACAGAAAGGGAGAGAGAAAGATAGACACCTGCAGACCTGCTTCACCGCTTGTGAAGTGACTCCCCTGTAAGTGAGGAGCCCGGGGCAGGGGATGGGGTTGGTGGTGAGGGGCCTGGAACTGGGATCCTTAGGCTGGTCCTTGAGCTTTACTCCCTGAGCTACCGCCTGACTCCCTTAAGCTACTGATTCTAATGTTAATTTCATCCAGAGATACTCTCAAAGAAACACCCAGAATGTTTGTTCAAATATCTGAGCACCCATGTTACAGTCAAGTTGACATATTAGTCATCACAATACATAAATAGTTTAGCATAGAGTGAGCACCTGCCCACAATGCTCTAATGAAGACCTAAAACAAGTGCACACAATATGTTAAAACTCAGCTGAATGACTGATGGAAATGTTTCTTTTTGCTTTTAATTACATACTATATGAGAGAACAGCACAATAGTCTGACATTTGTGCAATGCTAGGAATCAGACCAGGACCCCCACACAGGCTTCTTTTTTTTTTTGAGAACAAACAATTTTTGGATAAAAAATTTGCTTTGACTAAGGTACATGATCAGAATCTGAATAATTTGTAGACAGTCTAATAGTGTATTTTTGGAGTTCCATAATTCATAGTATACACATAATTACTATATCTACTTTAATCCACTTTATTGAATTCTACATTGTTAGCTTTCCAAATTTGATAAAAACCAATACAAAAGCTTTAGACTTCGGGTTCTGGTTTCTTCAGTTGCCTTGAATAGGTAAGAATTCTTTGTATAATTGAATCCAGGTCCATAATACCTGTAAGGCAGGTATTCTACTGCTAAAAGTGACTCCTTAGCCACTAATCTGCCATTTTAAAAGGAAGGTAACTTTAAAACTAATCTAAATTACAACATTTCTCATTATTTCTATTATTTAACTTAAAAAATTTGACATATTTTAGTTTTAGTTAAGCAGTATCATGAAGACCTAAAACACACAAGCATGATTAAAGGTAAGTAACAACCAACATTTCTTAAAAAGTGTACATAAAAATATCATAATGAAAAGAGGTAACAAAAAACAAACAAACAAACAAACAAAAACAAGTTTATACAAAAGGTCACTCACTATATCCTCCATAATGCATTTGGGAACTTTCAGAATTCCCACCAATAGGTTGAATAAACTGTAGTATACCTATGCAGTGGAGTATTATGCAGGAAAACATTAATAAAGATTATATTTAGATAATCTGATAGCATACTTTCCAGAATATGAAAAGAAGGAAGGTTGGAAGAAGCAAAAGAAAAAAGAGGAGTAGGAGAGGAAGACATGGTTGGAGGCAAGCATGTATTTATGTTTAATTGTGTTATGCTTATGCAAAAGTAGAACCAAAAATAGATATTTTTAAAAAGAATTCTTGGCTAAGCCATTTTTCAGTGGCTTATATTTCTCATCTGCAGCTAGAAAATATGGACTGGGGCCAGGCAATGGGGCATCCACCTGAGCTCATATGTTACCATGTGCAAGAGACTCAGGTTCAAACCCCTGCTCTTTACTTGTAGGAAAGTTCACGAGTGGAGATGTAGTTCTTTGTTTATTCTTCTCTTTTCCTCTCTGTCATCCCTCTCTTCTCAATTTCTCTCTGTCATGTCAAATAACAATTTTTTGAAAAAAAAAAAAAAGACTACTGGAAGTAGTAGATTTGCCATGGAAGCACTGAAACCCAGTGGTAACCCTAGTGACAATGAGAAAAAAAAATTGTGAATTATAATGACTCAAGCCTATGCACATTTCTGTTTCCATTAAAATATATTTATTTGAACATGCTCACAGCGAGGAAGTAAATAGTCCATGAAGGATGGTGTCCCACCAAGAAGCAGTCTTATCTCACCTTTAGTTCTTGAGTGGGCAACTGGGATGATAAAGTGACTAGCAATTCTAAGTCTGAACATAACTTTTTTTTCTTTTTTAAATACAATACACTCTGATGTGAAGAAAAGTAAAGCAAATGAGAAGACAACTGATTACATGTTGAATGTGGAATTCCTCATACAAGCAGTGCATTAACTTCTAAGGATTTTTGAGTCCATTTTTTATTGAATGGCTTCTGAAAAGTTTTAAAATACATACTTAAGAAACAAACATTTCACGAAGTTGATTTCCTCAAGATGAACAGAAAGGAATCACCTGATAATTTACTTAAAATTCATTCCTCCTATGTAGACTCCTAGTGGTTTGTGGGAAAACAGGAGAATCATTGCAAAGAATAGTTCCAAACTATTCAGAAGCAAAGTTCAGAATGATAGGCTTGTAGAGACTGTGGAGATAGTGGTGACACTTGCTTCAATAAAACTCAGATGAAAGGAGCATTGAAGGGAATCTCCCTCTGGGAAAAATCATTCAGCAATTTTATTGAACTTTTCCATCATCCTTCCAATGTGCTCTTGTTACTTAGTTAATCCTCACTTAGTGCTTTCCTGTGAAGAGAGTCAATGTCATCACCCAGTTTGCACAAGAAGAAACAGAGACAGAGAGAAGTTAACCACAAAAGACCATAACTTAATAAAGAGCTAGTGGGGAAAGTCTAATCACAGAGTTAACTGTTACCTGCTTTGTTCACTTTCTATTTTCTCTCTCTCTTTTTTCTTAAGATAGAGATAGAGAAGGCAGAGGAGAGAGAGAGAGGAGCCAAAGCTCCCTTCAATGGGGTGAAGGCTGGGTTTTAATCAGGGTCCCACACATGATTAAGCAGCACACTATCCAAGTGAATTATTTTGTCAGCTCTGTTCACTTTCCGCTGGCATTCTTGGAGCTGACTCACATACTTAAATTGCTTTGAAAAACAGTCTATTTGCTTAAAGAGTATGTTTTCTTATGAATTATGGCTTTATGTTAAAGTCCCTTCTATTTATTTGTTTATTTTTCATGCAACCTTAACTGTATCTCCATCCTGTCTTAGAGAATCTTCCCCATCATTTTGCAACATATATTTTATGGACATGGAAAATTTCTCCTACTCCACAGGTTAGAATACATGGAAACTAATTTAAAGTAAAGGGTTTAGCAAGGACCCATTACTTTCTCTCAGTAATTCCTTAGTCCAGAACTCCTAAGAGTAATGAAGAAATACTTCACATATTTTAAGAGGTGTGGCTTTCCACTGCAAATTGGACAGCTTGTCCAATCAAAGCAAACTGTTTCTGTTGCTCTGGAAGAGACCACACATCCCAGCCACCTGGATTTCACTCTTTGATGATTAGGTTTAAAAGAAACAAGTCAAAAGAAGCAAATACTTTGGAGCGAAGCTTTACATAGGAAAGAAATTCAGTAGGAATGCCTATTACTCAAGGGTGAATCAAGGGTAGATAGACTCATTTTTTTAAAAGTATATTTCTTTTAAAATTTTTTAAAAAATATTTATTTATTCCCTTTTTTTGCCCTTATTTTTTTATATTTTATCTTATTTATTTATTCCCTTTTGTTGCCCTTGTTGTTTTATTGTTGTAGTTATTATTGATGTCGTTGTTATTGGATAGGACAGAGAGAAATGGAGAGAGGAGGGGAAGACAGAGAGGGGGAGAGTAAGACAGACACCTGCAGACCTGCTTCACCGCCTGTGAAGGGACCTGCCTGCAGGTGGGGAGTCGGGGGCTCGAACTGGGATCCTGACGCCGGAAGCTTAGCGCCACCTGCGCTTAACCCCTGTGCTACAGCCCGACTCCCTGCCCTTGTTGTTTTATTGTTGTAGTTATTGTTGTTGGATAGGACAGAGAGAAATGGAGAGAGGAGGGGAAGACAGAGAGGGGGAGAGAAAGATAGACACCTGCAGACCTGCTTTACCCCCTGTGAAGAAACTCCCCTGCAGGTGGGGAGCTGGGAACTAAAACCTGGATCCTTAAGCCTGTCTTTGTGCTTTGTCTGTCACTTGCGCTTAACCCGCTGCGCTACCGCACAACTCCCTCCTTTTTCTATAATGAGAGTCACACCATCATTACATTATGATATGAGGACTACCCAATATCAGTGGCCACCCCAATAATTTCAGTAACCTGACGGTAACTTCATGTCACAATGTAACCTTTGTCCCCAGTGAGTTATGAAGTTATATCTATGCTTCAGCAACTAGGAAGCACTTCAACATTTTGTTCTTGGATAGGAAAATAGAATAGCTCACTTGGATAGTGTACTGCTTTGCCCTGTGCAGGACCCAGGTTTGAGCTTGGTTTCCACTTCAGTGCTGTGGTCTCTTATTCTCTCTACCCCTATCTATAAACAAACAAACGAACAAGAATTTGTAGGGTTGCATTCATTCAGAACAGTGCTAGCATTTCCTCCTCTATCCCTTTACTCTAGTCTTCAAATTTACAAATGACTGGGAGTCGGGCTGTAGCGCAGCGGGTTAAGCGCGGGTGGCGCAAAGCACAAGGACCGGCATAAGGATCCCGGTTCGAACCCCGGTTCGAACCCCGGCTCCCCACCTGCAGGGGAGTCGCTTCACAGGCGGTGAAGCAGGTCTGCAGGTGTCTATCTTTCTCTTCTCTTCTCTGTCTTCCCCTCCTCTCTCCATTTCTCTCTGTCCTATCCAACGAGGACCACAACAATAATAACTGCAACAATAAAACAACAAGGGCAACAAAAAGGGAATAAATAAATAAATAATTTTTAAAAATTTACAAATGACACTTCTACCTTATTTTTTTATTATCTTTCTAATTGTTATTTATTTATTGGATAAAACAGTCAGAAATTGAGAGGGAAAGAGGAGAGAGAGAGAGAGAGAGATCTGCAGCACTGCTTCACCACTTTCAAAGCTTTCCCCCTGCACATAGGGACCAGGGACTTGTGTACTATAATGTGAGCACTTAGCCAGGTGTGCCATCGCCTAACCCAACTTGTTTTAAGAGTAGCATTTTGAAATTATTATTGGTTCAGCAAACTGATCATTTACTACAAATAACTACAGGATCATACCTTGTTTTATGAATGAATTATTTATGATTAAGATAGTTCAATCCCCCACAACACCTTCATCCAGAGCTGAACAGTGTTCTGGAGGGGGGAATAAAAATGTAGTGGAATGAAATTTGGAAAGTAAAAATAAGAGGATGGTTCTGTAGGCGTGGTTGCTTCAGTTATAGGAATAGTTGAATTTCTTTGCTTTGATCAGCTCATCTCTTCTAGATTCCAGCCCTCTGGCCTGGAAGGGAAAGCATGGAAGCCTGGGAAGTTCTATCTCACTTTAGCATAAAATGCTAAATCAAACCTTTTCCCTCCTATTTTGCATTTCCTCTGATTTAGAAGAGGTCCTGATCTGTCCCTAAAGATAAAGTGTTAAGAACACGGGTGCCATTCAGGAGACATTTTTGTAACATCTCACACAGATGTTAACATATGTCCTCACAGGCAAGTATCTGGTTACTTCTAATTGATTGTGATTTTATTATTTTGTCAGAGCACTGCTTAATTCTGGCATATGGTGATGGTGTGGTGGGGGGTGGGGGGGAAGTGGGGAACTGAATCTGGTGCCTCAGGCAGGAAAGTCTTTTGCATAACCATTATACTATCTTGCTCAGTTCCCCACTCTAAATTGTAAACTTATGTCATGCAAATGTCTATTCTTAACTTATAAAAATACTTCTGCTCCAAACCTTGCACTCACACCTCATCCTGCCTTGACACCTCCCTTTTTTCCTGATAAAATGTAACACTGGAATTAATAATTTCAGTATTTCTGAAATTAAAATAAAGTTCCCCATCCCACTCCATGCAGTTGTAGTAAATATATATATATATATATATATATATATACACACATACACACACACACACATATACATACATACTATGGCTATATATCTAACAACAACAAAAGATAATTTATATCTTCTACAGAATCACTGGTGAACTTCTAAGGATATGAACAACACTAATACATACCAATTTCATAGTTTTCAATGTATATTTCCATATGTTACTTCTGTCAACATTTTAAGCATCTCTGTTAAATGGGATGGGGTGATAGATGGTCTTCATATTACAAACAGAGACAGAGATGCCATGAAGTAACTTGCCCAAGATTATGAGGCTCTAAGGATACATATATATCCCACACTTCTCCCATTATCTCAGAGAACCTTTAGATTTCAAAATTTGAATTTACACCAAACTCCATTTGTCACCACAAACTGCTTTTACTAAATGTTCCATTTTTAGATTGCTCTTGACCTCTGGCCACAATAATCTGAACCTGTCTATTTCCTATTAAGAGTTTTTTCTAAAAGTGATAACTGATTTTACAGTTAAGAAATATTTCTTCTTAGGTACAACAATGCACTTCTAACAAGATGACTTCTCCAAGAACTAAAAGCTGTCCCAGATGAAGGTAGTCCTGCTTTCAAAAACCACAGTGCCAGAGCCATAATAGTTCACTTGGATAGGTGTGCTTGCTTTGCCATGTGCAAGCTCTAGGTTCAAGCTAGTCACCACTCCACTGGAGGAAGCTGCGGTGTCTTTCTCTCTGTCTCTGTATTTATTTGTTTGTTTATTGATTGATTGATTGATTGATTGATTGATTTATCAGAACACTGTTCAGCTCTAGCTAATAGTAATGTGGGGGATTGAACTTTGAACCTGGGACTTCAGAGCACCAGACTCATGAGAGGTTTTCTGCATAACCATTATGCTATTTCCCCCACTCTGTCTTCATCTTTGTATCTGGAAAGAAAGTAGATCTGAAGTGGTGAATCCCCAATGATAACAAAAATTAAAACAATGAAAAATAAACAAAAAAGTACCTTAAGCATAAAGCATATATGCAGGGGAAAAAAGATTTTTGTGTTTATAATAGTGATATATTAAAAAAATTGTAGGAACCATCAAATTCAGTTTTTTTGTATCTACTAAGTTTCCTATTTTTTTGTATAATTAAATCTGTCAATATCTTTAGAAAATGACCCTATTCAACAAATACATAAATGATGCATAGAAACAAGGAATCACATAAGGAGTTTTATAATGTTTGCACATACCATATAGTAACTATTTTTTTTTTTACTGAACAATTAATATATGCTAGGACCTAAGTGCTTTATAGTATTAATTTATTTTTGTTCATATGCAGGTGAAATAGTTCACTTGGATAGTGTGCCATGTGTATGACACATGTTTTGTCCTGCTTTATATCTTACCGCCTTTCAGCCACCAAGACACAAGTTCCATCCTGACTTCTTTGTGCAGACAACCTCACTAGTGTGTCCCACTCAGGGCCTCATGTCTCCAGAGTCCCACCCCTCTAGGGAAAGATAGAAATGGGCTGCGGGTATGGATTGACCTGCCAATGCCTGTATCCAGTGGAGAAGCAATTATAGAAGTCAGAACTCCCATCTTTATTTCCTTTAAACCCTACCCCATTGAAAGAAGCTTCAGGGTTGTGATCATATGGACTCTCTCTCTCTGCCATTTTGTTTACCTCTATCTAAAAAAGACACACAAAGAGAGAAACTCATATTTTAGTTCTCATAAGAACTGAGTATTGTACAGTAAATATCCTCACTTCATATATAATAAAACAAAGGCAGAGATATATTTTATTTGTTGCCTAAGGCAACATAATCTGTTGTGCTCTTAAAAATACATGCTACCATGATGCCATACTGACTTCCCTGGGCAGGTGACCTCACCAATGTGTCCTGGAACCCCACTTCTCCAGAGCCCTACCCCACTGTGGAAAGATAGAAATAGGCTGGGGGTATGGACCAACCTGCCAATGCCCATGTCCAGCAGAAAAGCAATTACAGAAGCCAGACAAACACAAATGAGGTGAAAAATTTCAGAATTTTGGGGAATTATATGACAAAAGAATATTAACTGTATCCTATCATGCCTGATGCCTAATAATACAATGAATCACAGGAAGGAAAAGCCTTTACAAATAATTACTGTTTTCTACTTTAAGTCACTTCAAAACACTTTTAAGATCTCTCTGGAACTAAGATTAAAGTAAAAGATTATCAGTTGGAAATATAGCTCATGTGTTTAGTCCACCTGCTTTTCCATGGTATAACCTAAGTTTGAGTCTGACCCCAACTGCTCTAGAAGAAGCTTTAGTGCTATGGAATCTCTCTCTCTCTCTCTCTTTCTCTCCCTCCCATATCTGAAAAAGTCAGAAATGTGCAGTGAAGCCAAGTAATAGCAAAAACCAAACAAACAAAGGATATCAGTTGAATTGAGTATAATTCTAAATATATGTCTTAGCAACAATAAACCAGAGCTTCTGATGACACATTTTAGGACACATATTTTTCAAAGATATTTTTTTTATCTTGTGAGGGAGATAGAGAGGAAGAGAGAGAGAGAGAAGAGAGAGAGAGAAAGAGAGAGAGAAAACCAGAGCATTCTAGTTGCTATAGTTTATATGTTTCCAAATAACTTACATTTCTCTGAAAAATAACTACTATATCATGTCACTCATATGTGCAATATAGACAATGTTAAATTATTTAAAAAAGAAGCTGGATATATGATAGATAACCAAAGTATTGGCACCTATAATCCTGCAGATCAAACTCATTCTTGAATCCAATGGTATATCCATTGTGCCACCCTTTCACTCACTATTTTATTGATAGATATATTAATTATAACTTTCCATATGTTTAAAGTATACAATGTGTTACTTTGAAGAAATTACATAAAATAAACTATTTTTACTTTATGTTAGGTGTTTTATGTGCTTCTTTGTTTTGGTGGACATCTCCTGGGCTTCACCATTCCACGGCTGACATTTTCAGAAAAAAAGGAGGACTTAGGATCATTATCTGGAGTCCTACGCAGGGAATCTTTGCATTTTCCCCATAGACAATATAGGCTTAGGTCTCTAATAGATTCCTCTCTCCACAATCATTGGTTACTTCCATCAAGAACATTAGGTGTCTATCTCTCACTCCCTATCTCTGTCTTCCCCTCCTCTCTCAGTTTCTCTCCGTCCTATCCAACAACAATGACAGAAATAACAACAACAGCGATGATAAACAATAAGGGCAACAAAAGGGAAAAAAATAAAAAGAAAAAAAAAGTTACAAAAAAGCATTGCCTCCAAGTTCAGTCCCTGGCATAGCATGTGCCACAGTGATGCCCTCAGATATTCTTATTCTCGCTCTTGCTCTCTTTCTCTCCTTTGCTTTCCATTGTGAAAAACAAATCTTGAAAAAGTAAAAATAATAAATACCAACAAATAATATACCCCCAAACAGATACATATCAACCCCGCTACAGAACTGATGATCTGAAAAAATCTAAGTGTATAATCCATAACACACACACACACACACACATTCACACACTCACGCAGGGAGGGGTTGGATGGATATGTGGAAGAGAGAGAGAAAACAATGAAACGAAAGAGACAGAGAAGACCAGCAGTGGTGCATCTGATTAAGTGCATGCATTACCCTATGCAAGGACCTGGGTCAAGACCCTGATCCTGACCTGCAGGATAGAAGCTTCAGGAGTGGTTAAAAAAAAAAAAAAGAAAGAAAAGAAAAGCACTACAGATGTTTCTCTATCTTTCTCCCTCCGCTCTTAATTCCTCTCTGTAAAAATGGCCTCAACAGGCCCTATTTGGGAGTCCTGAGATTCCCAAACAGACATGATGGGCCTAGACCTCAAATAAATCCCTCTCTCCATTGTTACTGGTCATCTCTATCAGGAACAATAAAATAGACCCCTTTGTGGGCCCCCCCATAGGACCTTGACCTCAACTTGGATCAGTCATGGTAAAAAATGTTCCATCCTCTGAAGGGAGGATAGACAACATATTCTATGCTACACCTGAGGAAGATGGGGTCGATATTGGGGCAGCTTGGAATGTTCCTACTCATGACCACAGAATGTGAGCTCTCATCTACAGGGTTGCAGACGTCACATAGGCTCCTAAGCTGATTATGGACCCCAGGTCACATCAAATTGATGGGGTTTACAGTCAACAATATTTATAGCCCTTTCCTATATTAGGGAACTATTCTCTTCCCTGATGCAGCTTTCTGGTCCTTTTTCTAGCCATGACATCATCTCCCCAGACAATAACTTGGATCCACCTGCATATCATATTTCAGGCTCAGGGGAAAAAAGAAAAAAACAAAGCAAAATAAAACAAAACAAGCCAAGCAAACAAAAGTAATATAGCCACAGGCTCTTTAGAATGTAACTAAAATATGCCCACTAGCTATCTACAACATGGAGGACCCCCTAACTCTTCATTTGCACTATTCCAGCCTTTAGGTCCATGATTGATCAACAATTTGTCTGGCTTTGTAAGTTAACTCTCTTTTTAGCCACCAGGTTCCTGATGCTAGCATGATTTTGACAAGATTTTCTTGGACAGGCAACCCCACCAATGTGTCCTGGAGCTCTGCTTCCCCAGAGCCCAACCCCACTAGGGAAAGAGAGAGGCAGGCTGGGAGTATGGATTGACCTGTCAACACCTATGTTCAGAAGAAATTACAGAAGCCACACCTTCAGCCTTCTGCATCCCACAATGACCTTGGGTCCATACTCCCAGAGGGTTAAAGAATAGGAAAGCTATCAGGGGAGAGGATAGGAAACGGAGTTCTGGTGGTGAGAATTGTGTGGAATTGTACCCCTCTTATCCTTTGGTTTTGTCAATGTTTCCTTTTTATAAATAAAAATAAAATAAAATAAAACATTAATATATTTCAGGTAAAAACCAAACATGGAATTATATGAAAGTAAATGATTAACTATGATGCTTGGTGCCAATACTGAAGAAAAAACAAAAGAACTGTGTTAGCATATTTATTATTTTTCTTATTATTTTTGTTAGTGTTCTGCTTACATGTTGTCATAAATGTTTAATGATTTTGACAATTTCATATGCCTTATTACTTTTAGGACAGCAAGGGTGCTTCAGGATGATATTAAATATATGATGTTAAAGCTTTTATATTTCACTTATATATACACATACTGATTCTGCAGAGGGTTAAGTGCCTCAAAAAATTTGCATAATGTCATGGGACCTTTGGAATATATCTAAAGTAGACCTTCTAGCTATTTCCAAAATAGAGTCCCCAAATCTTTATCTGCAAAATTCCAGCCTTTAAGTTCATGATTAGTCAACAATTTGTTTGGCTTTATATTTATTAACCCTTTTTTCAGCCACCAGGTTCCAGATGCTATCATGATGCCAACCGGACTTCCCTGGGCAGAGGACCAATATGTCCTGGAGACCCACTTCCCCAGAACCCTGCCCCACTAGGGAAAGAGAGAGGCAGGCTGGAAGTATGGATGGACCTGTCAATGCCCATGTTCAGAGGAGAAGCAATCACAGAAGCCAGACCTTCCACCTTCTGTACCCCATAATGAGTATGGGTCCATACTCCCAGAGGGTTAAAGAATAGGAAGCTATCAGGGTAGGGGATGGCATATGGAGTTCTGGTGGTGGGAACGGTATAGAATTGTACCCCTCTTATCCTATGGTTTTGTCAGTGTTTCCTTTTTGTAAATAATAATAAAAAATACGGAAAAAATGGCTCCAGAAATCCTCCCTGTAGGCAGGAACACTGAATACTAGAGATAATTCTGGTGGCCATGAGAAAGAGAGAGAGAGAGAGAGAGAGAGAGAGAGAGAGAGAGAGAGAGAGAGAGAGAGAAAGAGAGAGAGAGAACACAACCAAGGGTTATTTAGTAATCACTTGACTCAAAGAAAGAGTAACTCAAGGATTCTTCTTTAAATCCTTCACAGGGAGCTTGACTCAGCCTCGTGACTGATCATAATTTTAGACTTCTAATCTCAAGAACTAAGAAAGAAAATAAATGTATGTTGCCTTAAGTTACCCATTTAGGTAATCTGTTGTGGCAGCCCTGGTAATCAAATACAAACGACCCTCAAAATTGGTGTGCTGCTCTATCAAATATCTGAAAATGTGCTAGTGACTTTTTAAAATTTTTATTTTATTTTTTATTTTTTTAATATGGAATTTTCTTTTTTTAATATTTTTATTTATTCCCTTTTGTTGCCCCTGTTGTTTTTATTGTTGTAGTAATTATTTATGTCATCGTTGTTGGATAGGACAGAGAGAAATGGAGAGAGGAGGGGAAGACAGAGAGGGGGAGAGAAAGATAGACACCTGCAGACCTGCTTCACCACCTGTGAAGCGACTCCCCTTGCAGATGGGGAGCCAGGGGCTCCTACTGGGGTCCTTGCTTTGCGCCACGTGCACTTAACCCACTGCGCCACCGCCCGACTCCCACTAGTGACTTTTAATTGAATGATATGCAGTGGTTGAAAACCAAAGAAAAAGTCTAGGTTGTCTTGATTATTCTTCATGCTTATAGTATAACAGAAGTATCTTATATTTTATATATTATTTATATAAAATTAAGTATTATATATATAACAAGCATGTTTATCAAATTCACAGGATACAAGGTAATTGATCACAAGTAGATTATATTTTATACAGTCAAAGAAAAGAATTACAATTTAAATTAATAAGCCAATTCCATTTACATAGTATCAAAAGCATGCAATATCTGACAATATATCAGTAAGATTCTAAACATCATTAACATGTATTTGAAAGAAGTTTTTAAGAAGAAAAATCAATTAACTGTGGGATAAAACTCAATACTTAATAACTTATTCTGTCTAATTTGATCTTTAGATTTAACAGAATTAATCAAAATTTCAGCAGATATTTTTGTTGAAATTCAAAGACTGATTCTAAAAAGCTTTTGAAAGTGCATAGCAGAACCTAAAATATCCAAAATAACTTTGAAAAAGGCTATGTGTAGGACTTACTTTATCTAGCATCAATAACTATGGTCAAGTTAAGATAATCAGAACAGTATGATATTGGTATAGATTTAAGTGGCTGTATCTGTGAAAAGAAAGAAATACCCAAAATAGATCAAACACAAATAGACAATTTATTTTTTAATAATAATTCAAAGGCAATTTAGTAGATTAATTATCTTTTCACAAACAATGCTGAAACATAATTCAAAAACAAAAATTTTCACCCATATCTTTCATAATGTATAAACTTAACTTTAAGTTAAGGTAAAACATAGAGCCATAAAGCATCTAAGAGGAAAAAAAAAATAAGAGAAGACATTTGTTATCTTGAGTAGGCACAGTTTCCAAAATACACATCAAAAGAACTACCCAAAGGGGGGGGGGAAATTTAATCAAATTTAACATTTTCTCTTCAGGAATAAACAACAACAACAACTTTGGTGTATTGCACTAAAGTAAAAGACACTGGACAGTCCCTGCACACTGCACCCGACACTGGACAGTCCCCGCACACTGCACCCGACACTGGACAGTCCCCGCACACCGCACCTGACACTGGACAGTCCCCGCACACCACACCTGACACTGGACAGTCCCCGCACACCGCACCCGACACTGGACAGTCCCCGCACACCGCACCTGACACTGGACAGTGTCTGAGGTTGGGGGAGAGTTCAGGTCTTGGAACATGATGGCACAGAAGGACCTTGTGGAGGTTGAATTGTTATGTGGAAGACTGGGAAATGTTACACATGTTCAGATCATTGTATTTTACTGTCGACTCTAAACCATTAACCTCCAAATAAAGAAATATAATAATAATAATAATAAAATTATAACACTCTAATTC
Source organism: Erinaceus europaeus (assembly GCF_950295315.1). Classification (NCBI taxonomy): domain Eukaryota; kingdom Metazoa; phylum Chordata; class Mammalia; order Eulipotyphla; family Erinaceidae; genus Erinaceus; species Erinaceus europaeus. Next base: position 73,060,651 of record NC_080163.1, read on the forward strand.
AGATGTATACCAGTACAACTTCAAAAGCATGTAAAAACTTGACTTTTTAAAATTTGCCTCCATTTTGAATCCATCATTTCCTATGGCTATTTTTGTCTATTTGATAGGACAGAAATTGAGAGAGAAAGATAAAAAGGGATATAGAGAAAGGGAGAAAGAGAGAGAGAGAGAGTCCTCCAGACCTGCTGCTGCTAGTACAGTATGCTCCCGCAGGTGGGGAGTGACAGTTTCCTTGATAATATGTGTGCTCAACCAGGTGTGTCACCCCTTGAGCCCCCAAAATGACTTAATCCTCATCTTTTCCTCTTACTGATGTCATAAAATTATATTTTTGTGTTTTGTGTGTTTGTATATGTATATTTAGAACTGGAGTCTCATTTGTGCATACTTTCACTGCTCTAATGCCAGTTTCCCCACTGAACTAGAGATAGAGATAGATAGATGATAGATCAATAGATAGATAAATGATAGAATGAAAGCGAAAATGAGAGAATGAGAGAGGGACACATACAGAGAAAGAGATTCTAAAGTACTAGAGCTTCTCTTGGTGGCATGAACCTCCTAAATGGTGTTGGGGCTCAAACCTGTACTGAAATTGTGAACAGATTTCTTCAGTCATTGCTGAGTTGGACAAAGCTGAATGCGACCATGTGATTAATTCTTCTTATTTAGACAGTTATTTTATCAATAAAACTTATTTTATCAATAAAACTTTCCCTTGGATGTTGAAAGCTTATAGTTATTTTTCCTGATTTTAACTAGGTTAATGTACAGTTTTGCCAACTCTTTCATCACTTTTAGTAATGGTTTCTTGGAATTGATGATTTGCACTGTCATTCTTGATAATACCATAATGATTACACAAAGACTTTCATGCTTGAAACTCTGAGGTGCCAGGTTCAATCACCAGCACATCACCACAAGCCAGTGCTGTCCAGTGCTCTTGTCTCTCTCTGGGTGTATCTTCCTCTTTCTACCTCTCTCATTAAATAAACAAAATTATTTTTTAACAAAAAAAAAATGAAAAAAGAAGCCATACACTAGAAGAAGACATGTACAAGTAACACATGTGATGATATGTAAAATACAGTATATTAAAACCTTTGTATCTGTAAGTTAGGGGAAATATATGCTTTAAAGTAAAAGGGTGGGTGCAATAGTCTGCAATGACTCAGTAAGTGCAACAAGGAAGTAGAAAAACCTAAAAAGGACACCATAAAGTACTTAATCAAATACTTTCTATTATACCTACATACCCTTTTCATCTACTTCCTATTTCACTCTAAACCTAGCCCTGTCAGATAAAGTAAGGACTACAAAAGTTGGTTTAGAGCAAGAAACTGGCACACACTGATGATAGCCCTTTTGCTCACTACCAGGTCAACCCATCATTTGGGGTCCTAGTCAGGGAATCCTGGGATTCGCATATAGATATGATGGGCCTTGACCTCTAACAGATCCCACTCTTCACCCTCTCTGGTCATTTCCATCAGGAAGAACATCATAAACCCTCTTATGGGTCTCTACAGGACTTACCCTCAGTTTAGAACAGCTATAGTGGAAACTGCCCCAATCTCTGAAGGGAGGCTGGGTCAACCTACTCTGCCATTCCATGAAGACAGGTCCTGCAATGAGTACAGCTTAGAATGTTCCTAGCTATGACCATGGAATGAGAGCTCAGAACTATAGGGATGAAGAGGTTACACAGGCTTCTGTGCTAAATATGAACAGACATGGGCCCAAGGTCAGATAGAAGGGGTTTACAGTTAAATGGTATTTATATACTTTCCCCATATTTGGGAGCTATTCTCCGCCCTGATCCATATTTCTAGTCCTATTCTCAGCTCTGACACAATTTTCCCAGACAATAGTTTTAGTCCACCTGCATATTAGCTGTGGGGTTCAGGCAAAAATTAGTAAGGCCATGGGCCCCTTGGAATATGCCCTAAATATACTTCCTTTTTTCCAAAAGGGAGACCACAAATCTCACCTGTTGAGTATTAAACAATTTTTGTTCTGCTTTATATCTTTTTTTTGCTTTATATCTTTTTAAAATAATTTTTTAATGTTTATTTATTTAACTTATTCCTTTTTTTTTTTTTGCCCTTGTTTTATTATAGTAGTTGTTGATGTTGTCATTGTTGGATAGGACAGAGAGAAATGGAGAGAGGAGGGGAAGGCTGAGGGGGGGAGAGAAAGACAGACACCTGCAGACCTGCTTCACCGCCTATTTAGCAACTCCCCTTCAGGTGGGGAGCCAGGGGCTTGAACTAGGATCCTTATGCCAGTCCTTGTGCTTTGCTCCACGTGTGCTTAACCCGCTACGCTACCACCCGACTCCCTGCTTTATATCTTAATGCTCTTCATTTTTTCATTTCAGCCATCAAGTTGCAGATGCTACCATGATGCAAACGTAACTTCCCTGGGAAGAGACGACCTCACCAATGTGTCCTGGAACCCCACCTCTCCAGAGCCCTACCCCACTAGGGAAAGATAAAAACAGGCTGGGAGTATGGATTGACATGCCAATGACCAAGAGAGAAGCAAACACAGAAGACAGACCTCCCACCTTCTGCACTAATAAAAAATAAAAATCTTTGGTTCATACTCCCAGAGGGATAAAGAATAGGTAAGCTTCCATAGAAGGGGAATGGATATGGGAGTCTGGTGCTGGGAACTATATGGAATAGTACTCCTGTCATCCCACAACTTTAAAAAAATCTCAAAAATAAGAAAACCAGAAACCCAGTAAGTAAATTGACCAAATATTTGGACAGTCATTTTACCAAAGAAAATATACACATCTGAATAAGCATATAAAAAGATATCCAACATCATTAGTCATTAGGGAAACACAGATAATAACCACTATGCACTATCACTGCACACAAATTTAAACCTCAAAAGTTAAAGAGATTGACCATACTAAATGTTGATAAACAAATAGTATTACTAAATTTTTGTTACTACTGTTGCAACTATAAAATAATTCAAATATCTTGGGAAATATGTAGCAATAGATTAACATTTTATAATACACCAACCATATAACCCAATCCTGGCTCTACCACTAATCAACTGTTTAATCTTAGGTAAGAAATAAGTTGACTTGTGCTTGTTATAATTACCATCAGTGATAAATTATTTTCTGCTATTTCCATAAGCTCACCCAAACCATATTCCCCACATCACCTAGTACAAAAATTTATACACAAAGAAGGGAAAAGGAAGAAAGTCACTATCACTTAAAATGTTTAGTATATGTGAAAAGGAGGATTAGCCTAAATAAATATTCCTTAAACTCTTTTTTCTCCCTGAGTGACATCCATCATAGAGCCCTTACTTTAGTTTTATTTTTTCTAATTTTTATTAGTGATTTAATATTTATTTACAAAATTAGAAGAAAATAGGGGTATAATTCCATACCACTCTCACCATCAGAGTTCTGTGTTCCTATGCTCTCCATTGGAAACCACTGTAGTTCTCCCAAGGTTACAAATATGGGCTGACTTTATAACTATCTACCTATATCTATATCTACTTATCTACATTTTCCTCCCATTCTTTCCCAATAGTTCTGCCTTCACTTCCTTTCTAAGTTGCACTTACCGCTATTACTACTTCCCAAGTGTCATTCCTTTTTTCTCTTCTCTCTCAGATAAGAGAAAAAGTGCCTGGCTTCTTCTTCCATTTTCCAGATTCACTTCCCTCTCAGTGCTGGTATAAAAACAAAATTCCTGGTGACAAACACTTTGTGTCCTGGTAGAATTAAGCCTACTGGTTACAGTCCCCTAATATCTACCTTCCTTCTCCCATCATGAGTTTGGACCAGATTTCTTTTGGGGGTACAGAAGATGGGAGTTCTAGCTTCCGTAATTACTTCTCCGATGGATATTGCTATTGACAGGTCATGCCATCTTCCCAGACCTATTTTCATCTTTCCCTAGCAAGATGGTTGAGCCCTTACTTTATAACCATTTCATTCATTGTTTATATTAGACCATCTTAAACCAACTTACAAGTCTGAAAGCAACCCACTTTAAGACTCACTTCTAACAAAGCACAGGAGGCCAGGGGGAAAAACAAACAATTCTTTTCATGTTATGTTACCCAGTAAAAATGGCACTTTTGTCTTTTTTTTTTTTTTTAAAGCAACACTTGTACCAGATGGAATGGGCTAAATCTTTCATCTCATATAAGGACAAAGATGAAGTCAGATTTTATGAAGGAAGAGCAGTGGGAGGAAGGGTTGGAGGATGCGAAGGGAAACTAGGAGGAAGGAAGAAATAAGTTCACAATTGTTCTGTTAAGCTGGGTCTCTGAGAATCAACCATAAGGTAAGTGATATGTGATCTTTGCGGATTTGGAATGTTTTCTTGGTAAATAACTCTGTGTAAACACCCCTGGATAGGAAAAAACTGAAACAGGAGAATTTTCAGCAGCTCCAGATCTACTCTTTAGGCTGTTGTGAGGGATGAGGCAAGGTCTCATGGGACCTGCAAAATGTGGTTTATGTCAGGTGTGTGTGTGTGTGTGTGTGTGTGTGTGTGTGTGTGTGTGTGTGTGTGTGTGTGCATTGACTAAAGGTTAGTAACACAGAAGACTTAGATAAAACATGGCTTAAATGATACAAAAGTAGGTGGATCTGGGAAGGGAAACTGGGGGGGGGGGCTGCGCGGGGTGAATAACAGCAGTGAATTCAAGACTAGCCCCTCCTTTACAAACTACAAACTATAAATTATTTTTAGAGAAAAATGAAAGAAGTTTGGAAGCCTGAAGACATGTTCAACAAAAATTAAAGAAGACAAACATAAGTGAGGAACAACTGGTAAAGTAGCTGGGTAACAGAAAAGCATGATAACAATTTGCTCACGAAGACCAAGAGTATAGTGTCTCACACTGATTAACATCACTTTCAGTGTAGACTCAGGATGGAAAATGGATTTCTTCCAGTAGGTGGGAATTCATATCTTTAAATAAAAATCACATTCCCATAAGATAAAGATGATACTTGGTGGCATGAGGGAGAAGTTAACCATGATACATCTACAGCATCAAGGTGAGGAAAAATATAAAGTTAGTTAAAATAAAATAGCTCAGGACTGTAAGGTGTGTGGCCAACACAAATATCTATCTTTCTTGAAAAGCCTCTCAGCAAAGCATCCAGTCAGGAAGTATTCAGAAAGAAGAGGAAGTAAACAGGAGTCTCTTGGTGGGTGGTGTAATGGGGGTGCCTACCTTACAATCCCAGGGTCCCTGGGGGTCTCTCTCCATCTCTCCACAAGAGCATCCTTCTGGACTTAAAGCAGAAGTACTTGCTGACAGACTGGTTTCTCATAAAAGCTGATGCTTTGTTTACTTTAATTAAGAGATTTCTACTTAAGACTCATTGTATCCCTTTCAAATCACCAAGAAATAACCAAACAACACTGAAACATTTATATGGAGAAAAGTGTTATTGAATTTAAGACTATTCACCACCAAAATATATGAAAAATAAAAATAATAATTTGATATAGACATTGTAATCTTTCAAATGAAATAGAGCTTACAAAGTCTAAAACAATTAAAAGGCACTATATCTGTAAATCAACCAATCATGATTTATTTGAATATATTAAATTAATCAATAACAACAAAACCTTTAAAAAAATTTAATGCGGGGGTTATGTTTTACAATATATAGTATTGTATTATAATATAGTCTTCAACATATAGTACAGCCTCTTATCTCTTCTTGATTAAGCAATAGATGAGAGAAAAAAGAGAAACATTAGATTTTTCAAGTTGACTAAAACATTAGATGAAGATCACCGTATTTTGACTCATTTCACATTGACAAACAATATGCACAATCATATGCCATTTATGGAATGTAGGAACCTTTAAAAGTTCATATTCAGGTAGATAGAATAATGGTTATGCCAAGAGTCTCATGCCTGAGGCTCTGAAGTCCCAGGTTCAATCCCCCACACCACTATAAACCAGAGCTGCTCAGTGCTCTAGTAAAAGAAAAAAAACAATCACATTCACTTGAACATGGTTTTTAAAATCTATTTTATTTACTTATTTATTTTTGGATTGACAGTGAAAACTGAGAAGGAAGGGGAGAATGAAAGAGAGGGGCAGAGATAGAGATGCACCTGTAGCAGGGCTTCACCACTTTTCAAGCTTCTGCCCTGCAGAAGGGGACAAGAGCTTGAACCTCAGGTCCTTGGGCACTGTAATATGTGCACTCAGAGGCAAACGCTAGAAGAAGAAGAAGTTGCATGCATCATCACTCAACCCCTACTTATACACGTTTTGAAAGAAGTCTCTCTCTCTCTCTCTCTCTTTTTTTTGCCTCCAGGGTTATCACTGGAAATTGGTACTGGCACTATGATTCCATTGCTCCTGGTGGCATTTTCCCCCTCTTCTTTTCTTTTCTTTTTTTTTTTTTGTTAATTGAGAGAAGAGGATGGAGTTAGAGACAGACAGACAGACAGATAGAGAAAGGTAGATATCTGCAGACCTGCTTCACTGTTTGTGAAGCAACCTCCTGCAGGTAGGGAGCAGAGGCACTTAACTGGGTACGCCACTGCCTTTCACCCCTTGAAAGAAGTCTTTACTAAATTAAACATATTTAATGTGAGAATATAATCCCAACTTCAACGTGCTGTCAGGGGACAGGTTTACAATGACTCATAAGGTCAGCATCCTGTTATATATAGTCTCCCATATTCAGTCTTGGACCTGCTGCAAGCTGCCACCTTCTCAATGGCAAACACCAGCTTCCCAGCTTTCCTAGCTGTTATGCTTTTCTTTTTCAAATGAATCATCTCACTTTCATCATTAACATGTTGTTTCACTAAAGTGGCTCTTGGCAGTAAGAACCCAACAACTCTGTTATAGACTATGGCTGCTTTTCAAGTTTTAAGACTTCTTAATGATCTGTAATGTGTGTCTTGACATCCATGAACACTGTTCACATTTAAAAATGACTATTTATTTTAAGTTGACCAAAATATGCTTTGAACTTCAGAAAATTATATCTAAAATACCAGCAGCTGAATCTTCCCCTTTCTTAGTCATTCTGTGGGTTACTATTAATTTTTTGTTATCAATTTTAAAAGACACATGCACATAATGTTAATTTATTTTACTTCACTTACTTTTTTAACTGTTTTCATTTTTAAATTTTTAATGGGAAGTTTATTTTAGAGCTTCACTAGGAACAAAATCAGGTTATGTATATGTGTTAACATACCTATAATAATGACAAAATGAAATGGGGAATCAAAATTTTACTTCAGATATTTGATATTTTGTAGTCATTATCAGACCATCCTAGTACAATATTTATATACAATTAAAGAGGTGCTGAAATCTCAATTTAAACAATTTCAACAAATATTTAATGAGTTCCTGCTAAGTGATAGGTAGTCACTGTGTAGGCTACTGTTAATACAAATGAGAACAAGATAAATAGAGGGCCTACCCTTTAGGAGCTTTTAGTTACAGAAGAGCTGGATAATCAGTCAATGATGACAGTTTATGGTCAGTACCATGATAGTTGAAGTGAGCATTGTGGATGCAGAAAGAACGATGCCTAACCCAAGTTTGTAAGGTCAGGGAAGGGTGTATTTTTTTTAAATTCCAACTTCAGTATCACTTTATTGAGGGAATGTTGATTTGAAGTATTGTTTTGTTGTCAAGAGGGTATATTCCACATTTCTCGCTCAAACTGTCATTATATTCCACCACAGGGATTTAGATTCCCAAACGTCCTTTAGTACTCTTTCCATCTGCCTTTTAGATTCCCAAATTTGCTGCAATAGATATAGTTTGTTGAGATTTCACCTGGTATTGACTTTTGCTTTGTTTCTTAGATTCCAACTATGAGATAATCCAGCATCTATCCAGAGAGGGAGACATACTGAGCCAAATAGGCCAGAAGGTCAGAGAAGGTTTTATGGGAAACAGACTAATCCTGACATGAAATCTCAAGGATTAGTATGGATTGTTTGAAAAAAGTAAGACCAGAGAGAGAGGCATGAAAGCATTTCTATACTCAGAGCACAAGAAACCTAAAGGGAAAATAGCGTCTTCAAGGGTGTAGAATAGAGTAGGAAAGACAAAGGATGGGGAAAGTAGTGAGCAGTAAATTAGGACAAAGTAGTGGCAATGTCAGGCTAAACTTTATAAGAATTGCCCATTTGAACATTTCAAGCAGTACTTTTCTAATTGAAGAGGAAGGACTGAAAGAGAATAAGGTCAGACAAAGGGAGACCTACTGGGTAGAAACTTCAGAATGTTAGATAATAAATGATGAGGGCCTGAACATGAAACATGCAATGGGCATATAAAGAAATATTCATTCAAAAGATATTAGGGGACAGGATGAATATATTTTGATAATTGATCTTTTCATTGAAAATAGAAGAGGAAAAAGTTACCATACACTTAGAAAGGCATACAGAAATAAGCCCATAATTTGTCAACCAGGTAACAGATTTTCTCCAAAAGTAAATCATTCCTATGAAACTCTTTGTAAAGTGAAGAAGCAATACGGTTCATTTAAACTTAAAAATAAAAATTGAGCATTGTCAGAAATAGCAAATGACCTACCAAATCATAGCAAATAGCAGACAAAACCCAGAATAACACTTAACATACAGTCAAAGCAGAAATGAGATGATACATACACAGCTTGTAGGAAGTAGTCTTAGGAGAAGAAGATAGCAGGCCACTCTCACTACTCAGGATGCATACTACCTTTAATATAGCTACCACAAATAAATACTAAATCATCATTTTATTTTTTATCTTTTAGAGGTAGATGATAGATAGGTATAAATAAAGATACCACAACACAAAGTGCTTTTCTTTGGTACCATGGAATTCCAGTGTGGTGCTAGAATTCAGACCTGGACTATACACAAGACAAAGTCTTTGCCCTATCTGGTGAGCTATTGCTGAATCCTTGGCCAAATGTCTTTTAAAGACAAATTTTCAAAGAATAAGATTATTGGTTTCAACAATGACAAATCAAAGGTCTTTTACATTTTTATTGCTAAATGAACACCATGAGTTCAAGAGGGTCACCATGTGGCTATTTCCTATTGTATGCTTTAAAGTGTATGGAATTAAGTTCCCAAGTAAGAGGGGAGACCCATAAACACTTGCTATTTCCCAGAAGCTAGAAGGGTACATTTAAAATGAGAGGAAATTCCATTGGCAATGTTCTCTCTTCCCTCACATAAAGCTCACTTCTGCTTTCCAAAAAGAAAAGCTTTCCTCTTTTGATATTATGTTTACTAATTTATCACCTAAAAGATCATTATGAGAAAAGGCAGAGAGTTGAAAATAGAATTGATGAGGGGAAAAGCAGTACCACTGAAACAGTATTCTGAGAAATGAAACATTTTTGGGGGGAGGAGTTAAAATCATTTTCATAATCAACAGTCAAATGAATAAACTGAAAATCTCAAAACCTACGCTCTCTCTTCCTGATAGATTGTCATAAGGTTTTGTTTTTTTTTTTTATCCATCTGGAACTAGGGACTGAGGGCATAGCTCAAATCTGTGACCACAGCCCTTGTAAATCACCTTATAGGCACTTAAAAGACTCACATTGGCACATTTATTAATTCAACAAAAATTGATTAAATGACATGTAAGGTACCAGGCAGAGTTCTAGGCTATAGGCATGTGACACAGGATGGTGATTCACTTTCTACATTAGACATTTTGCTTAATAATAACCACTGACATCCTTTTTTAGATTTCATACACACACACACACACACACACACACACACACATATGTGATGAATAGATAGATGGTAAATACCTTGTCTAATAACAATTATTCATTCCAAAAGAATGTCTTTTCACATAAATTTATATAAATAAAGTTAGCATTCCTTAAAAGTTCTTCAATGCACTTGCAGAGATAATGTCTATAGTATTTACAGGGTTGAAGATGTGACAAATATATGAAAAGGAACACTGATATGGATAGTGCTGAGGGAGGTCCATGTGACTAATCTCTTTCTACCTGTCTGTCCAGGTTCACTTGCCATTAAAATCCTCATTTCGTACTTGTTTTTATTTATTTTTTTATCCTAAGTGATTAAATTGCAAAAAGTTCATAGAAAGAGGTGGCTTCTTAATCCAGTCTCAATTTAGATTAATCTAACAATGAAGGTCACCAATGCTAACAACTGTTATCTCAGCACAAATAGTAAATTCAATATCCTACTCTCCATTTTTTAACCTTAAGTTTACACAAATTTATGAGGTCACATGTTGAAACTCAGGAAATCTTCAGCGATTCTTTTAGTGAGAATTTTTCAAGAGGCAGCAGTGTCATAGAGTTTTTTTTTCTTTGAAAAAAAAAAAGGTTCCTTCTTGCATCATCTGACCACTAAAAGCATTAACAAAATTAAAGAATTTAATTGTTGTGGGGAAAAGGGTGTGGATTGGGGCATGAACTTCTGGTTAAGAACCTGTACAAGCACTCTTCAGAAGAGGTCAACTAGGTAAATATCACTTAATCTGGGAGGTGCTTCCTAAAAGGATTCTTGGGAATCAGACTTGATCATGACTATGACCTTGCTGTGGATTAGAATGTATCTTACCACTTTGACACTAATACAAGGAGCTTCCCTTTTGAGATCATATTGGACAAGATCCAAGGCATAGAGGTATTGTGTATACCTGTTCAAACTTTCATCTTTTCATGGCAGTTGGGCATGTTTAATAATACATTAGAAGCTCAATCATCATTTTTAGAATACAAAGTCTCTCGAGTCAATCTTTCCCATTAGCTTTCTCTTGTTCTATGCTTCAAAGCCTTTGATGATGACATTACAATAGTCACATCAATAAATCTTGCCAATAAAGCCATGCAGTGTTTACTTCATTGACAGAAGAATAAGAAATGATTTTTGCTAACCCTATGATCATGTTTTGGACTGTATCTTTTTTGAATTTAGTGATAATTATCTTCTTAAACCTGGAAGATTCCATTATTATTTGAATTCAAATTCCTCATATACTATGCACTAGTCTTGATGTCCATCAATTCAATTGATAGGGCACATAACTGTCTGGCTATTAGCTTTTGCTATCTCAAGGATATTTTATTATTTTCTATATCGGTTCTGTTTCTGTAACTGAATTTCCATCTTTCTGAGAGCATGGAGTAAGTTTTGCTTTGGTCTTCCTCTCCTGGATCTAAAATAGTTTAACTACTCATGTAGTTAAACTCAGGCATCCAAGTTCGACATCCTCGAGGAAACACTCACGAAAGACATGTCTCTGATATCTGATTACTGTAAAAAATGGCGACTAATCCCTAGCACTGCAAAAACGGTATCATCTGTTTTCCATCTACACCATGCCTCGGCCTCGCGTGAGCTTAATGTGCAGCTTGGCGATACGAGAACCCGGCATAAAGCCCAGCCAGTCTATCTTGGCGTTACTCTCGATCGCACCCTGTCATTTCACAAACATCTCATAAAAACTGCAGCAAAGGTGGGCGTGAGGAATAACATCATTGCAAGACTGGCCAGCTCCTCATGGGGCACGAGCGCTTCCACACTACAATCATCATCTCTGGCATTATGCTATTCCACTGCAGAATACTGTGCCCCAGTATGGTTCCGTAGCCCCCAAGTCCACTTGGTCGATTCCAAATTATATTCCTCCATGAGGATAATTTCTGGAACTATCCATTCCACCCCGGTTCCATGGCTGCCAGTTCTTAGCAACATCGCCCCGCCAGATATTCGTCGGGATGCGGCATCATCTAAGTTAATTTCCCACGTCTACGCTCGACCGGACCTGCCAATATACATGGATATCTTCGCCCACCCTGTCCAACGCTTGAAGTCTCGTCACCCAATCTGGTCCCCTACGCCTACACTGAACTTCTCTGTTCCAGACTCTTGGAAACAGAGTTGGCAGTCAGCTGAGGTAAAGAACAAACACCTCATCACAGACCCCTGCAAGCGTCAACCCAGCTTTGACCTAGCACGTTATGATTGGGCCCTCCTCAATCGCTATCGAACAGGCCATGGCCGGTGTGCCACTATGTTCCACCGATGGGGAGCCAGAGACGACCCAAACTGCCCCTGCAGCTACAGACAATGATCCACATAGTCAACAACTGCCACCTCTCCAGATTCAAAGGAGGTCTCGAAACTTTACATCAGGCTCAACCTGACGCTGTTGACTGGCTACGGAAGAAGGGCAAACGCTAGAAGAAGAAGAACTACTCATGTCATTTTTCAATCTTTTGACTAAGTTCAAGTAGAATAACTATAACATTTTGAATCTGTATATTCTCAAGCCTATGTCAAGAGAAGGAAATATAAGGGGCGCACAAAGGATTACAAAATTATGATGTAACACAAATTCTATTTGATTCATTCTTTTTTTTTTTTTTTTTACTTGCAGACCTCACAGATCTCTGCTAAAAGTGGGAGGATATATATAAGTGTTAATTAAGACAACACTTTTTATAGGTACTAGAATGTAAACTCCATGAGGGCAGGGATTTTGAACATTCTTGTCACTGTGGTATTCACAATGCCTACCTAGCACACAGCATGTACTTTATGACTTTTGTTGAATATAAAATATTAAAACAAGAATCTTCCATTGAAGCTCTAGAGAACAGCTTAAGACAATACATAGCATCACAGAATTTCTGAGCATATAGAAGCTTTAAAGATAATCTAGCTATTTTATGATATATATCTATATCTATATCTATCTATCTATCTATCTATCATCTATCTATACTGAGGAAGAAGGTTTTAGGTCTCCTAACATTTTGTTCACTGACACAGATCCCCCACTTCTTTAAAACCACAAAAGGTTAATAGAAACAAGAGATAAGTTACTTATATAACTATCTTCCGGTGGCATCTATGACTATCCATTAACACCTATGCCAGTCTGGAAGAAACAGCATACTAGTTATGCAAAAAGACCATCATGCTTGAGTCCACAAAGTCCCAGGTTCAATCCCTGTTACCACCATAAGGCAGAGCTGAGCAGTGCTCTGGTAATAAATAAGGAAATACATAAATATCCATATTTTTAAAAGGACTATGCCAGTATAGGTAGATTATTGTGCTAGGTACTAAGGAAAAGAAAACAATAAATGGGAGAAAGTTATGAAAACAGAATTCAAATTATTCAATACGTATTCTGAATCCAAACATTTCATTGTTTTAAATTAGTATTTTGCCCTATTACTTTCTTATCTGATACATAAATTGGGTATAGAGGAAAAGATTGGTGTCAAGTAGCTAATTTTATTTCTAATTAAAGATGCCACTTTTACTGTTTAATTTTAGTTTTTTTGCTTCTTCTCTTATTATTCCAAAGAGAGAAGCTATAGGAGTTTCTCGTGGATTCCAAAATGGTCACCTCTGTAATAAGAATATTCAGAAAATATTGCTTTTAAGAATTAGAATCCATAAATTCATATTTAAAAGGAGGAAAGTGAAAAATATGTGAGTAACCTATTCTTTATGAAAAAGCTTATTTATAAGCCCATAGCCATTTATGGGATACTGAAATTAAAGACATTTAAAAATATCAATCACTTGATTTCAAATCTTACCAAAGTAAAAGGTAAATAAAATAAGGCTCATAAGAAGCATGAGGTAAAAATGACTTAGAATAAACAATGGTATTCCTGGATTTTAAGACTGACTACCTCTTTACATTGAAAACTCTAATTCCCTCAAAGTAAGTCCCATCCTACATGCACACACACACACACACACACACACACACACATATACACACACGTGAGTGTGAGATTCCATTCTCAGGTACCAAATTGCAAATAAATGTTAAATCAATAAAAAGATATCTTCATATCTGAACTGCTAACTTGGGAAAGAATATTAAAATGTCAATAAGGCATTTGCTTTTATCTTGCATTCCCCAAAGTTACCACTGAGACTTCAACTGCTGCAGACCAATGTTTTAAATACTTTAGAGTTTAGTTAATATCCAAACTAAAATGGTGTAGTCACTATTCAAACCTTTGACCACATATAGATGCAAATACTAGTGATTTGACCTAATTCAGGGTCTATTTAGTCTCTGTTATCTATGAGAATAAATTATTAGGACTAGGATACGGTCTAATATGGTTCACCTGGTAGAGTTTACACTTTCTCCTGTGTGAGGCCTCAGAATTGAACTTTTACCCATCACCTGGGAGCATCTGCATAGGGGGAAGCTTCATTATGGTGGAATAGTGGTGTAGGGGTCTTACTTTTTCTCTTTTACTCTCTGTAATTCTCTCCTTCTATTGTTCCCTCCCTAAAATGAACAACGACAACAAAAGTCCATTGGGAGTAGAAGAATTGTGATGGTACCAAGCACCAGTGACAACTCTCTCCATATCCTTTCTCTACACCCCCAGAAAAGAAAAAGAAAAATGAATCTTAACACTACTTTTTATTGTCAGCACATTGATTCTTTATGATTTGTTATTGGTATCATTCTTTTGTACCGATGGTATCAATTACATTTTATAGTGTAGGTCATATATCTTATTCTATGATCCAGGAACCATTATTCCAATTTTCCAGATGAATAAAGTAGGACTATGCATTTCCATTATATACCACAGTTACCTAATTTGACAACTGACTTCTAATCTAGAACTCTGACCTCTGTCTCTCACTGTTATTGAGTACCATACTTGATTTCATAAGTGGATACCCTGTGGCAACCCAATCTATTGTCAGATGGTATCTGAAGAAACATAATGTAGTTTAAAAGCAAAAGCACCAAGTTCAAATCTTGACATTGCAAATGAATTTCTGTCACCTTGAAGAAATTCCTTAAAATTTGCTTCATATGAGTTGAGAGATTTTTCACTAGTGAAGGGGTTTGCTAACACTACTTAGCTAGAGAATCACTAGAAAGAAGTTTTGCAATATATAGATCCCCAGGTTTCACTTTTCTGTCCTAAAATTGTAGCTGTGATATAGACATCTATGTCTTAAACTGTTTTTCAAATGCTTTATTTTAGGCAGATAGCCATACAAACTTGACTGGAAAACTCCATGGTTGCTGAAATCAACAGCAATGATGCCCCAGACCACCTACAGAACATCCCAAGTATAACCAGGACATAACAAGGACCCTGATGCTAAAAAACATCTTTCATAAGGAGGAAAATAAGGTAAAGGGACTTTACCAACTAGTATGTATGTTCATATATGATGCTTCTTGTGCCGCTGAGAAGAGGGCAAAGATGGTTGCCGAGTATCCATATATATGAGGTGGAAGGAGAGATGAGGGTATGGGAGGCTCAAAGCCCTGAGTTGCTCAGCCAATGTTTTGTAGCTCTGCGTCTCATGTTGATATGTCCTGTTTCCATCTTTTGAGAATGTACTGCAGCTTTATTAATAAACACTGACTGTTTTCTTTCTTGTATATCATCTGTAACTAGAAATCCTTGTTGCTTACAATCTTCAATCTCTCAGCTGATTATAATCTTTCTTCAGAGAAGATAAAGTACCAAGGTGAGAGATCATGTAATTTTTCTGATAACAGCTTCTCATAAAGCCAGTTAATCAGCTGAAAATCACTAAAATTCCTTCAGCCTTAACATTTTGTTTTTGTAGGTTTATTATGCATTAGGTAGTAGGATATAAATGTGAAAAAACACAGATGAGGGGAGAATTCATTAGCTTGAGAAAAGGAGGAGGTCAGGAAAAGGTATTGAAGCTGAACTGATATAACAAAGTTTTTTCATATATATAAACTGAAGACAGAGACATTTGAAGACAAGTTTAGGAAAAATTAAAGAGAATGGTTTGACTAAAGCATGTGCTTTATTGAAGAGAATGACTAAAGTAAGAAAGGAAAATCTCACTGATATGTAAAACTAGTATTTTAGTATAAGTTTAGGTCTAACGTTTATGTCTTTTAGTTATATCTGGAAGCATTCACTCTAACAGAAAAACAAAACTAAAAATGATAAATACAAATACCACCAATACGTGAAAATCAAATCCCATCTGACTCAGCCTGTGGGCAAAGAAGATAGCTGCTTCCAATGAGGCAATGATAGGTTTTCATTTTAATCTGATACTTTTGCTTTAGAACACTAATATAATCTTTAAAATAGCAGACAGTTTTCCATGGCAAGCCTCCAACAATAACAACAACAAAAGCTGGAGATCACATCTATCTGATTTATGGCTTCATTGAAATAGTCTCACCCAGACTAAAAAAGAAGAGTCTAATTAATCTTTTTTTTCAAGGGAAAAAAAGATTAATTTTATCTCCATTTAGATATTTATACTTAAATGCTTCTTGGTGCCAAATCCCAGTGTGTTAAGTTCACAGTTGTGCAGAAAGTGAAGGTTGGAGAAAGTTTTTGTGTCACTAAAACCTTGGCCAGGTATGGCTAGGTAGCCCTCTGGTGGTGATCTACACTGGCTATATAAAAAAAATGTTTTGCTTGTTCCTTGCCCCTCTCTGATTATGATTTTCTTTTTCTTTTTAATTATATAAAACTTTTTATTCCATTCATATAAACTTTGTGAAGGCAGGATGTTTGCTCTGCCCATATGCTTGTGAATTTCCTGTGCCTAGAATAGAGTATGAGACAGATTCAAGAATTATTTGTAAATAAATTAGTTTAATTCACAGCTAGAGTTCTTCCTCTCACTACTGTAAGATCTGCTAATTTGTAGATCTAGGTTCTCAAGGTAAACTGTAGACGTTCTGTAATGCAAATCTAATCCTTAGTAGTCTGATATATAAAGTTTAGATGATAGATAAAAATACTTTTATATCCCTAGGAGAGGAATTACTGGGTCATATGGAAGGTCCATATCTAGCCTTGTGAGAGTTCTCTAGACTGCTCTCCACAGAGGCTGGACAAATTTACATTTGCACCAGCAGTGCAGAAGAGTTCCTTTGTCCCCACAGCCTCTCCAGCATTTGTTGCTGCTGTCCTTTTTGATGTATGCCATTTTCACAGGGGTGAGGTGATATCTCAGTGTTGTCTTTATTTGCATTTCTCTGACAATCAGTGAGCTGGAGCAATTTTTCATGTGTTTGTTAGCCTTTTATATCTCTTCTGCAGTGAATATTCTGTTCATATCCTTTGCGCATTTTTGGTTGGGGTCATTTGCTCCCATAATTCCTCTCTTAGGGATATACTCCAAGGACGCTATAACACCCAACCAAAAATATATGTGAACACCTATGTTCATAGCAGCACAATTCGTAATAGCTAAAACCTGGAAGCAACCCAGGTGCCCAACAACAGATAAGTGGCTGAGAAAGCTGTGGTATATATACACAATGGAATACTATGCAGCTGTTAAGAACAATGAACCTACCTTCTCTGATTTATCTTGGATGGAGCTAGAAGAAATTATGCTAACTGAGCTAAGTCAGAAAGATAAAGATGAGTATGGGATGATCCCACTCATAAACAGAAGTTGAGAAAGAAGAACAGAAAGGTAAACTGAAAGCAGGTTTAGACTGAATTTGGAGTAGGGCACCAAAGTCAACTAAAATTTTCAGAACAATTTTTTAAAAGTATTCTGTTGTTTCATGCCACATTCTTTAAAAAATGTTATTTATTTATTTGGTTAGAGCGAGAGAGAAATCGAGAGGGGAGTGGGGAGATAGAGAGAGAGATACCTGAATTACTGTTTCACCACTTGTGAGGCTTTCCATTTGTGATAGGGGCTGGGGGCTTGAACTCAGATCCTAGAACCTGGGTCCCTGTGTACTGCAGCATGTACACTCAACCAAGTGTGCCACTACCTGGCTCCAAATCTTTAGAACTATTTACCCAAACAATTTTCAAACTTTCATCTTAGCTCCCAAGTAGATAGGTTCACCTGAGGGTACAAATTCTGAGAATAGTGAAGAATACCAGTAATTGAATCCCTCTGGCAAGATATTCCAGTTAGAGTCTCTACCTTTGGCACTTCAACACTGTTTTCTATGCACAAGGCAATCTCTATTGCTACAAAAGGTGTTATCATTTAAGCCCATTTTCAAGTAAGCACAATGATATTTTGGCCCTATACAGATGGCATAATTTATACAGTGATGAAAAGTGAATTGTAAACTACTATGTAGATGTTGATTATTTTAATTATAAATCTCCACTAGACTCACCTCTCTTTTCTATTTGTTTCTTCTGACAAAACTGTATTCTGCTAACTCTTGTTACCTTGGTAAGTTATCTGTCATCTAGAAGCTAATTTTCAAATATAAACATAAAAATGGTAATAATACCTACATCATAAGACAATGTGAAGACTAAGACAATTCACATAAAGCTTCTAGGACAATGTCTTATGAATTACAAAAACATACATCTTATTGTTATTTTCCATATCATTCATAATCTAAAAGCACAGCTTGTGTGTAATGGTTTGAACTCACTAGTGTTGTCTTTACTTCTAGAATACTGTTTACATTTGCATCTCTATATATTGTCTAATATGCTCAAGTCCTTTGTATACATTTACTTTTGGTTTTAAATTACTCACTTAAAATTATTAAGTACTTTTCAGTAATGTTTGAGAACTATTCTTAATTCATATGTTGTATCACTCAACTAACCCATAACTTGTTTTTTGAATTTTTAAAATTTTATTAATTTATTATTGGATAAAGACAGAGAGAAATTACGAGGGGAAGGAAAAGAAAGAGAGACAGAGAGACACTTGCAGCTTTCCTTCATCCCCCATGAAGCTTTTCCCCTTCAGGTGGGGATCAGAACCTTAAACCCAGGTCCTAAGGATTTTATATACTAGACAATAAACTAACACACAAATAAACTAGCATATACAAACAGATGGTGATCATTCTGGACTGTAGATGTGATAATGACTATTGTACTACTATAGATTCCTTTCATGGCTAAAGTCTTTCTAGGCAGATGTTTGCATTGTTTGCATGGGATGAGAAGAGTGAGAACAATCAGGAGCAATGTCTCCCAGATAGGAAAAACAAAATGAAATATAGCTAACAACCAGCTAATGTGCAGGAGCTAACATGGAGAAAGTACAGAGGAAATGAAAATCTTGGTATGTTCAAAATATAGAGGCCAATGAGATTGGAGTATGAGGACCACTGTATAGTCCAGGCAGGATAAGATAAGAGCTTAATGGTTTTGATAGACTTGGGCAGGTAGTGTTGCTATTTATTAAAATAAAGGTAAACTGGAAGAGGAAAACAGGTTTAGAATTTTAAAAAATCAATAACTGTTTCATTAGTGAAAAATTTGAGAGATCTCAGTCATTGATGCAGAGATGTCAACAAGGCAAGTGGGGAGTCACATTTGAAGTTCAGAGTGAGGAAGTGGAGATGATGACAACGTTTTCAATAACTGGCTGTGAAAGGGAACAGAACACTTGAGAGCAGCAGTGCTAGAGGTCTGAATATAAACATGTTTATCCATTTTTATATTGAAAACAAATAGTCTGGGCAGTGGGTAGATAGCATAATGGTTATTCGAAGAGATTCTCATGCCTGAGACTCTGAAGTCCCAGGTTCAATCCCCAATACTACCACCAGCCAGAGCGCCTGAGCTGAGCAGTGCTCTGGTAAAAAATGAATGAGGAGGAGAAGAAGAGGAGGGGGAGGAGGAGGATAGGAGGAGAGGAGAGGAGGAAGAGAGGAGGAGGAGGAGAAGAGGAGGAGGAGGAGGAAGAAGGAGGAGGAGGAGAAAGAGGAGGAGGAGAAGGAGAAGGAGGAGGAGGAGGAGGAAGAAGGAGGAGGAGGAGGAGAAAGAGGAGGAGGAGAAGGAGAAGGAGGAGGAGGAGGAAGAGGAGGAGGAGAAGATGCAGAAGAAAGAAGAAGAAAGGAGAAAATAAAAGAAAAAAAGAAAACAAATAGTCTGACTCTGTTCTCCTTATTCTCAGAGTTTGCATACTATTAAGTATCCTAAATATTTTTTTCAATGTTGCTCAGTTTACTACAGTTCCTGTGCCACTGACTCCAATCAGAACAGAAGGGACCTTCATCTACTAAGGTATGAATGTCTTCTATTTGGATCTTAGCATTAACTTTTGTATAAATAAAAATCCTATGCTTTTCAGATCTCTGGAAACCAGAGAACCTAGTTTCATTTGTGTCTCAAGGTGAAAAATAATCTTCAGTACATCAGAGAAAAGAAGTTTTATAAGGTCTTTCATGAGGGTACTGTTAGATTCTAGCAAATTATCTCCTGCATGTATTTTCTAATATTCTGTCTGTATCTGCTTCCTAAATTTCTAATCTCCTAGCTGTCCAATATCTCATGCAGGCTCACTGTCCCTCATATACTGAGTATGTGTGTACACAGATATATTGAGTATAAATAAGCATTTTATAGGTATACACTAAACATCTTATACATAAAACACCTAAAGAGCATGCATAATTGACAGATCTCTCTCCTACTGTTAAGAAAATAAGCTGTAAATCAAGAAGACGAGGTGAGGTGAGTGAAGGAAGAAAGAAGCCTTTTTATTTGTGTGGGTCAAGAATTCAGATAACTCTGAAAAACTCTGGCCTCGAACAAAGGGATGGTACAAGTTTATATATGGGGTGCAGAAGAGATGAGAGAATCTTAAAACAGTGTCACCTTATAGGACATTCTGGAAAGCCACATTTCTCTGTGACTTTTCTTTATCACAGTTAGGAATTTGGGGGGCGGGGAAGAGGAGAACAACTGTATTCCAAAGGTACCAGAGTCACCTCTAGGAAGAGGCAAATGGCTTTATATGCATGTTGAAATAATATAGCTGTGTTCCTTTAATTTCAAAGCATTTAAACCTATTCTGTTTTCATTCAGTAACAGAAAATATCCACCCTGGTCAAAAAGCATAATCTCAAAACATGTATTATTCAGTTCATACCAGAAGCTTGGGCCAATGGAGAAAAGAAAGTACACATGGAGAAGACTGTTAGTGCTATAAAATGAAAGTACCTACACTCCTTGAAGCTGTGTCTTTGTGTAAATAAAGTTGGACTACTGGAAGACTGAATGCAATGTGCACATTGGGTTAATCTTTGGAGAAATGCTTTAACTAAGTATTTCTTTAATATTAAATATTTAATATTAGTCCTTGGATTTTATTCAAGGTTTATACTACAGGCCATCACATGAAATTCCCTTGTGCATTTACTGTAACTGTGTGGTTGAGGGCATTGTTTATTACATCACCCAATGTATGGTATTAAGTTTTATAGGAATAAATTTTCAAAATTAATTTTAGGAAATATAATAACCTGTATGTTAAACTGATATTATGATTCTCTTCCAGTAATGAGACATGTGCTAATTACTACTTGATAATGATTATTATTTTCTGTTTTAAGTTTCAGAGACCTACTCAGACTTACTAATCAAAAAAGGAAATTTACTCACTCTCATTGCTCGGAAAGACTCTTGGGTCATATACAGAATTGAAAAGCTGCAGCAAGCAGTTCTCAGGGCTCAGGGACAAGAGCCAGGACTCAGTACACAGGGTTCTCTCTCTCTCCCTCGCTCTCACTCTCATTCTCAATCTATTTCTCAATCTCTTTCTCTCTCTCCCTCTCATTCTCAATCTATTTCTCAATCTCTCTCTCTCTCTCTCTCTCTCTCTCTCTCTCTCTGCATGTTGTGGCTTATCTTCTCTGCTTATTTTCACTCCTTTCACTGAGATACTGAGATACTGAGATAAGCTTGTTTCTCAGAGCAGGGAAGATGGCTAATAACTGCACCTGACTCTTATTTTTCAAACTTAGCCTCTTCAGTGGGTGAAAAATATCTTTCACCCTAAAATCTGTGTACTGCTTTATAGGAAAAAACTTACTGATGACAACCCTATGACCAGATATCCACATCTGGATAGTCATGAAACTTGGGTACAGAAGCATAGGCAAAACGCTTTTTGATTGACTTCTCTAAGCAGAGAGTGGGGAAGAATCACATCCTAAAGAAAAGATAACCTTTCTTTTGGTTATTGTTAGTAGACAAAGAACATGAAAAAATGTTTAAGGCATACAAAAGACAGTATCTATAGCCATCCATGAAAAGAGTAATATTGAAACTTTTTTCCTTTTGTTCTTAACAATGGAAGCTTATGGGTAAATCTGAAACCCAGATCAACAGTCATACTTAGTGGATTGAAATCTTTATTTCAGGCTACTTTTACCTCTGATTTTGGCTTTATATTTTACTTTATAGTTTCATTATTACAAGTATTCCAGTCTCTATATGTTTCACTGAAGAGAAATTTAAAAAAATAAAATCATTTAAATTATTTTGATAATCTTAATAATTTCTCACACTATTTTTCTGAATCTTGAGATATAAATGTGAAAAGAAAAGTATAATATTCTTGAAACTAAAGTTATAAAAATAAAGTTCAGAGTAGGGTAGCATGGCTATTAAAAATGTGACAGAAAATAAGCAAAACTTTTTCCTAGAGGATGAACTGAACTGTTGTTTTGTACACCTCTTAGCTATGAAATTCTGATGATTATGTTGTTAGAGACTATCTTCACTACCTTGCTCAACTCCAGTTTCCTCTTCTAGTCTCTGGTCATGGCCTTACTTGATCATAATCTTATTTGATTATAGCTAAATCAGACTTGGGTTTCCAAGAAACTTTAATATTAACTAGTTAAAAAAATGCAATGTCATCATCAGATATTAAATTAGGCTCTTCAGAACAGGTTCATTGAATATGATTGGAGGCCAGAGATACCAGTTCTTCCTCTATTCTTAGGACCTTTTCTTAGGCTGCCTTTTTCCTTATTTATTTATTTATTTATTTATTTACTCATTTGTAATTTAGGGAGGGACATCACAGCACCTACCAGGTGAGCCACCTTCTAGTTCCTACTAACTCCAGGTTCCTGTCTTAAATTTACTTCTCACCACAGTTGAGATGCTGAGAGCATCTCTATGCCTAGACCAAAACATGTCTTCCAATATTGTTTCACACCAAGGGGTCTTCTATTGAGCTCCAAGCCCCAGTCTATCTGAAGGACTGGAGTGCCTATCTATCCCTCACAGAAGATTCTCTGTTTTCCTCTTCCCCTATGTAACAAACTCTCAACCTTGCTAACTGCTTACTAGTTTTGCCTCAGAGTCTATAACAATATACTACACAGGCATATGACAAAAAACATTCTTCTGTGAACTATATCTACTGTCTCAGCAAGGTTGTTTTCTTTTTAGAGAATAAAATTAGATGGGGAAATTACAATGTGTAAAAAAGTTCCCACTAGCAAAGCTCTCCCCCGTGCAATAGCACCTCTCATGTGGTGCTAGTTTTCAAACCAAGCATGTGTACATGGCAAGGTACCTGCCCCACTCAATGAGCTCTTTGACATTCCTTTATTTTAATAATAAAATATGTATTTTAAAATAAAATATGTATCCCATCAGCATTCCCATCTCTTATCACCTAATATGACACAATGTGGGATGTTAGGAAGCAGAAGTGGGGCATAACTGACTGTTTCATTTCATTTTTTTTTTTTCCCAAAAGACTTAGTCCTTAGCTATTTCTCAAACAACAGCTGGATCATAAAATTGTCCCTTCTATCTTCAAATAAGCAAAGTAGTGAATGTGACACAGATAAGTATCAGACTAAGAGAACATGCTTCCAAAACTCTTGGGCTAAAGAAAAACAATTTTTCCCCTCCCTCTCCTTAAGGCATTATCCTGATGCTCTTATCCATAATGTGAGGTGGTTAATGGAGAGTGACACTGTGCTGTGGGAAGGAGCAGTTTCTTGGAAGTAAACAAGCCTGAGGATTTGAGAACAACAGCTTATAGTACATCCTCAAAGCCTTTTATTATGTTGTTTACTAGTGGCCCCTTGGAAAGTGACAGTACTTTTAACATGCACTGGGGAAAACAATTGTTTCCTACAGTTTCCTATGATATGAGCCTGCTCTATCCACATAAGTTTTATGTTCACCATACCATCCATAAAGTGAGAGTTCCAGCCTACTTGATATCTACATCGTAAAACCCCAGACTTCCTTATCCTCTTTTGTTTAACTTTGCTAACAACAACAACAACAACCCAAAATGTGTGTGTGATAACAAAAACAACTTTCAAGCCAGAAAAAATGTGTTACCTATATATTTCACAGTATCAACATCTTAATGAAGTTTTTTGTTCTTGTCCACTTGCACCTCTAGTAATTACACACTTGAAGTTATATAACTTAAGTTACATACCATTTTTCAGTTAATCATTTTTCATTTTCTTCAATATCACAATATTTCAAATTGTAATAGTATCCAATTATGTTATCATATATTGAATTACTTAATATTATCTTAATGTTAGGTATTTAACTCATTTTTTTCCTATTTTACAAATGTTAAAATATACAGACTGAGCATACTGCTTTCTAAAGTATATTTTATATGTTTATTATTTTTGGATACACTTCTAAGAGCTAGGTCACTGAATAAATGGATGTGCAGTTTCATTGTTATTAAATCATATTGTCAAATTGCTCTTCAAATGAACTGAGAAAATTTACACTGTCAAAATTGAGGTGAATATTTCAATCTCACCAGATCTTTGCCATATGGGTGTAGTGTGTGTGTGTGTGTGTGTGTGTGTGTGTGTGTGTATGTGTATGTATCCTTTTTAAAAGCTGCCTAGCAAAGATGATTTTGTTTTATTTTATTTTGTTTCTTTTTGTCACCCCCACCTCTCTCTACTTCTCTTGAATCAAGTAACAGTTCTCACACTAACATCTGTGCTACCCTGACATGCACCCGAGGGCTTATCACAGCTTGTCACCTACTCACAGAGATTAATTTCTTCTTCAGATGTTTGTCCTTCAGCTTCCTTTTTGAAAGAAAGAAAGAAAAAAAAACCCTCAGGATGTAGTGGTCTGCTACCCCTGAAAATGATCCAGCACAGAGACTGGCTGTCACTTGCTTCCCCCTTCTCTTTACATTTGTAGTTGTAGGGGATGGCTTTTTCTTTGCTTATGGTCCCTACTGACACCTGACCTTTCTTGGTAGAAACGATGTAAATGACACCAGAATCTGAGTGACTGAAACCTCAGTTCAGGTGGCAGCTAATCCACCCTACCATGAGGCAGAGTCTGTCTTGATCTTCTCCTAGGAAGTGAAAGTAGAAAAGGAAGCATTCTCTTTAAATTCACAAAGATGGTGGAGAATTATAGGTTCTGTTCTACCTACAGTCAAATTTCAAAAGCTTTTGCAGCGTTAGTTATATCCTCTCTTTCCACTTCCCTATCCAGAGCCCATTCCAATTTGTATAGGAATATAGTGGAGGTTATACATAAGAACTAACATTTGGGTATCCAAAATTGAGGCTGTTAAGCATGTGTGTGTGCTCTTTAAAAAAATTACACAGAATTCTGAGTTCAAGATGGGAATATCAATTTCCATACAACATTCTTCAGTGAGTTAAGTATGGGTAGGCAGAGAATGTGTTAAATAGTGTGAATGGGGTCAGATGTGGCCTACCCAATAGAGTACACACATTACCATGTATAAGGACCTATGTTCAACCCCCTATTTATCATCCCCCAGAGGGGAATCTTCAGAAGTGGTGAAGCAAGTCTGCACAAGTCTCTTTCTTTATCTTTCCCTTCCCTCTCAATTTCCTTTGGTCTATATCCAATAAACAAGCAAATAAATAAAATAGCATGGAACCATCAGTACCTTAGTTAAAAGTTACACTCAGGAGCATCAAATATTTTGGTAAACAACATCTCACTCTTATTGGTAGATTATGTTCAATCGCAACAAACAGAAATTCAAATCTGAGGTTCAAAAGCCTTTTTTTTTTTAACAGAATGAGAGAAAAAAAAAGGCAGAGGGAGTCTCTGATCTTATTACAAGTGTACAATGATCTCTGAGATCAAATCCTGCTAATGTTCTCCTTTGGTATTTTGAACTGGAGGCCTGTGAGTCATAGTGTCACCATGACCATCTGGTCCAGATGAGGAAAAGAATGGGGGAAGATGAACAAATTCCATGTCATGCTTTTTCAGGAATCCCAAGAGGTTCTTCCAACTCCCACTTAAATCTCTTTCCTAGTCCCTGGTCATTGAACCATTTCTATCTGCTTTAGATGTTGAGGAATGTTCTGTCTGTAACCTGGGTTTAGTGTTGCATCAATGGAATCAATGTTTGGCTAATAAGAAAGCTTGGAGAATAGATATTAGGTCATTAAAAAATCAGTCTCTATCAAAATAGGTAATATGATTTGTTTTAGATTCTTAAAATGATTGTCCTAGAGTAAAAAAAAATCTTCTGTAAAAGTCTAGAGGGCTGGGGAAAGAGCATAATGTCACTGCTCTAAGTAAGTAAATAATAAATAAATAGTTTTGCTAAAAACAAAACAAACAGACAAGTAAAAACCCACTTCTTCTTCTTCTTCTTCTTCTAGCGTTTGCCCTTCTTCCGAAGCCAGTCAACAGCATCAGGTTGAAAGCTGTCAGGAGCTGCTTGTTGCTGGCTTTGAAAGTGACTGGGATCCATGTGGATTCAGTAGGCTAGGAAGGATCGTCAGTTTCCCCAATGAATGGGAACTCACGAGATGCACCATGAGAAGGTCGATCCACTGCAGACCAATCACAGAGTGGTATTGAAAGAAACCTTGAGAAGATCTTCTTAAGGGGACCGGGTGGTAGCACACCAAGCGCACATAGTACAAAGGACTAGCACAAGGATCTGGGTTCGAACCCCTGACTGAAGCAGATCTGTAAGAGTCTATCTTTCTCATCCTTTCTCTTTCTTCCCCTCCTCTCTCAATTTCTCTCTGTCCTATTAAAAAAAAACAAACAGAAAAAAATTCGCCATCAGGAGCAGTGGATTCTAATCGTACTGTTGGCACAGAGCCCCAGCAATAAACCTGGATATATATATATATTTTTTTTAAAAAGATCTAGTTAAGTGGATTCATCTACATGGTGGACTGGTATCCTCTCTGTCTCATGAAAAACAAACAAAAAAATATGGATTGGTCTGGAGAGATGATTTAACAGCACAGTATGTGTCATGCATGTGTGAAGTCTTATGTTGGATCCTGGGAAGGGGATAAAACAGCTGATTTGGATAGTGTGTTGATTTGTCATGTGTGCCAAGTATTGAAGGAAGCTTTGGTGCTTGGTGCTTTGTTTTCTCTCTCTCTCTCTCTCTGTCTCCATCTAAAAAAAGATTAAACCTGGGATTTCTGAGCCTCGTACATATTTTTTTTTCTATAAACATTATGTTAACTCCTTGCCCTCCATCTATATTAACCCAAATTCTGTTTCAGCAAGGCCAATGCAAAGATTCACTCCAACATAAAGCATACCATTTTATTGTCAGACAAGTATAAGCAACACATAGACACTGGATTTCACATCATCCCTTTTGTTAATCATTTTGTCAAACAGTCAGTCATTGCAGTTATTGAAGACAAGTGTCATTTCTGACTTCAACAAACACTTAAGTTGCTTGCTTCTACACACTGTCTGCTAATTGTTTATATTTTTCCATTCTCGTACCTGTGGATAGAAATTGTATGCCTTAAATCCATTCTATACTCAACTTATTTTGAAAAACATTTTATTTATCTTAATGAGCGAGAGATACAGAGAGAAAAGTCAGAACACTGCCCAGCTCTGGTTTATGGTTCTTCTTCTTCTTCTAGCGTTTGCCCTTCTTCCGTAGCCAGTCAACAGGTCAGGTTGAAAGCTGTCAGGAGCTGCTTGTTGCTGGCTTTGAAAGTGACTGGGATCCATGTGGATTCAGTCGGCTAGGAAGGATCGTCAGTTTCCCCAATAAATGGGTACTCACGGGATGCACCACGAGAAGGTCGATCCGCATGGTTTATGGTGGTGCTAGGGGTTGAACTTGGAACCCTGAGCCTCAGGTATGAAAGCCTTTTGCATAACATAAGTTACATAAGGGTAACAAAAGGGAATAAATAAATAAAATAAAGTTAAAAAAAATAAATAAATAAAAGGAAACTGCTATTGAAAGAAAGAAAAAGTTTGCTTCCAGGAAGAACAAAAAAAGGCATTAAACTGAAAAGACAGCTCACTGAATGAAATGACAGGAAAGGGTTAATATCCAAAACAATAAAAAGAATTCAGGAGGGCAGGTGGTGGTGCATCTGGTTAAGCATACAGGTCACCATGCACAAGGGCCCAGGTTTGAGCCTCCACTCTAGTACTGCAGGTGTCTCTCTGTCTATCCCTCTCTATCTATCCCCCCCTTCTCCATTTCTCTCTATCCCATCAAATAATAAATAAATAAATAGTTGCTCCGGGCAGTGGGTTCATTGTGCAGACATCAAGCCCCAGTTATAACCTTGGTGTCCAAAAAAAAAAAAAAATACTTGGAGTCAGAAGATAGCTCACCTGGTAGAGCACATATTTTGCCATGTGAGAAGACCTGGGATTGAACCCCTGGAACCACATGGAATAGTAGGAAAAAAGGAAGCATGCTAGTGCATTTAGTTAATATTTTAATGGAGATTTATGGCACCATGGGAAGAGAACACAGGGCTCATTCTCCTCATCTGAAGGGCATAGAAAGTGAGACACTAGGAGGCTGGTTGTACAGATGAGTATCATTTCAGCAGCTCTTAACCAGGCACTGCTTTTCAGTTTATAGTGAGGTGTTGAAAAGACATTTTTTTTAATAGGTGGGAAAGGTAAAGATTGAGACAATAGGGCATATGTTTATGAAGAACTAGGAGGAATATAAATGATCAGAAGTCACTTAGACTAATGGACTGAAACATCCACAGTGTGGGCAGAGCTAATTGTGCCCCCCTGTGTGCGGACTAGCACAGGGTACTGCCAACCTTGATTGGTCTAATGAGGTCCTCTGTGCTCTGATAGGAGACCTGCTGTGCTTCCATGGCTGGGAAAGAGAGTTTTGGGCTCCCAATATCCTAAGGAGTGTTTGTCACATGTGAAGTGCCTCTGCTGACTTGAAATTAGCTAAATTTGTGTGACAGTCTTTTCTGATTTTTCATTAGTCTTTCCATGACATCTGTACAACTTCTGCTTCATAAACCGCATCTTGTCAAGTGTTGTGCAAGATCTTTTGCTTTGTAATCTGTGTTTACTTGTTACAAGATTGTGAAAAGTTCCACTCCTCTTTAGGATAGAGTCTTTGCTTGAGATTTATCTTAGGAGAAGACAAAAATGTATGTCTGTTGAATAAATAATGCCCAGTAAATATTTATTTGGTAGCATTTATTATGAACTAAGTGTTAATGAATATAAAAGACATACGTAGCTCCAGATTTTATAATCCATTTGGAAGTAAAATCTTAAGCAAACTCTTATGTAGTTACTTAGAAGTAATTGTATTGAGGAGTATGACACACAGGGAGCTATAAGAACCTTATAGTCCATCACATGGTTTTGTAGGTCAAAATGATTTAATTCAAGTAATTGTTAACTAGTAATTAATTATCTAGTAATTAATTTAATTCTAGTAATTCCACCTTATAATCAAATCTCAGTTCAGGTATTGCCACAATAGTCATCTCCAAGAAACAGTTGAGCAGATTGGTACCTGAAGAATGATTGGAAGGGAGCTTGATGAGTGAGAGTAGAACAAATTTTGGACAAAGAGATCAGTCTCTGTGAGAGAAAAGGCTTGGGAAGTGAGAAATACTATGAGCAGGCAGCAGGAATGGAGAAAGAGCAAAGGGAAGGTCCGCTGGAGAAGGAAGTCAAGAATTAGTATTGGTGAGACTATACAGAGTCTTTAAGACTGTACTAACAATTTGATTTTGGATTTTACTCTTGAATAGTAGAAAACCTTCCAAGGCTTCTTCTCCTAAATTAGGATTGATGCAGCAACTATGACAGGATATCTAAGACTAGTTGAGGCAAAGTCTTGAATTACTTAGGTAAAATAGCCAAGTAAGAAAAAAAATTTTCTATTATGACCACAGCTTGATTAAAGACATGGACCACAAAACAATTTTGGAGGATATCCATCACTGAAAAAATACATAAAATTACTGGGAATATAATGGGATGAGAAAAAATATTCATTCACTCACTCATTCATTCATTCATTCACTTATTCATTCATTTTCTAGAGTGATTAATAAGTAATAATCACTGGTAATAAGTACTTACATAACTTCACCATTCTTTATGGGCACATTGTTTTTTAATCCAGAGCACTGCTCAGCTCTGATTTATGATGCTTTGGAAGTTGAACCTGGGACTTTGGAGTCTCAGGCATGAATGTCTTTATATAACCATTATGCTATTTCCCCTGCTCCGGTCATTTACTGTGATAGGGGGTGAGAGACTGAAAGACACAGAGAGGGAGAGGAAGAGGGAGAGATGCCTGCATCACTGCACCACTGCTCATCTAGCTCCCCACCATGAAAGTGGGGACCAGGAACTTGAACCCGGGTCCTTGAACATCATAACCTGTGTGTTGTATAGGGTTTGCCATCACCCAGGGTTAGAGAAACTAACTTATTTGATGGAGTGTGCTGTATGTGGTTTGAAGGAACCAATGCCTTGATGCCTCAGTAACATACATGAGCACAAATGCCAGTAGCTTCTCTGCTTGCTGCACAGTTATTAGATAAGTGGCATCTGGATGCTGCCTACCTTTCATTTGGTTTAATGGAATAATGTACATGTTCAGGGCCACAGAAGACTCACCACCAGTGCTCACCCTTTCTCACCTTCTCCCTAACTATACTCAGTTCATCTGTTTATGAAATGCCAAACTGGGGCCAACCAGTGATGCACCCAGTTAAGTATTTATGTCACAATGGGCAATGATCTGGGTTTAAGACCCCAGTCTCCACCTGCATGGGAAAGCTTTGCAAATGGTAAAGCAGTGTTGCAGGTGTCTCTCTGTTTTTCTCCTTTCCTATATCCCCTTGTACTCTCAATTTCTTTCTGTCTCTATCCAGTAAATAAATAAGCAAATATTTAAGAAATAAGAAATGCCAAACACATTTTAATGATAGTACTATGGAATGGGGCCATGCTGTTTGACTGTTCACATATATCTCTAAAAGAAGGGTTCATGGGCAATTTTGAGTCCTTGTTGGGTTCCTTGGCAATGGTACAGCGGAATAATCATATTTTGCATTTCAAGAGCACTTTATAGTAACACATTTATGTATGCAAGCTCTCTTTGTCATCATAGTAGATGTAATACCATGTAGTGTGTAGCATATAGTTTGTCATCTAAGAACATTGACACTCGGCAGTAGTGAGTTTGTTTTATTATTATTTATGAGTGTTTCACATGTGATATTTCAGATAGAGAAAGATAGGGACAAAGAATGAATGTGGGGGGCCAGACAGTGGTACACCAGGTTAAGTCCACATAGTACACAGGGCAAGGACCTGCACAAGGATCCTAGTTGGAACCTCTGGCTCCCCACCTGCAGGGGGGTTGCTTCACAAGAGGTGGAGAAGATCTGCAAGTATCTTTCTCTTTCCCTCTCTCTCTGCCCCTAACCTCTCAATTTCTTTCTGTCCTACCAAAAAAAAAAATAATAATTGTAAAAATGGCCTCCAGGAGCGGTGGATTCATAATGCCAGCACTGAGCCCCAGCAATAACCTTGGGGGCAAAAAAAAAAATGAATATGTGTGTGTGTGTGTGTGTGCTGTGGTGTGTGTGTGTGTGTGTGTGTGTGTGTGTGTGTATGTGTATGTGGTGGGGGGAACACATTGTTTTATTGGAGTTTTCTCCAGCAGTGTCTTGAAATTTCCATGTTGCACTGGGGTTTGAATCTAGGACTCATATATGGCAGGGCCAAGCCCTACAATGGCTACAAGCCCTACTATCTCTTCAGCCCCTGCATTTTAAAGTCACTTGGAGTTGGGATAAAATTTGGCACCCTCAGAGGGGAAACCATTATACAAGAAGATTATACAATAAACTTGTATTTCTTAGAAAAATCAATTCTGTGTCACAGAAACATCAAAGGATAAATTTCAATAAAAAAATCTGGGACTATATTCTGGAACCATTTGAAGGAAAGATTGATGGTTAAAAATGTTTATATGTCACAGATATGCCAACGACCAATGAAATTGTCAGTCAAAACCTGTTTTTGGTAGATTATGCTTCCACTCCAACCATGTAGAACTAGAGACTGTAATGTAATTAATTTTTAACTAATTTCTAATCAAGAATTTATTACTGATTTAGGTCTTGTAGGGCATACAATGCATGATTTCCAGAATTAAGAAGAAAAACATAAAGGTTTTTAATACATATTTTTAAATTTCATTCTAATGAGAGACACAGAGAAAAAGATACTTAGAAAGATACCATATAAGTACCGCACACTAACCAATTGCACCACCAAATAATGTGATGATAACATTAACTATACATTGTCTTTTTGAACCCTAAGACAGCAGGAACCTCACATCTCCACTATAAAGCCTATATTTCCCCCAGTCCTGGGACCTTAGGATAGGGCCCACTTTCCCGCATGCCTCTCCCAATCCATATAAAATAATATTGCATCAGCCGATCGCAACCTAATCAACGCAACGATTGCCACCTCAACATGCTTTAGCTCAGACTGTGTCCAGAGACTTCAGGTGTGAAATGACAACCCTTCAGCTTCATTACTCAGGTGAGACCTTTTCTTTCATAGTATTCTCTAATTCCATCCCAGGTGATTCACTTTCTAACAAAGTCCCAAAACCTAGATATACACCAGGTTCTGTGAGAGAGAGCATATGTTCACACGTATCCATAAACTAGTGCAAAATATATGCCTGAAAGCAGAAGTACACTAGAGTTTGCAGCGAGTACCCCCCTAACACTTCCTCTCCACTATTCCAGCCTTTGGGTCCATGATTGCTCAACAATTTGTTTGGCTTTGTATGTTAACTCTCTTTTCAGCCACCAGGTTCCAGATGCCATTAGGATGGCGGCCAGGCTTCCCTAGACTGAAGACCCCACCAATGTGTCCTGGAGCTCCGCTTCCCCAGAGACCCATCCTACTAGGGAAAGAGAGAGGCAGACTGGGAGTATGGACTGACCAGTCAACGTCCATGTTCAGCAGGGAAGCAATTACAGAAGCCAGACCTTCCACCTTCTGCAACCCACAACGACCCTGGGTCCATGCTCCCAGAGGGATAGAGAATGGGAAAGCTCTCAGGGGAGGGGATGGGATATGGAGATTGGATGGTGGGAATTGTGTGGAGTTGTACCCCTCCTACCCTATGGTTTTGTTAGTTTATCCTTTCTTAAATAAAAAATAAATTTAAAAAAAAAGAAAGATACCAGAGCACTACTTAGATCTGGCTAATGGTGGGATCTTGGTGTCTCAGGCATAAAAATCTTCTTCCATAACCATTATGCTGTCTCCCCATCCCAAAATATACAGTTTTAAATACAAAGGATAGGGTAAAAAAGTGAATATTTATTTAAATTCAAAAGAGAAATCTTAGAACTTGCAAAATTTTAAAAGTTGACATGACCACAAACAGCAGAATTCAGAAAAACAGCATAGTTTTTTAGGTGCCTCAGCAACATGATAACACTCTATTTTTATTTGCTGAATGACTTTTACCTCTTTATCAGTAATTTTGTAATATTTCTCTATAGAGAAAGCAGGATGTTTTAAAAATGATTGATTGAAATTTGTGTTCTTTTATTAGTAGCAATTAAATGAGCTAGATTTAATCACATAACTTATTTTGGTAAAGTCCTTGTAGTTGTGTAGAGTTATAAAATTTTAGAAAGTCTCTAATATTGGTTCTTTCTGTACTAGTAGTTAAAGATACACAAATTAATTGTACTATTAGTGGGTTTCTACCTTGCAAGCAATGGGATTCATATATATTTAGTTTTCTGCAATTTCTCTTGAAAACCAGAATGCAGCTTGATAAATTTATGACTATATACATTGAGTTATTACATATATATTCTTGACAGAATAGATTTCCATATTGAATAGACATAAATGTCTAGCTTTATCAGTGTTCAAGCCTCATTAACTTCATAATGAATCATGGAAACACAAGAACCATTCAAAAGAATATTTTGCCTTTCTAGTCATAATTACAGTGAGACAATGTTAGCCCATAAAAAAGTACTAAAATATTGAAAAACATATGTAACTAATTGTCAAATAATCAACAAACTGAATTCTATTTGCATGTGTGATTATTTTCAAATTCATCTTTAAGTAGTTTTAAAAGGCACATAAATAACTGCAATATGGTTATATACCTTTTTATACCTCTTGTTTCATCTTCATACAATGCTACAAAGTAAGTGTAATTATCCCCATTTTACAAATAATGAAACTGAGGATCATAGGGGCTTACGTAGACTCATCCTGTTTATAAATATTATCTTCATTAATCGTCCACCCACCAGTCTCTCCAGCAGGGCAATTGCAAAGAGGGATGTTTACCTTCCTTGAAATCTTGCATCAATATTTCCATCAGGTTAGGAAAAAAAAAATCCCACCTTACTCCTGCCTTCTGACCTAGTGATTTCTTAGAAGTTGCAATACAAATTATGCTAACATTCTGTGTCTCTCCAACAGAGTGTGAGGTTTCTCTTCATTTAATATTTCTTTTAAAGATTTATTTATTGATGACAGAGAGGAGAGGAAAGAAAGAGGGGGAGAGTGACAGAGACAGAAAGGGAGAGGGAGAGGGAGAGGGAGAGGGAGAGAGAGAGAGAGAGAGAGGAGTACAAAACAAAGTACCATTTTAATACTTGTCATGGAGGGGATCAAACTCAGGATTCCTGTCTGCAACTTTAGTCCTTTAGCCACTAGGCCACCTTCGGGAACTCCTTCAGTTAGTCTAAATTGTTGGATCTTAACTTTCTGTCCTTGGTCCTTTTCTTTTCTTTTCTTTTCTTTTCTTTTCTTTTCTTTTCTTTTCTTTTCTTTTCTTTTTCTTTTTCTTTTTCTTTTTCTTTTTCTTTTTCTTATTCTTATTCTTATTCTTATTCTTATTCTTATTCTCTTAATATAGATAGAGACAGAAAGGTGGAAGGTCATATAGAGAGTAAAAGAGAAAGCTTCCTTCAGTGCAGTGGGGGCCATGCTCAAACCTGGGTGGCACACATTGCAAAGCAATATGCAATGCAAGTGAGCTATTGGACCAGTCCAACCCTCTTATAATTTTAAACACTCTGCCTGCTGACATTCAGTGAAAGTAAACATAGATTCTCAAGTCTTTGTACCTTCCAAGTTTATATCTCAACTTTTAGACCTCTCTGCTCAGCTGTTACCTAGTTACCTCTTTTTTTAAAAGTATTTTTTTATTATTCATTTATTCCCTTTTGTTGCCCTTGCTGTTTTATTGTTGTAGTTATCATTGATGTCATTGTTGTTGGATAGGACAGAGAGAAATGGAGAGAGGAGGGGGAAGACAGAAAGGGGGAGAGAAAGACACCTGCAGACCTGCTTCACCGCCTGTGAAGTGACTCCCCTGCAGGTAGGGAGCTGGGGGCTTGAACCGGGATCCTTACGTCGGTCCTTGCACTTTGCGCCACCTGCACTTAACCCGCTGCGCTCCAGCTGGACTCCCAGTTACCTCTTTTAAATATGTGAAATAGTTCTTGCAAGCTGGAACTTGCATAAGATATTTTCATGTTGAGAGACTTGTTGAGATGGGGCTATAGAGTAGCAACAGCTGAGTCTCTCTCCTCTCCCCAGTCAACCAAGAATAACATAGAAGTTCACCTGAGAACACATCAAGACAAAACTCAGAATACTATGGGAACCCACCAAGTCACAGGTGAGTACAAACATGTGTGGCTTCTGGACAGAGAGGGGTCTAAGGAGAGATCTTGGGGCAGAGAGCCTGTATCTACTTGGGAGCAACTGGTAACAGCCAGTTTGCCAGTTGAGGGACCACTTCCGCTCTGAGTTTTGCCAACAAATAAACTGCTGACCAGAGAAGAGGATCCCCTAAAGCTCACCAAATGCAACTGTGGGTCTCCATTGCTACTGTCCTTTGGAGGCTGGAGCAGTAGTGGGGAGGCCCTGTGCTGAAATCAGGGGTAGAGACCTGATCAGAAAAAAACATACACTCTTAGTGGTCTGGAAGTGGGGCTTTATAGTGGGAGCCCTTCAACATTGTTTTCCTAATGAATTCAGAGACACATTGATTAACTGCCTCAGTAACCATGGAGTACAAACAGGATTTGTTTAGAAAATCACAGGGCCAAGGACTGCTGCCCAGCTTAGCTCTTGATGTTGTCAGAGAAGACAATTGGGCCTGGGGCTTTGGACCCTCAGGGCATGGGAGTCTCTTTGCTTAACCACTATGATATCTCTCCCCCATCCTGTTTTAGCTCTAGATTAGAAGTGATTAATTAAGCTAAAAAATCTACTTATAGTTAAAAAGCCTGCAGGCTCCCATACCCTACAGGGAAGATAAAGAACAAAAGAGGGTTTAACAGCCACATGCTTCACCTCAAAGATTGAGAAAATATTGAAACAACTGTTAATTTCCATAACTGTGAACTCTTTGAGTACTTTATTTAGACACAAGTCAATGCAGCCAAGTGTGATTAGTGGATTGAATAGTACTGAGAGAGGGACCTTATAAACTACCCAATACAATGGTTATACCAAGAAGAAACACTGGAGAAATGAACCAGGACAAAAGTCCACATACCCTCTCCCCCAAAGAGTTTTGAGGACGAGATCCAAACACTAACTGAGGTATCAGTGACAGGAGTGAGGAAAGAGTTTGAAAATAGTATCATCAGAAATGGGGAAACAGCAAATGAGACTCCAAAAGAAAACACTTACTATCTGAGGTAATTAGAGAATGAAAGCTGAAATATCCAAGCAAAGAACACAACTAGCTGAACAAGTTAATACAGTATTGGAACAAGGTAATAAAATAGCTGACCTATGGAAAACAACAGAGGAGAGAGAAAATAGAATAAGTGAGGCAGAAAATGGAATTAGCAAGATTGAGAATGAATTAGAGAAAACTAAGAAAGAAGTAAGAGATCTCAAAAAGAGATTAAGAGATACTGAAAACAACAACAGAGACATATGTGGTGGCTTCAATAGAAGTAATATACACATTACTGGCTTGCCAGAGGAAGAGAGGGAGGGGAAGAAAGCATTCTATAGGACATAATAGCTGAGAACTTTCCTACTGTAGATAACATAAAATAGATAAAAGTTCAAGAATCTCAGAGGGACCCAAACAGAATTAACCCAGTCTTAAAGACACCAAGACACATCAAATTTAGAATGAAAAGGAATAAGGATAGGGAAGGGATCTTGAATGCTGCAAGAGAAAAACAAAGAGTCACCTATAGAGGAAAAGCCGTAAGATTAACAGTAGATTTCTCCACACCAACACTAAACGCCAGAAAAGAATGGCCAGATACATATTAAATGAGAGCACTAAATGAGAAAGGCTTTCAATCAAGACTACTGTATATTGCTTGACAGTCATGGTCATTAAGACTAGATGGAAGCATAAAAACTTCAGACAAGCAACAGTTGAAGGAGTCAACTATCAACAGCCTGCCCTGAAAGAAATTCTGAAAGGTCTCTTATAAACAATCATATCATCATAAACATGTCATATGTCAGAACACTCTAAAATTGTACAGTAATGGTATTAAAATATCTTCATTCTATAATATCAATAAATATCAATGACCTGAATTCACCTATTAAAAGGCTCAGAGTAGGAAGGTGGATCAGAAAATATAACTCAACCATATGTTGTCTGCAGGAATTCCACCTAACTTAACAAGACAAACATAGACTCAAAGTAAAAGAATGATAAGCTACCATACAAGCCAATGAACCACAAAAAAGGGCAGGAACAACCATTCTCTGTTAAGAATCCCAGGTTGAGTCCCTGGCTCCCCACCCATAGAGGAGTCACTTTACAGGCAGTGAAGCAAGTCTGCAGGTATCTATCTTTCTCTCCCCCTCTCTGTCTTCCCCTCCTCTTTTCATTTCTCTCTGTCCTAACAATGATGACATCAATAACAAAAAAAATAATAAATACAACAGCAATAAAAAGGGCAGCAAAAGGGAAAATAAATAAATAAATATAAAGTTTAAAAAAAAAGATAAAAATGGTCATCACTAATGCTCAGGTGATCTTCACAATTATTGACATCTATGCACCCAATGATAGGCCATCTAAATATCTCAAATATCTACTGAAACGGCTACAGCAACATATTAATAGCAACACAGTAATCATAAGTGATTTCAACACCCCTTGGATGTTAGATCAGACACTACCAAATACTTGGAGGAAAATGTTGGCAGAACTCTTTTCCACATAAATTTCAAAGTCATCTTCAATGAAACATATCCAATTACAAAGAAAAAAAAAGTTGAACAGTAAACACAAAGCAGAACTTGGAGTGGGTCTGGTGTATTGCACCAAAGTAAAGGACTCTGGGGTCAGGAGGAGGGTTCAGGTCCTGCAACATGATGGCAAAGGGGACCTAGAGGGGGGTTGAATTATTATGTGAAAAACAGAAATGTAAACAGGGTTAGATGGCATAATGGTTATGCAAAGAGACCCTTATTCTTGAGGCTCCAAGGTCTTAGGTTCATGGTGAATTCACTTTCTTTACCCCATCTTGGATGGAGCTCAAAGATATCATGTTAAGTGAGATAAGTCAAAAACAGAAGAATGAATATGGGATGATCTCACTCATAGAAGTTGATAAAGAAGATCAGAAGGGAAAACTCTAAGCAGAACTTGGACTGGAGTTGGTGTACTGCACCAAAGTAAAAGACTCTGAGATGGAGAGGAGGGTTCAGGTACTGAATCATAATAGCAAAGGTGGACCTAGTGGGGGTAGTACTGTTATCAGGAAATGTTATACATGTACAAACTATTATATTTTACTACAGACTATAAACTATTAATCACCCAATAAAGAAGTAAAAAATATATTTTCATGTTTATTAGCTGCCTACTTATCTAGTTTTTTGTTTGTTTGTTTTCCAGAGAACTGCAAAGCTGGTTCACTGAGAAGTGAAGCTGGGAGCTTCAGTGCCTGAGGCTGGAAGAAGTTTTGCATAAACATTATGCTATCTCTCCAACCCATAACCTACTAGTTCTTAGTTCACTCAATTACTAGATGCTGATCTTTTTTCATTATCCTGTAGGTAGTTTATTTGCAATTCTGAACTTCAGGAGCTATTCCTTCTTCATTCACTTAAACCTTGAGTTTCAGTTAAAATGTTTATTTTTTATTTTTATTTATTTACTGGATAAATACCACCACAAATCAAGTGGGAAGAGGGAGGGAGAGAGACAGAGAGAAACCTGCAGCTCTGCTTCACCACTCCCAAAGCTCTCCCACTGCAGGTGGGGAGCGGGGACTCAAAATCTGGGTCCTTGTGCATTGTAACAAGTGTGTTCAACCTGGTGCACCACCACCGGGCCCCCTAAATGTTACAACTAGAAGAACACCATCTCTGACTTCTTCAAGACAGAGTTGGAAGCTATTCACATGTTATCTTTTTTGTGTGTCATTTTATCAGCTGGCATAATGTCTCAAACTTTTAAATCACAGACTGAGTCTTTTAAATACATAGGCTGAGTCTTTGATATGTTGACTCTCTTTTTTTTTCTTAATTTATTTTTTATTTAAGAAAGGACAAATTAACAAAATCATAGGGTAGGAGGGGTACAACTCCAAACAATTCCCACTACCCAATCTCCATATCCTATCCCCTCCCTGATAGCTTTCCCATTCTCTATCCCTCTGGGAGCATGGACCCAGGGTCATTGTGGGTTGCAGAAGGTGGGAAAAAAAGCTTAGACCAGGGAAAACAGAAGCAACTGGTGGCACAGCAATATACAAATAATGTCAAACACATAAATTATTGTGATGTTGTGTATGATACAGCAAATCCTAACAAAGGGATATTTCAAAGTTAACCCAATGCCAAATAATATGTTTATAGCAATATCTACTGCCTTCTTAAACCCTA
This sequence comes from Erinaceus europaeus, assembly GCF_950295315.1. NCBI lineage: Eukaryota > Metazoa > Chordata > Mammalia > Eulipotyphla > Erinaceidae > Erinaceus > Erinaceus europaeus. The sequence goes on from NC_080163.1 coordinate 73,100,630, forward strand.
AGACAGCAGGAACCTACTGCTTCTTCTATAGAGCCTATATTTCCCCAAGTCCTGGAACCTCAAGGGTGGGGCTCACTTTCCTGCATGCTTCACTCAATTCATACCAATTGATATTGCATCCACCGATCCCAACCTAATCAACATAAGGAGTATCACCTCAGCATGATTCACTTCAGACTGTGTCCAGAGACGTCAGGCGTGGAATGTCAACCTTTCAGTCTCATTACTGAGGTGAGACCATTCCTTTCATAGTATTCTCTAATTCCATTCCAGGTGGTTCACTTCCTAACAAAGTCCCAAAACCTAGATATAGACCAGGTCCCATGAGATAGAGCATATGTTCACATGTATCCATAAAAATATATACCTGAAAATAAAAGTACACAATAGTCTGTAGTGAGTCAGTATAAAGTTCATAATGAAATAGTATCTACTTAGACTTAGATACCCTCCTTACCCACTTCCTATTATAGTTCTCTCACTCACTCCAAAGCTAACCTTAGCAAAGCAAGGACTGCAAAAGCTGAATAAAGGCATGAGACTGGTATACTTTAACAATGACTCTTTAGTCACTATAAGGAAACCCCATCAGCTGGGGCCATAATTGGGGAGTCCTGAGATTCCCAAACAGACATGATGGGCCTAGACCTCGAATAAATCCCTCTCTCCATTGTTACTGGTCATTTCTATCAGTAACAACACAATAGATTCCTTTGTGGGCCCCCATAGGACCTTTCCCTCAACATGGATAAACAATGGTAGAGAATGTTCCATCCTCCAAAGGGAAGATGGACAACATACCCCATGCTACACCTGAGGAAGATGGGTCCTGATATTGGGGCAGCCTGGAATTTTCCTACTTATGACCACAGAATGTGAGCTCAGATCTATAGGGATGCAGAGGCCACATAGGCTCCTAAGCTGAATATGGGCCCCAGATCATATCAAATTGATGGGGTTTAGAGTCAACAATATTTGTACCCCTTTCCCATACTTTGGAGCTACTCTCTTCCCTGATCCAGCTTTCTGGTTCTTCTTCCAACCATCATCTCCCCTGACAATAACTTGGATCCAACTGCATATCAGATTTCAGGCTTAGGGGAAAAAAACAAAACAAAAAAAATTCTAGTATAGCCACAGGACCTTTGGAATATAACTAAAATATGCCTACTAGCTGTCTACAAAATGGAGAGGCCCCCAACCTTTCATCTGCACTATTCTAGCCTTTAGGTCCATAATTGGTCAACAATTTGCTTGGCTTTGTATGTTAACTCTCTATTCAGCCACAAGGTTCCAGAGGCTAGCATGATGCCAACTAGACTTCCCTGAACAGACAACCCCACCAGTGTGTCCTGGAGCTTTGCTTCCCGAGAGCCCTTCTCACTAGGGAATGAGAGAGACAGGCTGGGAGTATGGAATGATTTGTCAATGCTCATGTTCATCAGGGAAGCAATTGCAGAAGCCAGACCTTCCACCTTCTGCATCTCACAATTCCCTTGGCTCCATACTCCCAGAGGGTTAAAGAATAAGGAAGCTATCAGGGGAGGGGATGTGATACAGAGTTCTGGTGGTGAGAACTGTTTGAAATTGTAACCCTCTTATCCTATGGTTTAGTCAATGTTTCCTTTTTATAAATAAAAAATAAAAATTAACAAAATTTAATTGCAGTGGCTAAATGCAAAAGTTTATCCCCCCATAGGTGACTCAGCAAATGGTTGTCTGGGACTGATGTGATTCTACGAGGTAGCCAGAATCAGATGCTCTCTGTATGGAAACCCTTTTTATGGAAACCCTTTTATGGAAACCGTCCTAGAAATTTCATTGAACAGTGTCCTTATATCTGGTTGGTTAGCATTTAGTCACAGAGTCACATCCAGCAACATGATTGGCTGGAAAATTCATATCCAGTTAAAGAAGAGGCTAGGAAATTTAAGCTTATAACTGGGTATAATTAAAGTGTGCTGTGTCTAATGAAAATTGGACATTTTTATAATGGAGTACATAACCAAACTAGCAGAATCTCTACCACACACTTTTGTGTTTTTATCACTGTGTCTTTTTTAAAAAAAAAGCTTATTTTTTTACATATTTTATTTATTTTATTTTTGAGAGAGATGCAGAGAGAGGAAGACACAGAGAGAAACACCAGAGCACTCACTGCTCAGCTCTGGCTTATGTTGGTGCGGGGGATTGAATCTGGGATTTTGGAACCTCAGATATGACAGTGTCTTTGCATAACCACTATGCAATCTACACACATCCTCACTGTGTCTTTTTAAGTTAATTGATTTTTAAAAAATATTTATTTTATTTATTTATTCCCTTTTGTTGCCCTTGTTGTTTTATTGTTGTAGTTATTATTGTTGTTGTTGTTGGCTAGGACAGAGAGAAATGGAGAGAGGAGGGGAAGACAGAGAGGAGGAGAGAAAGATAGACACCTGCAGACCTGCTTCACCGCCTGTGAAGCGACTCCCCTGCAGGTGGGGAGCCGGGGTTCGAAGGTTAATTGATTTTAATTAACTAGTTTATATGGAACAGGGGCTTTGAACAGGCACAAATTCACTGCTGCAGGCTACAGTTTTTCACTCAGCTAGAGACAGAAAGAAAGTGATAGAGAACCACAACAGTGGAGTGTCCTCTATTGCCATAGCATCCCCTCCTCCCCATTAAGGGGTATCAGAGTTGAAATTTGGGCTATGTATGTGATAACACAGATGACCTATCCGGTGAGATATCTCTTCACCTGAATTTTTAATTTTTTTTTTTTTAACCAGAGCACTGTTCAGCTCTGGCTTATGGAGGTGCAGGGGATTGAACCTGGGACTTTGGAGCCTCAGGCATGAGAGTCTCTTTGCATAATCATTATGCTATCTACTTCTATCCAGATTTTTTGAATTTTATTTTAGATTTATGTACCTATTCATATTATGAGAAAGACAACAGAGCACTGCTCTGCCACTTGCAATATTGGTTAATCAAACCTTGGTCCTCATCTAAGCAAGGAATATATTTTACTCATTAAGTTACCTCCCAGGCTGCCCTTTCTGTCCTTCTAATTTATCTTTTTAATTGTGCAAAGTCCCCCACCAGGCTGAAAACTCCAAAGAAGGTAATGTGTCTATCCATTTTTCTATTCCCACCAGCTGGCACAGTGACTGCTAACTATTAGGTTCTCAATAACAATTTAGAAAATAGATGAATTAGTTGTGAGAAAAATATGATTGCTATTAAGTGAATTAACATAGTCTAATACGGCTCTAGAAAGAAAAGGACTCTACTCTGTAGAAAGGAGAAAGAGAAGGAAGGTCACAAGTGGCCGTACGATTACGTAATCATGTCAAATTAGATCTTGGTTTATAAAAGCAGGACACGATGAAAAAATCTTTTGTTGAGAGAGTTCAATAAAAGGGAAATGAATCTTCAAACATATGTTAGCTCATGTCTATTTATGGTGAAGGAGAAAGTAAATGGAAGAAGATATATTATGAACATTCTTGAATGTGTATCACTGTTGTAAAATGTTTACATTTCACTTTCAGCTGTTCTTTCTTGATACCATATGTGGTTTTAAATATTTTGTGCTAATATACTTAAGTATTAAATTGTTGCATAATAGTTTGAGGTTATGTATGTTGTGTTAATGTAATTAACACAAGTATAAATTGTGATAATAGTTTGGCACTATGTATTCAGAGGATTTTTATAAAACATTTATTTCCTGGGTCAATTGGTAGCACACCCCTTTGAGCATATAGCTTACCATGTGTAAGGGTCAAGCTCCTGGTCCCCGCCTGCAGAGGGGAAGCTTCAACAAACAATCAAGCAATGACGTAAGTGCTACAGGTGTCTATCTCCCTTTCTATCTCCCACTCCCGCTGAATTTTTATCTGTCCCATCAAAAAAAAAAAAAAAAAAGAACTTTAAGAAAAAAGGCTATTGGGAGTAGTGGATCTCTAGTGCTGGCACCTAGCCCCAGCAATAACACTAGTGGCAAAAAAAGCAAAGCAAAACACTATCAACAACATGTATTTCCTTTCTCATTTATTTATTGACAACTTATTAGTAATGTTTTGACCAAAGACATAAGACAAAAAAAAATGTCTGTTCTGTGCCTTCATTAGGAATCAAGTTTAGAAGGACTTGGACTTGGACTGAGTTCTGTAGCTCTGGTGAGTGCCAGCACCATACATACTCTTCTTTCTAAGACACTTCGTGAAACTCAGAGGCCATATGTGATTTAAACCATAGTCATAAAAACAAGCTTTTAAATATACCTGCAAAATCACTTCAGTTTTTTTTTAAATATTTATTTTATTTATTTATTCCCTTTTGTTGCCCTTGTTGTTTTATTGTTGTAGTTATTATTGTTGTTGTCGTTGTTGGATAGGACAGAGAGAAATGGAGAGAGGAGGGGAAGACAGAGAGGAGGAGAGAAGATAGACATCTGCAGACCTGCTTCACCGCCTGTGAAGCGACTCCCCTGCAGGTGGGGAGCCGGGGTTCGAACCGGGATCCTTATGCCGGTCCTTGTGCTTTGCGCCACCTGCGCTTAACCCGCTGCGCTACAGCCCGACTCCCCACTTCAGATTTTCAAGGATACATATTTACATGTTGACTTAAGCCACTGGATTTCAACTCCTTTCACTAAGAGATTTTCCTTTGCAACTTCAGAGCCTCCTCCTGTCCTAGTTCTTGCTTCAACCCTTGTGGAAAGCAACCTGGAGAACCCTCACAAGGCTAGAAATGGACCTTCCCTCTGACTCACTAATTCCACTCCTAAGGATATATTCTAGGGAATCAAGCACACCCATCTAAAAAGATATATGTATACCTAAATTCATAGCAGCACAATTCATAATAACCAAAATCTGGAAACAACCCAGGTGCCCAACAATAGATAAATGGCTGAGAAAGTTGTGGTATATTTACTCAATGAAATACTACTCATCTATTAAGAATAATAAAGCCACCTTCTCCAACCCATCTTAAATGGAGCTAGAAGGAATTAGGTTAAGTGAGATAAGTCAAAAAAGAGGAAGACGAGTATGAGATGATCCCACTCATAAACAGAAATTGAAAAGAAGAATAGAAGAAGAAACACAAAGCAGAAATTGACTGAGTTTGGAGTATTGCATCAAAGTAAAAAACTCTGGGGGGAAGATGAGGGTAGATTTTCAGCTCCAGTGTAAGGGGGTGGGGGCAGGGACACAGACCTTTAGTGGTAGGAATGATATTAATATACAGTCTGGTTAACTTAGTCTAACAAATCACTAACTAGTCAATATAAGAGGGGAAAATAGATTGAATATCTCGAACTTTTGATGCATAGACCCCAGTTCTGAGTATACATTCCTTGAATCTAAGCAACTAAGGTTTCAGATGGGTAACCTGACTGAATTTTAACACTGTGCTTAAATTGTTAATACACTCCTAATAATGACTTTAGCCTAACCATAGGATTTTCAAAGTAAACAAAATTCCAAGATAATTATAACAATAACTATAGCCTTCTTAAACTCTAAGACAGCAAGAACCTTCCCAGTCTCTATAAAACCCATATTCCTCCCAGTCCTAGAAAGTCTGGGGTGTGTTTTGTTTTCTTTCATGTTTCTCTTGATCCATACCATTTGATACTGCATCTGCTGATCTCAACCAAATCAATGCGACCAGTACCACCTCAGCATGTTTCACTTTGGATAGTGAGCAGAAATGCCAGGTGTGGAATGTCAACCCTTAAGTTCCATTACTCTGGTGAGACCTTTCCTAGCTGATAGGACTCCTTAATTCCATTTCAGGTGATGTTCTTCCTAACAGAGCTACAGAACCTAAATATATTTTAATGCTTTTCAGCCACTAAGTAGCAAATGCCATCCTGACTTCTCTGGACAGAGGACCTCACCAATATGTCCTGGAAACCCACCTCTCTAGCGGCCTACCTCACTAGGGTAAGGTAGAAACAGGCTGGGAGTATTGATCGACCTGTCAGTGCCCATGTCCAGTGGAGAAGCAATTAAAGAAACAGACCTTCCACCTTCTGTGCTCCATAGTGATCCTGGGTCCACACTCCCAGAGGGATAAAGAAGAGGAAAGCTTCCGTTGGAAGGGATGGGATGTGGAACTCTGGTGGTTGGAACTGTATAGAATTGTACCCCTCTTATCCAATAATAATAATAATAATAATAATAATAATAATAATAATAATAATAATAATAAATGTTTTTAGATGCCCTAAGTGTGTATTCCTGTGAAGGTTACAATTTCCTTGTTTTGTAATGTATTTCATTATGATGAAATGGAGGGGACGTTTTTACTATCACATTATTTCCTGTAAGGCTTTTTTTCCTATAGTTGGACTTTACATTTTTTAAAGCTTAGGGTCATGCTTTATAATTTTTTATTAACCTGATAGCAATGTAGAATATATATACAATATGTAATATCACATCTAAAGTTAGGAAATTGAAAAACATGAGCAAATTGTACAAACTATTAGTTTATGGTGATTATTTTTATCATTCACCTCACATATTTGAATGTGATACATACATATATATATATATATATATATATATATATATATATATATATGGTTTCTTTAGTAGTATTCACAAATTGATTATGCAATTGTTTCTGAAATGCCATGAAACAGTTCCTACCCTTCTGAGAGTCAATAGTTCTGTGACCAAACTGAGTTCAATGTGTAAGGCCCAAATTTGTCATGTTAATCAACCTCTTTAGTGTCTCTTTCACTTACAAACTCACTTTCATATAGAGAGAGCTGACTAAGTTTTTACTTAAAGGCAAGAAGTAGGCAGGGCTATGAAGAAATAAGAGTAAACTCTTAGAAATGGTAGTGAAGTTTTCATGGGTATTTCATATGCTAAGATAATTAAATTGTATACTTTTAAATACACACACATATAGAGATGATCTCAACTTTTACTTAAAAAAAAAACAAATACTGCATATAGTCTTCATTTGAAGGACCATTGTTACTTTCCTTAATGAACTGAACTTCTCTATTTACTATTGGGATCTCACAAAAATCATGCCATATTTCTATGCAAAAATGTTCCATGGCTTCTCTGACACCCTATAGAATTTCTGTCATCACCCAGTTATGTGTGTGTATATATATATGTATATATATATATATATATATATATATATATATATATATATATATATATATATATATATATCAGGTCTATTGTAATATATAAGAATGTGGAAACTAAAAAGATTAAGGTAAAAAAATCTATAAAGACACCAACAAGATGAAGAAAATATAATTTTTTCTGCTAAAAGTGTTACTAGTATGTTTCTTCCTCTCATTTCTTCTTCATTCTATTCTTTTTACATATTCTTCTCCTTCCCTTCATTCTCTTCCCTTTTCTTTTTTTTTCCTTCTCCACCCACAGTTTCGATGAAACACTAGTTTATATAATTTAGTCAATTAAAACAGAGAAGTTTGATTCGTTATTATTTTGCAAAATACTGTTTAATATATCAGATATATAACATTTGTGTTTAAGGAAAATGTTACTCTCTTTGTTGTTTAAATTTTAATTAAATTAATTTATTTATAAAATGAAAATATTGAGAAGACCATAGGATAAGAGTGGTACAATAACACAAAATTCCCATCACAAGAGCTCCATATCCCATCCTCTCCCTTGAAAGCTTTCCTATTCTTTATGCCTCTGGGAGCATGGACCCAGGATCATTATGGGATGCAGAAGGTGGAAGGTCTGGCTTCTGTAATTGCTTCTCCACTGAACATGGGCATTGATAGGTCAATCTATACTCCCAGAATGTCCTCTTTTTTTTTTTTTCTGGTCTGACTGCCTTCAGTCAGTATAATTATTTTACACCATCCATTACTTACTACTTATTCTTTCAATTACTGATATACACTTGGATTGTCTTCAGTTTGGACTATTATAAATGAAGCTGTTATTATACATGCATGTGCAAGTTTTTGGATGGATATTTGATTTCATTTCTCTTAAAAAAAATTCTTAGTTGTAAAATGGCTAGGTTACCTAGGAAGTGTATTTAACCTGCTAAGGTTGCCCCATGTACTGTAGTGGGTGAAAGGCATCACTTGGTGGTGGGTATGCTATGCACAGAATAATTACAGGAAGCTTATAAACTGTACACATGCAATTGTATCTGTATTGTAATATTTTACCCAGTGAAGTAATATATGAAGAAAGAAGGCTGCAATCCAGATTCAAGCCTGGCCCCCACCAAATTGGAGAAGCATCAGTGCTTTCACTGCCTTTCTGTCTCTTTGCCTTCTCTTTATCTATAGAAGGAGGAAGAAGAGGAGGAGGAGGAGGGGGGAGGAGGAGGACGACGACTGTGGTTGTGCCATTTAATATTTATACACAAATATACAATAGTTACACCTACTATATATCCCAGCTAATAATCAGTCTTTTAAATTTTAAGTATTTAGAGAATCTCACATTGGTTTTAATTTTTATTTTCATACTAAGGTTGCCTGCGATATTTTCACATGGAATTTTTTATGTACCCATAAATCTTCAATGAAGTGTCTATATTAAAAAACTCTGCCTACTTCATTGGGATGATTTATTTCTCTTATTAATTATAATAGTAAAATTAAAAGTTTACTTTCTCTCTTTTTTTTAAAAAAAAATCTTTATTTATTAGATAGAAACAGCCAGAAATGGAGAGGGAAGTGGATGGCGGGGGGGAGAGAGAGAGGGAGAGAGAAACACACGCAGGCCTGCTTCACCACTCCTGAAGCTTTCCTCCTGCAGGTGGGGAGTGGGGGCTCAAACCTGGGTCCTTGTGCAGTGTAACATGTGTACTCAACCAGGTGCGCCACCACCCAGCCCCTACTTTCTCTTATACTACATTCTCATAGTTATGAAATAAAAAAAAATACTATAACCATAAAATCAGTATTGCTTTGTAATTTTGAGTTTACTATAGTCTTTTCCCACATATTTCTACCTTCTACCTTCTACATCCCACAATGACCTTGGTTTCATACTCCCAGAGGGTTTAAGAACAGGAAAGCTATCAGGGGAGGCAGGGGAGGGGATGGGATATGGAGTTCTGGTGGTGGGGATTATGTGGATTTGTACCCCTCTTATCCTATGGTTTTGTTAATATTTCCTTTTTATAAATAAAAAAATAAAAATTATTTTCACGTAAAAGAAAAAAAAATCAGCACCCCACTAGGGAATGATATAACCATTGGAGATATGGATCATTCTACAAGCTCTATGCCTAATAGAGAAGCAGTTACAAAAGCCAGACCTTCCACCTTCTGCACTCCATAAAAAAATCTGGTTCATATTCCCAGAAGGATAAAGAATCGGGAAGATTCAATGGAGGAGTTGGAACATGGAATGCTGGTGGTAGGAATTTTGTTGCATTGTATAGGGTAGAATTGTATGACACAAGTGCCCTTCCTCCCTCCCTTCCTCCCTTCCTCCCTTCCTTCCTTCCTTCCTTCCTTCCTTCCTTCCTTCCTTCCTTCCTTTTTCTTTCTTACCTAACTTTTTTCTTTCCTTTCTTTTACCAGAGCACTGCTCATCTCCAGCTTATGGTGTGCAGGAAGATTGGTAGATTTCTTATCTTGCAAAAGATGTTTTAAGGAATTGAAATAATAAAAGGAATTTTCTAAATGGCAACCATTTGGTACAGTGGATTTAACCTTTTATGAGTCAATGTATTCTTAGAAAACCTGTTTTAAAATTGGATATTTCCATAAAAGGGTACACATATTTCATAGAATTTCAGGGTATATGGACCCTATGAAACCAGGATCTACATGTTTTCACATATACGTAATTTGATATTTATGAGTTTCACTAAGACTAACACAACACAAGCTACGCAGGGTCTCATCAGCACTTAGTTAATAATACCTGGAGATGTTCCACAGCAGATAGCACAGTGGGTACTATCTATTAGGCTTTAAAGCATGAGTTCGATCCTTGGTATCAAATGTGCCAGAATGATGCTCTGTATTTTTTTCCCTCTCTCCCATCTCCTACTCTCTTAAATAAATCTTCAAAAAAGGATACATGGAGAAGTAGCATTAGTCTGTTAACTACTATGACCTATCAAATAGTGAAAGAGATAAGACAATTTTACTTACTTATGTATGTGTTTATAAATATATATATATATATATATATATATGTATACACACACACACACACACACACACACACATATATATATATATATATGAGAGTCCAACTTGGAATGTGATAATTAACATCAAATATTTTCTCTCTAGAAAAACTATAATTTTAGAGAGATATTTTCCCAGAACCAAAATCAAAACTGCATTTAATTCCTGGAAACAGCATCTGAAACACATAACATAACTGTGGGCACAAAACCAGGAAAGCAGAAGTGGCCATTGAGACAGTGAAAGGTTAAGCATTCTCTCTGAATACAAACAATCCTCATTCAATAAATATTTATTGAGCATCTGCTATAGAAAGACACACTATTCAGTGGTGGTGACACCAGTTATCTAGACAGACGTGGTCACTGCATTTAGGAAATTCACACATAATCAAATCAAAAGGATGCTAATAATTATTTACTATAATGTAATGTTGATATATTATTATATAGCAGAACTCTATATAGCATATATTAGTGCCTAATGTTTCTTACTTAATAGGCAAGGAAACAGTGTCTTAGAATTATAAAATTCTATCCTCTGAAATTAGACCACATATTTACTGATCAGATTTTTAATGAGCCCCTATTATATGTACAGCTCTGTGTGATATGTTTGAATACATCTTAAATCAGTGAAATAAATTTCACATTTCACTGATTAATTGTAAGACCTATTTAGCCAGATTTTTATTAAAAATGAGGGTTTTTTTTTTTTTTAATCACCTAAGTGAACAGAGAAGCCATTGCTAATTTGGGCAAGAAAGGAGAATTTATTTCCCAAATTTTCCCCAGTGAATTATAAATTTATAGATAAGGAATTTTTATCCAACTCATGATTGCTGGAGAAAAAAAAATCTTCAAAACTTTGAAACTTTAGAAGAAGAATGTTTGGATCTTATGATCCAAGGAAAAATATTCAGTTTATTATTCTCTGTTTGTTTATGACAGTGTTTACTTTCAGTATCCTCTGCAACTACACAGCAGGATTGGGAAAGAAGATAAGATGGTATACAGGAACCACTTGGGGTGCATTTTGAAATCCTTTGAAAGCTGCTCTCATGAAAGGCTTGAGATCTAAGGTCTGGAAGAGCTACTGACCACACCTTCTATTCTCTTCTGTTGAAATGCTTCGTCCCATTTCCTGCAAAACCTGAAGGAAAGTGTCTTCCTTCAAGAATACTTCTACACAATGACTTATGACAACCATTTAAAATCAGATGCATCTCCTGACATTATCTCCTTTAAAAATATTTATTTATTCATGAAGAATGATAGGCAGAGAGAGAAAGAACCAGGCATCACTCTGGTACGTGTGCCACTGGGAATTGAACTCAGGACCTCATACTTGAGAGACCAGTGCTTTATCCATTGCGTCACCTTCCAGATCACCCTCCTGACATTCTCAATTATGCTATTTCCTAATATTATATAATAGGAAGGGAAAGAATCAGAAAGGATATGGCTGGATAAGAAAACCAACATGACCCCAGCACTCCTAGTGGAGTCTGTGAATAGCAACTGAATCAGTTCCAGATTTAGGGAGGACCTATAGTTAGGATTTCACATGAGACTGCAGGAGCTGGACACCTCCAGGATGTATCTATTTTTTTTTCTAACTCCAAATATTAGAATATTAGCTGTTCCATACAAGAAGAATGCTTTACTCATATAACCACTTCAGATATATCATATGGGAAAATCTAAAGTCTCTTATCTATCATAAGCTTTTGAATTTATTTTTCTACCTCACATTTTAACTTTGTTATAAGACAGAATTTTTTAAATAGTCTGGAATTTTTTAAATACTTTGAAGGAGACATAAAAAATGGCAATGAATTTTCTTTTAAGCTTAACATTATTGTTGTTTCAAATAACCAACATGGTATACTAATATCCCCATTTATTATCACTTCATTTTCAGTCTTTACAAATTTGAAATTTCTAGTACTGGAATCTGAAGAATAGATTTTTAAATAAATTATTAATGAATTCAGTGGTTTTTCAAAGATTTGATTGTTTAAGGGGCAGATGAGACATTTGTATGCCTGTGTAATGTATCAAGTTATGTCTTGAATTTAGGTTCAAAAATCCATTGAGAGGTGAAATGCAGAAGCTAATCAAAGGTATTCTGATTCACAAAAATCTTTAGGATATGTAGAAAGATGCACTAGGGTATCTTGATGGTATAGCCCTCAATAGAAAAGATGAACTGGAGAAGATATTTTTCAATTTTCTTATAGGAGGCAATCTCATTAAAGAGTACCCTAAATCATAACAGAGGAAGCCAGTATGTGAATTTCCTTTATTTTCTTATAACTTTCCCCCTGGTTCTTTTATAATGATATCAGAAATTATTCTACTCAAGTCTATCTGCACACTGATTTTTAACTTATAACTTTATGCTCTTGTGTGGCTGTTTTTATAGGCTTGTAGCATAATGAAAAATGTCCAAGTTAATAGAATGGAAGAAAATATTTGCAAAACATATCTTTGATTGAACATTAGCATTATAAATATGAGGATCCCATAACTCATAACTCAATATCAAAACAAAGACACCCCCAACACACACACACACATACACACTAAATTTTGGGCAAAAAATTTAATAGCAATTTCTCCAAATAAAATAATGTAAATAGCCAACAGGTACATGAAAAGGTACTCTAAATCAGTTATCATGAGGGATATCAAAAAAATCCATAATGAGATGTCACCTCACATTTGTTAGAGTGACTGTTAGCCAAAAATTAAAAGGCAAGTGCTGGTGAAAATAATGAGTTACCCTTGAGCACTGTTGATTGGAATGTAAATTGATGGATAGAGATATAAATTAGTGATAACACTACAGAAAAAAGTGTGGAGTTGCCTCAAAAATTAAAATATATTACTACATGACTCAAAAACTCAATATTTAACTAAAAGGTTTTCAATTAGGTTATTAAAGAGATATTTGGATTTCTTTACCACTTGTAGTAGTATTCATAACTGTCAAGATACGTAAACAGCTTGAATTTAAGTCAGTCTTCTTCTAGCGTTTGCCCTTCTTCCGTAGCCAGTCAACAGCATCAGGTTGAGCCTGATGTAAAGTTTCGAGACCTCCTTTGAATCTGGAGAGGTGGCAGTCATTGAATATGTGGGTCATAGTCTGTCTGTAGCCGCAGGGGCAGTTTGGGTCGTCTCTGGCTCCCCAGCGGTGGAACATAGCGGCGCACCGGCCATGGCCTGTTCGATAGCGATTGAGGAGGGCCCAATCATAACGTGCTAGGTCAAAGCCGGGTTGACGCTTGCAGGGGTCTGTGATGAGGTGTTTGTTCTTTACCTCAGCTGACTGCCAGCTCTGTTTCCAAGAGTCTGGAACAGAGAAGTTCAGTGTAGGCGTAGGGGACCAGACTGGGTGACGTCAAGCATTGAACAGGGTGGGCGAAGATATCTGCGTATATTGGCAGGTCTGGTTGAGCGTAGACGTGGGAAATTAACTTAGATGATGCCGCATCCCGACAAATATCTGGCGGGGCGATGTTGCTAAGAACTGGCAGCCATGGTACCGGGGTGGAACGGATGGTTCCAGAAATTATCCTCATGGAGGAATATAATTTGGAATCGACCAAGTGGACTTGGGGGCTACGGAACCATACTGGGGCACAGTATTCTGCAGTGGAATAGCATAATGCCAGAGATGATGATCGTAGTGTGGAAGCGCTCGCGCCCCATGAGGAGCTGGCCAGTCTTGCAATGATGTTATTCCTCGCGCCCACCTTTGCTGCAGTTTTTATGAGATGTTTGTGAAATGACAGAGTGCGATCGAGAGTAACGCCAAGATAGACTGGCTGGGCTTCATGCCGGATTCTCGTATCGCCAAGCTGCACATTAAGCTCACGCGAGGCCGAGGCATGGTGTAGATGGATTTACATGGATAAAGCTAATATGGTATATGCATATACTTTGAAGGCTATGCTAAATTATTATTATTTTTTAATTTTTTTAAATTAACTTTATTTATTGGATAGAGACAGGTAGAAATCGAGAAGGAAGGAGATGATAGGGAGGGAGAGAGACAGAGAGACACCTGCAGCCCTGCTTCACCACTGTGAAGTTCTCCCCCTGCAGGTGGGAACCAGGGGATCGAACCTGGATCCTTGTGCATTGTAACGTGTGCTCAACCAGGTGCACCACCACCTGGCGCCGGCTATACTAAATTAAATAAATTTTGTCACAGAAGGGTCAATGCTCAGCAAATAACTCAGTCACAGAAGGGTAGCTACTGAATTAATTTAATTTTATGAAGTATCTAAAACAGTCAAATTTATAGAATTGTTTTAGGGATTGAGCAGAGGAGGAAACAGAGTTCAGATGCAACATATATAAATTTTCAGTTGTGCAATATGGGTAATCTAGAGAGATTAACTGACCTTGTTCCTACAGCTAATGACACTGGACTGTACACTCTAAAACTTAGCATAGTATATTTCATCTTAAGTGCTTTAACCACAAAAAACAACCTTTTATTTATTTATTATTGATAGAGACAGAAATTGAGAGGAGAGGGAGAAATAGAGGTAAAGAGACAAAGAGACACTTGCTGCTATGCTTCACCATTCTTGAAGTTTCCCCCCTACAAGTGGGGTCCAGGAGCTTGAACCTTGGTCCTTGCACACTGTAATGTGTGTGCTTAACAAGGTGTACCACCACCTGCTGCCCTCCACTACTCCCCAGATTTTTAAGTATACAGACACCTATCATGGGAATATAAGAAACTGTATTCATGTAGCCATTCAGTCCCATTATTTCCTCAATACAATTATAAAATAAAACAGGTATGTGACAACCTTTTTAAAAAATCTTCACATGAAAACTTCTTCAAAGACCAAGTAGATCAGAGGCAACCAGTGGCACAGCTATTTACAAGATACTGGGTACTATACAGCAAACCCTAAAAAAAGGACTTTTCAAAGTTAACCCAATTAACAAATAATGTGATGATAACATTAACTATCCATTGTCTTTTTGAACCCTAAGACAGCAGGAACCTCACATCTCCACTATAAAGCCTATATTTCCCCCAGTCCCGGAACCTTAGGATAGGGCCCACTTTCCCGCATGCCTCTCCCAATCCATATCGAATAATATTGCATCAGCCGATAACAACCTAATCAACGCAACGACTGCCACCTCAGCATGCTTCAGCTCAGACTGTATCCAGAGACTTCAGGTGTGGAATGACAACCCTTCAGCTTCATTACTCAGGTGAGACCTTTCCTCTCATAGCATTCTTTAATTCCTTCCCAGGTGGATCACTTTCTAACAAAGTCCCAAAACCTAGATATATACACCAGGTTCTGTGAGAGAGAGCATATGTTCATACGTATCCATAAACAAGTGCAAAATACATACCTGAAAGTAGAAGTACTAGAGTTTTCAGTGAGTACCCCCCTAATGCTTCCTCTCCACTATTCCAACCTTTGGGTCCATGTTGTTTGGCTTTGTATGTTAACTCTGTTTTCAGCCACCAGGTTCCAGATGCCATCAGGATGCCGGCCAGGCTTCCCTGGACTGAAGACCCCACCAATGTGTCCTGGAGCTCTGCTTCCCCAGAGACCCACCCTACTAGGGAAAGAGAGAGGCAGACTGGGAGTATGGACCGACCAGTCAACGTCCATGTTCAGCGAGGCAGCAATTACAGAAGCCAGACCTTCTACCTTCTGCAACCCACAACGACCCTGGGTCCATGCTCCCAGAGGGATAGAGAGTGGGAAAGCTATCAGGGGAGGGGATGGGATATGGAGATTGGGTGGTGGGAATTGTGTGGAGTTGTACCCCTTATACCCTATGGTTTTGTTAATTTATCCTTTCTTAAATAAAAAATAAATTTAAAAAAATCTTCACATGAAAACTTCTTCAAAGCAACCAAAATAAAAAGCCAAATATTCTATGGTATACAGTTTTAATAGACACTGTATGTGGTCTCCTTGAATGAAATAGATTGAATATGAGATATAAACATGAAAGCAAGACATTATAATCACAAGAGCTAAGATTCGCTGAATATTTATGACATGTGAGGCACTGGTTTAAACTGTTTTCTACATTTCATCTTTACAACAACCGAATAGTTTAGTACTCTATTTACCCTTTTTCAATGAGAAATCAAAGTGCAGAAAACTTAAGTAAATAAGCTTGTACAACTGATAAGAGGCAGAGCATGGGTCCAGTGTCAATTCTGAATGGTAAAATTCTAATGCTTCTCCAGAAAATACCACTCTCAATACTCAGATTGTTCTTGATGATATTAAATCACTAATGTTCTTAACAACAACCTTAGGAGTTTAGCTTGTGTTTCTTGTACCATATTTAATAAAACAGTGCAAGTTAGTAATGTTGCATGTTGGAAAGCTTTCATTTATCTTTTTTTGCGGGGGGGGGGGGCAGCCACTAGGGTTATGACTCAGTCTATATGGCTCCACTGTTGCTGGTGGCCATTTTTTTCCCCTTTCATAGAGGTTGAGGGACAGAGAGAACTAGAGAGAAAGAAAAAAATGGAGAGACAGAGAGAAAGGGCACTTGCAAAGTGTTGTGAAAACTCCCTATGAAGATTATATATTTTAAAGACAAATAGCTATTTCTAGGAAATTTACTGACATGCATCACATTTCTTGAGAAGGAAGAATATATGAAGTATTGCCATTGTGCACACCAGTGGCAGACAGGCTTAGTTAGATTCAGCAGGAAACATTTTAGTTACAGCAAGCAACCTTGCATGATTTCTCTTTGTCACTAGGGCTTAACTGTCCCAGGCCCACTTTTCTTTTTTTTTTTTTTTTAATATTTATTTATTCCCTTTTGTTGCCCTTGTTGTTTTATTGTTGTAGTTATTATTGTTGTTGTCGTTGTTGGATAGGACAGAGAGAAATGGAGAGAGGAGGGGAAGACAGAGAGGAGGAGAGAAGATAGACACCTGCAGACCTGCTTCACCACCTGTGAAGTGACTCCCCTGCAGGTGGGGAGCCGGGGTTCGAACCGGGATCCTTATGTTATGCCGGTCCTTGTGCTTTGCGCCACCTGCGCTTAATCTGCTGCACTACAGCCCGACTCCCCAGGCCCACTTTTCTAAGATAGAATGTTAGAGACAGAGATACAGAGACAAAAACATAGACACCATAGCACCAGAGCTGTGGAGGTCAGGATGAAACTTGGATCATGGGCATGACAAAGGAAATATTCTATCCAAGAGAGCTGTTTGGCTTCTTTCAATGTTTTACATGATTAATGAGTACTGATTGATAGTGAAGGAATGTCTAAGAATAAGAAAAACAAGCTGTCTTCTGGACTGGATCTTCCTACCTGATTCACTCTGAGGTTGTGAATAAATGTGATGGCTATACAGAGTCAAAATAATCTCTTCTGAAGAGGGAAAGTTCAGTCAACCATTTAGACTGCATTATGTTGAAGTCAGTTACACAGAACTTGAAAATATTTTGACAGATTGTTTTGGCTGCCTGTAAATACGCCTTCCAAATAAAAATCTCAGAAAATATTTCAAAGCAAAGAAAACTGTACAACTAGTACTTGATTTAATTTGGTGTCAGCTTTGATTTTACACTGTTAAACCTCCTTTATGCATTTTCATACTTATTAGATAGTAATAATTGTATTTAATTTTCAAATTATATATGATGTTCACGGTCAGTTAGATTTTGTATCTTAAAATTTAGATATAGAGTATAAATTATTTAATTTTAAATTTTTATTAGTGATTTAATAATGATTAACAAGACTGTAAGATAACAGGGGTACAATTCCATACAGTTCCCCTCATCAGAGTTCTGTATCCCATCCCCTCTATTGGAAGTTTCCCTATTCTTAATGCCTTTCTGGGAGTATGGATCAAAATTCCTTATGGGATGCAGAAGGTGGAAGGTCTAGCTTCTATAATTGCTTCTCCACTGTACATGGATGTTTGCAGGTTGATCCATACCCCAGATTTTTTGTATCTTTTCCTAGTGGCTCTGGAGAGGTTCTGGGACACAACCTGAGTATAAATTATTATATGACTCAAATGAGTTAGCCTTTCATAACAGGTATGTAAAGATTATTCTAGCTTTGTATGTACATTTGGCCAATGCACTTGCCTACAGTGAACTTTGGAAGCTTTTCATGTCCACTTAATCATGACATACACACAACCTCAATGACCTAACAGGCAGATATGCAATGCAATAATCATGGTAGCTTATGTCAGTCAGAAGAAAAGGGGAGGTGGTGGTAGAGAATCTGTTTTTGTTGTTTGAGCTAAATCATAATGAATCAGATATTTTTTATGAGAAACCTTTAACTATTCAGTGTAAGATCTACTTGCCAATATGTACAGATTTGTATTTTATTTGAAAATTGTTTATGCCACAATTATGTCTATATAAAATTGTTGAAAAGCTTAACAGTCCTTTTATGAGACATCAGATGTCATGCTGTTCCTAGTTCACTTTTTTAATGTCATCTGATTCTACAAAATGTGCCTGAGAAAAAAAATCAGTCCCGTTCAAAAGGAGTTCATTACAGGAATTCCCCTGTATATGAAATTGTCACATAAAACAATGTTCAGTCTTCATATGGAGATAACAGCATGCTGTTCGTAACATTCATCAAAAGGTAACAATAACGTTCAGGAATTTCTCTAAAATAAGAGAGCTTACGGGGAATGCATGAGTAGAGAGAATAATAGCCTGTTGTCCAGGCCCTGAGATTAAACACATCCCAGGGTAGACAGAGAAAAACCGCAGTGAGTCACTAAACAGTTTATCAGAAGAGGTCAGTGGGAACACACACATATGACATACATAGCTAGGACAGTGTGAAGAGTATGTCTCTCCACCCCAAACTTCCAAGAGTATTTATTAAGGTACAAATAACAGGTGATTATACATCACATAGCCAAAAATTAGAATACATTTCTAAGGAGAAAAACATCTGAGTACGTGTGCCTAAAACTGTTAATATCTTTAATAAAAGGTGAAAGATTTATACGATCTGAAGAGAAAGTCCCAAAACCTAGATATACATGTCCCATAAGATAAAGCATATGTTCACAGGTACCAATAAATTAGGGCAAAATATATACCTGAAAGCAAAAATACACAATAGTCTGTAGTGAGTCAGTATAAAGTTCATAATGAAATAGTGACTACTTAGACTTAGATACCCTCCTCACCTACTTCCTATTACAGTTCTCTTATTCACTGCAAAGCTAACCTTAGCAAAGCAAGGACTGCAAAAACTGAATAAGGGCAAGAGACTGGTATACTTTAACAATGACTCTTTAGTCACTATCAGGCCACCCCATCAGCTGGGACCCTATTCAGGAAGTCCTGAGATTCCCAAATAGACATGATGGGTCTAGACCTCAAATAAATCCCTCTCACCATTGTTACTGGTCATCTCTATCAAGAACAACACAATAGACCCCTCTGTGGGCCCCCATAGAAACTTGCCCTCAACATGGATAAACAATGGTAAAGAATGTTCCATCCTCCAAAGGGAGGCTGGATAACATACTCTATCTTCCACCTGAGGAAGATGGGTCTGAAATTGGGGCAGCTTGGAACGTTCCTACTCATGACCACAGAATGTGTGCTCAGACCTACAGGGATGCAGAGGTTATATAGGCTCCTAAGCTGAATATGGGCCCCAGATCAGATCAAATCGATGTGGTTTACAGTCAACAATATTTATATGCCTTTCCCGTACTTTGGAGCTACTCTCTTCCCTGATCCAGGTTTCTGGTACTTCTTCCAGCCATGACATCATCTCCCCAGACAATAACTTGGATCCACCTGCATATAAGATTTCAGGCTCAGAAAAATAAATAAATAAATAAATAACTAGTATACCAACAGGCCCTTAGGAATATAACTAAAATATGCCTACTAGCTATCTACAAAACGGAGGACCCCCCAACTCTTCATCTGTACTATTCCAGCCTTTAGGTCCATGATTGCTCAACAATGTGTTTGGGTTTGTATGTTAACTCTCTTTTCAACCACAAGGTTACAGATGCTAGCATGATGCCAACCAGACTTCCCTGGACAGAGAACCCCACCAATGTGTCCTGGAGCTTTGCTTCCCCAGAACCCTTCCCCACTAGGGAAAGAGAGACACAGCCTGGGAGTATGGATGGACCTGTCAATGCCCATGTTCAGCAGGGAAGCAATTACATAAGCCAGACCTTCAACCTTCTGCATCCCACAATGACCTTGGGTCCATACTCCCAGAGGGTTAAAGAATAGGAAGGCTATTAAGGGGAGGGGATGGATACAGAGTTCTGGTGGTGGGAACTGTATGAAATTTTATCCCTCTTACCCTATGGTTTGGTTTAGTTAATGTTTCCTTTTTATAAATAAAAAATAAAAAAACACTCTTATTATCCAAATGTCATTATGTCAGGTACATTCTTTTGGTGCTATAAGATAATTGAGTTTGTTTTAGTTATCCCATGCACAATCTCCAAACCCTTAGGCCAGCAGCCAGATATGAGATTTTTGGGCAATTTGGCAATGTAATCCTCTACTGTAGGCAGTAGCCTCTGGCAATGTAACCCTCTATTGTAGGCAGTAACCTCTGAAATATACAGACTTTTCCTGAAAAGCAGGATTTTCTGATAAGGGGATAGAGCCTTCAGTACAGGCCCCATGGCATATATTGATCTAAAGAAAGTACCTGGTACACAAGTAACATATTTTGCAAACAGAGATGCAAAGGTAACAATCAGTAGGGTTTCCAATAACAAGTATCAAGAAGTCTGGGATGAGAAAACTTCTTCAATAGCAGCTTACTGGAGCTGGACAGTGGAGCATGCAGTTAAGTGCACAAGAGTCTTGTCTGAGCCACCACTCCCCACTTGTAGTTAAAACTGTGAAACACATATGGTGAAGCAGGTCTGCTGGTGCCTATTTTTCTCTATGCCTCTATATCTCACCTCCTCCTCTCAATTTTTCTCTGTCCTATCAAATTAAAAAATAGGAGAAAATGGCCACCCCGACTGGTGGATTCGTAGTGTTTGCATCAAGCCCAAGTGACTGAAGGCAACAAAACAAAAAAATCCACGGCTATGGACATTTAATCTTTGATAAAGGGGCCCAAAGTATTAAATGGTGGAAGGAGGCTCTCTTTAATAAATGGTGCAGGGAAAACTGGGTTGAAACATGCAGAAGAATGAAATTGAACCACTTTATCTCACCATAAACAAAAATCAACTCCAGATGAATCAAGGACATGGATGTTAGATCAGAAACTATCAAATACTTAGAGGAAAAAATTGGTGGAACGCTTTCCCACCTAAACCTCAAGGACATCTTTGATGATACAAAGCCAATTGCAAGGAAGACTAACGCAGAAACAAATCAATGAGATCAAGAAATTGAAATTTAATTGAAAAGCTTCTGCACAGCCAAAGAAACTATCACACAAACAAAAAGACCCCTCACAGAATGGGAGAAGATCTTTTTTTAAATTTTTTACTCTATCTTTCCTCCATTTAACTAACATAATCCACAAGACTGTTTACCCTTAAAGTGAATGCCCATTTAAAATTTAGTATTATTCTTTAAGTGCTTATCTCGCTTCTTAAAGTTCCCTATTTAGATGATAAACTCATTAAGAACAAAAGAACATGAAGAGTCATGAACAAATCCTCTATGTAATGAAAAATTTAAATATATATTTAAAAAATTCATTGTCAAATCATGTCTACCTTATATAATAAATATATCCAGGCAGCCAGGATACTTCCACTCTTTTACTGACACCACATATAATGAGGAAATTATATTAAACTCATGCAGCTAAAATCTTTTGTGTTTTGATGTACTGCTTGCTTTTCCATGTACTTTATTATACAAAGATCTGCAGTTTGATTTTAATTTCACAAGATATGGGTTTAGTGTTTTGCATTAGATAAATTTAGGAAGGTTAGACAAGAGAGTAATGTAAGATTACATGTCTTGAGAATAATGGGTGAGATTAATGAATCTGAAATACTCATGACTACGTGGTTGTTTTTAAAATGTCACTTTCTCAAGAAGCACAGAAATAAGAAACTTAACAAGCATAAATATAATATGATCTTTTCAAAGAAAGGCTGTAGGCCTCTTCGGTATAGATAGATGCACATTTGGCTTTTTAGGACCATACCTAAGCTGTAGGCTACACATACATATGCTCCTCTTCCTCTCACTAGTCTTTTACCAAGTGATTTGCCATTCAAGATGGCACTTGGTAACTGGAATGAGAACCTATGATTCGATTCCATCTTTGGCCAATTCAAAAGACTGAATGGTTTCACACATGTACTGTCCTCTTTAATTTTAATTATTGCTATATAACTAAGTAATCTTTGCTCTAAATCTCAACTCTCTTCTCATTTTCATCTATGAACCCTCCTTAAGTCCTGTTTAGTCTTAATTTTTTAACCTCATTTTCATCTATTTGTTATTTCAGGAAAACCTTTTCATATACTAATTTTTTAAATCTAATTTTTGTCTTTATTTTCATTTATCTGATAATCACTGACTTTGAGCATTTGTTCATATGTCTGTTGGCCCTTTGGACCACTTCTTTGGTGAATGTGCTATCCATATCCTCTCCTCACTTATGGAATGGGTCACCCTACTTTTTGATCTATCTCATCTTGCTCTCCTATTTTAACTATAAAATATGTTATAAACAAAGGGAAGAGTTTGGATATACTTACAAATAAATTTAAGTGTCATGAAGAAACAAATATCATAACTTTTGAACTTGCTTAAAGATCTATTGAAATATTTGTCTTACACTTTTTGAACTTGCTTAAAGATCTACTGAAATATTTGTCTTTACCTTTTCATCTCACTAGAGTGAAAGGTCAAATACCTTAAATCTATTTTTTTTAGTCAAAAATGCTAAAAGATTATTATGTATGATAAATTCTATTTTCCCATGGCACCAGATTATAAATCCAAGACTTTGCGCTTGCATAATACTGCTGAGAAGCCTTCCGAGCCCAGATTTTCACTACTAATTTTTGACAGAGAGAAGTGATGGAAAGGGAAAAATAAAAAGATTAGAGAGAAGCTACAGCACCGCTTCCTCACCCATGGATTATCTTCAGTGTTCTCTATGATGTTCCCATGTGGTGTTAGGGCTAGATCCTAGAGTCTCATGCACAGTGGAGTCTTAGGCAAGGTCTAAATCATATGCTAGGTCTGTTCGATAAATAACCATGTTTGTTGCCCTTGTTGTCTTTTTATTGTTATTGTAGTTATTATTGTTGTTGTTATTGATGTCATCATTGTTAGATAGGACAGAGAGAAATGGAGAGAAGAGAGGAATACAGAGAGGGGGAGAGAAAGATGGACACCTGCAGACATGCTTTACTGCCTCTGAAGGGACTCCCCTGCAGGTGGGGAGCCGGGGGCTTGAACCAGGATCCTTACTCTGGTCCTTGTGCTTTGCGCCACATGTGCTTAACCTGCTGCGCTACTGCCTGACTCCCAAATAACCATGTTTGGAGCAATGAGTTTGTGAATGGATGTAGTAAGCATCATTGTACTTAATACAGGATCATTACTTATATACAGGCACATAACTTAATACAGGATACAATGCTTTCAGACATTTTTATAATAGTTTAAGACTGAAATCCTAGTGGGTGTTTTTCTACATTCACTCAAATAGGGTATTTTTTACAAGGCACACATCACTGCGGTTATAACAACAAGGGTTACAATGAATAAAAAGGCATTTTTCAAATGTATTTTTGCAACATTTATTTAGTAATTTAGAAATAATTCTATATTTGTACTTTGAAATTTATGAGATTCCTTTAAAATTTATCACCACTTTTCTTTTATCTGTTTCCTAACATTGCAATCTGGTTTCATTTAAAACCTGAAATTATAGCATATCTATCAGCATCTGAGAAAGGACAGACAGTAAACAAATGAGATCAGCTAATTCAGCCTGCCCACACCCATATGGTTTGGGTAACTTCATAGGACTTAAGTCAGTTCTAATTGTGCTTCTAGCCTTCTTGCTTTATAATCAAGCCTCATAACCCAGAGGGTATGTAGAACCTCATATATGCCTCAAAAATCTGAGTTTGAATATTCTGATGGTCAAAGACCTCATTCCTATCACCTTACATTTATGCAGAATGGGAAAATGACATAATATGGTTTTTACCCATGTACTGACCAGTATACATGGATTTCACTTTTCTCAGGTAAATAACTCCTCTCTCCTATGTCAAAGGATGCTGGTTTTCAATTTTTTTTGCTAAATGAACAGATGAGAATGTACTTTCATTTCAGTTAAAGATACATATTGTAGAAATATTAAGTGATTATAACCCTATTAAACATGGTTCATTATTACATATTTGTCTCAAATTTAGGTTTATTTATGCCTGCAGGATTCACACATATTGAAGAAGCTAAACTTAAATAGGAAGTCTACAGATCATACTCTTGAGTTTTGGAGATGCTTATAAAAAATGTTGACACTAAGATAAATGACTAGAGCTGAATCTATCATACTTAGGTATTATCTAGTATGATAGATTGAGCAAACTTTTTTTTTTGTAAAGACTTAATAGTAATTTTGGTTTTATAGGTCATGTGGTCTCTGCTGCAACTAGTCACTTTGGCTGTTTTAGCACAAAATCAGTCATCAGTTTATCAGTGAATGAGTATGACTGTGTTCCAATAATACATCATTTACAAAACCAGACAGCAGGTTAGATGTGTTCCAATGGCTGTGGTTTGACAGCTTCTGGCAGAAAAAGTACAGGGTATATAGCATAAGAGATTGAGTTAGAATATTCTGACATCTATTTTCTGGATAAACTTGGAGAGTTCTTAAGCTTTTCCCAGTCACCACTAATTTGACGGCTTGCCACAAGCTATATGAAACAAGGGAGACAAAGTGTCGACTTTGTTGGCTGATATATCTGGTCAATTTATATGATGCATATGAGTTCCCACTCTTACTTCCCTGGGACTTCCTTAAACAGGTAAAGTTGTAATTTTATTCTCAAAACACAGAAGTTAAATCTGCTTATAGGGATATACATAGAAACAGAACTGTAGTGCCTCTCCTTCTGTTCCTTTGTCTCCATGTCTCTCTTTCTATCTGGAAAAGTTGACTCAGAGGAGGGAAGTTCCAGCAACAGCAGCAGTAGCAGCAGCAACAACAACAACAACAAAAATACAGAACTAAGTAGAACTCATACACAACATCCATTTTATGTAGCATATCTTTAATGTACAGGTTTAATCCCTTAGAATCAACATAAACTAGAGATAATCAGGGCTCTGTTAAACACAAAATGCATATATTGGTTATGAAGATTAAATTAGGTCATGTATACAAACTCTTCACACACTCTCTGGCACATGAGAAATCTTCATCAAATATCAGTTATTTGAGGGGCCAGGTGGTGACACACCTGGTTAAGCACACATATTATAGTGCACAAGGACCCAGTTCGAGCTCCTGGTCCCCACTTGCAGTGGGAAAGCTTCATGAATGGAGAAGTAGGGCTACAGGTGTCTCTCTGTTTTTCTCCCTGTCTATCTCCCTCTTCGTTCTAAATTTATGGCTGTTTCTATCCAATAAATAAATAAATAAATAAATAAAATAATTTAAAAATATCAATTATTTGAACTACTAGTATCCCTATTTCACTGCCATATCAAGATGTAATATAATTTTATGGATGTTTGCTTGCAATGGTCCTGATAGACCAGACCTGGTACCTCATCTTCCACACTATATGAGGATAGATATTTTATTATAGTAATCCAATTTCATTACTTTTAAGTCTCTATTAATGTTTTTAAAATATTTTTAAGAAGGCACTTTTTTATTGCCACCACAGTTGTTGCTGAGACTTAGTGCCTACATGACAAATTCACTGCTCACAACAGCCATTTTTTCCTTTTTATTTATTTATTTTTCTTTGACAGGATAGAGAGAAATTAAGAGGGGAGGAGGAGATATAGAGGGAGAGAGAGACATAGAGAGAGACCCACATCATGGCTTCACCACTCATGAAGCCTCCCTCAGGCAGATGAGGAACAGGGTTTTGAACTTTGGTCCTTACTCATAGTAAGATGAGCACTCAACTAGGTGCTCCACCACCAGGCCCTGGATGAAAACACTTTTTAATTTATTCACTTATCTTCATTAACTGAAATGTAAAGTTTTAAAAGGTAGGAAGGGTAAAGTGAGTACTAGGTTTTAGGGATGCCAGACAGTAAATGATCAATTAGTGACCTAGTTATCATTAGAGTTCCATTTCAATTGTGTCTTTCCTTCTTATTTTAAATTTCTTTATTAGGGAATTAATGTTTTACATTCGACAGTAAATACAATAGTTTGTACATGCATAAAATTTCTCAGTTTTTCATATAACAATACAACTCCCACTACGTCCTCTGTCATCCTTCTTGGACCTGTATTCTCCCCCCAACCCACTCCAGAGTCTTTTACTTTGGTGCAATATGCCAATTCCAGTTCAGGTTCTACTTGTGTTTGCTCTTCTGATCTTGTTTTTCAACTTCTGCCTGAGAGTGAGATCATCCCAGATTCTTCCTTCTGTTTCTGACTTATTTCACTTAACATGAATTTTTCAAGGTCTATCCAAGATTGGCTGAAAACGGTGAAGTCACCATTTTTAATAACTGAGTAGTATTCCATTATGCATATATACCACAACTTGCTCAGCCACTCATCTGTTGTTGGTCACCTGGGTTGCTTCCAGGTTTTGGCTATTACAAATTGTGCTGCTGAGAACATATGTGTACACAGATCTTTTTGGATGAGTGTGTTGGGTTCCTTAGGATATATCCCCAGGAGAGGAATTGCAGGATCATAGGGTAGGTCCATTTCTAGCCTTCTGAGAGTTCTCCATACTGCTCTCCACAGAGGTTGGACCAATTGATATTCCCACCAGCAGTGCAGGAGGGTTCCTTTGACCCCACCACCTCTCCAGCATTTGTTGCTGTTACCTTTTCTGATATATGACATTCTCACAGGAGTGAAGTGGTATCTCATTGTTGTCTTGATTTTCATTTCTCTGACAATCAAAGACTTGGAGCATTTTTTCATGTGCTTCTTAGCCTTTTGGATCTCTTTTATGGTGGTGTCTTTCCTTCTTAACCAAATACGTCCAGCATGTACCATCAGCTTTATTTTGGTTTTCAAAATAGAGAAATCTAGATAGACTGCTTAGGGCAGGAGAACCAGAGCATATGGAAATAATTGCAAAGGAGTGGGGAAAGGCTTCTGTTCTCTGAAACATCATGACATCACATGACAATTATCTGGCTGCTATGCCAGTCATTCAGATGTCAGTGAATTTATTTTTTCACTCACTTAAACAGAAATCTGTTCCTTATCTTGTTTCTCTCTTCTTTGATGGATCTGAGGTCTGAACTCACCTTAGAGTCCCCTTGACAGGGTTGAGATTCAGATGAAGTCAGTGAAATTTTTAATGCCCAAGATGCTAATAAATTTAAATATGATCATTTTCTACACTATGGAGATGGCATCTGGGCATGATTGTGATTATCAATGGATAATTTCACCAAGTGACAAACCGATAATTTTACAAGTTGATAAATGATTTCAAGAATCATAGTAACTATATCTTTATAAAATGACTATATTGAAGAAGGCAAATGTATTTCATAATATTTTGGTCTTTTTTCTGTTGTACTGAAAATTTTGAGGCTTATTGACAAATGAAGAGTTCCAAAGTCTTATAAAATCAGTATGAGATTTGGAAAGAAAGTTTAAGTTTTCTAAGAAAACAATCCAAAAATTTACTCTTTGCTTGATTTTCCAATACCTACTTCATTCCTTCCTTCCTCTGTCTCTATCCCCCCTCACTCCTTCCTTCAACCCTTCCTTCCTTTTCTTCCTCTTTTCTTTCCTTTCTTTCTCTCAGCACTCCAGGATGCCTTTTTTGGTTCAGATAGAAAGATACACAAACAAAGAGAGAAAGAAGAAAGGATATAACAGCATCAAAACACATCCTTTAATGTGGTGGGGACATAGAAAAGCAGACACACTATCCAGGGAAAATATTTTATTGGTCCTACTATCCTTCTGTAGTACATATTTAAAGGATAACTTTCACTGTAAATGGGAATCTTCGGCACTTACCCAACACATTTTGTAATTGTAAAATATTACACAATAAGACATGCCACAAATTAAGATTATATAGCAACCCATCAAAACCAAAATAAAGGAATTAGGCAAGGTTATATAAAGAAGAGGGAAACAAGGCAACTGTACTCCCTCACACTTTTAGAAAAATAAAAAAGATAAGATCATTAATATCCAAGAGTTTCAACACTGAAGGCAACAACTACATTTTAACTCAATTCAAGGTAAAGGAATCATTATCACTTTTAAGTGGTGGCCTTCCCCCTACCTGCTTCTATGTTTTCTACTTCCCTCCTCTCTCTAGAAGGCTGACTTTGTCTCATGATAACAGGTAGTTGAACACACATTAAAAGGATAGATAAGTAGAAGTAATTCTAATGATTCCAATAAACTGTTCTAATGATATATTACATTTGACCTAAATTTTAAGTGGTATATTTGATGCCTTAATGTAATCAGAGAGTCAACTTTAAATTTCAAGTACTGTGTATTGCAAAATTATAGGGAAAAAACTAAAAACACTATATTAAAAAGTAGTAAGGACCTATAAGAAGCAGCTATATACACATAATGTCAAAGGACATAAATTATGGTGGTGTTGTGTATGATACAGCAAATTGTAAAAAAGAGATATTTTAAAGTTAACCCAATTGCCAAATAATGTGATTATAGCAATAACTATCTGTTGCCGTCTTAAACCCTAAGGCAGCAAGAGCCTCCCACTTTCTCTATAGAGCCCATATTTCCCCCAGTCCTGGAACCTCTAGGGAGGAGCTCACTTTCCCTGCATGCCTCTCTCAATTCAAGCATCTGATGATCTCAACCTAATCAACACAACGAGTACCACCTCAACCAGCTTCACTCAGACTGTGTCCAGAGACGTCAGGTGTGGAATGTCAACCCTTTAGCCTCATTACTCCTGTGAGACCTTTCCTTTTATAGGATTCTCTAATTCCATTTCAGGTGGTTCAATTCCTAACAAAGTCCCAATACCTATATATAGACCAGGTCCCATGAGATAGGGCAAATGTTCACATGCATCCATAAATTAGGGCAAAATATATACCTGAAAGCAAAAGTGCACAATAATCTGCAGTGAGTCAGTATATGCAGCAAGTAGAAAGACCTAAAAAGACACCATAAGTCCCTAATGAAATAGTGTCTACTTAGACTTAGATATCCTCCTCACCTACTTCCTATTATACTTCCTTCAGTCACTCCAAAGCTAACCTTATCAAAGTAAGGACTACAAAAGCTGAATAAGGGCAAGAGACTGGCATACTTTAACGATGAATTCCTATTATACTTCCCTCACTCACTGCAAAGCTAACCTTATCAAAGCAAGGACTGCAAAAGCTGAATAAGGGCAAGAGACTGGTATACTTTAACAATGACTCTTTAGTCACTATCAGGCCACCCCATCAGCTGGGGCCCTATTCAGGGAGTCCTGAGATTTCAAAATAGACATGATGGGCCTAGACTTCAAATAAATACCTCTCTCCATTGTTACTGGTCACCTCTATCAGGAACAACGCAATAGACCCCTTGTTGGCCCCCATAGAACCTTGCCCTCAACATGGATAAATAACGGTAGAGAATGTTCCATCCTCCAAAGGGAGGCTGGATAACATACTCTATCTTCCACCTGAGGAAGATGGGTCTGAAATTGGGGCAGCTTGAAACATTCCTACTCATGACCACAGAATGTGTGCTCAGACCTACAGGGATGCAGAGGTTACATAGGTTCCTAAGCCGAATATGGGCCCCAGGTCTGATCAAATCGATGGAGTTTATATTCAACAATATTTATATACCATTCTCGTATTTTGGAGCTACTCTCTTCCCTGATCCAGTTTTCTGGTCCTTTTTCCAGCCATAACATCATCTCCCCAGACAGTAACTTGGGTCTACCTGCATATCAGATGTTAAGCTCAGAAGAAAAACGAAAAACCAAAAAACAACACACTAGTATAGTCATAGGCCCTCTGGAATATAACTAAAATAGGCCTACTAACTAACTATAAAACAGAGACCCCCAAATCTTCATCTTCACTGTTCCTGCCTTTAGGTTCATGATTAGTCAACAATTTGGCCTTATATGTTAACTCTTCTTTCAGCCACCAGGTTTCAGATGCTAGCATGATGCCAATCATATTTCCCTGGGCAGATAACCCTACCAATATGTCCTGGAAATCCACTACCCCAGAGCCCTGCCCCACTAGGGAAAGAGAGACACAGATTAGGAGTATGAATCAACCTGTCAACATCCATGTTCAGTGGGGAAGCAATTACAGAAGCCAGACCTTCCACCTTCTGCACCCCATAATGACCCTGGGTCCATACTCCCCGAATGTTAAAGCATAGGAAAGCTATCAAGGGAGTGGATGGGATACTAAGTTCTGGTGGTGGGAATTATGTGGAATTC
This sequence comes from Erinaceus europaeus, assembly GCF_950295315.1. Lineage (NCBI taxonomy): Eukaryota > Metazoa > Chordata > Mammalia > Eulipotyphla > Erinaceidae > Erinaceus > Erinaceus europaeus. The sequence goes on from NC_080163.1 coordinate 73,131,444, forward strand.
TACCCCTCAGGATAAGTCCTGTGGTTAAACCACAGGATAAGTCCTGTGGTTTTTGCAGTGCTTCCTTTTTATAAATAAAAATCACATATATATGGACACATGATATTGAGAACTGGAATAAGAGCTCTTTACTTGGTGGTACCAGTATCTACATTTGTGGCCTATGTAAAGCATTTCAATCTCCCTTATCAAATCTTCTAATTTCTGAGATGCTGAATGACCTACATGACACAGATAGATCTTTACATCTCTGACAATCTCATGAAAAAATAGACTTCATATAGTCTACCAGTATACAGATTCCGCCCTTAGTACGCCTATGTGATAGGTGGTATGTCTTCTTGAAAGCTCAGGCTCCCTTTTCTTTACTGCACCAAATTTCTTTTCTTTTGGCAACAACTCTCTTAATTTTTTCAGTCACTCAGGCTCCTTTTTCAATCAAATCTAGAATCTGGGGAAGGGATAAAATGAGTGAATTATATGATAGTGTGATATCCATTGTGTCCTTATTCAAAAGTACATAAAAGTAAAGTCTGAAATCTCAGTTCTGTAGCCTCTACTTTTAAGATAGATCACAAGTCAAAACAACTTCAGTATTCAATTTAACCATCTTGGTTTCACCATCATCATCCCTTATCTGGACACTGCCAAAGCCCTTCAACCATTCTGGCTACAATACTTTATCATGCCTGTAACAGCCTTTATAAGTTTTATAATACCTATTAGGATCGTGTAAGAACCTTACTTAAATGCCTTCAATGACTTCCCAATGACATTTCATATAAAATATCCACTCTACCATGGTCTTCACACAATTAAGTAATTTGTGGCTGGCATCTTGCAAATTTCTTCTTTATCTTCCTCTTACTCCTTGAGCCTCAAGATTTTTCCTTTTTTTTCCCTAAGACTTAGCTTTTTGAACCACATTATATTCATTCTCACCTCAAGGAGTTTTCACTTTTTGTCCTCTTTTCCCCTTATCCTCAGATTTACTGGAGAGGGGAGGTTTTGAAGCCATCTCAGGAGAGAAACTTGACAGTACTTAGTTTTCACTCCAATTGGTGCTTTTTTTCTACTTACTAATCTCTTCTCCACCTTTTTCTTCTCCATTTTTTTCTCCTATTCCTCCTCTACTACTTCTTTTCCTTCTCTTCCTCTTTCTTCTAAATGAATCACTTCACAGCCTATCAGCATAGTGAAGTTGTGACTCTTTGAACTGCCTTTCTTTTCTTTTCTTTAATTTTTATTTATAAAAAGGAAACACTGACAGAAACCATAGGATAAGGGGGGGGGGTACAATTCCACACAATTCCCACCACCAGAACTCCGTATCCCATCTGCTCCCCTGATAACTTTCCTATTCTTTATCCCTCTGGAACTATGAACCAAGGTACATTATGGGGTGCAGAAGGCGGAACATCTGGCTTCTGTAATTGCTTCCCTGCCCTACTAGGGAAAGAGAGACAGGCTAGGAGTATGGGTGGACTTGTCAATGCCCATGTTCAGCTTGGAAGCATACTCCCAGAGTATCTTTATCTTCCCCTAGTGAGGTGGGGCTATGAACTGCCTTTCTATTATTTTCTGTTTCAGAAAGTGTCATGACCAAAGTCCAAAACAAGTTGGTACTGAAACAGCAAGGAGGTATACCTTAGTACCAATTGTACAGCAAATGTACCAGAGTCAGAGCCATATTTAAAATGGAGCTCCATCTGCCATTTCACCAAATTTGTGGAATAAATTTGTGAAAGGCATAATAATGTGCTGGGAGTTGAAGTGCTTGTGTTCTTTCATATTATTTTTTTCTCAGTACTAGGGAGTTTCTTTTTTTAAATAAATAATATAGTAGATTTTAGAAGAGCCTCTTTCATATTCTTTAACTCCTCAAACATCATTAAACATGCTTCAATTTTTAAAAGCAAATGCGAAATTTATTTTTAAATTTTATTTTATGTATTATTTATTGGATACAGACAAAGAGAAATAGAAGAAGGGGGAGGTAAGGAGGGAGAAAGAAAAAGAGAGGAATCACCTCATCATCGCATTCTCCCTGTAGGCTTGAACCCCCGTCCCTGTGAATTATGATCAACAGGGTGCACTACCTCTGCACTAACATGTCTTCTCAGCTGGATGCACCGTTGGCTGGCTTCCATGTTTTAATTATTAATTTTAGGTAGAGACAGAGATGCAGAGAGGAAAAGAGAGAGCCCACAGACCAAAGTTTCCTTCATTGTGGTCAGGGCAGGCTTGAACAGGGGTTGCATATTTGAAAATAAGTATACTGTTCAAGTGGGCTATTTGACAGCATTTACACATATTTGTAGATTTATTAACAAGAATGAGAGAACCAGGGCACCACTTTCATATATGAAGTGCCCACGATCAAACCTGGGACCTCATGCCTCCAAGTCTGATGGTCTACCCACTACATCACTTCCCTATTATATATATTTGATTAAATCTGAACAAACTCTTTCTGGTCTACGAAAGAAAATCTCACCCCAAGTTATCACTGAGAGAGCAAAACTGATACAGAAAGCTTTAAGGACACCACATGCCTTCAGACAGAAGAGAATAGAAGAATAACTTCTTGTACTTAGTCACAATTGTATTCTGGAACAGAATTGATGAGCTCACTCACTTTAATTTGTAAATGGATTGAAAGACTTAAGGGGAGGTTTACATCAACAGCAGAGAAAGCTTCCATTGTTTTGCATAACAAAAATAAGTTATAATTGTACATTTTTTTAGGTAGTCATAACATAGTTGTATACATCTGGAAGCAGAGCTTGCTGCATGGTGTTATCCTTCTCCACAAACTGCCACCTTCTCTACCAGCTGAGTTTAAGCTCCATACTGATTATTTTTATGAATATCTCCTTTCCTATGTATGAAATGGATATAACAGTAGCAAGTTTTTTAGGAATGCTGTAAGATAAATGTATTTCAATCCTCACAACATAGAGAGGGGGTTGATTCTGAGCTCAGACTGTAGATTCTGATTGTTGGTGTTGGAGGATTCAGTCCAGCCTGCTATGGGGGTATGGAAAACAATTTATTTATGTTTTTTTCTCTACTCTGACCACAGTTTATCACCTCTTCCCTGTTTCTGGAGAACAAAAAAACAGAAATATCTAATACCAAAACAGCAATAACAAACTTTAACAATGACTTTGTTGGTCTTGATATACTTTCTGAATTCCTAACACATAGCTATTCAACTTCCTTCCGATTCCCCATGTCTTGCTTTTCTGAAACAGTGCCTGTTCAGTCACCAGTATTAAGGAAGGATAACTGGGAAAGTCCCTAGATCTTATATGCCTAAAGGCTCTGGAATGTTGTGGGCTTTATTTTTCATAGCCAGAGGACATGAAAATATTTAATTATGAATCATCTGAGCCTGAACTTCCTTATAGTAATATAGCAGGCAATGGAGAGCTTCCTTTCTTTTGTCAATGTCTTGATAATCAGGGACCTCAGAGGATATTTACTCAACTTCTGATCAGAGTCATTGCTCCTCCTTTTCCGTGGAAGTGCCCTCTGGAAAGTCTCAGAGTTTACAGATTATTCTTTCCAAGATGCTACTGAGCTTTTAAATATTAGACTAGCTTCATAATTCTAATTCAAAAATATTTATTTTTCTATAATTATCTATTCAACATATATTTTAGAGTATATTAGCAGTACCTGATGTTAATGAAATTGATGAAAAAGAAAGATGATAAAGACAAATTCCAAATTTTAAAATAATTATGAAGCCCCTTTTTTAGGTCATCTAGATGAGTTAAAATAGAAGACTGATGTCCTGTCCTTAAGTATAGAATAGATTCCATAGGATCAAATGGAAGAAAGTTATTAGTATGCAGGACAGTGAAGAGAGGGTATTCAAAAAATTTTTACATAATAAATAACATGTTGGCATTAGGAATATATGAACAGAGAAATTACTAGTAGATTTGTGCTGACAGAAATGTTATTCCAAGCAAAGGGCTGACATATGAAGTGCTTGTTTTCTTTCATATTATTTTTATTATTTTATTAATTTTAATAGGCATGGTTAGATAAAAGAAGAATGTGTGTTTATGTAACTGAAAGTCATTTCAGGTGGACAGAGAGCATACATTTCACATAGTGGAATAGTAGAAAAGCAGGCTGGAAATATAGGGAGTAGATCACAGAGCACAGGATGTCTGAGGAATAAACTGTGTGGCATGTGTTCTCATAATGTTCCACATACGTGTTTTAATGGATTGACATTGTGATGACCCTGCAGATGAAAAAGTGGGAGACATTGAGATGGAGGGGCATCCTGTGTGGTGTAAAATTGGTACAATAGAGTGACTTATGTTATCAATCAAAAGTAGCTGTATATTGAAGAAAATACTGATAAATAAATATGGAAAAGTTACTCTTCCACTTAACAGTGGGAGTCAACACTTTTTTTAAGTTATTTTTTTATTACTTATTTTTCCCTTTTGTTGTCCTTGGTGTTTTCTATTATTGTAGTTATTGTTGTTGTTGATGATGATGATGTCGTTGTTGTTGGATAGGATAGAAAGGGAGAGAGGAGGGGAAGACAGAGAGAGGGAGAGAAAGATAGACACCTTCAGACCTGCTTCACCGCCCGTGAAGCAACTCCCCTACAGGTGGGGATCCGGGGCTTTAACCAGGATCTTTAGGGCTCCTTGTGCTTTGCGCCACGTGTGCTTAATCTGCTGCTGAGCTATGTCAGACTCCCGAGTTAACACTTTTGAGATAAGAACGTCCATATATAAAATAGGTAAGTCAATTATAAAAATAGTTACATATCAAAAATGAGTACGCAACTGTTAAAAAATTCAGGCAGGATAACTGTTTAATTTTGAAAACACCATGAGTCCTTTAAATACCAAGTTTTTATATATTTAATTTATACTTAACTTACTAGGACCATGGAATGACTCAGAGTTAATACTCTTATGGAATTTGGATGCCTGAGACTCTGGTTTCCTTACCTAACACTTCGTTGACCATAGGTGTATTCTGGTAACTTTTCTGAAATGAATAACACAAACTTTTAAAAGTATGTATAATTCCTCTACTAAATTTTTCTTTATTCTGTACTCATTCTGAGTCAAATCTATTTCATAAGTTAAAGAAATACTAGTTCATTTTTTCAGGAATATGACTTCTATCTTATCTCTTTTGTAAAATCTAATAAGCATGCATTCTGGAGATACCTGCCACTGTGCAGAACAATGTCTGCAACACAAGGGCTAGAAATCTGTAGGAGTCTAGACCTGAAAACTAAGTTATAAAATTAAATCACTAAATCATACCTAAATACATTGTAATGCATCTAGATAGTGGGCTGAGTATCATGTGGTCAGTTAAAAAAAAAAAAAAAGCATTGAATATGATTTCATAGATGAGACTTGAGGCCAAAAGAGAAATTTGATATTTTGATATTTGATATTTTTACATACATTAATTTCTGAGCAATTGCTACTATGACTGGCAACTCTGGGATAAGAACAGATAACATCCATATTGTTTAAACACTTAAACACAATGCAGTACCATTTATCTATATGTTCTTAGGTGTAGGTAGATGATACATTATACAAATATATGAAAAAATAACATAAAAATTAAGTGATAGCTATTTAAAGTTCAAGGTAATGGGGCTCCAAGTAATTTTTCTATTCTTTGATATATTTAAAACACTGGTTTACTTTTTTTAAATGATCAAATATTACTTATATAATTAAAACCTATTTTTACAGTGAGAGGTAGGGAAGTCACAGCCTCATAACTGAAGCAGACAAGCTAATAATGACAGTGAGGTCACATGGCGTAGTGTCTACTCATTTTATAATATGGAGTCAGACTTCTTGGGATAGATGCAAGTCCATTTTCCAGCTATAGGGAATGAGTTTAATTCTCTATGCCTTGGTTTCCTTCTCCACAAACTAGGAACAGAAATAGTACATACTTTCTCACTTGCAAGACCCAGGATATACCATCCCATCACACACACACACACACGCACGCACGCGCGCACACACACACACACACACACACACACACACACACACTGTACTGAAGGAAGCTGTGGTGCTATGGTGTCTTTCCTTCTATTCCTGTCACTGCTTTTTATCTGGAAAAAACAGAATAGAATACTGACCTAGAGCAGTGAAGCCCCAGTGATTACAATGACAACAACAACAACAACAAAAATTAGTATTATTGCAAAATATTGTGATGAGTATCAAGCATATTACCATTTGTAAATCAGCCTGGCACATATTGGAAACTATACAGCTATCTACTACATTAAATATATACTTATAATACAATTCTCTAAATGAGAGGATAAAAATATCCTAATAAGTCCATGATTGCTTACAGGGAAGTAACTGCCTGGGTTTGAGGATGTCAAGAAGGTATCATAGAACCTTCCTAGAACTGAATAATCCTGGAACAATGAAGATTTCATTCTTGTTCTATTTAGATCTAAGCAAGGAGATGTTTTAGGAAGAGATGAAGTCAATGTATGATATGAATAAAGTACTCGTGTTTATTTGATTTCTCTTCCTTTTGTTCTGTCAATGGGGTAAAAGATAGCAAATTGTTAGTATGTCAAGAATATATTGGCTATCCCATTGTGGGTCTGATTGATTCATTATCATCCTTCTTTTTACTTTACTGATTTTTAAAAAATATTTTTAAAATATTTTTTTCCATTTTGTTGCCCTTGTTTTATTATTGTGATTATTATTATTGTTATTGATTTCATTGTTGTTGAATAAGATAGAGAGAAATGGAGAGGGGAAGGGAAGACAGAGAGGGAGAGAGAAAGATAGACACCTGCAGACCTGCTTCACTGCTTGTGAAGTGACTCCCCTGCAGGTGGAGAACCGGGGGCTTGAACTGGGATCCTTACGACGGTCCATTTTAGTGATTTTTTTAAAGTTTCTTCATTCTCCTCTCCATTATGTTTTTCAGTTCCATTTAACACTATTCCAGTGACTGAAAAAACTGATCTAAGATACTGAATTATAGTACATAATTAAAATGAAATATACCCAGGCACCTATGCAACTTCCCAAGTCATATATTCAAGGCATGGTCATCATGTTTTCATTAGCATATATCACGCACTAGTCTGTGATGATACTTTCTTAATAATACATTGCTTCCCTTGCCTATCTCCTAATCTATTCACTAGCTCACGACTCATACTTCCTTTCTTAAGATTTATTCTCACTTTGATGAAAAGAACACCAGGGTTTATGATTTTACATATAGGTAAAAAGTAACTTTCTAAAAAGAGAAAAAAATGTGCTTTCAAATGTTCAACTGTAAAGCACCAAATCTTTGATTATAAGGTTTTTGGAGGAGTGGTGAACAATAAGTAGGAGGCAGGAAGAGGGAATAAGGATTGATGCTGCATAGATATTTGAAAATATAAATATTAAAGTAGTTTGTACCTCAGTGTTGGCAAGTTTCCATTTTCCAAATAACAAGATGAATGCCATTTGGCACAAAACTAAATATTTTGTTTATTGCATTGAAATTAACATTATCTTAATGTTCGATAAATTTTAGGAAATTTGAACTATATTATCCTCCCCAAGTGAATCAAAAGAATAGCCTAGTGATTCTCAGTGACATTATGATAAAAAAAATTGCCTTTGAAAAGCATTTTCAGTGACACATTTATCACAGCAGCCATTTAAAGTCCTCTAAAAACACTGAGTCACATATTTTCACAACATCTCTGGGAGGCAGCTGGATGGACAATATTCTTATCCTAACTCTATCCAAGATGACAAGCATGCTATCCAGAGATGCTGCCTTAATTTTGGAGATTTAATTTTTATGCTATACACATTTCTGCTGACTTCTTTAAGTCATTCTATGCTCAAGAAGATTTGTCTTTTTTTTTTTTTAATAGAGAGTTGGAGGCAGGTAAGTGATTTTGAAAAATCACAAATAACTACATCCTCAATTAATTAAATTTTGTAATCATGATAGAGATGATAGTTTTTTTCTTTTGATAAATTCCCAGGCAGTTTGAAAACTCTGCTTACAGCATTATTGGCAAATTCTCAACTGTATCCTAACTTTCCACCAATGACAGAAATTCATTACCTCATAAGACCACTAGTATCATTTCTAGAATACTCCAGCTCTTAGAAGGACTTCAAAACCTAAAATCTGCTTTCGGGTATCATTCCTTTGCCTTCTAGACAATACAGGAGGGAGGGAGCCCTTCCATACTTGAAAGCATCTGTCGTTCCTCTATCTCACTAACCAAGTGAAAGTTTCATCAAGCATTTCAACTGTAACTTCTAGGGATGGTTTCCAGATCCACTGTGACTCAGTTATCCTTCCTGATTAGGATACAAAATTTGAGAATATCTCTTAAATATGTTATTCAATATTGTAAGCAGTTTAAATAGGACAGAATACACAAAGACTCTGACTTTCCATGGCAGAATCACTTCAAGATTCAAGATGCTAAGGGACTGTGATTTATTTCTTTTTTCTCTGTTGGGTCTTTTCTGCAAACTATGTTAAGCTACACAAGTCAAAATTTTCTGCTGCCCTGTCACTATCGCATCTGGGCATAATTACAGCCTATAAGTCAATATTGTTAGCATATGGGAGAAAACTTGGATCGCAACACTGGTTCTCCTAGGTTGCATCACTTTTCTTTGCCTTCTTTCTTGTCTGACTCATATTCAAAGGAGCAGGAACCTGGGAGGAACCTTTCTTGTCTTTTATCTCTGCGCCAGCACCATACTACTCTCAAAAGCCCAGTCCTCTGAAAATAGGACAGGCAAGCAGAGAAGTTTTGGTCCAGTGCATGGCTGAAGGATTGACTTCTATCTGACTCATTATTTTACTCCATTGACTATCAGGACATCCAAGGCTTCTTTGATGAGGTTCTGTGATTGAAAGCAAAATTTCAGCACGTTTTAGGATTGTTGAGATTTCAAGTATTTGTCTACTTGCCAGAGTTGTCTTATGATCAAAGGTATTGCTTGAACATGATTGTCTTTATTTTAAATAACATCTTATTTATAGAATTTCTCATGGTGTCTAAAGTAAAACCATTTGGAGATAGGACTAGCACTTAACCTCTGAAAAACTTTAAGACTATAATCTTTATTGAATTTTTATGTTTCTAGTTTGATTTCAATCCAATTTTAGGACTCATTGATGCAATTTTGAGTATATTCATTACAATAAAATGTATATCACAATGCAAGTAGCCCCTTGAATGTTTATTAAAAAAAACAGTGGCTGAAAGGTTTGATCAGAGTTATTTCTGAACATAATATATAGGCCAAAGAATGAATATGTGCAAGTAATGACATCTAAGTGTTCAGTTGTCCCCTGGAAAATAGGCTTATGATCGCAGCATCAGACTACCAGTGGGTATAGATGCTCTGTTGCTCTTTACAGAGCATGTTGCTCTGTATAGGAAATTTAGGTTCATAAAGATGGGAGGAATCTTTGATGTTACTTAAATCAAATTTCTTATTTTTTATTATTTGATTTTTTAAAAATTTAAGTTGAGGCACAGTGAAATCAAATGATTTATTCAGAGTTATATAGGTTGGAAATAACTGGCTCAGGACTGTAATCAAGGTCCACTCCCTCTCTTAAAAGCTGTTGCTGCTAATTATGAGTTCATTCACTGACACTTTTAAAATGCTAGAAAGCTTCCTTGCATCAAAGGCTCAGTCTTGCTTGGCTCCTGAGAAGGTGACTAAAAATCTTAATAAGGTATGTTCTTTTGTCTCTTTCTTCAGTCTAAAGTACATTTCTTGTCAAATCTAAGTTGTCTATGGTGCCTCATAATATAGAATAACCACATAAAAATAAGAATGATATAATGTTAACGGCAATGTAAAGCACTTAGTACATTATTTGGCTTCAAAGCAGTCCCTCAATATTAAATGCTCAATATACATTAAACATAAATACAACTTTGTGAAAAATGTAACATTACTATCCCCCAGCTTACAAATAATAATGAGGTACATAGAGATTTATGTAGCTTCCTTAAAGACTTAACACAAATGAGGCAGACTGAGTGATGAACCCAGAAATTCACTTGTACACTGCTCAAAATAAGATCATTTCTGAAGAGTTTAATAAATAAAAGCTGGGAATATATTAATGTTCTTGAGTGAGCTTCCAAAACTACTGAAAATATTGTTATTATTTCATATTTTTAAAAATTTGCCTTTTCTGGCTGATAATTACAATGCAGAATTCCTAGATAGAATCATACTTATGTGGCAACCACAGATATTAAAGTGTCCTCCCATCAAAGTTCAGTGTTGGAAAGAACTACTTACTTCCCAAAATTTCAGGTGCACATTTCAGTTTGTTTCAAAGATGCTTTCTCCATTAGTTAGGAGCCTCCACCCATTCCTTTCATTACACACCTACATCCCAACTTAAGAGACCAAAGCAGAAACACTAAATTCCCGGCACTCAAATACAAGCCCAAGCAAAACACCTCTCCATTCAACACCTAAAATTCTCCAACAAGCAGGAGGGTGTCAAGGAACAGAGGAAGCAAGTCCCCACCCAGTGACTTGCTTCCTGCACCATTCAGAGCTCCCCATTCCTGTCAGCCACAAGCATACTTTTCCAAAGAGCTGACAATTTGTGCCTTTCCAGACATAAGTCACAAATATATGTGAGCTTTGCACATAGTATGCCTGGAGATAATAGCCCTGGTTGAATAATGATACTAGCAGTTTAGTTTGCACAGTTTCTTAAAGAGTTTAAAGGGTTTTGAAAAACAAACAAACAAACAAAAACTCCTAAAGATCAATGTTTCAATAAACTCATCCCATGACTTCTGATCACTAAGCCATTTTTTTACACTTTTTACATTGCTGCCGGAAGCAGGTAGAAATGAATGGTAAGGACTAGTCATAGAAGCACTTCTGGACTCAACAACATCTGACATTTATTCTAAATCAGATTTAATTTCTCAGCCCACACTGGACTTCTCAAAGTTTAGCCCCATGCATTTTCTTGAGAGATCTCTGTGATAACCACTGTTCACCAACCACATGCCCATGTAGTTACAACAACAATCTATCCCAAAGCCTTAGCCTTGATTTGAATTCCTCTTATAGATAAGTTCAGAATTCTTGATCTGAGAACCACAGGGGGAGAAAAGAGGAAATGAATTAAATTCCAACAACTGGGTTTTAAAAAAATAAATAAAATAAGAAGCAGGGGCTTGAATGCCCTCTAGGCAGAGGCACAGGAGTAATCTGTACATTGATAACCTATGACTCAGCCTTTTATCAGGCAGAGCTCTCAATTCACAAACCCCTCTGGGATGGATGCTGCTTCTCTTCAGAGGAGATGCCCTCCCAGGGAGGTGGCTTCTGAAAGAGTTGGGTGGGTATGCTGCAGCCTCTGCATCACTGAATGCTATGGCTCCCTCTTCATGACTATTACTTTCCATCCTACAAACTCTAAACTCATCCCTTTATGTTTTTTTCCAAGGAAATCCTTTGAGACTTATGTTGGTTATCAATAGGAAACCTGGGAAAGAAGGAAAATCAAAAAAGAGAGTAAAATACACAGTTAAGAATAGAGATTTCTAGAACATGAATTTTGAAAGGAAAATTAGACTTTCGATTAGTTCATTGGATTGTAGGGGAGGCAGGTTGTGGATAGGGTGTGGTTCTCAGTGAAGTAGGAAAGGGAGGAGGGAATCTTCTGTACAGAGGAATCAGAGGTGACCTCATATACTACTTGATGTTTTTTTTAAAGTATTTGGCAAAATTCAGTTTATTTCATAATTGCCTTATTCTCACAAAAGGTTATTAAGTGAAATGACTATATTGAAGGGTCATGCTTAGTTGAACCTCAGTATGACACTCAATCTTGAGTTTCCTGTCTTGAAATTTTAGTCCTGTTTGGATAAAGAGATAGTGGTCATAAAGTCATGAGTTCAAAAAGGGCTTGAGGATTACATATATCCCCGAAAAGTCCTTCTTTCACTTGTGAGATTTATAAATATAAGAAAAATGAGAACTGTTATTATAGAGCAAAGTGTTTCAGTCATGTACGAGAAATACTCTTTGAATGGGGTTCCAATTGACTAGTTTCTTGGTCTCTGTGACTAGAAAATGTTCAAAAGAATCCAGGGGGAATAGCACTAACAGTTTATGTACCCAACTTTCAAGCTTGCGGCTCAGAGGTCCCAGATAAAAACCATGGCACAGTCATAAGCCAGAGTTAAGCAGTACTCTGGTAAAAAAAAAAAAAAAAAAAATTACAGAGTCTAGATAGTATTCAGGGTCAGGTTCAGCAGTTTCCTGTAGAAACAGTTTGGGCAAGCAACAAATGTACAGAATTTCGCAAGATGTGAGAATTGCATCTCTCATGAATAAAACTTGTATTTGTAGAGTCTAGCTTTAGCAGTAAGTTCTAAGATCAATATATGAGACGAATGGGTTAATAAAATAATTAGTGGGATATGTCACACTATTTCTCCTGCAATAGCTCTATCATCATAAACGTACAAATCAAAATTTGTGAGTGATCCACATCTGTGGCTATTTTTTTCATTGCCTCCAGGGTTATTGCTGAGCTTCCTTGCCTGCACAATGAATTTACTGCAACAGAAAGCTATTTTTTTCCAGAGACAGAGAAAAATTGAGAGGAAAGAGAGAGGTAGGGAGAGAAAATAAAGACACCTGCAACACTGCTTCACCAATTGTGAAGCTCCCCACCACACACACACACACACACACACACACACGTACGCACACATGCATGAACAAACACACACGTACACACGCATGCACGAACACACATACACACACACACACACACACACACACTTGGATTTGGGGTAAGAGGCATGAACCCAGGTCTTTGCACATGATAATGTGTGTCCTCTACTAGGTGCTCCACTGCCAAGCCCATCTATGATCACATTTTAAAAATCAAATAGATGAAAATATATACATTCAGATGAGGATTATCTTTATTTAGTGTTGGGAAATTGTGCAGATGTGGTTAAACATTGGTAGGGCCTACAAACCACCATATTTCCACGCAAGTATTACTATTTACATACCAATCTTCTGCTTTGTTTTAGAAATGACTAAAGGTCTCCCCACCATGTTATTCCCTCAGGGTATTTCTCATTCTTGCCAGTTAAAACCATCACAACAGTTGCTTCCACCTTCCCAGCATGCCTTTTGCCTCTCTCCACCCCCTTTCCTAGCCATCTCTGTTCCCAACTTGCCACTTCTGGTTTTACCCTATAAAGCCACTTCTGTTTCTGGTTTCTCTCTCTTCTTCTTCCTCTCTTTTATCTCCTGTGTCCTGACCTGGAGAAGGGCTGGTGTGCAGAGCAGGAGGTGGCCACTGGGGTTTGGTGTCACGTGGCCTAACCTGCTATGCTCATACTTGACTCTGGGGCATTCCCGCATCTATAAAGAATTGCATTCCTGCTTCCCCATGAGTTCCTGGTCTCTCTACTGCATCGCTGAGTAAACAGCAGCCCAGGTTGGCTCCGGTTGAGTTCTCTCTAACCCAGAAAGCATGTGCCCAGGAAGAAACACCCTCACACTAGCTCGGTAATTTAGTACTAACAAAATTAAATGTGTTATTTTTTTAATATATAACTTTTTAAAATATTTATTTATTTATGAGAGAAAGAGTGAGAACAAAGCACGGCACTACTCTTAGCACTTGAGGTACAGGGGACCATACTTAAGACCTTATGCTTGAGTCTAATATCTTATCCATTGTTCCAGCCTCAGTGATCATTATTTTATAATGCTATGCACATTATAGTCAGGTAGTGAGCAGTGGCTCAAACCTGGATCCTTGTGCATGATGATTGCACTTAACTGGGTGTGCTACCACCTGGCCCCTGAAAGCATCTTTCTTCAACATGAAACAAAATGTTTCAGAGAATGAGTCCTGGGCAGGGGTAGACAAGACACCATAATAGCTATGCAAAGAGACTCTCATGCCTAAGGTTACTAGTCCCAGGTTCAATACCCTGTATCACCATAAATAAGAGTTGAGCAGTACTCTAGTCTAAAGAAGAAGAAGAAAAAGAAGAAGGAGGAGGAGGATAAGAAGAAAAAGGAGAAGAGGAAGAAGGAAAAGGAGAGGAAGAAGGAAGAAGAAGAAGGAGATAGAGATGAAGAAGGAGAGGAAGAAGGAGGAGATAGAGATGAAGAAGAAGGAGAAGGAGAAGGAAAAGAAGAAAGAAGAAGATAGAAGAAGATAAGAAGAAGAAGAAGAAGAAGAAGAAGAAGAAGAAGAAGAAGAAGAAGGAGAAGGAGAAGGAGAAGAAGGAGAAGAAAGAAGAAGGAGAAGAAAGAAGAAGAAAGAAGGAGGAGGAGAAGTAAGAAGGAGGAAGAGTTAAGCCTCACTTACATAATTGAAGAAAAAGTCAAGCAAACAAAAAACAATAAGTAAGCTCAATACTGCCATCAAGAAATCCATGATTTTAAAAGTGCATCAAAAGCAAAGCTACTTAGTGGTAGAGTAAGATTTAAGTATGGATTTATTTCTGAAGGCTTTAAACATTATATTTAGCATCCTCAATGATTACACAGTTTATAAAGTGCTTTGAGGTTATGAGATCACCAGTAAAGCTATTAGTTTCATTTAAAAGAAGTCCAACTAAACATTTCTTTCTTTACTGTGTTTCCAGTCCATGGAAATCATTATCAGAGGATGTGGTAAGGAAGGGGGGCGGGGGACAAGAAACAAAGTACCACCACTGTCAGACTTATTTCCACAGGTGGTGAACATAGTTCTAATATTGTAGCCTTACAAGGTTAAAATGATGGATGATAAGGTCATCAACTATTTTTCTAGAGCTACATACAAAGACAAAACATGTCTCCCATCTTGTAATATGAAGCTACTTTTGATTTCCCAGAAACACAATTATTAGTACATTGGAAAATTATATTGTTAAATTTGGATGAGATAAACATATAGTAAAGCTGTCCTATTGTCCTGATGGTTTATGAGGCAATTAAAAATGATTAATGAATAGAGGTCAATCAAATCAAATTGTATCTTAAGAGTAAACCTTGTAGGGGTTATACTTGTTAAGAGTAGCACCAATTGCTGGTTATTTAAGAAGTGACATAGCTTAGATCACTCAATAACATTACATCTTCCGAAGAAGAATCTCATTTTTGAGAAGCAATGTTATGTGAATAATCCCTGCCCTCCTACCACCACTACAGAGAAAAAGAATAAAGATCACCAAAACTTTTAGGAAATTGTTGTCCTCAATGTACTATAGTAACACATCACTGATCTAACCTGTTGTAAACTGTTGTTAATAATCAATAACAGGAACAGCCAGATTGCCAACAAAATTTAAAAACAAGACTATACATGTGTCCCAGAGAATGTTTAGTGATGTGCCCTTTCAAGTCTGGATGAGTAGCCTATTTCAGCTCAAATCTATTCATGGACTAACAATCCTCTAGCAAGAAATGAGACTGTAAGTCTTAAAACATTTACAGAAGATATAAAAAAGTGATACCCATTATAAGGTGGTACCAGAATTCTTTGTGTAAATAGAGAGAAGAAACACAGAACCAGGGAGTGTTCACAGTATAAAAATCATTTTTGCTAGGTCCATTGATATGAAAATTTAACTTAAAAATTATAACAACAATACAAAGTGGATATTAGTGTTTTAATTTTATAAATAAGGGAAAAGAATCTAGCAACAGAAAATATCTTATTCACAATCATATAGCTCTGAAGTAGTTGAGTTGGTGTTAATTTAGTTGTGCTTAACTCCAAAATCTTAAGTTCTTTCATAAATACTATTCTCCACACCTGAGCTTTGAGGTGATATTATATTCTGTAACTGACATGTACATTAATGGGTAATCTGTGAGATAATATTACCTTATATTATTATTGCATTCATAATTATATTAATAATGTACACATTAATACAAAAGACATCTACAAGCTCAAGGGTATTGTAAAAACAAGAACTGTGTCAAAATCAGCCTTAATTTTCTTCATTAATCCATTAAGGGTATATAATTTTTAAATGCCTCCTTAAGCTTATCTATGTCTTGAATTTTATTAGTGTGTTCCTTCTTGGTTTAATAACTTCCTTTTATTTATTACCTGTTAAACAAAGTATTTTTTTTCCACTGAAAAAGATCTTTGAACTTCATAGTATCTCTAACTTCATAGTATCTCCTGCAAAGATAAAATAGTGAACAAGATCATATTCCTTTATTTAATAGGCTTTGGTTTTTTTTTTTTTTTCTTGTTTAGCTCTTCTGTTCTGGGGAAGTATGTGTTTATAGTTTTTTTTTATATATATATACAAAGAATACCCTCTTTCCTGTCTGAGCCCTGTCGACAACCTTCTCTTAAATTTGCAATCCACTTCAGACAGGCAGTTCTTGGGACCTTCTGAGGTTTCTGTTCCAGCACCTTCCTGCCTCCCAAGAGTGGACTCCAAGTTTAATTCAATTGTGCAAACTTCAGTTGGCTATTTTCTTGCCATAAGTCATCTAGTAAAGGCAGATTAATAATTCAAAACCTACCTTCACATGGCATGATCCAAAGCATGACTGACCCTGCTTCTTTTTTTCTTCCTTATTTATTATTTATTTATTTATTTATTTTCACTACAACCAGAGTTATCACTGGGGCTGGGTGCCAGCATTATAAATCCTCTGCTCCCAGTAGCTCACTGTCCCCCATTTTTTCAACCCCCTCTCTTGCTCTTTCTATTCTATTTGATAGACAGGTATTGAGAGGGGAGGTGAAGTTAGGGAGAGAGAGTGAAAGAGAGAGAGAGGGAGAGTTGCCTGCAGACCTGCTTGACTACTTGTGAACCATCCCATTTGCAGGTGGGGAGAGGGGGTTCAAACCAGGTCTTTATGCATGGCAATGTGTGCACTCAACCAGGTGTGCCACTGCCAGACCCCATTACTGATCCTGTTTCCATCAGTTTTCCTCCAAATAACTATCCAGATCTTACAAGTGACAGGCCTACCCCTGTTCTTTCTATTTAGCTATATTAAGGATATGTGTTTAAAAAGATGCATCAGTATTAGAGATTCTAGAAGGTACAACTCCTCATTGCTAGATAATCTGAAGGTGTTCCTTGTGTCTCAGGCTTGAGAGGAACACTTACAGTACTTCTCTAGGCCACTGAACTTTTCACCTTCATCTGAAGCACCAGCAGTGTTGGAGACCTTTTGTTCATAGCACCATCACTCTTTCCTAGGTCTCAAGAAAAGGTGTTACACAACCCCATTAATCTGGCCAAAAGCTCCTATTCTGAGTCAGTTGAACTTTACTTCACTGTTCATACAACATAGAAAAAACAGGCACTGAGGAGCTTGCAGGTGAGAAAAATAGCAGGAGACTTGCTGGACATGGTGCTAGTGGATATTGCACTGTAAGCAGAACTGCAAAATATTACTTAACTTTTCTATTAGCCTGCCATAAAACCGAGCAAAATTTCTCGGAGAAGATGAATTAAATTTTCAAATGACACTTTGGTGGGAATGCATAAAGTAATCTATGTAAACTGCTCTGAAAATGATTTACAATAATAAAGAATGTGATATAATGATTATGTGGTACCATACATACTTTAGTTGATATTAAAGTCAGGGCCACAGAATAGAGAGAGTTTTGAACCAGAGGACTCTTGTTCTTATATATTACCTTGCCACAAACAAGGTGGTAAGTTTGAATCACTTACTTGGCTTCTTAATGGAGTTTTCTCCATGTTAAGGTATTATTAGTGGCACCAAGAAATTGACCAGCTTTAAAATGTATGTTTCTAAAAGAAGCACAGGAGAATCTTGACAAAAGAGATTTTAAATATATAGTGGTAAAAGCTTCACTGTTGTGAAATAGAAGATACTCAGAAAACAAGTAAAAATAGTAATGGAATTACAGAAAATATTTTACCATTTGTCTAAAGTCCTATTGTAGAAATCACTGTGCTCAAAATGTTGCCTTTTGATTTCAGACAGATGTCTCAGTCAGTTATCACTTCTTAAAAGTTGCTAGATCCTTGCATTCTGCCAAAACTCCAAAATACCAAACCCTGTGAGAATTTTAAAAGAATTGGATTATTTCTTTTGTTCTCTTAGAAATTAATATGTCATCTATTTGCTTTAGCATAGCCCTTGCTCTCACCTTTCCCTTTTCTGGTTTTACTTTTATTGAGGGGGGATAATCTGTCACTTGGAGAGAAGAGTCCTCTCAGTTCCAAAGTGCATAGAAACTTAGCATCTCTTCAATTATGTCAGCACAGCACCCTCTACTGCTTCGGGAGCAAAGAAAGCTAAGCAACTACTAAATACTACAATAGAACCAAAACATGTCACTCTTCCCAGTCTAACAACAAGTTGTAATAATTTCTTTCATCTGTCACCTCAATAACATTTCTTATGAAAGAGTATAGATATGACAGAGATTTTTATCTTTCTTTTACTGTGTATTACATCTCTGTTTTGTCCTTCTATTGTGTTACATGGTTTCAAGTTAAAGGTCTCATGATTTATAAATTTCAGCTTAAGGGCCAGGGAGATAGCATAGCCCTTTATACAACTGAGTTTCATGCCTAAGGTCCATAGGTCCTAGGTTTAATTCCAGAACCACCAGAATCCAGAGCAGAGCAATACTCTGGTTTAAAAAAAATGAAGAAATAAAGAATAGGTAATCTTTGGAGTCACTGAAAATATGAATAAACACATCTGCATTAAGTCTCAATCAAGAATTCAAGAGAGGAGTTACAAATCTAATTGTGCAAATGATACATGATGTGAAAATCATATATTGACAGAACAGTTTCTGAATGTGAGAAAATACTTATTCTTAGCTTTATTTAAATTATACCCATGTTCCGAATGTACTCATTTAAAAGGAACAAATTTTTTTGTTTTAAATGTGGATCACTAATTATATTTACTTTCTTCTGAGTGTCTTGTTTTTCAGTCACTAAGTCACTAAAATTCAAATAATAATCCTGAGAAATATAATACTTTAAAAATAACATGTTACCTCTTTCATTATGGATGTCTCTATTTTTTTCACTGAGAAAGTAAGTTTATAGTACTTGATGAAGGCAAAATTCTCAATCAATCCCAAAAATGCTTGCCAAATATTGGAAAGAAAAATATATGGGAAATATAAAAATAATATTTAATTATTTAATCCACTGTTTATTTCAAACAGCTTACTACTTTGGACATGTAATATATAATTTTCCTAACCCAAGACAGAGGTCCTTTTTTTTTTTTTTTTTTTTTCCTCCAGGGTTATTGCTGGGCTAGTGCCTGCACCATGAATCCACCGCTCCTGGAGGCCATTTTTCCCCCCTTTTGTTGCCCTTGTTGTTGTAACCTCGTTGTGGTTATTATTATTGCCCTTGTTGACGCTATTCGTTGTTGGATAGGACAGAGAGAAATGGAGAGAGGAGTGGAAGACAGAGTGGGGGAGAGAAAGATAGACACCTGCAGACCTGCTTCACCGCCTGTGAAGCGACTCCCCTGCAGGTGGGGAGCCGGGGGCTCGAACCGGGATCCTTACTCTGGTCCTTGCGCTTTGCGCCACATGCGCTTAACCCACTGCGCCACCGCCCGACCCCCCAGAGGTCCTTTTTTTACAATCATTATAACTCCATTAAATCAAAGAATGGAGAAAATATACACCAGGACCTCCTATTGTCAGAATCTGTCTTTGGGGGCTTCAGAATTCTTTGCCTGAGAAATTTCTCCAGATTCTAAAGCTTTCTATCTTACTTCCCTGATTCCACTGCATGTTTGCATCATCAATTATTTCAGCTATCTTGACTGATTCCACTAATTTGTTTAAAGCTCCTAATACATCTCAAAACAAAAGACTTGTTAGGGAGTCTGGCAGTAGCGCAATGGATTAAGCACATGTGGCATGAAGTGCAAGATCCAGCAGAAGAATCCTGGTTTGAACCCCCAGCTCCCCACCTACAGGGGAGTCCCTTCACAAGAGGTGAAGCAGGTCTGTAGGTGTCTATCTTTTGCTCCCCCTCTCTGTCTTCCTCTCCTATCTCCATTTCTCTCTGTTGTATCTAACAATGACATCGATAACAACAATAAAAAAGGGGCAACAAAAGGGTAAAAAAAGACTTGTTAATTCAGATGATAGATGATTCAGGGGTGAGGTATTTTCAGACTGAGCACTGAAATAAAAGAAAAGCTCTTCTTCCCCCTCCCCCATTTGGGCAGAGATAAAGAAGGAGGGAGGGAGAGAGACCACAGCACTAAAGTTTCCTTCACATGTCCTAATGTGGTGTTTATTTGGCTCTAGCATGAGTCATACACATGGTGAAGCAACACACTCAAGTGATTTATTTCACTAGGCCTGAAGCTGCATTTTTCAAAATGTGACACAGGGAAATATATCCAGGTTCTCCTGCATACTCTTCATTGCTGAGCCAACCCAACACAAATTTTCTTTTCTTTCTTTTTACATATATTTACTTATTATATTTTTTAATTTGATGAAGACAGAAATTGACAGGGAAAGGGAGATACAGAGTGAGAGAGAGAGAGAGACAGAGAGGGAGAGAGATAGGCGTGCTTTACTATTTGTGAAGCAGACCCCTGCAGGTAGAGACTGGGGACTTACCAGGATCTTTGTGCACAGTAATATATACACTCAACCAAATGTGCCATTGCCTGTGTCCCACAAAAGTTTTCTATAAAAGTATATCTTTATGAGAGAGAGGTACAAAAGTACTATTTCACCACTCATGGGGTTCCACCTATCATCAGTTCTCTCATGTAGTGCTGGGGACTGAATTCAATGCCTCACTTGTGGAAATCATATTTTCTACTGCTGAGCCACATCTCTAGCCATAGAAAATTAATTTTATTAGAGGAAACATCCATCATACTTCTCTTCCAAACAATTACATATAAGAAAAGATGAAAGGAGTCTCCAAGTCCAAAACAGAAAGTGAAGTTTGCCCATTCTCCCATCACCAACTTTCCATGACTATGCATCTGCTAAGATCCTGGAATCTTGGAGGTCTCTCAAGCTCCTGGGATAATATCCTTTATGGGGTTTTAAAAACATTAAATTTTCTTGGACATTTACTGTCGAGTTGCGTCACAGGAGAGAGAACTCGACCGGAGCCAACCTGGGCTGCTGTTTACTCAGTGATGCCGGAGAGGAACCAGGAATCGTGGCTTAGCGGGAACGCAATGCAATAATGCCTTTATTGATCAGAGAAAACTACTTTTATATCTTCTGAAACAGAAGTGGCAGGTCGGAAAAGGAAATGGCTAGGAGAGAGGGTGAAGAGAAAATAAAAGAGTGTGAAGGTAGCAAGTTTCCATCTAACAAGTGAGGATTATACCAATGCCCTTTAGGCAGGGTGGGTCTCAGGCAAAACAGTGTTTATGTAAATAGACCACAGTATCAAGCAATGCAGCATGGAGCAGGGATAGCTGGCATAATGCCTAACAATGTACTGCATTTATAGTCAATACACGAAAAGTTTAGCATAAACCTGTTTCATAATTTTTCTATATAGGCTCTCTATCATCTATCAGTGATTGGAAAACAAGTCAAATCCATTATCATCATTATTATCATTCATCATTGAGAATTTACCACTCTGGGTTGACTTAAAATATTTTTCTCAGATAAAGAGAAGCATAGATAAAGAGGCATAGAGAGGAAAAGAGAGAAACACCATAGCACCAAATCTTCCTCCACTGCAGTGGGGGATGGGATCTAACTTGTGTTGCACACATGACAAAATTGTACATTATCCAAGTGAGATAATTTGCTGGTCCACTCATACGTTTTATTGGAACCCCGGGAGAGGGTTCCTGAGTTCGAGAGTGACAGAGTTCCTGAGTTCCTGAGTTCGAGAGGAAGAGAGAGAGGGCCAGAGAGTTCTAGAGTTCGAGAGTTTCCGAGTTCGAGAGTTTCAGGGTTACAGAGTAAGAGAGAGTTCCACAGTGGAAGAGTTCCAGAGTTAGAGAGTTCCTGAGTTCGAGAGTAAGAGGGAGTGCTTGTGCCGCCGCAAAGAGACAGCGGAGTTCTGTTTGGTGATTAGTTTGTCTTAGTTTATGAATCGTTGTTCCTGAATAAAGAAATACAGCTTCCCTGCCCAGCCGTTGTCTCCGCGTCTCTGTTACCCGCCGCAAAGCAAGCCAGCCCGGCCAGAGCCTCCCGAATTTTAACAACATGTTATATGTCTGAACCAATATTTTCATAATCTTACTAATACAAATACAAGGAAGGATTCCATGTCCATAGCATATACATGATCACCAAAAGAAATCATTCTTAAAGACCTAGAACATGTCTAATATTAAAAAAATAATTTGTATTAATTAATTCTTTAGTCTGAATATATATCTATATACCTATATATCTATATATTGATATATCTATACACCTATACACCTAGTCACTTTAGAAGGAACAAGAACATGTTGCTGTGGTGCCTGGGACATAGGATTTCACTCTACATAACTAAACAAGGACACAATACAGCTTCTCCATCATGATCAGTACTGAGTTTTCACTGTGTGGCAAAAGACCTTGTTCACTGTGAGTGTAAATATGAAACACTGATTTCAAAAGATTAAGATGACTTTGCATTTTTTCCAGAGATTTTCTTACACAGAAGGAACTCCTAATTAAAAATGAAAAGTTACATAGGTTCTAGAATGGATAGCATTTAGTGACTGCTAATGGAGAAAGTTCAAGGAACAAGTAAAAGAAGAGGCAACAGGAGACCGTCCCTTTATGTTTATTCCAGGACCTGTATATAGCTCGCCTGGATAGTGGATTTGCTTTAATATACATGAGACCCAAGTTAGGCCCCAAACCTTCCATTACATTGGAGGAAGCTTCGATGTTGTGGTTTCTGTCTTTGTATTCATTTGAAAAAGTCAGCCCAGAGTAGTGAAGCCACGGCAGCAATATAAAAATATTGCATCACTATGGGCCACAGATCAAATTGATGGGTTCTACAGTCAACAATATTTATGTATTTTTCCTATATTTGGAAGCTCCTATCTTCCCTGATCCAGCTTTTTGGTCCTTTTTCCAACTATGACACCATCTCCCCAGACAATAACGAGGCTCTACCTGCACATTTAGCTGTCAGACTCAGGCAAAAACTAGTTAAGTCATGGGCTCCTTGGAATATACCTAAAATAGACCTACTAGCTATTTCCAAAATGGAGACCCCAAATCTTCATCTGCAATATTCCAGCCTTTAGGTTCATGATTAGTCAACAATTTGTTCTGCTTTATATCTTAATTCTTGATGGTACCATGATGCCAACCAGATTTCTAGATGGTACCATGATGCCAACCAGATTTCCCAGGTATGACCCCACCAATGTGTGCTGGAGCCCCGCTTCCTCAGAGTTCTGCCCCACTAGGGAAAAAGAGAGATAGCCTGGGAATATGGATCGACCAGTCAACGCCCATGTTCAGCGGGGAAGCAATTACAGAAGCCAGACCTTCCACCTTCTGCACCCTAAAATGACCCTGGATCCATACTCCCATGGGGTTAAAGAATAGAAAAGCTATCAGGGAAGGGAATGGGATACAGAGTTCTGGTGGTGGGGATTGTGTGGAATTCTACCCCTCTTATCCTACAGTCTTGTCACTATTTCCATTTTATAAATTACAATAAAAAATATATTGAACCACAATTTCATTGCTAAAATTTTTAGAGCATTCTTACCATTAAGAATTAAATACTTAATTCTGGGTTGTGGGTTGTGACACACTTTGTTGAGCACACACATTACAATGTGCAACAACCCATGTTCAGCTTCCCAAGGCTCCACTTGCAACAGGAAAGCTTCATGAGCAATGAAGTAGAGCTGCAGCTCTCTCTCTCTCTCTCTCTCTCTCTCTCTCTCTCTGTGTGTATCTCTAACTATTCCCTCTCAATTTCTTTTTTATATAAAATACATAAAAATAAACAAATAATTTTAAAAGATTAAAAATGAGTCAAATACTATGCTGTAATTTGGACATGCATTATATTTGGTCATTCTGATATATTAAAATAAGATTACACAGTACTACTGTATTGTCAGAAAAGTCATATTTCTCTATGTTTTTATATACAAAACTGTGTTATAATTCTTTGGACAGCCCAATAATAAAACGTTCCACTCAGGGGCTGAGGATTTGTGCACTCAGCTGAGTGTACATGTTAACATTCACAAGGACCTGAGTTCAAGTACTCACTCCTTACCTGTAGGGGTTGATTGTTCATGAGTGGTAAATTTAGGTATACAGGTCTTCCTCTGTCCCTTTCTACCTACCCCTCTCCTCTCAATTTCTCTCTGTCCTATTTAATAAAACTGAAAGAAGGAAGAAATGGCCACCAGGAGTGGTGGATTCATAGTGCTGACATTAAGCCCCAGCAATAACCCAGGTGGGAAAAAAAATTTCTCACTTCGGGGCATGGGTGGGATGGTATCTTTCTGAAACAAATCAACAATGACTGCTAAACCATGGACTTCAAGACACCATTAACAAACATGAGGTTTTAAAAGAACCATGCTAGGGGGTAGTGGCACACCTGGTTAAGGGAACACATTACAGTGCACAAGGACCCAGGTTCAAATCCCTGCTCCCCACCTGCAGGGAGAAAGCTTCATGAGTAGTGAAGAAGTGCTTCAGTGCTCTCTCTCTCTCTCTCTCTCTCTCTCTCTCCCTCTTTCTCTCTCTCCCTCTCCATTTCTCTGACTCTGTCCAATAATAAATAAATATTAAAAAATAAAAGAACCATGCTAGCAGAGTGGCAGGGTGCTGTGACACAGGTCATATGAACACCATTATGTGTACCTTCTTGATCAGGTTCTTGAATTTCATTTACAATAATATAGGTTACTGCCACTGTGTATTGATGAACTTGCAGAGAAACTGGTTTGAGACTCTTGGAAGAATGACAATGTATTAAAAGGTTGATAGCTGCCTTTATAGTGTCCTCAAATGTAACATTTGAACTGCAAGGAGTTCTTCAAGACCTCATTATTGCCCCACCTGGTGGTCTTATATAGAGACAGTTCCTCAATACATCTATGGCCTTTCACATAATGTATCCAAAAAACTAAGGAGAAACATCTGAAGCAATTTCAACTTCAGGGAGTTTAGAAAAGCCGAACATAGAGCAGTATGTCTGCTGGCAGGGAAGAACTCAATTCGGCAGTACTTCACATTAAATTGAAATAATATTGAAGCTTCTTTTCTTTCTTTTTTTCTCTCTCTCTCTTTATAGCTTCTTTTAAATTAGTGAGTTAATAATAACTGACAAAACTGGGGGATACGAGGGGTATAATTCCATACAATTTCCACCACCAGAGTTCCATATGCCCTCCCCTCCATTGGAAGTTTTCCTATAATTTATCCCTTTGGGAGTATGAACCAAAGACCTTTATGGAGTACAGAAGGTGGAAGGTCTGGCTTCTGTAATTACTACTCTGCTATACATGGGCATTGAAAAGTTAATCCATACCACCAGCCTGTCAAAATAAGATTTTTTTCTTGCATAGAAGAGCAGCATGGTCCTGGACTCCATGAAATAGAAGCAGGGCATACACTAGGCTCTGGAAACACAAAGCAAAATTCATTCACCACACTCAGTGATTTCTATAAAATGCATATCACTTCTACAGCACCGAGTTTAGAATTGTCCTAGGGTCTCTCATCACAAAAAATAAAATAATAAAATCTCAACATATTCATTATTTTTGTTAGGTACTTTGCTCTCAAACATGCAGAATTTCACTACTTCCTGGTTGACTTTTTCATAGTTTTAAAAATTTATTTATTTATTTATTTATTTATTTCAAAGAGAGAGAGAGAGAAACAGAGCTAGAGAGCTAGAGATAGACCACACAGCACCAGAGCTGACCCCAATGCTATGGCACTCCCACCTGGTGCTTGGGCTAAAACCTAGGTGTCACATATGGCAAGGTCATTCAAGTTCTACATTCTCTAACCCTGATGCCTGTGGGGACATTCATACGAGTCACACTGCTCTTTTTTAATTTTCCAAGTCTCCATGTTCATTATACCTTTAGTTCTTGCCCTGGCTTTTCCCTCAGCTCAACACACTGCCCACAGACCATCATGCTTGTTTATTGTATTTGAAGTCTCACCTCAAGACATCTCCTGTAGGTATCCTTGTCTAATCATCTAGTCTAAATAAATCAGCAGGCTCTCTTCTACTCATCAACACATCTTCCATTTTCTTTTAAATTTTCTTTAATATTAAACTGACAATGTTTTTACAAAATTATAAAATTTCAGGGTCATGTTTTCACAACTATATGTAGTCACCATACCCTGTTCCGAGCTTCTGTCACCATCCCCAATCTTTTATTTCTTTTTAGTATTTAATATGCTGACCTCATTGTTTTCTTTTTAGCTGTCTTGTCTGCTATAATACAGCTTCTAGGATAACAGGACTCATGTCTGTTTGCTTACCATTGTATTTCTTACAAAAGTAACCTGCCACATAATAGAAATTCAATACATGTTTATTGAATGAATGAGTAAATGAATGAGTGAATGACTAAATAGGATGTATAGCCTTAGAGATGGCAAATAGATCTTAGGAAGACAGTAACAGCATTATATCCAGGGCAGTCTAGAAGCACAGAAGAGGGAACTTAACTCAGAGAAGAGTTTAGGAAGCCCATGCAAGATGGTAGGAAGCTATACTAAATCTAGATGGATAACATTAGTTAACTGAATAGACATTATAGGCAGGGGGAATGACAAAGGTTTAGGGTGGAAACATGAAACCATACGCATATAAGGGGAAGTAAAAGGCTGGTAAAGGTAGGAGGTCAAGAGTTCAAGAAGAGAGATGTCATCAAGCACATCAAATTGGGAAGCCTAGACTGTTTACTAGGACATACTTTACAGGGGCAAAAGTGAGCCAACACCTAAGACTGGAATTCAATATTATTACAGTTATTTCCTTTCATTTGAGTGTGTTCTCTTTATCTTGTTGCTACTTACTCTTGGGTTGGACAAGATTCTCTCTGAGTAGATTCTACAAAGTCATTCACCAAATAGCAGATATCAGTGAAGAAGAAATTTAAATTTAATGCGGCTTATAACCAATTATCTAGCAACAATACTGTGTTGTTTGTTTGTTTTTTTGTCTCTGTTAAATGTACTTAGTCTGTGACCATAAGAGTATGCTTAGTATTCTAACTCCAGTATCCCTCAGAAAGCCATATATTTTGGATAGATCTTTCCTTGAATATTATATGAAACTGACAACCTTTCAGTATATTTCATGCCTGCACTGAAACAACTATTGCAAATAGCATGATTCAACACTGTGCCTGTTTTGTACTCTGAAAAAGTTGCTAACCATTTCAGAAAGAATGAGCATATGACTAAGTTAACAGATAAAACTTTTGTTGAAACAAGTTCTTTTTTTTTCTTTGTATTTCCTTCAAAACAACAAAAACAAAAAGCCAACTTTTCATACATTATCTAAAAGTTATTCAGAAAATGTTTGCCTTGTTACAGGGCATTAGCAACAAGCTCATTGTCTTTTTTTCCTGCCTCCAATTTTCATTCATAAAAATGATGATTCACACCAGTGCCCTCATGAGGGCGGGCAGTGACTGCTCCTGAGGCAGCCCACCTCTCCTGCTCATGTGGGAATAAAAGCCCACATAAGCTTTTGCTCATGTGAATCAAGTTCATTGAGTAAAATGAGGGGAAAATATTTGTCTGGCAATTCAACACGCCTCTTTCTGTGCTTGTCCAGGCAGAACTAGGGTGGACTTGACATTTTTTTCCTTTTTGTCATAAAAGCAGTATAAAATTGCATATTTTCACAAAAGAGTGTCATCAATTGAGGATTTTCAAACTTCAGGATTAGTGTCATCATAGTTGGAACAAAGACATAAAGTGAGCTGATTGTGTGTCCCAAACTTAACAATGGCATATTGGTTTTCTAGAAAACTGATATGGTCCAAAAATCACCTGTGTAAAGTCAAGAAGGAGTTTATCCTGTTGATGAACTTTGAGTTGTTGGGAAGTACATTTTTAAAGAATGATTGAAGGGGGTGAAAAGAGATAGTGAAGCAGTTGTGCAGAGGACTAGCATGGAAGAGGTCCCAGCTTCATTACGAGACACTACCTATAGCCACAGCAGAGTGGTGTTCTGGTAAAAAAATATAAGTAAAACAAAAAGTAGTAAAAATATATCCCAAGCATGAGCAATAAATATGGCAGCCGTCAGAAGTAGAAATCTGGGGGCTGGGTGGTAGCGCAGTGGGTTAAACGCAC